>NC_092127.1:177352154-178783821 GCF_043159975.1 Macaca nemestrina | reverse complement strand
TTGGGCAGGAACACACATCCAAACTATATCACAATCTAACTTTACACTTTAAGGAGCTAGAGAAAGATGGACAAACTAAACCTAAAGCAAGCCGAAGGAAATAAATTGTAAAAATAATAGCAGAAATAAACAAAATACAGAATAGTAAAACAACAGAGAAAATCAATGACACTAAAGATCAACAATTTCCTTTGCAAAAAAATCAACAAAATTGATAAACCTTTAGCTAGAGTGACTAAAATAAAAGCAAGACTCAAGTAACTAAAATAAAAATGAAAGAACATTATACCCAATTTCACAGAAATAAAAAAGGATTATAATAATACTATGACCAATTCTAGGCCAACAACTCAGTAACCAAAATAAAATGGACAGATATTAACAAGGAGATTCAATCAATAATCAAAAACTTCCCCAAAAGAAAGGTCCAGGACCATATGGCATTCCTGATGAATTCTACTAAATATTAAAGAAAGCATTGAAAACAATCTTCTTCAAACTCTTACAAAAATTGGAAGAGAACATTTCCAGACTCATTCTGTAAGGCCAGCATTACTCAGATAACAAAACTGAATAAAGACAGTCCCCTCCAAAAAATACAGACTAATTTATCTGATGAACATTGCCATATCTTGGATGTTTGTTCCCTCCAAATCTCATGTTGATATGTGATTCCCCAGTTTTGAAAGTAGGGCCTAGTGAGAGGTGTTTGGATCATTGGGAAAGATCCCTCTTGAATGGCTTGGTGCTGTTCTGACCCTATTAGTTCATACAGGAGCTTGTTGTTTCAAAGGAGCTTGTAATCTCCCATTTTTTGCTTCCTGTATCTCCATGTAATGGACCTGGTCTCCCTGAACCTTCAATCATGATTGGAAGTTTTTTGAGGTCCTCCCTAGGAGCAGATATTGGTATCATGCTTCCTGTTCGTCCTGCAGAACCATGAGCCAAAATAAACCTCTTTTATTTATAAATTACCCAGCCTCATCAGGTATTCCTTTATGGAAATTCAAATGGACTAACACAAATTGGTATGGACGGATAGGGTATTACTGTAAAGATACTTGAAAATGTGGCAGTGGCTTTGAACTGGGTGATGGGAAGAAGTTGGAAGAGTTTGGAGGGCTCAGAGGAAGACAGAAAGACAAGGGGTGGTTTGAAACTTCTTAGAGGCTTCTTAAGTGGTTGTGATCAAAATGTGGATAGAAACCCAGACAGTGAATGCCAGGCTGATGAGGTCTCAAATGGAAATGAGAAACTTACTGGGAATGGGAGCAAAGATCACCCTAGTTACACTCTAGCTAAAATCTTTGCTGCACTGTTTCATGTCCTTATGATCTGTGGAAATCTGAACTTAAGAATGCTGACTTAGGGCTGGGTGCAGTGGCTCACACCTGTAATCCCAGCACTTTGGGAGGCCGAGGTGGGCGGATCACTCGAGATTGGGAGTTGAAGACCTGCCTGACCAACATGACGAAACCCTGTCTCTACTAAAAATACAAAATTAGCCAGTAATCTCAGCTACTCAGGCATGAGATTACATACCTGTAATCTCAGCTACTTGGGAGGTTGAGGCAGGAGAATTGCTTGAACCCAGGAGGTGGAGGTTGTGGTGAGCCAAGATCGTGCCATTGCACTCCAGCCTGGGCAATAAGACCAAAACTCCATCACACACACACACACACACACACACACACACACACACACACACACACACACAAATGATGACTCAGGATATTTGGTGGAAGATATTTCTAAGCAGCAAAGCATTCAAGAGGTGCCATCAGTGCTTCTAACAACCTATGATTAGATATGGGAGCAAATAAATGGCTTAAAGTTGGAACTTATATTTAAAAGGGAAGCACAGGGGAAAACACTTCACAGCTTGGTAATGTGCTAGAGAATGAAATAGCATTTTCAGAGGAAGAATCTAAGCAGGCTACGGAGCAACCACTTGTTAGATTTGCACGACTGAAAGGGAGACTGCTTCCCACACGGCACTGCTCCAGCTCCAAAAACAGAACAAAACGCCCCAGGTAGATAGAGCTCAGCTGCCACTTTGAGGGTGCAAGGTAAAAACTTGAGTGGCTTCTATGAGGTATGAAGCCTGCAAGAGTGAAAGATGCCTAGCAGCTTCCACTTTGATTTCATAAGGATACATTGGAAAGCCTGCATTCTCAAGAAGCAGCCTGGGGCAGGGGCAGAACCCACACAGAGATACTCTACCAGGATAGTTCCAAAGGAAAACATGGGCTTGGAGCCCCCACACAGAATCCCCACCAGGGAACTGCCTGGTGGAGCTATGGAATGGGGCAACTGCCATCCAGACCCCCGAATGGTACAGCCACCAGCAGCTTGCACCCTTAGCATGGAAAAGCCACAGGGGCAGAGCTGCCTAAGGCCTTGGGAGGCCACCCCCTGCACCAATGTGCTCTGAATGCCAGATGTGGAGTCAAAATTATTTTGCTGTTTTAAAGTTTAATGTCTGCCCTGTTGAATTTTAGACTTTTGGGGCCTGTTATCCCTTTCTTTTGGCCAATGTCTCCCTTTTTGGAATGAGAATGTTAACCCAATTCCTGTACCACCATTGTGCAGTGAAAGTAAATAACTTGATTTTGATTTTACAGGTTCATGGGGGGAAGGAATTTTCCTTCAGTCTTAGGTGAGACATTGGACTTTGGACTTTGGATTGAGTTGATGCTAGAATCAGTTAAGACTTTTGGAGACTATTGGGAAAGGATGATTGTATTTTGCAATGTGGGAAGAACATGAGATCTGGGGGACCCAGGACAAAATAATATTGTTTGGATTTTTGTCTCCTCCAAGTCTTATGTTGGTATGTGATTCCCCAATTTTGAAAGTGGGGCCTAGTGAGAGGTGTTCGGATCATGGGGGTAGATCCCTCATGAATGACTTGGTACTGTTCTCACTCTATTCATATGAAAGCTGATTGTTTAAAAGGACCCTGACACTTGCTCCTCTCTCTCTCTTGCTTCTTCCCTCACCATGTGACACACCTGTCTTTCCTTCACCTTATGCTATGATTAGAAGCTTCCTGAGGCCCTCACCAGGAGAGGATTCCAGTGTCAACTTTCCTGTACAGCTTTCAGAACTGTGAGCCAAGTAAACCTCTTATCTTTATAAATTGCCCAGCCTTTATAGCAATGCAAACAAACTAACACAAATATCAACGCAAAAGCATCAACAAAACACTAGAAATTTGAATTCAACAACAAATTAAAATAATTGTATGGTATGGTAAAGTAGGCTTTCTTCCCAGAGTGCAAGGATGATTCAACATGTGAGAATCAAGCAAGGTATTGTACCACATTAGCAGAATAAAACAAAACAAAACAAAACACATGTTTAACTCAAGTGAAGCAGAAAAAGTATTTAACAAAATCTAATATGCTTGTATAGGAAAAACACTAAATGAACTGTGAATAGAAGAACATTACACCAACCTCGTAGAGATAATCTATGTCAAGCCCACAGCTAATATTATACTTAGAAGTAAAAGACTAAAATATTTTTTTCTAAGATCAGGAGAAGACAAAGATGCCCATTTTAGCCACTTCTCCTAAGCATAGTCCTGGAATTCCTAGCCAGAACAATTGGACAAAACAAAGAAATACAAACAAATTGAAATGAAAAAGAAAGAAACAAAATTATTTTCACTCATAGATGATATGTTCATATATGTAGAAAACTGTAATGATTTCATACGCGTGCACACACACACACATAAATTGTTAGAATGAATAAATTTTTTTGTCAAAGTTGCAGAATAGAAAATCAACATGCAAAAATTAGTTGCATTTCTATACTCTAGATGTACTAATAATTAACAATCGAAGAAATAAATTAGGAAAATAATTCTATTTATGCTAGCAGCAAAAATAAATAAAATGCCAAAAAAATTTAAGAGACAAAAGTTATATACACTGAAAACTATAAAATGCTGCTAAAAGAAATTGAAGAGTCAAATAAATAGAAAGATATTCCATGTTTATAGATTGGAAGAGTTAGTATTGTTAAAATTGTCCATATGTCTAAAAGTGATCTACAGATTTAACACAATACCCACGAAAATGCTATTGACATTTTTTGGCAAATATTATTAAAGTATATCCTAAAATTAATATGGATTCTCAAGGGTCCATATGAATCTTGAAAGTTTATATGAATTTGGACAAAATAAATTGAATTACAACTAAATCACATTTTTTTTTTGTTCTGAATGGACAAAATAATCTTGAAAAAAAAAGGTAGATGTCTCATACTACTCAATTTAAAAACTTACCACCCAGCTATAGTCATCAAAACAGTGTGGTACTGGTATAAAACCAAACATATAGACCAATGATATAAAGTAGAGAACCCAAAATAAAACTGTTAATTATATGGTGGTGATCTTTGATAAGGATGGCAAAATCCCTCAATGAAGGTAGGGCAGTCTTTTCAAGAAATGGTGCTCAGAAAATTATATATCCATATTTCATCCTTACATGACACCATTTACAACAATTAATTTAAAAATTGATCAAATATTTAAACATAACACCTAAAACTATAAAACTCTTAGGAGAAAATATATAGGAAAGTTTCACATCATTGAATTTGGCAATGCTTGTTTGGGCTATAACACTAAAAGCATAAGTAAAAATAGATACGTTGAGCTACATTAATATTAAAAACTTCCATACAAAAAAAGACAGACTTAAAAGAGTGGAAAGGCAACCTATGGAATGAGATACAATATTTACCAATCACATATCTGATATGGAGATTTACTATCTAAAATATATCAACAGCTCTTGTAACTCAACAATAAAAAAACAAACAGCCCAATTAAAAATAGGCAAAGGACTTGAATAGATATTTTTCCAAAGAAGATATAGAAATGGCCATCAAATACATGAAAAGATGCTCAGCACTACCAATTATTAGGGAAATGCAAATCAAAACAATAATAAATAAGATACTACTTTTGACCCATTAGGATGGGTTCATGTCCTTTGCAGGGACATGGATGATACTGGAAACCATCATTCTCAGCAAACTAACACCGAACAGAAAACAAACACCCCATGTTCTCACTCATAAGTGGGAGTTGAACAATGAGAACACATGGACATAGGGAGGGGAACATCACACATGGGGTTCTGTCGGGGGTGGAGGGTTACGGGAGGGATAGCATTAGGAGAAATACCTAATGTAGATGAGGGGTTGATGGGTGCAACAAACCACCATTGCATGTGTATTCTTGTGTAACAAACCTGTACATTCTGCACATATATCCCAGAACTTAAAGTATAATTTTAAAAAACCCTAAAAATAAAATAAAATAAAGGATGACTACCCTAAAAAAATTCACAGGAAATATTTTATGATGTGCTTATTTCACCTTGCATCCCTGTATCAAAACATCCCATGTATCCCATAAATAAATATAACAATTATGTACCCAAAAACTTAAAAATAAGAAAACAACTTTTAAAAAAATCCCAGGAAATAAGAAGTGTTGGTGAAGATGTGGAGAAACTGGAACACTTGTGCACTGTTGGTAATGTGTAATGGTGAGACCACTATGGAAAACAACATGGTAGTGTTTTAATCCGTTTTCATACTGCTGATAAAACATACCCCAGACTGGGCAATTTGCAAAAAGGAGAGGTTTATTGGACTTATGGTTCCACGTGGTTGGGGAGGCCTCACAGTCATGGCAGAAGGCAAGGCTGTGCAAGTCACATCTTACGTGAATGTCAGCAGGCAAGAAGAGAGCTTGTGCAGAGAAACTCCCATTTTAAAACCATCAGATCTCATAAGACCCATTCACTATCACAAGAACAGCACGGGAAAGACCTGCCCCCATGAGTCAATCATCTCCCACCGGGTCCCTTGCACAGCATGTGGGAATTATGGGAGCTACAAGATGAGATCTGAGTGAGGACATAAAACCAAACTATATCAGGCAGTTACTCAAATAATTGAAAATAGAATTACCATATAATTAAGCAATTCCACTTATCGGTGTATACCCTAAATAATTGATACTAGGCTTCAAAGAAATGTTCATAGACTCATGTTTATAGTTGCATTATTTGCAATAGTAAAAAGGCAGAGCAGACCAAGTTTCTATTGACAGATGAATGGATAAACAAAATGTGGTACATATATGCATATCAATGAAAGTTATTCATTCTTGAAAAGAAGGACATCTTGATGCACGTTTCATTATGGATGCACCTTGAAGACTTTATATTAGTGAAATAAACTGGTCACAGAGAGATAAATGTTGTATGATTCTACTAATATGAAGTACCTAGATTAGTCAAATTCATACAGATGAAAAGTAGAATGATGGTTTCCAAAGTCTGGGAGGAGGAGGAAATGGGAAGCTTTTATTTAATGGCTATAGATTTTCAGTTTTGCAAGATAAAAAAAAAAAATTGTAGATTGGTTTCACAACAATGTGAATATACTTAATAGTATTGGAAGCTGTGCACTCAAAAATGGTTAAGTTGGTAAATTTTACATTATATGTACTTTATCACAATTAAAGTGAATCTAAGAAGTTATTCATCAATGTGCATGTTTTCTCGTTGCTGTCCATCATCAATTAGATTTTAGAGAAGTTTGAATCTTATAACAACTACTTACAAATCCACCGGATGTGAACTACATTGGAATTCATTGTATTAATATTTATGTACTGTAACTGAACCCTTTAAATTGTGCTTAATTCTTGTTTTAAAAATCAAAATCTGTTGGAACACATTAATGAAATATGTAAAAAATGAAATTCTACCAAACTTTAGATTTTGGCAGTTTTATTGAACTGAGAACAAAGCTTGCATATGGGAAGTAATTTACATTAATTACAACAAAATGAGACTAAGAATTTAATAAATTAAAAAATGAGTGTTCAAATAATGTGTAAGATATATTTTTAAAATTTCTTAATTGTGCTTTGAAACATCTTGACTTGATTAAAAAATTCATTGATGCTGTTACTGTGACTTGGTTAAATTCATATTTAATAACAGTAAAATGAAATTGATGAGGCCTGAGCTTCTAGCATCTAATTTTGAAACATCAAAAATACGAATATGGAAATTATTTGATGAGTGTTGTATCAAAATATTTGAAGGAATGTGCCCTAAATTAAGGAAAGGAAGCAGTACCTCTGAGAATAGTAAAGCTTTGATTTTCACAATTTAATATAGAAAAAATAGAATTGAGAATAATCTTTATTTAGAAGACTTTTCTCTGAGTTTACATTATTTTAGCACCTGTAGAAAGAACAGTCTCTGAAATATAAATATTATAGTCTATATAGAAGAATCAAGGATTTAAACAATTTCAAATTTTTGAACCTCAAAATGTACGTTTGAAACAAATTTCAGACACATTCCTACCAATAGTTAGTATTACTAACTTTAATTGTTAACATTCTTAGTGTGCTAAATCCTATGGAGATAGAATGGTAAGAAAAATGTACATTTTCATAGATTTAATCTATTTTTAAGTAAGTCATAACACTTTTAGATTTAAATTTTCAGATTTTTTTACTGGTGGCAATATATATATGTAATGAGCTGAAGATACGATTCTTGAATTGCAGCTCTTTTTCCACAATAAAATGTATATTTCTTTCATAATTTTTAGTAGTGAAATCATATTTTAGGAGTCACAATAGAGCAAGAAACTACCAAAATGTGCCTTAGTGGATCACCTGGATGCCACACATATTCCTCTCTGTCCCCATTTTATAACCGCAGCCCAACAGGTCCATGCTAAGAAGACTCAATGACCCCTCCCAAGATGGTCATTCTTTTCCATCCATTCTGTTCCCTGGACACAAGGGTACTGGCATGCCCAGGCAGCTGTCATAGCTATTGGTTCCATGAGTGCTTTACAGTGTCTTCTGGTAACATATGCCCACTTTGGGTAACAGCGGCTGACAAGGATCCACCTAGCAGCAGGAGGTTGTCCTCGTTGCCAGCTGAACACAAGTGAGCTATCTCCAATACCCCTCATAGCACCTACTTTCTGAGAACACTCTCAACATCAGATGTGGTAGCATCTCTCCACGAAGATGCTGAGATGGAGTTTGACCTGCAGGAGTCTTTTGGTTTTTTGTTTGTTTTTTTGAGAACTAACTCCTTCGGAAAAGAGAGAAAATAAGTAAGTAAGTAAAGATACATGAAGACACTGACTCGTGTCAAAGGCCTGGCAAAAACTCTGCCAGTCCTCTCTGGAGCTCTGGAAATACAGCCCGTCAGAGTTGTCCAGAGTTGAATCAAAATGCTTGGGCCTTTATATCCCAATGTAGATTAGTCATTAGGTGTGGACCACCCTGAGGAAGGGGTGTCGTAGGTCACTGCTGCCGCAGCAAACCCTGAAGGGACTTATAGCTGGAACAATCAAAGGAAATCTAAGTGGTCCTACTGTATGTCTACCATGGACAGTAGGGATCTGGACTCCAAATGTCTCATCTTTTTCTCCAGTGCTTCAGGTTTTTATATTTTGTTCTGTCCTTTTGGATATTTTTCTCACTTGTTCTTCTAGGTCAATATTAAAGCTTTTAATAGTAGTCTACTGATTGCTTAATGGAAAAGTCATGATTATTTTTAAACTCCAAAGTATATGTTGGAAGATATTTTTCTCCTAAGTGCTCTGATCATATTTTTACTCAAGTTTTCCTTTAAAGCCTCAGCTGTTCTCTTTCACTGTCAGTGTTATGATCACTCCGCTTGATTTTCTACTTCCTTAGTGCTTGACCTCCCTGGATAGTTTGTCATTTTGCTTTGTTAGCATATGGGGGACTTCAGACTGGCTTCTGTCATATTCTAAATGGAAAGGGGAAGAAGCCTTCTTCCTCTGCATGGGGCAGTGTAGGAAGAGAGATATTGCCTCCCTGCCACCCTTCCCCCTTCCAAGGAACTATAAAGATGCTTTTTCCTTGTCTCAAGTTCCTTAGACTCTCTTAATCAGAATCTGTCCATTCATTCATATTGCAGTTTTCATCTTGCCCATTTTCTAAAACTAATGAACGTTGCCTTTTTTTTTAATTTAAAAAAGTACAAAATATTGTTACACTTTTTTTCCATCTATAGGCAGTTGGATGCTGTGTCAATTCATGGAAAAGCTACAAGAATTCTTCTGAAATTTCCTTTCACATCTCTAAGGCTCAGTTTCCTCTTCTGAGATTTTACTCCTTCAGGAAATTATTCCCTATATTGCTTATTGCTAAAACTATCTTCAAATAACTTCCTACACAAGAAAAAGAGACAGATTTGATAGAAAACTGCAATACAACATTGTTAGAAGAGGAAAAGTTCGGGAATCAACTTGAGTTTGAATCACAGCTGTTTATTTACTATGTTTAAATGTTAGGTAAATAATTTAATTAAAATGGAATGCTATTCATTCTGTTTAAAAATGCTTAAAAGTCATCTTGAAAGTTATTTTTGTTGCCTAGGAATGATTTTTTATATATACTAGTTAGTTGGTGGGGCTTGAACATGAATTTAGAACTGATTCTAAGAATTGTTTTTTTAAATTACATATGAAAAATTATTTATAATGATGTCATTTACAGCTTTACGTAGCAGCAGCATTTCTCTGTTTCTTGTTTTTAATAAGCATTTGCCTTCACTCCATTCCTCCTTTCCTCTGTGTCCCTCTTTTTCTTCCTTGCTGCTGGTTTCAATGCATATTGCAATTACCAACTCTATGTCAGCTACTGTGCTAGCTGCTTGGTATATAAGGTAGAGCAGAATCAACGTAATTTTATCCTTCAAAATATTTTACAATCTACTAAGGAAAATAAAAAGTAAACAAGAAAATTCAAAAATAAATAATTGCAAATTGTGATAGTACTATAAAAATAATGAACAGAAAAATAACAGGAGGGGATTTACCTTTGGGATATCAGACTCAGATCATGACCTACCCCAGATTTTCTTGAACTCACCTACCTCCCGAGACCAGTTCTCTCCCTCAATAGAAATCCCTGGTAGTTGCTGCACTATCTGCTAGTTGTGCAGGCTGCCTGGGCTTCCCCTGGGGTGAGATGTAGGCAGCAGCATGGCTTTCATTGTGCCTGGTGTGGGGAGTCCACAATAGCTCTGGCATCTAAAGCCCAGCCAGGCCAGGTCCATTCAGGCTCTTGCTTCTTCTACCCCTTCCAGATTCAAATAAAGCCCTGGGCCACAGAGTGTGGAATGTGGCTTCCTAGTACCTGCGTGAGAGGTAGTAACACAACCGGGAAATATGGGAGTGGTTTCCCAGGGGACGATTCTTGACTAATGAAAGACAGGAGACCAGAAGGAGCCAATAGATTCCTTCCCTTACTCCTCCAAAGACCTTCTTTGGAAGCACAAGGGTTCCAAGTGGTCTGCCTGAGCATTTTGTGTGACAACATGCCTGACTGTGTTTGATTATGAAGCCAGTTGATAACATGGTTTTCCTCTCTCTCTCTATCTTAGCCTGGGTTTTGAAAGTAATAGAACTTGAGGCGATGTTGATATGCTCATGCTTTATTGAGGATGTAACCTCTGGTTAGCAAGACTGAGAAAAAAAGGTAAGTATAGCAAGAAAAGGGGAAAGCAAACCAAGCTGACACATTACCAAATGGCTACGGCCTCCCTGAAAACACAGCACCAGAATCTTATGGAATGGATCATGTGGGTTAGGGAAAACACTTGGAAACACTGTGTTTTGAAACAGTCTTGGGAAAAGCAAGGGAGAGATTTATTTGTTAGATGCTTTTCACCTCTTGTTTTTCATTGGTCTACTTTTGCCCAAGGGACAGTAACTTCCCCGTATTATGGGTGGTGTTACTCAGTGCCTCCTACATCTGGGAAAGCCAGAGTCTTCATAAATTCAGTAAGGTTAAGCCTTTTCACTGGAGATTCTGGCTCATGATAAAAGGGGAAGACACAGCTTATACCAATGCCTGGCACTTATTCCAGATGAGAATGGGACTGAAAGAAGCGTGAGGAGATACAGCATCAGGAACCTGTGGCCAGATCTCTGCATTAAGAAAGTGGTAAAGGAAATTGGTATAGGCAAATACTTGGTCTGGTCTACCCTTCTTTCCTGCCTTGCTTTGCTTTCACTCTTTCTTGATGTCCTGGAATTAAAACCCCAATCATGTATTAGTATATAAGCTTTGGTGTTCCTCTGGTTTTCTATGCAACCTGAGTACAACAGGCAGTCACAAATATCATCCTTGCTAGCCAGGAATGACAAGAAGGAGCAAGCCACATGAGGAGTCAGAAAAGACTATTCCAGACAGATAAGTGATCCTCTAATACTCTTACACACAATAAATGTACTTCCTTTATTTCAGTAATGCCCAAACTTGTTTTAATCCCTTGCATGCTTTAAAAGTTAACTCATTACCAACCTTTATGATTTAGTATTTTTATTTTATACTTCAAGATCTTTCCATATTAACACTAGATCACTCATTGCCTCAACAAAGCATTGGCCTGACTACAGTCATTACTCTTACATTATTAAGATGCTTAATAATGAAAGACTGAGAATAAATACACTGAAGGGGAACTAGCTCAAAATGGGGCTAATCATTGGGTAGAGGAATGATCGGACATTGTGGTTTTTGGAATGAAAATCTGACAACATCGTGTCTAATTCTGTCCATACTCTAAGGAACTCATAGATCTTGAGCATGAAACTCAACATCCTAAGCATGGAAGGCAAGACAATGTGGCTCTCAGATCTGCAACTGCAGGAAGCCCAACTGACAGATGCACCCCTCTGTCAAGCTCTGAAATCTACCCCCATGTTCATACTGAGACCATATCTCCAGGTGGATCATAGCCAAAAACTGAATGTGGAAGGGATGCAAGGACAGACATGCTCCTGGGAACTGAATGCTTACTTGGAGGCACAACTTTGGCTCACGATCTCCTTATAGGCTTTACTAAAACTGGCCAAGAATTGCACAGTCTGTGACTTTTCTTGCCCAGTCTCTTGTCCTTCTCTCCCATTCACAGGGCTGAGATCTGCATTATGGTCTGGAGGCTGCCCCAGTCTCTCCTTTACCTCCTTATTTTTCTCACAAGTAATTTCTTCTCTTGCATATATAATTCTATCTTATATCTATTGCTTATAGGACCAGAATTAACATATTCGGGCTTGATCTTCCTCATCTGTGAAATGTGACTATAATTGTAACAGCCAAATTCTCAAGATTAACCTCTTAGCTTTCAGGACTACTTATGTTTCATAAATGTAATTATTTTGAGAATATTTATGTATAATATTTATAACAGGAAGGAAAAGTAAGTAAACAAGTTTGTACTAAAACTCTACGTCAATTCAATAGCTTTGTGAATAGAGTGATTGAAAAAACACAATTAGACTATTCAAAGTTCAGAAAAATTATGTAAAATGCTGGTACCTAAACCACACTAGGAAGGAAGCATCATTGTCTACAAGTTAGTAATTATGGGTAAATCACTTGGAATAGTGTCTAGCATAAAAACAACTTAATAAATGTTCACTATTATTATTTTGTTTCACTTGTTATCACTTCACTAAGCTGACTTTCAAATGGGTAAAGCTAGCAGCCATTACATGAACAATATCTAAACAAGTTGGCATGGGCTATATTCCAAAAAAGTCTTATTTATGGTCACAGAAATTTTAATTTTATATAATTTTCACACATCACAAAGTATTCTTATTCTTTTAATTTTTTCTCATTATTTAAAAATGTTAACAAAAGATATTGCCAAGCCATACTATGTTATAACTGGATTAAAACTCAGGGATGGGTGTAGGTAAAAAAAAAAGAGAGAGAAAGAGATAATAAATATGTGGTGGGGGAAAAGGAAAAGAACAGAGTGAGAGAGAGAGAGCTATAAAGACTTTCATCTTTGGCTTTGCACCTTGTGGAGTAGTGGTCTTAGTCGATTTGTGTTGCTACAAAGGAATACCTGAGACTGATTAATTTATAAAGGCAAAGTTGTATTTGTCTCATAATTCTGTTGGCTGAAATCTGGCATCTGGTGAAAACCTGAGGCTGCTTTCACTCATGTAAGAAGATGAAAGTGAAGCGGAGTCAGTGCATGCAGAGATCACTTGGTGAGAGAGGAAACAAGAGAGAGGGAAGGAGGCGCCAGGCTCTTTTTAACAACCAGCTCTTGTGGGAACTAATAAGAGTGAGAACTCACTCATCCTCCCTCAGGAGGGCATTAATCTATTCATGAGGGGTCCACATCATGATCCCATTAGGCCATGTCTTCAACACTGGAGATCAAATTTCAACATGAGATTTGGAGGGGCCAGATATCCACACTGTAGCATGGTCCAAGCCAACTAGATCTAAAGACAAGGTAAGGTAACCTAACTCTAGCTAACACTTTGGACATATAGACACACAAGAAGAATTGATCCTTTAATTCTGTTACTACCTTGAGGTAGTCTAGATCAAGGATCAGCAAACTACAGACAATGGACCAAATCCAACCTACCACCTGCTTTTGTATGTTCTGCAAGCTAAGAATGTTTTTATATCTTAAAATTGTTGAATAACATTTTGTGACATGTGAAAATTAAATAAAATTCAAATTTCCATGATTATACATAAAGTTTTACTGGAACACAGCCACGCCAATTTGCAGATATGCTGCTTTTGGCTGCTTTCTGGCTACAAGACAGTCAAGTAGTTGTAACAGAAACCACATTGCCCAAAAAACCTACAATATTTACAGTCGGGCCCTCTACAGAAAGTGTTTGGCATGTCCTGGTTAATATCCACATTCCAATATCACATTTTGGGGGATCCACATTCTGGTTTGTAATTTTCAAAAACTTTGGACACACGTGACCCATTTCTAATGTTCGAGAGACTTTGATGGGAAGTGCTGAGCCTCCTTTCTGAAGAGTGATATTAATAAAATGGTTTCAGTCAGCTGATCTAGGAACAGGCAGTCTCCTGCCTGCAACATGTGCCAAGTGAATAAGCCTCCAAGAAGGTTATATTGCATGTCCTGCTTTGTGCCTGGAACATCTTGGTAATTATCAAACGGCTTTATTAAACATACTGTTCCCTATCTTGTACTTCTGGTTTTGTTTTAGTTATATTTTTCCATTCTCTAAATAGATCTGTGTATTCATTGCTTTGTCTTATTGTGTTGAATGTCACACTAAACTGTACCTAGACATTAGTAGTTGAACAGCAGAATTGGACAAGCAGATTTTTAAAAAATTATCTAACAAATTTTATTCTAAGGTACCATGGAATCTGCATTCAATCCATTGACATATCCTGAAGGAGGCTTTCTACTGGCTTATTTCTAAGAATTTATTGTCTTCCCGATTTCAGCATTCAATTATTTTCTCTTTCTTTCCTTTTGATCTTTTTGGTGATTTTTGCAGTAAGTCCTTTTCTTGTTCTTTATAAAAGAAAAAAATAGAACATTGAAGAAAAAGAACAGAATTTTTAAGTAATATTTCTTATGCTTAAACTAAGTAAGGTGAAAGAAAGGAAGCTTGGAATAATCCAATTTCTATTATAATTGGTATGGGTACTCACCCTTATAGCTATTTAAGCTTAAATGCAAGTGTTTATATTTTTGCTTGTTTTAGTTTACATCTTCTCATCTACAGGAGGCTGTGTAATGCACCTTAAGTAAAGACACCATTTACATAGCTCACAGTCAAATGGAGACTCAGGGAGTATTATGAAAATCAAATTAGAGAAATCATGTAAAAATAACTTCCCTCTGACTCAATCTCAGCTGCATTTCATCTTGCCCTACATTTTTGGGAACCTGTATATGCAGATAAATGTATGACTTCACAAGTTTGCCTGAAGTATATGAGAAAGACAAGGCTTTACACTTATTGAGCTGACAAGATCCTGAAACATTTTGACATCAGTTGCTTTGGCGACTTTAGGCTGAATCAATTCGTTACACCCTGATATTAGTTGACATCCTGTGTGGATGTTTTATGGGAGGGGGATAGTCTACAAGCTGACATAGTCCTGACCCAGCAAATTCTCTGGGAACAAGAATTCCACTTGGATACATCCATTGTGATTTTTCTCAGCCTCAGGAGTGAATGTGTTGACATGTATATGCTTGTTCACCCTGCCAGCATTTACTAAGCACCAGCTATAAGTTAAGATCTCAGACATAAAGATGAATTAAGACATCTTTAATTTTCCCATGGTGTTTCGTGTCTAGTACAGAGATGACTTGTAAGTCCTGCTACAAGGGGATGTTACACAGGCTCTGAAAGATCTGCATACAAGTTTTGCCCACATATATGTGAAGAAAGAAAGACTTCTTAGAGAAGAGAATATTCATGCTTAGAACCTAGAGATGTGTGGGAGTAACCAGGAGAACAAGGACATATCATTCCAGAGAGACAGGGATGGATGGTAACTGGTCGCTGAAGGTCTTTCCCCTGCCTTACCCACATACATAGTCATACCTCATAGTATTCCTGTCCTTGTGTGATCCCCAACCATTGAGTCTGGACTGGCCCTTGGATTTACTCTTCGTCAATAGATTGTGGCAGAATTGTTGCTATGTGACTTCTGAGACTTGATCCTAAGAAACGTATGGCTTTCATCTGGGCCTCTTTGAACTCTTGCTTTTAGATGTTGCCTCTTGAAAGCCACCTCAGAATTGCAACCTATTTGAGTCACTCACATTGTGAGAATACTGAGCCATTGAGAAGACTGGAGAATGAGACATCACACTGAGTAGGAGAGGCCAAGACCCTCAGCCTGAGGGCCCAGGTACGCATGAAGAAGCTGTCTTGAAAGCATGTCTTCCAGCTCCTTCCCCCTCAGCTGAAGCCACATGGAATTAGGCCCTTCCTGAATTAATAATCCTCAAAAATATGAGCAAAATAAATGATTATTAAAAGCCCCAATATTTTGGGAGTGGTTTCACATAGCAATGAACAACCAAAATAGAGGGTATATGTGCAAAAATGTTGAGTACGCAGGGTGTATGTTTAAAAAAAAAATTATGACCTGGAAGTAGCAGGTAATTCAATAGATTTACATGGCTAGAGAAAGAATGCTAGCCGGAATTTACTGGTATTGGAACATTTACAGCTACAAGTGTGGAAACACTAGTTCAATCTGAGTTCAGAGGTAAAGCTGACTTCAATCATGAATGAGACAAATTATTCAAATGAGGTCATGAAGTCTTTTTCTGATTCCTTTTCTACCACCTCCTCTTCCTCCTGCTGCTCTTCTTCTTCTTCCTCTTCTGCTGCTTCTTCTGCTTCTGCTTCTATTCTGCTTCTGCTTCTGCTTCTTCTGCTTCCTCTCTCTCTCTCTCTCTCTCTCTCATTCTCTCTCTCTCTCTCTCTCTTTCTCCTGATCACTCTTTTCTACATACTGGAGAAGATGACAATAAGTAGCTTCAAAATTACACTATTTTAGCTTTATAATCTTTTTACTTCTAGTTCCAAACTGAGTAACCCAACAGTAGGACTCGCTGACTGGATATGGTTCATGTGCCCATCCCTGGATCAAAAACTCTGGTTAGTAAAATGAGTTGTTGCATTTCACTAGGTTAAAGTCAACTTTTCTCCCCAGAAGTGGTGGATGCTGTGGGTAGCATTTCCACACAAATCAAATTAATAAAGCAAGAAAGAAGCCATTTCCCCAGGACACAGAGGATGTTAGACAACAGTTGTTCACTGCAGGGAGAAGAGCAGGAAGTAAATATATTTTAGTAGTTTTTTTTGTGGACAGTGTTATATTTGGGGTGCAGGTAAAGTCAGAATTTTTCCAAAGACTAATGTATATTGTTGTATAGCCACTTTAGTATGTCACTGATTAGATGTTCTTTCTTGGTTATATAGCCTGCCAAATCTATGTACATTGTTTTATTTAATTATTTGGCCTTACTTTTATATACTAAAAAAATTACAATGTTTTTCTCTTAGGAGAAAAATATTGATACATTATAAACATTGCATTTGCTTCCAATTGTACAGATGATTTTGCATCAATAAAACCATATGCTTTCATTTGGCCTATTTGCTACTCATCAGTGACACATTGTTTCAAGATGCTTGATAAAGGAGGTTTGTCTATAGCTATGGTATCTTTCTGCCTTCATTCACTCATTCACTAAATATTTAATGAAATCGTTTTTTTCCTGGACTAGATATATGAAAGAAAGAAAGAAAAAGAAAGTAAAGAAAGAGATAATTGGCTTTGAGTTTTCTAGTAGCCACACAAAATGAAGATGAATGCAGAAAGATGATCAATTATATCTGCTTTGATTTTCCACCAAAGAAAACATAAAATCGAAGCTTAACAACTAACTAAAAAAAAAAAAAAAAAGACTTTTCTCATTTTTGCAAAGCTTCTTTAGCAACTAACTAAAAAAAAAAAAAAAAGACTTCTCATTTTTGCAATCTACTCATCAGACAAAGGGCTAATATCCAGAACCTACAAAGAACTCAAACAAATTTACAAGAGAAAAACAACAGCATCAAAAAGTGGGCAAAGGATATGAATAGACATTTCTCAAAAGAGGACATTCATACAGCCAACAGACACATGAAAAAATGCTCATCATCACTGGCCATCAGAGAAATGCAAATCAAAACCACAATGAGATACCATCTCACACCAGTTAGAATGGCAATCATTAAAAAGTCAGGAAACAACAGGTGCTGGAGAGGATGTGGAGAAATAGGAACACTTTTACACTGTTGGTGGGACTGTAAACTAGTTCAACCATTATGGAAAACAGTATGGAGATTCCTCAAGGATTTAGAATTAGAAGTACCATATGACCCAGCCATCCCATTACTGGGTATATACCCAAAGGATTATAAATTATGCTGCTCTAAAGACACATGCACACGTATGTTTATTGCGGCACTATTCACAATAGCAAAGACTTGGAATCAACCCAAATGTCCATCAGTGACAGACTGGATTAAGAAAATGTGGCACATATACACCATGGAATACTATGCAGCCATAAAAAAGGATGAGTTTGTGTCCTTTGCAGGGACATGGATGCAGCTGGAAACCATCATTCTCAGCAAACTATCGCAAGAACAGAAAACCAAACACCGCATGTTCTCACTCATAGGTGGGAACCGAACAATGAGATCACTTGGACTCGGGAAGGGGAACATCACACACCGGGGCCTATCACGGGGAGGGGCGGGGGGAGGGATTGCATTGGGAGTTATACCTGATGTAAATGACGAGTTGATGGGTGCTGAGGAGTTGATGGGTGCAGCACACCAACGTGGCACAAGTATACATATGTAACAAACCTGCACGTTATGCACATGTACCCTAGAACTTAAAGTATAATAAAAAATTAAAAAAAAAAAAGACTTTTCTCATACAAAGGTTCATATAGAAGACACACTTAAAAGACAGGTACGTAATTATGTTTTTAATTACACCTTTCCGATAGAAAGAAGTTTGGAAATGTTCTGAAACAAATAAGAAACAACTGCTACACACTCAACCACTTACCCAATAGTATATGAAAGAAGTATAATCACGAAGAATGCTGATGTTTCAGATGTGGTTGTTCTGTAGTGGATATACCCAGGGTGTTATCAAAACAAAGTGGGTGTTTTGCCAACAAATCTGGGTCTCAATGGCTTTATTCTCCTCAGGGGCCTACACATGTTATGGAAGTCTGGCCACTCTGTTGTCGGATACACTGGAAGCAACTCAAGAGCAGATATGGACTGGGAAGTCCACCAATGCTGTTAGACAGCCATTTGTTCACTGTAGATAGGGCAGCGGGGGCAGCAGAAAGTCTTGTGGGAACAGAAGATGTGGGTGCCTAAGTTAGGATGCCTTCTTAAAGGCTGACTTCTTCCCGGCTGCCTTGGCCTGCCTTTTAAAATACAAAGTAAGGGAAGTGAGATAAAATGTTATTTCAAGGATTTCCTCCAGTAAAGAGGAAATTGACATTTTCTTCCATGTTAATTGGTTAGTCTCATTGACAGTTATCAGAAATATTATTCAATGTGACTACACTGTATCTAGTAGGGTTAGGAGAAAAACCGAAAGGAATATGAATCATTCTTGACAGTGATAAAGAGCTAATTAAGCTGTGAGGCCAGGTGCGGTGGCTCACGCCTGTAATCCCAGAACTTTGGGAGGCCGAGGTAGGCGGATCACCTGAGGTCAGGAGTTCGAGACCAGCCTGGCCAACATGGTGAAACCCCGTCTCTACTAAATACGAAAATTAGCTGGGCGTGGTGGCACATGCCTGTAATCCCAGCTACTCGGGAAGCTGAGGCAGGAGAATCGCTGGAATTGGGGAGGCAGAGGATGCCAAGATCGTGCCATTGCACTCCAGCCTGGGTGCCAAAAAAAAAAAAAAAAAAAAAAAAAAAAAAAAAAAAAAAAAAGATGTGCACATGCACAAGGAGAAGTATCAAGTATCAGGCAGTAGTTAGAGCAGACCCTGAGGACAGACAAACTGGAGGGTGTGAATCCTGACACCACTATTTACTAATGCTTTCATCTTGAATAGGTTACTGAATCTCTCTGTGCCTCTGTGTCCTCATTTGTAAAACAAGGATAATTTTACATACTTCATGAAAGCGTTGAAAAGATTTAAAGAATTCACGTAAAGTACATGGAACAGCAACTGGCATGCAGGTCAAAAAATACATATGTTAATTTCCATTTGTTTTGTTTATGTAGCTTATTAACAACAGCAGTATTTTAGATAACTTCTCTTCTGATATCTATTGATCTCTATTTCCTGACTATCACCATTCTCCCTCTCTCTTCATCTATCTAAACTACCAATCTGCTTATCTTTACACATCAATATACAATCTCCCCAATCTCATAGATTTGAAAACTTAGGCACAAAGAACTTTCAACATCTCTGCCCCCAATTATTTCAAATTCTTCAGAATAATATCAATTAAACATGGTGTGGTTAATTTCACTAATTGAGACTAAAGACACAGGCTGAATGTGTCATGAGATATATTTTTCTTTAAAATCAGTGTTTCAAAGGTCATCAGCAGCCCCCTTGCTCACTAGGCTGGTTTTTTTAAAAAGATGTATACTTATTATTTTGAAGGAGTTGGTCTTACAGCATTCACAAATACTGTATGCCATTGTATCATGTCAAGCAGTGCTTCTTCATAAGGTAAGGACATGAAAAAATTAAAATCACATTTAGAACATTTTTAATCTACACAAATCAAGCACCTGAAACCTCCACATTCTGAAACATACCGGTATGGGACACTGTTTAAGAACATAGGCTTTACAGCCAGTATGCATAGGAACAAATCTGGCTTGGAAACTTACTAGCAGTGTGATCTATAGCAAGTTAATGACACTCTCTTTGCCTAGTTTCCTTGACTGTAAAATAAGGTACTAACAGTTCCCATCTCATAAGGTGGTTGTGAGGATTAAATTAGTTAATAAATGGAAGGCACTTAGAAAAAGCATTTGACATCTACAGAGAAATTCATCTTTGCAATAATTTTTGTGCTCAAAAATCCCTATCAGTGAAGTTAAATACAGTCATTTATTTAGCCGTGCACTACAGGACTACAGTTCCCACCAGGCTTCTTTTGTGCCTCTCTCTATCTTACTTTTCTATTCCAGCCAGCTGAAGCCTTTTAAGGCCCTCCAGTATGGTGACATCTTTCTACTCTTGTGGTTTTAGTGTTGGCGGGGTTTGTTGCCTGAAAACCTTCCTCTAGTTACTTTTTCCTTCCAGGCTCAGATCTCAGCTGAATGTCAGCAACTCAAAGCAGAGGCTCCTAACCCCATGTGCTCCCTCACCACAATGCTGTGATGCCTCACTCAAGGGACTTGCATCCTTCACAGCATGTATCGCAGTGCACAGTTATTTTATTATTTGTTTGTTTTATTTCTTCTGCTTCCCTAGTAAATTATAAGCCCCAAGAAGTTAGAAAATTTTTCTGCCCTTTATACCACTTTTCAAAAACGAATAGATACAAGCCAAGTATAAGTTATGGATTAAATAGAACCTGACTATATTATTTTTTCCTTAGTTAAATATCAAACTTTTCTCTGACCTTATGTCGTTTTTTAATCCACTGCCCTGAACATTTTATGTAAGAGTGGCATAACCCACTTCAGGGTCTCTGAGCACATCAATTTAGTTGCATAATACATAGATTCCTAAAATCTTAGGGTCTAAAAGGATCTAAGAAGTCTCATAGATCAATGTGCCCATATTACTGATGAGAAAGCAGATTCTTGCAGAGGAAGCATGTCTTATCTCACACCATACACTTTATTAGGGACAACATTAGGAAAAATGTTAGGTCTTCTTTCTCCTTGTCCAGTGTTTTTTCAAAAGCATTAGAATGTTTTAAAATCTCTTTTTCACAGTTCATTTTCTTTTAATATTTTAAGTCAGAATCATTGCATTAACTGCCTACTCTGTCTACTAACCATTTCACTTCAGAGATGTGTGAGAGAGGTTCCTACTCTTGAGAAACATGCATCTCATAGATACAAAATTTTCTATGATAATCACAGTTTATCATTACAGGGACAACTATGCAAAGTCAAAGTAATAGCTCTCAGTTGAGTGTTTACTATGAACCCAGTCTTGCTCTCTCTGTGTTATATGAGTTAACTCATGGAATTGTCACAACTTCATGCAATAAGTACTATCACTAGTTCCATTTTACAAATTCAGAAACTGAGGCACCGTGTGAGCAACATTGCCAAGGTTCTCCAGGAGAGTAGGGATTTAAACCTTGGTCTCTCCAGAGAGCCCTCTCTTAACTACAGTGTTGTCATGCCCTACACAATTCACAGGAGAATGGAGTTTGGTGAAGAGGGGAGACTTCTTAAAGAATATTGATTTCAACTGGGCTTTGAGGGACCTGATAGATCCTTGGAATTTAGCCAATCTTCCTCCTACAATGATATCTCATAGTAGCACATTGTGACAGAGAGTTTCCTTTTTATGCTTCCTGTACATGTTCATGCTCATGTTTAGCAAATTTGGAGTGGCCTCTTCATTTTTGTGCATCCATGTACTTCTATTGTCAGATCAGATTTTATACTGGTAGCCCAAAACATTTCTTCAGCAGGGTATTAAAGATTGACACCAGAATATTCCTGTGACTTGTTCTGATTTCTCGTGTGAGGCCATGTTTATCCACTACACCAGACAACTAGCTCATGGCCATTGTTTTATTTAGCCCTCAGTTTTCATGGTGACTCTCAGTGATGGTTGGAGACTCAAGGTAAATCTCATGCCCATGTTTCCTACGGCATGCAGGTCACACATCATTCAGTGCACATGAACTTATTTGTTATGGCTAATTTTATGCATCAACTTGACTGGGGCACAAAAATGTGCCCTTTTTAATCTGGCCTAACTGATTGAGCCAAACATCTCATTGCATCCTCTCCTGTCCTTATGCCACAGGATTCTTTAGGTGCCACTTCACCAACTGGAAACCTCTATGGCCAGCGGTGCCTCTGCTGGAGTTTCACTGGAGCCTGCTGGGCTTGCTTCACCTACTCAGCCCAGGAGGCTGCACTCAGCTTGCACTACCAGCCTGGATCCCGCACCCATCAATGGTGAGCTAGGTACAGAGGGTGAAGAGTGTGTGAATGCACAAGTGTGGGGTTTGGCCACAGTGCACAGTGCACGGTGCACGCCAGCTGCTGTGGCAGGGTGGGCAGCTCCAGGCAGTGGCATATTGGGGGAACCCACCCCCAATATTTCTGTGTAGGTTCTTTCTATTTTCCGTAAGTGTTGGCCGGCTGAGAAATAAAGAGAGAGAGTATAAAGAGAGGAATTTTACAGCTGGGCTGCCAGGGGTGACGTCACATATCGGTAGGACCGTAATGCCCACCTGAGCCTCAAAACCAGCAAGTTTTTATTAAGGGTTTCAAAAGGGGAGGGGGTGTAAGAACAGGGAGTAGGTACAAAGATCACATGCTTCAAAGGGCAAAAAGCAGAACTACTAGTAAGGGTCTAACAAAGATCACATGCTTCTGAGGGAACAGGACAAAGGGCAAAAGCAGAACTACTGATAAGGGTCCAAGAAAGATCACAAGGCAAAGGGAAAAAGCAGAACTACTGATAAGGGTCCAAGAAAGATCACAAGGCAAAGGGAAAAAGCAGAACTACTGATAAGGGTCTATGTTCAGTGGTGCACGTATTGTCTTGATAAACATCTTAAACAACAGAAAACAGGGTTCGAGAGCAGAGAACTGGTCTGACCATAAATTTACCAGGGCTGAGTTTTTCCCCACCCTAGCAAGCCTGAGGGTACTGCAGGAGACCAGGGTGTAGCTCAGTCCTTATCTCAGCCGCATAAGACAGACATTCCCAGAGTGGCCATTTATAGAACTCCTCCCAGGAATGCATTCCTTTCCCAGGGTATTAATATTAATATTCCTTACTAGGAAAAGAAGTCAGTGATATCTTCCCTACCTGCATGTCCGTTTATAGGCTCTCTGCAGGAAGAAAAATATGGCTGTTTTTGCCTGACCTTGCAGACAGTCAGACCTAATGGTTGTCTTCCCTTGTTCCCTAAAAATCACTGTTATTCTGTTCTTTTTCAAGGTGCACAGCTTTCGTATTGTTCAAACACACGTTTTACAATCAATTTGTACAGTTAACACAATTATCACAGTGGTCCTCAGGTGACATACATCCTCAGCTTATGAAGATAATAGGATGAAGAGATTAAAGTAAAGACAGGCATAAGAAATTATAAAAGTATTATTTGGGAACTGATGAATGTCCATATCAAAATGAAATCTTCATAATTTATGTTCCCCTGCCGTGGCTCCAACGGGTCCCTCTGTTCAGGGTCTCTGACTTCCCGCAACAGTGGCACACACACAAGCTCCATGCGAGACTCTTGCTGGGTCGGGCACACTTCAAGCAGCTTCTGCTGTGGGCACCAGTGTCTGGATGAGGGGAAGATGGTGGTACCCAAAAACTCAAAGATGCTAGCAACCTTGAAGCCCCAAGGGAGTGTTACAGCATGTTACAGCTCTGGCTCAGGGAGTTCCGAGGTCTGGGCCCCCAGAAGAGTGGCAGGTCTTCCCCCATACTCCAGCTAACAGGAGCATGTCACTGCCTGCAGTTCAGCAGGCCAACCAGGAATGTGTTTCATCTTGTTCATGTTATAGCTCATTCAGTACCACCGCCCCACTCCAGCCCATGGCTCCTGGGCTGGTCCAGCAACCTGGCCACTTCCTGTCATGTGAGGCAGCTGCCTGGTGCTGGTGGAGGGCAGGAAGAGTACAGTGTTACAGTTCCTGTGGCACCTGCCATTTGTGGACCCTGGCTTCTTGTCCCATGTACAAGAAGAATGAAGTTATATGGACAACCAAAGAGTAAGGTGGAGAAGAGTTTTATTGAGCAAAAGAACAGCTGTCAGCAGAGAGGGGACCCAAAGTGGGTAGACCCTACCTGAAGACCAGTAGTTCCAATTTATGACTGAGACTGGAGTTTTATGGGCTCAGATGGGGGGTGAATGCTGATTGGTCCATAGGTAGGTCCGGAAAAAGCATAATTTGATTGGCTAAAAGGCATGGAGGAAGTTCTCATTCCAGGTTGTGGACTCTACTCAGGGCTGGCAGCCTGGTTTTCAGGATTCAGGCTGTCTGTTTCCCTGAAGTTTGGGTTTCAGTGGAAACTTGCCCCTTTCTGCCTAAGAATTTGTCTGCCTTCTACTGCTGTCACTTGGGCAACGATTTATACCAACATCTCACCTGGTTTTCAGGACTTCAGACTTGGATTGAATTATACCACCAACTTTCCTGGACCTCTAGCTTACAAACAGCAGATACCTGGACTTGTGAGGCTCCATAATCATGTGAGTCAGTTCCTCATTTAACAAACATCTATCTATCTATCTATCTATCTATCTATCTATCTATCTATCATCTGTAAATCATCTATCTAATCTCCAATTTCTCTGGAGAACTCTAAATATGTCCTGGAACCTTCTCCCTGTTACAGAAGCCAAACAAAACCTAAGCATAAGCTCTTGTTCACCTCCAACACTTCCATTCCTTTTACAGTTCATTGAGATGCAGATCATCACAAATTTATTTTCTT
The DNA here is from genome assembly GCF_043159975.1 of Macaca nemestrina. Taxonomy (NCBI): domain Eukaryota; kingdom Metazoa; phylum Chordata; class Mammalia; order Primates; family Cercopithecidae; genus Macaca; species Macaca nemestrina. The sequence continues at coordinate 178,758,715 of NC_092127.1, read as the reverse complement.
TTAATATATTATATAGGTTTGTAATAGGGAAGAGTTATTAAGTCAGATTTCTCATGAAAAACATTCTTCCATCTTGCTAAAATTTACATAATTTTGATTTATAGGGTACAATGACTTTTTTCCACAGGCTTGGCCTCAGTTAGTCACAAGGACCTGGTAGATTAAATATTACTATTTTTAAACTTACAAATGGAGAAAGTGACTCAGTGATTTTATGACTAAGCTTACAGAGAGGTAGGGCTGGAGCCTAAATATGTCTCCTCTTCCAATTAAGCTTAAGTTAGAGTGGCCAGGAGCAAAGAGTAGGAAGTAAGATAATGGGGAATTGCATTCAGACTCCACTGCTTATTATTGTGAGACCATGGGCATTCCCTCTCAGCACTTCAGTTTTGTCATCTGCAAAATGCAGTAATTGCTTTTACAATCAACCATTACTTATGTGACACATTTATACAACACTGGGCCTTTTTCAAATGTTATTCAAATGGTCATCATTATTAGTTTTTATAGCTAGTTATCACTCCACTGCCTGTAGTTGGGTTAAATTTTCAATTCAGCCTGGAATTAAAGTATATTAACAATCTGAACTGACTTGTGAAATGCTTTTTAAACTAACATCTACTTTCCGTCCATATTCCAGAATTGAGTAAATTCTCCATTGCCTTTTATTGGCTCAGAAACAGTCATATTGGTTCAGGAACCTGGCAAGTGCAGAATTATGTCATGATTGGATTTGGGTTCATAGAGATTATTTTATTGTCAAGGGTGACATGCTTCCCTTCCCTGGTTTCCCACAAGATTTTATGAAAGCTTATCATATTTTACTTTACTAATAAAGTCTTCAGTTTACCATGTGGGCAAAGATTCAGTGGTGCATGTTATCCTGTAAGCTCCTCTTGTTTCTCAGCAAACAGTGCCAAACAAGCCTAGTATATATTTTTGGTGGTCATTAATGGTACTCACTTTTGTGCTTTTGAAGGACTGCCTGTAAACAGTGTTTTTAAATTTTAACATGTATGGGAATCACTGGAAGCTCGTGTTAAAATGCAGGCTCTGATTCATAGGTTTGGAATGAGATTTTGCGTTTCTAATCAGAACTCAAATGATGCCAATGATGCTGGCCTGTAGATCAAACTTTGAGTAACAAGACTCTAATAATTCCTTAAGCTAAGAGCTTTAAAAATATACACATTATAGGGCCCTACTTTTAGAGATTATGATTCACTCAGACTGGGATCAGATGTCTATAATTTAAAAATATCTGCACAGGTAATTCTAATAATATGTCTTGTTTTGAAACTGGCAAAATATATTCTAATTGTAAATGTTTTGATTAATCCAGGTCCAGTCTACCTTTGCAGCCTACCCTTTACACCCTGTTCTTAATCTACGCTATAAGGACATCAAATTACTTATAATTCTTTGAATATACTGTCACTTTATGGACGATTTCCTTTGATTAAAAATATTATATTTCAGTCTGTTTCGTGGTGAAATAACTGCTTATTCTTAAATAGCCAGCTCCACTATCACTTCCTCCGGGGAACCTTCCCTGATGTTCTAGCCTGGTGGTTCTGAAATAGGAGCAATTTTGTCTTTCTGCCACCTTAGGAACATTTAATAACTTCTGGAGACATTTTTGGTTGTCACAACTTGGGGAAGGGAGGTTGCTGGCATCTGGTAGGTAGAAAACAGTTAAATATTCTATAATATATAGAACAGTACCCCCTTCCAACAACCAAGAATTATCTAGCCACAAATATCAATATTACTACGGTTGAAAAACCCTTCTCTAGGCCGAGTTAGACTCCCCTCTTTTAAGTTCTCCCTGATTGCTTCTATTCTGTTACTTATCACATTTAATTTTTTGTTGTCTGTTTTTATTTTTGCCCAATAGCATGTTAGGTCCTAGGATGAGGGAGAAATTGTTCCTTTGATCTCTATTTTCTCACAATGGATATTGTGTGTGTGTGTGTGTGTGTGTTTGTGTATGTGTGTGTATGTGTATGTATGTGTATATATGTGTGTGTGTGTATGATATATACATATATGATTGTATATAACTATTTTTTAAATAAGTGGGTAAATAGATCCTTGAATTTACAAATAAACTCATATGCAGTGTTTTGTGGTGGGCAGATGGGCTAACCCAAGCATTTAGACAGATTCATGGACTCTGGCTGGGGTGAGATGTTACTCTGGCTTGAAAGGCATAATATCAAGTCATCAATCACCAACCATAGAGTTAACCTCCTGAGAAAAAAACTTTATTTATCGGTCGCCAATTGGAAAGAATACAATTGACTTGAACCAGCTGGCTTCGGCATCTCTGAAAGGCTGTGACCCATTTAATCAGTTTGGAATGCATCCCTAACTTTGAAGGTAGATCAGGAAGGATGGCAAGCATGGACTAAGTCAGCTAGGCCCACAATCTCCCGTTTAAAGTATTTGATGTAAGAGACACAATGATTAAAAAAGTAAAAGCTATGTGACTGGGGTCAAGGGTAAGAGTAGGAAGATGGGTTATTCCTTCTGATTTCAAAAACTGACAAACTGTGTTTAGTTTGGAAAGACCTGAAAAACCTCACATAACTCAGCCTGTGCTCCATTTCATCAGAAGCGTAGGGAAATAATGAAGTCTGCAGTTCCTGCTTTCTGTCTGTCATCTAAGCCATTCCAGGGATAATAATCCTGGGTAGTGTCTTTCAGCTGGAGCCATTTCCCTGGAGAGACGGAGTTATTGCAAGCTTATATACTTTCTCCTACCTGGTTTTGATTTTCCCTCTTCCTAATGCAATTTCACTGATCTCTTGGAAATGAGACAAACAAGCGAAACTCTTTGCTGCTCACGCTTTCTAAACTTGCTCTGTAAATTGTCCTACTTACTATACCTTGTGTAAAACTCAGGTCTAGGAGATTGGAAATGGCCTCTTAGTTTGTAGGAGATATTCCTCCTGAAGCGCACATATGACTTGCTTTATTTTATTCTCGCTTTAGCATAGCGATTCACTTGTCTTTCCATTGCTCCAAATGCCAGCGCCTCTATAATCTTAATTTCAAGTATCCTTTCTTTCTTCTTGCTTTTAGAGCTCTTCCCTTTGATAACCCCATTTGATATTTCCTAAAGCTCACTAAAACTCAGGATTCATTGACACTGCCTTTTACTCTCACCCTTCTGCTCTTGACCTCACTTAATCAGCATTGATTCCAAGGTCTGTTTCTTATCCCCTTTTGATACCCTTCCATCCCTCCACAGTTCTCTCTTTATTGTATTACCTGGTGCAAATACCAACCTTGCTTAATTCTAACACTCTTCCCTTTCTAGATATGTACCTGAACAGCTGAAATAACCTTTCTTCTCCTCCACCTAGTCACACACACACACACACACACACAGACACACACACACACAGGCACATTAATGTTTACTAGTTTTCCTTCAAATTTATGATCACCCTGTGCCTCTAAACACTGCTTCAAAATCCAACTCAACTCTCTAACCCAGGGGGTGCCAAATGTTTTCTATAAAGGTTCAGATACTACATATTTTCAGCCTTGGGGGCCACACAGTCCTGTTACAATTTGGCACTCATAGCAGGAAAGCAGTCATTGACTGTACACAAACAAATGGGCGTGGCTGCCTTCCAAGGAAGGCAGCTTGTTTAGAAAAACAAGCTGAGGTTGGATTTGGCCCATAAGCTGTAGTCTGATGACCTGGCTCTAGACCATTCAGTCTTCCATTATTCTAAATGACTATTTTATATCTTCTCTCTTTTCTTAAGCCTTTTATACTTACGTTAAAAGAAAAACTTAGTCAAATTTAATTCATTAGAGTTTAATTGAGCAAAGAACGATTCATGAATCAGTCAGCCTCCAGTGCCAGAGTAGGCTCAGAGAGACTCCAGAGCAGCCACGTGGTAAAATAAGATTTATGGACAGAAAAAGGAAAGTGAGGTACAGAAAACAGAAGTGAAGAACAGAAATAGCCAGATTGGTTACAGCTCTGTGTTTGCCTTATCTGAACACAGGATGAACAGTTGGCCCCCTATGATTGGCCAAAACTCGGTGAGTAGGTTATAGTCTGTTTATGACTCCATTTAGGTTACAGTTCACTATATACAGAGAAACCTTTAGGCTGAACTTAAAATATGTAAGGAGATAGCTTTAGGCTAAATTTGATTTAATGCTTACTTCCCACACCATGACAAGTCTTTGCTATTAACTTTGTTCTCTGTTTTATTAAAATATTAAAAGCAATTGAATAGGAAAAAATGCATCTTTCATCCTCCCTAGATATGTGTTCATTTTACTTTGCATTCCTTCAATTACAGTAGATAAAATACTGTGTTTTTCTCTGAGGCCAACCCCACCTCTTGTGCACTGGATCTTGTCTCCTCTCCTTTACTGAAGGCAGTGGTCCAGTAATCCACTCCTCTCTTTCCTGCACTATTAAATTTTTCTTCTTTCCTTGGTTGGTTATTTATATAAGCATATTAATATGCTGCACTCACTGCCATCTTTAAAAAAGAAAAAAAGAAAAAAGGAAAAACAAAACATCCCTTGACCTCACATTCCTTTTTAGTTACTGCCCCATTTCTCTGCTCCCTTTGCAGTGAATCAGTGAGCCATTTATTCTCATTATCTCTCTTCCCTTTCCTCCTGTTCTTTCTGGAACCCACTCCCCTCAGATTTCCATCCCCACTATTCCACTAACGTGACTCACTATATTTGAACTATCCCACTTACCTTCTCATTGTCAACATCAATATTCGCTATTTCAATCCTTATTTTTGTGCAAGTCTGAGCCATATATAAAGTAATTGATAATGGTATCCTCTTTGCCACATTGCTTTCATGTGGCTCCTGGGATCTGTTTCCTTTTTGGCTTCTTACATCTTTGCCTGTTTCCTCTCTAGTTCATGATTTAATGACCTGCAGCTCAAATGCTGTCTTCTCAGAAACCTTTCCCAATCACCCTACATGAAACAGCAACCCCACCACTGTGCTCACATCTCCCTTACCTCCTGTATTATACTTACAGTATTAATACTTAGCACCATAAAACTTGTATGTCTGTGCTTATTGTCTTTGCTTCCCTCCACTAGAATCAGCTCTGTGAGTGCAGGGATAATGCTCTGTTCACTGTTGTGTTCCTAACACCTAGAACAATTTCTGGCACGTAGCAGACACTTAATAAATAGTTGTCAAATGAATAAACAAATGAATCTTTTATTGTACTTACTTATTTTTTTGAGACGGAGTCTTGCTCTGTTGCCAGGCTAGAGTGCAGTGGCGTGATCTTGGCTCACTGCAATCTCTACCTTCTGGGTTTAAGCGATCCTCCTGCCTCAGCCTCCCAAGTAGCTGGGGCTACAGGCACACACCACCATGCCCAGCTAATTTTTTTTGTAATTTTAGTAGAGACGGGGTTTCACCATGTTGGCCAGGATGGTCTCGATCTCTTGACCTCATGATCCACCCACCTCAGCCTCCCAAAGTGCTGTGTTTACAGGCATGAGCCACCATGCCTGGCCACAAATGAATCTTTTAAAGTTCTACACACAACCACACAGATGCTCATAGTCACCTATTGAGCACATTATCCACCACAGAGAAGTCTAAAGCTCAAAGAAGTTAGGTGATCTGTGCAAAATCACATCACAGATGAGAAAAAAAATCCACTTTGTTTTTTGAGATACGGCCATCCATTCTATGTTTAATACCCCAAATATGAGACTCCTGCAGAACCCTATCCCATTCCACTCTTGAAGGGCTCCATCTATTAGAAATTTCCAAACTAATATTCTTTTCCTATCCCCTACTCAGTCTGACCAAAATTCTATATTTTACCACAATTATCCAAATTCATCTTTAAACAATTTATGTGTATGGTATGCAAATTTTCACAAGCTAGACATGACTATTTTATAAGTCAAGAGAGAAAGGATAAGAGAGTGCAACTCTCATGGCAACTGCAGCTATTAAACATCAGAGCTTGGACCTATTTACACCCATGTTTTTTTGTCTCTAATGACCAAGCTCTTAGCTAGTATCTCACACTCACAGTAATTTTGAATGAAGGAAGGAAAGAGTAAGAAAACAGCAGAATGAATGAAACATCATATCCATGATCTATCATTTGATCCAGCCTGGCCTGCTAGATAGAGAATAATTATGCCCATTCCCTAATGACCTTGTCAATCTTTGAAGAGGACAACTGTGATCCCACCAAGGATCTTTGGCAAGATTGTCTCACTGTCTTGGTCACTACTGAGCTCTGTGACCTTTAGCTGGCTCATATTGGCAGGCCTAGGAGTGTGATCTCTGACTACTGTGGGTTCGAGGGAGTAGAGTATAGGAATACTGGTTAAGGTCATGGGTAGTTTTGAGTGATATCTGGCTCCAGCACCCACTGGCTGTCTGCTTTTCATCCAGTCACTTGATCTCTATGTGAATTTGTTTTTCATCTGCAAAATGGGGTTAATAATGTGCCTTATGTTTCTTAAGAGAATTGAACTAGTCAATATTTGTGAAGTGCTTAGGAAAGTGCCTGGTACACAGTAAACTTTTTAATTATTTGCTAAGTAAACTGATTTATCTCTGCTTCTCTTGCATCTTAGTTTAGCAATACAATAAAAGATACCTGGGTTTTGTGGTGGGTGATTTGGAAAAAGCGCAGAGGAGACAATTTTGACTTTGTGTGCCTGAGGTTGATAATTTCTTCTGACTGATTTGACCTGTCAATTCAAAGAAGAAAAAGAAAAAGTTACCAAATACCTAGTTAGTTCAGTTAAACATCACTTTGGCTGATTATTTTACATTAAACTGACTGACAGATTGCCTGAAGATATCAAAATTGATTTTTTTTTTTTTTGGCATCATCTGGACACAGGCTGAGAGCTGACAAATTAATTTTGAATTTAAGGGACTGGTGTCTGTGGTGATTATGCCCAAGGCCATGACTCTAGGGCATGAAGAGGAAAACCATCAGGCTAATTAGGCTACTGTTAGTGGCCAAACATCATGACTCATGGATTTGGAATCCTGAATTGATTTTGCTTTCTCTTTTTGGCAAAGTGTGCCAGATGTAGGTTTGCCTGGCTGATGAAGGCTTTGTAGACCTAGGGGATGGGATTGCTGTATTCTATCGGTGTGAAGAACAGAGCTTTTCATCTGAGCTTTGTTGCCTCTACTTCCATCTTTTTTGATGTATATGGTAAGAACTTAATAAATGTGCTCCGGGTGAATGCTGCACAGGGCTGTGCAATCAATGTGCACTAAGTTAGACTGAAATTCAGAGGTTAGATAAGACCTAATTGAGAGGCATGGATCATCCAAAAGTAGGATCACCTTTCGGGGGAACAATGGGGTTAAAGAACATCAGAGCTGCTATTTTAGAACCATTCTTAGAACCCAATGCCATTTTGAACAGCTTGGGCCCCTTTATGAGAAAATTTGTCACTATCCAACTGAGCTATGCTTGACAAGCTAGTTCAGGCCTCCCTTGAAAAGACAGTCCGCAGTGTGTTTGTGTGGGTGTTTAATGGTTTCAGGCCTCCAATCCCTATAATCAGCTACCATTAGTTATAAACGCAGACAAGTCAATTACTCTGGATTTTGTTTGTTTTTGAGACAAGGTCTCACTCTGTTGCCAAGGCTGGAGTGCAGTGGTGTGATCTCGGTTCACCCCAACCTTTGGCTCCCAGATTCAAGCGATTCTCCTGCCTCAGCCTACCAAGTAGCTAGGACTACAGGCATGCGCCACCACGCCCGGCTAGTTTTTTGTATTTTTAGTAGAGATGGGGTTTCACTGCATTGGCCAAGCTGGTCTCGAACTTCTGACCTCAGGTGATCCTCCCACGTCGGCCTCCCAAAGTGCTGGTATTACAGGCATAAGCCACTATGCCCAGTCCAATTTCATTGTTGATGAAACACTCCAAACCTGAGAGAGCTTCATTTTCCTCAAAACTCCAACCAATGCTACCTGCCACCTTTGAGGTACTGAAGGCACAATTGCATCCTGTGATGAGGTGTTGAACCTTCAGCAGCAGAAGTATACAGGTGTCTATATGGAAGTATTCATCCATCACCTCTCTCTTTTCTCATTGAATGCCTTTTCTTGTGCAACTTTGTGGTTTCTTTATATTTAGGTGGTAATATCTACACCCTTGCTACTCAAAGTATGGTCCCCTCAACAACGGCACCTCAGAGCCTGATAAAAAATGTAGAATCCTGCGGTTTACTCCAAATCTATAGAATAAAAATCATTCTCACACGATCCCCAGAGGATTTTAATGCACTTTAAACTTTGAGAAGCACTGTATTGAAGCACTATTTCGTACAGAATTGTTGACAGGGGTCTAGGACATTATTTTTAGGTAGTAAATTAGATAATTTTAGGTTTCCCAGGAATTGGCCTTCCCATAATCTTGAATGGCATAGCAATGAGAATCCCCTTTTGAACGCTCCTTTGGTCCTCTTGTTCAGAGAGAGTTTGAGTTCTAAGCTAGGTGTTTTTACATTTCTTTAATACTTGTGCCTCTCCCTTTTCACAGTGGAAATACAGGCATAGCAACCTTTGGCAGTCAACAATATCTAGCTATAATTTGGGAATATTTCTTACTTTTCACTGTATTTTTATGTTTATTCTCTACTTGAAGCAAATTGAGATGCTTTTCCTTCAGTGGAATTGGTATAGTCTAATCTAAAAACAATTTATGTTTTAAGGTATGAGTTGGGTTCATACAGAAATTTTAAATAAATAATAGTAACCGTGGTGCATACATAAGGCAAAACTCATGCAGGTACTGTTTAAATAATTGTAGTTAAGCAAGCATTGAGGTCCGAAATAAGAGTATAGCCATAGCGGTGCTTCTCAAACTTGAATTTAACCAATGGGGGATCTAGTTAGCAGAAACATTATGATTCAATAGGCCTGAAATGGACTGTAGGATCTGAGATTCTGAACTTCCAATAAGTTCCAAGATGGTACTGGATGCAATCGCACTATTTCTATGGATGTTTTGTATGGCAAGTTTCTAAGAAAAAGGTCCCCCCAAGACCTTCCACTACTGTGTACAGAAACTCCTCTTACAGCTCTTCCTGATCCAACCAAGTTCACGAAGAAATTACATTGGGCATGAGATCAACACTTAATACTAGTAATTAAGATATTGCCTGTCCTATTCTCTACATCAATGGTTCTTAAAACTTAGTGTTTTTCAGAATCGCCTGAAGTATTTGTTAAGTCACAGGTTGCTGAGCTCACCTACACAGATTCTAATTGAGTAGGTCTCAAGAATGCCTGAGAATTTTCATTTCTAACAAGTTTTAGAATGTGATATTGCTTGCCCAGGAACTGGGCTTCAAGAAGCATTGCTCTTCCCCAGTGTATATTCTTCTTAAAACCCACAGTGGTGATAGGGAACGGGCAGAGGATCAAGTTGCTCAGCGAAATATCACGTTGACTTGAGTAAAATCTCGCCAAATCCAATACACTACGGATACTTCTAGGGTCAAAACCCAAACAAATAGTGGAATTAGTGAGAATTTATATGATCCTAGGAAAATGTGGGTAAACTGTAACATGCTGGCCAAGATAGCCACAGTCAAAGCCTGTACACAGACACAGCATATTCAGTTTAGGAGATGAGACAACAACACTGGACTTCTGAGGAGGCAGCTTGTACTGAAGAGTGGGGAGTCACATCTTAGGAATGTCAAATGAACAGAACGTAGGTGAAGTTTCCCTGCATATACTATCATGCTGATTATCTCCAAGTCTTTGCAAATACTGTCCTCTCAACCTGGAGTGACAGAGCATCTCCTCTTCATCTCCCTCCAGTTCAACTAACATGTTTTCTAGAAAGTCCTCTGTGAACTCCAGCCTAGCTCAGTTAGGTGCTCTTTTTTCTTGAGGCTGCAAAAATACCCTGTGAATAATATTATTATTCCATTTCTACTTTTTTAAAATAATTGTCTGCATATATACATTTTTGTATTTCCAGTGTCTAAGAAAATACCCTTGACACATAGTAAGCATGAGTTAAATGTTGAAAGAATTCATAAGTAAGACAGATGGCTCAATCTCTAATTTTAAAATCAGGGTGGTTCTCATATCTCATGAGATTAACCGAAGATTTAGGGGGACAGTAGGAAGTAGCTCTTGGTAGCATTTTGAATAAGGCTAGACATGTAAATTCAGAACTATTTAAAAGAAAAGAAAAGGTTTCCTAATGACCAAAGTGAGATATGTTCTCTTGAAGGAATCATAGAAAAGAACAAAGTAATAATTTCTATGCTACTTCCCAGAGTTAACTATTGTTGCTATTTTGGTATAACTATATTATGTCTTCTCTTTCTATGATAGAGTTATATGGATGTATATTTTTGTTGAAATCATAAATTATATACAATTTTGTTTCTCTTTTTCCACCTATCATTATATATCTCCAGTATTTGTACCCACGTATTGAGATAGTCTTTTCAAAGACATTTTAGTTAACAGAATAAAATTCCATCATGAAAAGCAAGATTTGCAAACATCAGCACTATTGATATTTTTGGACCGGATAATTTATTGTTGTAGGTGACTATACTCTTGTGCATTGTAGAATGTTTGCCAGCATCCCTGGACTCAACCACTAGATCTCCCTGCTCCCTAGATGTAATAAACAAAAACATCTCCAGACATTGCCATATGTCCTCATGGGTACAAAATTCTCCAGTTGAGAACCACTAATGAGGAATAATCATAATGTCTATATTCATTCTTCTGTTGATGGACATTTCAGTTATTTGCATATTTTGGAAGAATATATTCAGCTTCAAAGAATGAATGAATGTTCCCTCCCCTCCTCCAGCTGTCTCTTCCTCTCTCTCCCTTTCTGATTTGCCTTCATTTCTTTCAAGTTTCTTCGGTCTGATAATTTCTAATGAACCAAGTAAAAGATGCTAAAGGTAAAAAGAATAACTGTGACGGAGCCAGTGTAGGTGGAAAGACTGACCAGTTGTGATAAAACGGCTATGCTGTGTGCTGAAAACATCTGTTTGAGAGTGCCTGGTTCAGAAGAAACAGTGCCAGGACCACTCCGCACCAACCTGTGTTGTAACTGTTTTCCTTCTCACATTTCTCTCATCTTGATCTGGCTCACAAGAGCATCTGTTTTCTACGCCTCTATTTTATTTTTTCATTTTTAAAAATAGCACAATAGGCTGGGTGTGGTGGCTCACGCCTGTAATCCCAGCACTTTGCAAGGTGGGTCCATCACCTGAGGGTAGAAGTTCAAGACCAGTCTGGCCAACATGGTGAAAACACATCTCTACAAAACAAAACAAAACAAAACAAAAAAAGCTGTATCTATATCTATATCTATATTAGCTAGGCATCATGGCGGGCACCCACCTGTAATCCCAATTACTTGGGAGGCTGAGGCAGGAGATCGGGAGGCAGAGGTTTTACTTGAGGATTTGCTGAGAGATTGCTGAGACAGAAGAGAAAAAAGAGAGCTGATGAGAAAGTAAAATAAACTGTTTGGCTTTCTGCATTTCTGTCTTGAATCTTGAGCCAAAGTCACACCATTGTACTCCAGCTTGGTGACAAAAAGCAAAACTCCATCTCAAAAACTCAAAATAAAAATATCACAATAATAGTATCTTATTTAAAAAGCCGTTAGGAAGATAAATCGAAAAATACCCATAATGTGTGTTATGGCAATGCCTGGACTGATAAACAGTAACAGCCAAATAAATAAACTCTATTTAAGCACAGGGAAAGGCTGGTGTGGCTGAAGCCTCTTGGATGGGGGGGAGGGAGATAGGAGGTGCAGTAGTAGATGAAGAAGTGAGGGAACAGATCATACAGTCTTGTAGGACAAGGTCATTTGGATTTTGAGTGCAATGAAAAGCAGCTGGAGGGTTTGAGGTATAAATGCAGCATGATCTGACTTACTCTTATGAAAGATCTGTCTGCCTTGCAAGAGAGCAGTACAAGTGACAAGAGTCCAAGTGTTAACTGCTGTAGTCCAGGTGTTAGGTGATAAGTCTTGGACTAGGGCTTTAACAGTGATGGTAGTGAGAAGTATTCAGATCCAGGCCATGTCCTGGAGATGGTGTTGATAGGATTTGCTGAGAGATTGCTGAGGAGTGGGAAAAAAAGAAAGGACTCAAAGAGGGTCCTCAGACCTAAGCTAATGAGTGAGGATGGCTGTACCCTTTACTGACATGAGGAAACTAAAGGTGTAGGTTGCAGGAAGCACATTAGTCTTTTTATTAAGGTGTAGACTCTACAATGTTTATTAGATACATGAAAAGAGATAGTCAGAAAGTATAGAGTTTTCAATTCAGGGAGTAAATCAAAGCCTGTGATTGTGATTCACATTTCAGAATTGTGAGCATTCGGATGCTACGTAATGCCCCGTAACTGGAGATCTCTTAAGATGAGAATGTAAACAGGAAAGAGATAGCCTCTCAGTGAGTCCCTACACACTGGGGGTGGAGAAGTGAAAGCTGTAGGCGTAACCAAAGAGGAAGACTTACTTCCTACAAGTGCCAGATGCCTACCTTACACCTTGGCATTGAATATGTCCCTGTTCCTGGCACAACCTAAATGGATAGAAAATGACTTTCAAGTGCTCTTGGCACTTCAAGAATATGCCAATAATAGCTGAAATTCTCATGAGCCAGACAAGGAATGGGGTAATTAACCAAAACTAAGTTAATCTAAAGAATATAATGAAATTAGAATTTGTTTCATGTGACTGAGACTGGTGCCCATGATGTCCTAATTCTACCACTGATGGTATAAATACACTTTCCTGGCTAATAGAGAGAGGGTGTTTTGCTCATCATTTTCAAATTCCCAGTGAATGCTTACATTTGCCTAGTGTACCAGTTTTGAAGTGTGATCCTTAAAAAAATACTCATGTTCTGCGTAGTGTTGAGTTAAGAATGCATCTCTCGGTGCCCGGAGTCATGAACCTGACACAATTAACACAGTGAAATCTACCATACATTTAATCAGAGGTACTTAATTTGATTTTCTATAATTAAGCAGAGAATCACTTTGGCATTAAGTCTGAGAATTACCGCATTTCTGAAGTTACTCTGCATACCCCAAAAGAGCTTTATTGGATATGAATAATAACAACCTACAAATATATTGATGATAATGAGCATCTAAATGTTCTGCAAAGAAAAAAAGACAAAGAAAATCCCTGACAAGCATGAATGGCGACTCATGATGGCAAGAGTTTTTCAAATTTATGAATATTACAACATGAAAAAATAATTATGAATAATAAAAATCTGTTACAATAATTAGCTGTAATGAATGCTCATGGTGAGTTAAATGAACTGGAACAATTTAAGGCAATAGCACATAATTTGCATTTTGTGTTATGTCAGATCATTTTATCATTAGTGAGAGAAAGAAGAAGAGAGAGAGAGAGAGAGAAGAGACAAAAGACAGCTGAGGAGAAAGTATAATAAACTGTTTGACTTTCTATATTTCTGTCCTTAAAAAAAGTGAAAAATGCTGCATATTGCAGTTTTCAGTTTTTGCATCCATTTCAGTTTCTATTTTGAGAGTGTCAATAATGTGAGAAAGTGAAAGATAATCAGTACAGCTAACATTGAAATCAGAAAAACTTGAATGAACCTCTACATGCTTTTTTTTTATATATACATTATGTAACCTAGGCAACCTCCTTAACTGACCTAAGTCTCAAGTTACATCTGTAAAAGGGGGTAATAAGAGATGTACCTTAAAGCTCTGATGAGGAGTAAACATGTATTTTACAGCTAACTCTTAGTCCATGCTCACTATACACTTGGCATTCTGACATACCTTCACAAAAACTAAGTCATTTTGTCCTCCTGACATCCCTAATTAGTAAGTGCTGTAATTATCTCTTTTACAGATGAGGAAATGGAGACACAAAGTGATAGAATATCAATAGTGAGTACATAACAGAGTGGGATTCCATACCCAGGCAGTCTGGCTCCTGAAAACTCTACCTTTCACCACTGCACTAGGCAGCTTCTCTTAGCCAGCATTATCACAATGCCTGGGACACAGCTAAGTGTTCCATACAGGTCAAGTGTGACTATTTTTTCATATTACCTTTATGGGTGTGAGAGAGTGCATTTGCATATTTGAACAGGCCTTGCTGTAATTAGATCAACCCTGGTCTGCAGGGTAGCATTTGGGGATGGCTTTCAAATTTCCCCAATATAATCTAACCAGTCCTATCCAGTAGGGGCTCCTTTACCATAAGGTAACAAGGTTACCCCAAAGTGATTTCCTCAGTTAGCGAGTGATAAGCTGCTCCCAGGCAGATTGTCATTGCCAGCTCTGAGAGGCTAGTTCTTCATGACATTAAGCAGGATTAAAGGCCATCACTCATCAACTCATCATCCTGGAAGCCTGGGATGACCCCCAACCTACTGACTCCCACAGGGGCATTTCTTTGATGCAACTGGTTGAGACTTACCTGGTGCCTGGCTTGGGGTTCAGCAAGGTAGTGAGGAGTGATGGGAGGTTAGTTTTGTGCTCCTAGAACAGGAGGACAAAGGCCCCAATTTGCCCAAGTGTCATTTTCTCTGCTTGACCATTATCTGCAAATGAAGTTCCAGGAATACTTGAAATCTGTACCCACGCAGATAATACTAAATAGTTGCTTATTCTAGCTCTTCAATTTTTTAAACAAATTTGAGCATTGAAAGGGAGTACTATTTTTATAAACCAGTTTTGTTACTTCTGCATTTAATAGTATATCAAGAGATTTGTAAAGTGAAATATCTTAAAGTTTTCACATCTGGCAAGAAACCTGGCACAGTTGACAGAGTTATAATACACAAGAGTTATCAAAATGCAGACTTGCTGACCCTCTTCATTGTATTGGGCCAAAAAATACATGCAAAACCAGAACAGAGTAAGCATTAACTGGTATTTCTCATAATGTGCATTGCACTTTTTCCTGGATGCATCTTTTTTCTTTTCTTTTCTTTCCTTTTCTTTTCTTTTTTTTTAGGGAAATGCAATGACTGGGACCCCAGCTCCAGCCTTTTCCTCTTCCTGTCCCACAGCTCAGTTCCTTCTTTTCTTTCACCCAAATCCCCCTCACTCACTAGCTCCCACGTTTCTGTTTGCTCTCCGTGGTGGTCCTCCTTCTTGAGGTTATCAAGTAACTGTGCACACATCTGGAAACCTCTTTCCCCTGCCTCCCGACCCCCAGACTCCCCAGATCAGAGTTCCCAGATCACCTCCAGGAATCCCCAGGGCAAGGAGGATGGTTTTCTCTCTGTCATTTTTCCTTTTGAGGATGTGCCTCTACTTGTAAGAAAAATGCCTCTAGGCTGAACAGAGGCCTGCAGGAATTTGCTTTTAAAGAAAAGAGAAAACAGTAAGACAAGAGGGAAGAAAGTTCTTTACTGGCAGCATTTCTCCTCTGGGCAAACAGCTCCAGTTTGAAGTTCCCAGGGCAGAGCCACAGGGCTGAGTTTAAGGCACCATTACACATTCAACTATGGCCAGCAAGTCAGATAGAAAATTTGCTGGGATTTGGATGGTCTCATTCACTGAATTTTTTTTTTTCAGTGTTTTTACCCAGTGTTTGCTCATTTGTACCTAGTGTTTGCTAAAATCTCACATACAAAAAGTTGTTTTTGTTTGATGATAATCAGAAAGGATTGGGTTTCTTTTGCATGCACAGAGGCCCTTACTCCCAGTTGGAGTTTGCTTCAGGCAAAACAGAAAAAGGAGAAAAAAACCCCAGCCCTGGATTGCCAATTATCTCAGGTCTCTAACAAGAATTGTTTTACTGTCATTTCCTTGTCAATTGCTTTGTTGAAAAATAAAAAGGGGGGGGGGGAGTGGATTCATTTAATTACTTAAACATAATAGTGAAGAGATAAGACATTTTCTATCTTTGCTGAATCAATGGATTCTAGTGGTCTTCCAGGGACTGAAAAAATACTAAAAGTTCAACTTTTCGTCTTGCAGTTTTTTTAGGGGAACTTTTGAAACACTTTTATTCCCGGTTTACAAATTGGGGATTCTTAAGAAATTACTATATGGTCAGGCTGTTTGAACTGACTTTAATCAAAGAGTTCAAAGTCCCCTATTCCAAAGCCTAGATTTGTTGTTTTTACATTAATTGTGTGTGTTTGTCATTTCTGGGTCAAAGTAAATTTTTCTCTAAACCAAATACTTTCATGTAAGACAAGGACAGTCGGACATCAAAATATGTATTCCCCCAGGAACTTCTATCAAATGATTTCTTTTGATAACATTCTGCCTGACATGTTCAGTGCACCCATTACATCAAAGCTGATTCTGTCTAAAAAAAAAGAAAAAGAAAAAGCTCTTTAATTTTGTTTTCCTTAGAAAATGCATGTTTCAGTTTTCTCTCCATGTATATCTTTAAAACCATTGATGTACTTTCAAAAGATGATTTTTCAATAACCTTGAGTAGAGATGGAGAATGCACACTTCCTATTTTGAACAACATAGAAACTGGCAGATTCAGGAAAAGTTGTTAGATGAGGTCACTTTGGGGCAGTTCTATAAAATGTTTAAGGCTGACCTCCATGACCATGAGCAGAATGAAGGCCTTCAAATTATGTTCTCTTCTTGGATGGTGATAGGTTGACACAGTGCTTAGTTTACACCATCTTTTCTATTATCATTTCCAAACTGCCGGGTTCTGACTTTCTGATAGACCTGAGCCATCACAGGGGGTCTCCTGTTGCCCAGGAGATGGACAGCTGAGATTAGGAGCAAATGACTGTCTTGGAAGGATCCATAAACTGGTTAAAAATGTTATCATTGATGGATATACATTATAGAAGAAAATTATAAGGGATGGATACAGATTTATGGCCCTTCCCCTTCATTCTTTGTCCAAAATCCCTTTGGGTAGAAAATTTTGAAGTGAAATTTTAAGAGCTGCCCAAATATTTGTGCTCTGATAGAATTAGTGATAATGGCTATGATAAAATAAATAATACATATCTAACATTTTTTGCACATATTTATTTTCTAACAGTTCTTCAGCATCCAGTAAATGCCAGATGAAGCATGGGGACACTGAGATAACTCTACTGCTATAGCTTCTCTCCTTAGGGTACAAAGAATCTACAAGGGAGAGTCACATAGGAAATCCTAACTATTCTAATAAAAATACATGTTCAAAAACAAGAATTTGAGCAAGAGAAGAGTGATCAGTAAGGGCTTCATGAAATAAAGAAGAAACCATTGAGTTTACTTTTACAATGAAATGTCTTTGGGGAAAACATGTTGGAAACTTTATGCTGATGTTGAACAACATGTTAAAAATTGGTCAACATCGCACTTTGGGAGGCCGAGATGGGCGGATCACAAGGTCAGGAAATCGAGACTATCCTGGCTAACACGGTGAAACCCCGTCTCTACTAAAAAAAGTACAATAAAACTAGCCGGGCGAGGTGGCGGGTGCCTGTAGTCCCAGCTACTCGGGAGGCTGAGGCAGGAGAATGGCGTGAACCCAGGAGGCGGAGCTTGCAGTGAGCTGAGATCCGGCCACTGCACTCCAGTCTGGGTGACAGAAGCAGAGCTCCATCTCAAAAAACAAAACAAACAAACAAACAAAAAAAAATTGGTCAACATCAACCAGTTTGTTTAATGAGTTTGTTTGACTTCCTTTTAGATAGATCTACATTGACTCTAACATGAAATTATGTAAAGAGGCCTAGCTTTTTATGGTGTCCACTATTTGGACCTGGGTGTGCATAGGATCCAAGACCTCTTATTGTTGAAAAGTTTCTCAGCTTGATCCTAATCTCTTTTACTTAAAGTTTACTACTTGTGAATGTTAATCACATCTGAAAAATACCTTTACAGTTCACTTGCTTGATCAAAAAACTGTTTATGACTGTATCTTCTGCATTTAGCACATGGCTAGGTTCATGGTGGGTGCTCAATAAATACTTGTTCTAGAAAAGAGTAATAAATGAACAATTAAATAGTTTATTGGGTGACTTTTCCTTAAAAGTCATTGAGTTCTTTGTGAGTAGACACGCCCTCTTGTTTTGCTATTTTATTATCATTATCCAGCATACTACTGGGAATGTTAAAATTTTCCCCTTGAAAAATTTAGCTTAAAGATACAGAGATAATAATCATTAAATGGCTGGCCGTAGGCCCAAGGGTTCAAGAAGTAAAACTGTGGTTGGCAGTCAGGGTCTATCTCTAGTAAGTTGATTCACAGAGGACCCTCTTGGGGAGTGAGTGAGTGGACTGGATAACATGAAAGACGCCTAAACATGTAAAGAGAGTGGTCTTGGTTGTTAAATTTCTGCTTTTCTTTGTTTTACCCTCCTTCTGGACATACCTTGGTTCTGGTCTTTGGATTCTGAGACATTTCAGTATCTCTATAAGAAATCTCAATCCCACTTTTACCTTTTAATATTTAAGTTATTTACATAAGCTTTTACTCCTTGTAGCCAAAAGAATTCTGAATGATCACTCAGCCACTAGGGGACACTCTGGCTGACAAGATCACTCACTACCCTGCTATACTTGATTTTCTCCTCCTGCCATTTTTCTGCCTTCCCTGGTTCTCTTACTATCTCAAGTGCATGAAAACAAAACAAAACAAAACAAAACCAAAACAGCAAAGTGCAATTTTTCCTAGCCTATTCTGATAGTGAGCAATGGGGATTTGACTATATGTAAGTGAACATGCAGTGAGCTTAAAATCTGGAAAACAGGCCAGGTGTGATGGCTCACGCCTGTAATCCCAGTACTTTGGGAGGCTGAGGCAGGCAGATCACGAGGCCAGGAGATCGAGACCATCCTGGCTAACACGATGAAACCCCGTTTCTACTAAAAATACAAAAAATTAGCCGGGTGTGGTGTTGGACGCCTGTAGTCCCAGCTACTCGGGAGGCTGAGGCAGGAGAATGGCATGAACCTGGGAGGGAAAGCTTGCAGTGAACCGAGATTGCACCATTGCCCTCCAGCCTGGGCAACAGAGCGAGACTCTGTCTCAAAAAAAAAAAAAAAAAAAAAATTCTGGAAAATAACAAGTATATCCACAGTAACAGCTAATATTAGTTTTCATTTACATCCCTACATTGTGCACCACACTTTGGTGGGGTTTTCTGAAAACTTCCCTGACTGCGGCACTCCTTCTATCCCTAGTTGGATTAAAGACCCTCCTGGGTCTGAGTTTGTATAAAATATCTTATTAGTATACTTACCACATTGGTTTGTAATGATTCTGATCAGTCTTTCTCACCATGTGGTGAAATCCATCAAATGTGAAGATCCCAACACAATAATCTCTACATCAAAGGTGTTGAAATAGTGTCTTCTGTATGAATAAATAAATATATTAAATACATTATTTTATATAATTAAAATAATTAAATACATTATTTTAAATAATTTCAACATAGCAATATGTATATAGTTCTTATGAGCTGCCAACTGCTTTTTAAACCAATTATTTTGAACTCATTTATACAGTCTGTTTTTAAAATTGCATTCTAGGGGTTTCTGGATTCCTAAAACTGCACTTTTCCACCAACTTTTTCTCCTCAGATAAATTGGGATCACATTATGACTCTGCATTTTATTTGCTTCGATATTGGAGAAGTCCCTCAATCTCATGAGAATGAGTTTTCTCTCATATAAAATGAGGCTAGTGTCACCCACCTCTCAGTATGCTGGGAAGACAGAATTGTCTTTTCCTAGCTCTCTATGCCTGTGGAGGGTATCATACATTCTTAACATTTTCCACTGTCATTTTCCAGAACAATGCAATAGTACAAGAAAGAAAGAGAAGGCAAGGGAGCTCAGGGTATAGAGAAGATAATGACTATACGTGTTGGGCACTTCAAGGTGAAAAAAGAGGGGGAGTAAATAAAATGGATTTTGGGGCATACTGGAGATGAAATGCTAGTGAGTAAGCTGGAAAAAAGGAGATGCTAGTCAAAGAGGGGTATTCATGGAAAGACGACCGTGGAAAGATCACCATAGCTGGGAATGGTAACGTTGAGGTATAGCTATGGAAATGAGTGACTATGCTGGGAGAGTTGGCAGCAACACTACAGGAGAGATATATAAGGAAATGAGAGGCCAAGAGGTATAAGAATGAGCTGCACAAGTATATTGTAATTATCTAGAACGTAAGGCAAGTGTAAAATGTCAGAGAGACTATAAGTGAACTAGGAATTAAAATGGTCAAAAAATGTCCTAACGCCACTGAAATATTATGTTACATAGTCAGAAGATATTAAACCTTATGTTCTATGCTACCAGTTACTAGTTACATAACATTGTGGAAACACTTTTTCTGATTGTTAGGTTTCTCATTTTAAAAATGAATATAAGAGACTGGGCGCAGTGGCTCACACCTGTAATCTCAGCAATTTGGGAGTCCGAGGTGGGAGGATCACCTGAGGTCAGGGGTTTGAGACCAGCCTGGCCAACATGGAGAAATCCCATCGCTACTAAAAATACAAAAATTAACCGGGTGTGGTGGTGCACAGCTATAATCCCAGCTACTCAGGGGGCTGAGGCAGGAGAATTGCTTGAACTCGGAATGCGAAGGTTGCAGTGAGTCGAGATCATGTCACTGCATTCCAGCTTGGGTGACAGAGTGAGACTCCATCTTGAAGAACAAAACAAAAGAAAAATAAATATAAGAATATCATCTCTGCATTCCTGTATTTTGGGGGAAAACATAATAACTAATGTATATAAGAATTATCTAATGTTATGCTTGAAGACTGTGAGATGGTTCCAGTATCATCTTGATCTTTACATCTGAACTTTAGATTTTTCAGATCGGGGGTAAGAGTTTCATCCAACAGATGAGGCACTCAATCCGTGGTATGGGAAAGTGAGGAGTCACCCATCTTTTCTTTGGTCTCTTTTAGATGAAAGGGTGGATGACATTTGGGACTGCTTTTCATCTACTCTCTTATACTCACTATCTGTTTTCAAACACCTCACTCTAATCCATAAACATAGTTGGTTATTTTATTCAATAAAGATTTATAGAGTATCTGTTTGGTGCCAAACACATATTCACCATATATTTTACATTTCCATGTTTTTGGTCCAATACATCTCAGTTTACTTTTTAGTGAGTTCTTCCATTTTCATATGTTTTCACTCTAGGTTCAGGAAAATATCGAAACTTTCTTGCCACCTAGATCATTCTGCATTGTAGAAAAATCCTACAGTGTTCCAGGTTCAACTCCATAGTCTCTTATTCAACCACAAAGCAGTCTGGTAGAATCAATCAACTAAAATGGAAAAAGCAAACAAGTAAAAAAGAAACACAACAAAAATAACTAAACTAGAATATTTGAAGCTACATAATTACTTTATATTATATTAGAATTATATACTTTGAGTAAAAGATCAATAGTCAACTTTGCTTTAATAAGTTTGAACACTTTAGAGACAGAACAAAATATACAATGACTGTTCTAATAATTGTTACAGTCTCTAATTTGTCTGTATTTGCCAATAGATTTTAAATTCTTAGAAAACAAGGGGCATGCCATTTCTGTACTTTTATCCCTAGGGACTAACACACACACTGGGCTATCAGTAAATGTTAATTGCTTTTAATTAAGGTAAAGATAGATGGAATTTATTCAAAACAAAATTGTTTTAAAAATGAACAAGAAACCTCGAACCAAGATAAATTAATATTGTCAAGTGTGAAAATATGTATTATTTCTCAATTAATTCTTCAAAGTTGTAAATCAAAACCGTTGTGTCAAATGCTTTTATTTCTGATTTTAAGAAAGCAACTGTAATGCAAAATGTATAATATAAGTAATTTATTGTGTCTGACATTGAACAGTAGTTTAAATGACCTCTCCGCGCTCCAAACATCTGGTATGTCTCCCGTAAATAGGGCAGTATAAAAGGTAATGTAGAAGAAAAACTTGCTCAGGGGTTTAGGGATATAAGTTTGCTAGGCTGGAGGATTATGGATGTATATGCTTTTAATCATGGAAGATTATAAATATACAATCAAAAATTTTTATTAAAAAATATAAATAGCTTCTGAATAACCATTGGAATTTGAAATTGAAGCAGTGAGCTCCAAGGGCAATGTAATTTTCTTAACAATAATAGCTTCTATTGGATGAGAATTTTTATTTTGCCAGACACATTGATAAGCAAATTGAATTCATTACTTTTCATTCTTACAACAATCTTAAGAGACAGGTATCATCTCCAATTTGATGATGAAGAAACTGAAGCGCAAAGAATTTAACAAACTAGCCTTGGGTCACAAAATATAAAGTAGTGAAACAAGGTTTGACTTCAGGCCTCACAAATGCTAAGACACGTGCCGTTTTTGCTAACTACCTCTAGGAGCCTGTGTGAGACTAAAATAATCATGATGGTAATAGCTATGATAGATGCTTTTCCATGTGCAGACTCTGTTTCAAACCCTCCGCATATAATAACTTATTTAATCTTTATAGTACCCTCATGAAGAAACTGAGAAACAGAAGTTATATGACTGGGCCAAAGGCACACAGCTAACATAAGACCAGACGCTTAAGTGTATAACTACACTGTTTTCTAAATAAGAGAAATTATAAACAGTTTCTAGGGGAAATCATGACACATACTAGGCACCAAGTAAATGTAAACTCCTTTTTTTCTGACATATTCCCAAAATTAACATTTTATTGAATGAATCATGAAAATGATAACACATTATCATGTGAGATGTATAAGAAATACTAGATTGGTAAAGGATACCTTCTCCCTCTCTGGTTTTGTTTGATGTTTCAGCCCTCTCATTTAAAAGAGAGTTATGATTTTCTGTATTTAGGTTAATAGTAATATCTGGCACAGCCATCACATTTAGGTTATGCCTGTTTCATAAAGTCTTATAGTCTGGGCATTTTCATCTAAGTGCCAGGCATTTTGTGACTGTGCTTTGCTTTACGACCTTTCAGTTAGTATGCAATCTATCTGACAGTGCTCTTCTGACACCTGCAGCAATTTTGCCTAGCATGAAAGCAAGTTTTCCTGAGACACTAACTTGGGATGAATAAATCAAATATAATCCAATACTTCTGAAATGCTTCCATTGTCAATATATCTCTGAATGGTATGGCAAGAAGAGTCATACTTTCCGGCATGAGTTGTTTCTTTGAAATTCTTTTTCTTAATTATATTATTTTTTGAGACGGAGTCTCGCTCTGTCACCTAGGCTGGAGTATGGTGGTATGATCTTGGCTCACTGCAACCTCTGTCTTCTAGGTTCAAGCTATTCTTCTGCCTCAGCCACTGGAGTAGCTGGGACTACAGGCACACACCATGATGCCAGGCTAATTTTTGTATTTTTTTTTTTTTTATCAGAGACGGGGTTTCACCATATTGGCCAGGCTGGTCTCAAACTCCTGATCTTGTGATCCGCCCACCTCGGCCTCCCAAAGTGCTGGGATTACAGGTGTGAGTCACACTGCCTGGCCGTTTCTTTGAAATTCTATGCAAATTCCAGCTCATAGTCTATTGCTTTTAATAATAATAATAATAATAATAATAATAATAATAATAACTGGTTATTTTCAAGAATTGGCAGTTCATCATTTTAGTGAAGCTAGAAATAAATGCTTTTGGAGAAAGGAGTTTTTGTGTCACCATCATATGGCAAATCATTGAACCTCACCACTTGCCTTCATGAATTTAAACAAGTTAATAGACTGTTTTGAGGATATTTAATGTTTAATCATTTCCTATTTCTCCCCCAATTGAGTGTTTATGTATGTATTCATCTTTTCCCTTTAAATAGTAAGGACCAGAAATAATGATTCGCATTACATTCTGTGCCTAGCACAGTAAAAAGCACATAGTAGTTGCTCAACAATTTTAGTTTGTTTTACCTTCTCAGCCAACTGAGGAAGGGTATAAAGTTATTGTTGGGTGTCCATGAACAGATATCATATAAACCTTGGTTCTAATCTTCTTTTAATTCCTACTGGCTGTGTAATCTTGGGCAAGTTATTTAAACTTCAGCTTTTCATCTGCATTGGGGCCATAAGAGATCGAATGAGTTAATTAGCACAGTGGTTGACACATCATAAGGACTGAAAATATTACTGGCATTAATTATTTAGTTAAAAACATTTATTGGGCACCTACTGAAAGCCAATTAGAAACTGAGCTAAGGGTTAGAGAAATCAACGCTCTTTCCTTTAAGGAGATACATAATATGTAATCAGTATTACAATCTGTTATGTGAACAAAGGGCACAGCTAGTATCTAAATGCCTTAGGGAATCAGTAAGAGTTTAGAGAGGAGCAGTGTTTGAACTAATACCTAAAGATGAACCTGACCAAAAGGATAGAGAAGAAACATTATAGAAATTTAAATATATGATCAAATAGCTTGTCTGAGAAGCATTTTCATGAAATTTGGTTGTTTATAACCAACACATTTATTGAGTGTTTTTGTATTATTTACTTTCAATTGGGACACTCCCTTATCACTGCTTAATATTCCTCCCTAATTACCATCCCAAAAATAGATACTTAAAACATTTTCTGTTGGAGGAGTGTGTGTGCGTGTGTGTGTATTAAATTTGACAGTTTCTTCATAGTGATAATCAAAAAGTTACCTAACCTCTTTTGAGTTCTGTATTTCTCATCTACAAAATGGGACAGCTCTTCTGAACTCATATACAATAAATATATAGATCCCTGGTGATGTTTCGGTTTGGATTGTTACCTTGAACTACCGTGTGACTCTTATTTGCAAAGAATGTCTGGGTTTGGAAGAATATCATGGAACCAGGGTTTGAGAGCCCTCTGTGCAGGCTCAGAACCACTGCTCTAAACAAGGTAGGGAGAGATAATAGACTAATGTGTTATGTTCTACCTATAATATCTGTACTACATGCTTTATACACCGATAAACTTAGGATTTTAGTTTGACTCTTTAAGATAGAAGGGTCTTTTTTTTTTTCTTATGTGAAATTTCACTATAAAAGGTAGTTTAGGGTCTCAACTCCATGAGATTTTATAGGCACTCAGATTCCTTCTCTCTTGTTTCTCCGTCGTCTTTCATGATATTCACACTTGCAAAGTTGTTTCACCAACATCATGTAAACTTCCAAGCCTATGGGAACAAGGAAAGAGGACAGAGAGAATAAGAAACTTCCTTTTAGGAACACCACCCAGGAACTGAACATCACTCATATTACAGATCACTGGCTGGAACTGAGTCACAGGGCCTTAGCTAATTGCAAGGGAAGCTGGAAAATACAGTCTTTAGCTGGGATACTGTGTGCTCAGCTGAAACCCAGAAGCTTAATTATTAAAAAGAAGAATAGATAATGGGGAATGATTATCAATTTGTGTTTCATGCATGTTATTGCAACAATTCTCTAAGTGTGATCTTATTGTCCACATTCAATGGATAAGATAGTTGAAATTCAGAGAGAAGAGGTTACTTGTCTAGAGACATTTAAATGTGTAGGTCATTGGGGGATGATTACAGTCAAGGCAGCACAATCTTAGGTTCTTAGCATAAAAGAGAAGGGGGCAAAAAAGCTGCTTAATATTGTTTTACAACGCATCAGAAAACAGGCAGCTGCAATTTTCATGTGCCTTTGGCAAGCCTGTGTTTTGCAGGCAATCTGTGAGAGGTGACATAACAGGATGAAGATTAAATCACTGAAAATAGTAGCTAGAGTTGAGCCCTTGGAGAAAAAAAAACAAACAGAAAAAAAAAAGCAAAAAAACGCAATTTGTTTTCAATTACTTGATTACACAAGCTTCAAAGATTCTCCTGTATGTATTGCCATCTTTTAACCATCAGCTTTAGTTGAAATATTAGTTTGAGAGAACAGTCCTAGGAACACAAGCAATATAAATTTACAGGCAAAACAAATTCAACCCTGTAAATATGGGCAAGACAAGATAATAAAAAATGTAGGAGCAAGAAATTGGACACGGCCTAGCAATTTGTGGAAATTTTGAGGTCAGATGTCCACGAGCTATGGAATTGTTTAAAATTTGCTCGGGTAGATAAATACATGTTTGGCAGAATTGCTTACACAATGACTTTTGAAGTTTCTCTATAGGAAAATGATAAAAAAAAAAAAAAAAAGATTAGATGAGAGGGAAAGTTCTTAGGGCCAGTGACAACATGAACCCTATGGAATACATCCACACATAAAGATAATTTATTTAACACTACATAATCACTCCCTTAACTCCCCCTATTCATGGGGGAAATATTCTTATCAGCCATTTTTAAGGAATTCTAAGTACTTCTTTCAATGATTAAAATTTTTCAGTCATCTTTCTAGTTTTATTTAACATTTTTTAATTTTAAAATTCTGGCTGGGCGTGGTGGCTCATGCCTGTAATCTCAGCACTTTGGGAGGCCAAGGTGGGCAGATCACTTGAAGCCAGGAGTTCCAGACCAGCCTGGTGAGGACTAAACTCCTATTTTTTTTATCTTGTCCAAATTCCTATCTAAAGGTCTGGGCAGCTATGCCCCTACAAACCATAAATTCTCATCAGACGGGTTTTATTTAATCCTATATATTGTGACTTACTTTCCAACCTGACTCTGGCATAACATTACGAGACAAGGAAGAAAATCACAATATCTTATCCCAAAACGTGTTTCTTTGCCATATCTTGAAATGTCCCTGCAAAGCTGTTCTTTGTGGGGGAAAATTTGCATCTGTAAAGAATCCCTATTAACATAGAAAGACCTTTTTCTTCCAGGCCCTCCCAATCCTAAAGAGATTAACTAAAAGTCTAATACCTTTAAACAATCTGAATAGTAAACATTTGTCATCTATTGTCTCTAAAGACAGCCACTATAAGACTTCAAAAGAACTGTGGTCTCCACAATCTTTTAATTTAACTTGAACATTCCCCTTCTATGGTTCCCAGGTATTTAGACAAACTCAACCAATTGTCAACCAAAAAATGCTTAAATTAACCTATAGCCTAGAACCTCCACGCTTTGAGTTGTCCTGCCTTTCTGGACCAAATCAATGTGCTTCTTAAATGTATTTGATTGATGTTTCATGCCTCTCTAAAATGTATAAAACCAAGCTGTGCCCCAGCCACCTTGGGCACATGTTCTCAGGACCTTCTGAGGACTGTGTCATGGGCCCTGTTCACTCATATTTGGCTCAGAATAAATCTCTTCAAATATTTTACAGAGTTTGACTCTTTTTGTTGACACTGACCAGAATGGCTGAACCCTGTCTCTACTAAAAATACAAAAATTAGCTGGGCATAATGGTGCACACCTGTAATCCCAGCTACTCAGGAGGCTGAGGCAGGAGAATTGCTTGAACCTGGGAGGTAGAGGTTGCAGTGAGCTGAAATCAAGACACTGCACTCTAGCCTGGGCAACAGAATAAGTGAGACTCCATCTCCAAAAACAAAACAAAACAAAACAAAAGGCAAAGACAAAAAAAATTCTTTGACTTTTGCTCATTATGTAAGACTCAATTAGTTTCTACTGGTTGTGACATTTGTCTTTTACCCTATCGATCCTACTTAAAGAAGGCTTGCCTGTAAGCTTTGATGGCAAGTTACTTTGTAGGGAAGTGGAGAGGCTGTGGCAAAAAGTACTCCATGCTGGAAACTGAGAATCTGAGAATAGAAAATGTTCCCATGTATTAAGCATTGTGATTTTAAAGACAATCTCATGTTGTACAATAGATATCTTGAACTTATTTTTCCTGTGTAATTGAAATTGTACACCCTTTGACCAATATCTCTTCAGTATCTCACCTCTCTCAGCCCCTGGTAACTACCATTGTACTCTCTTCTATGAATTCAACTTTTTTAGGTTTCACATATCAGTGAGGTCATGGTGTATTTGTCCTTCTGTGCCTGGCCCACCTCACAACATTGTGACTATAGTGCATAGCAATTTTTAATGTTTTGCAAATCACAAGGAAAATAATTTTAAGTATTGTCACCACAAAAAAATAAGTAGTTATGGTAATGCTTACATTTATTGGCTTGATAAACTCACTTGACAATGTATACATATTTTAAAACATCATGTGGTATGCAATAAACATAAACGATTTTTCGTTAATTAAAAAATAGAGAATGTCAGTTAGTTTTGTTACAGGAAAGGGGTCCTGATCCAGATCCCAAGACAGGGTTCTTGGATCTTGAGCACAAATGAATTTAGGATGAGACCATAAAGTGAAAGCAAGTTTATTAAGAAAGTAGAGAAATAAAAGAATGGCTATTCTATAGACAGAGTAACCCCTGAAGGCTTCTGGTTGCCCATTTTTATGGTTATTTCTTGATGATATGCTAAACAAGGGGTGAATTATTCATGCCTCCCCTTTTTAGACCATATAGGGTAACTGCATGATGTTGCCATGGCATTTGTAAACTGTTATGGCGCAGATGGGAGTGTAGCAATGAGGATGACCAAAGGTCTCGTGGCCATCTTGGTTTTGGTGGGTTTTAACTGGCTTCTTTACTGCAAACAGTTTCATCAGTAAGGTCTTTGTGACCTGCCTCTTGTGCTGATATCCTGTCTCATCCTGTGACTTAGAATGCCTTAACCATGCAGCCCAGTAGGTCTCAGCCTCATTTAACTCAGCTGCTATTCAAGATGAAATTGCTCTGGTTCACGTGCCTGACATTTCCCCTTTCAAAACAGAACCCTTAATCCTAAGAGTTGCAGAGGAATGAAGATCCATCTTCTGACTTCTTCATGATGAATAGGGGCAATCATATTCCTACCTAACTATGATGTTCTCTTGTGTTCAGGGTAGAGAGGAGCTCTGTCAGAAAGCATCATTATGGCAAGGGCCATTCATGACTATTGAGTTCTGACAACAGGTGATGTCTGGAAGATTAATAAGTGTTCAATTTAAGAAAATATTCAGTAAGCTAATTTTACTTTCCTACCCAAAGAGTACAACAGCAATATATTCCACAACAGTAAATTGGAATAAGTAAAATTATTCCAAGTAAACTAAATAAGAAGGCTTTCCATGAACTGGGCAACTATTGCAACAAGCTTATATGGGGTTGCTAGCTTATTGCAATGTGCTCAGGATTAGAATACTGATCCAAATTTTTACATTACCCATTCCTCTTGTTTCTTCTGAGCAGCAGGCAGAGATCACTGGTTAGTTCACAGGAACAAACTTTCAGTCTAAATTGGAGAAACAAACTTAAAAACAACTGATAAGACTAGAATTTGATAACAAGTGTATCATAGTTATTGAAACAAAATATTTCTTTCCAGTTTTCCATTTTTACTAAAGACAAATCATGGTAAGACTGATAGGCTTTATTATACTTGGCCTGATTATTTGTATCAAGTGGAGCAAGAATAATTCTTTTGTACATAAGCTGTTTGTAAATTGGCTTCAATGGAACTCTGTTCCATAGAAGGACTCTCGGATATGACTTTTTGAAAGCCAAGCCTTGCCATGGGTTTGTACCCTCAAGTACCTATGAGTTGAGTTAATTCCTCTTCTTTTTGGGTCCCAAAATAACTTTGGGTTCCTGAAACTGTTAGAAAGTGATATTCTTTACTTACCACAGTCAGAAACCTTGCACAGGGACTGTGAGGGCAAGGTCTGAGGCCAGTTCCCCAAGAGACTTTTATTGGCTTTACAAGTCAAGTTTGATTCCTTAAAGGAAAACACACCATTCCAGTCAAAGCCTTGGTAAAACAACCAATTTCTCCAATTGTGTCCTGTTGCAAAAGAAAACAGATTCTTATTGCACTTATGAAAATAACTATATTGCTGTAAATAAAGAATTCTCACAAATAGTTTCCAAATTTTGGAAAAATGAAGCAGAGAGAAACAAATATGCTCCAAATGTTATTCACAGCGATATAATTTACTCAATTGCTACATGCTGTAAATAGCTCAAAAGAAAAGTTTCCTTCACTCTGAAAAACAAATCAAAGGATCAGCGACATTTTAAGCAAAGTTAAAAAACATTAGACTTCTTCAGTTTAGTCCATGTAGTTAACTTCTCTTTGATATTTAAGAACATTTCAACTCTCTATAAGAGTTCTGGAAATTATTTCTTCTATTCTAACTGTTACAATTTCCAAAGTTATTAGACAGTTGCATTAAGTGCCCCTGTTAAAGTCCTATAGTTGATTATAAACCACCTTCTAAAGAGGATTAAAACAATACAACAATTGTCTGTGGATGACAAAACGTCTTAGGATAGCCAGTCAAAAACAAGATTGACAAAGAAATTTGGTTATCTCTGTGGCATACAACAATTTTATTTAACAAATATAATTATTAATAACATGCACTAAGTTATATTAAAATTGTAGGAGCTTTCCATAACTTTGGAACATATAGCAATAACACATTTATGCAAATACAGTCCAAAGAAAACCAAACACTATTTCATATTTGATAATGCTTCCTGTGTACTTTTTGTACCAAATAAGCCAAATTTCACCTTTACATTAGTGTACTATTAATGTTAAACCTAATTCTTTTTTTTTTTTTTTGAGACAGAATCTCACTCTGTTGCCTAGTCTGGAGTGCAGTGGTGCGATCTTGGCTCACTGCAACCTTGCCCCCTGAGTTCAAGCAATCCTCTTGCCTCAGCCTCCCAAGTAGCTGGGATTACTGGTGCCTGCCACCATGCCCAGCTAATTTTTGTATTTTCACAAGGTTTCACCATGTTGACCAGGCTGGTCTTGAACTCCTGACCTCAGGTGATCCACTTGCCTAAGCCTCCCAAAGTGCTGGGATTACAGGTGTGAGCCACTGAGCCCAGCCAGTGTTAAAAATAATTCTTAATAAAACCTTATAGACATATCTACCCAATTTCAATGTTGATCATAAGGTAAGATTCTTATAAACCTCTTATTAACTCTTTACAATTTTTGTGAAAGAGCAGATCATAAGTAGATTTTCTTTAAAGAAAAGCCAGTTGTGTTTTTATTCCGATGTTTAATTTACAGAAAAACTGAACACCCTTTTAACTTTAGCCAATATGTTCACACACAGAATCTCTTACAATTAATTTTTCACAAACCTTCCACAACTGTCTAAACCTTTAGATGTTTCCTATCTCACTTAAAACAATCCATTAACCCTTTCATCTAGGCAAGAAAAATCCACATTCCCATGCCTTTTTATAATCTTTTACCAAAAGTATATTCTATTTTCCTTATACACCTTGCATATAAAACTATTCTTTAGTAGCTTCAATTACATTTTACAATGTTAACTCTTAGCAACTTTTATTTTTGGTGAAAACCTTGGTAAATAGCAATTTTAGTTATGTACTAGGTGTGGAGCCTAGCCTAGTGTACACCAAGCAGACTGCAGATAAGGGCTGACTCCAGTATACCTCGGGGACATGGTTAACTCCACATGTCCCCAGCCTTATCTAAAATCTACTGCTCCAAAGCAGGTAAATCGAACAATTTCCAAAAGTCAAAGAAGCAGTTTATGACCTTAAAGCATTTAGGATACTTAATATCTGATCTGCATAATTTAAACCAAAAGTCTTTATTTTACCAATAATCTTTAAAGTTGTCTTTATTCCACAGATTATTTAAGTCACATGAACTGAAAGGCATTATACTTTTTACTTTTGTGACAAAATGTTTGATCTAAGCTCTTATTATTTTTAATCCAATTAATTAAAGCTCTTTTATAGTGCACACACATAATACATAGAAATACATAGACAGACTGAAGATAAAGGATCATTTCCTAAGCCGGGAATTGAACCCTGAACCAGGGCCACCATTGTGCGGAGACCAAGAGAAACTACTGCCACATGGTTACAAGGTCAAGCTCCCAAGAACACGGCACCCAGTTGGGAGGCTGAGACGGGCGGATCACAAGGTCAGGAGATCGAG
This sequence comes from Macaca nemestrina, assembly GCF_043159975.1. Lineage (NCBI taxonomy): Eukaryota > Metazoa > Chordata > Mammalia > Primates > Cercopithecidae > Macaca > Macaca nemestrina. The sequence continues at coordinate 178,726,821 of NC_092127.1, read as the reverse complement.
ACCATCCTGGCTAACACGGTGAAACCCCGTCTCTACTAAAAAATACAAAAAACTAGCCAGGCGAGGTGGCGGGAGCCTGTGGTCCCAGCTACTCCGGAGTCTGAGGCAGGAGAATGGCGTAAACCCGGGAGGCGGAGCTTGCAGTGAGCTGAGATCCGGCCACTGCACTCCAGCCTGGGCGACAGAGCCAGACTCAGTCTCAAAAAAAAAAAAAAAAAAAAAAAAAAGCAGGATTACAGATATCCTAAGCCTGTGTTCTATCCTAAGGTAATCCCTTCCATTATAGAACACAGAAAGACACACAAAACACACCAAATTCGCTACAGCTCAAGACTAGCCTCACAAATCCTTCTTCTAATTAATTAAAACTTTACAGAGGAGATAAACAGTGATTTTTGCCATTCAATCAGTTTGCACAGAGCAAGAGAGATTGTGGGAGAGAGAGACAGAGGAAAGCATTGCCTGATGCAGGGAGGGTGAGGAAGGAGAGGTACTCAGGGAGGCCAGAGAAAGACCTGCCCATTGCAGCCCCACTGAGAAGTTCAGGTGGCTGCTTTTCAGTAGTGAAGGGATCTTTTCCAGCAGTCCCATCAGCTCTCAAGTTTCCCCTTTTAGGGAGGAAAAAGTTCCCCATATCCCACAATGCGGTACATGCCTAATCCTGTCACCCACATCCATCTGCAAAGAGTGTAAGGTAGGTTATTCTAAAAAGAATAGCAGTTAACATCCCGTAGTGCCAAACCCATTCTTAGCCGAGAGATACTTTACTGAGAGGGCCTTAACTGAGAGGGACTTTACTGAGAGGGGCCTCCAACCCCCTAAATCTCAGAAGGGATGCTAACCCTCCTAAGTCGGACCTCTAACCCAAGGTCAGTCAGGCATCCTTGCCTTTTATTGAGAGGAGCCTTTAACCCTCTCTGTCTTAGGAAAGACTCCAACTCCCCTAAGTTGGACCTCTAACCCAATTCCATCCTTTACCGGGTACCCCACCACTTACCTAATGTCATCCAATTACTGCTGCAGCCTATTTCCTTTGGGTCACGGAGTCTCCTCAGTATCGTCCCTTCAGGGTTTGCCAGAAAGGTGTTACTGAACCCCACCACTTACCCAAAGTTAGAGTCACTTCTGTGGTCACCAGAAAGATCTTACAGGACCTCACCACTTACCCAAAGGTAGTCTTTGGATTGGGGGTTTCCTCACTACAGTCCCTTCTGTGGTCACCAGAAAGATGTTACAGGAAAGGAGTTCCCTGATCCAGACCCCAAGAGAGGGTTCTTGGATCTCACACAGGAAAGAATTCAAGGCAAGTCCATAGAGTAAAGTGAAAGCAAGTTTATTAAGAAAGTAGAAAAATAAAGGAATGACTACTCCATAGACAGAGCAGCCCTGAGGGGCTGCTGGTCGCCCATTTTTATGGTTATTTCTTGATGATACGCTAAACAAGGGGTGAATTATTCATGCCCCCTCCTTTTAGGCCATATAGGGTAACTTCCTGATGTTGCCATGGCATTTGTAAACTCTTATGGCGCTAATGGGAGTGTAGCAATCAGGAAGACCAGAAGTCAGTCTTGTGGCCATCTTGGTTTTGGTAGGTTTTAGCCGGCTTCTTTACTGAAACTTATTTTTATCGGTAAGGTCTTTATGACTGTATCTTGCGCTGATCTCCTATCTCATCCTGTGACTTAGAATGCCTTAACCATGCGGGAATGCAGCCCAGTAGGTCTCAGCCTCATTTTACGCAGCTTCTATTCAAGATGGAGTTGCTCTGGTTGACCTACCTCCCTCAGTGTCTTCTGTGAAATTAATTGATTAACAGCAACAGAAGAGGAATTATAAGACTCCCATTACAGTCGTCTCACACATTACAAACATCTCACATTACAGTCATCTCCTCTACAGATTTCTTCTCTTCCTATTAATGACCCCACCCACTAAAAATTGATAAATAAATTTAGAATCCTAGTGTAAGTTGGCTTTGGGAATTTTTCTCTCCTTGGTCTATAGTCAATACTTGAGTAATAAACATTCAATGATCCCAGTGATATATTAATATTCTAGTGTTCAGAATTAAACAAAACATTTAACTATGATGGTGGAAAAATTGAGTTACACTTTATGTAGATTAATTTAAGTGGTTCATCAAATCTATATTTTGTATGGTCTATTTATCTTGTCCTGGAGAATGGCTGAAGTTCCCACCATTTTATCCAGTCTTTAGGTACAGCTGTCTATTAGTCTGCCCTGGTTGCATAACAGGACACCACAGACTGGATACTTAAATAATATAAATTTATTTTTTTCACAGTTCTAGAGACTTTAAGTCCAAGATCAAGGTGCTGGCAAGGTTGGTTCCTGGTGAGAACTTTCTTCCTGGCATCATGCAGATGACTGCTTTCTTTCTTTCTTTTTTTCTTTTCTTTCTTTTTTTTTTTTTGACAGAGTCTTGCTCTGTTGCCCAGGCTGGAGTGCAACAGCACAATTTTGATTCACTGCTACCTCCACCTCCTGGGTTCAAGTGATTCTCCTGTCTTAGCCTTCCTAGTAGCTAGGATTACAGGCATTTGCTACATACACCCAGCTAATTTTTGTACTTTTAGTAGAGATGGGGTTTCACCATGTTAGCCAGGCTGATCTCGAACATCTGACCTCAAGTGATCTACCTGCCTTAGCTTCCCGAAGTGCTGGGATTACAGGCGTGAGTCACTGTGCCCAGCCCAGATGGCTGCTTTCTTACCGTGTCCCCACATGATCTTTCCTCTGTGTGAGTGTAGAGAGGGAGATTTCTGGTGCCTCTTCATCCTCTTATAAGGACATCGGTCCTACTGGATTGGGGATCCATCCTTAGCCTTCATTGCCTCCTTAAAGGCACTAGCTCTAAATGCAGTCGCAGTAGGAATTAGGGCTTCAACTTATAAATTTTGAGGAAACATAATTCAGTTCATAACACGCTGTTCCCCTCTCCTTCAAAAGAAAAACATGAGGAGAAAACAAATCTGTATCCTGCGTGAATAAGAAGGCCAGAGACTTTCAAAATATATCTGTAATATGGGCAGCATTATCATGTTCATTAATTGTCATGTTAGAAATCACAAAGCAGGATTTCAGTTATGTGGACCTTGGGACAAACCATTTTGATGGAAATATTCCAACGGCCAGGAAAAGACAGTTCACCATTTGCAGGTACGAAAATCCTCATGGGGAACAAGTAGATGAAAGATGAAACGAGGAACAGAGATGCAAAAATGGGCTCTACAAACTGTATTTGTCCCATTCCTGGTCTTTTGACATAAGCCACTTGCCTTTCTACTCTTTGGCTGACATGCAGGAAGCAAATTCCTAGGAGTATCCTTCTATGATTTAGTGTCACTGTCTTGATCCCTTTTTTGTGTCTCATTGTTCCTTCTCAGTCTCAGTCTCTGACATTTGGTCCTAATAATTATTCCTCTAATTCCTTAGACTTATTGATGGAAATGTCCATTAAACGTAATATTAAAAATAATAATATGCTTATCTAAGTATAAATATTGATACAATTATTACAAGTACTTACGTATAAAAACATCAACTGACGGTTCCTGAGAACTTATAGTGTGCTAAGTGCTTTATACTTTGTTGTATTACTCTGTTCTCATGCTGCTAATAAAGACATACCCCAGACTGCGTAATTTATAAAGAAAAGAGGTTTAGCTGACTCACAGTTCACATGGCTGGGAAGGCCTCACAATCATGGCAGAATGCAAAGGGGAAGCAAAGGGACATCTAACATGGTGTTAGGCAAGAGTGCTTGTGCAAGGGAACTCCCATTTATAAAACCATCAGATCTCGTGAAGCTTATTTACTCCCATGAGAACAGTATGAGGGGAAATGCCCTCATGATTCAATTATCTCCACATGGCCCCACCCTTGACACATGGGGATTATTATAATTCAAGGTGAGATTTGGGTGGGGACACAGCCAGACCATATTACTCATCTTTTCATTGTATTCTCATAACAGCTTTCCAAAATATATTATTTATTATATCCACACTTTCCCAGTATTGAACCCAGAACCTTTTCATTTAGCCAACATCTCTTCCTAGCTTGTCACCTATGCCTTAGAATATAACTCAGGATATAAAACTATATTTGAATATAATAACTTAGGATACAATATATTACAGGGACACAGAATGGAGGATTGCATTAAGTTGCGCCCCCATGACGTAATAGCACCATAGCAAGTGGCCAGTTATGTGGTAAGCATCCATTGGACCTGCTTCTTTGGTGCTGGGGTGGATTTTTTACTTGATAATGAGGTTATTATTTCATAAAGTGTAGCAAAAAATATAAGAGTGCTTCTTTGGATCTGTCATCTTCCCAAAGGACCCCTCTAACCTGTACAGTGTGGTTTGCTCATCTGTCTTGTTGCTACTGAACATCAAGGGCTCCCTTTTTCCCCAGTACCCAGGAATTTTACTGATAAACATAACTGTTTAGAATGAAATAACATAGAAGTAATTGTGCTTTCAACATCTTAATTTTTTGAATATATGTCATTATTCCTTTAATGTAGCTTGAATAAGATTATCTTAAAGTTGATCTAATTAAATATAATCTACAAATCCTTTTAAGCAACTATTAATGTTTACATATCATATGTATTTTACATGAATGTCTCATATGTACCTGGCATCATACTAAAATGAGTATACTAACAATAATTAATATTTGCTACTTCCATTTAAAGGTGCAGAAACTAAGGTACAGAGAGGTTAAATATATTTTGCAGTGCTATGGACCTTATAATTGGCAGACAGAGCTAGAGTTTGAAGCTGTGGTTGGCTGAGACTACAATTCTGATGTGTTTTGCCATTAGTCTGTGATTTCTCAAATGATTTTGACTTTTCTAAATTATTAAATAAGACCACAGGTGACCACAGCCACTACAGTTAGTTTCTATTCTAGTCTATATAAAGATTTATTTGCTTTTCTTCTCATTTCCTTCATTTTCCAATAACATGTCTAAATTCCTTTGTACGTTTATGATTTAAGTAAAAATCATGCCTTCATTGAATATATTGTTTTTTTTTATCTTGAGTTAAAGAAACTCCAGAGAAATGTTCAGATTAAAATTTTCTTGAGACATCTTAAAGAAAAAAATAAAAGATACAGATTTCCTTGTGCATTTTTTAAGTTTGAAGACACTTTCTTCTTTTGCAGGTTAGAGATTTGGTTTAAACCCTTGACCCTGCTATTCTTCCCTGGCTTGTGGATGACCTAAGAATCGCTGTGCAAATATCACCAATAGGCATGTTTGGATGTCTTTTGAGAGTATGTTTTCTGGTCTGTGGAATTCCCGTCTGTGTTTCCAAATTAATGCATTTTTATATGAGTATTTGCAAGTCTTCCCCCCCTCCCACTACCCCCCCCAGAGATGATTTCATTTCCAATGGGATCTGTAATGGCATAAGGAAGTCTCCTGATTTTAAAGAGACTTAAAATCCCGCTTCAAGAGAATTTAACCTTAACCCTTCTATTTTTGCAATATTCGATTATCCCCAGGTCCCTCTGCCCTCTTATTTTCTGACTGAAACCGTAAATGCTCTCAGAGCCAATTGTCAAAAAATTTTACTTTGAAATTTTTATTTGATCAGCAGCCTCAAGATCTGAAGGGGATTACATTTTTCCCCCTTTCTTGTTTCTTGAACTAGCATAAATAATCCTCTTTGTGATAATACCCTGTGTCCCAGAGTGCCTGTTTATCATAAGAGGACTCTTGTTTCCATGGACTAATGAACTCAGAAGCTTGGCTGACTTTCTGATGCAAATGTCAGACAGGAACCATGTCTTTGCTTTTCCAGCCAAATTGCTTCGGTTTTACAACACGATGCTTGATTTATAGGAGTTTTTGAAATATTGAAATTGCCCCCTGTACTAAAAGAAATGCAACGTGTAGGCATTTTATTATAGAAACATTAATAAGAATAATTTATAGGGGAAATGGGTTGCAGGGTTTTGGAAAATACTCAACTCTTGGAGCAAAATATGGCAGTGTCAATGAACAACACTAACATTCTAGAGGGAGGTGCATGTATTGAGGAATAACCAGAGCCAGCCTCAAGAGAATGTCATAATTTCTCAGTTTGGATTTAAATAACCCTTATAGAAACAGCAAAAAGGGGAACATAAGACATCAATTCATTTTTGTTTTTTCTAGTATTCTTCTTTATTTTTTATTGATAAATGATCCAAAGTGACCATCAACCATGTGCTCACCCAAAAATAGGGTTTCTATTTTAGTCATGCATTTAACTAGTAACCATAGATGTTCCTCTATAAGCACTGGGGAGGATGGTGAGAGAGACTAATTTATTGTAGATATTCAACATGCCAAAAACAGGAACACACAGCTTACATGTCTTTTTAAATCTCATTCCTTTTGTATAACGTGAAAACTGGGTGTTAGTGTCTGCATATCATTGCTTTGGACACCAGAAGTGAGAGAGATAAAGGACATGCCCAGCGTCTCACAGTTAGCAAACTTTGGGTGAAATGTACAGTTCAGAGACCATGTTGAAAAGGACAGAGCAGAGTAAAACAATAGGCTGGTCTGAAAACACTCATTTTATATTGTTAAAATATAAGAAAATGCTGACTAAATCCAATGAGTAAAAAAAATTATGTTTATGTGTGTGTGTGTGTGTGTGTGTGTGTGTGTGTGTGTGTGTGCATGCATATTTTATTCTCCAAATGCATGGCATTATTTGTGCCACAACTGGTATGTTGCTGTTGTGGGGATGGAAAGTGGGTTCTGGCAAGATGATCTTCATGCCTCTTCAGCGTAGTTTTTACAATGTTTTTATGGAAGAATTCAATGATTTTATGACCACTTAGAGGTCAGAGAGAACCTTTCAAGATGCATTAAACAGGGACCATGTTCAACAGCAGACACATGACATAAAACTTAAAATAGGAGACAGAGAGTAGAGAAAAAAGTAGAAATACAACAGAACACAGAAAACTGGCCAATTGAGGCACTGGAGAAGATGTTGATTAAATCCAATGCACTGGAGATATAGACTGCTTCTGGCTAGTGTTATTCATTAGTCTTTGATTATTTGGGGGGATCATTAGTTTTTGAACACCTGGTAGATACCAGCCTTTGTTCTGGACAGTGAAGAGACAGAATTCCATGGCACAAGTTGCTTACAGCCTAGGAGGCGCAACAACTAAAGAGACGCGTGATGGTGCCAAGATGGGGATAATCCGGAGTCACCCTGGGAGAACAGAGGGTCCCAAGCCCACACATAAAATGTCAGGAAAAGCTTTCCAAGGGAATGACAGTTCAACTAGGCTGAGATTAGACGTGTAAGGAAGAGTTAGGTAAAGAAAGGGAGATTTGGTGGGGACAGAAAGTATTTCAAACACATTGTTTGATGCACAGTATCCCATAAGTGAGAGTGAAATGAAACAGTCTAGGAGATGTAAGCAGTTTGGAATTCCTGGAATGAAGAATGAGAAGGTACAGCAAACAGGGTAGGACTAAGAAGGCCAGCAGAAGCTAGCCATACTTTCATTAAAAAAAAAAAAAATCACCGTCACCATCATTATGTTATTCACCTATTTACTGTTCAAAAACATTTATTATATGGTAGGTATTCTGCCATTTAATGTGAGTTTTTTTTCCAATGGAAATACTATTTTGTATGTAAGAGCAATGTTTTATTTATCTTTATGTTCATGATGCCCTGAAAATTGCACAGTGCCTAGAAGTTGTTATTATATACATGTATGTGCATGTGTGTATATACATACATATATATGATACTTGTTAAATTGTCTGGATGTGATAATGAAATGTAAATATCAGCTAATGATCAGAAAAGAGTTTTTAAAATCTATGAAGAAATTTAGGAAATAATTTAATTTACTACAGCATCAAAAAGAATAAATTAGGAATAATTTTAACAAACAAGTATATTGAAAAATGTAAAATGTCATTGAAAGAAATTTAAAATGGCTTAAATAAATGGAAAGAGCTTGTATTTATGGATTAGGAGATTTAATATTGTTAAAATGGCAGTACGCCTAAAATTAATCTACAGATCCAAAGCAATCCCTACCCAAATCCTGACTGCCTTTTCTTGTAAAAAGTGACCAGCAGCTCCTAAAGTTCATATGGAAATGCAAAGTACTCAGAATAGTTAAAACAATTGTATAAAAGTAAAAGCAAGTTGGATGACTAACACTTGTCAATTTCAAAATTGTCTACAAAGCTACAGTAAGCAATACGGTGAGGTCCTGGCATAAGAAAAGCCATATAGAACAGTGGAAAAGACTTGAGAGTCCAGATATAAACCCTGGCATTCACGGTCAGTTGATTTTTGGTATGAGAATCAACACAATTCAATGGGGAAAAGAATAGTCTTTTCAAGAAATAGTTCTGGAACAAGTGGCTATCTATATATTTAAAAAATGAAGTTGGACTTCCTTCTCACACTATATGAAAAAATTAATGCACAATGGATCAAAGTCCTAAATGTAAGAGTTAAAACAATAAAACTGGAAGAAAATAGAGAAGTAAACCTTTGTAACCTTGATTTAGGCAATGGTTTCTTAAATATTATACTCAAAACAAAAATAGATAAATTAGACTACACTAAAGTGTTTTTTTTTTTTTGTTTTTTTTTTTTTTTTTTTTTTTTTTGAGACGGAGTCTCACTCTGTCACCCAGGCTGGAGTGCAGTGGCGCGATCTCGGCTCACTGTAAGCTCCGCCTCCCGGGTCACGCCATTCTCCCGCCTCAGCCTCCGAGTAGCTGGGACTACAGGCGCCCGCCACCGCGCCCGGCTAGTTTTTTGTATTTTTAGTAGAGACAGGGTTTCACCATGTTAGCCAGGATGGTCTCGATCTCCTGAGCTCGTGATCCACCCGCCTCGGCCTCCCAAAGTGCTGGGATTACAGGCTTGAGCCACCGCGCCCGGCAGACTACACTAAAGTTTTTAAAACTTTTGAGCTTCAAAGGTTACAGCAAAGAAAGTTAAAAGACAACCTACATATGGGTAAAAATATTTGAAAAAAGTTTTATAGTCAGGTAATAAAATGTGTTGGTGAGGATACTGGGAAATACACACTTTATACTGTAAAATAGTGTATAGTTTTACAGTGCACACTATTTGAACAGTTTGGCAATTCCTCAAACGGTTAAACACATTGTTACTATATGTCTCAGCTATTCCATGCCAAGTATGTGTGTGTACATATATAGGTACACACATACACACAAACTTTTACATACACATTTATAGACGTATTATTCATATTAGGGAAAACATGAAGACGGCCTAAATGTTCATCGACTGTTGACTGGAGAAATAAAATGCAGCATATTCATATAATGAAATATTATTTGGCCATAAAAAAGAATAAAGTACTGACACATGTTACCACATGAATACACTTTGAAATTTTTATACTAAGTAAGCCAATATAAAGGCTACATACTGCATGATACCATTTATAAGAAATGTCAGAATAGCCAAATTCATACAGATGGAAAATAAATTAGCAAAAACAAACCAAAAAATGAGGATAATTTGGAAGTTTCTTATTTCTGTCTTCTGCAAGTAAGGGCTGACTTATTCCAAAGAGGCATTAATGCAGTCCATGGGACTCATGAGAATATATGTGTGTGTGTGTGTGTGTGTGTGTGTGTATATATATACATATATATATTTACCATAGTTTCACTGAGTACTATAATTTTAATTTTTATCTTTATAAAATGCAGTAATAGAATATGTTTCTTAATAGAGGAAGGGTTGAACAAAGGAATGTGGCTAGGACCCAACAAAATCATAATGAGACTCTACTTGCTGCATTTGAAGACAACCTCATCCCATCTCGGCCCAAGGTAGAAATCTCTAGGATGAAACAGAAACTATATCTTTTTTTGTAAATTGCATAAATGGTCATCATACTTTGCAATACTTTCCATCAAACAGTGGGTTTAATTTTCTCATGTCTTGTATCTGTGCTCACCTTTGATTTATAGAATATGATAAAAATGATGTTATGACTGTTCTGAGCCTATGACACAAGAGGTATTGCGATTTCCAATGTCATGCCCTTGGAACTGGAAAAACACCATGTGAACAATTCTAGACTAGCCCGCTGGAGCAGGAGAGAACAGGTGGACAGAGGATCTAGTCGTAACATCCATGCCAGAGAAGATATCCTGACCCAGTGAGCCCAAGGGACCCCACATCTTCTGGCAAGCACCTGAGCAGATTTCAGCTGAACCTGTTCCTTATTTTGCTACAGTATAGCCCAAGATAGTCAGATTTTTAAAAGTCTGATTTCAAATTGACCCAGTGTGTCACAAAAACTTTTTTAGAAATCTCAGTTTTGAAGTATCTGTTCTTGAGTTCAATTGTGTACATTTGACCTAAGCTGAAATTTCATTATCTGGTTTCTTCAGTGCAGACTAGAAGATTCCACCCCTACCTTGATTTCAGAATAATGATCAGTCAATGCTGTCTGTGTTGAGAGGTAAAGTGGTCTCTAGAATAAAATATGTGACCGTGGCAGGACAGTGTGCTACTCCAACTCTAGATATAACTGTCAGTTTTTTCTTACAAAACAACATGATAATTTATTTATTCAATTATTTTAAAGTGCTAACAAGAATATGTAAGCAGCAACAGCATATAAAACATTGGGGCTTTCAATGTATTGCCTCGGGGTCCAACCACTAGTGATTTTCATAACATAAAATTTAACCACCCCCGTCCCTCCCCACCAACACACACACACAGCCAAACACAGTGGTTCACAACTGGAATCTCAGCATTTTAGGAAGCTGAGGTGAGAAAATCGCTTGAGCCCGAGGTTTGAGACCAGTCTGGGCAACATAGTGAGACCTTGTCTCATTAATAATAATAAGATTGAAATAAAATAAAAACCACAATTTTGAAAAATGAAACATACTCTTCACTTGCATTCGGCAATTAGGTGGTTAAACAAATAAAGAAAAGCTCTCCTCTTAGCTTGGCTTTAAAACAAACTAGTTATTGTTTTCTGTCCATCAAAAATAACTAAGCTTTGAGTCACAGCACACCTCAAAACAAACCCCAGATAGTTACAAAATTTAATAAAAGGAGATGAAAAACATAAATATATTTTTATCTGTAACATAAAAGAGGAAGACATTCTTATCATAATCAAAGCAAAGGGAAAAATCACAAAAGTATATATCAGATTTAGTGTTCTTAACACTTTTGTTTGTAAAAACATCATAACATTAAAATACAAGTAGAAACGTAGAAAAATATTAACTGAAACCTACATAACACAATAAAAGCTAATGTAATGTATACATAAGGTGTTCATACAAATTAAAAAAGAAAAATTCCCGTAATTTTTCAGTTTCCTTCATTAAAATTACTTATAATCGAAGAAATACAAACAATAATATTTTTCACACATCAAATTAACATATGAACTTAAGACCTGTTTTCACTGGGTAGGATTGCTAGGAGTTAATTTTATAAAACTAAAAATATTTATCTTTTTCCTTGGAAAGTTTTCAGTTTTCTGTGAGAAAAATAGATCAATAGGTCCACTAGGTATAGTTGTGTAGGTTGTGAATAGTATACGGGACTCAGTTTAGGATGCAAGCTGATTCTAACCATCAAGGCATAAGCCCTGGTATGAGCTTCATTTGCTAAAATTAGATATTAAAAATATTTTATGTAGGCTAGGAGCACACATGCAGACACAAACATTAAAAACTATATAGTATACTATATAGTATTATATAATAACTACTAAGGGGAATTTTAAGAGTTCTATGTGAGCACAGCCTGGTGTTTAAGAAAAGGATTCTGTGTGAAGGGGTCAGGAGCAGAGTCCTGAAAACTAAACTAGAATTGATGCCATTAATAAATAGGCATAGATAGAAGAGCTCTAGACAGGAAAGATTACATGACACATTTAGCATGCCACGTAGTGTGTGAAGAGTGTCATCAGGCTTGAAACTGGCAAAATAAAAATGAAAAATATAGGAAAGACTTCATATAACCTACTAGGAGTTTGGCTGAGAATAATGGAGAGCCATGGACAGTTTCCTAGGCAGGAAAGTAATAAACAGATCCCAGTTTTAGGGAGATTAATCTGCCACACCAAGGAGAATAGATTGATGATGGTTTTGGAAAGAAATTAGAACCCTGTCCAGATTTGTTGTTCCTCTTTGTATCTCCTAACCAAGTTTTTCCAGTGCTTTGCTGTAGTACAGATCTGAGTTCTCCAGGACATCTGTCCACCCAATTAGATAGTCTTTCCCTAGCTCACTTATTGTGCAATCTGATAATTTCCATCAATGATTTCTTATGTCATAGCTCCAGGAATGTAGAGTCTGATTCAATTTGCTATTACTCTTAACTCCAAATTCCTGGGAGAGGGAATATGGTTGGTTTAGACAATGCACAGTAGTTTGACCCAAATAGCCATGGGTAGGGTGGCTCAAAGCTGGCTGCCACCCCTCCTTATTCAGGGAATAAAGATGGAGCAATTCCTACAAAAAGAGAGAGGTTTTGAGTTAATTTTGACACAGCCACACACCTAAAATATACTGTACTAAATCAGGGGAAGTCTGGTATTATGGTCTGCATGTTTGTGCTCCCCTCAAATTCATGTGTTGAAACCTAACCACCAGTGTGAGGGTATTGTGAGGTGGGGCCTTTGGGAGGTGATTAAGTTATAAGGGTGGAGCCTTGGTGAATGAGATTAGTGCCCTTATAAAGGAGGCTGCAGAGAGCTGTGTTGCCTCTTCCATCACATAAGGACACAGTGAGAAGATGCCATCTATGAATATGACAGCAGTCCTCACCAGACAGTGAATCTTCCAGCACCTAAATCTTGGAATTCCCACCCTCTAGAACTGTGAGAAATAAATTTCTGTTGTTTTAAGAGACCTAGTTTATGGTATTTTGTTATAGCAGCCTGAATTGACTCAGACAGCTAGTATTTTAAGGACAGGCAGGAGAAAGTAGGCTGTAAAAGAGAGAGATGGGAAGGAATAGGAGAAATATCAGGAGATTGGCTGAAATCTTTATGAAATATATTCACGAAACCAATCTGAAATATATCAAGAATTTTTATATTAGTCACATTTGACCCAGCAATTTCCCTTCTAGTATTTCACATACTCCAGATACATCAGAGGTCTCACGGCAGTCTTGCTCCCTTCTCTGCCTTTCTTCTAGACTCGTCTCCCGACACTTTTTGATCTACTCTCTAGACCCCAACACCATTTATATGTGTGAAAGTTCTCTACTTCTTGCTTGCGCTTTTTCACTTCTGAGTTATTTATATGCTTCTGTTGTTGCCTAAAATATCTCCTCCTGAACTCTTTTCTATATGTGTACAGGACTTTTCTTCATCATGTGAAGAAGCCAACACAGACATCAACTCTTGCAGAAATATTTACATTCCAGGATAGATGGAATATTCATCCTCTGAGATACTCTCCTTACTGCTCATTTCACTTCTGGGTACAGTAAATATTATTATTATTATATTTTTAATATAACTATCTCATAATAGTGTTCCTTCTTAAAGGATAACAGCCATATCTTGTCCATCTTCATAACCTTGAAGAATATTACAGTACTTTGCTAACAGATAACATTCAATAAATATTTGTGGAAGAAATTTAATGATTGGATAATTATAGTCAAATATATTGAGAAGAAACAGGGTAAAGATATTGATTAACTGCTGTCATTGTTAAAAAAATTGTCATGTTAAGATGTGGGGACAAAGAGAATAGCTCCTCTGTATCTCTGGGAACTGTTATGGGCATTACTGTGAATATTTTTATTCAAGAGAAATGTCTAATTTTGTTTGACTGAAAATATAAGCATTTTATCTTATAATCTTCAAAGTGAATGTGATACCAAGCCTAGCTTCTGGATTAACAGGGTAAATTATTAGCAAGTGTTTACTAAGTTAAAAGGCAAACATTCTTATCCAATTAAAATTATAATACAGTAGATTCTCATGGAAGGTCATCAGTAAATTCTTAGAAACTGCGACTTTAAGCAAATTGACTTACCATAGGCTACTTGATATAAGGAAAAGTTCATACTACATATTTCTGATCACAAAAACGTTATCAAATTTCTAAATAAAGCCCCCAAATGCTTTAATATTAAACATCGAAATAAATCTGAGCAATCCACACATTTAAGAAACATTAATTAATACAAGTAAGATAGTTATTTACCCATTTATTCCCTATTCAGGGTCACAGATGTCTTGAGCCTCTCCCTGTGGCTCAGGGCACTGGGCAGGGACCCACAGTGAACAGGAAGACATTTCATCACAGTGCACACTCACACACACTCCTGCCCCCACTCAAACTGGGACACACAAATTCACCTAATGTGCACATCTTTGGGATGTGGGCAGAAATGACAGTACCTGGAGAAAACACACACAAACTTGGGAAGAATGTGGAAACCATAGAGGAAGTGGCCCCAGCCATTTTTCTGATCATTATACTAAAACAATGTTGAATGAAATGACATCATCTGAGGGCCGGCTCTAGTCCTATTCTGAATTTCTAATGGTGTTTTAAAGTGATTGTTGATTGATTTGATTCTTATCTCACCTTATTAAGGATCTCAAGAATTGGCATATTGGCGGCGGGTAGTGGCTCACACCTGTAATCCCAGCACTTTGGGAGGCTAAGGCAGGCAGATCGAGACCAGCCTGGCCAACATTATTTCCATATCATGGATGGATGTGTGTATGTATTTGTGTGTCTATGTATAAAATGCCAACTAATAATTATTGTTATCATTTTATGAGGCAATTAATTTAAACATTTATTCAGCATAGTAATTTGGGCAAAACAAAAGGGAAAACACCCTTTTGGTAGTCTATTCAATCTAACATCTTTCTTTTGACCTTTGATTCTCAAGTTCACCTGGAAAATTTACTCTAATGGACTTAAAATAGCACTGTCCTGGAAATCAGAACTTTTTTAGCCTAAACACAATATTCAAGTTTGTTTTCAAGTTTAATTTGCTTTTAAAAATATGAATGACTGGCCAGGCACTGTGGTGTGGGCCTCTAGTCGCAGCTATCCAGGAGGTTGAGGCAGGAGGATAATTTGAGGCCAAAAGTTTAAGGGTCCAGTCCACTATGATTGTACCTGTGAATAGCCACTGCACTCCAGCTTGGACAACATAGCAAGACAACATCTCTATTTAAAAAAAATGGGTGACTGATAACAGTCATGTGACCTTGCATATGTCTGTGAGTAGTTTCCCAGATCATCTAAAGCATTAATTCTTTAAAGGCAACCTTAACAGAAACACCCTCAAATAGTGATAGAATATCTAGATTTCCATTGTGGAATTAATATAACTTATTTTACCAGCTATAATGATACATCAGTTATAAATAGCCTAGCCTTCAGATAAAATTTTCTTTCTTAAAAAAACAAAAAAGAAAAAATAAATTTTTGAAGTGGCAACTACATGAATTCTATTGACATGTTTATATTTCAGGTGTGAATATTTAATTTTTACTATGGATCCATTATTTCCATTCCTAAATTTTTGTTTTGTTTTGTATTTTTTTTCAGAGTCAGGGTCTTAGTCTGTCATCCAGGTTGGAGAGCAGTAACACAATCCTAGCTCACTGTAATATTGAACTCCTGAACTCAACCAATCCTCCTGCCTCATCCTCCCTAGTAACTAGGACCACAGGTATGCACCAGCTTGCCTAGTTAATTTTTCTGTTTTTTGTTGTTGTTGTTGTTGTTGTTGTTGTTGTTGTTTTGTTTTGTTTGTTTTTGGTAGAGATAGGGGTCTTGCTATGTTGCTCAGGCTTGGTTCAAACTCCTGGGCTCAAGCAGTCTCCTTACCTCGGCCTCCCCAAATGCTGGAATTAACAAGTGTGAGCCACTCCCTCTGGCCTTAAATTTTTTAATAGAATGATTTTGTCTTTTTTTTTTGTACTCACCTTGCTTAATAGTTTTGATTAGCAGTACCTGAAAACAGTGCCACAATTTTCATATTACTAAATAGGTATGCCCATCTGAGAAACATATAATTTTTGAACATATTTTTGAAGGTCTGATGGAATCTAACATTGATTTCTATTTCGTAGTTGGCTGAATAATGGCCCTGCCAAGACATCTGCATCTTGATTCCCTGAACATGTACCTTATGGCAAAAGGGACCTAGCAGCTGTAATTAAGTCATGAATTTTGAGACACAGATATTGTCCTGGATTATCTCAATGGCCCAATAAAATCACAAGTGTCCTTTATAAAGAAGGCAGGGGGAAATTGAACCATAGAAGAACATGACAGCATGATGGAAACTGAGGTTGCTGTGATGCACTTTAAGATGGAGAAAGGGACCCCAAGTCAAGAAGTACAGGCCTAGAAGCTGGAAATGCAAGTCTAGAGGTTGGGAAAATCAAGACATAGATTTTCCTCTGGAGAATCCAGAAAGAACACAGCCTAGCCAACACCTTCACTTTAGGCTTCTGACATCCAGAACTGTAAGATAAACTTGTGCTCCTTTAAGTCAACAAATATGGGGTAGTTTGTTATAGCTTCAATAGGAAACTCACACACTACTGCTTTAAAAGAAGGGCTGCAATTATATATTTTGATGTTTCTCTCTTCCTCTCCTAAATTAAATAATTAGTTGAACAAATTATAGACAATTTTCAGAGAGGGCAAGTTAGGGATTTTCACCTTATAATGTTGTGGAGTCTCTGATCTGCAAGAATGTGATGAAAAAGGGGGAGGGGATGGGGTGAGAACATCCCACTTAACCTGTAGTTACTTAAAGTGGAATTGCCTTAACAAATGAGATCGTCATTACCCTTCCCTTTACAAAAGTGACTGATGTCTTCAGTTGCTATTAATAAATGGTGCTGGCAATTCTACTAGGTTATTTTTTTCATGTCCTTCCCGATCTTCACATTCTCTACATCTTAAAACTTCTCACTCATTCATGAACATTGCCTAATGCACCAGAACATTGCATTAAGTTGCTATCTGGCTCTCTAGATAAACATTAAAATAAAAGAGTCATTAGGAAGGGGTGAAAAAGATTACAGTAGAAAGAAAGGCCTTTTGTAAATTACTTTCCAAGAGCTAGGCACCATTCCAGGAAAATGAAGGGCACTTTTCAATGGACTTTAACCTTCTCCTTTTGGTGGCATAAAGCCCTTCTTTAGGATATCAACTATGCAAGCCAATGGTGAATATTTTGCCAGAGTTTTTGCATTAAAATTGTAATCACTTAATACTTTGAGGTTATCCAAAGAGATTTGATTATATAGTGATATTAAAATTTGCATTTTACATTTATTATAATTAACAGAACAAGTCTGTCGAACATTTCTTCTAGAACTCATACAGCTACATTTTCCCCATATGTTTGTGTCAATATAAAAATAACTCCCATTTAGGAAAAGAAGTAGTTCTTTTATGAGTAAAACCTATGTTTTCAATACTATGATTCTTTGGAAAAGTAAATCTTCCTTACAAGTTAAGAGTGATCGAAATTTGGACATGAGAAACCAAACATTCCTTATACATTACCTACCATCAATAAAATAAACAAACAAATTAGGAAATGGAAGAAATATTTTAAAATGTGAGGTAAAGTGAAATATAAAGAGAGAGATATAATATATGATTATATCATGCTCATTAATGAATTATTAGAGCAGAGCCAAATTAGTTAATGTACTTGTAGGTTAAGCCCTTCTTTCTCTGATACATTAATCTATATGAAATCAGGTTTAGAAGAGCTTGCACATTTATTATATGCTACACAGATGTGTGTACTATCCAACTCCTTTTCTCCTTTTGACACCATTGGTATGACACCATTTCATAAACTAAAAGGAAATGGAATCCCTAGGGAGTACCTTGTTTAGAATTTCACACCTAGCACATGACAGATAATGAAATTAGAATCTGTCTTTTGATGCAAAAAGTAAGTTCTTTTCTCATTTAAGAGGTATTCTGAAAAGCGAATGTCAAAAGGGGAAAGGGAATGTTTCATTGAAATTCTTCTTTATGAAGTTAATGTAGAAGGGATAATATTTTCAGATTTGTCAGATTACTGTATGAGTCTTGGTTCCATATATGTGTGTATCATAATTGGTGGGTCACTTGAGTTTGTCAATGAAAAAATCCATCCACCAAAAATTCCTTATCACAATCCCCTTCAAAAAATGAGAAGTAATTACAATGGATCTATCAATCCAAGGAAAATAAATCTATTACCACACGAAAAATCTGAAATTTACAAAAAACATAAAACTGATAAGTAAATTACATGTGTATTTTTTTTTGCTATTTGGTATATGATATTTTCTGGGAGGAAATTCATGTAATTGTCATTTTACAATAGCCAAAAAGATTATCACTGACCTATGGAGACACTGTATTGTATTAAACATATAAATATAATGTTAAGAAATATTTAAGTACGCTAGTTGCCAGATAGACTTCTCAGATTTTTTATTTGTTCTTTTTGTATAATGCATGCCAACACAGTCCTCACAATTATTTATGCTGTTGGTTCTGTTATAATCTCAATTTTACAGATTGAGAAACGGAGCACACACAGGTACAGTAACTTATACAAAGTCACCCACATAGTGGCCGTACCTGGGATTCAAATCCAGGTATCTTGACTCCAGAGATATTTATGTTTAAATATATGCTCAAATATATAATAATTTCAAATAGAAGTTGAGTAGACTTTCTTAAGATATTAACAATGTTTAAAAATGGAGAAATAGAAAAATGAAACTTACTAAAGCTAAATTATGATGTGATTTTTCAGCATTAAAGAGTCTGCCAAGGACTAAGTTAAAAAATGTCCATTTATACACCTTCCTCATAACATTTCAGAAAATTGAAAAATATGTAAAAGATTCCAAAAAGATATGAACACAAACAACAAGCTGGTTACTTATAAAGAAGTAAGAATTAGAGGCCAGGTGCATTGGCTCACGCCTGTAATCCATTACTTCAGGAGGCTGAGATGGGCAGATCAACTGAGGTCAGGAGTTCGAGACCATCCTGGCCAACACGGTGAAACCCTGTCTCTCCTAAAAATACAAAAGTTAATTGGAGAATTGGTCATGGTGGCACATACCTGTAATCCCAGCTACTCAGGAGGCTAAGGCAGGAGAATCACTGGAACCCAGGAGGCAGAGGTTGCAATGAGCTGAGATCATACCTCTGCACTCCAGCCTCGGTGACAGAGCAAGACTCTGTCTCAAAAAAAAAAAAAAAAAAAAAAAAAAAGAAAAAGAAAAAGAAAGAAAGAAAGAAATAAGAATTAGACTTATCATCAGCAAATCCAAATGTGACAGCGGAAAAAAAAAAAACAGTTATTTTAAGTTCTAAAGGAAAATACTATTTCTTGCCAAAATACCAAGGACAAGTGCAGGACAGACACATATTTGGATATGCACAGACTCATTAAGTCTACCACTGACCTCCTAAAGTGATTTTGTAGAATGAACTCCAGCAAACTTAAGATGAAATACAAGAAAGAGGAAGACATGATATTCAAAAATATCACACAAAACGTGAGTGAAATTTAAAAGCTTGATGTTAACCGTGAAATTGTCTTAGAAAATAAAGTAGAATAGAAAGTCAACATGTTTTAAAAGGAACACATTAAAGGCCACAATTGATTCACTGAAACATAGAAAATAATATAGAAATTAAATGATTTTGGTCTAGGATTTCTCAGTCTGGGCACTATTGACATTTTGCATCTGATAATTCTTTTGTGTGAGAGGGTGTCTTGTGAATTACGGAATGTTTAGCAGCAACTTGAAAAATGATGAAATGCTTTACTTTTCTGGCACAAATGTGCTCTATAAATATTTGTTAAGTGAACTAAGTTTACAGAAGTAAAATGGGATGAATGTCAAAAACATTTATGTGAAAAGTAATGGCAAATAAAATATGAGCGAACATCAGGCATTACATTTCTTAGCTTACGTCATAGAAATCAAGAGATAATGACAAGTTGATGGTTTATGACCTAATATTAAAGTGAGTATGCAAATCTATACAGCTAATAAAGAGGGAAGCTAAAAACAAATTTGGTGTAATTTGGGAGGAATGAGGAATAAGAAAAACACAAAGGAAGGTATACTTTATGTATGTGTAGGAAAAATAGCTTCCTGTATTAATAAAAAGCAGGAAGCAAACAAAACAAAACAGAAATACAAATAAATGAAACCCAACATATTAGTGGGACAAGTCAATGGTTGTGAAAGTCAAACCATTATCTTTTACTCTCATATTGTTCAATTTATTATTTACTTTATTTAAAACAAAAATTATAGATTTTATGGAAGAAAATGTGAAAATAACAACATGGTTGTGCTATGTAATTAATTGGTTGTTTCATAGGAAACCTAACATCCTCTTCAGGAACATTGAATGCTGAATGAGAAATTGGTAGATGAGTTTTTAGGAGCTGCTCCCATAGAAAAATCTGAGTTATGGCATGGTGCAATAACGCTTACATTTTGGAAATATCATTTTCAGGGCTGCATAAATGATGGGTCAAAGAGGTACTATATTAGAGACACAAATTCAATTAGTAGGTTATTTTGACCAATTGGGTGAGAGTAGCTGTGGATTTGAAGGCAAGGATAAACAGACTGATGAGAAACTTGGGAAATAGGAGGGCCAAGATGTGGGGACAAATTCTACATGAGTAGAAAAAGAGAAGCTCTAGCATGACCTCCGTGATCAATTGCGAGAGGTAATATAGGAAAAGAAAAAGTTTTATTTTAGGAGAAAGAAAAAATTAGCTTTTGAAAATGTTGAATATGAGGGCACGTTTTAGTTCATTTGCACCGCTATAACAAAACACCATCAGCTAGGTGGCTTATAAACAAAAGAAATATATTTCTTCCCGTTTTGGAGGCTAGGAACTGCAACATCAAGGCACTGGCAGATTCGGTATCTGGTGAGGCCCACTTATTGGTTCATAGAAATGGTGCCTTCTCACATGGTGAAAGGGAGAACTTTAGTCTCTTTGGCCCCCTATAAGGTCACTACTGCCATTTACAGGGGCTCCGTTCTCAAGACCTAATCATCTCCCAAAAGGCCCCACTGCTAATATGATTACCTTGGGGGTATGGATGTCAATCTATGAATTTTGGGGGAAACCCAAACATTCAGACCACAGTAGGACAGATGTCCTGCTATGTTTGTTCACACAGATGTTGAAAATATAGGACTGAAGATTCAAAGAGTGATTTAGAGATATAAATTTGTTGAAAATATTCAGTCTGGTGCCATTACATTCAAGATAATATTATGAATGTGGTAAGTGGTATGCTATTCAGGGCTCTAAGCACTTAGCTTAGAAAAGAAATATTTGTTTTCCACACCAATAAAATGAAACAAAGGTAAGATAAGATGACATTAAAGATATCTTGAGGTTCTGGGAACTTGTCAAAACTTTTTTTTTTTTTTTTTTTCTTTTTGAGACCGAGTCTTGCCTGTCACCCAGGCTGGAATACAATGGCATGATCTCAGCTCACTGCAACCTCTGCCTCCCGGGTTCAAACAATTTTCCTACCTCAGCCTCCCGAGTAGCTGGATTACAGGCACCTGCCACCATGCCCAGCTAATTTTTGTATTTTTAGTAGAGACAGCCTTTCACCATGTTGGCCAGGCTGGTCTCGAACTCCTGACCTCGTGATCTGCGTGCTTCAGCTTCCCAAAGTGCTCGGATTACAGACGTGAGCCACCGCACCCAGCCCTAAAACTTCTTACTGAAATTAGCCTAGTATCGACAGTAACTAGATACATAGAGACTGAGTAGTAGTCTATATGTCAGTTATACATATTTTAATCAGCTCTCTTTATAATTGATACTTTATAATGCAAATGCTAAACTGATTCTGGAGTTTTCAGAGTTGTATAGTCTCTGACAAAATGCTCCTCATTTATTTTTATTATTGTGTTCATGGATTATATATTATGTACTAATGCCCAATATGTTCCTGATTTTAAGCAAAATAATTTATCTTATTTATTTTCAATCCATTTATAACATACTGTTAATTTAAAAATATCTTCAGGACAACTGGTTGAGTTGGGAGGAAATGTGCTCTGGGACTCCAGGGGATGTTTCTGGATAGAGAAGTAGAATTTTGGCCTGAGCACATTTTTGTGGCTTAGATTGATACTATCTGCTTCAGTGTTTATTTCCTGAATTAATCCTGATTGCTCAAAACACAGTTAATTTTCTTGTTGGTTTTTGTCTGCCTTTCTGGTCTAGACTGGAAATATGTCTTCTCTAAACATTTGGTAAATAGCCCAACCTAAAACTCCTTTATCAAATCTATGTACAGCATTTCCCCAGGGAAAATGCTAAAATTGACCACTATACACAAAAGGAAAATCTTAGTAACCTTTCCAAATTTAAACATTATAATTTTTCCGACAAGGATCTTTGGAAGCAAAGATGTATGGAGTTTGCATATTTTGGTTTGCAGAACTCAAACTGAAATTTGATTCATCTTACTTTTCATTAAGTACAAGGAAGAGAATAATCCAGGCTTTTCCTAGAATTCAGTATAGTCTCTTTCCAACTGTATTCTGTGAATTTAAAAGCACTTCAAGTGATTAAAAATAACCTTGTATCTATAACTCAGTCACAATGCATATGATCACAGCACAGCTGACTTTCGTCACATATGATATCTTACAAATAAATGGCCTTCTTTGAGAGAGGAATTTTAGATTTATAAAATTGAAGATTAAAACTAAGCAAATTCCAGGTTCTATTTTAAAGTCTGTGCTTTAGCAAAATACTTTCCAAGTAATGCTTATTAGAGAGCAATGCATATTCAACTAGCTTAAGAGATTTTTTATTTGCATTGATGGTTTTGCTCTTTTAAAAACATAGTTTAGTACTTTAGTCCATGTTACAATCTATATTATTAGTGCTATAGGTTACTTGAAAATTAAATATTACTTTTATTATTCATTTTTATTGTTAAACTTGAAAACTTTGCAGAGTATAAGAATTGGTTCATAAGGGAGAGGGATGGATTACTTTGTGGTCTCTTATGCAAATTATGTGTGTTTGCATCTTTCTAAATGTACCAGGGAGGCTATTTTAATAATGTTTGGAAATGAAGATTTTGGAAAAAGGGAAAGGAGCTAATAACTATTCAGTCTTGTGTTAAATTAACATTAGAAAAAGCTCCTGGAATTTGATTGGATTTATGAACTATAAAAATATTCAATTTTTGAAATGGATTGACCTATACCTCACAATTTTAGGGGTCTGATTTTGAACACCTTAGTAAAATTAACCTTCTCTTGATCACAGCATTGTGTATTACTAAAAGATGTACAAATACAGTAATGTTTGGAATTGTTGCTCTACATATTAAATAGCATTTGAAAAATATTTTTCAAATGGACATATTTTACTTGGCTTTTAATTAAATTTTGTATGTGGTAGTAGTCATAAATATAGTTTGCCTGCATGACAGTTGTTGGCATACTTCTATGAATAGCCCGGAATCCCCATACAAAATAGATATAGTCACCAAGATAAGCATAAAAGAAATACTACAGGCATCATCTTCAATACAATTATATAACAAACTATGCTGATGTAAATGGGGTCAAACCAAAAACAGTAATAAAAGGCATGATCTCAACAAATCTATAACAGAAAGCAGATATAGGAAATAATCTTCAAATGGGCCTGAGAGCAGAAGAACCCCCAAATTACCCTCATTTGTTATGAAAAGCTTGGTGGGCAAATCCAGTAGAGTCCAGCTAAAAAGACGTCTACAAAGGCTACCTTTCTAAGGAAGTTAATGGTGGCCATGAAAATTTTAGGCAATTTTAGGATGGTATAGTTCCTATGCATTTTTGTAGTTAATTAACTCATTTTTAGGATAAAGCTCCAAACATGGGTGAAATTGCTGTCAATAGACTGCACTGAGCAGAAAATAGATACAGGGCACAAATGATAAATATAGTACATAAAAAAGTCAGCAAAAAAAAAGAAAGAAAGGAAGAAAGAAAAAACGGAGTCAGCCTGTCTCAGAGAATGCGAGGCTGTGTTTTTAAATTTTATAATAATAGCAGATATTTTTCTAGAGTCATGTGACTAAATGACATTTTTACCCTACCCTTCCCTTCTAAGAGTCTGGGAAAACTTATTTCACTTGGAAACGAACAACTAAAATATACATAAATGGAACATATACTACATTCCTATAAGGAAAACAAGAAAATGAGCAAAATAAAACACCTACAGACATTTAAGTCATTTCGAAAAACCAAGCACAAAATAAGATTTATAAGCTAATATTTTAAGCAGTTAAAAAGGTATTAATAACACAATGAACATCAGAATTAGAAAAGCTTGTTAATAAAAAATACTATGAATGAAAGACAAACAGAATTCAGAAAATAATTGGAAATGAATGCAAAAGGTCAATTTCATAAGTAAATTTAAACCAGAATGAAAACAACAGTTATGTCATAAGGGACATAGGGACATATATATATATATATATGTGTGTGTGTATGTGGCTTATGATGTATCTTTCATATATATATAGCACATGACTGTATAATAGTAGTAACTGCAGAAAAAGAATAGCAAACAATAGTGAAACAAATACTAAAGAAAATAAGAAAATTTCCTTGGAATGAAAGACTCAAATTCAGATTTTGAAATAATACAATACACACCTTTAATCATTAACCCATAAAGACTAATTGTTAAAATAATTATGGCCTTTAAAGAAATAAAAATCCTTCTGGCATTCTCACAAAAAGATGGAGTCATTAATATGAAAAAAATCAGACTGTTTTAGAAATTAATGACAGCAACATGTTAAGCCAGGAAACAATGTAATATTATATTTAAGAAAATTTAGAAAAGAAAATGTAAGCCAACAGTTACAAATCTACTCAAATTGATGTTTAAATATAAATATATTTTTCCAAAATACAAACATACTGTTATTCATACAGAATATCAGTTAATATTTTTTTATGTGAGTCCTTCATAAAAAATATATTAAAGATGTATAGAAATTTGTAAATGATTAAAAAGACACTGTCAAAACTATTCACAGTGTGCATTGGATAAAATGTTAGCAATAGAACTAAAATTCGTTTTGAGCGAATATAGACAGTAAAAGGAAAGCAGAATGAGTTCATATACTTTCCTATAGATATTAAATGAGAGTAAGGTATTATATATCATGATAAATTATGTACAGAGAGAGGGGAGAGGTTTTATCTAACAAACTTGCTTATAGTAGGAGACAAATAGACATATCCAAAAAGAAAAAAATAAAATAAAGCATGAATTGTCTATTCTGAAAAGCAATTACTACAAAGGTAACTATCATAACAAATACGAACTTGCCTAAATAGCAAATACATGCACTGAGAATGAGAATAAGAACAAGGATGAAAGAGAGATAAAACAGACAAACACTATGATAAAATGACATTTAAAGGCAAATAGAGTTTGAGTATTTCCTACTTGAAGTTCTTGTGACTAGAAGTGTTTTAGGTTTCAGATTTTTTCAGATTTTGGAAAATTTGCATATACATAATGAGATATCTTGGGAATGGAACCCAAGTCTGAAAACAAAATTCATTTATGTTTGATACGCAGCTTTGAACATAATTTTATACAATATTTTTAATAACTTTGTGCATGAAGCGAAGTTTGTGCTAAGTATTTATCTGTGGAATTTTACATTATGGTGTCATGTTGGTGATCAGAAGTTTTGTATCCTAGAGATTTGGGATTTCAGATTTTCATATTAGGGATGTTCAGCATGTGTAGCTATTGCAGAGCAGTGACATCAGAATGATGGTAGAGTAGAAGGCGCCATCCTTCATCTCCCCAACCCCCCACCCAACACACACACAAATACAACAGCTATCGCTGAACAAAAATAGCCCTGGGAGTGTTCAAGAGTTCATTTAAAAACCTGCAGCCACAGAGTGATGCAAAAGTAGAAAACAATTGCACAGAAAGGACTGCTGGGATAATTGGCATACGTGAATCACTGGGAAATGACTAGGAGCAAAGACAAAGAGGAGAACTATCAGTGTAAGCTGACCCGAAAAGATCGATTGTTAAGATACAATGGGTGATACACAGTGGGTGATAGCATGAGTCCCAGTTGCCTGCTCTATGGAGAACCCAAGCAGCCTTTGACTTCGAGGACCTCAACAGCATTTACGACACTCCGGGGCTTCATGGAGTTTTCACAGCAGAGTTCCCATTAGTGTTCATTGGTGTGGACCCTAGTAGCCTATTTTACAGAGAACACCTGCAGCTTTTGCCACTGAGGTAACCAGATGTGGCTACCAGGGGCCCTCTGGAGAGAGAGAAGCTGCGGTACTTTGAAGAAGCAGCTGCTGCTGTGTCTTCCCAAATTGGGGCCACCAACTCCCCAAACCCATGCAGACTCCAGTCTCAAGAGTCACAGTCACCTTGCATGTGCCCATGCTCTAGATCCTGGTTCTGTTGATATTTCACATGCATTCATGCCTTGCACACAATATAACACTGCAGTGGCAGTTCCTGCTCTCTTGGAACTGATGCTACCATCTTTTTAGATACAAGAACTGCAGTACATCCATATTTACTCACACTCCAGCCCCTGGTTCCATGGCTGCTCTACAGGAACCATTCATCAAAACCAATATCATCATCACAGTAAACACACTGACAAGCTGGACACAGCAAGAGGGACCTGCTGGACAAGTAGAGGGATACCCTTCTTCCATGAAAGAAAAAATGATTATGATGACTCCAACAGTCCTTACCACCACTGCAGACACCTACAGCCATGGCTGCTGAGAACACCCAATCTTTGCCTATTCTGACCTGAGCTGATAGTGCTTCATGGAGACTATGCCACTGTACATATTGGAGCTGAAACCACCATAATTCACCTAGCCAATACCCTTGCATCTATCTGGAGATATAGGTCTTTAATCATGAAAAACAGTTGGTAAAATCTGAAAGAAGTGGCTGCTTCATTAAATGCACAAATATCATTCTGAGGCAACAAAAAATGTTTGAAATTTTTTAGAAATCACACTCCCAAAGTAGTAAAAATAATTATCCAGTAACAGACCCCAAAGAAATGGATATCTATGAATTATCAGATAAATAATTCAAAATAATTCTTTTAAGAAAAGTCAGAAAGCTATGAGAGAATGCAGAAAGATAACTCAATGATATCAAGATAACAATACAAGAACAAAATGAGAGTCAATTGAGAGATAAAAATATAAACCAAACCAAAATTTTGAAGCAGAATGATACAATAAATGAAGTTTTAAAATGCAATAGAGAGTGTCAATAGCAGATTTGATAAAGTAAGAGAGAAAATCTGTGAATGCAAGAACAGGCCATTTGTGATTTTCTAGCTAGAGTAACGAAAACATGAAATAATGAAAAATAGTGAAGAAAGCCTGGGGAATTTATGGGACACCATCAAACAGTAGCATATGTATTATGAAAATAAGTGAAGAAGAATAGAGGAAAAGAGAACAAAAGGCTTATTTATTTTCTTATTATTGTTTAAATTTTACTTTAAGTTTTGGGATACATGTACAGAGTGTGCAGGTTTGTTACATAGGTATACACGTGCCATAGTGGTTTGCTGCACCTATCAACCCATCATCTAGGTTTTAAGCCCCGCATATATTAGGTGTTTGTCCTAATGTTCTCCCTCCCCTTTGCCCTCACCCCCCAACAGGCCGCAGTGTGTGATGTTCCCCTCCCTGCGTCCATGTGTTCTCATTGTGCAACTACCACTTATGAGTGTGAACATGTGGTGTTTGGTTTTCTGTTCTTGTAATAGTTTGCTGACAATGATGGTTTCTAGCTTCATCCATGTCCCTGCAAAGGACATGAACTCATTCTTTTTTATGACTGCATAGTATTCCATGGCATATATGTGCCACATTTCTTTTATCCATTCTATCATTGATGAGCATTTGGGTTGGTTCCAAGTCTTTGCTACTGTAAATAGTGCTGCAATAAACATACGTGTTCATGTGTCTTTATAGTAGAATGATTTATAATCCTTTGGGTATATACCCAGTGAAGGAATTGCTGGGTCAAATGGTATTTCTAATTCTAGATTATTGAGGAATCGCCACAGTGTCTTCCACAGTGGTTGAACTAATTTACAAGCCCACCAATAGTGTAAAAGCCTTCCTAATTCTCCGCAGCCTCGCCAGCATCTGTTGTTTCCTGGCTTTTTAATAATCACAATTCAAATTGCTGTGATATATCTCATTATGGTTTTGATTCACATTTCTCTAATGACCAGTGATGATGGGCTTTTCCATATGATTTTTGGCCACACAAATGTATAGTTTTGAGAAGTGTCTGCCATTTCTGCATCTATTGAGATAATCATGTGGTTTTTGTCATTGGTTCTGTTTATGTGATGGATTATGTTTATTGATTTGCATATGTTGAATCAGCCTTACATCCCAGGAATGAAGCCGACTTGGTCATGGTGGATAAGCTTTTTGATGTGCTGCTGGATTTGGTTTGCCAGTATTTTATTGAGGATGTTTGCATCGATGTTCATCAGGGATATTGGCCTGAAATTTTCTCTTTTTGTTGTGTCTCTGCCAGGTTTTGTTATTAGGATGATGCTGGCCTCATAAAATGAGTTAGGAAGGAGTCCCTCTTTCTATTATTTGGAATAGTTTCAGAAGGAATGGTACTAGCTCCTCCTTATATCTCAGGTAGAATTTGACTGTGAATCCATCTGGTCTTGGGCATTTGTTGGCTGGTAGGTTATTAATTACTGCCTCAATTTCATAACTTGTTATTGGTCTATTTAGGGATTCAACTTCTTCCTGATTTATTCTTGGGAGGGTATATGTGTCCAGGAATTAATCCATTTCTCCTAGATTTTCTAGTTTATTTGCATAAAGGTGTTTATAGTATTTTCTGACAGTAGTTTGTATGTCTGTGGGTTCAGTAGTGATATCCTCTTTATCATTTTTTATTGTATCTATTTGATTCTTCTCTCTTTTCTTCTGTGTTAGTCTAGCTAGTGGTCTATTTTCTTAATCTTTTAAAAAAAACCAGCTCCTGGATTATTGATTTTTTAAAGGATTTTTCGAGTCTCTATCTCCTTCAGTTTTGTTCTGATCTTAGTTATTTCTTATTTTCTGCTAGCTTTTGAATTTGTTTGCTCTTGCTTCTCTAGCTCTTTTAATTGTGATGTTAGGGTGTTGATTTCAGATCTTCCCAGCTTTCTGATGTGGGCATTTAGTGCTATAAATTTCATGCTTAACACTGCTTTAACTGTTTCCCAGAGATTCTGGTACATTGTCTCTTTGTTCTCATTGGTTTCAAAGAACTTCTTTATTTCTGCCTTAATTTTGTTATTTACCCAGTAGTCATTCAGGAGCAGGTTTTCCTATTTCCGTGTAGTTGTGCAGATTTGAGTTTCTTAATCTTGAATTCTAATTTGATTTCACTGTGGTCTGAGAGACTGCTCGTTATGATTTCTGTTCTTTTGCATTTGCTGAGGGGTGTTTTACTTCCAATTATGTGGTCAATTTTAGAATAAGTGCTATGTGATGTTGAGAAGAATGTATAGTCTGTTGATTTGGGGTGGAGAGTTCTGTGGATGTCTATTAGGTCTGCTTGGTCCAGAGCTGAGTTCAAATTCTGAATAGCCTTTTTAATTTTCTGTCTCATTGATCTGTCTACTATTGACAGTGGGGTGTTAAAGTATCCCACTATTATTGTGTGGTAGTCCAAGTCTCTTTGTAGATCTCTAACAACTTATTTTATGAATCTGGGTACTGCTGTATTGGGGGCATATATATTTAGGATAGTTAGCTCTCTTGTTACATTGATCCCTTTAACATTATATAAAGCCCTTCTTTGTGTCTTTTGATCTCTGTTGGTTAAAAGTATACTTAAATTAGATTAGGGTTGAAACCCCTGCTTTTTTTTTTTTTTCTTTCCATTTTCTTGGTAAATATTCCTCCATCCCTTTCCTTTTTTCTTTTGAGCCTATGTGTGTCTTTGCACATGAGCTGGGTCTCCTGAATATAGCACACCAATGGGTCTTGACTCTTTACCCAATTTGCCAATCTGTGTCTTTTAACTGGGGGCATTTAGCCCATTTACATTTAAGGTTAATATTTTTATGTGTGAATTTGATTCTGTCATCATGATGTTAGCTGGTTATTTTGCACATTAGTTGATGCAGTTTCTTCATAGTGCCTTTATATTTTGGTGTGTTTTTGCAGTGGCTGTTACCAGTTTTTCCTTCCCATATCTAGTGCTTCCTTCAGGAGATCTTGTAAGGCAGGCCTAGTGGTGACAAAATCCATCAGCATTTGCTTGTCAGGAAATGATTTTATTTCTCCTTCTTTTATGAAGTTTAGCTTGGCTGGATATGAAATTCTGGGTTGAAAATTCTTTTCTTTAAGAATGTTGAATATTAGCCCCCACTCTCTTCTGGCTTGTAGGGTTTCTGCAGAGAGATTCCATGAGGTTGATGACCTTTTGATGAGGTTTTTGTGTGGGGGTCCTTTTTGTTGATGTTGTTGCTTTCTGTTCTTTAGTTTTTCTTCTAACAATCAGGCCCCTCTTCTACAAGTCTGCTGCAGTTTGCTGGAGGTCCACTCCAGACCCTGTTCATCTGGGTATCACCAGTGGAGGCTGCAGAACAGCAAAGATTGCTGCCTGCTCCTTCCTCCGGAAGTTTTGTCCAGAGGGGCACTGGCTTGATGCCAGCCAGAGCTCTCCTATATAAGGTGTCTGTTGGGAGGTCTCTCCCAGTCCAGAGGCATGGGGGTCAGGGACCCACTTGAGAAGGCAGTCTGTCCCTTAGCAGAGCTCAAGCACTGTGCTGGGAGAATCCTCCTTGTCAGGATCAGCTGTTCTCTTGACAGCCAGCAGGAAGAAAAATTTAAGTTCACTGAATCTGTGCCCACAGCCACCCCTTTCCCTGGGTGCTCTGTGCCAGGGATATTGGAGTTTCATCTGTAAGCCCCTGACTGGGACTGCTGCCTTTCTTTTATATCAGGGGAACCAGTACCCAATATTTCAACGTACATTCTTTCTGTTTTCCATAAGTGTCAGCCAGCTGAGAAATAAAGAGAAAGAGTACAAAGAGAGGAATTTTACGGCTGGACCTCTGGGGATGACATCATATATCGGTAGGACTGTGATGCCCACCTGAGCCTTAAAGCCAGCAAGTTTTATTAAGGATATTAAAAAGGGAGGGGTGCAAGAACAGGGAGTAGGTCACAAAGATTGCATGCTTCAAAGGGCAAAAAGGAGAACAAATATCACATGTTTCTGAGGAAACAGGACAAGAGGCAAAATAGAACTACTGATAAGGGTCTATGTTCAGCTGTGCACGTATTGTCTTGAAAAACATCTTAAACAACAGAAAACAGGGTTCAAGAGCAAAGAATCGGTCTGACCTCAAATTCACCAGGGTGAGGTTTTTCCCCACCCTAGCAAGCCAGAGGGTACTGCAGGAGACCAGGGTGTATTTCAGTCCTTATCTCAACCGCATAAGACAGACACTCCCAGAGCTACCCTTTTTAGAACTCCCCCCAGGAATGCATTCCTTTCCCAGGGCATTAATATTAATATTCCTTGGTAGGAAAAGAATTTAGCGATATCTTCCCTACTTTCACGTCCGTTTATAGGATCTCTGCAAGAAGAAAAATATGACTCTATTCTGCCCGACCCTACAAGTAGTCAGACCTTATGGTTGTCTTCCCTTGTTCCCTAAAATTGCTGTTATTCTGGTTTTTTTTTTTTTTTCAAGGTGCACTGATTTCATATTGTTCAAACACACATGATTTACAATCAGTTTGTACGGTTAACACAATAGTGGCCCTGAGGTGATGTACATCTTCAGCTTATGAAGATAAGAGGATTAAGAGATTAAAGTAAGACAGGCATAATAAATTATAAAGGTATTAATTTTGGGAACTGACATATGTCCATATTAAAATGATACCTTCACAATTTATGTTCCTCTGCTGCAGCTTCAGTCAGTCCCTCTGTTCAGGGTCCCTGACTTCCTGCAAGACTTTTAGAAATTCCCTGCCCAATGAGGAGGAATCTAGAGAATCCGTCTGGCCACAGCACTTTGCCACACTGTGGTGAATTCCACCCAGTCCAGTCCTCCCAGGCTCCTCAGCACTGTCAGGGGAAAACTTCTTGCTAAAGCCTCAGTAATGGCCCATGCCTCTCCCCCAACCAAGCTCAATTATCCCATGTCAAGTTTAGACTTCTGTGCTGGCAGTGAGAATTTCAAGCCAGTGGTTCATAGCTTACTGGGCTCCATGAAAGTGGGACCTGCTGAGTCAAACCACTTGGCTCCCTGGTTTCAGCCCCCTTTCCAAGGGAGTGCCTTTGTAACACTTTCAGAGGCTGAGGAGGGTGGACGACTTGAGGTCAGGAGTTCAAGACCAACCTGAGTGAGAAACATGGTGAAACCTCATCTCTACCAAAAAAAAAAAAAAAAAAAAAAAAAAAAGCCAGCCATGGTGGCATGTCCCTGTAGTCTCAGCTACTTAGGATGCTTAGGTGGGAGGATCCCTTGATCCAGGGAGGAAGTGCTTGCAGTGAGCCAAGATTGCACCTCTGCACTCCAGCCCAGGTGACAGAGACCCCAGCTCTAAAAATAAAATAGGTAAAGGACATGAATGTACACTTTTTAAAATGTCATATGCACACCCAAGAAACATATGAAAAAGTACTCAATATCACTAATCATTAGAGAAATGCAAATCAAAACCACAATAAGATACCATCGCTTACCAGTCAGAATGGCTGTTATTAGAAAGTCAAAAAATAACAGATGTTGACAAGGTTGTGGAGAAAAGGGGACACTATATTCTGATGGTGGGAATGTAAATTAGCTCAGCCATTGTGGAAAGTAGTGTGTTGATTTCTCAAAGAACTCAAGAAGAATTACCATTCAAACCAAGAATCCCATTAGTATTGGTTATAGACCTAAAGGAATATAAATCATTCTACCATAAAGACACATGCACATTTATGTTCATCACAGCATTATTCACAATGGCAAAGACATGACATCAACCTAAATGCCCGTCAATGGTATAATGAATAAAGAAAATATGGTACATATGCACAATGGAATTCTATGAAGCTATGAAAAAAAATGAGATCATGTACTTTGCAGAAACAAATATGGAGCTAGGGGCCATTATCCTAAGCAAATTGATGCAGAAACAGAAAACCAAATATCATATGCATTTCATAGACATTTGTGGCAGCCCCTCCCATCACAGGCCCAGAAGCCTAGGATGACTTAATAGTTTCATGAATCAGGCCCATGGCTTCACTCCCCCGTGGGGCCTCAGGACACTGCTACCTGTATCTCAGCCATTCAAACTCCAGCCGTGGCTCAAACGGGCTCAATTACAGCTCAGCTTAGGCCTCTGCTTCAGAATTTGCAAGCCACAAGCCTTGGCTCCTACATGGTGTTTAGCCTGCAGTTTACAGAGTTCAAGAGCCAAGGCTTGGAAGCCTACACCTAACTTTCAGAGGATGTGTGGAAAATCCTGGGTGTCCAGGCAGAAGCCTGCTGCATGGGCAGAGCCCTTATAGAGTACTTCTAGTAGTGCAGTACAGAGGGGAATTGTGGAGTTAGAGCCCCCACACAGAGTTCCCACTGGGGCACTCTCTGGTGGAACTTTGAGAAGAAAGTCACCTCACTCCAGGCTCCAGAATGGTAGATCCACCTGCAGCTTGCACCCTGTAAATGAATAAGCCAGAGACATTCAATTACAACCCATGACGTGGCTTCAGGGGCTGAACACTGCCAAGCCATGGAGGTGAAGCTCCTCAAGGCTTTGGGAGTCCACCCTTGCTGCAGTTGTCCCTGCATGTGAGAAACGGAGTCAAAGGAGATTATTTTGGAACTTTAAGACTTAATGATTGTCCTGCTGGGTTTTGAACTTGCATACACCCTGTAGACTCTTCTTTTGGATGATTTCTCCCTTTCAGAATGGGAATCTTTACCCACTGCTTGTACCTCCATTGTATCTTGGAAGTAACTAACTTGTTTTTGATTTTACAGGTTCATAGGCAGAAGGGACTTGCCTTGTCTCAGATGAGAGTTAGGACTTTGGACTTTAGAGTCAATGCTAGAATGAGTTAAGAATTTGAGGGACTGTTGGCAAAGCATAACTGTGTTTTGAAATGTGTAAAGAACATGAGATTTGAGAGAGTCCAGGGGCAGAATGTTACAGTTTGGATGTCTCCCCACCCAAAGCTCATGTGATCTCCAGTGTTGTAAGTGGGGCCTGGTGAAAGGTGATTGGATCATGGGGGCATATTTTTAGTGAATGCTTTAGCACTGTCCTTCTTGGTACTGTTCTCATGATAGTAAGTGAGTTATCACGAGATCTGGTCTTTTAAAAGTGTGTAGCACCTCCCCGCTCACTCTCTTGCTTTTGCTTTTGCTATGTGACACACCTGCTCCTCCTTTGCTTTCTGCCATGATTAGAAATTTCCTGAGGCCTTCCTGGAAGCAGATGCCATTATGCTTCCTGTACAGCCTCCTGAACTATGAGCAAGTTAAACCTCTTTTCTTATGAATTACCCAGTCTCACATATTTCTTTATATCAATGTGAGAATGAATGCACCATATGTTCTCATTTATAAGCAGGAATGAGGCACTGAGTACACATGTACATAGAAAAGGAAACAACACACACCGGTGCCCACTTGAGAGTTGGAGGAGGACAAGGATTGAAAAACTATCTGAGAGGTACTACGTTTATTACCTGGGTAGTGCAATAATTTGTACACCAAATCCCTGTAACACACAATTTACCTATATAACAAACCTATGAACATAAAGGTTAGAATTAAAAACGCATATAGTGGCTGAATAGATTAAAAAACAAAACCCATCTATATGCTGCCTAGAAGAGACACATCTCAGTTTTAGCATCCACATAGGTCGAATGTAAAGAAATAGAAAAATGTAATTCATAAAAATGGAAACCAAAACAGAGAATGAATAGCTATACTTAGATCAGTCAAAATAGACTTTCAGTTAAGAAACTATGATAAGACACAAATCAGGTCATTATCTAATAAAGGGGTCAATTCAACAAGTGAATAAAACAAGTATAAATATATATTCACCCAGCATTGGAACATCAAATTAATTTATAAAATTAACATATATGAAGGGAGAAATAGTAATACAATAATTATAGAGAACTTCAATATCCAAATTTTAATAATAGGTAGATCATCTAGACAAAAATCAATGAGAAAACATTAGACTTGAAATATGTTTAGACTAAACAGATGTAACATATACATAACATTCCATTCAACAGCATAAGAATATACATTCTTGTCAAGTGCACATGGAAGATTCTCCAGAGTAGATCATATATTAGACCACCAAACAAGTCTCACCATATTTTAGAATATTCAAATTATATCAATATGGTAACTAACTACAATGGTATGAAACTAGAGTCTAGTAACGGGAGAAAAACTGAGAAATTTACAAATATGTGGAAATTAAATGACATACACCTGTTAACCAATGGGCAAAGAAGTAATCAAAGGAGGAAATTCTTTAAGCATTTTGAAACCAATGCAAATGAAAACACAACCTAACAAAAAACTATGAAATGCAGCAAATAATACTCCTGAGAGCAAAATTTATAGTGATAAAAATATACATGAAAAAAAGTTTAACTATAAGTCTCAAGGAAATTAAACAAAACAAAAACTCAGCTTAATGTTAGCAGAAGGAAAGAAAAAGATTATAGTAGAAATAAATGGGGTAGAAAACAAGATAAATGATGAATAAAACTAAGATTTTTAACATAAAAGTTAACAAACCTTTAGCTAGACTAATGAAAGAAAAGAGAGAAGTGAAAGGACTCAAAATCAGAAATGAAAAATGCAACATTGCAACTTATGCCACAGAAATAAGAAGAATCATAAAGGACTATGCATAATTATATGCCAAAAAATTAATGTGCAAAAAGAAACAGATAAATTTCTAGAAACATTCAAGCTGCAAAGACTGAATCATGGAGAAACAATAAAATCTGAACAAATAATGAGCAAGGAGATTGAATCAACAACTGAAAATCCCTCACTAAAAAAGGTTCAGGATCACAAGACTTTACTGGTGATTTCTGTCAGACATTTAAACAGAATTAATACCAATCCTTTACAAAGTCTTGAATACATCGAAGAGAAGGGAACATTTTCAATCTCATTTCATTAGGTTATTATTACCCTGATGCCAAAGTCAAATAGGAAAAATACAAGAAAAGAAAATTATATATCAATATCCCTGGTGAAAATAGATGCAAAAATTCTCAACAAAATACTAGCAAACTAAATTCAACAGCACATTAAAAAGACAATACACCATGATTAAGTGGGATTTATCCCTGGGATGTAAGTATAGTTCAAACTACATAAATCAATAAATGTGTCAGACCACTATAAAAATGAAGAATAAAAATCACACCATAACCTGGACATGCAGATGAAAAAGGATTTGATATAGTTCAACATCCTTTTTTGATAAAAACTTTTTCATCAAATAAGACATAGAGGGAAGGTACCTTAACCTACTAAAGACCATGTAAGACAAGCCTAAAGCACATCACAATGAATGGTGAAAATATGAAAGCTCTTCCTCTAAGATCAGGATTAGGAACAAGTAAAAGATGGCCACTCTTGCTACTTCTAGTAAACATTTTACTGAAAGTCCTGGCCAGAGCAAACAGGCAAGAAAAAATAACCATCCAAATAGGAAACGAAGAAGTAAAATTATCTCTGTTGGAGATAGCATGATATTGTGTAGAAAACCCTAAAGACCACCCCAAACCCTCAAAAATGTTTGAATAAATAAATTCAGGCAAGGCATGGAAGTTCACACTTATAATCTCAGTGTTTTGGGAGGCTCAAGTGGGAGAATTTCATGAGCCCAAGAGTTTGAGACCAGCATGGGCAACAGAATGAGACCCTACCTATAGAAAAAATTTAAAAATTAGCAGGACATGGTGACACATACCTGTAGTCCTCACTACTGAGGAAGCTGAGGTGGGAGGATCTTTTAAGCCTAGGAGTTCTAGGCTCCCATAAGCTCTGATTGTGCTACTGTACTCCAGCCTGGGCAACAGAGTTAGACCTTTTCTCTAAAACAAACAAATAAATAAATAGATTCAGCAAAGATGCTGGACATAAAAATCAACACACAACAACCAGTTGTGCTTCTATATACTGATAACTGTGTGAAAAAGAAATCAAGAAAGTAATACCATTAAAATAACATCAAAAAAAAATACGTAGGTTTAAATTTAACCAGGAAAGTGAAAGATCTATACATTCAAAAGATTAAGAAACCAAAGAAGACACTAATAAATGGAAAGATGTCTTGTGTTTATGAATTGGAAGAGTTAATACTGTTAAAAAGTCCATGCCACCCGAAGAAATATACAAAATCAGTGCAATCCCTATCAATATTCCAATGGCATTTTCCAAAAAATTTTTTTAAATTATAAAATTTGTATGAAACTAAGAAAGATACTCAATAGTTTAATTTGGAACAGAAAGTAAAAAATTGGAAGAAATAAAAACTATATTTCAAAGCTATACTAATTAGAAATAGTATAATTCTGGCATAAATCAGACACAGACTAATGGAAAAAATAAAGAGCTCAGAAATAAACCCATGCATATACAGTCAACAAATTTCTAAGAAAGGCACAAATAATACACAATAGGGAAAGTGTGGTCTTCTCACTAACTGATATTTGAAAAACTGTATATCCATATGCAAAAGAATGAAATTGGACACTTTATCATACTAACTCAAAATGCATTAAAGAATTAACATCAGATATGAAATTCTAAAACTGCTCGAAAGAAACAGAGGAAAGCTCCTTGACATTGGTTCTGGCAATGACTCTTTAGATTTGACACCAGAAGTACAGAGAAGAAAGGCACAAGTAAACAAGTGGACCACATGAAACTACAATGTTCTGCACAGCAAAAGAAACCAAAAAATGAGAGGAAACTTATGGTATAGGAGAAAATACCTGTAATATGGTTGGGCTTTGTTTCCCCACCCAAATGTCATCTTGAATTATAATACCCATAATCCTCACAAGTCAGGGGAGAGACCAGGTGGAGGCAATTGGGTCATGGAGGTGGTTTCCCCCATGCTGTTCTCATGATAGGGACCTCTCATGAGATATGATGGTTTTATAAATGAGAGTTTCTTCTGCATTCATTCTCCTTCCTGTTGCCTTGGGATGGAGGTCCCTTGCTTCCCCTTCGTCTTCCATCATGATTGTAAGTTTTCTGAGGCTTCTCCAGCCATGCTGAACTGTGAGTCAATTAAACTGCTTCCTTTTATAAATTACCCAGTCTCTGTTATTTCTTCATAGCAGCACGAGAATGGACTAACACAATGAATTGGTACCAGGAGTGGTGCACTGCTATAAAGACACCCAAAAATGTGGAAGCAACATTGGAACTAGGTAGCAGGCAGAATTTGGAACAATTTGGAGGGCTCAGAAGAAGACAGGAAGATGTGGGAAGGTTTGGAACTTCCTAGAGACTTGTTGAATGGCTTTGACCAACATGCTGACAGTGATATTGACAATGAAGTCCAGGCTGAGGTGGTCTCAAATTGAGATGAGGAACTTACTTGAAACTGGAGCCAAGGTGATTCTTGCTATGTTTTAGCAAAATGACTGGTGGCATTTTGTCTTGCTCTAGAGATTTCTGGAACTTTGAACCTGAGAGAGATGATTTAGGGTATATGGTGGAAGAAATTTCTAAGCAGCAAAGCATTCAAGAGGTGGCTTGGATGCTTTTAAAAGCATTCAATTTTATTTATTCACAACGATATGGTTTGGGATCGGAACTTGGGTTTAAAAGGGAAGCAGAGCATAAAAGTTCAGAACATTTGTAGCCTGATGATGCAATAGAAAAGAAAATCCCATTTTCTGAGGAGAGATTCAGGTCAGCTGCAAAAATTTGCATAAGTAATGAGGAACCAATTGTAAATCACCAAGACAATGAGGAAAATGTTTCCAGGGCATGTCAGAGCTCTTCACAACAGCCCCTCCCCATCACAGACCTGAAGGCCTAGGAGGAAAAAAGGTTTCATGGGCTAGGCCCAGGGCTTCCTGTTGTATGCATTCTCAGGACTCGGTGCCCTGTGGCCCAGCCACGGATAAAAGGGGCCAACTTACAGCTTAGGACATAGATTCAGAGGGTGCAAGCCCCAAGCCTTGGTGGCTTACACGTGGTGTGCATGCAGGTGCACATTAGTCAAGAATTGAGGTTTGGGAACCTCTACTTAGATTTCAGAGGATGTATGGAAATGCCTGGATGTCCAGGCAGAGATGTGCTGCAGGGGTGGAGCCTTCATGGAGAACTTTTGCTAGCGCAGTGCAGAAGAAAAATGTAGTGCTGGAGCCCCCACTCAGACTCCCCACTGGGGCACTGCCCAGTGGAGCTTTGAGAAGAGGGCCATTGTCCTCCAGACCCCAGAATGGCAAATCTACTGACATCTTGTACCATGCACCTGGAAAAGCCACAGGCACTCAATGACACCTCATGAAAGCAGTCAAGAGGAGGGCTGTACTTGAAATCTGCTAAGAGAGTAAGTCTCAATTGTTCTCAGCACACCTACACACACCTACATATCCAGTAACACACACACACACACACATTCAAGGTAACTAGGTGGGATAATGGGTGTGTTAGCTTGATTGTAGTAATTATTTCACAATATATAAGTATATCAAAACTTCATATAATATGCCTGAAATAGATACAATTTTAATTGTCAAATATACCTCACTAAAACTCAATAAAAAGAGTTCATTACTATAGTTTAAAACTTTTGGGATTAGAGTAATTTGACCCTTAAAAATTAATTTTATGGAATCATTATAAACAAAATAAAAAACAAAATATGAAAAATACCACAAAATTCCAATGCCTGAATTAGTGTGCCAGTCAAGCTTGAGTCAGGAAGACAGAAGGCATCCTGCGTATTCAGGTAGAGTCATTTTATGCACAATAATGGACTTAAATATCTGTTGGAAGAGCTGTTATGGCAGAGACAGAGAAGCTGCTACGAAAATCAGGGTATCTCCTGCAAGTCAGAGGAGTCAACACTAACAGTTTCAACCTGAAGCACCAAAGTGAATAATTCTCAAACTGGAAGCTGCTGCAATTCTTAAGAAAATTAGAGTTCCCCACCAAATACCTCAGCTCATTGTGGAGAAGCAAGTAATTCCTAAGAATTGTCAGGAATTTTTCATGTTCCTAAATGTCAGCCACAACTGCCTTAAGAGAATAATCCATATTTTATTTTCTTAGATAATTTTTTTCTTTCTGATGTCTTTTTCATCCCATTTTGTATGATATTTACACTGATACATAAAGTACATCCGCAAAACCAGCAATGGGCA
Organism: Macaca nemestrina; assembly: GCF_043159975.1. Lineage (NCBI taxonomy): Eukaryota > Metazoa > Chordata > Mammalia > Primates > Cercopithecidae > Macaca > Macaca nemestrina. Next base: position 178,686,208 of record NC_092127.1, on the reverse strand, counting down.
GATCCTTTTTGCCTTATGAGAAAACGCTTTAATAATTCATGATAATTTTACTGTACTATATCAATAACTTTTATATTTACAGGTGGAAGCATATTGAGCTAGTTGTTCTAGAGAAAATTTTTCTAAGAATTGCTCTTCATTTAAGAGTAACTCAATTAACTCAATGAAGCGTCTGTTTTATTATGTAAGGTGTTCTTCCTTAGTAGAGGCTTAGACAAAACTCTACTAATTACATCTTACAATATGATATAGTTTCAATAATTTTGATGTTAGCCTCTTGTAGGTCTTGAAGAAGATTGACACCCAATAAGAAGAGAGATGTAAAGTGAATGTAGAAGATAAAGCATGGTGAGGGATAGGATTGAGAAGAAACATGGCTAATTGGAATGAGGGCTACATTTCTAGGAATAGTGCATCCTGACTTGTGGTTTTCAGTAGCATTTCTCCTTGTGTCATAATTTACAAAACCGTCTTGTCTCATTTCCATTTACCCAAGTAACCAGTAAAATGTTTTATACTTAAAGTCCTTGTGGTAGGTGTGCTTTTAGTGAGTGAAAGGGAAAGATATGTTTTATAAATTTGGGATAAGTGAGTTGAGAGATGAGGAGCTGTAAAAGGCAATACCAATAGCAGGTGTGGAAAATTCATTGTGAATTCAAATTGAGAATGAAAACAGCCTTGACAATGTAAATTGCCCCGAAGTTTCCTTGTAGGATGCTGTAATTTCTGCTTTTGAATGGTGTGTTAGCTTGAGTGATTTGAGTTTTTTTTTAAGAAAAGGCTATACCAGAAAATGGAGGACAGATTACACATATTTGGACATTCAACCACACTTACTAGGCCTGTTGAATTATTTGTAAAGTTAAATCACACGACATAACATAAGAAATGCCATCATTTTGCAATCTCCAAATATCTGCATACATCCTACTACTGGGTTGCAAGCATATTAGAATAATGTAAAATAAGTGTGGAAGATTTTAAAAACTGAAAAATGGGAAATGAGAATTGTCACTGGGAAGGAGATAATGAGAATTTCAAGCTTAAACAAAAGGAACAGTTTGAGTCTACTCAAAAATCAAAAAAACTGGAGTCAAAAATAAAAAAAACTCATATTCCTCCATTACTGAAGAGCAAAATGATCTTTCAAAATTATGATCTTGATGTAAAGCCTCATTTGTGTTTTGTTTCTTCTTAATATAGTACAGTCAGGGACTACTTGAGTTTTTAATGTCTGAATAGATCTTTTGTATAAGAAAAAGTTAATTACTGAGAATGTTTTTATTTAATCAACCTACTAAAATTATAAATTCTAAAACTAGATTTTCTTCTCATTCTGTTCAGTTTATATTAAAAGTTTTGTTTTTCTCTTTAAAAATGCAATTCTAAAAAAGAACAATTATCTTCACTTTGGTTACAGTTAGAAAAATTTATATTTAACAGATTAACATCTTTTAAGCTAATAATATCATTACATTCTGGTTTATAATATTTTTTGAAACATTTTAAAGTATACTTGTAAACGTATTTGGTTATTTCGAGCAATTTGCATGTCTAGCAAGACAGACTTATAACCCTAAAAAGTAAAATCCCTAGCATACGAGTATTTCTTTGAAGTTGAATTAGTCTGTTCTCATGTTTCTATAAAGAAATACCTGAGACTGAGTAATTTATAAAGAAAAGAGGTTTAATTGACTCACAATTCTACAGGGATGGGGAGGTCTCAGGAAACTTAATCATGGCGGAGGAGGAAGCAAACACATCCTTCTCATGGTGGCAGGAGGGGGCAGATTGAGCACGAAGTGATGGGAGAAGCCCCTTATAAAAGCCTCAGATCTCGTGAGAACTCACTCACCATCACAAGAAGAGCATGGGGAAAACCTCCCCCCATGATTCAATTACTTCTCACTGGGTCCCTCCCACGGCACGTGACAATTATGGAAAGTACAACTCAAGATGAGATTTGGGCAGGGACACAGCCAAACCTTATAAGAAGTCAATCAATTGGCTATAATTAAAGCGAAATGACCAAGTAGCTGGGACTATAGGTGTTCACCACCAAGTCCAGCTAGTTTTTTTTGTTTGTTTTTTGTTTTTGTTTTGTTTTGTTTGTATTTTTAGTCGCGCCCTGTTGGCCAGGCTGATCTCAAACTCCTGACCTCAAATAATCCACCCACCTTGGTCTTGGAAAGTGCTGGGATTACAGGCGTGAGCCACTGCACCTGGCCTATAACTTTCTTTAAATCTCTTACTTCCTAGTTCTTTTCACGTGTTTTGTGTATAACCATTAAATAACTTTTGAGTTAGACAAAAATTATTTACCTTTTAATAGAAACACATACTTTTAAAAAATGTTTTTCTATAAATTTATTATTCGTAAATTACCCAGACATTTAATAAATAACTGCTATTTAACATAAATTATTAAAAAAGAAGTCAATAAAGTCAATTTTTCTTACTCATTCCAATAGTTTAGAAACTTAAGTACATTTACATATTTTAGCTTAAGTAGTAAGATGTCTAAGTTTAATTACATATTTCAATTGATTAACATCACAAATCTATCAGACTATCTTCAATACATAAATATTTGAAAAGTACAAGGATCATTTCTAAAATGGGCACAATACTATTAACATTATGGGTTTTATTTTCTTTATTAATTTTACAATTATTTTTAAACTATTTGGGAATTGCAAAGTCATTGACACAGTTATGGAGACATTTATTATCTCCGGTGGGCTAACATCTGTGGATTAAAAAATTTCAATAATACAGCTACTTATCAGTTAAAGATCCAAGACAGGATCATGGAATCTGAGCCATTGAGTCTGCCTGAACCACAGTTGAATATAATTAGGTGCTTCTTATAATTGGGTTCTGCTGCTATGAAAGTGGGCAACCCCATTTCCATGACATCTGGCTGGAATTGATTTTGCAACCTAATGCATTATATATCCCTTCTAGGTATCTTTCATTTATCACCATTACTTAATATTTATAATCAACGTTGCAACTAATTCCTTTCACCTTTTGATTTGATTCAGCCTATGTTTTACTGTCTTACTGGTGTCTTTAAAATTGCTTTCAGATTTTTCTATTTGGATTTAGGCTCCAATTTTATAGTCATTTTATTGGCAACATTTAATTTATTTCAGAATTTGTTTTCCATACTGCTAGAAATACATTTCTAAATGCATGAACTTCAGCTGTAAGAAATATCCCATTATGTGAACCTCATTCCTCACTGATGGTGGAAAAATGTGTTTATGGGGTAGGTGGGCTTGATGGTAACAACGTTTCCATTTCTTTTTTTCCTTAGGGGAAGAAAATTGGTGAACAATTAGGCTGTGAGCTCCAGTGAAAATACTCAATTATCATCTTGTCATGAAGGTTTGGGCCTCAGATTCTCCTCTCTATACTTGTTTCAAAGAATTAGAAACACGTTGATTTTTACTATCCTTTTCTCTCCCATTCTTCCTCCCAAGGGAGCAAGCCTTGTCTCAGAAGTAGGCAAATGCTAAGAATGCTTCTACACCAGGAACACACCTCCTGGATGACAATTTATCTAGCAGATTCCTGACTTATTCTAGGAACATTACTTATTAATGCTGAAGTACAGCTAGGTTATTTAGACACTATATCCTGTTAACCTAAACATAATTTCCCAATCTTGTCCACCCTAGCTAAACATGATTCATGTCAGATAGTATTTTTATCTTCTTCATTCAACCCCAGAAATATTTCCTTCAGGTTTTATTCCCTAAGTATTCTATATTTGGCCTAGATTTTATGTTTTATTTATCTTATTCTAAAATTTCTGCCTTAGGATATGAGAAAAACATATTCAAAGATACAAATTTCAAAGGAAAGAAAGGTCTTAAAGAATGAGGACAGTTTAGGTGAGCAGGGAGAAGGAAAACACTATTCATCAAGCAAACAAAACACAATTATAAGTTAAACATGAGTGTCTTTATACACAGTATTTTATACATAATGTCAATATCCTATTTATTGCATTTTATCTTTTATTATCGCTGTGATATAACAATTTAAACTTCAAATACATATATCTTAAAATTATATCAAACACATACTATAAAGAGTTTGGGTGACAATTTCACTGATTCATGATTCGTGATTATATTTCCTTGTTACCTTTTTGTATAGCAGCAGTAAAGATTGGGTTAAGAGCATTGGAAACAGTTTTTTCTGAGTTTGGTCTGTATCTTGACTTCTTTCTTGTGGTATATTCTTAGTAAAGTAACTTAAACTATCTATTTGACTCATCTGTAAAAAGGCAATATTTATGCATCTACCTCAGTGAGCATTATGCTTACATATGCTGTATGCATATGTTGTAAGCATTATAAGTTCCTGTATGTCAATGACTTAGAACAGTGCCTGGCATTATAGCAAGGGGTATGAAACCAAAGAAACATGGGCAGGAGGATGATAGCTATAAACTAAGGCCCTTGCAAACGATTTTTAAGAATATTTTTAGTTACTTCAAGTTTCACTTCTAATTATGTCTCCTACAACTGAGGTTGCCTTTGCCTTAAAATAGCAAACAAGTTCTAAACTATAAACCAGGAGATAATATTTGCAGATCTAAGCAAGGTGTAGTCACCTCGTCTTTCTACAGCTTAAAGGCAACTGTTCTAAGTTGTCCTATGAGTCTCCCTGCAAAACAACCTTCAAACTAGATAATCAAAGACACTCATAATTCAACTACTCCATAGAATTTAAGATAATTCCAGAGTTTTACATTATTTTAGAAAAGAAGAGACTAAAGGGGAAAATTCTCATATTTTGATTAGTGACTCAAGGAAAGATTGTATATACTGGTTTAAAATATTCCATTTATTTTTACCTTGGTGTATCCATTATCTAAAACTATTCAAATATTTAAGATCTGTATTTGGAATTAGATACCAGGCACTCATGCCAGCAACCTTAATATTAATATTTACCTTTGTTTAAGACTATATTTGTATATAACAGAAGTTATAGAGGTTAAAGAGACTTTTCTTGTCCTTGGTGACTTATGTAACCAAGCCCAGAGAACATTAAACAGATCTTTAAGTGTCAAAGAGATCTACTGTTATATGTTAAATCGTTCTGTTATCTATTGTAATGGGCCCCCAATACAGTATTAGTTTAAGTCCAGAAAATAAGGTGGATAAAAATAAGTGGTCTGACAGATAGATACGTGGAATAGAATAGAAGACCCCCAAAATAGACCCACATAAATATGATCAATTGATTTTTGACAATGATTTAAAAATTATTGACATACTTTGTATATTTGTCTCCACCCAAATCTCATGTTGAATTATAATCCCCAAGGTTGGAGGTGGGGCCTGGTGGGAAGTGTTTGGAACCAGGGGGCAGATCCCTCATTGCTTGGTGCTATCTTTGTGATAGTGAGTTCTCATGAGCTCTGGCTGGTTAAAAGTGTGTGGCACCTTCCCCACACCTAACCCCCTTCTCTCTCTCACTTGCTCCTGCTTTGGCCATGTGATGTGCCTGTTCCCCCTTCACCGTCACCATGATTGTAAGCTTTCTGAGGCCTCTCTAGAAGTCGAGCAGATGCCCACAATGTGTTTTCTGTAAAGCCTGCGGAACTGTAAGCCAATTAACCTCTTTTTATTTTTAATATTACTCAATCTATATTTCTTTATAGAAATGCAAGAATGGCCTAATACAATTACTGAATGGTGAAGGAAAGGAAGGAAGGGAGAAAAGAGAGAAAGAAAAAGAGACAGAAAATAAACTAAGCCTATACATTTCTGCATGAACTCAAGATGGGTCATGATGTAAATGTAAAATATACAATTATAAGATCCTTGGAAGAAAACATAAGAATAATCTTTTGACCTTGAGTTAGGCAGAGTTCTTAGATACTACACCAAAAGCACAATCTATTAAAAAAGAAAGGTTTTTGTGCTTTATCAAAATTCTAATCTTTTTGCTCCACTAAGCATATTTCTGAGAAAATAAAACGACAAGCTACAAACTAGGAGAAAATATTGCAATCACATATCTAAAAAAAGACGTATCTAGAATATTAAAAAACACTTTCAAATTTCAAAAATAAGTAAACTAATAACCCAATAAAAATGTGAAGAAACTGTTTGAATAAATCCCTCACTAAAGAAAATATTGGTATGACTAATGAGCACATGTAAAGATATTCAACATCAAATTAAAATAAAAATCAAAACAACATTGAGATACCCCTATACAACTACTGGAATGGCTAATTTTATGGAAAAACACACACAAACAAACAATAGCCATTACTAGAACAGCAAAAATCCTCAGCCACTCTGCAAACAGATGCATATGTCCTAAAAAGTTAAATAGTATACACTTACTAGATAGCCTGGCAAATACTCTAGGTATTTATCCTAGAAAAAAGCAAACTATTTTTGCCCAAAAACCTGTACACAATTGTTTATAACTACCTTATTCTTATCCCTCCAATCCACATATTCTTCAACCAGTAAAAGGAAACACAAATAGTGGTATAACACCATTACATAATAAAAAAAGGAGCAAGCATATGATGCTTACAATACATGGGTGAATCTCAAAGTCATGTTGCCAAAGAAAAGAAGCCAGTAAAAAAGTTACATAATTTATGATTTCACTTATAAGGCATTCTCTTAAAAGCAAATACATGAGGATAGAAGGAAATCAGTGGTTGCCAGGAGTTAGAGGTTAGGTTTGTGGTTCATGACAAAGGGACAGCAGAAGATAATTTTGGGGGTGACAATTATTGTATATCTTGATTGTGGCAGTGGGTACATAAATCTATATGGATGTTAGAATAATTAGAATAATATACCCAGAATTTAAAAAGTCAAATTTATTCTATGCTAGTTTAAAATTATGTTTTAAAAAGATAAAAATTCTATTGCAACTGTAAAACTGATTTTCTGAAATGATTCTAGGAACTCTTGTGTAAATTATAGCTGTTGAACACATTCAGCTACTAAATCAAGGTTAAATGCCTCTCCTCTTAGAGTTACATTACCTGTGTTCTTCTCTCTCTCTCTCTCCCCTTTCCCCGTGTTTGTGTGTGTGTGTGTTTGTGTGTGTGTGTCTTTCTGTCTGTGTGTGTGTGTTGTGTTGCAGTCAGTAGGAATATTTTCCTGGACCTCAAATTTGAGGAACCTTGAAATTATGGGTGCTTTCCAGTAGCTTCTAGTTCAAGAGAGCTTCCAAAATCTTCATTACAACCCTTGATATACATTAAAATCCACCCCTTCTGAAGCTAAGTGTATGGATTTAAGAGTGAAAGGGTCTCAGAATCTGAAAGTCACACTTTGTTTTTTAGAAGAATTGGAAATATGAGGCTACATATTCTGTTATACTCGCTCTAGTTACTGGTCTTTATTTAATTTGCCCTTCCCAGCTATTTCTGCTTCTCAAAATCCTTCCCATTCATCAGAGACAATCTCAAATTCTGCACTGCCCAGTAATAATCCATCTCCCCAAACTCTAATATATATCTAATTTATCTCTCCTGTGTACTTTAAATGTTTGCATGCAGCTCCCCAGTGACTATATCTATTTGTTTTTACTACCAGATTGCAGTTTCCCTGATATTACTATGAACTATGTATGTACAAATTTCACATTGCATGGCATACATAAACCTTCATTAATTTACTAACCTTATTTTCCCAGAGTGCCAATGCACTAAGAACTAGAGTTACAAAGAAGAATATTGCAAAGCATATGTGTGAAATTTCAACAAGGGCTTATTGAAGAATATGTGAGCTTATTTGAATTTGAGTACACCCATGCCACTACTTATTCTTTACTTTTGTCTAGAATAGAATCAAAGACTGCCAGATACCAAGGAAGGTTAAGTATCTAACTTGCTTCCTAGAGCTAAGAGGCAAGCTATATAGGCCAGGCGCGATGGCTTACACCTGTAATCCCAGCACTTTGGCCGAGGCAGGTAGATCACGAGGTCAGGAGATCGAGACCATCGTGGCTAATATGGTGAAATCCCATCTCTACTGAAAAAAAAAAAAAAAATTAGCCGGGCGTGGTAGCAGGTGCCTGTAGTCCCAGCTACTAGGGAGGCTGAGGCAGGGGAATGGTGTGAACCTGGGAGGCGGAGCTTGCAGTGAGCGGAGATCGCGCCACTGCACTCCAGCCTGGGTGACAGAGCGAGACTCTGACTCAAAAAAAAAAAAAAAAAAAAAAGTAAGTTATATAAAAAGGGATAATTTGTCAAGCACACTCCCACCTCTCTGGGAAAGTGCATTCCAAGCCGAATGAACAGAAAGTGCATAAGCTGGGTTAGGACGATAGCTGGCACATTCCAGAAGAAAGAAGAGGCCAATGTAACTGAAGCAGATGGAACACATGGGAGGAGTTGTAAGACATGGTGCAATGGAGCTAATAGGGACCAGAACATGTGATGCCTTCTATACTATTGCAAATATGCTTGCTTTTATTATGAGTGAGATGGAGAGTCACTAGAGGATTTGTGAAGAAGAGTTATAGAATTACTCTACCTTTGGGTAAAAAAAAAGGTCATAGCTGGGCAAAGATATAGTAGAGAAACAAATTAGGAGACTATGGACAGAATCCAGGTGAGATTGCACAGTGGCTTGAACAAGAGTGTAATGGCATTGGTTTTGAAAGGTGGTTTTATATTTTGTATATTTTAAGAAGATATTAGCTTTGGTAAACTCTATAACAGGGAGAAAGGATATAGGAGTGATTTGTCCTTAGCAACTGAAAAGTTCGCATTGCCATTATATGAACTAAAGAGGACTTCGGGGAATCTGTTCTAGTGGGTAATGGGGGGGAAATCAGGTTATAATTTTTGGAAACATTAGGTTTGAGATACTTATTAATCATCCATGTGAAGGTGTCTAGTAGGCAATTGAGTTTATAAGTATGAGGTTCCAGAAAAAGGCTTGAACTGAGGATATAAATTTGGAAGTTGAGTTGTCAGATTGAAGATAATATTAAAAATCTTGGGTTTGGAAGAGATTACTGAGTGTGTTAGTGTAGATAGACCAGACGTCTGAGATTTGTCACCTAAAGCTTTTTATTGCTTTAAGATTACAATAGGTAAATAAATTAATAAAGGAGAATGAAAAGAAGCTGCAAGTTACACTGAAAGAAAATAAAGTAAGAGAAATGTCCTAGAAACTAAGTAAGTAGATGAGTTTCAAGAAGAGTTGATTCACTGTATCAGATATAGCTGATAGGTATAGTAAGACACAGGCTTATAATTGAAACCAGTAGTTTTAGTGGAATTACGGGTTGAAAGCTTGATCATATAGAGTTTAAGAGAGACTGAGAGAAGATGATTTGGAGACCTAATATTCAAATAGCTTTTCTGAAAAGATTTTCTATAAAAGAGAATGAAGCTGGAAGGGGCTATAGGATCAAGGATAATTTTTGGTTGGTTTTGAAACTAAGAATTATTATAGCATGTTCACAAGTTAATAATCATGATCCAATAAAGAGTATAAGGTAATGATTTAACAATGCTGGAACAACCATCTCCTTGAGCAGGTGAGAGAAGACAAGTTCTAATGCATCCCAGTGGGATTGGACTTAGACAGAATCCTGAGCAGTATGTTCATCTTAACTGAAATTAAGAAAAAACTCTTCAAATGCAAAAGCATTTTTCTTGTAGATATTTTGGTCAGAGCATGTGGATTTACCTTCTGATTCTCTCCGTTACGTTGATAAAATGGGATCCTAGGCCGTCACCTGAGAATGAAGATGAAAGAGGAAGTGTTGGAAGTTCAAGGAGACAGAAGCTGTGAAATAGTTATCTGGAGGAAGAAGAAGGAAAATAAAATTGTACTAGAATTTATGGGCATCCAATAGGCTATATGAAGATAGAGTTCAAGCATTTAAAGGCAGACTTCTTTGTAGAGTTTTATGCTTTCTTCTACCCAAATGTAGTTGCTCTGGTTCAGGTGTGGCAGAGGCAAAGAGTTGAGTTTTCCCAGCTAAGTAGGACACAGTGAGATGAGGGCAAGAGAATTGATGGTATGTCCAACCGTCATTAAAACTTGAGGGAAAGTCAGTAGACCCTCTATTGCATTTCCTTCTAATTTGGTGTTGATCTGTAGTACAAACCTTCTAAGAGAAAAGGAACTGGCAGTGCTAGTATTATGGATGAATGTGCATCAAAATTTACGTATATGTATAGCTGATAGCCTAACTGGAGGAATAATTACATTGATGACTGTGATTTTCATGTCTCAAAGTGTATCATTCCTAGGATACCCTAGGAAGATTGGACAGGTTCCAAACAGATGAGGGATTTGAAGTCAGAGAGGATAAGTGTCTTTCTTTCCTAAGGCCCCAGACAGTGGCCGAGCTGAACTCAGACCAACTGCATCCTTTTACATGAGACTTGCTCTGTCTACTACAGTGTATCAGCCTTGGGCCTAATTTAATTACATGTGTTAGTGTTAGTTCTGGTTTGGAACAACTGTTATCTGACTTGCAATTTCCTTTGTATCCATTAGTGAAAAGGTCAAAAGTTTTAATTATAACCAAAACTCATTTCCAATAAATGGCAGGCCTTCCTTTTTAACTTTCTTCAGTCTCAAGGCTGTAGGATACAAAACTGCAAAAGCCTCTGTTTATGCAACACAGATACATAGGGCATTAAAGGACTGAGAAGGTTTTGGAAACTAAATATGAAAGGCAAATATAGGGTGATTAAATAAATTATTTTAGGGTTATTGTTTATTTTGTCATGAAATGTGGATCACTCAAGGAAATAAAAACTAAGAAAATATCTTTTGTCAAAACACAAAGTGGAAATTTAATTTTAGAAGGAAAAAATGTCTCTGTTTTTGACCATGGGGCCTAAGCTCTGGGGAATTGCCCTGCTGTCTGTGTGATGTGTTTCTTATACATGCACTACCTAATTTTGCAAGAGCACAAAAGAAAGCATTTTTCTGTGGTTTCCTTATAGTAAACCATTTAGAAATAAGTTACCTTTATTGGGAACTTACTGTAGCTCAGTTATTAAAATGTAGAGAATATGCTATTTTGTAATATATTGACATTTGTTTGCTATACTGGTGTCTGAACTTTTTCATTCATCCTCACATGACATTTTCAGAGAGAGTTGCAAATGATGGTGTTTTCAATGTGTTGCCTTCAAACTCTATACCTGCAATGCAATTGTATGAACGAACCATGAGCATCTGACATGCAATGCATTACAATACAGATCTTACTTGTTCTCTTGTGAAACAGTAACCTCTGTGGATGTTCTTGTCATGTACTAGGAGACCCAAGCATGAAGTATGGAATTTATCCTAGGCCCCATAGATCAATGGGTAAGGACTTAGGCTCCAGAGCCAGGCAGACACATATTCAAATCTTGACCCTGAATCTTATTAAGGCTTCTCTAACATGTCCTTTAGTTTCGCCAAACACCATTTTTGTCATCTTTAAAAGTGGGAAAATAATAGTGTCTAATCCATAGGATTATTTTGAGGATTTAAGTAAGATAACACTGTTAATAAATGTTTACTGAGCTTCTAGTATCCAGCATTGTGTGGACATACCCGTGAGGAAGATATACAAAGTTCATCCTTTAATAGACTAAACATTCTAGTTGGGAACACAGACAAACTAAGAAGCAAGCATGATTGCATCAAGTAATACATGTAATGATAGAAAGAAAAGCCATTGACATGACAGAGATCAGGGAATTAGATGGACAAGAGTGGGAAGATTTTTGAGATAGGTGAAAGTCAAAACTCAGTAATGTAGAGATCTAGAGGAAGATGATTTCAGCTGAAGGAAGGCAGCAACTAATGCAAAAGCACCAAAGTGGAAGTGATGTTCCTGAGATATGCTAAACAAGAGAAAATATGCCAGTATCATAGGAAGGGAATAACAAAGAAGGATGCAGCTGATGTCAGAGGTGGCAGGGACTAGATAGCATTCTTAAAAGACATAATTGAGTACATCTAATTTTACTTTTAATGAAATAGATAATGGGATAGATAAAGATTTGAATAGAGAAGTGGCATGATGCATTTTATTTTTGAAAAAATATGACTTGGTCAATCTTTATGCCATAGTCTCACCATTTTTTCTGTAAACATGTCCTCTCATTTATCTTTCTCTATGGTTCATATAATTGCTTGCCATATTTGACATATGTTTATTTGCTTACTGTGTACCTCAATCCAATAAAATATAAAATGCATAAGAGAAAACCAGAACCCTATCTGGTTTGCTCCATGTAGTGTCTTAGTTGCCTAGAGGGTTTTCAGCAAAGACCAGATAATGTAATTTGAGAGAATTAATGCATGAGTACATGAATTAATTAGGAAGAGTGAAGTCAGTATGATCTACTAGTGAATGGATTAAGGTGACATTTACTCTGAGATTCAGCAGGCTGTCAAGTAGTACTGCGTTTGGGGGATGGTAGGAAGTTGAAGTTTGGGAATAAAATTTTGGTAACCAAATATTAAGATGGCTATTAGACCTTCAATGGAGGTATAATGTAGGTAGTTGGATACAGAATAATAGAATTCAGGGAGGTGATCAGGGATAGAGATCAAATCTCTATAGAAATGGAGTACCTCTGCTCAAGGTTTCATGAGTTGCCATAAAGGTTTTGGTCAGAACTGCGATTTCATCAGAGACTCTACTGAGGAAGTATTTACTTTAACACTCCCTTGGGCTGTTGCCAAAATTCATTTCCTTATAGATCTGGATTCATGGCAGCTTGCTTCCAAGCCAGTAACAGAGAGAGACTCCATCAAGATGGGAATTAAAACTTTATACAATCACATAATTATAATCATGTATGTTTTATATTCTTTGCCATTATTCCACTTGTTAGAAGCAATCACAGGTCCTGCTCACACTTAACAGGAGGAGACTATGTGAAGGCATGAATGGCAGGAGGTGGGGATCACAGTGGTCATCTGTTTCTGTCTATCACAAGGGCAGAGGAAGAAGAAAAATAGCTGCAGAGTGCTAAAAGGAAAACTAGAATGTCACACCAGGACATTTTATGTAGTGGTAACATCACTTAGAAATGAAGATACCATGCAGACCTCTCAGATGAAAGAAAACCAAGAGAATTCATTGCCAGAAGACCTGCTTTAAGGACAATCTGAAGGAAGTTTTCAGGCTGAAGGGAAATAATGTGAATGGGAAAGTTTGATCTTCAGGAATAAAAAAACAAATAAAAACTGTAAACAGCTGGATAAATATAAAGCATATATTTTCCTCTGCTCTAAGCTCTTTAAAATACATGTGATGATTTAAGGCAAATATCCTAACATTGCCTGGCGCTTTCAATGTATATAGATGTAATACATATGTCAACTATAGCATAAAAGGCAGGAGAGAATAAGAAAGGACCCACAGAATGGCAATGTTTTCTAGATTTCACAGGAAGTAGTAAAAATATCAACTCTTCAGACTGTTAAAGGTTAAATATGTATATTGTAATTCCTAGAGCAACCATAAAAAAGGTAATGTAATGTGTCCATAAAGCCAATAGATAAACTAAAAGAGAATTGAAATAATCCAAAATAAGACAGGACCATGAACACAGAGGAAAACAACAAAAATAAGAGGAGAGAGAGAACAGTAATAAAATAGTACAGTTAAATTTAATTAAATCAGTGATTATACTAAATATTTATCATGTAAACAATGTAATTAAAAGCTAGTGAATAACACAGTGGAGAAAATAGTAAGGCTCTTCTATATGTTGCCTATGAGAGAAACACATTAAAAATGAAGATACAGATAGGTGAAAATAAATGGATGGAAAAAAAAAAAAAAAAACCATACCGTGCACGAAGTATAGAGAAGTTTGGAGTTACTATGTTAATATCAGATAAAATAGACTTAAATTCAAAGAGTAGTAGCGGAGATAAGGAGAAAATTCTATAATAAAACAAGGGAATGCTTCACCAGATATAAATAATAATTATCAGTGCGTATGTATGTAGTAACAGAGCCTCAACACACAAGGCAAAAATAGATGTAATTAGCTGAAGATGTAGATGATTCCACAGCTAAGAGAGCTTTAATACTCCATCTCTACAACTGATAAACTAAGCAAAAGGTTACTAAAAGCACAGAAGATCTAGCAACAATAGCAACCACTTGATCTATTTGACATTTATGGCACAATACACTCAGCAAATGCAGAATATAACTTCATTTAAAATGCACACAGAACATTCACCAATACAGTACATATGTTGGGCCATAAAATAATGTCTATAAATTTAAAACGTTCAGAATCATACAGATGGCATTCTCTTACAAAACAAATTAAAATTCAATACTACTGCTACTGGTACTCATATATTTTTTGAAGAATCCAACTAGCTACAAAATAAACAATTACATTTCTATATAATAACTGGGACAAAGACAAAATCTTGGAGAAAAATATAAGACATTTTAAGTCAATGACAATAAAAAATATATCAAAATGTATAGGTTGAAAGTAAAGCAGCGCTTAGGGGGATATTTATATTTTTAAATGCTTATGTTAGAAAAAAGAAAATATGTCAAATAAATTACATTTTTTAACCTAAGTAGCTATAAAAATAAAAGCAAAGTTATCCAAATGAAGATAAGAGAGAAAAATAACAAAAAGTAGAAATTTAAAAAAAATGCAAAGCAGGCAATGGAAAAAATGTACAAAGCCAATAGCTAATTATTTTAAAGTATCAACCAAATTGATTAACCTCTAGTTCAACTGACCAAAGGGAGAGAGAGATAAAGAGAAAGGCAAGTCATAAACAAAGAGTGAAAAAGAAGTTATCAGATTCTGGACACTAAGAAGAGAATGCTATGAACAAATTTATGTGAACAAATTGACAACTTGGGTGACTGGATAATATATAAAAATTTCTTTAAAAGCAAAACATAGCAAAATAGCTATATTTCCCTATTCAGAAAAGCTGAGTATATCTATACTTATTTAAAATCTTTTCAAAAATAAATCTCCAGTCCCAGATGTTTCACTGATGAAATTTATCAAACATGCATTGAAGAAATAATATCAAATTTAGACAAACAACTTCAGAACATCAAGGAGAAAGGTCAAAACTGACACCATTTTTGAGGCCAATATAACCCTAATACCTGAAAAAATATATAAAAATAAAAGGCCAATATTCTTCATGAACATAGATGCAAAAGTCTTAAAAATATGTTAAGTAATCAAACATGACAAAGGGAAATATATTATGAGCAAACATAGTTTATTCCAGATAAGTGAGACTTTTTATTATTGTTTAAATTTTACTTTAAGTTTTGGGATACATGTACAGAGTGTGCAGGTTTGTTACATAGGTATACACGTGCCATAGTGGTTTGCTGCACCTATCAACCCATCATCTAGGTTTTAAGCCCCGCATATATTAGGTGTTTGTCCTAATGTTCTCCCTCCCCTTTGCCCTCACCCCCCAACAGGCCACAGTGTGTGATGTTCCCCTCCCTGCGTCCATGTGTTCTCATTGTGCAACTACCACTTATGAGTGTGAACATGTGGTGTTTGGTTTTCTGTTCTTGTAATAGTTTGCTGACAATGATGGTTTCTAGCTTCATCCATGTCCCTGCAAAGGACATGAACTCATTCTTTTTTATGACTGCATAGTATTCCATGGCATATATGTGCCACATTTCTTTTATCCATTCTATCATTGATGAGCATTTGGGTTAAAAATATGTTAAGTAATCAAACATGACAAAGGGAAATATATTATGAGCAAACATAGTTTATTCCAGATAAGTGAGACTTAAAAATTAATCAGTGTAATTCACCATATTATCAGAAAACTGATAAAAGTATGTTATTTCAATTGTTTCAGAAAAATTGTTTGACAAAATTGAACATACATTTAAGATAAAAACTATCAGCAAATCAGTAGTATGGGACTTTCTCAATGACAAAGGGCATTTATAAAATTACATGGCCAATATTTTACATCCTAATAAAAGACTGAATTGCTTTTCTCTGAAACAGGAGATAAAACATAAACATCCACTATTGCCATGTCTATTCAACATTGTACTGGATGTCTTAGGCATAACAATAAGGCCAGAAAAAGAAATAAAAAGTGTAATGACTGCAAGAAAAGAAGTAAAACTTTTTCTATTTGTGGGTTATATGATTGTTCATACAGAAAATTCCAGGGAACCTACAAGTAACTACTGAGATAAGTACATAAATTTGGCAAATTTTCAAATACAAAGTAAATATATAATATAAAGTATATTTGCATTTACAAGCAACAATTAGAAAGTAAATTTTTAAAATCCCTTTTACAGAGGCACCAAAATAACTAAATACTTAGTAATATATCTAATCAAACATGGTCAAGCCTTCCACACTGAAAACTATAAAACATTAATAAGTCAAAAAAGAAATGAATAACTGCAAATATGTATGATTTTCATGAGTTGAAGTGTTCATATTGTTAAGATGTCAAAATTTAAAATCTTTCTAAAGATTCAATAAATCGATATTAAAGTGACAAAGTTTGATTACCTATTTTAAAAAATAAATTGACAAACCTGCTTCTAAAATGTATATGGGAATTCAAAGGATTTGGAATCACTAGAATAATTGAAGGTCTTATCCTAACTGAGTTTAAGACTTACTACATAAGTCATTAGAAAGCACAAAGGATTGGTACTGCTGAGAAGATAAAACACATACATACATCACTGGAAGAGAATATGGAGTCCAGAATTGTGCTTTCAACATAAAGAAAACGAGGCATTGCTATGAGGAAATAAACATATTTTTAACAAAGGGTGATGGACAAATGGTATAGGTAAGCAAAGGTAAAATAATAAAAATATACACTTTATTCACATTATACACAAAATTTAACTCCAAATGGATCACAGCCTTAACTCTAATTGTAAAAGATTAAAATATCTAGAAGAAAATAAAAATCTTTACTATGCTGGCATGAGCAATGGTTTCTAGAAGAACAAATAAAGCATAAAGCATAATATAAAAACATTAGTAAGTTGGATCTCACTAACATTTAAAAAATGTTTCCCATTTAAATATACAATTAAGAAGATGAAAATGAAAGCTACATACTGGTAAAAGCTATTTACAACAAATATATGAGGCAGAGAACTTGCTCCCAGAATATATAAAGAAACTTTACAGTGCAATAATAAAGTAAATCATCCAATATAATTTGGGCAGCAGATATGGGCACTGTACAAAAGATGAAATAGGAATGGCAACTGATCACATGGAAAGATACTAAATATCATTAGTTATCAGAGAAATGCAAATTAAACCACAATCAGACACCACTGCACACCATATACATCCACTGGATTTGCTAAAATAAAAAATAATGAGTGTATCAAGCATTACTGAGGATTTGGTGTAACTGGAATTCTTGTATAGTAATGGAGAGAATATAAAATATAAAATGCAAATGTTTGGTGGTTTCTTAAGACATTAAATATATATCTAGTTTGTGACCCAGCCATTCTCTTCCTAGTTGTGTACCTAAGAGAAACTAAAACCATGTATGAATAATGACTTATATATTAATATTTATAGTGGCTTTATTTGTAGTGTCTCTTAACTAGAATAACTCAAATATCCATGAATATGTGGTTGGATACTTATCCATTTAAAGGCATAAACTAAGGATACACAGAGCAACATGAATCTCAAAATAATTGCAATAAGTGAAAAAATGTAAGGCAAAAAAAAATAGTTTATACTCTGATTTCAGAGATAAACAATTCTAGACCATATATATTTAAAGTGTCAGAAAGCAGGTCAGTGGTTTCCTGGAGACAGGGTGGAGTGGAGAATGCATCACATATAGGCAGAAGGAACCCATGAGTGATGATGGAAATGTTTATTATCTTGATTTTGAGGTTCATTTTATAGGCATATATATACATAAAAATGATTACTATTCAAATATATGCTATTTACTTCAATGATCTCTCAGTAATGCCATACATTTTTTATAAAAATGTAACAGTAACAAACACTTGAAGAAACAGGATTATCATCCACAGTTGCTGAGAATTTAAATAGACATTCTCTGAATCTGAGAGTAACTTGGCATATTCTTTTTTTTTTTTTTTTTTTTTTTTTTTTGAGATGAAGTCTCACTCTTGTTCCCCAGGCTGGAGTGCAATGGCATGATCTTGGCTCACTGCAACCTCTGTCTCCCAGATTCAAGCAATTCTCCTGCCTCAGCCTCCCAAGTAGCTGGGATTACAGGCGCCTGCCACCATGCCCAGCTAATTTTTGTATTTTTAGTAGAGCCAGGTTTTCACCATGTTGGCCAGGCTGGTCTCAAACTCCTGACCTCAGGTGATCCACCCAGCTTGACCTCCAAAAGTGCTGGGATTATAGGCGTGAGCCACTGCGCCTGGCTGTAACTTGGCATATTCTAATAAAATCGAATATAAGTATATACAAACTCTTCTGTTTCAATTCCACATTTACCTAGAAATGTGAGAAACTTTCCCACATTTACCTAGAAATATCTAAAAATTTTCTCACTAGGCTATTGTTTGTAATAAGTAAGATGCTTACACTGGCAAAATACTCATCAGTAGGATTAGGAGTGAATGAAGTGCAATATAGTCATAGAGTGAAAAACTATGCAATGCTTCGTTAGAGTGAAAAACTATGCAACTAGATCTCTAAATAGTGATATGGGAAGATGGCCAGAATATCACAATTGAGTGAAAAACAAAACATGGTATAGAATGTTATATATAATATAATTCATAAAAATTAAGCACACATAAAAACTCCATGTTTTATGTATGTCTATATGTATAAATTTATAAAAACGGACATCTACATGGTTAGCATACAAACATGCATTAAATTCATTTTATATATATATATTTTTAATTGAAGGTCCAGATAATGTATAGATAAATGAAAATGAAAGAATCTCAAACCTGAAAGACAGGCTTCATCTGTATTTGTAATGCACGATCCTTAAAAGTTGTGAACAAATATTACAAAATATTAATAGCTATGAATTTTGTGTGTTTGGGATATGAACATTTGTTATATTATTCTTAATGTTTTAAAAAATTTCTTGGCCGGGCGCGGTGGCTCAAGCCTGTAATCCCAGCACTTTGGGAGGCCGAGACGGGCGGATCACGAGGTCAGGAGATCGAGACCATCCTGGCTGACACGGTGAAACTCCGTCTCTACTAAAAAATACAAAAAAAAACTAGCCGGGCGAGGTGGCGGGCGCCTGTAATCCCAGCTACTCGGGAGGCTGAGGCAGGAGAATGGCGTGAACCCGGGAGGCGGAGCTTGCAGTGAGCTGAGATCCGGCCACTGCACTCCAGCCTGGGCGGCAGAGCAAGACTCCGTCTCAAAAAAAAAAAAAAAAAAAAAAAAAAAAAAAAAAATTTTCTTAAGCATACACACATAGTACTTAGTAATTATAGATGTTTATGTATATAAATATATATACACATATGTGTGTATATATGTAAATACCCAAAATGTACATCTGAAATGATACAAACAATAATTATAATAGTTGTTTCCTTAGGAGAAGAGAACAGAGTTTAAGATTGGCAATCTGCAGTGGCTGGATGGAAGACAGTTAGCCAAGAGACTTTATATTGTTTGAATTGTGACAGGAACATATTTGTGTCTTACCTGTGCATTTAAAATAAGTACCTCATAAAATTAAATTAATAATAAAATTGTAATACACTGGGTCAAGTTCTTCGATAGAGACAAACATATGCTATCTTTGGAGTTCTGAGAAAGGGTGGTTATCCTGGCCTTCACGTGGGAGGTGGTACCAAATATTTTATAATCTGAGAAGTTGACTCCTAAATATAATCTAGAATTTAACTTGCATGTTTAATTCAGGAGTTGATTAGTTTGGATGAGAAAATATACATCTTTAATTTCACTAGCATCTATCTGAAATTTAGCATTTTCATCAACTATGAAAAAGGGGTCACAGACAGTATTAGTGGCAGACCTGAGACATTGTGACCAATATTTCTATTGGTCATGACTTTTTTTTTTGTCATATTACGGTTAATGTCAACATACGAAAATTTATTTTAACTCACCAATAATTCGAAATTATGGCAGTAGTTAGATATGCTTCAAAATCTTGTTATTCAAAGTATTAATAGAAAGACATAAATTACTTAATCTTAAATTTTTATTTTAAGTATTTTCAATAACTGCTTTTGTTGATAATGCTATATAGTAATTTTAAAACCATCATTCTGAGATGGAGTAAATATGCTTCACCAGACTGCCAACGAAGTCTAACATACACATGTTAAGACCCTCTGATCTCAAAGAATGAATCAACTATGGCTTGGTGATTCAACTCTGGATGACCTGGGGTTGGGTGGAGAGCAGGGCAGCCGAAGGCAGCCAGACATGGCACATGAGAACAAGAGGGGATGTGACTCTGTCAGGTTCAGCTCATAAATGACTTTATGTTGCACATACTGGTTTTCTTCCATAGTTACCTAAGGAGGAGGGGAATTATCTTTTTATCAATCTAATCAGCAGGTGGTTTGGTTCAGGAAGTGAATAACTTCGAAGCATGAAAGCATATCATGAAAGAAGAATGCTTCTCAGATTCTACCCTTTGTACCACTTTACATGAGAAAGCTATTATCCTCAGAGTTTTAAATGTGAGTTCATATTTTATGATTACTTATTAGATTCACAGTTGAAAAAAGCCCACTAAAATGCTCATGATTCAAACTCATGATTAGCAAATTTGGGTTGTTCCATGATTACTACCATTCAAATGAAAAATGAAAGATCCAGAGAAACACTGTGCATTTTGACTAAATCAGTAGAAATACTGTCTTCAAATACAATTTTAGCTAGAACTATAGTATGTAAAAATAAAAGCAAAACTGTTCTGCTTGGTGAGCCAAAGGGAAAATAGGTCCTCTGGCTACGCATGTCTACCTTGTCCATCATGGTGGCCCAGAGTCTACGTTACCTTAACTTAAGGCTCCACATATTTCAACATGTATATATTTAAAGGCATCTATCTTTTTCCCTGAGATTTTTCTTTTTATGCTGTACTTTGCACGCTGTGTAGCCTCAGCTCTGTTCTCTTAAAATATTATCATTATGTATCACATACATATCAAAAATATGATAGATTTTACAATGCTGCCACTGCGACTTTCCATTGCTTATCTTCTGACAGTGTAGTGACACTATTCAGAAGAGAAGGAAGGTAAAAACCCCTCTGTTTCCTCTTCTGCTATTCATTTACCCGAAGATTTCTGGGTCATAGGCTCTGAAAATAATTCTTTAGAGCTCCTTGGTAAGCACATGTTCATTCATTTCAATCATATCTTGCTTAGTTTATTAGCGTGTACTCTACCATAATGTAGATTTTTCTCAATTTCAATACTTTCAACTTCTGAACAATCACTCCTTTTGTATATTACAGATTGACACCTGTAAATTCACCTTCATAACTAAATTATGACCTTGCTAATAACAGATCACAAGTGAAAATTTCAAAATATTCTGTGGTGACATTACCTATTTGTCAATAGTTCTACTTTGACAGCTTCACAAAGATATGTTTAATTATGTAAATTTAATACTGATTTATTGTGTTTTACTTTATTGTTATATAAAAATGATTAGGGAGAAAAACAAAGCATGAATATTGTGTTAAAATTAAGTACAGTTATAAATCATTTGTAGACGTGTCAAAGTCACAGCACTCATTGTTCTGAATTGTCTGGGTACCAATTAAAGATAAGCCTTTCAACTCCAGGTTCAGTTATGATAGAAAAGCACAAGAAGCATTCTTATGAAATAATCAAATTAAATTATATCGTTAAAGATATTTAATCAGGAACACAAAACTTTTCCTTTTGCCCTACCCCATAGCATATAATCTATTACTCAATTTTGACAAGGTCTGCTTTTTGACAAGTTTTAGAGATAGCAGGGTGAGGAAGCTTCCTGTGCAGTTTCTTGCTTCCAGCAGTCTGTATACAACAATGGCCCTGCTTGCTGACAGTGCTATAAGCCCTGTACCTCCGAGCAAATCACTTAAACCTTCTGAACCCATTTCCTCATTCATGAAATGGCAAGGGTTTCAGGACTAGTTGATTCCTACAGTCCCTTCCAGAGCCATTGTTATGAGACTTAATATTTACTGGATTGAGGCAAGATACAGTCTTGGCTGTCTCTCAGCCATTACATAAATCTAGAATTAACCCACACCTCCCACCGGCCATCTGTGACATATTGTACAACATATTTTATTGTATTGATTGGGTGATAACCTTTCAAAACAAGACATGTAGTGGAATGCTCTTTTATATCGCAAATTGCCTTTATTTTGATGCTTTCAAAGGCATGTCTTCTCTTTAGATAAAGTATAAACTTATTTTATTATATCTGAAAAATTCTGACATGAAAGTAAAAGGATTCCAGAGTAAAATCAATAGGCATCAACTTTCCTTCAACACGTTGCTGTAAAATTAAATGCCAACTGGTAATTTAGTCCCAGATATGTTCATGACTTGACTTTAACTGAAAGTAGCTTCAGATAATTTTTTTCTAGCTAGAAAATTGATGTCATATATTACATCTAAACAGTTTAAATCCATGCACTATTAGTAAACTGGCAAGGGGGTCTCCAGTCTGTGTAGTATTAATTCAGATAGCTTGAGATTTGTTAGCATAATAATGAGGTAATAGTTTGTCTAATTTAATCTTGACACACTGATATGTGACACTTCAATAATAGCTAATGTGACCTTAAAGGTTAATGATGGCATTGCTCATCTGAAGTGACAGACTACTTCAGGTTCTCCTGCTGTTGATCTTAATTCTTCCTTTGCTTTTTTTTCCCCCCCCATTAGGTTACTAGTGCAGTAATGAACTTTTTTTTTTTTTTTTTTTTTTTATTTTTTTTATTAGGTTACTCATGCAGTGAACTGTTATCTGGAATTGCAAACTCAGGCAAATTACTTCCAGAGGTCATATGATGAAACATTCCATTCTAAAAGTACATGGCAGTATTGTTATGATAGTGGACAGGAGGAGGTAGAAATGTTTTTATGTAGATAATAAAATGCAGGAACTCTTCAGAGATGCTTCGGCATATTTATGGAACTTTTTCAACTACCGAGATAAAGTTTTCTTAGGCTATTATAATTGTATTGTAAAGCCCCCCAACTTTGTGCAACAATCATATATGTGGCTGCTATCCTGTATAAAACATGGTGTTTGGCTATGTGAAAAAAACTGAGACAAACCAAAATATAATCCAAATTATAAAGAGTTTGTAATCTGCTAAAGGAAAGGCAACAGGAAGGCAAATCACTCTAATGGAAGATAATAAGCACAATTGCCTTTGAGGAAAAGAAAAATGCTTTTGGATCCACAGGGGAGGACAGATTTCTCTCAATGAGAGGGAGAAAGCCAGTGAAGCCTAAGGAGGGCCATTTAGTGGGTCTCTCTCAAAAGCAAGAGAATTCAGAAATGTTCTGATTAAAATAGACCTTACTTTTTCTTCAGTCTCCCTCATGCTTTGCATCTTGTGTTGCTCTACTGTGTTTGAGGAGAGAGGAAAGAGGCCAGAGAATGATGGATGTAGATATATAGGTGGATGGGATGAGGCGAGGATAGATTGTTTTTGACCATCAAGATACAGAAGGACTAGCTTCAAAATATTGCTGATGAGCAATATTGCTCAACATACTGCTATTTAAGGCAACTTGAAAAAGAGAATTTAAGAGAATTATCTTGAATGTGGAAGGATGTGAATTGCTTTCTTTGATCTATATACGGAAATGTGAAGATGAGACGGAAGATTTAGAAGCTCTTCGGCTTGGGAAGTTTAGAAACCCACGAAAAGTCAGATTAATTTTATGCTATGAATTGTCTCTGAAGGGATCTTCTTTTTGACCTTTCTTAGTTTAGTTTGTGATAGTTTGAGCTTGTCTCTTCAATATTAAGAAAGTCAGAGAAGCATTTATTTTGGTTCAGGAAATAATATATGGTAAATTTCCCACTCTGTTTTATGTCAGACTTGGGAAATCCCTGCCCTGAAGGATAAAGACCGGGACTTGGTGATTTTTGAATTTCCCTCAAACACACACCTTCCCTTGTGTATAGCTCCTGAACAACTGAAAACATTCAATTTAATGCTCATTAAAAAAATGAATTAATTGGAATGAACTGTTCCCCGTGGCTGGCATGTGACCTTCGAGCCACTACTGAATTTTCATAGGAAACTCATTTATACATTGTATTAGCTCCCTCTTGTGTCTATCCAGCAGTGGATTTGGCAAACAGGAAATAAAGGTATCTCTTCTTTATCTACTTCCCTCCCCTTAGTAGAGTGTTTAGGACAGAATTGCTGATCAGGGATAATTACACTCTCAAGTGAAGAAAAACCCAAGTCATTGAAATTAGTGAAACTAAGACCCTTTGTGCTCTAACTCCAATGACGTATTCTCACTCACATGATTCATTCCGTAAAGACCCTGTATAACTGTCCATAGAGTGAATGCCTCACCAACCTGCAGACCTGAGTATGACGTAGTACAGATGATGATAGGTGACATCAAATAAATAAGAAGTCAAGAATGCTATGGTACACCATTAATTTTCCAGTGCTATTATTTTCCATAGTCCATTAAGGCCATCTGAAGGCATTTCCTCTAAACACTAAAAATAAAGTGAAATAAAAATAATAAACAACTTGTTCCAGTCATCAACTCTTATCCTGTTTGCTTATCACCTGGATATGATATGTATTTTAAATCATCTATTTCATCTTGATGGAATTTGTCCACTCTATTTTGTTAAATAACGATGGCTGACAGAAATTTTCTGTTTGGGGATTGTTTTCTTTTTTTTTTTTTTTTGAGACAGAGTCTCGCTCTGTCACCCAGGCTGGAGTGCAGTGGCGCGATCTCAGCTCACTGCAAGCGCCACCTCCCGGGTTCCTGCCATTCTCCTGCCTCAGCCTCCCGAGTAGCTGGGACTACAGGCGCCCGCCACCACGCCTGGCTAATTTTTTTGTATTTTTAGTAGAGACAGGGTTTCCCCATGTTAGCCAGGATGGTCTCGATCTTCTGACCTTGTTATCCGCCTGCCTCAGCCTCCCAAAGTGCTGGGATTACAGGCGTGAGCCACTGCGCCCGGCCGGGGGATTGTTTTCTTATGCCTGTCTCAATCCACTCTTACTGTGTTTAGCTTGGGAGACCAATGCTAAATGCTGTTGTCATTCACCTTTAGCACAGCACGGGGTTGCGGAGGTGGGAATCTTAGTCCAGTTCATTCTCAACCAACAAAAGGTGGAAATGAACTGGATTCCCAGCCTTGAACCCTTGTTTTCTGACTCTAGGACTGGCTTCTGTTGTTTACAACAAGTGTTTTTCAAATAATTTAAAGGGCTACCTGCTACCAAGGTCAGCTGGGCGCTTGTAAACTGCAGAATCGGGTGCTCCCACCAACCTTATCAAATCAGAACCTTGGCTTCTCATATCATCTCTTCCTGTTTGCTTTCTGTATATATTTAATTTTTAAAAAATCACTGTTTTTTAAATCTCTGCCATCTTGTTTTTAAAAATAATCCTTAGGTTAAGTTTACAATTATTATTAAATATTCATCCACATTGCCACATAATAAGTATTGGCCAAACTCCCACTATGTGCCACATGCAGATGCCTATGATGCAGAGACTCATAGAATGATGTCTTATAAATAAGACATAAATACAACAGGACAGAGTTGACATCCTAGCTTGCTTTGTGTCCGTGGGAAATTGGTCATCAGCTGGTTAGTCCTACCATTGGATTCAGACTTGCAGGGGCATTCAGATGGAGATCCATGATTCAATTCTCTTCAAAATGGACAGTCTCTTAAAAGGGAGTAAAAGGAACAAAGGAAACAACTTGTCAGAAATTCAAGAAAGAAGCCCTCAGGTAGTCCTGATATAACAGTTAGGGAGGTGTAAGCTAAAAGATGACAGGCCAAAAATCCAGCTACACCCATCTCACTGTGTATCCAACTAACCAGCCCACTTCCTGCAGCCCCCACTGGTCCCCTTTGAAAGGAACTCACCGTGTAAGCAGGTGAGGGAATTTGTAACAGAGCATGATCAAAAGTGAACTGGGTAAGCGAGGGAAAGCAATTACACAGGGAGATCATTAATTGGAAGGCTTATCTCTTCAGTGAGTTTGGAATGTGTAAGCTGTAGTGTTGTGAATTGAATTTCATGCACTCCTATTGTGTGTGAAGAGCTGGCTGTGTGTGGGAGGTGCTGAATGATTTGCCAAAAGTGTTGTAAGAACACCAGCAATCAAAAAGCCACTGGGCTCTGAAAAGCCGGGAATTGAGTGACAGTGCAGAAGCATGAAGGCTGAAGCGAATTGAGACTTTTCACTGAAATGGAGCTTGAAGTGGAGGGAGTGCAATCAGTCATGAAAGACTGTGAAGAGAAAGGCAGGGCGGAGGTCTTGCTAAGATCTCATTTCATCAATCAATCCCCTGCTGAGACAAGGTCTACCTGGGCCTGGGGTAAAACGCTCCTTGAAGTTCGTAAAACTTATAAACAAGGGCCTGTTAGGAATCATCAACCCCTATTGAGGGGAAATAAAAAGTCATTTTAAACCATTCACAAATTTAGACAGGACACAAAGAAACATGAGGAAGAGGAAAATCGAGTTTCCTCCCATTTTTAAAAATTTATTTATAGATTTTTTTATTTTACTTTAAGTTCTGAGATATATGTGCAGAACATGCAGGTTTATTACATAGGTATACATGTGCCATGGTGGTTTGTTGCACCTATCAACCCATCATCTAGGTTTTAAGCCCCCTGGTACCAGCCACTGCAAAAACACACCAAAATATAAAGACCAACGACACTAAGAAGAAACTGCTTCAACTAATATGAAAAATAACCAGCTAGCATCATGATGACAGGATCAAATTCACACATGACAATATTAACCTTAACCTTAAATGGAAATGGGCTAAATGCCCCAATTAAAAGACACAGACTGGCAAATTGGATAAAGAGTCAAGACCCGTCAATGTACTGTATTCAGGAGACCCATCTCACATGCAAAGACACACATAAGCTCAAAATAAAGGGATGAAGGAAAATTTACCAAGCAAATGGAAAGAAAAAAAAAAAAAAAAGCAGGGATTGCAATCCTAGTCTCCTCCCTTTCTTATATACCATTCCCCTAACCTATGCACTTACCCACTCAGACTTTCAAACTCTTTGGCATTGTTCCAACAAGCCATGCTACCTCTAACCCTGTTTCCTTTGCCTGGAACACCTCCTGTATATTTTTTCTCCCTAATCACTACAACCCAACTTTTAAGTCCTAGTTCTAGTTCCTCTTCGAAATGAGTCCAAGTTAAGAATATTTGTTCTATAACCTCAGAGTAGCTTTTATCATAACACTTCACATCTGGCCCCTGCCTAATCTCAATAGTTAGACATGCTTTTCTACTTTTCCTTCAATTTCCTCAGCCTATGTACCTGCACACATGCTAGGATATCTTCTTCAAAACTTCTGAATTTCTCTTCATCCTTTAGAACTTCCTTCAAATGTCATTTCCTCAATGTAGCCTTTTGGGATCCTCAAGTCAAATAGTCTAACAGCAGTCTGCACCTCAACTTTGGAATACTGATTATTTGCCTCCTGTCTTCCTCACTAAACTGTAAGCTCAGTGAGGTCAGGACTCTTACCTGTGTTGGTCTCCATAGATTTCCTGCTTTCTAGTATAGTGCCTGGCATTCTTGATGCTCCAACAATTATGCATTGTCTTTATTCTGTCCTCTGAGTGGGTTGTGAGATCCTCGAGGTTAAGGGCTCTGTCTTAGCTTTGTTTCCTCAGGTTATAACAAAATATTTGGTGCGTAATTGGTCTTAAATAAATACCTATTAAATGAATAAATGCTAGAAGAAAATACCTAGAGCAGGGCTTCTCCTCTTAGGCAATATTGATTGACATTTTGGGCCAGACGATATTTGCTGTGCAGGTCTGCCTGGTACACTGTAGGATGTTTAGCAGTGCCCCTGGCCTCCACCCACCAGATGCCAGTAGCATCCCACAATTGTGAAATGTCTCCAAACATTGCCCAATATTCCCAGTGTGAGTGGGAGACTGGGCTGAGCATCAGTCAAAATCACCCCAGGCTGAGAATCGCAAATCTAAGGTAAATACTTTTAAATCACCCAAACAGATAAATACACATTTCTAGTTTTTGTAGAAAAATTGACCTATGAATAATGGATAAAAATTATAATAATATATATATTCAGGATTATTTAAAGATTCATTTCATTGATAAAGGCTACATTCCAACACTCTTCAAGAAGTTCATTTCTATGTAGGCAGATAGAGGAATTAATAAATTTTCTGAGAACATTCTACCAAGGGTTATATTAGATAACATAGCTAGAAGCATCCTAGCTCAGCGCCCGCTCATAGTCGCATTTCAGTTAATGCTATTTCTCTTTTCCTGATCTAATCAAAGCATTTGATGTCAAATGGTCACAGCTAACAATGAAAAACTGGGAAGAGTTTACTCATATGAACACACACACACATACACACAGAGTCTATTTAGTTAATTTTTTTTAAAGGCAAAATTTTGATTGACCGAGTTCTTTGTTAGGGGGTTGCTATGTTGACACAGAGGGCTGGTTAAATTTCTTTCCTGCTGGGGAACACTAAATTACATCCCACCAACTTAAGCTCCCCTGGAGTGAATCACAGAGTGGTTGACTTTAGAGTTCATTGAAGGTGAGAGTTTGAGTTCTATGAGGTCAGATTTTCTCCATGAAGCAGAACAAACAAAAATGTATAATACTGGGCTTCTTGGTATAATTTTTAAAAGTAGAGGGCCCCACTGGTTTCCTTCCACCCCCACCTTCCACCACCAACTCTTTCCTTGAAAGAAAGTGTAAGAATTATCTCCCGAGGCTACTGGCAGATGGAGAATTTCTGGGTAAGTAGGTTTTTTTTTTTTTCTTCCATACTCAGGGGCATTCATGGCTGACTGAGTAGTAAATTCACTCTGTGTTTCAGTTCACAAATATAGAAGTAATAAGAGAAGCTCTGCATGTGTATTGGCCAAAATGGAAAAGGGACAATACACAACAGGGGTTTGTAAGAAAACACATCCTGCCAGAAAAATATGATTGCAATTTTAGAAAGAATTGCCAAATTGGAAAGTACAGGAAAGTGTAGAGGTCATGCACTTTAAATTGAGGCAAATCTTAGATATAACAATTTATGAAATAAGATTTGCAAGCATAAACCGTCCATTTAGATTGCAATGTGGTTACAAGCCTGGCAGGGAGTGCATGAGGAGATTGGGACTAGGGAAGACAGGCATGTAGGAATGTCTGCAGAACACCTAGGATTATTACTGCTGCCATTCAGTGAGCTCTATTTTCCCATTTGGAATTAGATTAAAACTGTTTGGCTATAGGTTCCCTAATGTCAAATATTTTGTGGGGTACACAGACAACTCTCAATACATTTCTGTTTTCTGTGAGCCATCCACAAAATTTTCTTCATAATTTCTAAATTAAAAACTAAGCAAAGTTTTGTATTTCCTTCCTTTCTTCAACTTAAGATTTCTTTCCTGTAAGACACTTGCACATAAATTTAATGTCTTTAAGTAGCTACGTGATTCCGCAAGAGTCATATAACCTTTCTGGCCTCATTTTCTACATTTGAAGAAGGAAAGATTTGGCAGCTTCAATAAAGTATTAATTCTTCTATCTGACTCTTTTCTGCTTGGATTCTATTTTATTTCCCTGATTAGTTTAAGATGAACTCAGGCTGAATAACGAGGGTTTGAGCTTCCCTGGACTAACCTTTATTTGTTTATGACTTGAAATCTACTGAAAAGAGATTTGTTACATTCATAGATTCTTCTACGAGTATTGAGAAATATTAGAGAACAATGTTAACCCACAGTCAGAGTTTATGAACCAACATCAGGGATACACAGAAAGGATCCAACAGGCTAGGAAATGAATGGGAACAACTTAAGGGGAATTTACTACCTATTGGATCCATAATCTTGGACGGTTTGCTCTCCCTCTTCAACTTCTTAATCTGTATAATAGAGTTAGCCATTCTTTCTGTGAAAGTTTTCTAGGAAAACTTGGGAACCTGAGTCAAAAAGGAGAACCAGTGTTCACAGTGGCCTCAGATCAAGAAAAAGGGCAGGAGACCAGGAGAGGACTCATCATGGAATTTGAGGTTGCTCAGAATCATCTCTCTCCTGTATCTTGGAACCTCTTGTGGATGTAGTCCATTGCAGTCCATCTGGTCCATTGCCCAGGTGTTTAATGTGTGGCTGCACCAATATTATCATGAGGTATTTCAGTAGCCTCTTTGTGACTTGACTTTTGTATTACACACAAACCAATCACCACCAGCCTCCTCATCTATTAATCTATTATGTTGGTACAAAAGTAATTGCAGTTTTCGCTGTTACTTCTCATGGCAAAAAAACAAACAAACAACAACAACAACAAAAAAAACGCAATTACTTTTGCACCAACCTAATACTTGGGTGTCTGTGACAAACTACAAGACTGGGTGCCATAAACAACAGAAACTTATTTTCTCAGAGTTCTGGAGGGTGGAAGTCCAAGATCTCAGGGTGCTGGCAGGGTTGGTACTTGTAGAGGCCTCTTTTTTGAGGTTGCACATTGCCAACTTTTTACTGTTTCCTCACATAGTCTTCCCTCTCATTAGTGTCTTTTCTTTTTCTTATAAGGAAGCCAGTTCTATTGGATTGCAGCCTTACCCTATGACCTCAATTAATTATAATTCCCTCCATAAAGGCTCTACTTCCAAATACAGTAACATTTGGTTTTAGGATTTCAACATGCAAATTTGGGTGATGGAGGACACAGTTTAGTTCGTAATACTGATCATCTATTTAGTTTCCTTGTTTCCTATGGGTTTCATGGGCAAAGTGCTGAGGAAAGGCAGATAGCAGGCACGTATTGAGTAAGTTATTGATAGATCCTAAGACAGGTTGGATCTATGGTTTGGAACTGTCATTTGCTGACTCCTACACATGATTTTATCTACCCAGAGGGCTGCATTGGAAATTCACAACCAATTATATGGAAGTAATACTGGACTTTGTGTTACACAATTTAAATTTGTTCTGTAGTCACCCTGTGGCCTTGAAAAAACATCACTTTTGACCTATCTGAGCCCTAATTTTCCCATATATAAATAAGAATAATAAGATACTATCCCTCTTTGAAGGTAGGCAAATTGCTAAATTAACTATTTACCATTTCTAGATATGACCTATGTCTTCCTGTTACTCTTTACTGCTTCTAGTATTCCTTCCTTTATTTCAGAAGTGACCCCTGTTCCACCCCTTTCATGAAGTTTTCCATGGTATCCATGAATATCCCCTCATATTAGTACCTGTGATGGTTAATATTGAGTGTCAACTTGATTGGATTGAAGGATGCAAAGTATTGTTCCTGGGTGTGTCTGTGAAGGTGTTGCAAAAATGATGAACATTTGAATCAGTGGACTGGGAGAGGCAGACCCACCATCAATCTGGGTGGGCACAGTCTAATCAGCTGCCAGCATGGCTCGAATAAAAGCAGGAAGAAGTTGGAAGGACTTGAATTGCCGAGTCTTGCAGGCTTCATCTTTCCCCCATGTTGGATGCTTCCTGTCCTCAACTATAGGACTCCAAGTTCTTCAGCTTTTGGACCCTTGGACCTACACCAGTGGGTTGCTAGGGGCTCCTGGACCTTCAACCACAGACTGAGGGCTGCACTGTCAGCTTCCTTGCTTTTGAGGTTTGGGGACTTGAACTGACTTCCTTGCTCCTCAGCTTGCAGATGGCCTATCATGGAACTTCACTTTGTGATCGTGTGAGTCAATACTCCTTAATAAATTCCTCTTTATGTATACATCTATCCTATTAGTTCTGCCCCTCCAGAGAACCCTAATACCGTATTCCTATACAATTTTCATGATGCTTTAAATTAATGTATTGTTCTAGGATTCTTTATGGATGTCCTTGAAATATATTAAGGGTGAAGCATCTGTATTTTTAAGTTGTATTCCCATTTCTTTCTCCAGCAATCATCTGCGTGCTGTACAGATGCAGCCATTGTTTCTTGAGCTGTCTCTAATTTTAAAAAATAAATATTAATTATAGAAAACCATAAAAACCACACTCAGAAAGCCTTCACAGATACACTTGTGTAACTTTTATGCTTGTCACTTTGTCATAAAACCTAAAACAAACTTCTCTATCTGTTCGTTTACTTTTTCTGCTCCCCACTATATTCTGAGATCATATAAAGCAGGCACTCTGTATAATTCTTCTCTATGTCCCTAGGACCATTATTCTGCCTCTCAGACAATAGGTTTTTAATATACTGGATGAAAGAAGTACATAACTGAAAGATAGCAGTTTAACTCGACTTTTATATTGTTCCACCAGTTAAATATTTATTCTTCCAGTATCTTACACCAGGGACTAGTGTCCCTTTACCCATTAAATAAGCGTTATGGAATACCTACAGTATGTTAGGATCTGTAATAGGCAACATGAATTTACAGAGATGAAAGTCCCAGCCTCTGACATCAGCCATAGAGAAGCAGCACACCAGCAAACAGACAACTAACTATACGATGGTCTAAGACGCAATGAAACAGAAAGAAGCACAGAGGATTCAGCCCCCAGAGTAAGCCCAACAAATTTAGCCCTAACTGTTCCCATGCACTTGGCTCTCTCCTCTCCCATAGGCACCAGGCTTTTTCGCACCTTGCAGCCTCCACACCTATTCTTTCCTATGCCTTGAACATGCTTTTCCCACATGTGCACATGATAGACTCCTATTAGTTGCTCATGTTCCAGCTTCAATGTCACCTCAAAAGAAAGACTTTCCTGATATTCTAATATTAAGTCCAACCACTAATATTCTTTCTTGCATGTCCTCTTCTTTGTTTTTGAGACACGGTCTCACTTTGTTTCCCAGGCTGGAGTGCAGTGACATGACCAAAACTCACTGCAGTATTGTTTGTTTGTTTGTTTGTTTTTGCAACGTGTGAAATTCCATAATGTAATTTTGTAATTTGATTTTTTACTCATTGAATGTTTTTCTTCCCCATTAGACTATGAGTGAAGGGAGAAACTGTGTCTCTTAATAAAACCCTCTATCTGAAGTGCAGAGACCAGTGTCTAGAATAATGTAAGGGCTCAATAAACATCATCACATAAATGCAAAAATGAATGAGCAGAGAGTAGCCCCAAAGAAACCAATGAAATGAAGGCACAAGAACAGCTAACAAGTAATATTTGTTTAGGATTACTTTATGAATCAAAGTGCTTTGTTATTCTTCTCTGCCCATTGGTTATAAGCAACAATTTGTAGATGAGAAAACCAAAACACAAAACTAAGTCTGTCTCCCAGAGATAAAGTAATACATCGTGGAATTAGAACTCATAGTCGGTTTTTTGTTTGTTTGTTTGTTTGTTTTTTTGACCAAATCCTCAACTTTACCTTGAATTATAACAGTACCTCAAGCAGCTTCTAGAATTGCTGAATGCACTATTCATCTTATTCTGGGGAAGCAAATATTTTACTACTCCAATGTATCTTACAAACACAAATATTCAGGATTCTTTTGCTTCCTTAAAAGTCCTGAGACTTTTCCATTTCTGCTTCTGAAATCTTTCCTTTTATTATAATGTTCATGATACTGTGTTTTATATTTCCTTGGCCCTGTTGTTACTCTGATAAGAAATATTAAATTTATGATAATATCTTGCATCTCCATGTACTTTGCATATTCTGCAGCAATTGCTCTGTTCACTGTTAATTCTTTGCCTCACCAAAGTTAATTCTTTTATTAACAATCACACGTTTTCAATGCTCTGTCTAGCCAATATCTTCTAATTTCTTTTTCCCATTCCCTTTAGGTATTATTGAATTCTCTAAGTGAATTATTTAACTCTGTATAGCATTTTGGGATGTGATTTGCATGAAACACCTTGTACAAACTAAAAGCGTATCATATTA
The DNA here is from genome assembly GCF_043159975.1 of Macaca nemestrina. NCBI lineage: Eukaryota > Metazoa > Chordata > Mammalia > Primates > Cercopithecidae > Macaca > Macaca nemestrina. Next base: position 178,652,073 of record NC_092127.1, on the reverse strand, counting down.
AAATGACTGTAATTGCTTGAAGGAAGTACCCTCAGGAGTGTTTTATGCTATATATAATGGCTGTGGAGAAGTTTTGAGCTCCAATGTGACAATAACATGAAACAAGCAAAAATTGCTTGCACAGATTTGACTTACATTTAAGTAGATAAATTGTGTTTATGTGCCACCTGGTTTTTTTTGTTGTCGTTGTTTTAAACTTTCTTTTCCTTTTTGACCTCAAAGGTAATGGAAAAAGAAGAAAGAGCATTTATCCCTTAATTAATCCCCACAACAATTTTTTGGAGTGGGTATTATTATCCCTATATTACAGTTAAGTCAAAAATTTATCTGTAACAGTAAGTCAAAGAGATTAGTTGCCTTACACATCTTTCTGATTCCAAAGTCTCTTGCCTTTCTCTAGATGCTGCTTGCTGAGAGAATATGTGGCAGCACATAGTGTGACTAAATAGATTATACTCTGATCCCCATGCTCTTGTCACAGAACTGAGCAAAGAGTAGGCTAGGGGCTTTTGAGGGAGTGATTTGTTGTTAAGTCTTCCAGAACTTGAACCTGGAAGTTAGGACCTTCTAACTAATACCATTGCTCTTAAAGTGGTACCAGCTCTGGCTCTTGCCCCCATGCTTATATTTAAACTATTTTGCTTAACTACAAAAGCCCTTGGTTGTCCAGACTTATCTATGACTTCGACCTAACTCATAGTTTTCTCATTTTTCTCTGGTAAGATGATATATTGTTATTTTTGCAACACTTTCCTTTCAGCTCTACAAACATGTGTTTCTGAATGGTGGAGTGAATTGGCAAGTAATTTCCCATTCCATTTTCTCAGAAGGAGATGGAGCAAGGAAAAATAACAAAATCTCATCTAACAAAGATGATGCTATTCTTCCAGAGGGACAGTGAGGCAACCTGGATGGCAAATGTAGGTTGTTTTTTATTGCCTCTCAGTTACATTATAAATCTCAGCTAACAGAATTAGCGCCCTTTCATCAATATGGGGTTGGACTGTGGCTAGGAGAAAAATGCATGTTTATCATAACGAAGTTTGCTCATTTAATGGCAGACATGGTCAGCAGGTGTTGAGGGGCCCATGTTCAGATAACTTCATGTTATTAGAATATGCTCCTTCTCTATAAGCAGACCTTTATGAAGATTTATGTGAGGCGGTCCCTAATTCCAACACACATGGGCACTCACACACTGATAGTGTTTATCTGAGATTTGTTTGGTCCTCTCTGAATCTATATGATAAAGAATTTGTACACATGCATCTTAAATTAGAGCGTTTGACCTGATGGCAACAGTTGGCTCTGCATGGCCTTTGGAAGGCCAAGTATGAACCTGAAATATAGAAGTAAAACTTTTTCAATCTAGGTGGCTTGTAGAAGACTCCCATTATCTATAAAGGGCAAAATTGACATTTTAATCACTCTTCATAGTTTCGTAACATATATTAGAGACCAAAATGAAGAGGATTATATTACCTTTAAAAATATCCCATGTAAGCTACGTTAACTTTTAAAGCCTATATCAGTGTTGATTCTTCTTGAAATGGTTCTAAGTATCTCTAGCTGGGAATGAGTTTATTTACCCTTAAGAGCATTTTGATGTTTTGGAACTTTGCCATTGATTCACAACAAAGCTTACTGAAGATGTAGTGTGTGCCGGGAAATGTGTGCAGCTTTAAAGATGCTGAAATTAGTAAGTTGACGTAAGTGCATACATCAAGTTTCCTCATAGGAATATGAATTGCCTAAGCTTGAAAGTAAAAGGCTTCCCTTTTGAATAGGCACCAGTAAATTTCCCAATTCTAGCTTCTTGAAATTTGGCACACCAAATAAGCTGAGTTTGCTAAATGTAATGTATAATGTTCTCTTTTTACAAAAATTACACTATACTCAAAGAATAAATTTGCAAAATTGAATTTGCCCAACCCAGGGAACTACTACTAGGTATTACCAGGAATTAAATCAGTTTTGCATATCTTGGCCTTCTAATCTTTATTATGATAGTCATGGATGTTGATGTTCAAATACTAATATAAAAATGGCACTTAGGTACCAGTTTGTTCTGTAACAAACTTCTATAACAAACTTCCTATTATAAAAATCGCATTATAAAAGTAATTTTTTTTTCAGTGGGAGTATGGTTTGAGGAGTTTAGATTCCTATTTAAAATTACAAACTTTCTGCAGAGATTTAAATGGCAAAATGTTTAAACAAACAGAACATAAATGCTTAGGTATACAGTTTTGAAATCACAAAGAAAATAAAAAATGTGGTTATATCTTGTTCTTGACCAATAATAATATGTGACTAATAATCTCACAATATTTATAATCACTGGCACCATTATTTTCATATTACTGCTATCCATTCATATGCTTCTCTCATCTTTACCTTCCTTCGTTACAATAAAAAAAGCATAAAGTCAATGAATTAAAGCAACAATGCTCATGAGGAATAATTTCCTGATCACGTCACTAGTCTGTGACCTCAGCACAATGCCACACATGTTCTCAAAAACAGCAACCACTTGTTAAATTCTTACTATTTTCTACATACAAGCATTTCTGCATAAAATATTTAACTTACCCTTATTTCAGCTCTGTGAGATTGGTACTGATTGTAGTCCCACATTAGCAGGAATAAAGTGGCTTCTAAGTTAGTAAATAGCCACACTGGGATTTGAATCCCAGTACTGGTGTCTCCACAGACCATCATCTTATACAGCCCACCTTGATTATTCCTCTCATTAATTAGCTGTCATTATGAAAATGAGAGCTGTAGAAATACCTTGCTTTATCAACACAAGTCAGGTTGTAAGGAAGAATTAGTACATTTTTTTGTATAAAAAATTTGAACATAATACACAAGAAAGGAATATATGCTAATGAGTCCATTATAAACTTTCAGTTATTCCTTACTCAAGTAGTAACAACCATTCTGATCCACTGTGTTTAAAAGGTACAGCTGTTTTGTGGTTTAAATTATGTTTCTCTTCTTCACTGATTCTGATGCTTTTTCTCTAGTTTGTTTTGTAATTTTCATGCTGCATTTTCTACTCCTTGCTTTGGTACTGCTTTTATCAGCAGTAGAAAAAAATTGCATTTTGCTTATACGCTAGGCAGAATTGTAGTCTTTAAACACATTTTCTTTATTAGTTGATTGTGGTTTTCTAAGAATAACTTTGCTTCGTAAGAATGGGTCATGCTATCTATTGTTCAACAAGTGCAATGGATAAATATCAGACCTCTGAAATCACACTGTTTTAATACAGCTGTATTCATGTAAATAAGTCACTTAACTTTACACACACACACACACACACACACACACACACACACACAGACTCATTTTTTTCCCTAATTCTTTTATTATTTTTCTGAGACGGAGACTCACTCTGTCGCCCAGGCTGGAGTGCAGTCGCCTGATCTCGGCTCACTGCAAGCTCCGCCTCCGGGGTTCACACCATTCTCCTGCCTCAGCCTCCCGAGTAGCTGGGACTACAGGCTCATGTGAAAATGCCCTGCTATTTTTTTATATTTTTAGTAGAGACGGGGTTTCACCGTGTTAGCCAGGATGGTCTTGATATCCTGACCTCGTGATCCACCTGCCTCGGCCTCCCTCTGAGCCAACGCGCCCGGCCATGTTTTATTTTTCTTAAATTTTAGTTTCGGGGGTCCATGGTTTGTTACATGGATAAATTGTGTGATGATGAGGTTCGGGCGCCTAATGATCCTGGCACCCAAAGAGTGAAGATAGTACCCAACAAGTAGTTTTTCAACCCTTCCCCTCTCTCCCTCCTTCCCCCTTTTGGAATCTCCAGTGTTTATTGATCCCATCTTTTTGATCATGTGTACCCAATGTTTAACTCCCACTTATAAGTGAGAACATGCAGTCTTTGTTTTTCTGTTTATGCATTAATTCACTTAGGATAGTGGCCTCCAGCTGCATTTCTGTTGCTGCAAAGGGCATGATTTCATTCTTTTTTACAGCTGCATAGTATTCCACAGTATGTGTACCACATTTTCTTTCTCTAGTCCGCTACTGATGGGCACCTGGGTTGATTCTATGCCTTTGCTATTGTGAATAGTGCTGCAATGATATATGAGGGCAGGTGTCTTTTTGGTCAAATGGTTTACTTTTATTTGGGTCTATACCCAGTAATGGTGCTGAGTCAAATGGTAATTCTAGTTTTAATTCTTTGAAAAATCTCCACGCTGCTTTCTGCAGGAGCTGAGCTAATTTTCATTCCCACCAACAGTGTATAAGCATTCCCTTTTCTCTGTAATCTTGCTAACATCAGTTATTTTCTGATTTTTAAATAATAGCCATCCTGACTGGCATGAGATGGTAGGTATCTCACTGTGTTTTTGATTTGTGTGTCTGATGATTAGTGATGTTGAGCATTTTTTCATGTTTCTTTGCCACTTGTCTGTCTTCTTTTGAGAAGTGTCTGTTCATATCCTTTGCCCACTTTTTAATGAGGTTATTTGTGTTTAACCTCTTTAAATCTTAGGTTAGTAACCTGTAAGGTGTAACTAGTAGTTAAGTTACAGTGAAGTATTTGCAACAGTGTAAAAGCCCTATACATGTTAGATGTTTCTTACCACGCTAAGGATGTTTCCTTGTCTTTTTGATTTACTGAATTTTTTATTCATGAATGGATGACGACTTTGTCATATGCATTTTCTATACCAATTAACATAATCATATGACTTATCTTCTTTAGATTATTACTATGTTGTACTACCTGAGGTCCTATATTATCTACTTTCCAGCTAGCTCTCTGATATTATTTTTTTCTCTATCTCTACTCCATGTGTATCACCTCCTGTCTATTTCTTAGTAACTTCATGCTCCCTCTAGATTTCCCCTAGGATATCACCATGGCTAGTATCTTTACTTCCCTCAGGTCTTTGCTCATATTTTATCTTCTTTTTGAGTCATACCTTAACTATTCATTCAATAATATAACCTGAACCTAGTACTTCTGGCTCTCCTTAATTAGATCCAATTTTTAGTAGTATATATTTTCTTCCAATCTATTATATAACTTACTTTTCATTGTATTTACTGAATTTTTTTTCTGTTTCTCTATCCCAATTCCTCCTCTCTCCCTTTAGCCCTATTACCACAAAAATATAAGCTCCACAAAGGCAAGTGTTTTTATTTCTTTTGCTTTTTGATGGATCCTAAGTACCTAGAATTGGCTCATGGTAGATGCTATATCCATATTAGTTAAATGCATGACTGATAAACAGAATGAAATTTCTGCTTTTCTTTCGTTAGCCTCATTCTTACCATTGCAGGTGAATTTCCACAAGAAGTGGGGCATGGAAACAGGGAGTATCATATTATTTTTGAGACTTCAGAGGAAAGAGAAATATACCATATTAAGAAATACACTTGTTTTGATAAAGCAAGGTATGCCACAATATACCAAAGGAAAGAGAAATATACCATATGATTCATTAAGAAATATACTGTAGACACACACACACAGACACAGACACACACACACACACACACACACACACACACACACACAAACAGGAAGGAATTACAAATGGACAAATTTGGGTAGTATTTCTAAAGCTGTTTTCAGAGATAGTGTGAAGAAAGGGGTGTTTCTCAAGAATCAAACCATGTGGATCTTGGGTTAGGGTAGACTAAGGCCATTTACCCAAATAAAGTATTGCGTCTTACTAGAAGAAAAGGGTGAGGAGATGTTGGACAAACAAAATCTGTAGATGTTTATCACTGTCTATGTTAATGTGACACCTCTAAGACACATCTTTATTTGAGTAAAGAGCCAAAATGATCAGATATGTCAGTTCACTTTAAATCTCCTTAAAACAGGAGTCATTCAAAAAGCTGGCACAGCTAGCTCTTACAAGTTCCTTTTTTAAGCATGGAAAACTCAGAAAATTTAGTTAATACTGTTTTTTGCTTCCAGACCTCTTCAACTAATCACACTGTTAGCTCTTTTTAAATGTACATTAACAGGGTTCTTGGGTAGCTAGAAAGTTTATGTTTATTTTAAACATAAAATAGTTTATGTTTATTTTAAACATAAAATTGTTTATGTTTAGTCAGCAAAGATAACTCTTTCATTTTGGCAAAACTGTCCCCAACTTATAGCAAGTCTGAAAAAATACAGAATTGAAACATGATAGCACAAATGAAAACAAACAAGATTTTACAGTGAATGTAAATAGCAATGTCAAGAACACAGTTTAAAAAGGGAAGTTATTCAAAATACCAAGTTCTCTCTAGCATCAATATTTGCCTGTGTCTGAAATAAAATTATAGAGACTGAAAAAACTACAGATTACATTTACATTATTTTATTTAATTAATAGTATATTTCATTTATTTAATTTGTAAATCACATTTAAATATTATTTCCTATTTAACAGATTATTTGATAATTTTAACAAAATTAAGGGATAGAAATTGTTATCCCATCTTACATATGAGGACATTAAATTCTTAATAGTTTCATTTTCTCAATATCATTCAGCTAGTACATGGTCAGGTGGGGAATCACACTAACTTAGGATTCTCTGATTCTAAATGTGATTTTCCTACATTAGACAACAATAATTTTCTCCTAAGAGACTTCAGATTATTTTCTTCTAAATCACAGTGTCATAAAACCCACCAAACTGTTATAAGTAAGGCTGACTGAACTGCAGCAAGACTGATCCAGGTTCATAGGTTCAAAAGCCATTTGTGTTATCTTTGTATGAACCCAAGATCTAAACCATTGAAATGAAGGATCATACACTGATTCTTTTACTTGTTATTAATACAAGGCCAGGGTTAAAAATAGAAATCAATTAGTGAAATGCAGAAATGAAAAATGCATATTTAAACCAATCTTTATTATTGGAAAGTTGGTCCTCAGAGTAAGAATGATTAACTGTTACCGAAGAAAGTATTCCAGATGAAAAGCATGTTATTGGCTATACTGTAACTATAACATCATGTAGTGAAATATCATGTAATGAATCTGGAAACTTCTATTGTATCATTGTCTGTAGCAAAGATTTCAGGTAATTAAAAACTGAGTTCATTCTTATAACCATAAAATGTTTCAGAAAAGTGTTATTATTTTCAGTAACCTGAACTAAAAACAACACCAGAACCCAGGAGACTGAATAAAGTAAAGGGAAACAAGTAGGCTACTATTTAAAGAATGGAAATATTGTTAACATAAGAGAACAATGCTAGTCTGTCTATATTGTGATATTGATTAACATCCACTTGTGGTAGTAAGCAGCACTGGAATTCCAGTTAGACTACTGATGACAGGTTCTATTAGCTGATAATTCTACTACCTTTTTGGGTAAAATTAAGCAAGTCACTTACTTCTCTGGGTCACTCTATCCATTCACTAAATATGGATACTCTTGCGAGTTTACAAATATTTTATTAGGGTACAGTAGGAATACATATATGCCAATACACAGTAAACCATAAAGTCCCCAACATATGTAAGATGTTGCTCTTAAATGCCTTATTATTTTATTTTTATTTATTTATTTATTTTTTGAGACAGAGTCTAGCTTTGTCACCCAGGCTGGAGTGCAGTGGCGTAATCTCGGCTGACTGCAACCTCTGCCTCCAAGATTCAATTGATTCTCCTGCCTCAGCCTCCCAAGTAGCTGGGATTACAGGTGCCTGCCACCATGCCCAGCTAATTATTATGTTTTTAGTAGAGACAGGTCTTCACTGTGTTGGCCAGGCTGGTCTCGAACCTTAAATGCATTATTAATCACTCTAAAAATACCCTTTCAATGGTTTTGTCACAACTGTTACTGACCAGAGTCTCTTCTAACCAAAACTTGTTTTACTTAACAGGGAGGTAATGGGATGGGTGGGGAATTATTGGTATTATGAGATGCTTTTGCTACTTATAAACCTGAACACTTAACTTTATAGATGTAGCAATTAATGGGAATATTCTGTGTCTCTCTGTGTGTGGGAGTGTGAGTGTAACTTTAAGCAACAGGTTTGTAATGCTGAGAAATGTGTAGTTGTAGGACGGGCACGGTGGCTCATGCCTGTAATCCAAGCACTTTGGGAAGCCGAGGCGGGCGGATCACGAGGTCAGGAGATCGAGACCATTCTGGCTAATACAGTGAAACCCCGTCTCTACTAAAAATGCAAAAAAAATTAGCCGGGCGTGGTGATGGGAGCCTGTAGTCCCAGCTACTCGGGAGGCTGAGGCAGGAGAATGGCGTGAACCCGGGAGGCAGAGCTTGCAGTGAGCCGAGATCGCGCCACTCCAGCCTGGGCGACAGAGTGAGACTCTGTCTCGGGGGGAAAAAAAAAAAGAAAAGGAAGGAAGGAAAGAAAGAAAGAAAATGTGTAGCTGTAGTATTGAGAATTTTACCACAAAATTACTAACCAGAAAATATGCAACAGTAATGTATTTTCTAAGTAACCCTTGAATAGTATATTCAAATTTTATATAAAGAAATGGTTACCATGGCATCCTAGCAGTATCTGAAATCAAAAATAGCAATTTAAGTATTGTTCCTCAGGCTGAAAAATATACATGCATAGAAAGATTGCTTGGGGTTAATAGTATAAAAGCATGACCATGGAGGCATTGTAACATGTATTTCAATGGGGATTCTTTTTCAAGGAGGAAAATGAGTTAAAAGAATTTAAAATAAAACATATATAACTTGTATTGGTATTACTATATAATAATTACATTTATGCAAATTAAGATTAGAAAATGTTTTAAAAACATCCAATTTCATGTCCCTTGATGAACTACCTGCATTTACCTTTACTCTTATGATTCCCTGATAGGCACTTTGGCCTCTAACTTGCCACATTACTAGTATTCCTCAAAATGTGTTTCCCACACAAGCAAAGTTATTTCACGACTTGTTTTATAGGATGACTCCACTTGACTTCCATGCCCTTTTCACATCTCACAACATCTCTAAGAATGGACTCTGCTCCATTCTTAAAGATTTAACTGAAAAGATTCATACTTTGAACTTTCCTCTACTACTATTAGGAGGTTCTCTGTGCCTGATGTAATTATTTTGGTTACTTCTGTAATAATGCAACGTAACAACAGTTTACAAGTCAGGCTCACCAACATAACATGAGATCCTTAAGAGAAAGGTTCACAAAGCAAAGTATTATTAGATTCAGATTTATTTATTTATTCATTCTCCATCTCAATAGGTACTTAAGGAGCACTTACCACAGGTTAAACCACCATCAATAAAATTTACACAATCTGAACTCTTAGTAGGGAGGTAAATATGCATTGAAGAATCTTAGAAGCAATTTTTAAAATGATAACCATGATAAATTCTGTGAAGGTGCGGGAAATAGTATTAGAGTTCCTGTGGTAAGGGAATCTGGCCTAAAGCAGCAGATCAGAAAAGGTCACCCTGTGACAGGTTTTGGAACCCAAATAAAGCTGATATGGGTGGAGCAGAAGCTTGCGGGAAATGAGGCGAGATAAAGGTGAGGATCAGACCTGTCTGGAGTTCTGCCTCTGTACTAAGAAAAATGGAAAGTTACTAGAAGCTGTAATGGAAGATGACAACATCAACAAAGAACAAGATCATACTGTCTTCAGTATGTGTGAGTCAAATGTCAAACGTCTCATGATGTCCAGCTAAGAGATGATGGCAATTTGAATCAGATGGAGAGTACCAGTCAGCTTTGAGATGTCATTAGCAGTTGACATTAATACATTTTAGGTGGATAAAGGAGTTGGCAGATTGAGAGTTTGCCAAGTGCCAAGGATGCTGTCCAGGTTTCTGGCTTGAGCTAGGCAGGATGACAGTCAGACCAGGAGCTCCTGGGGGAAGAAAGTGACTCTGGTTCAGCCTATGGCTTCTTCAAAGTCCTTGTTCTTTCTCGGTGCATTGGACAGCATATTAAGTGAGTGTTTGCTAAATAAGGGTATTAATTTTTTTGTATTTAAAAACAATTATTATATTCATGGCACTGTATTTAGTAGTTATTTCATTTTTTCTTTCTTCTAAAGTTAAATGTAAGGAGAAATTCCTTCCCTTAAGACGCTTATTATGGTTCAATTAGAGACACAACTACATATTCTCTTATTTTGTAATGATGTAGTGTTCTAGATATTTTAAAATCTATGATTTTAAAAGGTCTATTAGGATCACAAGGATTTGAGAAACTTACTAGAGTTAAAAAGATGTGAGATAAAAATATAATTCAAGTAACGAAATTTAAATATGGCCTTAAGAGATGGGTATAATTTTGAAAGGCAACTATTGGTATTCTGGCAGAGTAAATTTATTTATTTATTTATTTATTTATTTATTTATTTATTTATTTTAGAGAAAGGGCCTCACTGTTCTGCTCAGGCCAGACTAGAACTCCTGGGCTCAAGTGATGTTCCTGCTGCAGCTTCTTCAGTAGTTGTGACTACAAGTGCATACCACCACCCATCTCAAATAGTGGCATGGACATAAGAATATGGCAGGGGGATACATGGAGGGGATGAGGTCGAGTTTGGTGAGATACATGTTTGAGACTAAAAAACAAAGTCAGCTAGAAAGGCTGATTTGAGTTTTGATTGAGAGAATGGGGGGATTATTTGCTTAATTTAATAAGTGGAAAGTTTTTTTGAGTTAAATACAATAGCAATGGGAAGCCTTTTTTGTTGTTAGATACAATACTTGATAAGAATTGGAGTGGAGGAGAGCTAGGATACTGGAAGATGCTAGATAAGTATAAAAGGTTGATAAAATAGATACAACAAATTGTATCTTTCCAAAACGTGGAGAAGATAGACATAACAAGGGGGCAACATTCACATTTTTAAATTTATATATAAATTGTTTAGGCCATACAGGTAAAAATATTTGAAATAAAAAAAACAGAAAGCATTCATGATCAGCTCAATTTCATATTTATGCATGATACATAAAAAGGAAATCTTATTTTAGACATTTTTTTGGTTAATCACACTTGGGTCTCCTGTTATTTTTATTAAAGTAAAAAGTACAGAAAATCTGGTATTCTGTGATTTTTAACACATGTGTGACCTAGAGAAACCACATTTTGATTTAAGCTTGAATAAGCATATTTTATGCTGTTTCGATAAGTTAGTAAACACTGCTTTTCATTTAGAAGATAAGTGCTTTGTTGTAAAATTACTGAATCCAGTTCAACAAAAATGTTTCAGTACTTACTAGGGGAATGAGTTTGCTGCTGAGTAAATATGAGCATGAAAGTTAATGATTAATCTTTCTCCTCAAGGAATTCAGCTAAGCTTTAAGAACTCGTAAAGATTTGGAGATTTAATTAAATACTAAGTTATTTGAGGACAGGAAAATGCCTTTTGGATTTATACCAGAGCTTTACAAATGTATATAGTTAAAATATTGTCTGTGTTGACAGATTTCTTCTATTAATTATATTAGTAATGGCAGGAGTATTTTAATGAACCCTTACTATGTAAATATGTTGTTAAGCACTTACACATTTTTGTTTACTTAATTTCACTGAACTCTTACTTTTCCAGAGGGAAAATTAGCATTTCACAACCTAGCTGAAAAATACCTGCCATTATTTATTCATTTATTTCATGAAATGTATTCATAATCTACTACATTTCAGTCTGATAAAGATATAACCTAGACACGGGAGGCCAGAAGGGAATTCTCAGTTACTGTTGAAGGTAAATTGAAAGTGTGATTAAGTCCCATTCATGCGAGAGGATGGGCAAGCATTCTAGAATCAGAAAGTCTAAGCTGCTATAAAGACACATGCACACGTATGTTTATTGCAGCACTATTCACAATAGCAAAGACTTGGAATCAACCCAAATGTCCATCAGTGACAGATTGGATTAAGAAAATGCGGCACATATACACCATGGAATACTATGCAGCCATAAAAAAGGATGAGTTTGAGTCCTTTGTAGGGACTTGGATGCAGCTGGAATCCATCATTCTTAGCAAACTATCACAAGAACAGAAAACCAAACACCACATGTTCTCACTCATAGGTGGGAACTGAACAATGAGATCACTCGGACTCAGGAAGGGGAACATCACACACCGGGGCCTATCATGGGGAGGGGGGAGGGGGGAGGGATTGCATTGGGAGTTATACCTGATGTAAATGACGAGTTGATGGGTGCAGCACAGCAACATGGCACAAGTATACATATGTAACAAACCTGCACGTTATGCACAGGTACCCTACAACTTAAAGTATAATAATAATAAATAAATTTTAAAAAAAAAAGAATAACACAGAGGTGAGAAGCAGCATGAAGTTAAAGGGAATACAAGCAAGTTTGTAACAAATAGTGGTAGAAGGGATAAGATATGTAAATGAATGCAAATATATTAATTTATTTTTTCTTTTGAGCTAGAGTCTCACTCTGTCACCCAGGCTGGAGTGCAGTGGTGTGATTACGGTTCATTGCAGTCTCGAACTGCTGGGCTCAAGTGATCCTCCTGCCTTGGCCTCCCAAAGTGCTGGAATTACAGGTGTGAGCCACTGTGCCCAGCCTAGGAAGGTAATTTTTGAGGGTCATATTTAGAAACTCAAATTTCAAAGCTAAAAATGGAGAGTCATCAGTGACTAGTTTGGATTCATGTTTCAGGTGAACCACATTGGTCTCTGAAGGGAGAATGGACCTGGAGAACAAGACAGGAAGACGATATCAGGTAGGAGGCTCTTGGATCAGTTAAGACAACTGTCATGAAGACCTCAGTGAAGGAGGCAGTAGTGGGAAGGAATTGTATTTAAGGAACATTTACTGATGTACGGTAGGCATAACTTGTTTGACTAGATTTGAAGCATGAGAGTAAAAGAGGAAGAAATGTGGATGTATTTGTAAAAATGATACTGGATTGTATAATAAATAAATTATAAATTTCCATGGCTTGATAAAATAGAGCTTTATTTCTCAGAGACTTTCCAAAGCAGATGTTCCTGACAGATGACTGTCTTTCTTCCATGTGGTGCTTTAGGGAACCCAAATGTATCACCCTGTGGCTCTGTCATGCCCTAATACCTTGGAATTCTTTTCATACAACTAACGGAGAGAAAAATAGAGCACCAGGAAGAAGAGATACTTCCTCAAAGCTCCAGACTGACAATCACATATATAACTTCCACTTACTATTAGTCACATGGCTAGGTCTGAATATAGTACTCCCCACCTATCTATGAGGGGCATGTTCCAAGATCCCCAGTGAATGCCTGAAACCACAATAGCACCTGCATATACTATGTTTTTTCAATCTGATAATTGAAACATCTACTAAGTGACTAATTGGTAGGCAGTACCTACAGAATGGAAATGCTGAACAGATGGATGTTTCACATACTGGGTGGGTCAGATCAAGAAGGTGTGAGGTTTCATTGCATTACTCAAAACAGCACACAATTTAAAACTTAGGAATCCAATATTTTTGGTTTAATATTTTGAAATCACAATTGACCATGGATAACTGGAACCATGGAAAGCGGAACCACAGATAAGGGAAGACTACTGGACAAAGAAGGCAGGGAACACCGTTTAGCCACGTACCTGGGCAAACTAGAGCGCAACAGATTCTAGGAGACAACTATATCTGTTGCCTACAGATAGCTTCAAGGAAGCCATCATGTGACCATGTATGAGTGTTGGTGTCACTTATTAATATAAATAATAAACAATAAAGAGAATGGTGCTAGGATGTTCTGAATATGTTTACTGTGTTTTATAGACCATTTTATTGGAGATATCCAGGAGAAATTTGGTGTGTAGATTTGAAACTTAGAGAAAATATTTGGGTTACCTTTTGAATAAGGGAGAAAACTCGTAGGCCCAGCTGACTGTTGTAGAATTTATTCAATCAATAAAAATATGGTGCTAGAAATAAAATGATGGTTGAAATAGATATATTCTCTCTATTCAGGGCAAGAGAGGATAGTGCTGGATAAAATGAGGGAATTAGAAAATTGGAAAGAGAATATTTTTGATTGACACTGTCTTCTATAAGGCTGTGTGGTTATGGACATGTTCTATGTCTGTTCTATTCAACATTATAGCCAATAGATACATGTGACTATTGAGCACTTGACATGTAGCCAGCATGACTAAGTAACCAGATTTTAAGTTTTATTTAATTTTAACAAACCTAAATTTAAATCTAAATAGATTGAAATTTCTTAAGACAAGGGCTAGGTTTTAATTTATTTAAACAATAACAATCAACAGCAATGATGACAAATACCTCTGGAGCGCTTCTTGTATGCCAAGCAAACTTGAAAGCACTTTGCAGGTATTCACCAGCTTAGCCTTTAAAAATACTTTGTAAGGTTAGTAATTCTATTATAATATTTATTTATTTCTGACAAGGAAACTAAGGCAGATGTATTTCCTACCTTTTGGAAACATATAGTGTCATGCATGAAATAGACAAGCATATAATTGTATGGCAATGGTGGTGAGAGCTATAGAGACAACCAGAAGGCACTTGCAATAAACCAGGAAGGAAAATAGAAATTCTCCTGATAAAGGAAATGGAGAGGCTAAGATGGACAGTGGAATATTCTAGGTATGAACTAGGACAGGATGGTATAAGATGGACAGTGGAATATTCTAGGTATGAACTAGGACAGGATGGTAAAGCTGGCTGCATGAAATCTCCTTTATAAAATCCTAGTGTTTTTCATTTCTTCTTTTCTCCATCCTAGAATTATGCAATGTTCAAGTTACTGCTTTATCCACCTGGCAAATATCCAAATTAAAAAATATATTTTAATCCTACCTTGGTTTAAAGCACATGAAGCCACCAACAATATAGAAATATCGAAGTATCAAAACTGAAATGAGCCATTTTCCTTCCAGGCCCACTACATGCCATTGGTCTGAGTCTCATCTGCTGAAAGCCATGGCCTGGCTGCCCTTTCCTTGGGATAGGTCAGTCTGCCTGAAGTTGAGATCAGCCCATTTCCATGCATCATTAAGGCTAGATAATGATTAGCTAAGTTATTCCTTCTCTCAGCCTAATGAGCTGTGAGGTGATACGTTTGTAGTTCAGTCTAAAAGATACAAAAGTTGATAACGTTCTTATCCTGAAAATCTTACTCCAGAAACCATTCACTTGATCCAACATGGTTCCTCCCTTTTAGACTTAAATAAACATGGCCCATATGGTAACCCAAATTGTTCATAAACTATTATCAGCTTTGAGATGACAGCAGATACTTTTTCTTAATTTATGTTATATATGTGTGTGCATGTGTATCCATTTATTTTTGTGAAAACATGAGAATGTAAAATCCTGGAAGTTGTCCCAATTGGAGTAATAATAAATATCTTTCCACTTTTTAAAAACGTTTTCTTTAAAATTAGTTTCTTGTTTATTCCTTGCTGATATATTTAATATAGATTTTCTTGTATCTCACTTTATGCAATACAATGTGTTTCTGAAGTTCAGTGTTCAACTTCTCTTTGTAAAATAAGTGAAGACACTTCATGTTTAAATGAATTGAATGTGCATGATCATGTATGACTATGTGTGTTTAAATCTGCATGACAGAGTTTGGCATTATTTAAAGAAAGTTGGAATTGCATTTACTGATGTCTTATTTTGTGCCAGAAACTCTATGTGTTTCTTATGGCAGTCTTAGCTGAAGAAACAAATGTGTCAATGACTTGACAAAGTAGAAGCTGATTTCTTCCTCATGTAACTGTCCTGGGAGTTTGTTCAGATAGGCAGAGCAACTCACCTCACCTAGGTCATGCTGGGACCAGTTTCATTGTAGCTTGTGGCTCTGCAATCCCTCAGAAAAGAAAGAGAAAAGGAAGAGAAAAGAAGAGAAAATGAAGTATGGAGGTTCTATACCAACTATCTTAAGAAATTCTGAACTAAATTTTTCCCACATTATTTCTGCACACATTCTATTGGAGAGAGCCTAGTCACATGATGTAACTGCAAAGGGGGTTGGAAGACAGTAGTATAGATTTTTATCCAGCAAAGATGAAAGGAGAAAATTTATTTTGGTGAGCAAGTAAGAGTTTCTGTACCACTCTGGCTATGTAAAATATCATATAGATCCAATTGACATATTTTCTATCTTTCTAATATAAAAAACCATAACCTTCTATTTTTCAAGTGTCAAAACTTACCCCACCTTATTGTATCCTCCATTCCCCTGACTTCTTCTGACTTCTTTATAATATAATTTTTTTTTTGGTTTATCTGCGCTTGACATGCTTTGATTCATTCCGAGTCACCCAGGCTCCAAGCTCCACACACAGTTGTAGGTCAGTCTTCGAGATGTCAACCAAATCCTTCCTGTCTGTATTCATTCATTTTCATACTGCTGATAAAGACATACCCGAGACTGGGTAATTTATAAAGAAAAAGAGGTTTAATGGACTCACAGTTCCACGTGACTGGCCTCACAATCATGGTGGAGGGTGAAAGGCACATCTTACACAGTGGCAGACAAGTGAGAATGAGAGCCAAGAAAAAAGGGGAACCCCTTATAAAACCATCAGATCTCGTGAGACTTATTCACTACCATGTGAACAGTATGGGGGGAACTGCCCCCATAATTCCATTATCTCCCACTTGGTCCCTCCCACAACATGTGGGAATTATGGGAACTACAATTCAAGATGAGATTTGGGTGGGGATACAGCCAAACCATATCACCTTCCTAACTATTCTTGCTGTGGTCACCTTTCAGACCTTGACAACATTTTAAGTGAGCTTTCCTATCAGTTTTCAGTGAGACTTCCTTTCTCCTCTCTTTCTCTCATCCAATCCATTCTATACACTGTTTCTAGTTAAAATCCATACAACTCCCCACCTCCACCCAAAAAAGTTACCAGCTTGACATTTGTGATAATTTCACATATATTTTAAAATTTAGACTTGTCTTAACCCCAGAGTAAAGATGCTTCTTACAATGGTAATAATCTACACTCTTTATATAGCCATAAATTTTATGGAATGCACTGTGGTTTGGTTATTTCTCACATTCCAAATCCATTTTCCAAAAACACTTATTACATTTTTATCCCTGCTATAGCAAATTACCATGGATTTAGTGACTTAAAACTATACAAATGTGGGTCGGGCACAGTGGCTTAGGCCTGTAATCCCAGCAATTTGGGAGGCTGAGGTGGGTGGATCACCTGAGGTCAGGAGTTCGAGGCCAGCCTGGCCAACATGATGAAACCCCATCTCTACTAAAAATACAAAAAATTAATCAGGTGTGGTGGCATACACCTATAGTCCCAGCTACTTGGGAGGCTGAGGCATGAGAATCGCTTGAACTAAGGAGGCCGAGTTTGTGGTAAGCTGAAATTGCACCACTGCACTCTAGCCTGGGTGACAGAGCAAGGTTCTGTCTCAAAACAAACAAAACAAACAAACAAACAAACCTATACAAATGCATTGCCCTATCATTTTGGAGGTCAGGACTTCAAATGGATCGCAAGGGACTACAGTCATGGTGTCAGCCTGTCTGTGATTCTTTATGGAGGCTAGTGGGGACCTTATAAACACAAGAGGCTACATTTTCCTGCCTTTCCAGCTCTAGAAGCTACTTACCTCTAGAAGCTATTCCTTGGTTCATGGCCCCCTTCTTCATTCTTTAAAAGCCACCAACTGCATCAATCAAACCTTGCTTCCGTCTTTATGGGTCTTTCTCTGAGTCTCTCTTGTGATTACATCATGCTTACCCAGATAATCTGGGATAATCTCCCTATTTTGGAGTCAGGTGATTGGAAGCATCTGCCTGCATCCCTAACTCCCCTTTAACCAAACATATTTATTAATTCCATGGAATAACACATGAATATCTTTGGGATTATTATTGGGATTATTATTCTGTCTACCACAGCATGTTTTCCTTTCTCTTCATTACTGCTCATCCTTTCCCTCTTTCTTCCTTTACCCAACTTCATAAGGTTCTCTTTATGCCACTTTACCCTTTTGAAACCTTATCCATCCTCTACATTCAAAGTCCATCTCATATTCAGCTTCCTCTTCAGATTCTGCTCACAGGGAGAAAACATGTCATTTTCCTGCATTTTGTTACTTTTTATACACATTCCCTGATTTACTTAGAATTTTACCTTAAAAAACATGACTTGCTTATTGAGTTATATTTGTGGATCCACTGGAAACTTCTTGGAGGGAAGCATTATACTTTTTGTTCACTTTTTATAGTCTTCATGGCCTCCGATAATGTCCTTTTACATCATAAGCACAAGTATAATTTTTGTTACATTTAATAAAATGTACTAATTTACCACTGGCAACCAAGGGGCACAGTAGCATAAATAATCCTTTAAGAGCAGATGACCTAAAACTAACTTGCATGTGTTTTATGAATGCTTCTTATGTGGCTTTTGCAAGAGATGTCTATTTACATTTTCCTGCTCATACTGATTTTATTTCGTATGGCTTCTCTCCTGTACAGTCTCATGAGTAAATGTGAAGATATCATCTTTGACAGCATGGTTACCCACACTGATCACATTTATTGGCTTTATCCCCAAAATGGATTCCCCCGAGAAATGGGATTTAGACATTTGTCTGAAGATTTTCTCAGAACAGAAACTCTTACATATAGTTCCTCCCTGTGTGAGTTCTCTGATGAATGACAATGTTGATTTCCAAACTCATTTTTTTTTTTACGTAAGTACCCAAAGTATAAATTTTCTTCCCATGACGACCCTTTGGTTAATCTTTTGGCAAAGTAGTTTACTCAACCTTTCACCCTGATCTGGATATTGTCTTATACTTTGATCAAATGTTGATCTAGGAGCTTACTTAAATCTCCTTTTTGGTAGTCTTTAATTATTTTTCTTTGCTTTTGGCTTTTCTGTAAATACTAGGTTATCTGTGTCTTTCAGATTTTGAGATTATATGTCATTCACTTCTTTTACTGAAGTTTTCCTGAAACTCTTCTTGAAGTTTGTTTTTTCAAAATATTGACATATAATCTCTTTATAGCATGTATTTTGTGAACCCAGGTGCTTCCTCTTGTTTCACTGGGATGCAACCATGGAATGCATAGTTCTAGGCAAGGTGAGTCAGGCTATGTAATTGGTTTGCAAACATGAGCATGCGTTATGTGCATTAGAATCACCTGGACAATTTGTTAAAATAAATTTTCTAGTTTCTTCCCACAGTTCCTGCTGAGAATCTGCATTTCTATCAAGCTCTCAGGTGAAGTTGATGCTGCTGACTAGGGCATCACTGCTTCTTAAAACATGGTAATACTCAACGTAAGCGCAGATAATACTCCCTAGAAAAAGACAACCTAAAGGAGAGTAAGAAACTTTATTCATTTGGTCACTAACTTATTCATTCATTTCTTTAATAAATATTTATTGTGTGCCTATATCAGATTCCTTAGTTTATTCTCTTCTTTTTATATTTTCTAATTACTCAGAAGGAAATACGAAAGTGGCTCAAATTTTACATAAATTAACATTTAACATAATTTCTGAAAATGTAGTCACATATTAACATCTAGTTTATGATAGGTTTCTTACAAATCATAACTCAACTGAGTAATTATTTATTGAATGCCTACATTATTCAAGGTATTGTACTAGCAAAAGAGAAAAAAAACAAGAATAAGGTTTTTTCTTAAAAAATGAAATATGTGACAGCACATCTCTATTCTTCATGCTCCCAGGCATCGTGTATGGATTTGTAAATTTTACATCTGACCTTATTACAAGAAAATCTGATAATTAGTTTAAACTCGTTTGCTGTTGTCATGCATTATGCTAGTCAAGATTAATTTTGTTTTCCTCTTCATTTTATCTTTATTTGTTGGGTTGTTATTTGAGCTAAATTGGAGAGAAACATTGTTCAAAAATATAAAGGGTATAAAAATTCTATATTAAACCTAAATTTATTCGTATTTATTTTGATTGTATTTATTTCCACAGGATTTTACTATTTTAAAAAATGTAACAGTGTGTTAATATTGATTTTTTTATGTTTAATTTATTTGTATTAAGGTATCTATATTTACCATTTTTAAGTATATAGTTCAGTGATAATAAAACTATATTTACATTCTTCTTTTTTCCTTTTCTCTGACTATCCTTCCTAGCCTTCAGTGACTTCCAATCTATTCTCTATCATCACGAAATGGATCCTTTTAGCTTCCACGTAAGGGTGAGAGCATGTTATATTTGTCTTTCTGTGCATGCTTATTTCATTCAACAAAATGGCCTCTAGTTCCATCCACGCTGCTGCAAATGACAGGATTTCATCTCTTTTATGGCTTAATAATGTTCCTTTGTGTATATATACCATATTTTCTTTATCCATTTATCCATTGATGGGCGCTTAGGTTGACTCTATATTTTGGCTATTGTAAATAGTGCTGGAATACACATGAAAATGGAGATACCTCTTCAATGTACTGATTTCCTTTCTTTTGGATATATATCTAATAGCAGAATTATGGGAGCATATGCTAATCCTATCTTTACGTTTTTGAGGAAGCTTCAAACTGTTCTTCACAGTGGCTGTACTAATTTACAATCCCACTAACAGTATATGAAGGTTCCTCTTTCTCCACATGCTCACCAATATCTGTTACTACATATCTCAAAAGCACAGGCAACCAAAGCAAAGATAGACCATTGGGATGACATCAAGTTAAAATGCTTCTGCACAGCAAAAGAAACAATCAACAAAGTAAAGAGAAAACCCACAGAATGGGAGAAAATGTTTCCAAACTATCAGAATACATAAGGAGAGCACATAAACTCAATAACAAAAAAAATTACCTCATTAAAAATTGGCTAAACATCTGAATAGACACTTACAAAAGAAGATACACAAATGATCAACTGGTATGTAAAAACTGTGCTCAACGTCACTGATCATCAGAGAAATGCGAGTAAAGAGCACAATGCAATAATATCTTACTCCAGTTAAAATGGCTTGGATCAAAAAGGCTTTTACTTATTATTCAAAGACTACAGTAAAATATAAAGAAAGAATCTTTGAGAAGAAGATAGATGACTCATAATCCAAAACTCTAAGCTCATTAGCAGCTGTGTGAGTGTCATGTGTGGGCATGTGTGCTTGTGCATGTACATGTTTATGCCTGTTTTGGTGTGTGCGCACATGAATGTTAATTGCTGGCTCTTGTCTTTATGCATATTTTTTCTTATAATCTTGAAGTATTCATAATTTTGAATTTTACTAACTTATTGTATTATAAACTATTTCCTTTCTCAATAGTCTTCATAATTATTTAAATGGCTCCATAAAATTTTTATTTAGACAAAATACACTGAAATTCTATTTATTTTTAATCATATCAATCCTTTTGTTTCTCTAATTTAGAAATTTTATGGAATAATATTCTTATGAAATATTCCTAGTATAGATGTTCTATGATTTTTTTATGAATTTGTATGAACCTTATTAATTTATAATGTAAACAACAGTGTATAAAGATAATGATATTAAAAGTTTATCAATACTAGAAGTGATTTTTAGTCACCTGATAGATATTAAAAGGGCTTTTTAATTTTAATTCACATGCATTTCATTACCAAGCAATTTAGTCACTTTGTTATATTGATTTACACTTTTTATTTTTATAATTGGATACAGGTCATTTGAGTGAATAACATATGCTTTATTTTTCTTTTTTAGTAGAAAAGACCAATTTTATAACTGTGGCACTGAGCACAAAATATACTCTCATTGCAAGTTTATACAAACAGTAAATAGAAAATGGACATTCAACTATATAAATAAATAAATTGAAACTATATTTTTGAATGAAAATGAATATTTTCTATTTAGTTTTTGAAGTAAAAAAACAGCAACAATAGCCATAATTTTAACACTACCAAGAGATTTCACTTTATCAGCAATATAAGAAATTTATAAAGAGATTTTATAAGGTAACACTGCACGTGAAATAGCATTATCACAAAATATTTTATTGTCTTTTAGAAAACTTGATAAACCTACAGTAAAAATGCTTGGAAAATAATTTTTTTCCATCAAATTAATGCTATGGACTGAATTGTGTCCCCACCAAATTTATATGCTGAAGCCTTACCCTCCAATCTGACTGTATTTGCAGATAGGGTTGCTACGAGCTAATTAAGGATAGTTAAGGTCTTAAGGGTGGGATCCTAATCCCATAGGATTAGTGGCCTTATAAGAAGAAGAAGAGAGAGGATGATATCTCTCTTTCTCCGGGTATACACATGCAAGAAAGACCATGTGAACACAGCGATAAGGCAGTTGCTTGCAAGCTTGGAAGAGATCCCTCACCAAAACCTAACCATACTGATGATCTGGTCTTGGATTTCTAGCCTTCTGAACTGTGAGAAAATTAGTTTCTGTGGTTTAAGTCACTTTGTCTGTGTTATTTTGTTTTGGCAACCCAAGCAGGCTAAGAAAATTAATAATTACGCATGTATTTATGAACACATCTTTTCTTTTCCTTCAAAGAAAATATTTTTATTTGAGACTAATGCAGAACTTTGTGTTGGAACAGCCAGAAAATATGACTTCTAAGTCTGCCAAGATTTTCCCAATTGCGTAATAGAAATGATAATATCTGTCCTATTTTTTCTCCTTTTCCCACAAAAAGTCACTGTATTATTATATATGAAAGTAGTTGGTAAACAGAAACACATTATAGAAACAAAAAAGAATACCGCATGATAAAGTTTGCATCTACTAAGCATCTACTATATTGCCTGAACTATATTATTTTGGTCACAATCAACATCGTCAGAATCACTAGCTCCAATATAAGTTACAAGACAATTAGAAAAATAAACTAAATGGATTTTGGATACATCCATGAGCAGAAACGTTACTGTCAGAAGTTCTGATCCGGCTCTTAAATTGATGAATCTGGTATTTTAACATGACTTTGCTTCATAATATACTTATGCATTCTCCATTACCCTCACCCCTCCATGTAGGGGGAATATTTTCAAGAAGTACATTTTGGAAAATAATGACTCATTTGTAACTTGTTTTATTTATAGGAAGAAAGAGGGAGGTGGATAGTTAATCTGAATCATCACTTTGCTTTATGCCTGACGTGGAACCATTAGAACCTTGAAACGTACATGATGAATTTTTCTCCTTTCCAAACTGCTCAGTCTCTCAGCACATGCTGTCAATTTTGTTATATAAGTAAACTTAGCAATGTATATAATTACCGTGCAAAGTTATTATTTAATATGAAGAAAAAATTGTCAGCTAACCTAAGGACAAAAAATATATATCTTCCAATCCCAGATTTATTACCTGGAGTCACCATCAAAATTTATTTCACTGCATTAGCAAGACTTTGTACTCCTACAAGTAAAAGACTACAGTGAATATTTCTTAAGGCCAAGAGTCTTGTTCCCATTTTTTACTTCTGCTGGTTTTGTTCCTCTTATGTAACTGGGGAAGTTGGCTGTGATAAAGGGAGCCACGTCACAATATCAGTATATGGTGGGCTCTTAAGATGTATTTGTTAGACTGAATCTGTTTACTTGTTACCAAAGCCAGATGAAATCCTGGATTTAGTTATTAGCTAACACTGTAGCCTCATGTCAATTACTTTTATTCTCTGAATCAGAGCTTTATCACCAAGTGTAATAATAGCTACCCAGGTTTGACGTGAAGATTGTGTAAATGTAATAAATATAAAGCAATATTTATAAGATGGATGATCTGAGTCTGAAACATATTAATTATTCCCTCGATGTTACATATCCTATCCTACCCCCTCCTATTTTAAAAAGAGAATTAAATAATGTTCTATTGCACTTCAGGTAAATAATCTCATTTAAGAAGCTCTCGAGAGCCAAAGATAAATTTCCACAAAATTAAAAATAGGGCAGGTTTGTGATGTCTGCTATGGACTAAATATTTGTGCTATGGTTTAAATATTTATCCCCTCCAAAACTCATGTTGAAATGTAATTGCTATTGTGACAGTATTAATGGTAAGACCTTTGAGAGGTGTTAGGCCATGAGGGCTAAGCCCTCATGAGTGGGATGAATGTCATTATAAAATGGTGAGTTTGGCCCCCTTTTTCCTCTTTGCCCTTCCACCACGTGATGATGAAGCAGGAAGGCCTTTGCTAGTTGCTGGCACCTTTATCTTGAACTTCCTTGCCTCCAGAACTGAGAGAAAATAAGTTTCTATTCATTATTAATTACCTGGTATCAGGTAATTATTAAAACAGCAAAACTGGACTAAGACAATCTGTGTCCCCCAAAATTCATAGATTGAAATCCCAACCCATAATGTAATGCAATTAGGGGATGAGAGCTTTGAGGGGATTAGGTCATGAGAAAAGAACCCTCATAAATGGGTTTAGAGTGCCTTTAAAAAAAAGACCCTAGAGAACTCCCATGCTGCTGTTCCTGTGAGTACACATCAAAAAGACAGTCATCTAGGAACCAGGAAATGGGCTCTCACTAGACATCAAATCTGCCAGCATCTTGATCTTGGACTTTGCAGCCTCCAGAACTTCAGGAAATAAATTTCTGCTGTTTACAAGCCACTCAGTCTATGGCATTTGTTATAGCAGCCCAAATAGACTAAGACAATGTCTAACATCTATGGATAATTCAGAAAAGACAGAAATATTTTTATCTTTCTCTTACCTGGGTAATTGCTTTCTTTAAACCTTTTTACTTTCAGAAGTTTTCATGCTTTTCAAAGACATTTTTCCATAGAATATCTTACGTGTTCCACATGGTGAAACCTGAAGGATACAGCAGTTATCAGTCTTGTTTTACAAAGTTTAAAATACAATCAAGGTAACACTTACCTGTATTTAAACAGCCCTTGTCTCATTCCCCAAAACCTGTTCCTTCACGATGTTTACCATCTTAATTAATTATAATTATCTAATTAATCAATATTACAGCCAAAAAGGTATCTTTTCCATTACACTCAATACTTCTGCCAGTGCCATTGCCTCTACTTCTAAGATATATTCTGAATCCATCCATTCTGAAATGTTCTGATCATATTTCACCATTAATTAAGGAGTTTCACCCCCCTAATCATTGCTACAATTGCGTATGTTGTCTAGTATTGTTGTGGAGATAAGATGAAAATGAAAAAAAAAAAGTTAACTAAAAAGTTAAGAATGAACATAAATTATTTTTTATTATTGGAATTCTAGGAGCCCAATAAAAGTACCCCTTTTTTTTTGACTTGAATCCTTAATCACTAGAAGGAGATAGACATGGAATTAGGCAGATAGAGATAAAATATCACCTTTATCACTTCCCCGCATGCAGTTCAACATTTGCATATGGTTATTAATAAAACTTACGACCCTTTTATGGATCAACTAATGATTTGATTTTGTGAAATCTCTTACTTTATCCATATACCTGGATGTTCCACATCTTCCTATTAGATTATTCCTTAAGTCATGCACAACCAGTTAGAGTTATGATGCTTTACATTAGTTGCAGGGTTGGCGGCAAAATTAGCTGCCAAACCAAGGTGATGCCTACCAGGTACAGGTTTCCTTTGAGACTTTGCCTTTTCCTAGACATGATCACCCAGCATAGCTTCTTCTCCCCACCAAAAAAGGCTGCCTTTTTCTCCTGACTGCTTTGTAGATGCCTAACTTCAGTCCTGTTAGAGAGCTCTTCCGTTTTACACTCTTTGTATCCTCTTACACAAAACATCTAATTTCTGCCTCATTGACTTCTGCAAAGTGAGGCTACAGTTTTCTAGTTCAAGGTAGCTTTAGACAGTCCAAGGCCAATGTGGACTGCTCAATAAGGTAGAGCTGCCCACATTTGCTAAGGTTTTTGCAAGGCTTGTTTGCTAAGGATCAAGGGGTCTGCATTTTCTATGAGCTAAGCTGGCTAAAAATAACCCTACCTGTATCAATAAAGCCACTTGCCTGTGAACAAAGCCACCATAAACCATAATGATCCACCAAGGACAAAATCTCACTTAGGCCACACTCACTAAACCCTTAGGAATAAAGCAACCAGCCAATTTCC
This sequence comes from Macaca nemestrina, assembly GCF_043159975.1. Lineage (NCBI taxonomy): Eukaryota > Metazoa > Chordata > Mammalia > Primates > Cercopithecidae > Macaca > Macaca nemestrina. Next base: position 178,626,038 of record NC_092127.1, on the reverse strand, counting down.
TTCTCTCTCTTTGGTAACCTTTGTTTCCTGAATTTTCTTTAGGTTCACAGACAATGTACCCAAATATTAGCATTTAGGGGAGCTTAATTATAACTTATTGACCTTAGTTTAGAACAAAATGAAATCCAGAAAACAAAGAAATATATAGCAAGAGCATTTGCTTTATTGATATTAAGGTAAATTAAGAACCTGGTTATAGATCTTTAGGCAAGTGGGCTAGCTTGTTAATACTTTACTCCTGAATTGAGCAGATATATCCACTTTGTCACAGAGAAGTACAAAATTTCTGCTTTCCTACCAACAAATAATACTATGATGATTCTGAACTTATGAAAAACCAAGTCCTGAGCATTTAAATGATCTGAGAAACTAATGTGCATTAATTGTATATTAACATCAAAGAGCGAAAAAGACACTGATAAATATGTAGCTGGTATAATTGTTTCAATCCACTTATTCTGATGATGATGATTATTATTAGACTATGCTGGTTGCTTAAGAGAATATGTAGAATCATTTTTAGAAGCAGCTATTTAGTTTTTAATACTTGGTGCTCTCCTTTGGACTAATAAGTCTAAGTGCGTGGTAGTAGGGAGCGTGGCTGCATATCAGAATTGGGGGAAGAGGAGGACTCTTTTCAGACTGTTACTCACTTAGAGGTTCTAATATCCACCTCCACTCTCTCCAGTTGAGAATCTCATTTTAAATGAACTACAGAGGTAGAATCTTAGAGATCAGTATATTACATTCCTCAGGTCACTGGATCTGAAAGATTTGAAGACCACTGTTTTGGAGTCATTTTAATTCCCTCTTGCCAAGCTCATTTGTGGCTCCACCAGGCCCTTCATTGACCAGGCACTGAACACATTACCTCAGCATCTTATAACTACCCTCTAGCTACCTAAGGCCTGTTCTCTTTGGGGAATCTTCTCTCCCATTATGCTCCTTTTCTTTCTCCATCCCACGTGGAAATACTCTACTTAAGCTATTAGAAAACGTGCCTGATATGTAAACCTTATCACAGAATAAGGCTTTCAAGTCGGTCATTCTTTAATACACTCATTTAATCCTAAAATAGTTAAGGACCATCTTCATATGCCAGGCCTGCAAGATAGTTAAGATTACCATGATGACGAAAACCCAGAAACAGCCGTGAAAGAACGTAGGGTTTAGGCAGAGCTTATTTCCAAAAATGCCATTCTGAAAGCTTTACTACTCAATGTGTAGGCTCCATGACATTGTTTTAGAAAACTGAATCTTAGGCTCCACTCCAAACTTATTGAATCAGATTCTGAATTTAAACAAGAACCACAGGTATATGGGTATACACATTAAACTTTGAGAATTATTGCCTTAACATGCTAATTCTGTGATATGTTCCACTATTAAAAATCTTCTTTGTTTCATTCAATTTCAAAAGTTCTGGGTTAAATCCAGTTTGAAAAGGTTTCTGTATTGAATAGCTTTACAGAGGTTTTAATGTAATCATTTTTCATTTTAAGCTATGAGAAGCACACATGTTTGAAGAAGTGCTGTGTGTTTCCCAACATTTTGACCAGGAAACCCCTCTTAATCCAGAATACTTTAGATAACTAGGGCTTTAGAGAATGTCTCTTGGAAAAATTGGAGTCACATAATTTTTTTTTCTGCTTTTTTCTTAATTTTCACAATTCTGGGAAAATTTTCATTTTTTTATACTCTATTATAACAAACACATTCATCTCCATTTTTTCTAGTATTAGAAACTATTTCTGGCATTTAAAATTACCCTCTTCTGTCTCAGTCCATATAGCTCGAGTGGGATTGACCTGTCCCCAAGGCGTGGGTGAGCTTGTGACTCAGTACTGTGCAATCAATCACTGTAGTTTTGGTTCAAGGACAGGCATATTAAGTGTATTGGGCCAGTTAAGTTTGCTGTAGGATTTTCTGGGGGAAAGTGGAGAAACAGAATACATTAGATGACTATTGTCTTGAGGTCATAGTAACATCATAAGCACCTGGATATAGCTATGCGTGCAGATTGCTCTCTTGACTTCCATCCTTTTAAAAGTTATTTTGACTTAGGCCTCTGTTATTTTTAACAGCAAGAGCCCTTTTTAATGCATATAGTTCATTTAATGTACTACTACAACAGATATTGGACCTTCTTAAAGGATTTGTACTGTAGATGGCAGGTAGATAAGTCATGCAAGTCAGGCCACCTTGTTAACCAATGTTCCTCTGATGTCCATTGTAGATGCTGTGGTTAGGGTCTGCTCTAGGGACATGGATTCTCTACTTGTTGCCACTGGCAGTGGTCATTAGTGCTCTCATAAAAAGCATCTGGTGTCCCTAAAAACCATCTAGAAGTGGTTGGCAAAACTGGCTGCTACTCAGATTCATGTGGGAATCTCGTTAAACATTTAGACATTGGGACCACTGCAGAGTTCTTGGGGTAGAATCTAGGAAGCTGTGTCTGTAACAGCCTCTCATCTGGTGATTCCTAGCACAGTAAGTCTGGCATTTGTCCGTGAACGAAGCTAGACAATCCCTTCCCTGAGTGATCTTTGGCTCCTCCCTGGCTTTGAGTGCTCTGTTGCTGAATCAGTTTTTCTCCAATGTAGCCACACATAGAGCCTTCCACCTACAGAAGAACGAATCTTCCAGAGGCAATGAACGCTAAGATCTTATATTAAATCCCCCTGGGTATTTTGTTTTTGTTTCTTGTTTGTTTGTTTTGTTTTATTCTGTTTTCCTGTTTCAGAGGGATCCGCTACATTTACAATCTCAATATGTTTTGTCAGAGTGTCAAACGTTTAAGTACATCTTTATGCATTATCTCATCAATCCTCATGTAGACTTGCCCAATAGTATATGAAATGTTCAGTTAAATTTGGATTTCAGATAAACTGTGCATTTGTTTTAGTATGTGTCCCAAATATTCCATGTGACACCCTCATATTGTAAATGTGTTTGTCTCTTTTTATCTGAAAATCAAATTTAATCGGATATAACGCATTTGTATTTGTTAAATCTGGGAACCCTAATACCTCATAACAACCTACGAGGAAGACAGAGCAGGTGTTAGACTTTTCTAATTGTATAGATAAGAAAACGGAAATTCTAAAAGCCCGTAGGTATTAGTGAGCTGTGGAGCAGAAACTAGAGCTTGATTTCCCCCCCTCTGATCCAGGACTCTTACATTTCGCCCATCTGGCTTGAGCATAGTTTAAAAGGATAATTCTACACTCCTAAGTGCTTCACTTAGCTACACTATTTTAGCATATATTAGGGGCAGTGGGGTTATAAGGATGATTCAGCATGTTTTCTGCCTTTGAGTTGATGATCAGATTGTGACAAGTACTCTGAAAGAGGAAAACTGTATTTCTAATATATATAAATTCTAATATATTTATATTTATTATATATATATATTCTAATATATTTACAATATCAAAGCTAAATTTCGGTCCAGGCACAGTGGCTCACGCCTGTAATCCCAGCACTTTGGGAGGCTGAGGCACGTGGATCACCTGAGGTCAGGAGTTTGAGATTAGCCTGGCCAACATGGTGAAACCCTGTCTCTACTGAAAACATGAAAATTAGCCAGGAGTGGTGGCACATGCCTATAATCCCAGCTATTCAGGAGGCTGGGGCAGGAGAATTGCTTGAATCCGGAAGGCGGAGGCAGTGGGCTAAGATTGTTCCACTGCACTCCAACTTGGGCAACAGAGTGAGACTCTGTCTCAAAATATATAAATAAACCAATAAAACCTATATTTCTATAAACCAGTAGATTCCCAGAAAATTGGTGGAAAGTATATTTATTTAAATATTGGCTAAGTAGAAACCTTTACTGATTTGAAAACAGTCCAGTGAGCATAGCATAATCCATAAAATGAATAAGAGCTAAATATAAATCTTTAGCTGACTAGGAACTAGGAGGCTGTCTTCCTTGATTGAGTTGTAGAGCTAAGAATTAATATCATGGACTAGAGGTTCATACCTTGCACATGAAAGTTAAATTACTTGGGCTCAAACCTGGTTCTATCTTTCCTAATTCTGTTACCTTAGACAAATTACTTAACTTCTGCTACTCAATTTCTCACCTGTAAAATGGGACTAATTAGCATAACCATTTCATAGGGTTGTTAGGAAGACTAATTAATTTAATACTTGTAGAGTGTCTTACAATGGTGTTTGGTAAGTGATAAACAATAAGCTTCCACTATTATTATTTTGTTCCTCTAGCTGCTGTTTTATACATGTACTGCAATTATTCCAGATGTTCCCTTGCTCCAAATTGCCTCTCTTACTGATTCCATTAACTGCTACAATGAGTCACACAACTTCAAACAGACATTTGCATCAATTTTTCCATTTATGAATAGACTCCAGAGGCTATACATGGTGGAGGCCTAGACTGGTGCATAAGATGTCAAATTCTACCCCAAATATTAAGAAGCAGCATAAGTGCTCTGCTTATGCTCACTGGCAATGTGGTTTCCTATGTCCATCTAGTCTTTCAAGCTAGAGATAGTTCAGGCAAGGAATTGCTTTGAAAACATAAATTTGTCATAAATTCAAGCATCATGTCTTGTCTTCATTTAGCTTGTCAGTGGAAGAATACTGAAAGTTTGAAACAATAAGATATACAGCCACATTGGAGTCGGTGAGTCTGAGCATTTCAGACTAAGGTTTTGGTCCTTTGAACATGTACTCCAGAAACAAGTCTGGCTATCATAGCCAGCTTCTGCGATGTACTGTATTCCCCACATCTGCCAAGAGTTTGACCATGTGAAGGGTTCCGTGCCCTTTTTTCAGCTGATTGCTCTACCCCATTATTGCTGACTTTAAAGTATTCAAACCAGTAATGTAATATGTAGCACCTGTAAATACTGTAAAATATTAGCAGGATGGTAGTGAAAATTGACTGCAAATGTAATGACAACAGGTGAAATTATTCATAGCCTGCTCATGGAGCAAACCTAAGATATAAACTTAATGGGCATAAATGGAATAAGTTCATGACAAATAGGAAAGTATCCCAAACTGCTAAAGTAGTAAAAGCAAATATAATAAATCTTTCCTACAAATATAATAAGATCTCTAACTGTAAATGTAATAAAACCTATCAACAGCTGCAATATGTTTGGAACATATTATATAGCTTTACAAAGCATTATACCCCCTGCTGGTACAGCCTCAACAATGTCATGCTTTGTCTTTTTCCAGTGAGTCCAAATCTAGCACACTGCATGTTGCCCTGTGTATATTAAGTATGACAGAGCGTTACTATAACCAGGTTTGAATTGAAAACGAAATGCTCAATCCAGATGTGCTCTTTGGCCATTCTGCAAGCAGAGCCAAAGGCTGCAGATCTCCCACCAGGGGCTGAAATGCTGCCAGGAAAGCTAAGCATGGGAGGTGAGGAATTGATGAATTGCTGGATAACCTTTGTGTAGCTTGGATATGGTGTCTGCATCAGGAAAGTGAGCAGTACATATGACTAAGGGAATGGGGGCAGAGGGATTGGATTGGGAAAAGTGTGGGGTGAAGACATTCTGTAAAGATCATGTGTGTGCCAGGCACAGTGCCATGTATTTTATACCTTCCCATCCTTCCTCCCTTTTTTCCTTCTTTCTGCAATTCAGCAAGTATTTGTTGAATGCTTGCCAGTTTATAGCTACTAATTATATTCTAGGAATAAAGGAGAAAATAATAAAGTAATCATTGCAGGACCCATGAGACACTTAAATCCTGTAGGAGAATCAGAAAATAAGCAGGAAATTCAAATACAATGCAATTAAAGTCATTACTCGGCAACAGCTGAGAGTCTGGGACAGAAATCTGAAGAATATCAACATTTAAGAGATGGGCAGAGTTATATCAAATTCCTCTCTTCACATCTTCTCTCATATTCAGCCAGTTCCCTTTTTTATGTTATGTATTAAATATAATACTAAGAACTGAGCAGAAATAGGTTACCAGGAATAGCAACAGGACATCATGGCTATAAACCCTAAATCTTGCAAATCTACAAACCCTATAGCCTCTTCTAAACTAAATGTACAATTTCTTCTAAAATATTTTATTACAGGTTTCTCAAATATATATGTATAAAACCATCAACATGTGAGTTTATGACAACCATTGACACAACGCAACCACTCACAGCCACCCTTTGCAGCATGCCATAAAATAACCAACATTAACACCTGGTTTATATGGTACCAGGTATTATTTCTTCATAGAAGCTTAAATACACACACATAAAGTTTTTGTAGTTTTTCACATATATATTACTTTGCATCTTGCTTTACTCAGTAATATGGATTAGCTATTAGATAAATAAATACACAGCTAACACATTAATTTAGCTGCATACCAAAGGCTAAAATAAACATTAAAGGCTGCGTACTATTACATGCACTGATTTTTCTCAATTAACCAACATTTAGGTTCCTTAGGGGTTGTTTTTTTTTTTTTCATTATTCTTTATTGCTTGTTTACTTTTTTTGCAGGATCAAAAAAGCAAAAAACAAGAAACAAAAATACACAAACCAAACAACTAAAACAATAATAACAAAAAATCTGCAACAGGTGTTTTTGTACATATTGCTTTAAAAACATGAGATTCAGGCCAGGCGTGGTGGCTTATGCCTGTAATCCCAGCACTTAAGAGCCCAGGGTGGGCGGATCACGAGGTCAGGAGTTAGAAACCAGCCTGACCAACACAGTGAAACCTCGTCTCTACTAAAAATACAAAAATTAGCCTGGCATGGTGGGGCAACAGTGAAAAGTGAAAGTGAAAATTTAAAGACTATGGAGGTTTTATTTTGCAATAACTAGTGGCAGATTACTTTTCAAAATTCAGGAGCAATTCACATTCTTATCAGAGATCATTATCTAGATACTAGCTCCAGGCTATGTTTTACATTACATCTTTTGTAAAGAGAGATAAAACATGTTTTATCATTGTCTTTCAACTTCCACCTGTCACTGAGGTTGCCATCTTTGTCTTTATTGGCTATTTGAATTTTTTATTCTACGAATTTTCTGTTCATATAATTTTCTTAATTTATGTATATATTTTTTTCATCGTGGAAGAGTCTTATGTATATTTGAAATAGTAATTATCTTACTATATGGGTTGCAAATATTTTATTTTGTTCTTTGACTTTGTTAATGGAATTTGTTTTATGTCTATTTTCATTTGTGACATCTGGGTTTACTCTCACTTTGGTGGGCCTACTCTATCCCAAAAGAGCTACACCAGAGCTACTAAATTTTTCTAATGTATATATTTTTAAAAATTATTTTAAATATATGTGCAAAGTTATAAAATATACTTCCATATTATTATTTATTACTGGCATATTATTTTATATATATTTGTACAAATTATAATTATTTATATATAAGATAGTTAACCTATACATTAAAATTTTCTGTAACAATTTTTTGTGTGGTATGTGCTTTGTTTTCTTGTAAGTTCCTAAGCACTTACACTGGCTGTAAAATAAAGCACCATTTTGCTAACTAATTAAATTATAACTTCTCAAATATTCAATCATGTTTTCTTTTGGCTCAGTTTTGAAGTAATTATTCTAATCAATGAGACTATACCTATGATTTTGCCATAGCATTTTTATTGCAATGGCTTTAATGTAAGTTTGGTATTTGCTAAGGCAAATTTCCCTCTAGTATTCCTTTTTTTTTTTTCTTTTGGCCACAATCACATTTTATCTTTCCATGAACTTTTATCACAATATGTCCAGTTTTAAAATAACTTTATATTCTAATTTGATTTATAATACACCTACCTTGTAAATATGGGAGAATTTACATGTTTGTAAATTATAATCTTATTAAAACACATGGTTGCTCCCCTATTTGTTCAGATTTTAGATTATGTATTTCCATCAATGTTTGTTATTTTCTTCATCAGATTTTTCTCCATTTTTTATTTTAACTGGACAACAGTGGAAATATAATTCTACTGAAGTATTAGTCTCTCATTTTAATGGTCCATCTTTTCTTTGTGTACGTGTGTTTTTCTGTATGTATACAGAAAATTTTGTTTTGTTTTAATTGAATTGTTTTTATGATTCTAGTTATAAAACTGTATCATGTGTTAAGAGAAAAATTTCTTGTCCAATGATCATGTAGATTTACATACATATTTCATTCTTGACTTATTGTATTAACTAGCATTTTCAAATCATATAAAATTATGTTTTGCTCTTAATTTTATTGGAAATGATATTACATTGAATTCTTTAGAATGATTTTTCCTGTTTGTTTTAGTATTTTGTCCATTATATTCCTTAGAATTTTTTAATAAAAAATGCCTGAATTGTACCAAATGTATTTTTTAATACATTGCTATATTAATTTGTATTTTTCTTTTTAATATATTGATTTGATATATCATATGCAGCTATTATTTCAGTATTTGAATAATGTGGCTCGATTTCATTTATACTATACTGTTATTTTGTAATATGGGATTTAAATTCTAATTTTAAATTTAAAAATTGTGCATTATCATTACAATGTGATCAGTGCAGCTTTTAAAGCCTTTTTTATCTTGATAAATTTGGATGTTAAAGTTTCACTTTTTTCTAAAAATAAAATGAGGGCTTTCAATCTTTTGTGATCTATAAAATTCTTTCACAGCACTGGATTACCTGTTATTTAAAGATGATATAAAAATTATCTATAAAGATATCTAAGGTAATTTATTTTTAAATGGCAAAATACTTCATTCATACCACTATTTTTTTGTAGTTTATGTCTGTTTAACTTCTCTACTTTCTTTAGGATCAATTTTGATAATTTATACATTGGTAAGTAATCATTCCTTTTTTTTTTCAAATATTCCAATTTGGTGCCCTAGTTTTGCACACAATATTTGCACATAAGTATTTTAAACCTAAAAATATAATGATATATCTCCTTTCTGATTTGTCATAATATGTAGTTTTGTTTTCTCTTTTGTTTCCTTAATTAAAAGTTTATCAATTTTGTGAATCTTTTTAAAAAATCAAACCACAGCGTTTTAAAAAATCATATCTAGAAATTATTTTTGTTTTCCATATTTTAATAATCTCATGTTTTTGTAAGTTGCTTTCCTTTGATTTTCAAGAACTGTAGACAATAGCTAAATTTTGCAAGGACTGTAAATTAGTAATGACCAAAATGTATTCACAAATATTGTAGCTTCTCCTAATTCAAATATATATTCTGATAAATGCTTGTCTAGTTGTTATGATTATGTATTCATTATTTTATATTTATTGTGCCTTTATTGTTATTTTTAGTTATTTATCAACTATACTTGTGTATGAACCTCTTAATTTTCACATATGGACAGTAATATACAAATTGGGTTGATATTCCAGAGTCTAGACATATATATCCTCCCCTTCTTCTTGTACTTACTTGTGAATTAAAACTGCTCTCAATTAGCAGGAATATTATACAGTACATAAATAAACAATATTGTCTGAATCTTTCTTCTTTATTTTGATTTATTTCCTTTAACTATATTCCCAGATATGGTTGTAATAGACACATAGATCTTCAGGTGTTCCCCCTAAACTCCACTTTCTATTTTTCACAGCCTTGTTCAGTTTCCTCCCTTTACATGCAGTGGTGAAACTAGCCCAATTGTACCATAGAAGTGATGTCTACTGTTTTTCAGATAAACATAGAAACGGACTCTCCCGGTCTTAAAGCTTGAAACTTAAATTTGTCTCATCTGAGTTCCTTCCTCAGGAAACTGGCCTTCAGGCCTCCCAGGTGGTATCAGGAAACCGAAACTCACCAGATAGCTGCATCCAGACAATGAGATGCCAGGCCCTTCAGTCATCATGACTGCCTAACCAACCACTGGCTTCCTGTTGACCAGCTCCTCTTCCTTACTCCTCCCTAATTAACTATGTGTTTTCCCACACATAGTTAATTCCTCCCCTGCTATATGAACCCCTACATTTAGCCTGTTGATGAGACAGATTTCAGACTGATCTGTTCTCCTTAGCCAAAGCACCCGAAGAAAGCTTTCTTCCCCAGCAATACTCATTGTCTCAGTGATTGGTTTTCTGTGCAGTGAGCAGCAGGATCTAGACTGAAACCCTGGCATTTAGGCAGCAGTGGTGGCCTGTGACTTTAAACAGCAGAATATGGCAAAAGTGATGGAATGTATGTGATTATGTGTATATGATTGTGTTTACATAAGACTGTAGTACCTGTCTTACCAGAGTCTCTCTCTGCTGGCTTTGAGGAAGCAAATGGCTATGTTGGGAAGTCCTGTGTGGCAAGGGATAGTGGATGGTATCTGGGAAGTCAGGGTAGTCTCCAGCCGACAACCAGCAAGAAACAGATGCCCCCAGTGTTCCTACTGCAAAAATTGAAATCTACAAACAATTCAAATGAAGATGGAAGTGAATCATTTCCATTCAAACCTGTGATATGACTTCATTCTGGCTGACACCCTGATTGCAGCCTGTGCGTCCCTTAGAGAATCTAGCTAAGTCATGCCCAGAATCCTGACCTACAAAACTGTGATACAAGAAATATGTGTTGTTATAAGCTGCGAAGTATTTAGAAGTGCTGTCATGTATCAATAAACATACAGGAGTATTATCAAGTCATATGGTAGCATCTCTCCAATATAGTAAGACGTTTTAAAACTTATCTCCAGAAAGATTGTCCGCATTAGATAAAATAAAAATATTGGAACTATCAAAATGTATCTATTTCAATCACGCCTTTTCATGTTAAGTAATCATTTCAAATTTTAATTTTTAAAATCTATTTTACAATTTATTTTTAAAATAAAATTTTATTTTAAAATTAAATTTGCATTATGTATATAAATATATATTAGCATATATTTGCAGTCTTTCCTTAGTATGTGTGGGGAATTGGTTCTAGAACTCCCTGCAGATACAAAAATATCCATGATGTTTAAGTCCATTGTATAAAATGGTGTAGTACTGACATATAACCTGTGCACATCCTCCTATATACTTTAAATCATCTCCAGATTACTTATAATACCTAATACAATGTAAATGCTGTGTAAATCATTGTTATATTGTATTGTTTAAGGAAAAATAACAAGGAAAAAGTCTGTACATGATTAGTTCAGACATATCTATCCATTAAAAAAATTTTTGATCTGCAATTGTTTGAATTCGCCAATGCAGAAACCATGGATACAGAGGGTACATGTATCTATTCGAACGTATAGGTGCTTATTAATGAGGCTAAAAAATTGTCAAGGTTTTATTTGCTACTTGTTTTATCACTGGTGTGAACTGCCAGCTCCCTTCCTTTGCCTCCTGGTTAAGTTTGAGAATTAAATTAATAGAATTTTTAAAAGCAGTTCTGAAATATTTTGGAGTGCAAATGGTCACAGTAGTCAAAAATTTTCCTTCAGTTTATTTAAGCAATTTCCATATTATTAAAATATCTTCTTTGCTTTCAATTGCCTCTCTGGACATCCCTACCAAATATGGAAATCAAATATTTAATGTAAAATGGCATTTTTTGAGCACCCATTATATGCCAGACAGTTTTGAGTGGTGACATGTTCATGAATCTCCAGCATTGTACACACTGACTAGCATATACTATTGTGTCCAGAATTTATTCCTTCTGGTGGGTTCTTGGTCTCGCTGACTTCAAGAATGAAGCCATGGACACTCAAAGTGCATGTTACAGTTCTTAAAGATGGTGTCTTTGGAGTTTGTTCCTTCAGATATTCAGATGTGTCCAGACTTTATTCCCTCTGGTGGGTTTGTGGTCTCGCTGAATTCAGAAGTGAAGCCACAGACCTTTGCAGTGAGTGTTACAGCTCATAAAGGTAGTGCAGACCCAAAGAGTGAGCAGCAGCAAGATTTATTGTGAAGAGTGAAAGAACAAAGCTTCCGCAGAGTGGAAGGGGACCCAGGTTGCCACTGCTGGCTCAGGTGGCCAGCTTTTATTCCCTTATTTGACCCTGCCCATGTCCTACTGACTGGTCCATTTTACAGAGTGCTGATTGGTCCATTTTACAGAGTGCTGATTGGTGCATTTACAATCTTTTAGCTAGACACAGAGTGCTGATTGGTGCATTTACAATCCTTTAGCTAGACAGGAAAGTTCTCCAAGTCCCCAATCAATCCAGGAAGTCCAGCTGGCTTCATCTGTCACTACTTGCTCAATAAATCATTATGCAATATCATCAATATCTCTAATCATTATTAGATACAAAAATCAATATGAGATACAAAAATCCTATCTAATTGAGGGACTAATAAGTGTAGAAGAGAAGAACCAACTTGAAAGTGAATGAAGAGAACTCACGTAGAAACTGCTAAGTTCATGGTCTACCAACGAGTTCTTTGCTTGGAAGGCTTGCCTTACACCACATCTCCGTATATTATTTTATATTAAAGTCTTAAAAGCACTTTCATATGATCATTTTCAAATCTCAGTGAACTTGGTATATAGGTATATTTATCTTGGTATACAGGTATAAACTCAAAAGTCAGAGAGTTAAAATAACTTGTTCTATGACATAGAGGTATCATATGTCAGAATAGGAGCAAGAACCCAGACTTCTTGCTATGAATCCATTGCTCTTCCCATTATTCACAAGCTATCTGAAACTGCTTATTTTAATGTGTTTTCCTGTGGAATGAAGTCTTTTGTATTGGTGTGTTACTGGTTATCTATATTCCATGTATTACGTTCTGTCTTCCCAGCATGATCATGAGTTTTATTAGGGTAGGCACTTGGTCTTATATCTTTGTTCTAGGTAATATGGAATTTTGTAGATCCTCAATAAATAGCTATTGAAGATTCGATTAAATGGCATTATATCTGTGATTCATTTGTCCACAGGCTCTAATCTTTGAACATCTCAACTCCCTCATTCACCTTCAGGCACAGGCATTACACAGCTAAATCTGGTGTTAGGCTATGCTAATGATGTGGAACATGAAAAGTACACTCTTTGCAGTCTCCAAATGACAGAAGAGAAATGAATGGGTTATGGTCTGATTTATACAGTGCCCTTGGCTAGGCCACACATGCTATCTTTCTAAGTACCTAGATGATAAAGCACAGGCGTGGAAAATTCAGAGACAGCCATACATCAGTGGGGATGACTCTACTCCCCTACTGGACCGGTGAAGGGAAAATATATCTGTCTATTATATTCCCTTATAGAGTAACCATGATGACTTTGTGGAAAGTTACATTTCTTATATGATCTTTGGTTAAATACTACATTTCAATGTCTTCATAGTCATTCTTACAATGTTGTAAAAATGAATCTTCTTTTTTTTTTTTTTTTTTTTTTTTGGATAATACATCTTTGTGAAAGAAACTAGCATAGGGTTTTGGATCCTTCTGAGTACTGGGGAATAAATACATACACTCCAGGGATCAAGGAAGATACCTTTACTTTTCATCATTTTCTACCCCAAATGTGTTTCAGCAACATTATACATCATAGTCTTATAAACCTTATATCCAGCCTTTGCTAATTCTGCCTCTTTTCTTTGGAATATTTTCTCTAGGGCATTTCCTTCTTACACTTAAAGTCTCACCATAGGATTTTAATACCCTTGTGAGTCTTTCCAGCCCTCCTTTCTCCTCCTAGTATATTTTCTGTGTACACTTTTAGCATGTCTTGTGTTAAAATTATCTCTTCATGTCTCTGTGTTTCCCACTATATATGATCTTTTTGGAGACTGTGGTAGTACCATGTTCATCATTATATCCAAAGCACTTAGTACATAACTTACCACAACTGCCAACAATTCCTGAATTTAAAGGGGATAGTTAATTATTTAATAAAACTTGATATAGCACTTGTGAAGCCTAAATGGGAAAATGCAGATAAATAAATAAATGTTACTGGTGATTAAGAGGAAGTACCTTAAATATACAACTAGCAGATGGAATAGAGAACATTTGGTGATACCTTTAATATTGTAAAGAAGAAGGAGGAGGCAAGTTTAACTTCTTACTTTCTGATCTGGATAAATAGTGATGTGTGATTCCATTGGCCAAGATGAGGCGCCTAGATGGAGCTGTGCATGTGCCATGCTGCTGATAAGTGATGCCTGCGTGACATCTGAGAAAGTACTGGATTTAGACGGAAATGTGTGATTATCAGAGTTCAGTAATGTGATTTGCATTCACTTCTCATTCTGCCTGAAAAGTCTTTCCTCCCATTCTTCATTTCGGTAATTGCTGCCTGTTTTCAAAATTCAACCCGGGTCCCCATCCTCTGGGGAGCCTTGCTTAACCTGCAAATTAGATGCAAGTTCTCTCCTGCAAACATATCTTGCCTCTCTCTGGCATAAGACTCATCATATCAAACTGTCTCAGAGGAGACTCTCAACACTTATTCATTTATTTTTCAATGAAGACGTATGGAATCAATAAAACTGATCTCTATAAAAAGAAAATAAATTGTTTAGTTCCACCACACCAAAAATTAGCCTTCGCTGTAAAAACAGAAAAGAAACAATATACCCCAACAACCCAGAAAGTACAGATCTTTATTAAGGCCAGATGAATTTTTTTTTTCTTTCTCAAATCAAGGCCTGCTACAGCAAACATTAGAGAAGATATCATTTTACTTTTAATTTGTATTCCCAATTTCAGAATTACAAGAGTTAAATCTTCTTCAGATGATGTTAAACTGAATTTGTTCTGCATTGATTTTTTTAAAATAAGTGTTCCTGCTTGGGGGTTTCATTCAGTCAGTTGGAAGGAAATCCAGGACTCCAAAAATCATGTAAATCTTCTAACATTAAGAAAAGCTTGGCCCTCACTTGAGGATGCAACCCTTGTAGAAAGAAAATGTCAAAAATAAATCTCTTTAAAGTGACACTCAGTAAAAGGTATTGCCCAATCTGGGCATGAAAATTGCACCGCCACATTCTCAGGTCTATGTGTCTGTTTTCAACATCTTTCAACAACAGGCTAGGAAATATTGTTCAGCAGACTTTAGGAAGAAAAATAAACTACTTATGAAAATTGGACAATCATTTAAACCATATACATTTTACCATCCTGCTACATAAAGGTTTTTAGATGTACTAAGTATAAGTAACACATTACAGAGATTTAAGGTAAAGGCCCTTCTTTTTTTAAAAAAAAAAGTTCAGTAAATATTTCTGGGTAATTGACTGTTCCCTAATGCTTTAGATTTCTTTTCTTTTCTTTTAGTTTTATCTTTCCTACTGAGGGTGATTCTGACATTTACACTCCATACTTATGTAGCTGTGATAAGAATCCTATAATACATATCATATAATTCAAATATACTCACATATTGCAGAGCCTAGCCCAAAGTAGATATTCAACGAATATTCTTTGCTACACATTTCTAAGTCCCCTTTGATACAGAAGTGACTACTTTGTGAATGTGATAAAGTAATAATTTAGCTTTATTAAGCATGTTTTCACACAGTATTTTTTCTTCCATTTTAGTACCACTATAGAGTGTAATTGAGAACATTTAAGCTGTAGCCTTCCTGGAGATCTATATATCTGCCAGTTATCGATCCAGCCTTACAGAAAGTCACAGAAAGAGAGCCTAAATTGTGCTGAGCAAGTGGATTTTTTTAAAAAACACAATTGCATTTCTTTGACTAGGGCCTCTGGTACAGTAATTGCTTTTCTTCAAAGGAACTTCTTAGCCCATCACAATGGCAACAGACCTAATAAAGCCAAATGCATCCCTGAAGTTATTGGAGCTGATCTTCTAGGCGATAGAAGCTATTTCCTTTAGTGTGAAAAGGAACACATCTCTGGCCTTCATTTCCTTTTCATAAAATTCAAATGAAGTTGCATTTTGCTACCAAACCCTGCATGCTCTGTCTCTTCTACTTATTTTGAAGTGTACTTACAAGTTATTCGATATTCAAGGAAATTACCCATTGGATTTTAATTTGTCATCATTGTCGTTTAGGGGACTAAAAATGTGTTAGACTACCTCATCAATTGGATAAGATTGCAGACAAAAGGTATGGGGATCTTTCCACCACATTACTGGCAAGGGCAGTGTTGCAACTAGGAACTCCTAAATGCCTGTATTTCTGTGTAGGGCCGTGGGCTCCACTTGCTATGGAGGCTAATGCTAGGAAAGGAACTTGGACTACTTGAGGTAAAAGTTGTAAGTGTTTTCTTCAGGCTTGTCAAGGCCAAAACTCGAGTGAAGTCAAGTGAAACAACTAAGTAAGGTTCAGTATTTAAAAAGGCTTTCCTCCCCAGGTCATAAAAGTGCCTCACTTGTCCTCACCATTGTCCTCACCAACTTGTCAAGCTTTTTTGTGTGTGATTAAGGCAATCAACAGCTGGCCATTTCAATCCAAAGGTTATTATAATGATATGGACAGGAGACAGAGAAACACTGGGTAGAAGAGGGCGGTTCCCTGGCAGAAGTTCCACCCTCAAGCCTGGAGACCCATGGCCCCAAGTGGGAACAGGCATTTCTGTTTTTGCGCCCAAGAAGTTGCCTTTTGGCCCACCATGCCCCTTATCCTGTATCATATAAACCCCAAACCCCAGACTTCAGGAGCAGATGAGCAGAGAAGGAGACAAACAGACAAGCAGATGAATGGCAGAATGGCAGTGCAGAGAAAGAGAAGAGGTGGAACATCTGAACACGGAGAAGAGTCTGGCTGGGGGTGGGTGGAGAGGAGTTTGGCCAGGGGAAGATAATCTTGCCACTTCATCCCCTTCCAGCTCCCCATCCATTCCATTGAGAGCCACCTCCACTGCTCAATAAAACCCTGTATTCATCTTTCAAGTCTATGTATGACCCCATTCTTCCAGGACACTGGACAAGAACTTGGGACACAGAAAGCTGTCACACTGCCCCTCTGCCCTTGCAGAAAGACAGAGGGTCCACTGAGCTGGTTACCACTCAAGCCATCCATGGATGGCAAGACTAAAATGGCACACTGTGACACACGCCCTCTTGGGCTCCTGCACCTGTCTGTCTGTGTGCTCCCCCTCTCACAAGGGGTTTGAGCAGTGGCAGTGACCGAACACACAAGCCACACCCCTGTTGCACATCCTGTGAGGAGGGGTCAGGGAACTCTCCCATTTCAATAATGAATGTTAATATTCATTTACATATTTACTGTAAATCAATCTTTGTCATAAGGGTTTTACTCTTATGAGCTCATTTTAGCCTCCCTATAACACTATGACATAGGTACTGATAGTGTCTCCATTTTAAAGATGAGGAAACAGTCACAGAGAAATAAAGTAACTTGTCAAAGATCTCACAAAGTTTAAGAAAGAGCTTAAATTGAAGAGCTGGTATTCAAAGCCATATTGAAAGACTCACTGCCATTTTAGAAGAAACTCCAAAGCATCTTTCCAGGCAAGCTGGAGGCACACAGTGTCAGCCTGAGACCTGGGTTTGGTGCAATATCATCTCAGGGCTTGTCTTTGGCTCAGGATATAACTAAAAGAAATTGGAAAGACTATTCTGAAGAAGGTAGAATTGGGACTCAGATTATTAGGATTTTTATAACAAAATACCATAGGTTTGGGGCTTACACAGCATAACTTTAATGTCTTACAGTTCTGGAGGCTAGAAGTTCAAGACAATGGTCTTATTAGGTTTGGTTTCACCTGAGGCCTCTCTAACCCATGGACAAGCACTTCTCATTGTAACCTTACAGGGTCTTTCTTCTGCGTGTGTGCACCTCTGGTGTCTCCTCTTCTTCTTATAAAGACACCAATGGTATTGATTAAGAGCTCCACCCTTATTACTTTGTTTCACTCTAATTACCTCTTTAAGGTCCTATCTCCAAATACTGTCACATTGGAAATTAAGGCATCAACCTATGAATTTGAAGAAAGATACAATTCAATCCACACCAGGTACATAGAGACAAAATGATTTATAGTATCCAAAGGAGAAATGTCAGTCAGAATAGGCAAGGATCAGATGCAGTAACAAGCAATCTTCAAATCTTAGTGAGTTAATACAAAAACCATTTATTTCTTGTTCATATCATAGGCATAGTCTGGCTTAGCAGTGACTCTGTTCATGGATTCTGGGAATCAGGATGTCAGAGACATATATATCTTGACACATGCTTCCATCAGTGTACAGAATGGTAAAAGGAAAATAGGACAATTGTATACTGGTTTAAAGCTTTCAGCTTCCTTTAATACTTCAATGGCCAAAACAAAAAACACAGTTACGTTTAAATCCAACTACTGTATGCCTTGAGGGATCACACAAATACTTCCTAGGCAGAGAAGCAAGTATCAGATAATCAGCAAAATATCTGTTATCACTTTGGTGGACTGGGAGTGAAGGGACAGCTTTAGGGATGTAAGCTGTTTTAAATAGCTTTAATTTTTTTTTTCCTTTGGCTTGATTTTGGCTTTGGTTTAGAGGAGCAGTTTAATTATTTACTTTGCATACAAGATATTTTGCATTTCTGGCCATGCCCAGTAAAAGACATTAGCTCCTCCCTACCTCATAATTATAACTAAAAACACCCCACACCACCATCAAATTATCAAAAACCACTAAGGGAGGGAGCTGTGGGTCGAATGAATCCACAACTGGGATACAGTGTTGTAATTTAATAATGTTTACTAAATGTTCACTAAAAAGACTCACTGCTCAATCCCAGACCCCACATCTGTTTGTTGGTCAAAGCAACACAAAATTAACTTATAAAGCTTGATCATTTTTTCATCATGAGAAATATAGGGATGGGGTGATGGAACTGTCATACTGTCCACCAAGAGTCAAACACTAGAGTACAAATAATTCTGCAAGAAACATGAAATCAGGAAAACCGATGGGAAGAAGAGAGAGAATATAGATGAAAGGAAAAAAAGTAGGGTTCGGTATTGCCCTGATATCTGCAGAATTTGCAGAGAGAATTTTGCTAAAATGCCTGTAGCATTTGAACTTAAGAAGTAAACCTAAATATTAATTGCAACAAATCATAAATACCACAATTTGCAGAAACCATGTGCAAATACTCAGCTGAGTGTGTTATGGTTACATACATAAAGACAAAAACATATTGGTCTTGCTGACTAAGGCCAACACCACAACTAGTGAAATACACTGATTTTAATACCTCATTTCACTGTGATTTTGCAGCAGTAAAATACATTTGTAATTATGTAGCTTCAAGCATTTCTTATGGAAAATTACTTTTCCTTAACATAATGACCTTTTAAGTTGTGTTAATGCTTCATTTTAATTCCAAAACTATTTATACCACTTACAGTTAGTGCCATATAATTTAGAGCTCCTATTTTATGGTCTTCTTCTTCATTACTATTTTGTTGTATAAATATTTCTTTTTTAATATTTTTTTAAATGCTAGTATAAGTATGGCAAAGGAGAAAGCAAAATTAATATTGTTTTGTTTCTATATATTTTAAAAGGCAAAAAGAATAGAAATTCAGAAAATATTTTTAAAATAAAGAATATTTAGACAGTTTAAAAATTAATATGTTAAATACTAACATCATCTTTTCTATATAAAAACAATAATCAGATAAGAATTTTAATAAAAGAGAAAGTCTCATATAAGATAGCAACAAAAAGATGAACTCTCTAGAATGGATTTAGCAGGAAATACGCATGATTTATATGAAAATACATTTTTCTAAAATTCTATGGAGAGACGTAAATGAAGTTTTAAGTAATTTAATACTCTTGTGTTAGAACTCAATACTGTGTAAGTTTTAATTCTCATAAAATTCATATGTAAATTCAGTGCAATACCAATTAAAACAATAAATTTCATTGAAAATAAATAGGGAATGATATCCAAAAAATTACGAAAATAAAATTTTGAAAATAATAGCAATGTATTAGACTAGCTATGGAAATTTGTCATAAAAATATAATAATTAATATGGTTTTCTACTGGATGAGTGTATCAATCAGTTTGGATTAGGATATGCTGTAGTCACAAAGAGCCTCAACACCTTCGTGGCTAAAACAAAGGTTTAGTTTTTTGTTCATTCTACAGTCCATTGAAGGTCACCTCTGAGCTCCGTCCATAAGTCCTGAGTCTAAGGTTCAGGCTGATGAAACCACATCATCTTGAGCACTGCAGATTACCATGGCAGATGAAAGAATGTGAAAGCATTTTGTATTAATAATGAAGAGTTCCAGTACTTACCAATTCTGTTCACAACTCATTGGTCAGAAATGCTCCCATCTAATTACAAGGGGGTCTGGGAAATGGAATCTCACCAGGTGCCTGGAAGACAGAGAGCCAGAAATATTTGGTGGTCAACAGTAATGAATAATACAATCTGATATAAGCAGATCAAGAAAGCAGCCAGTAGTATCCAAAGATAGGAAATATGAGAATGAAGATTCTTATAATGTTTGAAATACAATATTGAAAATTTGTGTTTGTCTGTGTAGGAGGGGGTTGTGAATGTTTTACAAAAAAAGCTAATTATTTATTCAAGAAAGATTTACCTTTTTGCCTTGCACCTGCAATATGATTGGTGCTGTTATAGGTCCCAAGAATATGCCAGAGAACAAAAGAAACAGAAATTCCTGTTCTTACTTGGTTTATTAAAGACATACTGAAGAATACATGATCCTTGCCCTTGTGGACAAGGGCTGTCCACAAAACTGTGGATGTTACTGAGAACATATATAATCTTATTATACACATTTTAAAATCACACGTGTATTACCCTTGCAAGTAGACTGTTTGGGTACTTGTTTTAATTATTCATTTCCATTTAGGCCTTCATATTGTTGGGGCTTGGAACACATATGATACCCCAAAATATGACATTTGGCAATTGAGGAAGCTACAGGAGCAAGATGCTCACTCCGACCTTTTCCCACCTTTCTGCATAAAGTAGAGTCATAAAGAAATTCTCTGACCTACCTTGTCTAAAAGTAGGTCACAAGATCCTCGTGTTTTGGGAGGAAAAACATGCCACATAGAGAGGCCAAGAAGAATCTGAACAGACTTTTCTTAATGTTCTCTGATTTATTACCATTAACTCAAACCCTTTTTGTCCAATCATATTTCTCCACAACTATCCTCTTCTTTCATCAGACTTAGCATAAAAATACGCAATTTTCCCTGGGTCATCATTTCTGAAGATCTGATGCTATGTAAAATTTTGACTATATAAATTTGTTAAGCTTTGCTGCTGTTAATCTGTGTTTTGCTACGTCGGTGTCAACCTTGGTCTTTGTGATAAGTGAAGAAAAGTCAGCTCTTTTCTCCCCTATAATGCCCAATTTTAGTTTATTCTCATTGGATTATTTCAAAACAATGAAATTTGTGCCTTTTTTGCTGGTTGGCTTTTGCTTTTGAGGCCACAATCTGTATTAAAATGTTTCTAATTAAATATTTTAATTTCAAAAAATGTTTATTATCTTACATAAAATTATGTGTATTAATTGAAATACACAAAAGTCAACCAGAAGGACTAACATAATTCCTTGTAATCTACCACCTGTAACTATCGATCTTCAAAATTCTGATGTGTTTTTATTCATGTTATTATATAATAACTAGCTATTGAGACAACCAAGTGTAAATGGGTTTCTGGAAAACTCCAACCTGCCTGTGCACTGGGAGGAGTGCACACTGGGTTGGAACCATGGGAAGTTCCTGCCCTTTGCAGCAGGGAGGAGCCTATCCTCTCTCTCCTGTTCTGGGATGTCCCTGGGATTTAATCTGTGAGGTGGGAAGTGCACTAGCAAGACTCTGGCTTTGCGGAGGGTCCTTGTTTCCCTTTTTTTTAAGCCTTTTTGCCCAATAAATTCCGTTTTTTTTCTAACCCTTCAAAGTGCCTGTGAGCCTAATCTCTCATGGCCGTGTGACAAGAACTCGACTTTTAGTCGAACTAAGGAAAACTTCCTACCACACTATTTTTTTTTTAAGTTTGAAATAATCGAGTAAATAAACCTATGACTGCCGTTGATCTTAACATCAAGTAACTTTTATAACCCGTTCACATTTTTTTTCCTATGTATTTTTCCATTAAGTTATTTTATTGAATACACTGGTGCTTTTTTTAAGCAGTTTTAGATTCCAAGTTAAATTGAGCAGAAAATATGATGATTTTCTCACACCTAAAACCCCAACATGCACAATTTCCCCTACTATCAACATCTCCCACCAGAGTGGTGCATTTGTTACAATTGGTGAACCTACACTGACCCATCATTACCTCTTAACCATAGTTTTCATTAGAGTTTGCTCTGGGTACTACACATATGATGGGTTTTGACAAATGTATAATGACATGCATCAACCATTATAATATCCATGCAGCATAACTTTTCTTCCCCCCTAATCCTTTGTGCTCCATTTGTTCATCTCTCCAACTACCAGCACCCCAGGCCTTGGCAGCCACTGAATTTTTTACTGTTTCCATAGTTTTGCAGATTTAATTTGGTGCCTTCTCTATTTATAAGAGTCTGTTGTGATATAAAGTAATCCTTCTCTTCCTGGTATAGAGAGGGAAACACATTTACAAATGGAGACTTCATTATAAATATAAATTGCCCTTACAAAAGAGTAACTTACACTCTGTTTACAGAGCCTCTCCTGTGTATGCTATTTCACAAAATTATCAGCTCAAATTAATCCTTCTACCAGAGGGGCATATTTCAGGGTGACATATTCTAGTCTCCCACAGTATATTTATCTGGTCTCCTATAATATATTTATGTATATTTCTGGGCTTTCCGTTCTGTTACATTGGTCTATTTTTCAATTCTTTCACCAATACCATGCTCTCTTCATTACCATAGTTTTGTAGTAAGTCTAGAAGGCAATTAACTTGTGTACTTTAATCTCTTGTTATGCTATGTGTCCCTAAAAAATTCATGTATTGGAAACTTAATTGCCATTTTAACAGTATTAAGAGGTGTGGGCTTTATGAAGTAAGTAAGCCATGGCGGTCCACCCCTCATAAATAGAATAATGCCTCTATTGCAGGAGTTGATTAGTTATCTTAGGAGTACATTCCTGACAAAAACAGGAGTTTGGTTGCATCCTCTTTTTCTGTCTCTCATGAACTCACTTCTGCCTTTCATCTTCTGCCATAGAATGACCTTTGACAGATGCCAGAACCGTGGTGTTGAACTTTCTGGTCTCCAAAATCGTGAGCCAAATACATGTCTATTATTCAAGAATTATTCAGTTTTTGGTATTCAGTTAAAGCAACAGTAAATGGACGAAGACAGAAAATTGTTATCAAGTGGTGAGGTTGTTGCTGTAACAGATACCTGAAAATATGGAAATGGCGTTGGAATTGGGTAAGAGGGAGAGGCTGGAAGAATTGGAAGGAGCAGGCTAGAAAAAAACCTGTATTGTCATAAATGATGCATTAAGGGAAAATCTGGTGAGTACTCTGAAGACAGGAAATTTTTAAACCTCTTAAAAGTTACTTAAATAGTCATGACCAGAATGCTACTAAAAGTATAGAGAGTAAAGCCCATTCTGACGAAGGCTCAAATGAAACAGGAACAAGAAACTAGAATTGGATTAAAGACCATTCTTGTTATGAAGTAGCACAAAACAGCTCAAGTTTTTTTTCATGCCTAAGAACTTTCTGGAATGCAGAACTTAAGAGGGATGAACTAGGATACTTGGAAGAAATATCTAAGCAGCAAAGCATTCAGGCTGCCATATGCTTACTTTTAACTATATATGATGAGATGCAAGAGGAAAGGATTGACTTTAAAATAGAATTTATAATTAAAAGGAAAGCAGAGTGGAAAGATAATGAAAATTTGAAGTCTTATCATGTAAAAAGTGAAAACGTGTTCAGGAGACAATAGTAAGTGTGTGGCCAAGCAACTAATTGCTAAAGATAATGTCATGGATAGAAATAAGCCAGGTGCTATTTTTTGAGACAATGAAACAAAGACCCTGAAGGCATTTCAGAGATATTTGAGACTTCCCTTCTCATTAGAGACCAGAGCTCTAGGAGTACAGAATGTTCTGGGAGGAAAAGCCTAAAGCACCCATCATAGACTCACTATCTATGGCTGTCTACAGACTGTGCTCCTCACTTTCTGATATAGTGCTGCCTGGCCACCCCAGCCATGACTTAAGCAGACCCAGGTGTGACTCAACCCACCACTCTGGAAGGTACAAGCTATAAATTTTGGCAGCATCAACTTGATGCTAAGTCTGCAGACTCACAGAATGCAACTGTGGGGCCACAGCTTGCTCCACCTAGATTTCAAAGGATGATGTGGACAGCCTGGGTGTCCAGGCAGACTCTTGCCACAGGGGCGAAGTCACTATAGAAAGCTCCAACTAGGGCAGTGATAAACAGAAATTAGAAGTTGGAGTTTCCACAGGGTTCCCACCAGGGCAATGCTTGGTGGAGCCATGGGTGAGGGACTGTCACTGAGACCACAGGGTATTAAAACTGCCAGCATGCAATACCATCATGGGAGACTTGAAGCATGAGCTGAGTTCAGCAAAGCCATGGGAGAGGGGCTGTTTCCTAGGGCTTTGGGAGCCCAAACATTGTCCCAAATTATCCAGGAAGTGGGACATAGAGTTAAAGAAAATTATTTAAGCATTAAAAATTTAATATTTCCCCTCGAGTTTTGGATTTACTTAGTTACCCACCCTTTTTTTTTTCTTACCAATTTTCTCTTTTGGAATGGGAATATCTGCCCTGTCTATTCACCACTGTATTTTAAAATAAATAATTTGTTTTGATTTCACAGGCTCCCAGCTGGAGGGAATTTGCCACAGGATGAATCATGCCTTGAATCTCATCCATAACTCATTCAGATGAGACCCTGGGCTTTGAACTTTTGAATTGATACTGAATGAGTTGTGACTTTTGGGGCTATTGAAATGGAATAAATGTGTTTTGTATTTAAAGAGGACGTGAGTATTGGGGGTCAGGAGTGGAATACTATGGCTTGAATGTGTACTCTAAAAGTTCATATGTTGGAAACTTAATTGCTATTGTAAAAGCACTAAGAGATGGGGCCTTTAAGAGGTGATTAGGCCATGATGTCCCTGCCCTTATGAAGGGATTAGCTACTATACATTAATGCAGAAGAGGGCTCCTGATAAAAGAACGAATTTGTCCTCATTTTCTCTCTCTATCTCATGTGCTCACTTTTACCTTTTACTCTTCTGCCACAGGATAATGCAAAACAAAACATAAAAGGCTCTGGAAAGATGCTGGCACCTCGATATTGGACTTCTCAGTCTCCAGAAGTGTGAGAAATTATTGTTTTTTATTCATAGATTACCCAGTCTGTGGTATTGTATCAGTCTGTTCTCACACTGCTAATAAAGACATAACCAAGACTGGGTAATTTATAAAGGAAAGGGGTTTAACTGACTCACAGTTCCACATGGTTGGGGAGGCCTTACAATCAAGGCAGAAGGCAAATGAGGAGCAAAGTCATGTCTTACATGGCAGCAGGCAGGAGAAATTGTTCAGGGGAACTCCTATTTATAAAACCATCAGATCTCATGAGACTCATTCACTACCATGAGAACAGTATGAGGAAAATCGCCTCCATGATTCAATTGTCTTCACCTGGCCCCACTTTTGACACGTGGGGATTATTACAATTCAAGTTGAGATTTGGGTGGCGACACAGCCAAACCATATTATTCACCTCAGCCCCTCCCAAATCTCATGTCCTCACACTTTAAAACACAATCATGTCCTTCCAACAGTTCTTCCAAGTATCAATTTATTCTACCATTCACTCAGAAGTCCAAGTCCAAAATCTTATCTGATACAAGGCAAGTCCCTTCTGCCTATGAACCTGTAAAATCAAAAGCAAGTTGGTTACCTCCTAGATACAATGGGGGCACAGGCTTTGAGTAAATACACCCATTCCAAGTGGGAGAAATTGGCCAAAATGAAAAGGGCTACAGGACCCATGAAAGTCTGATATCCAGCGGGGCAGTCAAATCTTAAATCTCCAAATTGATCTCCTTTGACTCCATGTCTCACATCCAGGTCACACTGATGCAAGAGGTGGGCTCCCATTGCCTTAGGCAACTCTGCCCCTGTGGCTTTGCAGGGTACAGCTCCCTTATGGCTGCTTTTATAGGCTGCCATTGAGTGTCTGAGGCTTTTATAGGTGCACAGTTCAAGCTGTTGGTGGATCTACCATTCTAGGGTCTGGAGGACCATGACCCTCTTCTCACAGATCTATTAGGCAGCACCCCAGTGAGGACTCTGTGGGGGCTCCCACCCCACATTTTCCTTCCACACTGCCCTAGCAGAGGTTCTCCATGAGGGCTCTGCCCCTGCAGCTCAGCTCTGCCTGGACATTCAGGTTTATCTATACATCCTCTGAAATGTAGCAGAGATTCCCAAACCTCAATTCTTGACTCCTATGTACCTGCAGGCCCAACACACATGGAAGCTGCCAAGGTGTGGGACTTGCACCCACCCTCTGAAGCCATGGCCTGAACTGTACCTTGGTCCCTTTTAATCATGGCTGGTGTGGCTGGCACACAGGGCACCAAATCCTTAGGCTGCACACCGCAGGGTGGGGGTGGGGGTGGGGTGGGGGTGGGGTGGGGTTGGGGGGCTGGGAGCAGCACACAAAACCATTTTTTCCTCTAGGTCTCCAGTAGTGTTATGAAAGGGGCTGCCGTGATGACCTCTGACATGTCCTGGAGACATATTTTCTCATTGTCTTGGCGATTAACATTTGACTCCTTGTTACACAAATTTCTGCAGCTGGTTTTAATTTATCCTCAGAAAATGGGTTTTTCTTTTCTATCACATTACCAGGCTGCAAATTTTATAAACTTTTATGCTCTGCTTCCCTTTTAAATGTAAGTTCCAATTCCAAACCATATCTTTGTGAATACATAAAACAGAATGCTTTTAATAGCACTCAAGTCACCTCTTGAATGCATTACTTCTGAACATTTTTTTTTCTGCCAGATGTCCTAAATCATCTCTCTCAAATTCAAAGTTTCACAAAGTTCTAGGGAAGGGAACAAATAATAGCAGTCTCTTTGCTAAGACATAGCAAGAGTCACCTTTATTCCAGTTCCCAATAAGTTTCTCATCTCCATCTGAGAAAACTTCAACCTGGACTTCATTATCCATATTACTATCAGCATTTTAGTAAAAGCCACTCAAAATTTCTAGGAAGTTCCAAACTTTTCCACGTCTTCCTGTGCTCTTCTGAGCCCTCCAAACTGTTCTAACTTTTGCTTGTTACTCAGTTCCAAAGTTGCTTCCACATTTTCAGGCATCTTTACAGCAGTACCCCATTTACTATATTAGTCTGTTCTCACACTGCTTATAAAGACATACCCAAAACTGGGTAATTTTTAAAGGAAAGGGGTTTAATTGCTTCACAGTTTTAGATAGCTGGGGAGGTCTCACAATCATAGCAGAAGGTGAAAGAGGAGCAAATTCATGTCTTCCATGGTGGCAGGCAAGAGAGCTTGTGCAGGGGAATGCCCATTTATAAAGGCATCAGATGTCATGAGACTTATTCACTACCATGAGAATGATATGGGGAAAAGCACCCCCATGATTCAATCATCACCACCTGGTCCCACCCTTGACATGTGGGGATTATTACAATTCAAGTTGAGATTTGGGTGGGGGCACAGCCAAACCATATTGGGTATTTTGTTATAGGAGCAGAAAATGGACTAAGACACTTTGCATCCTGCAACCTGGCTATAATCATTCATTAATTTCAGTTGTCACAACTGTTATTTTTTAATTTGTGTTTTATTTTCTTGGTTTTCTCAAAATTACTAGATCTGATTACTGCTTTCATGTAAAATTGATACTAGGGATGTTTTAAAAAACACATTAGATATTCTAATTTACTAATTTCTGTTTTCATCTTTAAAAACACATTTTTCTCCTTTCTGCTTCCTTATGTTTGTTTTGTTACATATACTTAAAGTTTGCTTTGAATAATTACTTAATCTATTTCCATTTTACTTCTTTAATCACAAAAGCCTTTATGCTACTAAATTTGACACTGAGTACATCCTTAGACTCTAGCCTAAAAACAAAATTATAAGCTCCCCCAAGTGTCTGAATGGATTATCTCTTGGAGAAGGAGGCCCCAAAATAACCTTGAAAACGGAGTACTCAGCCTTGACCCTGATGGGATAGGAGGTTAAATATATCCCCTCCCTTGCTAACCACAATTCAGCTTTCTTCCCTAAGGGCTAAACAGAAAACAGTATGATCAAAAGTCTCTACCATTAATATCAACAACCACCTGACTTTACTTCTTCTTTTTTGCCTGGTCACATACCAGGTGACCATACAGTGGTCCTGGCCAGCCTAAGGAGAATGTGCAGTAAGGGTTTTTTTGTCCTCAACTTCACTTTTTGATAACAAAGGACCTAAAGCTTTACTGTCACTTTATGCTAACATTGCCCTTTTTTTGTACACTGGTTTTATGAAGGGTCATGAAGCTCAATTGTGCATATGCATGTTTGTCCTTTCATAGATATTCATGACTCCTCTTTTAGCTTATTGAATATGTATATTTGGTAACCCTGCATAAATTCCTGTTTCCTTTGCCCCTCCCTTGCTGGAAGCTATACTTCTCAGCCTGTCAGAATGACCACCCTGCAGGCCGCAACACTTTATGCGAAATAAAACCCTCATTTCCAAATGTATGAACCTCATCATTCATCAGTTGACAATATGTATCTTGCGCCTAGGGTATAATAGATAACGGGCTATTAAGTCATATGGCTGAAGAATTTACTTGCTCTGAGACACTGGGCATGTAAAATGAGAACAATGATAGTATCTTCCATGCAAGGTGGTTGTAATGATTAAATGAAATAATCAGTGAAAAAGAATTCATAAGGATTTATTTTCCATAATTTTTATTTTAATTTTTAAATTATTTAATATTTTTATTTTTTATAATTTTAATAAAACAAAAAAGTATTTTATTTTTACTAATATTTATATAATTGGAGCTATATTTTTGAATATATATTATTTAGGTTCAAAATTTAAGAGGCCTCTGTTAAAACATATTTATCAATTATTTTATTGAAATTATCTGTCTTTACTTTTCTTTTCTTTCTTTTTCTTTTGAGACAGAGTCTTTTATTTGGGCTCTATCACCAGGCTGGAGTGCAGTGGTTCCATCTCAGCCACTGCAACCTCTGTCTCCCGGGTTCAAGCAATTCGCCTACCTCAGGCTCCCAAGTAGCTGGGACTACAGGTGCTCACCAGCATGTCCATCTAATTTTTGTATTTTTAGTAGAGATGGGGTTTCACCATGTTGGTAAGAATTTCACCATGTTGGTAAGAATAGTCTCAATCTCTTGACTTCGTGATCAGCCAACCTCAGCCTCCACTTTTGAATTACACTTTAGGATTACAACCATGAGCCACTGTGCCTAGCCTATTTTTATTTTCTGATTTGACAGTAAGTGAGAGATTATACAGATAGCTTATATAAACTAAACTATCTTATAAGGTATGAATTTCTTCCAGTTCAATCATGGTATTTTCAACACATGTTGTTTTTTACATATTTATATGTTATGCAATTTATAAGACATATTTATGACTTACAGTTTCATTATGGAGTAGGGAATTCAATTATTGTATGAAGCATAGCCATGCCCATTTGTTTATATATTAACTATGGCTTCTTTCACATTACAATGCCAAAGTTTGCTAGTTGAAAAAGACAACTGTCCACAAAACCTAAAATATTTATTTTCTTTGCCTTCACAGGACATATGTTTGCCTATCCTGTATTTAAGCTTTTGGAGACATTAAATATTTAGCATTTTCTGTGTGACATATTGCATTTTTGTATCTTTCTTAACTAGGATAGCATGCTTTATTTCTGGGGTAAAATGTGTAAGCTTAGATGAAGCCAGGAATGGTAAGAGACAAAGTAGAGGTTCACAGAAAGGCAGTTAGAATAAAAAGGCCACCATGCTCATAACCGTTTCTCACAAACCTCCGGGTAGCAATGACCCCACTTACATAATATATGGGACTAATATATGTATCAGGAAAGGGCTAGCTGGTCTTTTTCATTCAGATAATCTTCTCAGGAATATAAGGCCTCTCAACATATTTTGGAAAGAGGTACTTATCCTGTTAGAGGGATTTCATAGTGTTGTTTTTAAAGACAAGTTGAAAGAAGGGGAACTATTGATATAATTTTTAAAATTAATTTTAAGATTCATAGAAATTTAAGGGTAATTTTAAGTTATAAGCTACAATGCTATAAAAAATGACAAAAATGACAAACAGGCCAATCAAACCACTGTTTTGGGCTCCCCCCACCAAAAAGTTGAAGATTTTCTCAGATAGGTTCCCATTTTGGTGATATTTTTCTCTTTCTACCAAAACGCTGATTTTGAAATATCACCAGTTTTATATGTCCATTTATTTAAAGAGGCTTTGGAAGATTTTTTTTTAATGTCAAGAGAGAGTTGATTAGAAATAACTTTAATTTACAAAATAAATATATAGAGCATAGCAATTTCAAGATACTCTGGGACATGACATTCAATTAAAGAAACAGAAAAATCAAATAATCCCAGAGTCAAGCAACATGAACTTAAAGAACAAAACATAATATTTACTAGAGAAAAAAATGCTTCTTGTAGCCTAGTTGTTTAAAATCTCTATGCAAAGTCCAAGCACTTATTATCTCTGATCATTTGGGCACCCAATCATACACTATCGGGGGAACCAGCCACCAATATTTCAACATAAGTCCTTTCTACTTTTCCTAAGTGTTGGCCAGTCTGAGAAATAAAAGAGAAAGAGTACAAAGAGAGAAATTTTACAGCTGGTCCTCTAGGGGTGACATCACATATTGGCAAGTTCTGTGATGCCCCTTGAGCTACAAAACCAGCAAGTTTTTATTAGGGATTTCAAAAGGGGAGGGGGGTAAGTCACAAAGATCACATGCTTCAAAGGGCAATAAAAGATCACAAGGGCAGAAGGGCAGAGCAAGATCACAAGGCCAGGGCAAAATTAGAATTACTGATGAGGTTCCACGCCCTGCTGGGCACGCATTATCATTGATAAACGTCTTAACAGGAAACAGGGTTTGAGAGCAGACAACTGATCTGACTAGTATTCACCAGGCTGGAATTTCCTAATCCTAGCAAGCCTGAGGGCATTGCAGGAGACCAGGGTGTATTTCATCCCTTATCTTCAACCACATAAGGCAGATGCTCCCAGAGCAGCCTCCATACCCTACCCCTGGGAATGCATTCCTTCCCCAGGGTTATTCCTTGCTGGGAAAAGAATTCAGCGATATTTCTCTAGGCATAAGGTACATATTGTCAACTGAAGAATGATAAGGTTCATAAATTTGGAAATGAGGGTTTTATTTCACATAAAGTGTTGCAGCCTGCAGGGTGGTCATTCTGACAGGCTGAGAAGTATAGCTTCCAGCAAGGGAGGGGCAAAGGAAAGCAAGATTCCTTCCTTCGTGGAGTTTACATTCTAGTGGAGAAGTTAGACAATATATCAGTACACAAATAGACAACACGTTCATAAATAATGGTAAAGAGCTATGGAAAACAACCAAACAAACAAAAAAGAAACAGAAACAATAGTGTGATAACTGTAGTGTAATGGGTTAGAGAGGGCAACTCCAAAATGAGCATTCAAAGGTGGATATCCAGTTAATGAAAAGACGCCAGCCTCAAGGAAAGGAGAGAAAAGCATATTTGAGACTCAATAAATAATAAGTATGAAGGTCCTGATGCAGAAACCAGATCTACCTGCTCCAGTATAGGCACATATTTGTCTGTAGCCTGAGCTCAGTTAGCAAGGGCAGAGAGCAACTGTTGGACACGAAGATGGAGAGGTACTCAGGAGGCCAATGGAAGATTTTAAACCGGAAAGTAAAGTGATCTTCCAGTTAGGAAGCCATTGTTAAGTGTCTCAGCTAGAAATAAAGGTGGCTTGAAAGTCAGAGATTTTAGCAGGTTTTGGGCAAAGTATGTGAACATAGGATATGTTTTAGAAAAAGAGCTTTGTAAATTTTACCACAGTGTGAAAATTTAATGTATTATGACTATAGTTACTCATTAAATATTTTAAATAAATTCATCTTAGAAATTACTTTCAACTTTTCACTCTTTTTTAAAATATTAACTCACCTCCAAACACATTTCTATACCACTATAGCTGTCTTTGTTTCCTTTGTCCTTTTTCAATACAACAAACTAGATTCTGATGAAATAATACCCATGTGCATAGTTGCTACTTGCTAAATATTTGCTATATTAATGACTGCATAAATAAAATATAACAGGCTTGTTACAGGGCTGTTGGGTCAAAAAATATTTGAATGAATGAAACATAGATTGGAAGGGTTTATTGCAACCAGTTAAAAGTCAGTCAACAGTCTCTTCATTTCAGGATAGGAATTTTATAATGTCACTGACCCTGGGATATGTGTTTACATGAGACTTCTTGGCAGCATTAGTTTAGTCTGGTAGCATAAAATAATGTATATAAGTGGGCTTTGGAAAGAATACAGTTTTGTGTCAATAATTGTAAGAATTGCTCCCATTTATTTTCTGACCCCTATGTGCATTAGATCTCGTGCCAGGCATTTTTACATATACTGTCTTGTTTAATTCTCACAAAAATCATGAAGGATAAATGTTATCGTTTTGTTTTAAAATTGAGGGAATTATTACTCAAATGTTATTTAACATCTGAATGAAGATGTATCTTTCAAACCCGAGTCTCAATTATTCTATTGCTTCAAAGATTTAGAATTGATTTAGAAATAAATATTAAAACACAAATATCTAGGAAATTATTAATTTCTTTGAAGAATATCCTAGAAATTATGCTACATATGTTCCTAAAATAATCATAGAATTATAGATTGTAGAGATTTAGAGCTAGATCTGTAAGGAACCAGATGCTTCTTCATATGTAATTTCTTGCCTGACTTTCACATGCTCAAGGTCACAGAAAAGCAAAGCTGGGATTCAAATCCAATTTGGTGCTCTTCAGACCATAGCATACTGGCTCAGAATTTGACATTTTGTTCATCTCTGTGTTTATAAGAAGGCAAGATAAAAGACCCAGAGAAATCTATGAAAGGGCTCATTTTGCCATTGGTGAAAACAGAAATTGTGATTTACTTGAAAGAAAAAGATGACATAATAAAAGCAACAAATAGCTTTGGCTTTAAAATATAGTATGCCCTAAAAAATGCCTGAAAATAATGAAACAAGAGTGCTTAACACCATCATAAGAGTGTATTGCTCCAATGTAGAGAAATATAGAGGTGGAATGGAACCTGTGAAATGTCAAAGGTAAACTTGGCCAATGTCAGCAGTGTGCATTGCAGAAACCTCTGGAATTCATGACAGAGAAAGCAGGAGGATGTAGTAAACAACAAAAAGATCACTGCATTGAGCATTCCACAGATTTCTCAGCAGAAGAGGAATTTTCATCTCTCTGATGCTTTCAGCTCAAATGGGCCCCAAATGACAAATATACAGTATGATTCTCCTGCCACCCCACCCCCACACTGTGACCTCTGAGTGGAAAGAGACACCTACAGACATAAGCCTGGGGAAGGCAGGTCTTTACACTCAGGGACAATCTCTCTTGCATACACACTGGAAATGCTTTCTCTGCTCCCACCCATAACAACAAAGTCAGAATGCCCTCCACCTACACCAAATTTTTCAATGACTAATTTGTATGTCATGTAATTAAGACAACTGATTTCTCAGAAAAAATAAATGTGGTTGCATTGAGCGTCAATTAGAGTTTTCTTTAAATGAAGGTTTTTTCTTATTTCTGTTGGATATGCAGAATCCTAGTTTTGTAAAGAGTTTCAAGTGAATTCAGAGTAGATGTTCTGGATATTAATCATACAAATGATGATACACAAATATGAGAAACAAGGTCATTTAGATAGGCTATAATTTATTATGGTCCACAAGGTTAGGAGTAAGTTAGAATCCCATGTTGAAATATGTTTCTGGGGTATCCCATGCAATCTGTCACATTGATGGTTAAAAGTGAACTGCAGTGCCTAGGCTGAAAGTGGGATAGGGTGTTATTGGGAGTTGTACCTATTAATGTTTGGGAGGTTTGATTTAAATAATCACATCAGTTTACATGTTTATACCAATGTAGTTGCTTCCCCATTGTGTTGTCATCCAATTACAACTCAATGTTTACCTTGTCCCATTGACTTAGAGGACTTGGAGAGCCTTTAATTGCCTGTGGGGGAAAAAATGTAAAGGTGTTTTTAAATAAGTTAATGCAGCAGACAAAAAAATTTATAGAAATCAGAAAATAAGAAAGATCCAACATTATTGCTTTTAAAGGAAGAGATATCTGAATCACATTCAGATATCTTGTTCATAGAACAAAGTGTTCTGTTTCTAGTCTATGGCAGAACAAATCCTATTATTTTCCTATGTAGCAGCCATCACAAGGTAATTCAGTAATTTTTTATTTAATCTATTTCCTTGATATTATACTTTACAGAATATGTTTTGTCTGTGTTTTTTTCTATCTCAATCCATCACCTAGTAAAGCCCTTAGCAAATGGGAGCTATTTAGTTCATATCTGTTGAATGAATGAACACATATCCCTATACTTCACTCTCCAAATGGTATATCCTAATAATGGATTTGGATGGATAAACTCATATGTGTTTTCAATGATTGGGGTATTTTATGCAAGGGCCTCTGATCTGTGAAGAAGACAGATCAACAAATAATCTGTATGTTTTGGTGTGAATATCCCTCAATATTCACATGGTATTAACAGGTGGATTTTGAGAAATGATTAGGTCATAGGGACTTGGCCCTCATGAACAGATTAGTGCTTTGTGAAAGGGGTAGAGGAAACTAGCCTAGGTCTCTTTTCTGTCTTCTGCTCTTTTACCTTGTGGGGACCCGGTGTCCTTTCCATCCAGAGGATGCAGCAACAAGGCGACATCTTGGGGACAGAGAGCAACTCTCACCAGACATCAAACCTGCTGGCAACTTGATCTTCGGCTTTCCAACCTTAAAAAATACAAAAAAATAATTTTTTATTATTCAAAAATTAAACAGTCTGTGGTATTTTGTTGTAGCAGCACAAATGGAGGAAGACACTGTGGTTAACACTATAGCCAATAGAGAAAGATACAGAGGCTTCTGGGAACAGAGAAGAGCTCCTGGTTCAGCTTTGTAGGTTGGCCTGTTTTGAGATTTCTTCCACCTTTCCTCCCACCTCCCATTATATTTCTTTGCTAATGCTTGGTATAAGTCTACATCAAATGCATTATTTTCTGGCCCATCTGTGAGTCTCAAGTGTCTGTGCCCTTCCTCCACCTCCCTGGGAACCCAAGTCTCAGGTACAAACACTGTTATTTGTCCTTTTTGATAGGATTTCTGTTCATTCTGTCTGGTATCAAAGACTGGTCCCCCCTAGACCTCCTTAGTGCCTCAACCTAAACTCTACCTACTCGGCTAGTGCTTTAATGCATAATGCTCCACTCAGTAAGTGCTTAGTGAAAATATATTGTTCAGAACACTGACTTCTGAGCCTATAGTTGCGTAGATTTCTGGTTGATTGGAACATTCCTAAAAGCCAAATTCCCACATTCTAACTTTTGGGAATTTTAAGCTCAACTCTATCAAAAAGTGACCAGAAGCCTAATAGTTTGGGGTCATAAAGATTTTTATATGATTTTACATTAAACTTTACATAAATTTGATTGAATCCTTTGAATAATACTAGTATGTCTCTCAAAAGAGATGATTTGGGAAAACAAAATCTAAGCAAAGTTTGCCACATAAATCTCTTTAGCCCTGCAAAAGCAAAGCAAGTGCTTTGTCAGTATTTCCATAGAACTTGCAAATAGAACACCCTTCACTATGAATAACAAAGAAAAGCAGATAACTTGCATGAAATGAGCCTTCTGGTACTTTTTTTTTGTCATAAAAATCCTCGAACTCCTTTCATCTCACCTGTAAATTGGCTGTTATGATTATCCCAATTTTACAGATGAGTAAACTAAGTTTAACAGAAGTTTTACAATTTTCCCATGGTCACATCTGCTGCTAAGCAGCAAAGCAGGGAATGTGACTGCAGTTCTGACTCTCCCCAAAGCTTCTCTCAGAGAAGTAGAATCAAGTGGTAAAGAACATTTGGGATTTAAATCTAGACTTGTAACTACCCAGTGGATTTTTTTTTTGCCTGCTGCCTAGATAGAAGCAATTTATCAAGACAGGGTAATTGCAATAGAGGTAGAGTTTAATTTTTGCAGAGCCAATTGAATGGATGACCAGAGTTTTATTATTGCTCAAATCAGTCTTCCCTAAAATTCAGGGGCTAGATTTTTTTCAAGGATAGTTTGGTGGGCCAGGGAATGGTGCTACTGATTTGTGGGGGATACAATGACAGAGATATGGAAAATAGTCTGCTTCTGGGTGGGGCCACAGGACCAGCTGGTAAGTCTGGGTGGAACCATCCTCATCAGAAATGTGAAAACCTGAAAAGACATATCAAAAGGCCAATCCTAAGTCTTACAATAGTGCTGTTTTCTTCAGGAGGTTAAAGGCAAGTCAGGGATTATTTAGATCAGATCACTTTCACTGTCATAATTTTCTTACTGTTACAATTTTTGCAAAGGCAGTTTCAGTCTTGCTAGAGTTCCAGTCCAGTCTCTCCTGTATGATCCTGAGCATATTATGAAACTTCCTTGAGCACAGTTTCATTATAAATCAAGTGGGAATAAAAATAATTAAAATAGTTGTTGAATATGTTTAATGGGCTAAATGGGAGAACCAATGGGTTCTCCTTGCCCACTACCTAGCAGAGCCAATTATCAAGACAGAGGAATTGCAATAGAGGAAGAGTTTAAGTCATGCAGAGCTGGCTGTATGGGAGACTAGAGTTTTATTATTACTCAAATCAATCTCCCTGAAAACTTGGGGACTAGACTTTTCAAGGATAATTTGGTGGGTAGGGGTTGAAAAATGGGGAGTACTGATTGGTCGGGTCTGAGATGAAATTATAGGGAGTCGAAGTTATCTTTTTGTAGAGTCAGTTCCTGGGTGGAGGCCACAAAACCAGATGAGCCAGTTTATCCATCTGGGTGGTGCCAACTAATCCATCAAGTGCAGGGTCTGCAAAATATCTCAGGCGCTTAGGTTTTACAATAGTGATGTTATCCCTAGGAGCAATTTAGGGAGGGTGAGAATCATGCAGCCTCCAGCTGCATGACTCCTAAACCATAATTTCTAAACTTGCGGCTAATTTTTTAGTCTTACGAAGGGAATCTAGTCCTCAGGAAGGAAGGGAGTCTGGGGAAAGGACTGTTATCCTCTTTGTTTCAAAGTTAAACTATAAACTGAGTTCCTCCCAAAGTTTATTTGGTTTATGCCCAGGAATGAACAAGGCCAGCTTGGAGATTAGAAAAAAGATGGAGTCAGTTAGGTCAGATCTCTTTCAGTGTTATAATTTCCTCAGTTATAATTTTTGCAAAGGCAGTTTTAGAGATATGGGCATTCACAATTTTTTAACTAATTTGACGGAATTGTTTTCAAAAGGCTTTCTATAGTGTGCAAAAGTAATAAGAATAGTGATTTGTCTCAGCAACTGCCTTGCATCATGTTAAACACCCAGACCACAACCCCTACTTCCTATATGTATGTGGAAGAAAGTTGTATTTTAAATTATCTGGGGTTCTCATACTCCTTGGCTCATGTATTTTAAAATCCATTGGTGAGTTCTGATTGCAAGTAGGTTATTTTGAGTGTCCTATGGAACCATCACTGTGGAGCTACCATGGCTGACAGGGACGACCTGGTGACCCTTTCGATGGTGGGATTCTAAGGAGTGACAGCTTGAGATATAGCATATGTGCTTGGAGAGCTTTCCAGGGACAGACTGCATTTTTGGCCTTAGTGTTTCACAATGCCGAGGCATTACGGGGACATGACTGTTAACAATAGAGCATGCCATTGTTTTGCCGGTATTTTTTTTCTCAAGGCTTTCTGAGTGACAGTCCCTGGGGAGAGTGAATTATCATCCTTAACTTGTAACTTAACTGCTCCTGTTGTCATTCTGCATAATTGCTGTCACCCAGGTAAAACTAAGTTGTTTTTCTCCCTGGTAAATTCTCCCACACTCAGCTTGGAGCCCTTCAGGCAAGGCAGGCAGTAGGGAACCTGGGCAGATAATGTGGCAATTTAAAGGCATCCCGGAAAGGGGGAATCTTTAAAAGGCTTTTTCTTTAAGACTAATGTCATGTACAGTGAAGATACTGGTTTAAATAACTGAAGTTGCAATTCACTTCACAATTACAAGCGTAGGGATTATAATAGTATGAACCACATTGTAGTTGTGAAAATTAAATTAGTCGATACATGAAAAGTGCTTAGTTCAGTGTGTGGCACAAAAGACCTCGGTAAATGTTGGCTTTTCTTACTTTGCAATCTTATGTGCTTATTCATTACAACCATCTTTCAAGGTAGTAATTATGATTCTCGTTTTTTAGATGAGAAAACTGAACTTTTTTGGAGCTGGAATTTAGAAGTAAGTAGGTTTAAGTCTAATGCAGATGGGCTTGACTTCCGAAAAAGCTCTCTAGATCCAGCAAGTGACTAGATTCACCAAGGGAAAGCTCTCTAGATTTGTTGTTGTTGTTGTTGTTGTTGTTGTTTTGCCAAGTAAGATGTGAAAAGAGCTTGTCCCTCAGGGGAAATTACTATAGACTATAGGGTTTATCAAATAGTCCCTTTATTTGAATAAATTATTTTACTTTTTCAAAAACCACATTTTCATAAAACTAATATAACTAGCTAAATACAATAACTAATTTTGAAAAACAACTGCTTCAATAATTTATTTGCTTTCATGAAGAGACTGAGGCTGATAATAGATATTGGTAATGCTTACCATAAGAGTAATAGTAAACACAATTACAATAATGATGGTGATGTTGATGGCGATGATGATAATAATATAATAATGTATACCATTTATTGACCCTTTACTATAAGCCAAGCATTGTTCTAAGAACTTGCCATCAATATCCCATTTAATTCTCATTAGTCAGGTGCTATTATTATCTCTTATTTATATATTATGAAACTGAAACTTAGAAAGATGAAGTAAAATACTGGAAGTGACAGTTGCTACATGGATGAGACGGATTTGATGTCAGGCTATCAGGCATCAGAATTATGTTTTTTATACAGTTTGTAAATGACACATTAGGACTCGAACCCAACACCCCCTTCTTCCATGTTCATTCTCTTTCCTTTTTGTTCAAATGGGTGCTGAGCATGGATGCCCTTTGACCAACATTTAGTTAGATTTTCTATAAAACTAGGCAGCACACACTCATTAGATTTGAGAAAGCAAAATTTACTTAGACTATAGTATGGTGCATACCGTCAATGCCCAAATACACAAATCAAGAGTAAATATAATATAAAAATTGAGTTCACTGACTACATAGATGATTCTTAATCAGGTCTGGAAGAGTGGGAGAGGTGGCCCAGGAATATGGTTAGGGATGGAGGCTACAGCCTAGGAAGCAAAGGAAGGATCTTGGGAGATGTACGTTAAATAAGCACTTTCAGATGACTATATGACTATGGTTTTCATTATATACAAACTACAGAAAGTAAAACTCAGCAAAATCTTTGCTAGCGCGTATAGGTCATGGGTTAAAAAGAGAGGATGAACCACTTCCTAAAGATATGTCTACTTTTTATCAACACATACTTTAGTTTCAGACTGACCTATGCTTAAACACTGATTACACTTTTGAGTAAGTGAAATCAGCTGAGTTTCAGTTTGATCATCTTTAAAAGAGAGATTTTGATACTTTCCTTGCAGACATTGTTCCTAGCACATGGTAAAAACTCTATAACCAAAACCTATCACTACTATTATTATCTACTTTAACAAAAATGTAAAGTGTTATTCGTTTAATGACAAAAACACCAGTGGTTTTGATAAATGCATATTTCCATTAATTTTATTATTGATACTTCATAATCTATTCAATATCTCTTTCTCTAGGTACTAATAATTGTACTCACTTGAAGTTACCCACTTTTACCTTTATTTTCTTTATTTTTATTTATTTATTTATTTATATTTTTTTGGGACGGAGTCTCGCTCTGTCGCCCAGGCTGGAGTGCAGTGGAGCGATCTAGGCTCACTGCAAGCTCCGCCTCCCAGGTTCACACCATTCTCCTGCCTCAGCCTCCCTAGTAGCTGGGACTACAGGCACCCACCACCATGTCCGGGTAATTTTTTTGTATCTTTAGTAGAGACGGGGTTTCACCGTATTAGCCAGGATGGTCTCCATCGATCTCCTGACCTCATGATCCACCCTCCTCGGCCTCCTAAAGTGCTGGGATTACAGGTGTGAGTCACCGCGCCCAGCCTTCTTTATTATTATTATTATGTATTTTTGTTTCTCTTTTCTCTGTTTTTTTCCCCAGGATCTCTCTGCTTCCCTTTTTCAAACCAGGTTATCTCTTTAGTTAAAACTTCATGACTTTTTCTCTTTAAGGTACTCAAAACAAGAAATTCCAGTTTTCACAGCAGATGTAAGTATTTTGTTTCAAAAATAAGTAAACAAACACACACAACAATTTTAACTCCTGATTATGCTCACTGGGAGAAAGCAGGTATTGTAATCTGGACATTTCTTGATGAAATTCCTCACAAGCAGTCTTAAAACGTACAAAGGTTTGGCTTCATATGGATGGGCTTTCAAAAATAATGTGTAGACCAGCCTGACCCTCTAGAGGTGCAAAGTTGCAAATTCCAGTTGCATTCTTTG
Organism: Macaca nemestrina; assembly: GCF_043159975.1. Taxonomy (NCBI): domain Eukaryota; kingdom Metazoa; phylum Chordata; class Mammalia; order Primates; family Cercopithecidae; genus Macaca; species Macaca nemestrina. The sequence continues at coordinate 178,585,212 of NC_092127.1, read as the reverse complement.
AAGGGTTAATGTCATTGTGAAGAGACTCAGAACAATTCACCCCAGTGACCAGCTGGTGGTGACACTGTCACTTTCTCATGGTCTGGACCTTAGGCGCCAGGGTCAGACGTTTTGCAATTGCCTTGACAGTTGTAGGGAGGAGTTATGATATTTAACCTAGGACACCAGCCAACAATTATCTATCTGTCAAAACTTTTCAAATATAATTCAGTGTTACTGGGTCCTGCTGAGCCTGAGACTGCCAACCTGTCTGAGTTCCATAGGAAAGATCTTCAGATAATTTCTGTAAAGGCAGACAATGGCAGCCCCATCACCAAAACTCAGAGTTAAGAAGGGAATAAAGACAATTTTTAACCACACTTCTCTTCCACTAAAAGCAATCAAAATGTCTTTGACTTTTGCATGAATTTTGAGTCAGGAAAAGCTACGCCTCCCCTCTTAGAACCTCTGGATTATAAAAGCTGGCTCTGCAGCACGTGGTTTTCTGGGAGTTAGGGAAGTGTCAGTCTGGCTTAACTCAAACCTGCTCGTGCACTGCCTTTCAAATTTGAGCACACTAACCTCTTCCAGGCCACCTTCAGAGTTCATTTTCATGCTCTGATCCCCAGATCTACTGCCTCTCTCTCGATCTCTGTACTCTTCAGTTAAAATGGCACAATGGGGTGACATTTGATTTGCAGAAGATAGAAGCACAATCATTGCCTTTGATTCAGTGCTATGAAAATTTTCCCTGAGAACAAGTTTACTTGGGGAAGGAAGGAGAAAGAAAAAGGAAATCTCTGCGCGTGTGTTGTGTGTGTGTTGTGTGTGTGTGTGTGCGCACGTGCATGCGTGGTGTGGAAGGTGGGGATACCCTTAGAACTTTGCTGATAAAATCAGCAGAGATTTGAGAGTGCATTATAGTTTTATTTTTTGACCAAACCGTAGTGCTGGGGGATTTGACTGCCTTGAGAAAAGAGGACACATTTGTCAGACTTTTCACTTCAATATGTTTGTGGAGTGGGTAAATAAAATACTTGAGTGGATATGAATTGCTCTGTTGTCCGGTGGCTTTAGGGCTAAAGGTTTACCTTATAGTTTTGCAAGTCCTCCTTTGGCTTATAACAGTTTTGTGAGTGAACATATTTGAGATTCCTTACCCTATAGCAAAGCAGCTGAAAAATCAATGTGCCTACTGAAAAGTGAACTCACAGGTGTCAGAAGAAAAATGCTTTAAATATCAATAAATGTATTTCAGAAAAATGTGGCGTTTCTGCCTACTGTGTGACTTGAGTGTAAATTCTAGGACATAGCAGGTGCTTGATGAATGACTTTTGGATGAATGCATGTGCTATTTACATAACACATATTTCATAACAGCTAACTAGCTAACTGTTCTGCTCTTGATGTAGGTAATGGGTCAGTAATAGGTCCATGTGATGTTGAAAAGGAAATAAATTAGAAAGGAGGCCATTTCAACTTAGGTGCTCAATACATTATGGTTGGATAAATTAAAAATTCACTACTGAAAAGATGGTCAGTCAAGTCATTTTATGCTGCCTGTATTTTGTTTCAAGGTTATTAGACTCTAGGCATAAGCAGAACATAGCTAAACATAAATTAGAAAAAAATCCTGAAATCGATTACTATAGAAATTTTTTTTCTTTAAAAGGAATGGCAACTGTTTTTTTTTTAAATTATTATACTTTAAGCTCTAGGGTACATGTGCACAACATGTAGATTTGTTACATATGTGTACATGTGCCATGTTGGTGTGCTGCACCCATTAACTCATCATTTACATTAGGTATATCTCCTAATGCTATCCCTCCCCCCTCCCCCCACCCCACAACAGGCCCCAGTGTGTGATGTTCCCCTTCCTGTGTCCAAGTGATCTCATTGTTCAATTCCCACCCATGAGTGAGAACATGTGGTGTGACTCCACCTCTGGGCAATTGTTTATATGCCATTATGTTAAACAATTATACATATAATACATATATACATATACATATAATAAAAATAACAAAAATAGAAAATGTCTTGTTGGTCATATATGTATGTATATATTTTTAAACCACTTTATTAAGGCACAATTGGCATGTAAAAAGGTTTGTTTATTTAATGCATGCAACTCAATGAGTTTAGGAATAAGTACACACTCATGAAACCTCCCCACCAACAAAGCCATAGACATATCCCTTACCTCCCAAATTTTCTTCTGCTTTGTCATTGTCATCATCATCAGTGTGTGTGTGTGTGTGTGTGTGTGTGTGTGTTTGGCAAGAACATATAAGATCTGCTCTCAGAAAATTTTGATAACACAATATACTATGTTAGCTCTTGGTACTATTCTGTGTGGTAGATCTCCAGAGCTTACTTATTTTATGTAACTGAAATTTTGTATCGTTTATAAGTCAAATATGTTGTTAATATATTGATTAGATCTTATACATTACTTATGTTTAAGGTCAGAATAAGTAGAAGTTAGAAATATCTCCCAGCATCGTAAAATGACTGAATGTTCAATTATTGAGAGAAAAAAGAGCCTAAGTCTGCTGTGCAAGCAGCCTGATATATCTACTTAGCAGCACTTCATCTGACCTTGACCAACAGTGTCCCTTATGATGAACTCCTTTTAGAAAAGGATTTCTGGAGGATATTTCCCGTGTTTTGAAAAACACCAGTTGATTTTCTTTGATCAGACCACAATACTAATGTATTTAATGGTATTTTTCTCTTTACTTTGACACAAAGGAAGCATAGGTTCAAATTTCCTACTCTGCTACAGACTAGGTAAGGATAATAATATTTATCTTATAGTGTAATGAAGAACAAATGAATTAGTAATGCAAAGTATTTATTGTAAAGTACAAACTTTACCATTAAGTCTGAGCCCCTTGATACCACAGGAAGTGATGTAAAGACTTGCAGGTTTTCAGGGCCTCTGGCCACATCTGGCATCCAGGAAGCGTTCATCTCAATGGCTTTGGCCATGGGATCTTCTAGGCCTTGCATGACCTTGTGATATCTTCTCAAACACCTATTTACCTCCACCTTTGTAAATCCTTCCTTCCCCTTGCCAACTCAAATAGAATTGATTTCTTGATTCATGGTGTCACCCTGGTATTCTGTATATAGCAATATTTCTCAGCTTTGGCGCTATTGACACATGGGACTGGATAATTCTTGGTTGTAAGTAACAGCTCCAACAACCTGGATGAAGAGTTACCTACTTCAAACTACCTAAAGCAATGTCACTCTACATTACTGTTGGTGCTTATTATTCTATAATTAGTTTAGAAAATATCTTTGCATATTTTCTGTATACACAATACTGACTAATGCTGCCCCTTTCTAGTTGCCTGTAGCAGATATTGAAACTTTATCACTATTGTAGATTGCCTTTTATTAAACCTCATCAGGATGGGCAGTTAACCAAATCATCGAAAAGGTTGAAAATAGCAGGGAAACATAATGTTTATAACTTAAAAATATAAAAAGGCATTATTTATCCATCTTTCTCATAAATTTAACCTGTAATTCATCCTATACAATTTCCCATAGTAATTTCTTTAAAATAAAGAAAAAACTTGGAGAGACTTATGAGACATATTAGTTATATTCACTCTAGAGTTTCATTATTGTTTTCTCTGTCTTGTCATTGTCTAACCTACATCTAATTACACAGCAATTTTTCTTTTTTTTCAGACGTAGTCTTGTTCCGTCACCAGGCTGGAGTGCTGTGGCGCAATCTCTGCTCACTGCAACCTTCGACCCTGGTTCAGGCTATTCTCCTGCCTTAGCCTCCCGAGTAGCTGGGATTACAGGCATGCACCACCATGCCCAGCTAATTTTTGTATTTTTAGTAGAGACAAAGTTTCACCAGGTTTGCCGGGATAGTCTCAATCTCCTGACCTCGTGATCCGCCCACCTCGGCCTCCCAAAGTGCTGGGATTACAGGCGTGAACCACCGCGTCTGGCCAACACACACAATATTTATCAATCAAGTTCACTGTCTTATGTGGGTGTGGTTTGCAGTGCCCCAAAACAATTACAAGCAATTACAATTATAACGTCAAAGATCACTGATCACGGGCCACAATAACTGAGACAATTAATAATGAAACGTCTGAAATGTCTGAAATATTGTGAGAATTACCAACATGTGATACAGAGACATGAAGTGAGCATATGCTGTAGGAAGAATGGTACAACAGAATTGCTCAACAGAGGGTTGCTGCAAACCTTCAATTTGTAAAAAGTGCAATATCTGTGAAGCACAATAAAGCAAAGTGCAATAAAATGAAATAAGCATGTATTGGATCACATATTTTCTAAACATTACCTCATTTGGTCACCAAAAAATAATAAGACAATTATATCAGTCCCATTTCTACAGGTGAGGAAATTAAATCCCAGAGAAATTTAGGTATTTACCTAAGGATTGGATCAGAATTTCAGACCATGAGCATTAACTCAGAGAAGACTCTGAGAAGACTAAAGACAAGGAGGGAAACAACACTTATTGAAAGGCATATTTTAACTAGAAACTTTCTATATTTCAAAAACACTTAAGAAGTCATTATATTAAGTCAATTGCTACTATCAAGAAACTAAGCCTCAGAGATATTTAGGCAATTTGTCTAAAATAATGGGATCAGAATTTAAGTCCATGTCTATTGAATCAAAGTGATTGTTCTTCTACTTAGAAGAGAGAATGTTTTAGCTGGAAGGGGCTTTTTTGAAACAGTTCAAAATAGATTCCTAATGTCATTGATAAAATAAAATAAGGATTAAAGAGAATGATGTCCTTTGTAGACTTGCAGAGAGGAGAAATGCAAATGAAACACGATCTTGGAAAACAAATTTCTATCTCTGTTATTGGACGGCCATTCAACATCCTTTAAAGGAATGCACTTTTGTATAATTAGTGACCACAATAAGCCTAATCTAGGAACAACTGTTTTTGGTCAACTCCTACAAATTTCTTGTGGGAGAAAGATGGACTTCCTTTTCTATGAATTCAGAATTCATAGCACATGGTAGTCACCCAGTATATGTTTGTTGGATAGATGATGAATGAAACAGAAAAAATAACAGAACATCTTTTTTATGAGAATGCCTATATATTTAAAAGCATATTCTATTGTCAACTCTGACAACAAATAAAGGCCACTTTCCGTCTACTGGGATATGAATCATATTTTCCCTACAATCAAATTGACATATTTCTAGAAGATACTGACCTCAGTTTATAAATAGTCCCATGCCAGAGTGAAATGAGAAAAGACTGTAAAAGACTGGACTAAAAATTATGAGGTTGGTGAGAGTATGGTGGAGAAGAGAGAGAAAAGAGTGGTAAGAAGTAAACGCTGCCTGTCTGCCTCATTAGGGTATATATTTACTTCTGTATGCACATATGCATGTGCACGTGCATTTGTGTGACAGAAGTTAGCTAAGAAAGAACAGTTAAAGATAATATAGTTGTAAGAAATAATTTTATCAAGTAATTTACAGGATATGGTGTTCATAAACAATAAATTTACAAATAGTTATGGAGCCTTTACCGTGTGTTAGACACCGCTGTAAGTACCGGAGAACCAACAGTAAACCAACCAGGTCTTTGACACTGCTGTAAGTACCACAGACCCAATAGTAAACCAAACAAAGTCCTATTATCCATGTCAGTCACCACAGTTACAATCGCAGTAAGTACCGGAGACCCAACAATAAATGAAAGTCTTTGACCTTATGGTGCTTTTTCCTTTATACTTTTTCAAGTTGTCTTACAACTGCGTAATCAAGTGTTGAACTGTATTAATTCTGGAAGTAGACACTGCTTAGCGAATGTATTTCTGTCACCACATATAATAAAAAGCAGTGGTAGAACCAAAAGTAGCTCCTGATGGTCAGAGCTAAAACAATTTAAACACAATAAATAACAGTGCTGCATTAGGTCCTAAAGTATAAAATAAATTAATGACTCCATAATGATATAAAGTGTTGAATAAGTGTGATGAAGCAACATTCAACAATTCTTGCAGAATAAATTTAATTCCAATTCTCAGAAAGGAAGAGTTTAGATTTCCTGCATCTTCCTTGAGAATATGCTAGAGTTGCTAATTCTTTCCTAAGAATAGCACAAGGAAAGAGAAAAAATAGTAACTGTACAATGGAGAAACCTGAAAAACACAGCGTCAATCAACTAGTAATGGATGCCATCACCAGCATGTCATGTGGATGTCATGTACTTCTGAAAAGATAATATGAGAAACAACTTTTACTTCTGTGATATTCTGCCCAAACTCATATCCCCAGTCTAATTGTGAGGAAAACATTAGAAAAACACAGATTGAGGGCAATTATACAAGATAGCTGGCCACAAATCTTTAAGAGTGTCAAAGTCATAAAAAACAAGAAAAGACTTGTCACAGAACTGTAGAGATATGACAACTAAATGCAGTGTGGTAGCCTGGATTGGATACTGGGATAGAAAACTGGTGTCTGGATTTTTGGCAGTGGTAATCTACCAATGTCCAGTTTTTTAGTTTTCTGATTTTGGCAAATGTGCCACGAAAATGTAAGAAGTTGACAATGGAGAAAATTGGTGATGTATATGTGGAAACACTCTTTATTATCTTTGCAACTTTTCCGTAAATCATAAAGTATTATAAAGGTAAAAATTATTTTGTGAAAAGCAATGGCAGAGAATATTAAAAATAAACACAACAAACAAAAAGGCAAGGTGTGGGTGTGCTCCTCCCAGGAGTCAATAACTTAGAAAGTAAAAGCTTGAAATTAACTACATGCAAGCACAGGAATTTTATGTGAACTTGGGCAAATTTCACCCAGGGAACTCCTCTAGCCTTGTGAGAATTCTGAAAATCCTCTTTACATATTGGGCTGATTATCCATGTCAGCAATCACAACTATAATGAGTACAGACAAGTTTATGGCTGTAAAAGCAAAAGTGAGATGGAAGTGAAGCATGGTTTTGTCTTTGAAATAGGTGACAAAAGGTTCTACCAAGTGAGAGGTTATTTCCCAGACCTTGGGTATCACTTGTTGGAAATACATACTTGATGTGGAAAAAAATCCTAAAATAAAAAACACGTGTGAGTGAAGAGCTATGAAAGGATACTATATATCTCCAGGGATTTAGGGAAGTAACTAAAATAGTCAACAAAGGCTGTATTTCATTCATTTGACAAGAGTTGAAGTGAGAATCACTAGACTAAGCTCATTGCATTTATTTCTGTGTTCATGGACCCCAAAATAAGCGAGGAATGAATGAATGAATGAATGAATGAATGAACATAACAAAAAGATATAATGCTTGGAATTGTGGGAAATGCCACAACATAGTATTCTATTAGGGCAGATGCTCATCAATAGTTTGGATATATATAAAAAAAGATAGTACAAGCAGTAAGACATATAAATAAAAAACCATAGCGGTTCAGAGGACTGTGGTTTTAAAATATTCTTAGGACTTTCCCGTGTGATATGTTAAACTTCATTCATTCCAAGGTTGTATGTGCAAGGGATAAAGTACTCAAAGCAAAGACATTAAAGTTTGAGTCTCAGCTCCACACCTGACCCCCACACACATAGCTCCTATAGATTCAGTGACTTTATAGTTAACACAAAGAGAATGAGAATACCTAACTCTCTCACTGATTTGCTGGGAAATTTAATAGACAAAGTTTGTAAAAATGCCTGGCAGAGCGAGTGGCCAATAGTGGGAAATGACTATGAATCTAGACAGAGGAAAGTGATGAATAGTTAACTGTTGCTGTTCTTAGTCCGGGTGGGCAGTCCTTTATTGGGTCTATCCTCTCCACAAGATAATATTTGTACTTTATGAATCCCTGGTCAGTCTAAGAACTCCCTAATAGTGGAATTTTAGAGAGCAAGAGAGCAGGTAGAAACTTCTCAGACCCTTGACAACCATAATGTTCATTCAGGCAACCATCCTGAATACAATAAGCTATTTTTTTCTCTACTGTTAGCATTTAGATTGGCAGATACCAGAACATTGATATATTGGTTTCCAAATGCATAGACCCCAATCTCTTTCCTTAGGCCGGTTAATATTAAGCATTCTTTTTACTCATGTAGTAGATGGTCTTCAATGGCTTTTCCCTGAGTCGATATAGTCATATAACTTTCATTTTGGATTGAAACAGTCAAATCAGGAGAAGAATAATGTCTCCTTTTGCAAAAGGGAGAGCCAGAAGTGCGGAAGGATCATGGAAAATTGGTATAGAGTTGCGGGAAGGCAGCTGAGCATTTGAGTTATCTGTTGGCAGTAACATTATAGTCAGTTTGGCCTTCGCTTTTCTCTCAAATACTCCACAAATCCTGAACACTCATCACTTAAAAAAAAATTCATGCAGGGATTATGGTGGCTAAAAATTTGAAGTTCAGGTATTCTATTTTAAATGCTTTCATCCTGGGCATTTATCAGTCTTAGGTCCTGTGCTTCTAGTTAGAAGCATGACACAAAATCTGGGGAAAAAAAATAGGAATATTACTATTTAAAAAGTGTTCTTACTTGTGTTAATTATTTAATGCTTACACTAGGAATCTGCAGGTCAATTTCATCATTTCTGTTTTCCAGATGAAAAAACACAAGCTGAGAGAGGTTAAGTGATGTGTCCAAAGTAACAAGATAAGTCAGTAAATCTTTTAGCTGTGTCTAGAAATTACTATGCCCTGCTGTTAATACCTGGGTGTGAATTAATTTTAATTAGCTCTTCCTTCCAAGGGCTATTGACTTTTAAAAGAACATAGTAAGTAAAAGGCTTCATTCACTAATACTAGGACTTAAGACATTATAACCCTTGAGTAAGTAGACATTTAGAGGAAGTAAAGGACCTTCTACATGTTCCACAAATCATATAAAACTTAGGTGAAAAATATCTACTTGTATGTAAGATTTATTTTGATGATATTCAGCTGTGACCCTGCTTTATTAGTAACATTATACATATTTAAATTTGTTAATAATTTAAAATTCTTTCTGGTTGCTCTAATCATGAGTCAGAACAGCAGTTGTACAATTATCATCTGTCACAGTGACCACTGGAAGACCAAAGAATGATTCTATAAAGGACCATGGGAGTGTAATTTGAACATTTGGAATGTTCTAATAATTCTATAAAGGTTCCACCACTGCATCTTACAATTGTAATAGTTAGGAATAGATTATTCCTCAGGTCAGTAAATCAAACACCATTTATGCAGAACGTCAAGAAGTTTGACTGTGAAAGAAACAAAACCTAGTGATCTGGTAAGAGCTTAGAATAATTTGAATAATGGCATAGATGATAACCAAAGCATTCGTAGATGTGTTTAACATTTTGAGCTTTTAATTTATCTGTGATGGATGAAAAAAGGTAAAGTAAGCCATACACTGCGGGTTTTTAATAAATAACCAAAATAGTTATAGAAAAGAATAATTATGGATCATGAAGATGATGAGAACGATTATTTTGATAGCGAGATTAGAGTTGCCAGAGAATGAAAAATGCCACAGAAATCAGTAAAGAGCACTGGACAGTATGTTAAAAGACTTAATCTGAACCCGCTTCTGTTGTTCCCTGGTCTTATGATCTTGGGGAGTGATCTAATCTCCCTAAATCTGTTTCCTCATCTAGAAATTAGTTAATACATAAGACTTGAAACCTTCCCTTCCAGTGTTTCTCAACTGGGGCAATTTTGTCCACTAGGAGATATTTGGCAATATCTGGAGACATTTTTGGTTGCCATAGCTGGGAGGGTATTACTGGCATCTGGTGGATAGAGGTAGGGGTGCTGATAAATATCTTACAGTAAAGAGGACAGCCACCTGCTTTTGTTTGGAGATCAAACTTGTATTCTGAAGTCCTTATGCTTTCATAAAATTTTGTTTGCCTGGAATTCTAAATTCGAGAATTCTATCTTTTAAGTGTAAGACACCATAATGTTGTAGGCACAGTGTTAAAAAATTTACTTTTCTTTGCATAGATTTTTCTGGGTTGACATAAAAGTAGGGGTTGTGTGATTTCTCACACAATCTGTGGGTTCTTGAGGGAACCCAGAAGTAGATTGGAGAAAGGGTCTTTTTTTCCCTCTCTAGTTCCAGGAGGTGAACCACACACAGACTGCCTAATTTAGTCTACCGCTGAGATAATACTGATTGTGGCCACAAATCATTCTTGTCAAGTTAAATATGGCACCCACCGAAATTCTCACACATTCTTGGCATTTGTTTTCTTGGTGCCATGATGTGCTGATTAACAGTGCTGCTCTTTCAAAAAGACCATCATTCATGAGTTCTGTCTCTCTGACCACTCCCAGTGTGATTCATGTTGCTATATAGGTATGGACTTTTTCACTGCCAAAAAAAAAAATGTTATGTTTTCCATGATGTAAATTGAACAGCCATACCTAAGATAGTTCAGCATGGTTACACCTTGTAATGAAATAAATTATAGGTGCAAGAAACAAATAATGTATGGAAATGCAATTTAGATCTTGGAAAATGAAGAGAGAGAGTAACAGATTTGTAAGCCCTTTCTGATTAGCTTGTAGTTTGCTGGTGTCTTTATTAGTAGTTCATTGGAGCCAAGTAAGTTGCTGAATCATTGAACAAAGTCAAACCGAAACTCTCCTCTTCCACTCTCATAAAAATAATAGTTGACATATATCGAAACCATATTGTATACCATAGGCCATCCTACAGATTTCATGTTTCATGTTTTATTGAATTTTTTGAATGAAAGCTTTTTGAACATTAATGTGCATAATAATCTCCTACAGAACTGTTAAAATACAGATTCTTCACTAACATTCTTCCTCCCTGATTTCAGTTCTGATTCTGAGTTCTGGGACAGGACCCAAGAATTTGCGTTTCTAGCTAGCTCCTAGATGACATGGTGCTGATGCTGCCAGTCCAGTAGCTACCCATTGAGTAGTGTTGGCGATGACACTCTGAGTCAGCTACTATCATCATTAACCCTATTTTATTCATGAGGAAACCAATCCTCATGAAGATATGATACGAATTTTTCCAGGATCAAGACATTGGAAAAGGTAGAGATAGGACTTGGATTTGATAACAAAATCCACTGTCTTAACTACTGTATATATTAAACATTAATCTTGGATTCTACTTTCTCTTCAATTTGATTTGTGAATTAAGTGCTCAATGTGCCTGGGTAAGCTTAACCTACAAACCAAGAGACTTCTATGGCTAGTAGAACTGAGGGAAATATTCTTACTGGTTTTTATTTCACTAAGAGGAGTACAGTGGCTGTAAAAATTGGAAGCGTGAAAGAAACACTGGTAACGTCTGCTGGTGATTTTAAAGTGGAGAGTTTCAGGCTCAGGCTGCCAGCATTTCTGAATAGCAGTTGAGCAACTGGCAACATCCCAGGACCTCAGCAGGACTGGGAATTCTGAATGGACAATATTTCTTTGTTGAATTCCTCAAACTAAAATTAATCATGACTGGGCATTGTTTAGAAATTGTCAGGGTGTATGCTTTCTAGTAATTGATTTATTTCCACATGGACACCTTGTTTTTAATGCAAATGTTTTTTCTTGATGGGTAGATTGTATTCCTCTGTGTGTGCCAGGGGGCAGTGTGGTTTAATCATAGTAATTATGTTTGTTGAGGCCACGTTACGTTATTTTTACTTTCTGAAATCTGTGCTTGTTGCCTACAGGAGGAGGAGATACGGGGTGTTCTGAAATTCTTAGTTAAGCTGAACTTCTAAATCCAGCTCATTTTATTCTTGCTGCTGCGTTCCAAATATTGTATTTCTTCAGAGCAGGAACTCTGAGAACACCTGACTTTTGGAAGGCAGCTTTATTAACAAGAAGGTAACCTCATGGAATGGAGGTGAAATTGCATAAAGTTAGCAAAGAATGCCTATTTAAACATTAGAATCAAAGGGAGGCACAGCAAAGCAGAATTCAGCATTAATATAAATGTGTTCCATTATCAGGGTGCTGAGCCACGAAATGCCGTAGGGTGGGTTAAGAGGGAATTCAGTGACCTTTCAGGACTTTGAAATAGCCACTCAGGAAAGTAGGTCTTGCCTATTTTAGACACTCTAAAAATCTAATCCTTGGAATGCAGGGACGTTATGGGAATGAAGGCATTGGTCTTATATTCTGAGTTCCACATTCAGCTGATATGTTTATCATGATTGTAGTCACGTTTCTATGAGTGCTCTCAGGTTAATACACAAGGTGGTCTATTTGTTATTGGTATTTGACCACTGAAAGCTCCACAACTTACGGGCTGAAATTTATGTGAGCACAAATGGTTTCTTTTACATTCAGTAACACAAGAGTGACACTTGAATATACAGACTTCTAGAGTCAGAATACCTGAGTTTGAACACCATCTTTGCCTCTTACTAGTTATGTGACCTTAGGTAAGTAAGTTAACCTCTCCGGCTTTGGTATAGAGGGTTGATGAGAGGATTAAATAGATTAATGTATGTATGTAAAACATTTGGCCGGGCACGGTGGCTCACGCCTGTAATCCCAGCACTTTGGAAGGCCGAGGCGGGCGGATCACAAGGTCAGGAGATCGAGACCATGGTGAAACCCCGTCTCTACTAAAAATAGAAAAAAATTAGCCGGGCGCAGTGGCGGGCGCCTGTAGTCCCAGCTACTCGGGAGGCTGAGGCCGGAGAATGGCGTGAACCCGGGAGGCGGAGCTTGCAGTGAGCCGAGATTGCGCCACTGCACTCCAGCCTGGGTGACAGAGCGAGACTCCGTCTCAAAAAAAAAAAAAAAAAAAAAAAAAAAAAAAAAAAAAAAAAATTTAGAAAGTGCCTGGCACCTAGCAAATAATATGTTAAATAGAAGTATTTTCTATTGTAATTGGTGGTCATAAAGGCAATCTGAAGAGCAGGTTTAATGAGCCATCGTGGTCTCTTTTCCTAGATCTTTAGCCTAATATTGACTCTTTTAATCTTCTAATTCTGAGGTGAGAACCAAAATGAAAGGATCCTAAGGAAAGGCTGCAGCTCTTCTAAGTACTCTCTTCCAGGTCTCCTTTGCTCTGGACTCCATATTAGCTTCTGTTTGGAAAGGGGTCCCTTTGACAGGGAAGTCAGTTCTTTGCCTGTCTTGCTAAAGCAACTCTAAAATGAGGCATTACAAAGAGAAAAGGATTCAGAAGAATCTATTCAGTAAAGAAAACATTTTAAAAACTGCTTTATTGCACACATGGGAACAATAGACACTGGGACTACCAGGGGAGGGAGGAAGCGGGTATGGGTTGAAAAACTACTGGCTACTATGCTGACTACCTGGGTGATGGGATTCGTACCTAAAGCCTCAGCATCACACAATTTACCCATGTAATAAACCTGTAGATGTATCTTCATTATCTAAAATAAAGCCAAAATTTAAAAAACAAACAAACAAAAAAACCACTTACTTATTCTTTTTTTCTAAAGGGTTTCCCTCCTAGTGTCTAGCCCAATTTTTTCTTATAGGAATGAGTTTTGTCTATAGTTGATACCACTTCTTCATCTCCTTCTCGAATGATGGTGGGTGAGATATAGGGGAAATTCCATTTGAGGTCACCCTCATGTTAAAGTATGGTAGCCAGAGCATGGTCCAGAGAATGTTACAACCTGCACGAAATGGCTATGTTGTCATGGCAGCTTCACTTTCATCTCTATGGCCACCCTGCTTTGGATTAAGCAGGGTAAATACACCTTTGCCAGCCACATCCAGGTTCCAGGAATCTGCTTTTTCTTCAATCTTGAGAGAAGCTTGACTAAATTAGAGGTTTAGGAGAATGAAAAAGGTATTGTACTCTGTCTGTCCTACACTCTTATATACGTAGTAGGAAGAATGCGAGGATAGCATTAGGAAAGCAGTTGATTAACATTTCCTGTGTGTGATACGCAAGGTTAGTCATTTGGGCACCCCCTAAAGTATTTGAATATAACCAAACCAAGAACAGGATGCCATGGTTTCAGGACTACCCTAAAGGAAACAGTATCCATCAGTATCTATGGCTAATTGATCACTGCTACTGCACATGGTCATCCTACTCCCATTATATTCATGCGATTCAAGCTGACCACATTTACCCATCCCAGTGAACAAATTTCTGCTGTAACCAGCCAGGGCACTCCCTTTTACTCAATCAGAACACTTATTTTTTATGTAATCAAAAGATCTGCAAATATATTAGGTTGGAAATATTTTGGAAAGGTAAAAAACGTTCCTCAAATGCAACCTATTTATTAAATATATTCTCATCAATCAGAAGTCCTGCACAATCACAGTGTCCCTATTTCCCCTGAAGTCACCTGTTGAATACTGAGCAGTAGAATATTCCTATAACTGGAGCAACCATTGCGTTGAGTGTATAACTTGTCACAACTAAACATTGTTAATGAAGGGGTGTGTGTGTGTGTATGTGTGTGCGTGTGTACATAAAATCGACCAAGGAAGAAGGATGGCATGGTGTTTTATTTAACAGACAGTTTTAACAAGCTCAAAGCACATTTCCATTCAACATCGGGGGAGGCCCGTCCTCTCTGTGACTGGGTTGTTTGGTTTTGGACTAGACTGCCATAGGCTTTAGGTATAACTACATCAAGAAGCGAAAAATAGAAATGATAGCACACAGGGGATTGAAAAATGGTTTAAAGTAATCTTTCAAAGGTCCTATTATACATATTTGATATTATATTATGCTTACTTCTTCCTCTTTCTCTAGTTCATAAATCTGTGGCTCAGAAGTTTGTACACATTCTCAGAAATGATTTTTCTAAATACCATAGTATTTGTTCACAGTGCCTGCCGAGTCAATGTCCAGCAAAACACATTATCTCCCACCACATAGAAAATTAGATACTAATACATTTTCTGCCAAATAGGTTTTCTAACTGGAGCCACGGTATTTTCCAATGAAATAAATACTCTTAAATGTCAATATGAATGAATGACTAAAAATGAACTCTTCATTTATCTTTAATGCTTTGCCAAACTCCAGCTTGATTGAAAAGCTGATATTTAGTAGAAAGAAGAAAGGGTGTATCTTGAGGAAGAATCAAACTAACAAGGGTAATAGAGTAGAGCATTTCTGTGTCAAATTCCATCTGAACAATCCTGTTTTTTTTAAAGGTCGGAAGCCCATACATACTTGGAATTTTTGCTCTCTCTGCCTTTGATTTAAAGCGCAAAATCAAAAGCCTGTTCTATGAAAAGAAGTGCACTTGAGCAACTCAGGAATGTGCTGAAGCCTTTCTACAAATTAATCTCTTCTTTAGTGAAGTGAAACATCGGGACCATTCAGGGACAGTGGGAGGGTCTCAGGGGCTTGAATTTGAGCCAAGCTTAATGAGAAGGAGTTGGAGGCAAAATGGAATTGAACTGTACCTTGTTAACTGTTGAAAGCTGTGAATGAGGTGGACTTACTAGCCAAGAATTCTTTTCCTTTGTTGCAATTAACTACAGTATAGGGGATTCTTGTGAGGTAGTTTTCATGATCTTTAAAGATCATTTTTTTAAAAAATTATGCATTTTTACAAATTGAAGATAATTCCCTCATTCTGATGTATAAATTTGCTACTGATTTGGAGACACATAAATTCATGTTTCAGTGAAGTAAACATTTATTCATTTCACCATTTTTACTGGGAATCTCTATTGCTAGCCACTGTTTCAGGTGCCAGGGGAACAGTAGTGATAAACATAGTCCCTGGCTCCAGTGACTCAACTTCCAGCTGGAATCTCTCAGCCCTAGCAGGAAAGGCCAAAACCAAGAGGCCAGGTATGCATCAGACCTCTCTCTCTGCAGTTCTCTGAGCAAACTATTCCTCTTAGGGACCATGGCATATTTTTCCCAGGGAGACCTTTCTGTGCTGCAGATGCTGGTTTCTTCCATCAATTTCTTCTATAGAAAACTGTTAACTAAAACCTGCTAAGCTGGAAGCCTGGTAACCTTGAGAATGAATGTTCAACTATGACCCAGGGAACATGGATTTATGACAGATAAAAATCATCTGGAACAAGTTACTAAAACATTTCATGACTCAGTTTCCTATTTTGTAAAATGGAGATGGGATCTGCTCTGCTTGTGATGAAGTGTGTGCTGACCACAATTGACCACAATTTGCAATGTCTCAACATGTTTCTCAGATGTGACATACCTGATTAGCCCCTTTTGATCATTCAAAAATACACCAATTTTATTCTACATATTCTCTCTTAAAAAAATGGGCTGCTAAATTGTTTAATGGGTAGAACAATTCTACGCCTAGAAAGGCCATTGAATCAGGCGTGGAACCACAGATGTCTTTTAAGTGGCTCTCAAGAGGGAAAGGTTCCAAAGCCAAGAGTAAAGTGGGTAAGGTGTGCCCTGAAGTGTGGGAAGAAAAACTGAACTCTTTATAGGTTTTATCTCATCTGTTAATAGTCTCTGTTTTCACGTATTTCATAATGTGCATATTAGAAGAGTAGATATATTTATATGCACAAATATGTAATTTATTAATAAGTACACATATTTCGGGAATGCATGCTTAATTTTTAATTGACAGACTTCATAGCCAAAAGAGTTAAGAGACCAATATTTTAGAGGAAGAACAATTAAACCAGTCAGTCAAAAGTAATAAAGAAACCAAAACCATGTAGGAAGGCAATATTCCAGTTTAATTCAAATTGCTTTTAACGTGAATGGACAAAAACCCTCTAAATATAAAAAGTAACTTGTTTCTGCTTTTGTTCACTTTATTTATTTTGAGACAGGATCTCACTCTCTCTCTCCCAGACTGGAATGTAGTGGCACGCTGCCCTCCCAGCCCCAAGCCATTCTCCTGCTGCAGACTTCTAAGTAGCTGGGATCACAGGCGCGCACCACCACCACCCGGCTTTTTTTTTTTTTTTTTTTTTTTGCCGCTCTACAGCCCAGGCTGGAGTGCAGTGGTGCCATCTCCGCTCACTGCAAGTTCCGCCTTCCGGGTTCACGCCATTCTCCTGCCTCAGACTCCCGCGTAGCTGGGACTACAGGCGCCCGCCACAACGCCTGGCTAATTTTTTGTATTTTTTTTTAGTAGAGACGGGGTTTCACCTTGTTAGCCAGGATGGTCTGGATCTCCTGACCTCGTAATCTGCCCGCCTCAGCCTCCCAAAGTGCTGGGATTACAGGCGTGAGCCACTGAGCCCTGCCAATTTTTGTATTTTTAATAGAGACGGGGTTTCACCATGTTGGCCAGGCTGGTCTGGAATCCCTGACCTCATATGATGCACCCACCTCAGCCTCCCAAACTCTTGGGATTACAGGTGTGAGCCACTGCGCCCGGCCTTTTGTTCATTTTACTGTGTACAATCTGAATGTTGAATTCGGTAGGGGTTCTTTGCTGGAAGCCTGTTTCTAGAACCAGCTTTCAAGATTCTTCTACAACATGGGAAAAGTTACAAAAATGAAACAAAAAATGACTTTGTAGGCTATTTGCAAGTTCAGGTCACTTTTCCCCTTTCTACCTTACTGTGACCTCTGACGAAGCTGGCCTTGGGGCCTGGGGGCTGCATTATCTAAACTTCACTGGACTCAGAGGTCTGTTTGCATCTGGCCAATGAGAAGCCCTGGCTGAGAATGGAGAGTGGAAGAAGAGAGTGTAGAGCATTGATCACCTCAGTTCCTGCTGGGTCAAAGTGGCAATTTGGAGATGGCTGGAGGGCCACAGACCCTGTTCAGCAAACTTTTCCAGCAGGCATTGTTCTGTCTGGGCTCCTGACGCTCATCCCTCCCTTTGATACTTCAGGTTGAGATGGGGTAAGAGCAATCTGGTTCTTGCTGTATTATTTCTTGCTGTTTCCCTAACCACTGCCCATAGGTTGTAAACAGACCTATTATTAAATTCTTCCTCGTTGTCCCTTTTGGTTTACATCCATTTCCTGTTAGTATCCTGGCAGCATATCCAATTCAATTCAATCTGCATATGAAAATATATACATGAACAGTATGTAGACTCCAATCTGGCTATTTCCAAAGTTTATCTGTTCTTATATTCAAAGACGGTTTTGTTTTGTATATAAAAGAGAGTTGATTAGGGAGAATTGATTGACACAATCACAAGGTGAAGTCCCACAATAGGTCATCTGCAAGCTGGGAAGAAAGAAGCCAGCAGTGGCTCAGTCCAAGTCCAAAAGCCTCAAAACCAGAGATTTGATGCTCTTCTTGTTTAAAGAAATTGTTTTTTTTTAACAATATATGTAAAAGTAATCTTTTAATAGAAATATCATGACTTTAATTTTTCTTACATGATGCAAACATATCTCTAGAAAAGGGGGCAGGTATCTCCTCAGAAAATGACCTTTTAGGAAGGACACATACCAAGCAAGTATAATATCATATCAACAGACAGTACAAAATATAGTGCTAATGCGCTTATTAGATAAATATGCTTAATAGAGTTTAACTGGAAACCAAGTGTCAGACTGTCCTGGGGGAATAAGTTAACCTTCTAGGGAATGCAAATATTTCATTACTATATGACTAAGATATACAGAGATACAAATGTAAGAGAAAAATAAGTTTACATTTTTTAAAGAATCCAATAGTGCTACCATTACTAACAATAATATCTAACATTTATTGAGTGCTTAAACTTTGTGCTTTACATGTGTTACCATGTTTAATTCTGATAACAACCCATAAAGCAATATCCCCATTTTGTTGACATAGAAACTGAAGAAAAGAAAAATAAATTTATCCAAGATAGGAGTCTGAAGAATCTGGCTCTCTCTATATATGATGATGATTTTACAAGGTCAGTAAGAGAAAACTAATGTTCACTTAAGAAAAAATAGTTTATGCATTAATATTTTTTTCTTTACTTCTAAAGAGTTCATCTCAGCAATTACAATAGAATTATTCCAGAAAGGGAGAAAAAAGAGCTCTAGGAGTCCTGTAAGACATATTAAAGGGATACATTAAAAAGAGAAATGTGGCGGGGGAGGGGGAGGCAGTAGCTTTTCAATAGTTAGAATTTTTTTATGAAAGTCATTTTTGAAACAAATAAAGTAATCTTTTAAAGTAGAGACCCGGTTGTCCAAGGTCTCTCCCAAGCTGGTCCGTATCAACCAATAGTCTGGAATACTTAATGGGCAGAGACAAATATTTCAACCTAAGTTTACAATTAGAAGTAAACTTGAAAATCTACTCCCTTTTAGAAATGGTGAAATCTCCTGGATGTTTAAAACATGTCACATTGGCTCTTATTTATCACATTCAACTGTCAGTTTTGCCTAGGAGAAAACAAATATAGTTGGCAAATTGTGGCCCTGACTGTTGTTGGGGTATGTGATTTATCCTGCATGGAACAAAGGGAAAGGGCCAGAGTGCTGAGTTCTGGTCTATTCTGATGCTGAGCAGTCCCCAGCCTTACTCTCAAAATCTGGATGTCTTTTGGCCAGGCTATATTGTAGATCAAATACATTCCAGCAGAAGATCTCTTACTAACCTCCTAGGATTACCCTACATTTCTGAGACTGAAGTTCATGCTCTGGAGAATTAGCATTTCCCATAGAATGAAGAGTGTAAGATGTATCAAAAGAGGAAAAAAAAAAAATAGCAACACAGGAATGCATGTCATGTGAGATCATTATTAAGAACCAGAAGGATTTCTGATGGAAAATTCCAAATTCTCTTTGAACAACTGCCTTGGGGAATGCCCTTTAGGAAACACTGGACTTACATATAATATGTCATTAACTGTGCTTATGATTTCCTTTCAGTGTTTATAGGTAGGAGTTAAGGCATGGAATGTACAAATATAACACAAAAATTACAGTACAGTGATTGCTTCCTTTGCCAATTCGCTCTCCAGAAAGTCATGAAATTCATTGCAGCGGCATCTCTGGTATGAACAGCATACCAGAAACTTAAGCTTTTACCTTTATTTAACCTCACAAGCTAGGTCTGACCCAGAGTCTGTATTGTACACATATTGTGACGAGCACTTTGAGTGAATTTGGAAATGTGGGGCACTCCTATTGAAGACAAGTCTAAAATCTCTCTGTACCAGAGACATCTTCCTCAGCCTTACTTATGTATGATGGGAAGGAAGAGACATTGTCTCTGGAAAAAAATAATAATGTGGAGTTGGATCCCTGGGCTGTTCTCCACATTAGCCATTGCTGATTTGTTGTGTTTGCAGACTGTGGCTGTGGAGAAATTATGGGTTGAATTGGTGAAAGTCCAGCGCTAATGGAGTTAAAGTTCACTGGCCTGGTTTGTCTCTTGGTGGCTGTCATAACTGTGACCCCATCTGGCACAGTTATGCCCTTTGCCGCCTGGGTGATTTGGTTCTCAGCGCACACATGGGGCTGAGAGGGGCGAGCTTAGTGTTCTAATCTGATGACGGAACTCCGGTGTCAGCCTAGCTGCCTTTGCTCTGAGACCTTGAACAACATGTTTAGGTTCTGTCTAGGCTTCAGATTCCTTTCCCAAAGGGCTTTGGGAAGCATTTGTCTTGATTTCACTAACTAAATGCTTAGACCACTGATGGTAGGAAACACGGTTTACATTTCTTCTCTTTCCCATGCAGCGCCTTACTTACTGCCAAATATAAAGACAGAAGTAGAAAAATCTAAGGAAATTGATTCATACTGGGTCACCAGATAGACTCAATGGTAAACAATTTTCTTTATAATATATTGTAATAATCATAATAATGGTAATCATAGCAGTAGTAGTTGTAATAATAGTAATAGTAGAGCAAATAACATTTGTCAACTGCATGACATTTTGTGAACGGTTAGTTTCTAATTTAATACTCATAATAATACTCTGAATCAGGTACTATTACTGTATCCAATTTATGGCTGAGGAAACTAAGAGAAAGAATGCTCAAGTTACTTGACCGAGATCAATAGCAAGTGAATGACAAAGGAATTGCTGAAACTTGGTTCCAAAGTTAATGTCACACTTCATAAACTGAATACTTTTGGACACTGTATTTCTCATAAATACAAGCATCTCTTCAATCTGTGTGGCTTCTGTAGAGTATTTGACATACAGAAATTTCTCATGTGTCAAAATGTTTGAAAAATCAGGGGTTAACTAATGGGAAAATAGAGAAAGGAGAAATACAGTATGATTCTACCTGATTGCTTTTCTTATCATCGGGCTCCTATCATGAGAGAGTTTCAGAATCGAGAAAATATAAAACTCCAGAAACTATTTCTTTGGTCTTCTTTATAAACAGAGTAAATTAGATTGCCCTGTGTTTATTTATACTCACTGGGAAAACATCTCATTTGCTCCCATTCAGATTTTCAGGTTAAAGCTAGTTTCCCTCTAAAGGCAGATTGGTAAATTAACAAAGGAACTGCAAGCAATCCTCAGACTAACTACATAGTTGAAAAAGAGCATGAATACTTCTAGCTCCTTTCATTCCATGAGGATCAATTTCACCTGTGATTCCTCACGCCTTTAGGGCATTATTGATCCAGCTTCCTGTTTCACCAGGTCTTCACTCAAAGCTGACTTAAAAAAAATACATGAACAACAGCAGTAACAAAACCCTTTTCCATCCGTCTCGGTAACTGGAAGACGAGGAGGCAATCCACTGAAAAATTTAGTAATGTTTGGACATGTTTTAAATCAGCAATACTGGTGCTATGAATTGCCACTCCCCCACCCCCAATTCATGAGTTGAAGCCCTAACCCCTAAAGTGATTGTATTTGGAGACTTGAGTTTTTAGAAAGTAAAGTTAATTGCAGTCATAAGGGTTAGGTCCTAATCCGATGGGATTGGTAGCCTCATAAGAAGAGGACAATAGATCTTTTTCTCTCCCTAGGAACATGCCCAGGAAAGGCCATGTGAGCACACAGCAAGATGAACTCTTCCATCTGCAAGCCAGGAAGAAAGCCTTCACTAGAACCCAACCATTATGCAACCCTAACCTTTGACTTCCAGCCTCCAGATTGCCAGAAAATGTCTGTTTAATCCACACAGTTTGTGGTATTTTATTACAGCGGCCCAAGTAGACTGAGACAACTGGAGAGCTACTTTGTTTCCTGTGTATATGTGTTTTTGATTCAGCTTTTATTTGCTTTGTTTTCTCTTTCCCCTCTCCTTGCTCCCTTTCTCTTCCCACTTTCCATTTTTTTTTTTTATTCTTAAAATTAGACCCAAAAACCTGTCCTTGAGACAGCCAAGTTGGCCTTTAAGAGCAGCGTTTACACGACTTCCAGTCTTTTCTTCATTGACTATCTCTGAAAAATATAGTAGGCCACTTTTATTTTCATATTTTCAGTCTTTCTTCCCACATACTGCAGCATCACACCTTCTATTCCTCAATGCCTCTTGTCCTCCCTGCCCAACATGTTCAGAATCCGTCCTAAAGAAAGGACTGTTCCTATGTGAGTGCATGCCATGTGCATAAGAGAATGGTACTTTCTCATTGCAGAGAAAAACAGATAAATAAATAAAACCTTTTTCCTCTCTTGTGGACTGAAATGTGTTCTCCCAAAATTTACATATTGAAGCCCTGATCCCTAGTACCTCAGAATGTTACTGCATTTGTAGGTAGGACATTACAGAAGGTAATAAAGTTAAAATTAGGCCATAATGTAAGTCTTAATGGTATCTCACTAGTGTCCTTAGAAGAGAAGATTAGGGTTTACAAAGAAACACGAAGGTTTCACAGGCACACACTAAGAGAAAAAGGCCATATTAAGGGACAGTGAGAAGATGGTCATTTTCAAGTGAAGGAGAGAGGCCTCAAGAGAAACCAAACCAGCTGATACCTTGATCTTGGACTTCCAGCCTCCAAAATAAATTTGTACAGTTTAAGCCCATCTTGTCTGTGCTATTTTGTTACAGCAGCACAAGCAAACTAGTACCTCCTTTTTAAGGCATTTGGAACATTGTTGAGAGAGGGGTGTGAATTTTGAGGGCAGAAAATCTCAGCACGTTTGATATCACATCAGTAAACAATAATCTACTCTATGTTGGCTTTGATGAGCAAGTAGGATATTTATTCTAGTTTTTCTTAGAATCATACAATCATAATAACCTTACATATTACCTATTTCAATCTCATTTTATATGTAATGATACAGAGGTGCATATGGAAGAACTGACTTGTCCAAAGTCCCACCTTAGTTTTTGACCACGTCAGGACTAGAGTTCAAATGCTTCAACTTCCAGTGCTCTTTTGGGCTACCATATAAAATGTCATATCTCATTTTTATGCTTCTCCATCAATTCTGTTGTATAGTTTATTCACCAACCATCATAGTCTAAGCATTTACCTTTTCAAAATATTTTTGTTTTCTCTCAAGTATTTATTTTGGAATACATATTTTTTCTACCTGAGTTTACCATCTTGTAGACTGAAATATTTTCAGGGAATACACCAACAAGATTTTCCACTTCTTGGATTCTTTTCCTCAGTTTTTAAATTATGATGGTTTTCACTTATGCTTCCCAGCTTCATTAAAAAGTTGGTTTTGCTGAAATAATCCTGCATATTTTTGTTTACTAAATGTACTAAATTTGTAATTGTGGACTTTATTTCGATTATAACCACTGTCCTTGAATTTTCTTCACTCCTGTATTACTAGATTTCCTCATCACTACCACCACCAACATCACCACCACACACATAAAAGGAAGTCCCTGGCTGTTTCCATTTTTAATTCTGCTTTCCTGAGCTACAAAAGAGTCTTTGTTATATCCTCACAGGGAATGTTGATGCCTTGTGAAGTCTAAGGATGGCTTTGTCAGATAGAGTCTTGGCACAGCCTCAAATAAGTACTCAATCTTCATATGTTGATGCTATGTATAGACATGTGCGGTACTTTGTAGGCATTTTGAAGACCATCTCTGATCTTTTTTCAAATAAGATAGTTCAATCTTAACATCAGATTGAAGCTGTACAGAATCTCATTTTCAATGGTTGAAAGTGGATTTTAATCAAAGGGTTATCATGATGATGAAAGGAAATGTTTCTAGGAGACATAAAAGTTTACAAAGCAATTTTATACACAGGATTCCACATGCTCTTCACATTAAGCACGCGGAAGTTTACCGTATGAATGTTACATCCGTTTTTCAGGTGAGCAAATGGATAATAAGAAATCTTAAACAACTGATTCAAGGACAAACCACTATATTGAAATCCATAATCTTTGTCTCCAGTCCCTTCCATTTTACCCTCTTCTACTTTTTTTTTGGCACATCGCATTTCTGTATCAATTAGTGTATTTTATTTGTGAAACATTTTACTGAATATTTCTAGGACACAAGGATAGAAAAATAAGCTGGAACTAAAAGAAATTAATGGTTAGTTTCAGTTAATACTCAGATAATTTTTAAAAAATTGCTAGTTAATTTAGTTCTGTCTTCAAACTAATTTATATTTTTGAATATAGTTTCAGTTCGTTATGACCTAGAGTTTTTAATGCCTAATTCTGACCTACAGTGCTCTAGTGGGTAAGAAATACGGCATCCATACCATATCTGAACCTTCTTTAGTGGTCATGAGGGTCCATTTGACAATGTAATCCAACTTAGAAGCTTGGAAAAGGCCTGATATCATAGAGGTTAGTAGCTTCTCAGACCAGGCTTTGGAGCTTGTCTTTCACCAATAAGCCAACAACACCTAACCGCTAAGTCTCATTTAAAAAAAAAAATTATAAAAAAGGAAATCACTATAGTATCTCTATCATGTGTGTGTTAGAAACATCTAATAAAATAATACATCAACATTGCCCAGCGCTGTGTGATACCTTGCTCCTAGATGCTTACCTTTCTAAAATCAAAACTAACAAAAATCCAAGTTTCAGACGTTTTGTGCCTCCATTATGAAAACCAAATTCTGTGTGTGTGGCTTCATACTCAAAATCATTCACAATTTCAATTTGTCTTAGCATTTCAATTTCACCTCCCAATCTGACTGCCAAGTTTCTTCCCAACCATTCTAAAGTAACCACCATCCTTTGTCACCTAATCTGCTCTACAATTCCTGTTTCACTAAGCATTTGCATTTTCTTTATCCTACTGCCATTTGTTGGAAGATCCTCTCCTCCTCCTGCAAAAGTCCCTCGATTCTTAAATTGAAGTACAATGAGAATTTATTGCTTTGCTCTTCATTCCCAAGCTGCTTCACCCCAATTCCATATCTATAGTAATTTTTGTACTTTATTGTACTGTATTGCTCACACATCTGACTCTTACACTGGACTTCAAGGTCCTCAGAGTGGGTATTCCACTTGATTTATTTTTGCATTTCCAGTGTCAGGTACAATACTAGCCGTACAGTAGATATTCAATAACTGTTAGATTGAATTGAATCAATCAATTAACTCATTGGTTATTACAGAATGCCTACTATATCATGCTCTGGGAAATGCATTGGACAGCAAAGCTTTGTCTGTGAAATGTTTAAAGTTTATTGAGTACAAACTTGAAAGGTAAAGCACTTACTGAGCTTTTGCTTAATTAACTGAGATGATCACTGTGAAGTACTCTGAACAGTGCCTGGAATAGCACAGGTGTTAAAAAACTTTAATTCTTTCACCCCACAGGAGGAAATGTGTTCAAATCTGAAACGACCAAAGGAGTGCTTTTGTTTTGTGAGAATTGCCCTAAAACTGTTGAAAAACTGTTTGTGTAAGTCATTTAAATCATATTTGGATAAATAGATTGTTCAACCAGTTTCACTCTGATGATTTTTATGTCCTCTGTAAATGTATGAAAATGGACCTTGAGTTAGAAAATTTTATGAGAATCTAGGCAATCCATATGCCAACTGGTCTTTAGTCAATTAATAATAATAAAACCAATTTTTATTTTGTTTTCAATTTGAGCTATTCCACCGAACTAATAAATATAGGAAGAACAATTGAAACAGAATAAACTCAAAATATGTTTATGTAGGTGAAACTAACTTCTTATTTGCATATTTTTTCTTTTCACTATTTGGGGAATACAATTTGAATCTTACTAAACAAAATGTATAAAATGAAATAGTTCCTTGGAGCCTATTTGTTCATCACTCTTGAGTAACCAAAGATGCAATGAACTAGTTATCTTTATTATTCAGGGTTCTCCAGAGAAACAGAACAAACAAGAGATTATTTGTTTATTTATTATAAGAAATTGATTCATGCTATTATGGAGGCTAACACAATCTCAAGATCTGCAATGAGATCTTGAGTAGGCAAGCTGCAGAACCAGGAAAGCTGATGGTATAAGTTCTTGTCAAGTCCAAAGGCCTGAGAACCAGGAGAGCCAAGGATGTTAAATTTCAGTCTGAAAGGAGGCAGGCTCGAGATTTATCCAGGAAGAGTTGATGCTTTAGTTTGAGTCCAAAGGCAGGGAAAAAGTTGATGTCTCAATTTGAAAGCAGGCAGGCAGGATGAATTCTCTCTTACATGGGAACAGTATTCCTTTTTGTTGTATTCAGGCCTTCAGCTGATTGGGAGGGCATTACAGAGGGCAGATCACGTTAAGGAGGGCAAACTCCTTTACTCAGTCTACCAATTTAAATGTTAATGTCATCTCAAAACACCCTTGTGGGAAGACTCTGAATGTTTTACCAGAGATCTGAGCATCCCATGGCCCAGTCAAGTTGACAAAACAAAATTAACCATTACAGACTCCTTTGTTGATCTTGATCAGATAACTTCACCCAAATTGTTTTTATCCCTGTGGTCTTTGACCTGGGATTGAGAATAACACATCCAACTCCCTGCTTTGATGTTAGTGTGCAAGATGACATCATTTTAGGGAATTCATGATATCTATTATAAGACTGTTCAATAGAAAAGTAGTACTTTTTTCAATATCAGCTTACAAAGGTGAAAATTAAAAAAAAATAAATTTTATCTCAATGACCCTGAAGCCAAGCTGAATTTTTGTCTTTTATATGAACGAATAAAAATAATTTCCAGGCCGAGTGTAGTGCCTCACGCCTGTAATCCCAGCACTTTGGGAGGCTAAGGCAAGTGGATCACCTGAGGTCAGGAGTTTGAGACCAGCCTGGCCCAAGTGGCAAAAACCCATCTCTACTAAAAATACAAAAAATTAGCCAGGTGTGGTGGCAAACACCTGAAATCCCAGCTACTTAGGTGGCTGAGGCACAAGAATCACTTGAACCCAGGAGGCAGAGTTTGCAGTAAGCCGAGATCGTGCCACTGCACCCCAGACTGGATGACAGAGAGAGACTCTTTCTAAAAAATAAATAAGTAAATAAATAAATTCCACATATACCTTATATTTCTAAAATGAAAATATTAAGAGAAAATGAAAGACATAAATGTCTGAGATTAGGATTACTTAATCCTTTAATGCTTTCTGTTGTAGACATATCCACCAGACCTACATTTTGCCACTCTCCATTGCTGCTAGATGCTCTTAAGAGAGAGAGAATCACAGAAGACCAGATAAAGCAGTATTTTAGTATTTGGCCTCTCTAAGCTTCAGTTTACATATTAAAAATGGAATAATATTAATCATTATCTTTCACCTGTTGTGAAAATTGAATCAGATCATCAACATAACTAAATACTCGGTAAGGGTTAGATTTTAATATTAAGCTAGTCTTTTAATGACAAACTGAATAAATCTCCTGTTAGTATTTAATCTTCGGTTTTATTGATACTAATGACAATCCTATATTGCTTTCATGAAATACATATGACTTGTATCTGTGATAAGGCATTTACAAAGAGGACAGGCAAAGAAATGATGTTTGGATAGAATCTAGAGACCTATGAACTTATTCATGTATCCACTTGTCCATCCTTCAGTTCACCCCAGATTTTCATTTATTTGCTCAATACATATTTGACTTGTAACTTTATCACGCCAAAAAGCTATGTTGGTTTTGGAAATGTGTCAACCTGCCTAAGTTAAACTTTACTTTCCAGAATTTTTATTCCTGTATGTTTTCTATCATACAGGATGGGAAACATCATATTCTGGTGTGGGCCACAAGACAGATTCTTGCATGACATCTGGGGGGTGCAAGTACAAAAGCAGTCATTAAGTATCTCATATGCATTGTCTTTCACCTGCTGGGGCACCACATTGGCGTAAGGCAACGTAGGGCCAGGCTTGCAACTACACCACCGCTTTAGCCTAGAACCACTTTAACTAGATCCTAGTGAGCCCCTCTGCCTCCTAGACTAGGTATATGTGTTTCTCTGCGTGATAAGGGTCTTGCTTCTGGAGGTCATCCTTACCATAAAGGTAGGAGTTAAAAAGAACTGGTATGGGTTTTAGTCTGTCCTCATAGGCTCCAGCTATTGCTTGTGTTTTCTAGCTTAATCTTGTCCTCCCCAACTTTATATCCATCTTCCTTTCTTAATTACATTCCCTGTAGACTTCAAGCTCTAGCGTCATCAGACATGTAAGCAACACCCTTACAGATACTGCTTAACTTGCCTCCACAAGTGAATATAGTCAAATCTGTGTCATAACTTCCTTCATACAAATATATAATCTAGAGGTCCTGCTTCTGATTAAACCCTGACTGATGTGCAAACCTAGTCCTGGATCTGTTATTAATACTGTTAAAAGTGGAATCATCTTTTGTAGGTAAAAAGAACATTAGAATTAGTTGTATTTTATTATCTCTTTTATTTATTTATTTTTGAGACAGAGTCTTGCTCTGTTGCCCAGACTGGAATGCAGTGGCACGATTTCTGCTAATTGCAACCTCCACCTCCTGGGTTCAAGTAATTCTTGTGCCTCTGCCACCTGAGTAGCTGGGATTACAGGTGTGTGCCAACAGGCCCAACTGATTTTTGTATTTTTAGTAGAGATGGGGTTTTATCATGTTGGCCAGGCTCTTCTCAAACTCCTGGCCTCAAGTGATCCACCCGCCTCAGCCTCCCAAAGTGCTGTTATTACAGGCATGAGTGACTGCATCTGACCTAGAATTTATTTTAGATAAACTCACTTGAACATGACATTGTCATAATCAGAATATATTTGTTGTGTGAATCAGAAATACTTTTCTTGACCTAGGTAGTTTTTAAAAAATGTTTGAATCCCCTAGATACTTCAATTCTTAAAACTAATAATTTTTTGAACTATCTTTAAAACATGTATTTTCAAATAGTTACTCACTTTTTGACCAGCTTTAATGAAATATTTTGAATATTCACGTTTGAACATTGTGAATATTTGCTTGAGTGGTTTCTGTTGCTGCTGCTTCTTTTTTCTTCTTTTGTCTTTATCAACACTTAAATTATATCTTCGCTGTTTCTTATCTGCTTCAAAGTATACTTCATCCTTTTATTGCACTTATATCTGTTTGCTACATAAGTGGTTTTGGGGTGTTAAAGCAAACTAAATATGGCCTACCAAGGACTCTGTACTTCTACATTTGAGTCCTTGTGGACAACCCGTAACCTAGCTTAATAGGCAGACAAGATTGAAAACCTGACTTAGGAGTATGTGCTTGTAACAACAGCTGAATCTTAGCCCATTCCAGCGGCCATACTTCAACCACTCAGAGACTGCTAAGTGTTCAAACTGTGTTCAAATAAGACAAATGCCAATCTGTAACCAGTCCAGCTGTTTCTATACCTCACTGCTGATTTCTTTATATCACTTCCCCTTTCGTGTCTATACATTTGTTCTGACCACGAGGTACCTCTGAAGTCCCTCTGAATCTGCTGATTCTGGGTCTGCCTAATTCGCAAATCATTCATTACTCAATTCAACTCCTCTAAATTTAATTTGGCTGAAGTTTTTCTTTTAACAGGGGGGAAATAGGGTGCAAATGATAAATGGGAATGAATGTTAAACATCTTCTTCAGTTCACCACTTGCTTTAATAAGGAAATGTATATAAATATAAGTTTTAATTTAGTTATTAAGGAGAAGGTAGAAGTTTTCCAATTTCTTACAAACGTGACATTACAAACATTGAGGGGGAACAACTCAAACTAATAAAGTAAGCTAATATTATAGTCCAGAATGTATAAATGTTGAACTAAATGTGTGTAAGTTTCAACTGTTTCCATATTTCTTTCATTCTTTTCCTTAATCTATTATTTATTCATTTCTTAATTCACTTATTTAACTAATAGAACTAGATATCTAATACTAGGTAAGAAGAATATTAGGTGTTGGAAATAAAATCTTGCTGCACATAGCTAATGAGGAAAACAAATAACAACAACAAAAATATGTTATTAGACCATGTGTTAAGCATTATGCTAGAGAGAAGTACAGAGAACACAGATTGAGAGCAAGGTCATCTTCATCCAGAATGGGGCAACCTCAACTAACAGGGCTGTCAGGAGATGTTTATGAAGGATAAAACCAGCACTGAGTTTGGAAGCAAAAGAATGAATGAGTGAGTAAAAATAGAAAGATATTGCAGGGAGGTATACAGTGGCCTGTAGCCTTTTGAGAACTGCAAACAGGTATCAGTGTGGATGAATGTTGAAATATGTAGGTGGGTGAAAGAAAAGGTTTTGTGAGCATGGCAGGGTTCTGTCAACATGTTTGGACTTTATCTCAAGGGCAAGTAGAGTTCTAGAAAGATTTGTAAGTGCAAGAATAATAACATCACATTTAAGCTTGACATCTAAACATATATAACTAATAATCATCTCAGGTTCAACATAGGTCAAAAGATATCCATCATCTTCTCCTGAAATTCACTATTCTCCCAGGCTTCTTCATTTCAATAAATAGCAGTGCCATTATCTATTAGGACCTCAAGCCAAAAACTTAGGCATCGTTCCTACTTTTCTCTTTTACTCGAGCTTCAAATTCAACTCATTAACCAATTCATGGACACTAATTCTTAAACACATTCTGAATCCATTCCCTCCTCTCCATGCCCACCCCCACAAGCTTAAACTGATATTTGTTTCATTGCCTCTGCAATAACCTTCGACATATTTTAGAGTAGCTATCTAGTCTTTTTTTTTCCCCACGTGTATTTTAATTCTCTGCATAAGATCTATGGCTCTCTGACACTGTATTTTTTCTGCTTATTTGCTTGTTTTTATACATCTCTTTCTAGAATGTAAATTCCCTGATACAAAACACTGGTCTTATTCACCAAAACATAGAACACTATCTGGCAATTAGAATGTACTTACAAAATGTGTGCTATCTTAGGGCACATTTAAAATATAAGAATTATAAAAATATTAAAAAATTAAATAAAAAATAAGAATTATTATTCTGGAGACCATGTAAAATATGGTTTAGAGAGGGGCAAGCCAAGAGACAAGAGTCGTTGAAAGATTTTGTTGTTATTTTAATAAAAGTTCTTCTTTTGCCCACTGCATTCGTTTCAACTACAGCTCTGATGGGCAGTTCCTGCACCCTTGGCAGCAGGCTATTCCAAGTGCTTCACTTAATTTAGTTTTTCTGCCTCTGGGGATGTGTGTAGATTAGCCCAGAAGTTAAGTAGAGTTAATGCACCTGGGACCAACCTTTCAACTGATGATGGAAGGGAACAGGAGATAAAGACCTGCTCCCCATCCTTCAGAGGGACACCTTTGGGACAGTCTATGTAGTTCTGCAGAACTTGCCCAGCACCATGAGCTCCATTGTTCACAGTGGTTGTCAGCGCAATAATATATATGTGATTGACTTTTCTTCCTTCCTTGTCTCACTCTTCCATCTACCTTAGTCCTGCTCTCCAATCAGCTGAGGTCACCTCACCAATCACAGGAAACTCAAACTAATACAAGTCTTTCGGAGGCTTTATCTCTCTGCACAGAGATATAAAGATTTTCAAGCTCTTTGGGTGGTCAAATTGACAGGAATGTGAGATTGCTGCAAAGGTAAGATGGGAAGAAAATATATGAGAGAAGAGTCGAGAATGATTCTCAGGTGTATGTTATTATAATCCACATTAGCGTGAAAAAGAAAAGGGAATACAATCAATAGCACAAAATAGCTCAGTTTTCTTTTTTAAAAAAATTTAAGTTCAAGAGTCCAAGTACAGGTTTTTTACATAGGTAAACTTGTGTCATGGGGGTTTGCTGTACAGATTATTCCATCACTCAGGTATTAAACCTAGTATTCGTGGGTTATTTTTCCTGATCCTCTCCCTCCTCCCACTGTCCAAAGCCCCAGTGTGTGCTGCTCCCCTCTATGTGTCCATGTGTTCTCATCATTTAGCTCCCATGAATAAGTGAGACAAGCACGTGCACAAGTCCAGAAAATAGCCAAATGCAAAAGTATGGAGCTCAGAAAAAATTCTGGAATGCAACTATGGATTCTTGGAGTCAGCATCAGCTTGGTGTTGAAAATACTTGAAGCAAAGGAGAAAAGAAGGTACTAAAAGAGAAATCGGTAGAATGAGAAAACTAGAAGAAAGAAAAAAAAGCCCTTGTGCTAATTACCCCTTGGAGTCCTGAAATGAAGGCAACACATGGCCACACCTGAATGGTTTCAGTTATTCAGTGGTACCGTGGTTTTACTACTTACTAATTGATGTTTTGCATTTTTATTAATCTGTAGTCAAACATTTTGACAACTTGTTTAAGCATACATAAGCATAGTTCCCATTGTAAAAGAGTTTTAAAACTTTAAGACACTAACATGCTTTGAGAATGTTCAAAAGAGGGAAATATAATATGTGGCATTTTCCAATATTTATTTGATGTGTTTTTTTTTTCTCAAAAACCACAGGAAATACCTTTTGGCATATATTTACTTAGCTGTACTTGAAGGTTCTTTCTAGTTAGGGTATCCAATAATTACATTATCTAAACGTTGAACTTGTCTCTAGGAATGGTTTGTTTTCTGACCCTAAAGACAATGAACTCTTCACATCTCAGGGGTCCTATAAACTACAATAAATGTAGAAGCAGAAATTAATTTGCCAGGGCAAACCATGGTATTAAAACATTCTCAGTGAAGCTTAAAGCATGATAGGGAACATGAGAAAATATTCAGAAGTTCACAAATTTAAGAAATAAAATGTTAAAATAAACTATCTAAAAAATTAACCAGGCATGGTGGCAGGGGCCTGTAGTCCCAGTTACTCGGGAGGCTGAGGCAGGAGAAGAGCATGAACCCAGAAAGCAGAGCTTGCAGTGAGCTGAGATCGTGCCACTGCACTCCAGCCTGCGTGACAGAGCGAGACTCCATCTCAAAATAAATAAATATATACATACATACATACATACATACATACATACATACATACATGCATACATAAAATAAGCTCTCATGTCTTGGATATTTCTGCCAGACAATATGATGAATGCATGGCTCTGGTCTTACCTGGGCTTTCACAGGCTAAGAGCACCCATCCTCGCCTTCCCTAGCCCCAGAGAGACTCAGCTACTGCAGGTTTCCAGGCCTGCAGACTCAGGCAAGTTTGATGTCTCAACCTGTCTCATCCAATGAGTTCTGAGGGTGAAGATCTTAGTACTGCAGAAAGTCTTCAAATCCCCTACAGGATATACTTGACCAAGCTGTGGCCTGAGTCTCTTTTCCTGGCTCTGATTGCTCTCTCTGATTGTCCCATTCTCCGACTGACACTTCTATTCTTATCCAGATAAGAAGGCATGCCTTGGATTCTAGTTTTTTGCTTGTGGCTCTGACAGCCTGAAAAGCTCTTTGCTGGGGTCAGAGATGGAGTACATGTAATCTGTGAAAGCTGTCCTTATACTGTAGCTTCTGATTTGTTTAAAACCAGATGCATCCTACTGTAACCAAACTCTAGCATTCCACTGACTATAAATATACCACTACCTCGAGGTGCCTACTGCTATGCTCATCTATTTTAATGGCTACCCTAATGGAAGCATAAAATAAGACTGATTGCCAATGCTGTCAAGGACATTGTAATGTGAAGGCTATTAGTAAGCAAGCAAAATAGCTCTATAGATATACATACCACTATAGTGCATCCCCTTCATAGATGAATCACTTATCCAGATTTTCCTAATAGAAACAGAGAGAAAAGACAGAGGGCAAGAGAAAAAAAAAATCTTAAGAATATATTGCCCAAAACCTGAGAGTGAGAGAGGGCAATAACACATGATCCCTTTCTGATTCATGCAACAGATTTTCTCTGAGAACTATACATCAGACACTTCTACATGCAGGAAATAAAATTAAAGACAAATAAAAATGTCCTCCCTTTATGCGCTATTCAGCAAGTATATTCAGAGCACATCTGCTCTTAAAGTACATTCCGCTTATCTGGATAGACCCAATTAAGCACAGTCCATTTGTTTAGGTATCAGATTTGAAACTTGATTTTCTATAGTAAATGAAAAGACTAAAACCAAGAACAATTTTTGTTAGACAAGAATATGGCCATATAAATGTTTTATTTATGTCTGTTATATTCACTAAGAATTGAATAGAGTTTTAATGTGGAGATTCTAGAGACAAAGGAAAATAACAGGTTTAAAAAAAATTTTTTTTGGAGAAACAGGATCTCACTATGTTGCCCAGGCTTGTTTTGAACTCCTGAGATTAAGCAATCCTTCCACCTTGGCTTTCCAAAGTGCTTGGATTACCCCTGTGAGCCACTGTGCCCAGCCATCCCATTATTGGGCATATACCCAAAGGATTATAAATCATGCTGCTCTAAATACACGTGCACACATAGGTTTATTGTGGCACTATTCACAATAGCAAAGACTTGGAACCAACCCAAATGTCCATCAGTGACAGACTGGATTAAGAAAATGTGACACATATACACCATGGAATACTATGCAGCCATCAAAAAGGATGAGTTCGTGTCCTTTGTAGGGACATGGATGCAGCTGGAAACCATCATTCTCAGCAAACTATCACAAGAACAGAAAACCAAACACCGCACGTTCTCACTCATAGGTGGGAATTGAACAATGAGATCACCTGGACACAGGAAGGGGAACATCACACTTCGGGGTCTATTGTGGGGAGAGGAGACAGGGGAGAGATAGCATTAGGAGATATACCTAATGTAAATGATGAGTTAATGGGTGCAGCACACCAACATGGCACATGTATACATATGTAACAAACTTGCACGTTGCACACATGTACCTTAGAACATGAAGTATAGTAAAAAAAAAAAAGAATTTTTTTAATGCTATGCTTTCTAAAGAATTAATTTGTTCACAAGCATGATTAATTATAATATAAATAACCAATAATAACTTTTATTTAATCATCAATTTCAATTCATGAGAAATTGAAATAAAGAGAAAATAGACAACTCAGGTAGATGCAGTAAAAATTCTAAGCAAAACCTGAGGACTCATATGTATTTTCCTCTCCTTCAACTCCTCTTTAGTGTCTGGAAAACTGTTTCTTTCTTTGAAAGTTTGTTATCTGTGAAGACTATTAGCTGCTCTTGGAACAAACATAACTTATCGCTCAGGGGGGAATATTCCCTCATAACCTGATCCTGCTAATGGTTATCTAACCCATTTGATACCTCTTTCGTATTTGTTAGTTTACTTCATCTTCTTTTATAAAATTCTCAACATATTTTGCTTTAACATCACCATTATTTCCCATTCTTCTTTCATTCATATTCTTTCTCAATTTTTAATGTAACCTTATCTTGAATATTTATATTACCCGCACTCTTTAATTCAGTCCCTTTGTTATTCATTAATGAAACCTGGTTTCAAGATGCTTAGCTGATATAAAAAATGTGTATATAGTTTGTAGCTATGGAGTCCACTCCATCATTCATTCATTAATTTCTTAATCCAACTAAATTTTTAATGAAGTGGCCCTTTCCTATATTCCTGGTCCAACATGTGGCCTCATTATTCTACCATTTTGTCTGGAAAGATAATTAAGGTTAAAAGTATCTCAGCAGAACTGTAAGTGTTCTAGAAGTGAATGGATGACAGATAATAAA
Source organism: Macaca nemestrina (assembly GCF_043159975.1). Taxonomy (NCBI): domain Eukaryota; kingdom Metazoa; phylum Chordata; class Mammalia; order Primates; family Cercopithecidae; genus Macaca; species Macaca nemestrina. The sequence goes on along the minus strand of NC_092127.1, from coordinate 178,549,375 downwards.
AACTGTTCTACTGAGCTTAAGAAAACAAAGGAAAAAATAGATTAATTGGGGTAATACTGTGGCAGTTCAGCGATTCCAAGCATTAGGGAGGTAGTTGGAGCTTGGGAACAAATTAGAACCAGATATTTAAATGTCAGTTTCCATCCCTTTGCATCAATCCAATCCTCAGTGGCAATGAGTGTCACAATAATGTTGCATAAAAATATTTTTCTCAGGAGTGCATACAACAAAAATTTATTTTTCTTGGTCACAGGTCTGCAGGTTAGCTCTGGCAGCTTGCTTCAGGCTGTGGCTTGGCTGGGCTTGGTTGGGCTTGGTTGGGCTTCACTGGGCTTCCCTCTAGGCTGAGAATTGAATTTAGGTGTTTTCCCATTCTGCTTGGACCGAAGGATACCTGGAGCATCTACTTCTCATGATGAATCCCTACATTACATGAGGCTGAGCAGAAATAAGGGATATCTATTAGAGCTTCAGCCTGGAAGTGGTATTCTGACCCTCCAATCTATATTCCATTGACCAGAGCAAGTCACATGACCCAACACCACACTGAGGGGACAAGAAAATATAATCTCAAGTGGGAAGCACTACAGAGTTATGTGGCAAAGGATTAGTCATAAAGAATTGGTGAATAATGATCCAATTCACCATACCCCTCATTCTTTCTTTTCATCCTGAATTATATATAATAATTAAGGGCATCACAAGGCAAACACAGTCTCTCAGGCTAAAAGACCCAGAAATGCCTTTGACATATCCACATCCACAATTCCCTATATCTAGTCAATTACAGTTTTCTGAATTCTTTTCTCTCACTTCCATCCCTTCTTTTGTTTTTATTACTATTGCTTGACTATAGGTTTTATGTCCTTTATATTAATATATAAGTTTATGTTATCTTATAATAATACAAATATTATTTATAAACGTATATAATTTAAATGTAAATGTTATTTATAAATATTTGCTATGTGCTCTAAACTGGTTTCTCTGCCCCCAACTTCTCCTCACTCTTACCCACTGTTCACATTTTACTTTCTGAGGTACAATTCTGGTATTTTATACTCTTCTGAAAGATCTCTAACTATTTCTCATTTGCAGGGATTAAAATTCCTTTGCATGGAGTACAAGTCCTTTCATAATCTTCTCCCAACTTTCTTTTTAAGTTTAATTTTCTTCAATCACTCAGCATGAGCTCACACTCCAAATATAAACAACTACTTGTCATTTCTGTATAATATGTGTATCTGTATATAGATTTTACCTTTAGGACTTTCTCATAACTACCTCTTGAATTTCTGTCTGATTTCTTTTGACTCCACTTCACATTTCATGATTCTGGGAAGTCTTAACTGAGTTAGTCCTTCCTTTCCCTGTCCCACCACAATATTTTATGTATCTCACATATTGTTTGCAATATTATGTGAATGCCTAGTATTAAGCATTATATATAGCATATTTTTATCCCTGCTTTGAACTCTATGAGCTGGGCATTATTATCTCTGTTTTACTGATTAAGAAAGCAGGGTTAGTAAAACTTAAGTAACATAGTCAAGGCCGATGTACTTTGTAAGAGAAAAGGGCAGTGTTCAAAGACAGGTGCTTTTGACCCCATTGAATGAGTTTTCAAATGCTATGTTATAATGTTTCTACAATGTATAATTACAGATTTTTATGTCTATCTACTTTTCTACTTATGTGAATTAATCAAAACAGAGACCTAGTTTTATTCATTTTTGCAATGTTACCAAACAGTATTATTGTCTCCAGATATCTGTTAGATAAATTATAGAATGAAGAAATAAAAAGTAAAGCAAAGTATAAGACAACTGATTGTCTATTGAACGGCACCTAGGAGCATAGAAGAAGGAAAACAACAACAACAACAACAAAAGTGAAACATAAAGAAAAGACCTGGAATTTTGGAATTAGAAAGATTAGAATTGAGAGATAACTTAGATGGGGAGAAATTAGAGGCCTTTTCCTAATGGATACCAAGAGGTATTGCCTTATAGATCCAAACATGTGCTCTCCAGAATTTTCAACAGGGCTAAAGAAGACAATCTCTATGTATTATAATGCATTTTTGTTTCATTTTCTTCCTGCTATAAAAATAACTCTGTTCTGGTTTGAGAGAGAAAGTGTTTACTTTTGCTTTTTGAATAATTTTCTGGGAAAAACTTTCATGTTTACGGTGGGGGAAGTGACGGAAAACTTTAAAATTGGCCTTACGATGCAGAACATTTTTAAACTGCTGTAAAAAAATCATAAAGTGCTTTTCTTTTTCAGAGGTCTGATTCCTGCTTCTCATACTGTAACTGTTAACATAAACCCCTTAAGGTAGTTTGTCGTCATCTCCACCTGAAGGTTCTATCTTGTTTTATCTGTGATTTTTCTCTTGCTTTATTACCTTAAAGAGCCCTTGGCTACTCTCTAATGAGAGAAAATCAGTTTTCTGTAGCCTAAGTCACCCTCTATTGCTTGAAGGTAGGAAGAAGAAAGTTCATTAGAAGGTGAAAAACAACAACAACAACAACAACAAAATCTAGCAGACCAAATTTCCTTAACATCCTATTGCAATTACCAAGAATTCCCTAATACTAAATTTTATTTTTGCTTGACCAAAATTAAAAAGTAAGAAGAAGAAATAACAACAGTATACTATTTCCCCTTGGGGAATTAGCCTTATCTTGGTATTCTCTATCTCTCCTGTGATCTCTAAATGCTGACAAATCTGCTAAACAACAAGCCCTGGTGTTTCATTCTGAACCCCCAAGTTCTTTCCTTACAGCAGTTGGCCTGGGGCAAGGTTTTTCAATCAGCGTCAGCTTCAAGCCAGCAGCTTGCATCCTACTGCAAAATTTATGGAGCATGATGATGAGAACAATGTGGCTCCCTGGGAAGATGACTGGGAATTGGCAGAGGAGTTTTGTAGGTCTGAGCTCTGCAGCTGGGCCATTGATTGTTCCTTCATCTGGTTGGACTTCAAAAGGTTGCATGCCTCGTTATCTGTTTTGCACTCCTAACCAAAAACTACTTTGGGAGCACAAGACACTGCTTAAAATACGTTAGTGTTTTCCACAACCCATCTCCACTTTACAGAGATCACTCCTTTTCCAAGCTTCAAGTTACTAGCGTGATAGGGGAGAGAAGAGAGTGAAGTATTTGACTGGTTAGTTACCTGATTTGTCTTGATGCAAATGACCAGGAGGTAAAAGAAAGAATATGTTGTACCGAATGATAGCAAAGCATCTGGCACAGTGCCTACCATATAGTATACGCCAACTGAGTACTTGGAGAGGAAATTAAATGTAGACTCTGAAGTGTAGACTCTGGATTTAAATTCTGGCGCTATTCCTTTTCAGCTGTGTGGACATTAGCAGGCACTTAACCTGCTAGTGTCTCTGTTTTCTCAGCTAAAAAAAATATTAATGCTTCCTAGGAATGGTTTAAAAGCTGTGTGAGAAAATGCATGCACATTCTTACAAGTACACATAGCGAGTGCTAAATTCATGTATTTGCTGAAGAAATACAACAAATAGAAAAAATTGATTCTAGCCACATTGAAGATACATTCTCCCTCATTCTTCAAATAATATTTGAGATATGGCTAGAAATACCCACACTATTTTTATAGCCATTGGATCCCTGAAAGAAGTTACCTAAGAGGAAAAGGATCTGTCTTATATACACACATGATATATATATATCTTGTATATATATTATATATAGATATATATAGTGTTTCTGTGTATCTTTTATATACATATCTCACATGTGTCATATACACATATCTCACATATATAATATCGTATATTTAGTATATGCTATGTTATGTGTTTCTGTATATAAACATTTATTTCTTAGATGTAATACATATAAATCTTATTTTTATGTATAGATACATTACATTATATAACATTTTATAGTATCTTATTTTTTAGCCCACATTTGATACTTCTGCTAAATGAAATTGGTGTGTTTGTAGAAAGGAGAATAACTAATTTAAAATCTGAGTGTCTAGATTGTGGTTATATATACGTTAGCTGCCTGAGAACTGATGTTTTGATATTACCTAGTTTTGAGAGGAATTCTTTAATTGGCTTTTTAGGAGACTATTTCATTTGGGTCAAAATATTATTTTCTGAGAAGTATATTCTGGCTTTCTGATTCAGCATGAAGGTGGAAACCATCAAAAATCAGAGTTTAACATAAGATAGGTGGGGATGATGTTGAAAGATTTAATTTTATAATTTGCTTGGCTCATATTATCAATGTGAGTTTGCAATTCGGTTTTTGGTTAGTTGATTTAAATTCAGGTCTTCTCAGAAATAAACTGATGAAAAATCATGTGAGTTATTGATCGTCTTCAGTGATATATACAACAAAGCAGTCCGAGGAATCTTTAGATGTGTCCAGATGCAGTCAGTTCTGATTAGGTACATGCTTTGTCCAAATTATAAATCAAAGTGTCATCTGCATGTAGTAGAAATGGGAGAGGGGTTGGAATCAGAGCTAGATTTGTTCTTGCTAAAGACTGAGTCACCCTCTGGCCCCAATTCATATGGTGAAATCCTAACCCTAATGTGATGGTATTAGGAGGTGAAGCATTTGGGGGGAGATTGTTCACAAGTGCTCATATATGGGATTAGTGCTCTTATAAAAGAGACCCCAAGAACACTCCCTTGCCCTTTCTACCATGTGAGAACACAGCAGCAAGACATGACCTATGAACTAGGAGGGAAGCCCTCAGCAAATATCAATTCTGCAGCCTTTTTGATCTTGGACTTTCTAGCCTCTAGAACAATAAGAAATAAATTTCTGTTGTTTATAAGCTACCCAGTCTGTGGTATTTTTGTTATAGTGACCAGAATGAGCTAAGGCAATTCTTAACTTCACCATTTGCTGGCTGGTGACTCCAAAGTTTTAGATTTCTGAATTTCCTTGTTTATACTTAGTGACCTTAGTATTATCTCTCTAAACCTCACTTTCTATATGGGGATAATTATACATCCTTGCTGTTGAGTATTCAATGAAATACTGCCTGAGAAATTAGCCAAATAGCCAACTTAAAATTTTGTATACTGATTTCATATTTTCAGTGATAACAGATTCTATCACTAATACAGTATCAATTAAAATTATCAAAACACAACCCAAGTTTGGATGAGGTAAAAGCAACATAGGTTTTGGAGGTAAGATTAAGTGAGGCTGAATTTTAGGCTTTATTTATTAGTCTGATAATCCGGAGCAAGTTAATAGATATTAGATTCTTAGTTTCCTTATTGGCAAAATAGAATATACTGAGCCCGAAGATTTACTAAGCTATCTAGATGGTGTTCAATATATATTGCTTTTCTCATTTTTTATTAAATATGTTTGTTGTTTTTATTAAAGTGTAAATTTGCTCTTTTACTTTTTTTTTTTTAAATTTATTTATTATTATTACACTTTAAGTTGTAGGGTACATGTGCATAACGTGCAGGTTTGTTACATATGTATACTTGTGCCATGTTGGTGTGCTGCACCCATCAACTCGTCATTTACATCAGGTATAACTCCCAATGCAATCCCTCCCCCCTCCCCCCTCCCCATGATAGACCCCTGTGTGTGATGTTCCCCTTCCTGAGTCCAAGTGATCTCATTGTTCAGTTCCCACCTATGAGTGAGAACATGCGGTGTTTGGTTTTCTGTTCTTGTGATAGTTTGCTAAGAATGATGGTTTCCAGCTGCATCCATGTCCCTACAAAGGACACAAACTCATCCTTTTTGATGGCTGCATAGTATTCCATGGTGTATATGTGCCACATTTTCTTAATCCAATCTGTCACTGATGGACATTTGGGTTGATTCCAAGTCTTTGCTATTGTGAATAGTGCTGCAATAAACATACGTGTGCATGTGTCTTTATAGCAGCATAATTTATAATCCTTTGGATATATACCCAGTAATGGGATGGCTGGGTCATATGGTACATCTAGTTCTAGATCCTTGAGGAATTGCCATACTGTTTTCCATAATGGTTGAACTAGTTTACAATCCCACCAACAGTGTAAAAGTGTTCCTATTTCTCCACATCCTCTCCAGCACCTGTTGTTTCCTGACTTTTTAATGATCGCCATTCTAACTGGTGTGAGATGGTATCTCATTGTGGTTTTGATTTGCATTTCTCTGATGGCCAGTGATGATGAGCATTTTTTCATGTGTCTGTTGGCTGTATGAATGTCTTCTTTTGAGAAATGTCTGTTCATATCCTTTGCCCACTTTTTGATGGGGTTGTTTGTTTTCTTTCTTGTAAATTTGTTTGAGTTCTTTGTAGGTTCTGGATATTAGCCCTTTGTCAGATGAGTAGATTGCAAAAATTTTCTCCCATTCTGTAGGTTGCCTGTTCACTCTGATGGTAGTTTCTTTTGCTGTGCAGAAGCTCTTTAGTTTAATGAGATCCCATTTGTCAATTTTGGCTTTTGCTGCCGTTGCTTTTGGTGTTTTAGACATGAAGTCTTTGCCCATGCCTATGTCCTGAATGGTACTACCTAGGTTTTCCTCTAGGATTTTTATGGTATTAGGTCTAACATTTAAGTCTCTAATCCATCTTGAATTAATTTTCATATAGGGAGTAAGGAAAGGATCCAGTTTCAGCTTTCTACTTATGGCTAGCCAATTTTCCCAGCACCATTTATTAAACAGGGAATCCTTTCCCCATTTCTTGTTTCTCTCAGGTTTGTCAAAGATCAGATGGCTGTAGATGTGTGGTATTATTTCTGAGGACTCTGTTCTGTTCCATTGGTCTATATCTCTGTTTTGGTACCAGTACCATGCTGTTTTGGTTACTGTAGCCTTGTAGCATAGTTTGAAGTCAGGTAGCGTGATGCCTCCAACTTTGTTCTTTTGACTTAGGATTGTCTTGGAGATGCGGGCTCTTTTTTGGTTCCATATGAACTTTAAAGCAGTTTTTTCCAATTCTGTGAAGAAACTCATTGGTAGCTTGATGGGGATGGCATTGAATCTATAAATTACCTTGGGCAGTATGGCCATTTTCACGATATTGATTCTTCCTATCCATGAGCATGGTATGTTCTTCCATTTGTTTGTGTCCTCTTTGATTTCACTGAGCAGTGGTTTGTAGTTGTCCTTGAAGAGGTCCTTTACATCCCTTGTAAGTTGGATTCCTAGGTATTTGATTCTCTTTGAAGCAATTGTGAATGGAAGTTCATTCCTGATTTGGCTCTCTGTTTGTCTGTTACTGGTGTATAAGAATGCTTGTGATTTTTGCACATTAATTTTGTATCCTGAGACTTTGCTGAAGTTGCTTATCAGCTTAAGGAGATTCTGGGCTGAGACAATGGGGTTTTCTAAATATACAATCATGTCATCTGCAAACAGGGACAGTTTGACTTCTTCTTTTCCTAACTGAATACCCTTGATTTCTTTCTCTTGCCTAATTACCCTAGCCAGAACTTCCAGCACTATGTTGAATAGGAGTGGTGAGAGAGGGCATCCCTGTCTTGTGCCAGTTTTCAAAGGGAATTTTTCCAGTTTTTGCCCATTCAGTATGATATTGGCTGTGGGTTTGTCATAAATAGCTCTTATTATTTTGAGGTACGTTCCATCAATACCGAATTTATTGAGCATTTTTAGCATGAAGGGCTGTTGAATTTTGTCAAAAGCCTTTTCTGCATCTATTGAGATAATCATGTGGTTCTTGTCTTTGGTTCTGTTTATATGCTGGATTATGTTTATTGATTTGCGAATGTTGAACCAGCCTTGCATCCCAGGGATGAAGCCCACTTGATCATGGTGGATAAGCTTTTTGATGTGTTGCTGAATCCGGTTTGCCAGTATTTTATTGAGGATTTTTGCATCGATGTTCATCAGGGATATTGGTCTAAAATTCTCTTTTTTTGTTGTGTCTCTGCCAGGCTTTGGTATCAGGATGATGTTGGCCTCATAAAATGAGTTAGGGAGGATTCCCTCTTTTTCTATTGATTGGAATAGTTTCAGAAGGAATGGTACCAACTCCTCCTTGTACCTCTGGTAGAATTCAGCTGTGAATCCATCTGGTCCTGGACTTTTTTTGGTTGGTAGGCTATTTATTATTGCCTCAATTTCAGAGCCTACTATTGGTCTATTCAGGGATTCAACTTCTTCCTGGTTTAGTCTTGGAAGAGTGTAAGAGTCCAGGAAATTATCCATTTCTTCTAGATTTTCCAGTTTATTTGCGTAGAGGTGTTTATAGTATTCTCTGATGGTAGTTTGTATTTCTGTGGGGTCGGTGGTGATATCCCCTTTATCATTTTTAATTGCGTCGATTTGATTCTTCTCTCTTTTCTTCTTTATTAGTCTTGCTAGTGGTCTGTCAATTTTGTTGATCTTTTCAAAAAACCAACTCCTGGATTCATTGATTTTTTGGAGAGTTTTTTGTCTCTATCTCCTTCAGTTCTGCTCTGATCTTAGTTATTTCTTGCCTTCTGCTAGCTTTCAAATGTGTTTGCTCTTGCTTCTCTAGTTCTTTTAATTGCGATGTTAGAGTGTCAATTTTAGATCTTTCCTGCTTTCTCTTGTGGGCATTTAGTGCTATAAATTTCCCTCTACACACTGCTTTAAATGTGTCCCAGAGATTCTGGTATGTTGTATCTTTGTTCTCATTGGTTTCAAAGAACATCTTTATTTCTGCCTTCATTTCGTTATGTACCCAGTAGTCATTCAGGAGCAGGTTGTTCAGTTTCCATGTAGTTGAGCGGTTTTGATTGAGTTTCTTAGTCCTGAGTTCTAGTTTGATTGCACTGTGGTCTGAGAGACAGTTTGTTATAATTTCTGTTCTTGTACATTTGCTGAGGAGTGCTTTACTTCCAATTACGTGGTCGATTTTGGAGTAAGTATGATGTGGTGCTGAGAAGAATGTATATTCTGTTGATTTGGGGTGGAGAGTTCTATAGATGTCTATTAGGTCTGCTTGCTGCAGAGATGAGTTCAATTCCTGGATATCCTTGTTAACTTTCTGTCTCGTTGATCTGTCTAATGTTGACAGTGGAGTGTTGAAGTCTCCCATTATTATTGTATGGGAGTCTAAGTCTCTTTGTAAGTCTCTAAGGACTTGCTTTATGAATCTGGGTGCTCCTGTATTGGGTGCATATATATTTAGGATAGTTAGCTCTTCCTGTTGAATTGATCCCTTTACCATTATGTAATGGCCTTCTTTGTCTCTTTTGATCTTTGATGGTTTAAAGTCTGTTTTATCAGAGACTAGTATTGCAACCCCCGCTTTTTTTTGTTCTCCATTTGCTTGGTAAATCTTCCTCCATCCCTTTATTTTGAGCCTATGTGTGTCTCTGCATGTGAGATGGGTCTCCTGAATACAGCAGACTGATGGGTCTTGACTCTTTATCCAGTTTGCCAGTCTGTGTCTTTTAATTGGAGCATTTAGTCCATTTACATTTAAGGTTAAGATTGTTATGTGTGAACTTGATCCTGCCATTATGATATTAACTGGTTATTTTGCTCGTTAGTTGATGCAGTTTCTTCCTAGCCTCGATGGTCTTTACATTTTGGCATGTTTTTGCAATGGCTGGTACCGGTTGTTCCTTTCCATGTTTAGTGCTTCCTTCAGGGTCTCTTGTAAGGCAGGCCTAGTGGTGACAAAATCTGTAAGCATTTGCTTATCTGTAAAGGATTTTATTTCTCCTTCACTTATGAAACTTAGTTTGGCTGGATATGAAATTCTGGGTTTAAAATTCTTTTCTTTAAGAATGTTGAATATTGGTCCCCACTCTCTTCTGGCTTGGAGAGTTTCTGCCGAGAGATCTGCTGTTAGTCTGATGGGCTTCCCTTTGTGGGTAACCCGACCTTTCCCTCTGGCTGCCCTTAAGATTTTTTCCTTCATTTCAACTTTGGTGAATCTGGCAATTATGTGTCTTGGAGTTGCTCTTCTCGAGGAGTATCTTTGTGGCGTTCTCTGTATTTCCTGGATTTGAATGTTGGCCTGCCCTACTAGGTTGGGGAAGTTCTCCTGGATGATATCCTGAAGAGTGTTTTCCAACTTGGTTCCATTTTCCCCCTCACTTTCAGGCACCCCAATCAGACGTAGATTTGGTCTTTTTACATAATCCCATACTTCTTGCAGGCTTTGTTCATTTCTTTTTCTTCTTTTTTCTTTTGGTTTCTCTTCTCGCTTCATTTCATTCATTTGATCCTCAATCGCAGATACTCTTTCTTCCAGTTGATCGAGTCGGTTACTGAAGCTTGTGCATTTGTCACGTATTTCTCGTGTCATGGTTTTCATCTCTTTCATTTCGTTTAGGACCTTCTCTGCATTAATTACTCTAGCCATCAATTCTTCCACTTTTTTTTCAAGATTTTTAGTTTCTTTGCGCTGGGTACGTAATTCCTCCTTTAGCTCTGAGAAATTTGATGGACTGAAGCCTTCTTCTCTCATCTCGTCAAAGTCATTCTCCGTCCAGCTTTGATCCGTTGCTGGCGATGAGCTGTGCTCCTTTGCCGGGGGAGATGCGCTCTTATTTTTTGAATTTCCAGCTTTTCTGCCCTGCTTTTTCCCCATCTTTGTGGTTTTATCTGCCTCTGGTCTTGATGATGGTGATGTACTGATGGGGTTTTGGTGTAGGTGTCCTTCCTGTTTGATAGTTTTCCTTCTAACAGTCAGGACCCTCAGCTGTAGGTCTGTTGGAGATTGCTTGAGGTCCACTCCAGACCCTGTTTGCCTGGGTATCAGCAGCAGAGGCTGCAGAAGATAGAATATTTCTGAACAGCGAGTGTACCTGTCTGATTCTTGCTTTGGAAGCTTCCTCTCAGGGGTGTACTCCACCCTGTGAGGTGTGGGGTGTCAGACTGCCCCTAGTGGGGGATGTCTCCCAGTTAGGCTACTCAGGGGTCAGGGACCCACTTGAGCAGGGAGTCTGTCCCTTCTCAGATCTCAACCTCCGTGTTGGGAGATCCACTGCTCTCTTCAAAGCTGTCAGACAGAGTCGTTTGCGTCTGCAGAGGTTTCGGCTGTGTTTGTTATTGCCCTGTCCCCAGAGGTGGAGTCTACAGAGACAGGCAGGTTTCCTTGAGCTGCTGTGAGCTCCACCCAGTTCGAGCTTCCCAGCAGCTTTGTTTACCTACTTAAGCCTCAGCAATGGCGGGCGCCCCTCCCGCAGCCTCGCTGCTGCCTTGCCGGTAGATCACAGACTGCTGTGCTAGCAATGAGGGAGGCTCCGTGGGTGTGGGACCCTCCCGGCCAGGTGTGGGATATGATCTCCTGGTGTGCCTGTTTGCTTAAAGCGCAGTATTGGGGTGGGAGTTACCCGATTTTCCAGGTGTTGTGTGTCTCAGTTCCCCTGGCTAGGAAAAGGGATTCCCTTCCCCCTTGCGCTTCCCAGGTGAGGCAATGCCTCGCCCTGCTTCAGCTCTCGCTGGTCGGGCTGCAGCAGCTGACCAGCACCAATCGTCCGGCACTCCCCAGTGAGATGAACCCAGTACCTCAGTTGAAAATGCAGAAATCACCGGTCTTCTGTGTCGCTCGCGCTGGGAGTTGGAGACTGGAGCTGTTCCTATTCGGCCATCTTGCTCCGCCCCCTCGCTCTTTTACTTTTTTGCTGAAAACAAAATAAAACGGAGCCCTAAGTAACTGATTTATGTGGCAACACAGTTTAGTGTTTTTTGCCTCTTTTTCTTCTGCCTAGAATATTCTTCTTCTCTTTCTTCTATATCTAGTAAACCTTTAGTTTTTATTGAAAGCCCTTCTCCTTCTGAAATATTACCCCATATCTCTTAAGATAATGAAGAACTAAGATTTTTAAGAATATATTTTCTCGGACATTATTTTATCTATACGCATGAGTTTTTGTGTTTAATCTTCACACCACGCCGTATTTTGAGTATCTCCATGAGATCAAAGAAGTAAATTGATGGATTTAAGATCACACCACTCATCCATGATGAAGAAGTAGTGGATCTGGAATTCTAACCTACATTTATATATCCCTAAAGTCCCAAGCAAATTGGACTTTTTTCTCTTGTCTTCCTCTGCTCCCAGAAGAGTAGTACTTATCTTTCTTTTTACATTTATGCAGTTTGGTGGGATCATTTTCACATACTGTCTTTTCTATTAAACTATGAATATCTCAGTGTCAGCAGCCATAGTTTGTTCATCATTGCACTCAATCCTGCAGCACTCTCTGGCAGATATTAGATATTCGGTTAGTGCTTGGGTTAACATGTGCACCAAACATTGACATCCTGTTTCCAAACAATCAACTTATCATACAATAGTTATTAATAAAATGATGCTTGCCAGGGTGCAATCCTTCCTCTGCTATTCAGAAGATTCTAAGGGCAAAGAAGTGCTTTAGGAGAAACACATAATTATGAATATTAATTATTAGCAAGCAGTAGGCATAAAAACATGTTTTGTTTCAAGTAATACCTTTACTGTTGTTGTCTGTAAATTTCTAAGTCATCCTGTGATAGTTACATTTCTTGACAGCCGTCAGTATCTACAATCTTAGTCTGGACTATGCAGACTTGTACACATTATATATGTGTTTCCCTGCCACAGTATTTGTAGTGAGATTAACAAAAAGATCGTTTGTAGGATTTACATTAGATAACCTGAAGTTAAAAAGATTCTACATATTCTAGTATCCTGGTATTCACAGAAAATTAATTAAGTCAAATTAATAAGGGAGCCAGATATTTCTCATTAAAGTCAGCAATTTAAAACCTTAAAAATAACATCGTTTTCAACCATATATAGGAGAAACAAAATTTACTGACCTCATTTGATTGGTTATCTATTTTTGTAAGTCCCTGAAGTAGCAAACAATTACTCTTGTCAGTTTTTGTTACAGTCTTGGAAAGATCTAGGGCAACCCTTTTTCATTTTTTTTTTCTTTCTTCAACATGTTTAAATGCAGACAACAAGGACACTTCATAGGCTTATGTCAAAGACATCAATCGTTTTTTAATGAGGCCATAACCCTGAGTAGGTCATGGAATATTAAAAATAAATGAACATATTGCTGTCATTGGGGATTGTCATTGGGGCTGAAGGGTATCGATGAGGAAACACAAGACCAGGACACAATACACTGAACTGTCTACTTTTCAAAAGGCAGTTAATTAGAAAATGCTATATGAATGACCCTTGCCCATGTCCTTGATGCACTCAAGTTATGTCTGGGTGAGGAAGAGAACCATGCTCTTCTTTTCTCCATAGTGGACTAGTTGGCTGAGACACATGACCAGGCATTATCTACACAGTCAATTGGGAGAATTAAAAGGTCATTCATTCAATAGGAAAGATTTCCCTTTTAGTGACCCTGTCTAGCAGGGAGATTATCATCATGAATGAGCAAGAAGGAGAACAATAGCTTGTGAGGACCTAGATCCAATCAATGAGAATACTGAGGAAAAGAAATTGAAAGATAAGATAGGGTGTTACTATAACGGCATTTAAGCTCTTCATCTTCAGCTTCTCATCTGCTCCTCTAGTCCCATCTTTCACTGCTCATTATGACACAATTAGTGCAGAAGCAAGATAGAACTCACTTATTTTCCTGTTTACACCTGCTCTGTTTCAGCTGCAGGCCATTGCGCATATTGTTCACTTAAGCTGGGACATCCTCTTGCTTATCCTCCTGGAAAATGCCTATGTATTATTCAAGCCTGTTCATGTGCTACCACTGCTATAAAGCTGTTCTGACTCTTTCAGCTGGGCAGTGCTGTCCCATTGTGGAGATCTGTGGCAAAAATGATTATGACTGTCTACCAAATTTCCACAGCAAGGTGTTTTCTCTGGGAAGCAGCTTCTTAAGGAGCAACTGCAATTTTCAGATTCCCTGTAATCTAAGTGGAATCCTTTAATTAGCCTTTGCCATAGCCTGTGAGCAGAAATCATATGCATTACTTTTTGCTTAAGATGTTTAGGAAGTGGCTGTAAACTTTTCCCGCATCTTCAATCTGAATATAGAGACGGAAGAGCACAGGAGATGCCTGAGGAAGAAGATGAGTGAATAATACATAGAGGAAAACCACCTTTCTGCTATCTGGGAACACCTGCATCCAAGCTATTAAAATATAGAATTCATTAGTTTTACCATCTAGGATTTCCCTTAATAAGGTAATATACAAGACTTAGGTTAATACACATATGCCATAGAACCAGCATTTTAAAACTAATTAGTTCTTTGCACACCTTCTTTCTTAGTAGACTTAGGAAACTTGCCTTGTTACATTTGTAGCTCAACTGCCTAGCAAACTAGTCACACTGTACAGGGATACAATAACATAGCATGAATTAATGATGAACTCGTAACTACTCTTTAATGAGACCCTTTACTGCACAGTAGCATATGACATTTATCTCCTTTAAATCTGCAACATCTGTGCAGTGAGCACTGAAATCTATGTTTTCCAGAAGGCCATAATCGTTTATTCATTCAAGTATACATTGATTCCTGAGGCTGCAGCATGCAATTTCCAAGGACCAAAGGCACACCTATGAAAAGAGAGGTGGTTTTGTTGTTTCAAAGTCTATAGTTAATACAGTTCATTCATTTACAAATTTTGTCTTCAATGTTGCTGGGGACGCTTTTTAAATCATAGATCTTCACTGCTCTGTAAGTTCAGAGTCACATAGTCATACAACGTATTCTCCAAAGCCAGTACTATTTCTGAAGTAAAGAATTATCAGGTTTTCTTATGTTCTGTGAAAAACGTTGATAGTGAGGTCAGTCGATGGGGCATTTTAGTTATCACAATTTGTTTTCAAAATTATTTTTTGTTGCAAAAGTATACGAAGTCATTGCTATATACTGATACAGTGAGGAGAGTTCCCAGTGTATTAGTCTCGGCGTTGAAAGAACCAATTTATTATGTAAAATACAATTGCATTCTTTTCTTGTAAATAAATGTTTACAGGTGACCTTCATGTCTACAAAATTAACAAATGATATAGTACCTAATTTCTTCTTTGCCCAGGTCTATGCAAGCTCATAATGCTCTTCTTGCACCCATTTAATAAACTTCTTTTTGCTTGGAGTCTGAAATTCAATTGCTTAACAGTTAAAATTCACAGTACAGGGTCAATCATTACAGATGATACTAGTTTGAAGCTAAGCTTTCTCCTTGTCTTTGTTTGGTATCAGCTGAATTTCTCCGTGGCTGTAAATCTTATCAATACCCATCCAAAGAAACTAGCTTGACGAATAATTGAGAGTGCATTTGGGCAATGACCACACAGAGCTTTTTGTACCTTGAATAAATTTCTAAGACTGAATAGAAAATATCTCATTTCAATAGGTAAGTGCAAGCATTTATATGGTAGAGTAGACTGCAGATATAGGCTCTTTCATCAACAGCCAGGGAAGATGGTTCTGGTAACAGCAATTCCCCAGGAAAATAAATATAACATAGTCGTTATGAGTACAGGTAGCTCAGTGGCTTCTGTCGTTATGCAACTGATGAAATTCAAATTATAAAAATCATTATACAAGACTTAAACATGATGATGGATGTGTAGTTCTTACCTACAGTGACTGGTGCATATTGAGTTCTCAGTAAATGTTAACTTTAAATATTATCTTATAATACATTGTAAAAATGTAACTTTCTAACATATTAGAAATATATTAGATAAGATTGAGCAATATTTGAGGACTCCTGCTATTGAATACAAACATTCAAAATTTCCCACCTCCTATAGGTGGAGTGTTCCGGGAAATGCTTGGGACCAGATGTGTTTTCAGATTTCAGATGTTTTCAGATGTTGGAATATTTACATAGACATAATGAGATGTCTTAGGAATGAGCCCCAAGTACAAACACGAAATTCATTTATGTTTCATATATACCTCATCCACACAGCAAAAAGGTAATTTCATACAATATTTTAAATAACATTGTGCATGAAACCAAGTTTTGAGCGCATTTTCACTGTGACCCATTATATGAAGTCAGGTGTGAAATTTTCCATTTATGGGTTCATGTTAGTGTTAAAAAGGTTTCAAATTTCGGATCACCACAGATTTCAAATGTTTGAATTTGGGATGCTCAACTTATATTATCAGGGTTCCTGAGTCTTACTTGATTCATATGCTGCTACCATGAACAGAAGTCTCTCTGAGGAGCATTATGACTGGGTAATGCCTGAGCATCTGCTGCGTAGCAAAGCAGGGGAGATGAGCTTCTCTGCAGATTCTGTAACAATGTCATCGTTAATTATTTTCATCCATTTGGAAGAAAGGTTATTTGACATATTTAATCTTCACTCATCATCATCATTATTATTATTGCTTTAACATCCATATATACCTTATTTCTTGAAAGGGAAAAAAATTTCTGTTAATCAAATTATTCACAGACCTGCTCAGTACTATCTATAACATCTTAAAAGTGTCTCAGTAAAGGTATTTTTGGTTTTTATTCTAAGAAATAGTTTCCATTAACTCAAATTAATAATACTAAGAGAGAAAAAAAGAAAGAGAAGAAGGAAAAGGCGGAGAAAGGCAGAGGAGAAAGAGAAGAAAAGGAAAACACAAATACAGTAACAACAAAAAGGAGAGGAGAAGTGAGGAAGATAAGTCAATGAAAGTATTTTTTGGAAAGTCTAAGTAAAACCATATTTGAATTACTTTTTCCATTGCCTGAAGTTTTTATTTTGTTAAAGTCAGATCATCATTTTTCTCAGAAAACAAGAGGCTACAACCTAAAAAAAAAAAAAAAAAAAAAAAAAAGGATATAGGTAGAAAATGTTCAACTAAATTAACTTATATGATAATTAATGAACCTTTATATATTCAATTTCCTGTGAAATATAAACAACAGTGTAAAATTTCTCAAAGAAAATAGAGTGGATTTTGAGTCACATTTAGGTTCAAATCCTAGCACCTACTTACATGACTTTCCCTTGAGAAAGTGACTTTAACTGATTCTTTTTCCATCTAACGGAAGTAAATTTGCCTATTTTATAGATTCATTTTAGAGAAAAATCAAAGAGTGCATAAAAAATACTGAGCAGAAGGCCACACACATAGCAGATTTGCCAGATATTTTAGTTTTTTTTCTGCACACCTTCAAGAAACTTGATTTTTCATTGGGACAATGTGGCATGAACATATTTGCTTAACCATCGATCAGGCTGTCTGGGATTACAGAGCAATGTAAGCTACTCAAATAGGAAGTTACTCAGAGAACTCATGAGAAGGACGATGCTGGGGCCTTATGCAAAAGCAGGGATTGGGGTTGGTCGCTAAAAGGAAAAGTGGGAAAGCCTTTGCTAAAAGAGACATTGGTGTTTTAAGGAGTGGCAATGGAATTGGAGGTGGCTGAGGAAAGAGGAAGAAGGAGCTAACATTTTTTAATTGCTATTGTTGAAGAGTTTCATATACAGCTTCTCTGTCAGGATGTTTGACTCAGCTGGTGACAAGAAGAATGTCCTCCCACAGAATACAGTAAAATCCCCATATAGGGACCAAGGAGAGGAGAAGGATTCTGAAGACCTTGGTTCCTGGAGAAGTCTGCCTTCTTGAGGCCAGATTATCACACTCTATAATTGGGAGAATCTGGACATAGGACAAAGGGAGCTATATCTATATTCCTTTGAAGACAATGGTCAGGATTTATAACCATTTATGGTTTCTATTTTCAGTCGTGATGCTGAGTACCTCATAGTATTTACCATTAATCCTCACCACACACTACAGGGTAGGTATTTTTAATCAATTGGTAATTAAAGATAGAAAATTGAGGATATAAAATTTAATAACTGAATAACTTGATCAAGTTTCCAAAGTTGTAATTGACAAAGTCAATGACTTGAGATTTCCCCTAACCCAGGACTATTAAAGTTTCATTTTTTTGGGTGGATGGTAAGATGGCCAAATCAGAACAGCTCCAGTCCACAGCTCCCAGCAAGATCAATGCAGAAGGCAGGTGAGTTCTGCATTTCCAACTGAGGTACCCGGCTCATCTCATTGGGACTGGTTAGACAGTAGGTTCATTTTAGTTTGGCAGCCCATGGAGGACAAGCCAAAGCAGGGTGGGGCACTGCCTAACCCGGAAAGCACAAGGGTCAGGGAACTCCCTCCTGTAGCCAAGGGAAGCTATGAGGGACTGTGCCATGAGGAATAACACATTCAACCCCAAATAGTATGCTTTTCCTACATTCTTCATAACCTGATGACCAGCAGATTCCCTTGGGTGCCTACCACTACTAGAGCCCTGGGTTTCAAGCACAAAACTAGGTAGCCATTTGGGCAGACAGTGAGCTAGCTGCAGGAGTTTAATTTCATACCCCAGTGGTGCCTGGAATGCCAGTAAGAGAGAACTGTTCACTCCCCTGGAAAGGAGGCTGAAGCCAGGGAGCCAGGCCAGAGGCCTGAAGATAATATCTTCAGGATATTATCCAGGAGAACTTCCAACTTCCCCAGCCTAGCAAGACAGGCCGACATTCAAATTCAGAAGCTGGGATCCTCAGCGGATCTCAGCCCCACAGAGCCCCGCAAGCTAAGATTCACTGGCTTGAAATTCTCACTGCTAACACAGCAGTCTGAAGTTGACCTGGGACACTCGAGCTTGGTGGGGGGAGAGGTGTCAGCCATTAGTGAGACTTGAATAGGCAATTTTCTCCTCACAGTGTAAACAAAGCCTTCAAGAAGTTTGAACTGGGCGGAGCCCACTGCAGCTCCGCAAAGCCCCTGAAGTCAGACTACCTCTCTAGATGACTCCACTTGGGGCAGGACATCTCTGAAAGAAAGGCAGCAGCCCCAGTCAGGGGCTGATAGATAAAACTCCAATCTCCCTGGAACAAGGCACCTCGGGGAAGGGGTGGCTGTGGGTGCAGCTTCAGCAGACTTAAAAGTTCCTGCCTACCAGCTCTGAAGAGAGCAGTGGATCTCCCAGCACAGTGCTCAAGCTCTGCTAAAGGACCGACTGCCTCCTCAAGTGGGTCCCTGACCCCTGGCCTCCTGACTGGGAGGCACCTCCCAGCAGAGGTTGACAGACATCTCATATAGGAGAGCTCTGGCTGGCCTCTGGTAGGTGCCCCTCTAGGATGAAGCTTCCAGAGGAAAGGAACAGGCAGCAATCTTTGCTGTTCTGCAGCCTCTGCTGGTGATACCTAGGCAAACAGGTTCTAGAGTGGACCTCCAGCAAACTCCAGCAGACCTGCAGCAGAGGGGCCTGAATGTTAGAAGGAAAACTAGCAAACAGAAAGGAATAGCATCAATGTCAACAAAAAGGACGTCCACTCAGAAACCGTATCAGAAGGTCACCAACATCAAAGATCAAAGGTAGATAGATCTGTGAAGATGAGGAAAAACCAGCACAAAAAGGCTGAAAATTCCAAAAACCAGAACTCTTCTTCTCCTCCAAAGGATCACAACTCGTTGACAGCAAGGGAACAAAACTGGATGGAGAATGAGTTTGATGAATTCACAGAAGTAGGCTTCAGAAGTTGGGTAATAACAAACTCTTTCGAGCTAAAGGATCATGTTC
Organism: Macaca nemestrina; assembly: GCF_043159975.1. Classification (NCBI taxonomy): domain Eukaryota; kingdom Metazoa; phylum Chordata; class Mammalia; order Primates; family Cercopithecidae; genus Macaca; species Macaca nemestrina. The sequence continues at coordinate 178,529,887 of NC_092127.1, read as the reverse complement.
TAACCCAATGCAAAGAAGCTAAGAACCTTAAAAAAAGGTTAGAGGAATTGCTAACTGGAATAACCAGTTTAGAGAAGAACGTAAATGACCTAATGGAGCTTAAAAACACAGCACAAGAATTTCGTGAAGCATACACAAGTATCAATAGTTGAATCAATCAAGTAGAAGAAAGATATCAGAGATTGAAGATTAACTTAACGGAATAAAGAGTGAAGACAAGATTAGAGAAAAATGAAAAGGAATGAACATACCTCCAAGAAATATGGTACTGTGTGAAAAGAGCAAACATACATTTGATTGCTATATCTGAAAGTGATGGGGAAAGTGGAACCAAGTTGGAAAACACTCTTCAGGATATTATCCAGAACTTCCAACTTCCCCAGCCTAGCAAGACAGGCTGACATTCAACTTCAGAAAATACAGAAAACACCACTAAGATACTCCTCGAGTATCTTACCCCAAGACACATAATCATCAGATCTACCAAGGTTGAAATGAAGGAAAAAATGTTAAGGGAAGCCAGAGAATAAGGTCAAGTTACCTACAAAGAGAAGCCCATCAGAATAACAATGGATCTCTCTGCAGAAACTCTATAAGACAGAAGAGAGTGGGGGCCAATATTCAATATTCTTAAGGAAAATAATTTTCAATCTAGAATTTCATATCCAGCCAAACTAAGCTTCATAAGCAAAGGAGAAATAAAATCCTTTACAGAAAAGCAAATGCTGGGAGATTTTGTCATCACCAGGCCTGCTTTACAAGAGCTCCTGAAGGAAGCACAAAATATGGAAAGGAAAAACTGGTACCAGCCACTGCAAAAACATACCGAATTGTAAAGACCGTAGACACTATGAAGAAACTGCATCAACTAACAGGCAAAATAACCAGCTAGCATCATAATGACAGGATCAAATTCACACATAACAATACGAAACTTAAATGTAAATGGGCTAAATGCCCCAATTGAAAGACACAGACTGGCAAATTGGATAAAGAATCAAGACCCATTGGTGTGCTTTATTCAGGAGGCTGAACTCATGTCCAAAGACACACATAGGCTCAAAATAAAGGGATGGAGGAATACTTACCAAACAAATGGAAAGCAAAAAAAAAAAAAAAAAAAAAAAAAGCAGGGATTGCAATCCTAGTCTCTGATAAAACAGACTTTAAACCAACAAAGGTCAAAAAACACAAAGAAGGGTGTTACATAATTGTAATGCAATAAAAAAAACTATTCTCAATATGTATGCACCCAATACAGGAGCACCCAGATTCATAAAGCAAGTTCTTAGAGACCTACAAAGAGACTTAGACTCCTACACAATAATAGTGAGAGACTTTAACACCTCACTGTCAATATTAGATAGATCAACAAGTCAGAAAATTAACAAGGATATACAGGACTTGCACTCAGCTCTGGACCAGGCGAACCCTATAGACATCTACAGAACTTTCCACCCCAAATCAACAGAATATATATATTTTCTCAGTACCACATCACACTTATTCTAAAATTGACCACATAATTAGAAGTAAAACACTCCTCAGCAAATGCAAAAGAAAGGAAATCATAACAAACAGTCTCTCAGACCACAGTGCAATCAAATTAGAACTCAGGATTAAGAAAATCACTCAAAACCACACAACTATATGGATACTGAACAACCTGCTCCTGAATGACTACTGGGTAAATAATGAAATTAAGACAGAAATAAAGAAGTTCTTTGAAACCAATGAGAATAAAGAGACAGTGTACCAGAATCTCTGCGACACAGCTAAAGCAGTGTTTAGAGGGAAATTTATAGCCCTAAATGCCCAAAGGAGAAAGTGCGAAAGATCTAAAATCAGCACCCTAACATCACAATTTAAAGAACTAAAGAAGCAAGAGCAAACAAATTCAAAAGCTAGCAGAAGACAAGAAATAACTAAGATCAGAGCAGAACTGAAGGAGATAGAGACATGAAAACCCCTTCAAAAAAATCAATGAATCCAGGAGCTGGTTTTTTGAAAAGATTAACAAAATAGATAGACTGCTAGCCAGACTAATAGAGAATAAAAGAGAAGAATCAAATAGACACAATAAAAAATGATAAAGGAGATATCACCACTGATCCACAAAAATACAAACTACCACAAGATAATACTATAAACACCTCTACACAAATAAATTAGAAAATCTAGAAGAAATGGATTAATTCCTGCACACATACACCCTCCCAAGACTAAGCCTGGAAGAAGTCAAATTCTTGAATAGACCAATAACGTGCTCAGAAATTGAGGTAGTAATTAATAGCCAACCAAAAACAGCCCAGGACCAGACAGATTCATAGCCGAATTCTACCAGAGGTACAAAGAGGAGCTGGCATCATTCCTTCTGAAACTATTCCAAACAATAGAAAAAGAGGGACGCTTCTCTTGCCAGGTCTGTCTCACAGACCCTGGCCAAGCAACAGCTAAAACGAGTACTCAGACACAGGTATGTTGTGAAAGAGCAGCTAGGGGACTGCCATCTCTAGGGACTGAAGAGAGTTCGTGGTCCTGATAAGCCAGAGCCACTTGTATTTATTCAGTACTGGTATAATGTCAAAGGTCTGTAGCCAACACAATATGTGGGTAATTAACATGGTCGTTCTCCCTTGCAGGGAGCAGTCTTGTACATGGACGATCAAAGGTCAGTCTCCAGATGCCATTAAGTAAATAAACTTATCTAGATAGATTTCTTTACACTCCCTTGTTACCTACTCCTCGCCCTTAGCCTCAGGGTAAGAGAATTATCTGCCTTCAGCTTTATTCTCTCCCAAAGATTTTGCAAGACCTTCTGACCTTTCAAGGTTTGTGTATTTCCTTATAGCTTCTCCCACCACCCTGACTGATCTCCTACACTCCCTAACTGATTTTATGAGGCCATCATCATCCTTATTCCAAAATCTGGCAGAGACACAACCAAAGAAGAAAATTTCAGGCCAAGATCCCTGATGAACATCAATGTGAAAATACTCAACAAACTACTGGCAAGCCAAATCCAGCAGCACATCAAAAAGCTTATCCAACACAATCAAGTTAACTTCATCTCTGGGGTGCAAAGCTGGTTCAACATACACAAATCAATAAAAGTAATCCATCACATAAACAGAACCAATGACAAAACCACATGATTATCTCAATAGATGCATAAAAAGCCTTAGATAAAATTCAACACCCCTTCATGCTAAAAACTCTCAATAAGCTAGTTATTGATGGAACGTATCTCAAAATAATAAGAGCTATTCATGACAAACCCACAGCCAATATCATACTGAATGGGCAAAAGTTGGAAGCATTCCCCATGAAAACTGTCACAAGACAAGGATGCCTTCTTTCACCACTCCTATTCAACATAGTGTTGGAAGTTCTGGCCAGGGCAATCAGGCAGGAGAAAGAAATAAAGGGTATTCAATTAGGAAAACAGGAAGTCAAATTGTCCCTGATTGCAGATGACATGATTGTATATCTTGAAAACCCCATCGTCTCAGCCCCAAATCTCCTTAAGCTGATAAGTAACTTCAGCAAAGTCTCAGGATACAAAATCAATGTGCAAAAATCACAAGCATTCCTATACACCAATAAGAGACAAACAGAGAGCTAAATCATGAGTGAACACCCATTCACAATTTCTATAAAGATAATAAAATACCTAGGAATACAACTTACAAGGGATGTGAAGAACCACTTCAAGGAGAACTACAAACCACTGCTCAAGACAATAAGAGAGAACACAAACAAATGGCAAAACATTCCATGTTCATGGATAGGAAGAATCAATATCATGAAAATGACCATATTGCCCAAGGTAATTTATAGATTCAGTGCCATCCCCATCAAGCTACCAATGACTTTCTTCACAGAATTGGAAAAAACTAGTTTAAAGTTCATATGGAACCAAAAATGGACCCACATTGCCAAGACAATCCTAAGTAAAAAGAACATGCTTTTTGCTAGAGGCATCATGCTACCTGACTTCAAACTATACTACAAGTCTACAGTAACCAAAACAACATGGTACTGGTACAAAAACAGATATATAGACTAATGGGACAGAACAGAGGCTTCCGAAATAATGCCACACATCTACAACTAACTGATCTTTGATAAACCTGACAAAAAGAAGCAATGGGGAAAGGATTCTCTATTTAATAAATGGTGCTGGGAAAACTGGCTAGCCATATGCAGAAAACTGAAACTGGACCCCTTCCTTACACCTTATACAAAAATTAACTCAAGATGGACTAAAGACTTAAATGTAAGACCTAAAATCATAAAAACCCTAGAAGGAAACGTAGGCAATACCATTCAAGACATAGGCATCAGCAAAGACCTCATGCCAAAACACCAAAAGCAATGGCAACAAAAGCCAAAATTGACAAATGGGACCTAATTAAACTAAAGAGCTTCTGCACAGCAAAATAAACTATCATTAGAATGAACAGGTAACCTACAGAAACGGAGAAAATTTTTGCAATCTATCCATCTGACAAAGGGTTAATATCCAGAATTTGCAAGGAACGTAAACAAATTTACAAGCAAATCAAGCAACTCCATCAAAAAGTGGGTGAAGGATATGAACAGACACTTCTGAAAAGAAGACATTCATGTGGCCAAGAAATATACAAAAAAAAGCTCATCATCACTGGTCATTAGAGAAATACAAATCAAAACCACAATGAGATAGCATCTCATGCCACTTAGGATGGCAATCATTAAAAAGTCAGAAAACAACAGACCCTAGAGAGGATGTTGAGAAATGGGAACCCTTTAACATTGTTGGTAGGAGTGTAAATTAGTTCAACCATTGTGGAAGACAGTGTGGTGATTCCTCATGGATCCATAGCCAGAAATACCATTTGACCCAGCAATCCCATTACTGGGTATATACTCAAAGATTATAAATCATTCTACTATAAAGATACATGCACACGTATGTTTATTACAACACTGCTCACAATAGCAAGGACTTGGAACCAACCCAAATGCCCATCAATGATAAACTGGATAAAGAAAAGGTGGCACATATACATCATGGAATACTATGCAGCCATGAAACAGGATGAGTTCACGTCCTTTGCAGGGACATGGATGAAGCTGGAAACCATCATTATCAGCAAACTAACACAGGAACAGAAAACCAAACACTGCATGTTCTCACTCATAAGTGGGAGTTGAACAATGAGAATACATGGACACAGGGAGGGAGAGGAACATCACATGTAGAGGTCTGTCGGGGGTGGAGCGTTGGGAAGGAATAGCATTAGGAGAAATACTTAACATAGATGATGGGTTGATGAGTGCAACAAACCACATGTCACGTGTATACCTATGTAACAAACCTGCACATTCTGCACATGTATCCCAGAACTTAAAGTATAATAAAAAATTATTTTTAATTGTCATATAGTAAAATGAGTCTTTTTCTTTTTATAAATTAACGATACATTTTAAAACATGTATAGATTTGTGTAACAGTTCTATAGTTAGTATTCAGGACAGTTTCATCACCTCCAAGAATTCACTTGTGCTATTCATTATGATCAGCTTGTAAGCTCTGGCACAAAATCACACAAATATACAACTGTTTAAGATTGACTAGCTTCTTTCATTAAGCATAATGCCTTTGAAGCTCATCCAAGTTATTGTATATATCAACAGTTTGTCCCGTTTTATTGCTGAATAATATTCTATGGCATCAAAATGCCCCCACATACTATTTATCTATTCACTCACTGAAGGCTGTGAATCTAGATTCATTTAATATTTCCTATCACCAAGCTAAGGAGAGTTTTCCATAGCCTTTAAGAAATTTGTGTATCTCACTAATAATTTAGAATGTTGATTTTTTTTTCTCTGTCCTACATTTTTCTTTTCTAATATGTTATCTCTTCTTTATCTTCTTATGTAAATAAATAAGTAACGTGATATATTGGTTAGGAGTACAGCTTCTGGAGCCAGATTTCATAGGTTTGTATTTCCACTCTACAACTTGCTCATTGTACAACATTTGCATGTTACTTATTTTTATGGACTTCAGCTTTTCTATCTGTAAAATAAAGATAATAATTTCTACCTGTTAATTTTCTTAAGATTAAAAGAAGTAGTACATGCAAACTTTTTGAAAACTGCTAGACACATAATTTTACTCAAAAATATTTTGCAATCTACTCATCAGACAAAGGGCTAATACCCAGAACCTACAAAGAACTCAAACAAATTTACAAGAAAAAAACAAACAACCCCATCAAAAAGTGGGCAAAGGATATGAACAGACATTTCTCAAAAGAAGACATTCATACAGCCAACAGACACATGAAAAAATGCTCATCATCACTGGCCATCAGAGAAATGCAAATCAAAACCACAATAAGATACCATCTCACACCAGTTAGAATGGCAATCATTAAAAAGTCATGAAACAACAGGTGCTGGAGAGGATGTGGAGAAATAGGAACACTTTTACACTGTTGGTGGGATTGTAAACTAGTTCAACCATTATGGAAAACAGTATGGCGATTCCTCAAGGATCTAGAACTAGAAGTACCATATGACCCAGCCATCCCATTACTGGGTATATACCCAAAGGATTATAAATCATGCTGCTATAAAGACACATGCACACGTATGTTTATTGCGGCACTATTCACAATAGCAAAGACTTGGAATCAACCCAAATGTCCATCAGTGACAGACTGGATTAAGAAAATGTGGCACATATACACCATGGAATACTATGTAGCCATAAAAAAGGATGAGTTTGTGTCCTTTGTAGGGACATGGATGCAGCTGGAAACCATCATTCTCAGCAAACTATCGCAAGAACAGAAAACCAAACACCGCATGTTCTCACTCATAGGTGGGAACTGAACAATGAGATCACTTGGACTCAGGAAGGGGAACATCACACACGGGGGCCTATTATGGGGAGGGGGGAGGGGGGAGGGATTGCATTGGGAGTTATACCTGATGTAAATGACGAGTTAATGGGTGCTGTCGAGTTGATGGGTGCAGCACACCAACATGGCACAAGTATACATATATAACAAACCTGCACGTTATGCACATGTACCCTAGAACTTAAAATATAATAAAAAAAATATTAAGTATCCCCATACCTCTATAATTGGGCATAATTAAAATAATATACCAACAAATTTCAAACCATAATTTTACATATGTGTACATATAGGTACTTAGTAGGTTTTAGTTGAGCTTCCAATGATAATACCACCCATAAGGCCCAAATTTAGGTATGTGACAGGTATAATGCTTGCAGGGTAGATAGATCATAGGAAAATTCATCAACACCACTTGGAAAACTGCTGTGAGAACTAATGATAAGGAGTGAATTGAGTTTTAAATGTTATATATGGAATTATGTTAACTACAGTTGAATTTTCAGCAGCAAAATGTATGTGCTGATTTTTGTTGCCGTTTGACAAAAATGACCCAACTCCAATTCCAGTTTATATATTCCCATGACCCTTCCTTTTTCAGAGGAGAAAAGAAAGAATATATGATTATAAAAGCAAAAAACCCTCCATTTCTTCTAATTATTGTTAAAAAATACTGTTTTTATTTGTTTTTTGGACATTGATATTTTAGAAATATTTATATTTGCTTTTCCTCCTTATTCAGAAGGGCAAGGGTAGGCTCAGGGTTTTGTGCAGAGATAATATTAAGTGTTTGATATTTAACCAAAGCTTATACAAATCTATTTGGATCACTAATATGTTGTGATTACAGTGAAAATCTGTTAAGATACAGATTCTCCTTGAATGTCCAAGTGCCTCTGGCTTATAAATAAAGCCACAACATTTAATCTGAGCACTTTTGGAATAAGACGGAAAATGACAAATTTACCTTCCTCCTGAAAACAAACAAAATTAAAACTTCTTCTCTCATCTCCTCAAAGAAAAAAAGCAAATACAGACAGAAATAAAAAAACAATGACACACATATATAACACAAAAGTCATAATCCATGGTGACTCTTCTTCATAAAGACAAAAGGACTTATATTCCTTTATCCCTGTCCTCTTTTTTTCTGGCACAATTTACTTAGGATTTGTTATATACTTTCACAAATTTTTCAGTTCTAATAGAATGCCATTTATCTGACTTGGACTATAGAACCCTTGACATACTCTATATGCCTATCTGTGTAAGCTATGACCATATTCTCCAATTTATATGACTTTTTGGCATTTCACATTGTCATTTATCTCCTCTGACATTTTCTTTGACTTATACATTTTCTTTCTTTCTTTTTTTTTTTTTTTTTGCTATTCCTTCTGCAACCACTCTTAAGAAAACCAGATAAACATTACAATTGGATTTGAATGTCTTGCACTGATAGTTCTGTTTTTAATTTCTCCCTTTTCCCTATCCTATTCATTTGTACCAAATATATTTCTAAGTCACTTCTTTCTCACATCTCTGCTCAAAAGTCTATTCCTTCCCCATATCTGTTTGTATTAGTCTCTTCTCATGCTGCTGTAAAGACAAACTGGAGACGGGGTAATTTATAAAGAAAAAGAGGTTTAATGGAATCACAGTTCCACATGGCTAAGGAGGCCTCACAATCATGGTGGAAGGTGAAAGCCACGTCTTACATGGCAGCAGACAAGAGAGAGAATGAGAACCAAGCGAAAGGGGTTTCTCCTTATAAAACCATCAGATCTCGTGGAATTTATTCACTACAAGGAGAACAGTATGGAGGAAACCACCTTCATGATTCAATACTCTGTCACCAGGTCCCTCCCACAACACATGGGAATTATGGGAGCTACAATTCAAGATGAGATTTGGGTGGGGACACAGACAAACCATATTACTGTTCCATGTATAGTCTGCCAATAACTTATTTGATAGCAAGTCCTATCTCTATTGTTTCAATAAAACATTTGTAGTCATTCTTAATTCTTACTTTGTCTTTATGTCTACTTTCTCACAAATCAATCAGATAATAATTTTTTCTCTTAATTGATAATATTGAGAAGGCAAATTATTCTGACTTCTTAGCTGCTACCTCCTTGTGGATTAACCACAGCAGTTCAAGGATTAACCACAGCAGTTCATTTATGTATAACTGCATAGATTGTTCCAAATTATTCTAAAACTGTGTGACTTAAAGCAATATTTTATTTTTCTGCATTATTCTTTGGATTGAGTGGTTCTCACTAAGACCTTTCAGGCAGTCAGTTGGTGCATGAGTTCAAATGTCCAAGATGGCTTACTCCCTTGGCTAGCAGTTGGTGCTGGCTATTGAAAGAAGCTCAGCTGGGCCTGTCCACTGGACTGTTTACATATGGACTTTCCATGAAGCTTGGTTTTCTAACAGCCTGGGGGCTAGTTTCTAAGCTGGAGCTTCCCAAGAAGGAGTTTCAAGAGTCTTAGTTCAAAGTTGCAGGACTTCTTATGAAGTCCTTCTTCAACTTCCATTTCGTCTTATTGTCAACCCCAGATTTAAAGGTAGAGGAATGAGACTCTACCTCTTAATAGTGAAGACCAGCATGTGCATGACACAGGGTAGGAAGTAATTGATGAAGATCACTTTGAGGACTCTTGGCCATAACATCTCACTTTTCTCTTTGTTTCTATCTTTGCCCTCTTTCACTCTATTGTTGAGTCCTCAAGAGTAGGCCTTTCTACACACCCCAGATTCTGTTAGTTCTTCGTTCAAAACTCTGCAATGGCTCCTCATTTCATCTAAAGGCCAAAGTCCTCATAATGACCTAGGATACCATTCACACTTTGGTTCCCTGTTACCTCTCTAAACTTCTTTTCTATGATCATTCTGCGTTAGCCACACTGGCTTCCTTATAGTTTTTCTTAAACAATTCAGACATTCTTCTGAACAAGGACATTTTCATTGACTATTTCCATTGTCTGAAATGATCTTCATTCAGCTAACTACATGATTACATTCCTCATCTGTTGCAAGCCTTTGTTTAAATGTCAGGTTCTCAAGGAGGTCTAACTTGAATATCCAATTTAGAATTGCAACTCCATCCTAGGACAGGGGTTCTCAATTTAAGGTAGGACATTTCCTTAATTTCTGTTTTTCTTTTCTTTTCTTTTTTTATTTTTTTTTTTCAGAGTCTCACAGTCACCCACTGCTGGAGTGCAGTGGCACAATCTTGGCTCACTGCAACCTCCCCCTCCTGGCTTTAAGCAATTCTCGTGCTTTAATAGAGACCTTGATTTCTTGCATGGTCTGGTGCATTCTTGCTCCTCTATAAGCCATTAAAGATGAGTTTTGGAGAACAATAATTTTGAATAACATTGAAAAGCCAAGAATAATTTTGGCTTGGTTTTGAAGGGTATCTCATTATTTGGCAGTGTATGTACCTGAGCTGTATTCCGAGACATTGGTACCTGTACAGGCTGCTCTCTCACTGAAGAGCTATGTCAGCATCACCACATCTGAAGAGACTTGGCTCACTTAACCTGTTCTACATTAGTCAAGCACCTTATTTCCTCCATTCCTTGCCCCACTGTAAGAAATGTCCTCTGCTCTTTCCAGCATTTCATTTGTTTTCAAATGTCTTCTCAGCTTCTATCCTTGTTTCTGTCCCTGCTGCACGTATCCATGCTTCAATTTTCCATTGTTACTGTAGTCAGTTTCATGGGAATATCTTTTAATACAATGGTCTGAAGTTCTTGCATGAGGTCCTTTGGATTCAAGCAGTTTTCAAAATAGTACCAAAATCTTATTGGTATTTCACATTCTTGTTCTATAAAAGGGCAACATTAAATTCAGATCTGTTGATAAATTAGATTCTGCAATGCATTCCAGGATATCATATCCTGTGGTTTCCAAATAGGGTTAAAAAAAATCGCACTCATGTTTTCCAAATAATGTGGACAAAATAAGAAAAGTAAATACATTGCAAACTTGGGTTAAAAAGTATAATTGCAAAGCCAGGTTAAAAAGATCTAGTGTGAAACTCTGAGAAACAGACTACTAAAATGTTTTCTTCAGTCAAAGAAATTCCAGCCCTAATTATTAGCACTTAATCATGATACTTCAGTTGATGGGTGTGATTCCTAATTGGACCGTTGTCAATGATATATGAGGTGTTAGACTGAGAACAAGGTTAAGACAAGGTGTCAACTGCCACATTTGGAATAGATTGAACTCTCCTTCCCAGTTCTATTGTTAACAGCCCCTTAACACCTTTTTTATACTGCCTAGGCCTGGGAGGAGTAATTTGGAGGCCAGGTAAGACAGTACAGCTGGAAGTACTTGTCTACTGTATACATAACCTTCTTCATACAAAGAGTTATGCTGTACTCTAAACAGACTTGAATTCTGCTGGATGAACCATTTTATCCACTTAACTACAGCCCCCCTCTCCTTTTGCAAACTACCCACCCACACGATAATTCAAGGAAACAATTGAATCAAATATATTGATTAAATACCTCTTTTACAGACATACTGAGAGATCCTATATCAACAAATTACTGAGATATCAAACACAAACAGGACCTAGGCTTTAAATGGCTTTACCAGAAAAGATAATCAAGTTATACTAAATAAACCAATTTTAATTTAAAGCCCTTCTTGTAAAAGCAACTATTCATATTTGCAAGGTGACTTAAGTGGTACAAGAGAGAGGCTGTAATCTAAAGAGAAGAAAAAAATATCTACTTCTTACACAAAAGGTATATGTAACACCCCAGCTGCCCTGGTTCAAGGCTATGAAAGATGGAAAACATTAAGGGACTATGGAAAGAGTCTTGTTTCTGGAGGTGCTGAGAGCCAGCAGAAGGGAGTTCAGTACTAGCCCTGAACCAGCCAAAAGTGCTCCTTCACTTCTGTGGGTGCCATTTTCTTTGATTATAAGATTAAGAGGAATCGAATCTCCCATGCAGATCTGAAAATCCTATGACTTTAAGTAAATATGTACTTTTAAGCCCATAGATGTGGTGGAAATGCCAGCTGCAGGCATGTGTCCTCTGAAGCACATCAGTCTGTGATGAGGGGCTCTCTTTTGAACTAAGTTGTGACTCTGATTTCTGACTCTCTCCCAGGCCCTGTCCCTGCAATCACTCAAAGAATAGACTCCCTCAACTGTGCAATACAAACAAAAGAGAAGTGACAGGCATTGAGAGGTCTTGGCCACCAACATGTGTTCTTGCAGGACAGTGCCACAAACCTTCAACCCTTAAAGTCACAAGGTCAACAAACCAAGTAAAAAGAGGTGGATGCATCTACCTAATCAAAGATATGACTGGCTAACACTTTTATAAGGGACCATAAAGGGAAAGGAGAAACTTGGTGATCTAAAATTATGGCAGAATTGGTCAGGTGTAATCTCAGCACTTTGGGAGGCTGAGATGGGTGGATCACTTGAGGTCAGGAATTCAAGACAAGCCTGGCCAACATGGTGAAACTCTGTCTCTAGTAAAAAATACAAAAATTAGCCAGGCATGGGGGTGCATGCCTGTAGTCCCGGCTACTCAGGAGGCTAAGGCAGGAGAATTTCTTGAACCTGGGAGGCAGAGGTTTCAGTGAGCCGAGATGGTGCCACTGCACTCCAGCCTGGGGGACAGAGCAATACTCTATCTCGCACACACAAAAAAATAATAAAAAAATAAAGGAATATATGTTCTCGGGATACTTTTGGATTCCACAATAGGACATTATCATTACAAGGTAAATAAAAAATAATTGGTATTTTTTCTTTATAGTTCAATGTATTCATATTAATCACACGAATTCTTCAGAATGCATTTTGACATAACCTGACCCCATAGAAACCTTATTGTATGTTAGTCTTAGTTTAAATGTTTTCATGCAATATGTGGCTGATATTTTTAATCAGAACCACATTCATTTGTGTTCCCTAAATCCCCTAAAGCCCTCATTAAAAATGAAAAGTCTTCTGTCTAATAAGTCCTGAGGTTGTTGAATTTCACAAGCTCACCATTACCTCTTCCTGAATTTTATTTTTCTGCTTGGTCAACAGGAACTGTTTGCTGCATTTGGAGATTTCAGGTCCTCAAATATGTCTAAGGTAAAAGTTGGCACTGAATTCTAAGCTAGATTTGCCACATGACATCCTGGGTGAGATGAAATAATCTGCTAAGATAATAATGCTCTCATAATCTCCACTTATTATACTGTCAAGTGTGGCAACAGTCTTTGTTAGCATTGGCTCTTTTTACTTCTTTTCTAACAGTCAGCAATGAAAGTTCCCTCCTACCCCCAACACATACATGTAAGTTTATCATTATTTCTACTTCTTATGGGAGGGATTTTAAAATTTTTTTTGCTGAAATACATATGACAGTTTTTAAGAAAAATACGTATATCGATATATGAGGCATTTGAAGCATTTTTCTTTCTGTGTGCTGGTGTAAATTAGTTGACTCCTTTTAATCTTCTGTATTTGCCAAACAATTTTATGTTAATATACATTATTTACAAAGTTTTCTCTAGTTTCTCCAGAAGTCTTAAACACGTATTCATATTTATTGCTGAAAAAAATATCCAAGTAGCAATCGGTGATGCAGATAGCTTTGGTAGTTGGCATAAGTCTTCACACAAAGTTGAAAGTCAGTGACAGAGCTTGCAATTCAGAGGTGAAAGAACTGGCAACTAAAAGCAAAACTGAGGATGTTTTTAGATAGGCATGATCAGAAACATTCTTCCTTCTTCCTTTGTCTTCCAATTCATCTCAGGTTAATGACATTAATTCCACAGGAACGTGTGTGTCTGCCAACTCAATAGTTAAAAGAATTAGCTTGACTTCCAAGGGTAGCCGCACAGGAGTACCAAGCAATAAAGAGCCTGGGAGCTCAGAATGAGAAACAATTAGAGAACACTTCATTAATGCTTAATGATGCAGAGCAGGCACACAGCAAAGCTGATTGTGTGCTCTGTCTTAGCCAATGATGCTCACACAATGCCAGGGTGGTGTTATAAATGCCTCTGCTCTATAGACTATGGATCAAAGAAGGCAGAAGATGAAATTATCTGGGGAAACTCAGTATGACAGTTTGGAGAGAAACCAGAAAATGACCACTGTCGATCCTGCTGCCAATCTCAGTGCAGGGTTAGGACATTTTATATACTTTTCATATTTGGTTCTCTAAGCCTAATTCCTAATAGGCATGGCTAAATCCCACTGAGGATTTCTGTTCCTAATAATGCATTAAGCATCTCAGTTGGAAGGTTCCATAAAGCATTTCCCCCTGCTTTTTTCTCTATCACACTGCGGTGAAAAAGGATTAAAAAAAACACTGCACAGGTGCAACTTGCAGCTGTTGAGGGTAAACTGTGTTCTAGTATATTAATTTATATCCCACCAGGGGAATTGAAGAATAGTTTAGTTCCCATAAAAAGAAAAAAATATGTCTTCATCAAAGAAGAAAGAATTTCCCATCCAGATTACAAAATTCTTCCTGGTCAAAGGGGCCTTTATAAATGCAATTTCCTAACCCAATCAAAAGGCCACAAAAATAAACAGAGAATTTCTCTGCTTTTGTTTAAAATGGTTTGTTTAAAATTACATGTGTGTGTATACACACATATATACATTTATTATAGACACTAGTGTATGGATACATACAAAACCCCAAGAAGCCTCATTTTAGTAAAAGTTTAAGCCGTTAAGGATAATCAAGCCAGACCTATGCCATCATAGTCTTTCACTGTGCTTAATTCCAGTAGCAAAATAAAAATTAATGACAACACATACATTTACATTACACAGTCATTTCAAAAAGTAAATCATGTATTAGTGTATCCTTACTATAAAAAAATGAGGCTTTATCTTCCTTACTTCCTATAACTTCATCTAAAACTGTGTATGTTTACCCCTAGTGTTCAAAACTATGACCCCTGAGGTACAAATTTTAAACTATTAAATGAAGACTCACATAAGCTCAGTCTGGTATAGTGGAAATAGCAATAGACAAAAAAGAAAAAGGAAAGAAAAGAAAAGGAAGAAAGAAGGAAGGAAAAGGAAGAGGAAGGAAGGGAAAGAAGGAAGGAAGGAAAGGAGGAAGGGAGGGAAAAAGAAGGGGAATGGGAAGAGAAAGAGGAAGAGGAGAGATGGGAAAAGAGCAGGGGAGGCAGAAGCCTGTTACATTGACCCTCCCACGCTTACTGGCTCCAGGATGATTTTTAACTACTGGAAGTCTCATTTCCTTCCAAATGGACAACAGTTTCTAACTTGCTTCCTTCCAGAATCATCATAGAAATTCACTAAAATAATCATCAAAATCCTATTGTAATCTGTAAAGAATTATATGGCCCTGTTGTGCTCTTTGTAACCCAGATCATCCTGTCCTTTAATATTTTCATGAAGTTATTTTGGTTCATCTATCATGCCTCGTGAAAATCCATTGCTTCTACAAAATTTGTGTAGGTGCTACATATTTATGGTCACTTCCATCTCTGTGTTATTGTGGCTACACTAAACTCTCTACCCAACTGGTGTCAATGATTCTTGTGGCCATTCTCTTCTTTTTGACCTGACTCAGGGTGTAAATGAAACTCCTTATTATTCACGAAGTACTAGCCATGCGAGGCATGTTTGAAACAGAAGCTGGCATTCAGCACCTATAATGCTTTGGTCTTCCCTGTCGGGGCAAATTCTCATGCCTCCTATTTCTTTATCCAGCTTTCACTAAGTTATCTCCCTGTATTTTCCTTTTCTCTCTTCTTGTCTCTCAGCCACCCCCAATTTAATGTTTATTTTTTATAGAGTCATATATCTGTTACTGCTTTATTTTCTCTTTTAAATAAGGACATGTGAAAAGCTGAAGAGCATCTCAATTTTAGCACCCAAAATGGAAAATAGAAAAAAAAAAATGTTTTCTAGAAAAAGATGGTGGTCCTCCATTTTGGATAGAAAAACTGATTTAAAATGGTTTATATAGTGTTTTAGTTGCTCATTCATAAATCTAGAACTCACAAATATATGTTGCTTATGTCATCATATCCTCTTATAAACATGACCCTTTGTCCCGTGGAACTCAGAAACACCACTGAGGTTCTGGTTGATACACTGCTGCTTTCCAACCCTGGAGGATTGGGATTGGCACAGCAGATAATACCTATTTGCTATCTACGTCTTGTCTTAGAATGTAGGGACTAAGGCAAGAATGAGAAATACTGCATTACTTCTTTCGCTAAGTATATACCAGTGCATTGGGCACTTTAATGACTGCTCTGAATACACACATGATGGCTTCTGTAAAGATGACACTAGTGAAAGAGGCACAGGTCAATAAATAAGTGAAGGAAAGTTTAACCTCTTACATGGTTGAAGTATGGTTGAGGCTTTGTGAGGACACACAAGAAGAAGGTCTCAGTGCACAGCTGAGCTTATAAAAGACTTCACGAGGAGGAAGCACTTTAGATCTGCTTTGAGAATAAACAATTTAAAAGGTGGATAACTAAAAGGCCAGAAAAGTCATTCTAGGAAGGAGGAACTATAGACTGATATCTTTTATCAAATTGTATCCAGAGATACAATAATATACAACATATTGTTATAATATATAACATTATAATATTATAATGTATATTATAATTATGTATTATATATAATATGTAATATAATTATAATATATAGTAATATAACATTATCTATCTATAATATCACCTATTATATCTTATCTATAGTATTATAAATATAATTGTAATATACAGATATTTATTTATATATCTATATATAATATATTATATTTATATAAAGACATAAATAAATACCTAATATCTAAATATCTACATATGGAATATTACAATTATACTTAATATATAATCATAAGAGATAATTTCAGAAATAAATGCTATTACAACTAAAGCATAAATTGTAATTTTCTATTAATATTTTATATTAAATTACATGATGATTTTGTAATTCCATATACTTCTCTAGTATAGCGAGTCTGAAAGTATTGTTTACTAGTGTATCTTTAATGTCAATTGCAGTATTTGTCACGTAGAAGATACTAAATATCTGATTAATTGAATTGAGAGGTAAGTGAAAAGTCTCCTTCCTCCCTGGGCCCCATTCACCCACTTCTTATGCTACTCTAACAGGAAACTATTATTTTGGGTTCTATGTATGTTCTCACAGAGCTGTTATCAGTAAAAAGCAATGCATAATGCTTGTTTGTTCAATTTTTGACAACTTTGTTAAGGTATGATTGGCATACAATACATGATACATGTTTAACATGTATATTTCATAATTTCTGACATAAATACATCCATGAAACCCTCCCACAATAAAGATAGTAAACATATCCATCAATCTCAAAAGCTTCCTTGCATCCCTTTGTCATGTCTCTCTCCTACCCTCCCATGTCACTCCCACCTCCATCCCCAAGCAACCACTGATTTGCTTTATGTCACTATAAATTGGTTTATATTTTCCAGAGTTTTGTATAAATGGAATAATATAACACACTGGTTTATTTTACTCAGCATAATTATTATGAACTTCATTCTTGGTATTGCATGTCCATTCCTTTTAATTGCTGAGTATATTCTATATTAATGGAGATCCATTTGAGAGTTTTACACAATTGGATGAAATTGTCATTTTCCATGTGTTGAGTCCTAAATGAGCTGAGTCTGATTCTATCTTTAGGCTGATCTCCTATTACTCTTTGACCTTCTTTATAGAACTATTAGAATAATTTTTGTTCCACAAACTATGTCGGTTAAAGGGCTCTTATCTTTCCATATGCCAATCATTATGCTTAGGAAAAAACCTCCCTGTTTATGTGGTACACGCCTATTTATCATTCTGAGCTCAGCATTTGAGTATCTTTTAAAATGCCTTCTCTATCTATGATCGAGATATTTTCTTCTCATCTATGTTGACTCAGTATTGTACTATCATCTCCTTTAATTGATTACACTCTATACTCACTATTTGTTGGCCCCATGTGCTTATTCCCTGCTAGAATATGTGTTTTTTGAGATTCTTACTATGACATGGTTATGATTTTCTATAAATATTTAGCACAGTGCAATAATTATAATTGATATAAATATAATTGAGTTGAACTTGCATTAAGATTGTAATTTGGTTGGAATGAATGAAATAGAAATCTTGGAATTACTTCTCTTCAAGCCCTGGAATTAAATGAAGATGACAACAAAGATGACTTATAGTGAATCATATCTGTGTGATTACTTAACAGATGGAGGCTCTCTTTGGTTATTTTCAGTTTAGGAGAGTGAAGGCAGAGGCTGGCCATGCACACATGGCAGACCCAAAATCCTCTACAGTCGCGAGCATCAATACTAGTGGATTGATGATACTCAGTTACTTATTTTTAATCATACATGAATAGTTTATTTTCTTTAGACGTTGTTAGCTCAAACAAGATTATTTGAGCAACTCTTATGAAATAAGTATAGTCATGCACCTCAAGACAACATTTTGGTCAATAATGGACCACATATATGAAGGTGGTCCCATAAGATTATTTATTGTATTTTTTCTATGTTTAGATACACAAATACTTACCATTGTATTACAATTGTGTAGAGTATTCAATACAGTAACATGCTGTGCAAGTTCATAGCCTAGAAGCAATAGGCTGTACCCTATAGCTTTGGTGTATATTAGGTGGAATATACTATCTATGTTTGTGTAAATACACTGTATGATGTTCACACAAAGACAAAATTTCCTAGCGATGCATTTTGCAGAATGTAACTTCTTCATTAAGTGATGCATGACTATTCCACAGTTTTTTAAACAGGTATTTTACCACATACTTAATCAATTAACAGCACACAGATACAACAAAGTAGTAGGTTTTAATTGTGGCGGTTCTGCCCTAATAAGAAGCATTTCATAGGCAGGGGTATTTATTTATTTATTTATTTATTTAGGCCTCGTGATGACAACATTTACTTATTGTGGATAATGAATAGAGACAGTAAACATTCTACATTCTTGGGCCAGTCCTCTGTGAGGAAAAATGTTCCTGCTCCCAACCTTAATAATACCCCAATTGTGAAACACTGATATCAAATAATAAGCAAATAATTATGAGGAAGGACATGCTTAGAAAAATATCTTGGTGCTGATTCTTTTTCATTGCCAGCTTCTGCTTCTAATGTGTGTCCTCTTCTGGGCTCCGTGTAAATGTCCCGATCCAAAGGCTAATGTCCTGGGCGCTTTTGAAATGCAGAAAGTCTTCAAGGTCTCCATATGCAAATTCTGAAACCTCAGTTTTGATGGCATAATTTTACTTAATAATAATACTTCCCTTCTCAAGCTATTTCTGCCTTTATTTGTAATTTCAGAAACATGTGAAGGTGACAGAATTACCAAAGTCCTCTAATTCTGTGAGGATGTTGCCTGGGAATTTCTGTGCATTTCCTGCTTACAGAGCTGCTGCAATGAATGGGGTTTTACAGTGCTCCAGAGATTTTTTTCTCAGGAAAGAGAACTACTGCATTTCCTCAATTTAAAGATACTTTATACACACACACCACACATACCACACACCATACACACACACTATTTATTTCAGGATTTTGTATTTACCTTTATGCGCTAGTAATTCTTTATCTGTGAATAGTAATAATGATAAAGCTATCATCAAATTTACATTTGTCCTAAAATGAATTGCATTTGAAAATTAGAGAAATGCATTCCATCGGGAATGAGTGTTGTCTATAGGAACATTCTATTTAACCTCATGACTTTGGATATAGTAGCTTGAATGTCTGAGAACAGATTCTAGAGCAGTATCTGTGTTCATCTGTCTGTCTGCCTGTCTGTCTGTATGTATGTAAGGAGTTAGCTCGGTACCTGATACGTATTAATACTAGACACTTCATACTTGATAACTACTATTATTAATTTCACCCAATTCTGGCCTCCACCTTCCAGCTTGTACATAAGCTGAGCACACTTATGTACATAAGCAGAGAGCTTGGACTGATTGACACTCTGGCAGATTCCCCTAGTGCTCTGTGTCTTTTTGCCCCTCTCCCAGTTTTGTCTCTGCCTGCTCTCTTAGATTGTTAATATCCACATGGAACTCAGATGCCTTTGTCTAGTGCATGCAATAGAGGCAGTCTCTAGAGAACCATTAGGACACAGAGCTGAAAAGGCCTGCCTTCCCCTTGACATCTTTTTCCTTCCCTCTCTCTTCAAGCCAACACACTGGTTGTACAAGGATAGATACATTTACATACTGACAGTTTCCGCAGTAGCACTGGAAAAACAAAAGCAAACAAAAAGCAGTGAGAGATTTGTGTGTACAATGCAGAAGGAAGTCAAGGAAGCCTCCAGCATAGACATGGGTCCTCCTACTGTGATTTATTACCCCCAGCATTGCCTTGGGTAGACCGACTTCTTTACTACTGGTGTCACAAACAATTTATTTGCAGTCCAAATCCAGCCTGAAAAGTTAAGAGCCTGAACAAGAATTAAGTTGTGAATAATGAATTTTTTTCCAATTTAAAGGACTAAATTTCAGTTTGTGTTTAAATATTAGGAGATCTGGCACTCATAAATCTTATTTTGTCTTGGTGATAATCAGCTTAACTTACTAGCAACTGCCCTATCTTAATTATCCACAATTGCCATCAATGTCCCCTTGTTATATATCAGGGTTGCTTCACGTACTTACATTATCATCTGTCTCCTCATGTAGATAGAAGGTAGCAGTAAATAGTCCAGATAAAAAATGTATTTGTAAAGGAAATGTTTCTTAATTAGCAGGGTAATTCAGCATTCTCTAGAGTCAGTTCTTCCATTATTAATTCTAAAGAACAGTGTTTCTTAGGGTGTACCTCCAGCACACACCTAAGTCAAAAGTTCCTGGGGTGCTTATTAAAATGATATTTCCTGGGTCCCAACCAGGACTACTAAATCAAAATATCTGAGAGTAAGGCCTAGGAATCTGAACATTAAATAAACTCCTAAGATAATTGCACACTCAAATTTAAAGCCTGCTATCATCTGAAATCATTTTAAAATTGACTCTCTTCCACTGCTCTATGGGTTACCCTTGGCGGCTGCCTAGAGAGAACCTATTTACCAAGACAAGGGAATTGCAATAGAGAAAGACTAATTCACGCAGAGCTGGCTGTGCGAGAGACCAGAGTTTTATTATTAATCAAATCAGTCTCCCTGAATCAAGCATTCTGGGATCAGAGTTTTTAAAGATAATTTAGCAGGTAGGGGCTTGGGATGTGGGGAGTGTTCATTGGTCAGGTTGGAGATGGAATCATAAGGGGTCAAAGTTAGGTTTTCTTAATGTCTTCTGTTCCTGGGTGCAATGGCAGAAATGGTTGGGTCAGATCACTGGTCTGGGTGGTGTCAGCTGATCTATCGAGTGCAGGGTCTGCAACATATCTCAAGCACTAACCTTAGGTTTTACAACAGTGATGTATTGTAGCATGGAGCAATTTGGGGAAGTTCAGACTCTTGGAGTCAGAGGCTGCATGTCCCTTAAACTGTAATTTCTAATCTTGTAGCTAATTTATTAGTCCTGCAAAGGCAGACTGGTCACCAGGCAAAAAGAGGGTCTTTTTGAGAAAAGACTGTTATCAATTTTGTTTCAGAGTCTAACCATGAACTGAATTCCTTCCCAAAGTTAGTTCCCACCATATCCGGCACTGTGGTATTCCACAAAGCATTGCCTCAGACCGAGGCACTCACATTATGGCTAAAGAAGTTTAGCAGTGGGCCCATGCTTATGATATTCACTGCGGTATTACCGTGTTCCCCATCACCCTGAAGCAACTGGAATGACAGACGATGGAATGGTCTTTTGAAGTCACAATTACAATGCCAACTAGGTGACAATACTTTGCAGGGCTGGGGGCAAAGTTCTCCAGAAGGCTGTGTATATTCTGAATCAGCGTTCAAAATATGGTACTGTTTTTCCCATAGCCAGGATTCATCGGTCCAGGAGTCAATGGGTGGATGTGGAAGTGGCATCACTCACCACATCCCTAGTGACTCCACTAGCAAGATTTTTGCTTCCTGTTCCCATGGCATTATGTTCTGCTGGCCTAGAGGTCTTAGTTCCAAAGGGAGGAATGCTGCCACCAGAAGAAACAATAATGATTCTATTCAACTGGAAGTTATGATTGCCACCTGGACACTTTGGGCTTCTCCTGTCTCTAAGACTAAGAAGGGAGTTACAGTGTTGGCTGGAGTGATTGACCTGGACTATCAAGGTGAAATCAGACTAGTACTTTACAACAGAGGTAAGGATGAACACGTCTGGAATACAGGAGATCCCTTAGGGCATCTCTTAGTATTACCATGCTCTGTGATTAAGGTCAATGGGCAACTACAACAATCCAATCCAGGCAGGAATACAAATGGCCCAGGGCCTTCAGGAATAAAATTTTGGGTCACTCCATCAGTTAAAAAACCATAACCAGCCCAGGTGCTTGCTGAAGGCAAAGGGATTACAGAATGGGTAGTACAAGAAGGTAGTTATCAATATCAGCTATGACCACGTGACCAGTCGCAAAAATGAGAACTGTAATTGTCATTAGTATTTTCTCCTTATTTTGTTAAGAATATGTTTGTGCATGTATATCACTGTACTAAGAAAATATCATCATTTTATTTCTTTTCTTTTTCCTTTATCGTGAAGTGTAAGATTTATTGACTTCATATCAGCATTTAAGTCTTGTTAACTTTATGTAATATCATTTAGGTTAAGGATTAGTGCAATTCTGGTTGTACAAAGGATAGCTGTATTATGTTAGGTGTAATTATGACCTTATTATTGTCTTTTTATGGAGATTAAGTATGATTTCAGGAATTGTGCATAAATGCCAAGTTGACAAGGTTAATGATAGATGTCAACTTAATTGGATTGAGGGATGCCTAGATAGCTGGTATTGTTTCTGGGTGAGTCTGTGAGGGTTTTGGCAGAAGAGATTGACATTTGAGTCAGTGGACCAGGAAAGGAAGACCCGACCTCAATGTAGGTGGGTACCATCCATTCTACTGCCAGCAAGGCTAGAACAAAGAAGGCAGAAGGTCAGATAAACTGGCTTGCTGAGTTTTCTGGCTTTCATCTTTCTCCTGTGCTAGATGCTTCTGTCTGTTCCTCCTGCTCTTGGACATCAGACTCCAGATTCTTCAGCCTTGAGACTCTTGGACTTATACCCGTGGTTTTTCAGGGGCTCTTGGGTCTTTGGCTGCAGAGTGAGCCAAAGCTCAGTCTGCACTGTTGGCTTCCCTGCTTTTGAGGCTTTTGGACTTGGACTGAACCACTACTGGTTTCTTTCTTTCTCAGTCTGCAGATGGCCTATGGTGGAACTTTGCCTGTGATCATGTGAGCCTAATAAACTTCCTTTCATATATACATATATTCCATTAGTTCTGTCCCTCCAAAGAACTTTGACTAATACAGCATCCAAAAAAGGTCTAATATCCAGGATCTATAACTTAAACAAATTTATAAGCAAAAAGCAAACAACCTCCTTAAAAAGTGGGCTAAAGACACAGACACTTTTCAAAAGAAGACATAATGCGGCCAGCAAGCATATGAAAAAATGTTCAATATCACTAATCATTAGAGAAATGAAAATGAAAACCCCAGTGAGATACCATCTCACAGCAGTAAGAATGACTGTTATTTATTTTGGCTGTTAAACGTCAAAAAATAACAGATGCTGGTGATAGATGCAGGAGGCAGATAAGGGAGGATCCTGGAGAATCTCTGACCCACCCCATGAGTGTTTTCATCAGACGATTTTGTGCAGATGAGGAAACCTACCCAGGGCCTTGTCTGGGCATCCAAAATGGACTGGGGCCCGCCTACACACTGCGAGAATGGGGTGGAATTACTGGGAATTCATGCCTTATGCAGCGGGGATGAGCCTGGCCTCTTTAGCTTGTGTGCAGTTGTCTGGTATTCAATCTGTGAGGTGGGAGACTGTCGGCAGGACCTTGTTTTTTCACTGAGAGCTTTCTTTTAATAAATTCCACTCTTCTCACCTTTTGATATGTCAGTGTGCCTCATTTTTTTTGGTCATATGATAAGAATCTGGATCTTAGCTGAACTAAGGAGCAAAAAATCCTATTATCAATTACAAGGTTGTAGAGAAAATAGAATGCTGATGCACTGCTGGTGGTAGTGTAAATTGATTCAGCCATTGTGGAAAGCAGTGTGGCAATTCCTCAAAGAACTTAAAACAGAATTACCATTCAACCCAGCAATCCATTTTTGGTTGTACATCCAAAGGAATAAAAATTGCTCTGCCATAAAGATACATGCTCATGTATCTTTATTGCAGCACTATTCAAAATAGAAAAGACATGAAATTAACCTAAATGTCCATCAACAGTAGACTGGATAAAATTTGGTGCATATACACCAAGGAATACTATGTAGCCATAAAAAAGAATAAGATCATGTCCTTTGCAGGAACATGGATGGAGCTGGAGACAATAATCCTAAGGCAACTAATACAGGAACAGAAAAACAAATACCACATGTTCTCACTTATAAGTGGAATCTAAACAACAAGAACACATAAATACCAGGAGGGGAAAAACAGACACTGGGGCTTACCTGAGAATGGAGAGTGGGAGGAGGGAGAGCATCAGAAAAAATACTTCTTGGGTACTATGCTTATAACCAGGGTTATGAAATTATCTGTACACCA
Organism: Macaca nemestrina; assembly: GCF_043159975.1. Classification (NCBI taxonomy): domain Eukaryota; kingdom Metazoa; phylum Chordata; class Mammalia; order Primates; family Cercopithecidae; genus Macaca; species Macaca nemestrina. Next base: position 178,505,218 of record NC_092127.1, on the reverse strand, counting down.
AACCTCTGAGACACGCAGTTTATCTATAGAACAAACCTACATATGTACCCCTGAACCTAAAATAAAAGTTAACAAAAATTGATTCTCCTTGGCTGACATTGACTTTAATGAACGTTCTTTTTGTTATCTTGTAAAGGTTCAGAAATTAACTTTTTAAATTTCTGGATTATCTCTGGGGGAGGGACACTTCAAGGTCTTTCAATTAAATTATTAAAGTACTTTATTTTCTTTGTGACATAATCATCATTGTCCATTTCATCATCATCTTTGTTCTAGTACATACCCATTTCTTTAGAAGAATTTCCTATCCAGCCTCAACCTTGATATAGTGCTGCTACCACTAAGGATATATATAAGGACAATCCCAGCATTGCAGTGACAGCCAGATTGTACATCTTAGTTTGAAAATACTTTAGTAGAGTTGTTCTCAACTGGGGCAAATTTTGTTCTCTAAAGAATATTTGGCAGTGTCTGGAGATATTTTTGGTGTCTTACGATGGGGGGCAGGTGCTACTGACATCTGGTGGGTAGAAACACCAGGGGTGCCATTATAACTATCCCACAATGCACAGAAAAGCCCTTGAAGAATTATCCAGCTCAAAATGTCAAAATTGCTGAGCTAGGAAACCCTGCTTTAGAATTTTCTTTCAAGATTGAAATGCTCTAGAAGCCAGGAACATCTACTTTTGCCCATAATTCCTCTTGTAAGTGATAGCAGCTGAAAACTATCCTGGATCTTGGGATACAGGGACATGGGAACTTGAGATTTGGGACTGGACAACAATCCCTTCAGTGGTCCTCTGTCACATAGAGTCTATAAGTCAAAGTCCTTACCTTGTGGTTCTGAAGCATTAGCATACATCAGAACCCACTGGAGGGTTTGCTAAAACACAGCTTTCTGGACCTCATCTGTGGGGTTTCTAATTTGGCGGGACTGAGGGGTCGTCAAAAGCTTGCATTTCTTAAAAGTTATTTGGAGGTGCTGATGCTTCTGGCCTAGGGACCACAGTTGAAACACCACTGCCTTAGACTGTTCCTCTGAGCCTGGTCTCAGTCTGTCCTTGAAACCTTTTTAACTGTCATCAAGCATCTGCAGCAAAGTCAGATGAAATTCCTCCTTGATTTCTGTTTATATATGCCGTTGATTTGTTTATTTGTTTGCTTATTTTACAATGGATCCATAATTCTTTTCCTTTTGTTCAGAATGGCCTCTATTGTCAGTTTTCCATAATAACTCATTCAAGGAAAATAGTGCCAGAAGAAACAAAATATGCAAACGAATAAGCAAGAAACAAAAAGTCTCTGGTCTTTTCATTTAACTGTCTTATTACTGTTGATATAGTAACTGGTAGAATCTTTGTCTTCATTTGGTTAGAGGCAAATTGACATCTAACCATACCATGAATTCTGATTTGTTGATTTTATGTATGCCTTTCTTGCTGTATTTATTTATTTGTTTGTTTATTTTTGCTCATTATTATTTTTTAATCCTGCACCTTGTTATTTTTTAATTTTGTTCCATAAATTTTTTTATAAACAGTTTTAAATACTTTGAAAAACAAGGCAAGATATAAATAATGAATTACACATCCTTCAGGGCCTGTTAAAAATGCTGCCACACATACAAGAAACTTCCTGCTCTCACAATGTTAAAATACTATTGTAATGATGCTCTGTTCTGAATTCCCTTAGAATATTATTTATGCTCCTGGTGTCATGACTTTTTATGTGTTGATGTTTTAAATAATGCAGTATTTGATAGCTTAGTAGAAAATATGTAATGTAAATAGAAGTCAAGACACATAGCAATAGAACAGAAGTCCCTGAGCCCACCTTCTAACTTAAGTAATTTACTGTTACAAACACTGCTGAAGCCATCTTTGACATGTGTCCTTGTCTCATAAGTGGAAATTTCTCTGGGGCTGATTTAAACCTGTATAGTTGAATGAAATTGCCACATTGTAAGGTATGTGTATAATCATTTTTACATGACACTCTGAATTGTTTTCCAAAGTGAATGCACCGCCTATACTTCTCTTAGCTTCAGGAGAGTTATTCTTTCTTTCAAGTTTTACCAACACTTTGATAGAATCATATTTCTTAAATTTTGCCAATACATCTAAAGGTGTAAAACAGTACTTCATCATGGTCTGTCTTTCTTTGACTGAGTCTTTTTTTTTAACCTATCATGTTTCTGCCTATGAAATACTTATTTTTGCCTTATAAACTTTTCAGCTGCGTCACATGGCTTTTCCCTATTGAATTTTGTATGTATGTTTATTTATTTGTTACAATAAACTCTGGAGAGAAATATGTACAGTTATATATATAGCAAATTTCTTCATGTCATCTTGATGAACAGAGGTTCTTAATTTTAATAGAATTGAATGTACCAATCTTTACTTTTACGCTGAATGGGTTTTGCTGGTTTTAGAGAATACTTGGTTATACAGATTGTCAATATTTTTGTGTAGGTCTATGGACTTAGCAAGTCTTTGCAGGCATTAGAATCCATCATGGAAATTTTAACATGCATTAGAATAATGAAAGTCTGCGATGAAGCAAATAATGAGATCTCTACAATAAATATGGGTAAAGGAAATGGCTCTTATCAGTAAAGTATGTTGAAGATTTCCCCCCTACAAGAATGAGAGATAACAAATTGGATTTTTTTTTTCTATGTAGTTTATCAGGCAATCATCAAACATAAGATATGAGTACATGAGAAATGAGAAGGATTAGTTGGGCTAGTAAGAGTGCTGTGTTTGGAATGTTGCTTATAAAAATTAGCCCTGTAGAGAAAAGTTCACTCAAGCAGGCATTGAAAGGAAATATTAGGGGGAATTTAGTTTAAGTGGAAACGCTGAACAGAGATTTTGTTTCTTTAGCTCAAGACCTATTCAAATCCCTCTAAATTTCAGAAAATGAGTAAAACCCACACAACCTTTCCAAAGGATTATGGTATTCAGAAATTCTTAACAATGATAGAGACAAGAAAAGGGACTGAATTTTGTCTTGCTTCCAAGAAAGGAGAAAACTTTGATTCCTACACCAAGGGCATTATCCTCCACCACTTACATGAGTGAGTAGATGTCAGATGCTAAAGGGTAAGCTATTAAAGAAAAGAAAAATACCATACTCGTTTAAGGATGAGAAACCTCTAGTTCAAAATGTGGTACCAGGGACCCAAGCACAGTGTCTTCAATTACTTTTTGAATTTCTTGTCCTCTCTGGGCCTCAGTTACACTGTCTGTAAAACAGGATGATCTGGGAGTGTATAGTTCCTTCTGGCTGTAACATGAAACCACTCTTAATAAAATGCATCTCCCAGTCTGTAATGACCATTGTTTTGCTTTTAGCTTGACTAGCATCCACTCTCTTTTCTTAAAATAATGATTTAGATTTAATTTGGGAATTGATTGCCCCATTCTGTCTTCATCATAATAGAAATAACTTAAGTGTAGACACTGATGTGTACACTGTACTCCAACATGTGGTATACGTCTGGCACATGATAGGTGTGTAATACACATTTGCTAAATATTTGTTGAACAGTATATTTCAGGTGGGGTTCCATTTTCCACCTCTGAGGAGAAGGTTGACCCAAATCTACCTGATAAAAAAAGTTTTATGTTTTTGTTTTGTTTTGTTTCTGTCTTTTAAAGGGATGGGTATGTGAGCTAAGTAGGCCCGATGTGGTTCGAATATAGGATTCTGTTAGCACAATTAAGATAGAATACTCTATTTCTCCTAAATTTGAAGATAGTTTCAAAGATTCACTATAAGTTTCTCTATAAGAAACCTGAGAACTTTAGCCAAGCCACAGGAAGGCAGAACTGAGGAGAGAGAAGGAAGAAAGAAAGGAAGGAGGCAGAGAAGAAAAAGAGAGAAGAAACAGAAGGAAGAGGAAATTGATGATAGAGAGCAATGCATGATGTTACAATTTGAACACCTAGATACCTATTCCCAAAGCAAGAGATATCTCACAGACTTTTCAGTTACAAGTGGCACTAAATTCTCTAGTCTGTTTAAACCATTTTGATTTTCTATAATTTGGATTTTTTAAAAAATCTCAATTTCTTGGAAAACACTTGGGAAGCAAGATGAAAGTAAAATGCATTCATTGGAGAAAGGAAAATATTGCAAAGTTTAACAGATAATAACTGGCATGAAGCAACTTTTTAATCAACGTTTTATTATAAAAACAATTAGACTGGCCAGGCGTGGTGGCTCAAGCCTGTAATCCCGGCACTTTGGGAGGCCGAGACGGGCGGATCACGAGGTCAAAAGATCGAGACCATCCTCGCTAACGTGGTGAAACCCCGTCTCTACTGAAAAACACAAAAAACTAGCCGGGCGCGGTGGTGGGCGCCTATAGTCCCAGCTACTCGGGAGACTGAGGCAGGAGAATGGCGTGAACCCGGGAGGCGGAGCTTGCAGTGAGCTGAGATCCGGCCACTGCACTCCAGCCTGGGCGACAGAGCGAGACTCCGTCTCAAAAAAAAAAAAAAAAAAAAAAAAAAACCCAAAAAACAATTAGACTTTGGATTTGGGGGTTAACTAAAACTGCATGCAAATCCCAATTCCATTACATACAGGCAGTGTGGCCCAGTGCAGTGCCTAGCCGCACACAGAATGTGCTTAATTCATTATGCAGAATGAATAAACCAATCAACAAATAAACTTGGAAAGGATATGCAACTCTCCTGTAGAACGGGTTATAAAAATCATAATAGTGCATTGTAACCTGAATGTTAAGCACCATGCAATTCCTGAGCACATATACAACAATAGCTTCCCTTCCCTATTTCATAGAGATGAAATTGAGTGAAAATTAACAAATCTAGAGCAAGCTCAAAATAAGAGAGAGAGAGAGAAAGAAAGAAAACAAAGGAAGAGAAAGAAGAAAGGAAGGTACAGAGGGAGGGACGGAGGAAGGAAGGAAGGGAGGGAGGGAGGGGAGGGAGGGAGGGAGGGAGGGGAGGGAGGGAGGGAGGGAGGAAGGAAGGAAGGAAGGAAGGAAGGAAGGAAGGAAGGAAGGAAGGAAGGAAGGAAGGAAGGAAGGAACTAAGAAAGCAAGCAAGTCCATTGCCTCTGAGCATACTCGTAGCAATATAACTAAGCTCAGTGTTTGTGGAAAGGAGTTTGCATATAATCCTAATACTATGTTCAACAATCTACTAGAAATGCCATCTACCCTTCCCATCAGTTCAGCCTGAGTTAGCATCAGTTTCTTTCAGTGGGACTCAGAGCAGAAACAACATTATCATATAGAAGTAGGAGTCCGATTATCTGCCATGGGGGAAATTGGTTTGATATTTCATCTACAGACATCATTTGTATGCACTTCACCATCCTTTATGGGTGAGCAAAGAGGCAGCATTTGTTGTGCTGCATAGAAAATTAAACAGTCTACACACTGATAAGATCAAAAGCAAGGAGCTAAAGTGCAAATAGTTACTAGAGGTGTCAAATAAAGTGTCATGCTAATTAATATATACATATATTTGGGATACATTTATAGAAGAGTATTGCGTGTAGCGTGTTGCTTTGTGTGTGGATTTTGGCAATAAGTTGGTTTTATCATTTTCTGCTTGTAACCCATGTTTATGAATTATTTTTAACAAAGCAGTTGTAAAATTGCAAAGTGTAGATGTGTCAATGTGCTTTAAAAATAGCCTGTCTTGGAACTGAAAATATATGATTAAGAAAATAAAACCAGACTGAGTGAAGTTGATTTAGAAGATTTTAACAAGCAGGCTGGGATAGACAAGCATCCTCCATGTTTCTTTCTGTAAATGATACAGAGAAGGAAGGAGAAAATTCTTTCCTGAAGTGGCAGGCCAAGTCTTCATTCATGCCTGTACCATTGGGAAGTTTATCTAGGTACATAAATGCCTTGTGGGGAGTTAGGAGTAGGCCAGGAGGCAATGCCAGACCCCAGCTTTCGTGCTTCCATCTATGTCATTCTTCTTACAGTACCAATAAGTGTCACTAAAATCCATCACAATTACCTTGCATTCTTTAAAATGACAAGTCTATGTTTTAGAGAAGTATTTCTTCAAATATGGTCCAAGGACAGCCTCCCTCACACTCATTTAGAGTGCTACTTTAAACTGCAGTTTCTGAGTTCCACGCCTAGCCTGTATCACCTCTGATACTGCCCCGAGGACAGCTGCAGTGGAAAATTTGTAACTTTAAAACCATTATCAGAGGAAATACGATGCAGTGCTGTGTAGTGATTAAGGAAAAATATTAAAACCAACTTTCTGGGGTTTGAAGTCAGGTTAACGCTGTGAAACATCAAGCAAGTTACTTAACTTCATTATGGCTCAGCTCCTGGTCTTTAAAATAGGCACAGGTACAGATTATATGATAATACCTACATTACACATATATTATGAAAATTAAATAAGTCAATAGTGTAAGCAGCTTACAGAAGTGTTAAGAACTAAACACATATTAAAATTAGTTTGGAATTTGCCACATAAGAGAATTCTATTAATCCAAACAGTTTTCCCGATCTCTCCCACTGCCTCATAGTATTTTCTTCATTTTGATTACAAGCTTTCTGAGTTAAAGGATGATGTTGATTTGTGCACTCCCTTACACAGCTCCTGAGATATTATACTGTGAGTAATTTTAAAATTTTAATTCATTTTAATATTGTCTTTTTCCCTTGTCAGAACCAAAGGCAAAGGAACAATGTTTAAAAGCTTTCCATCTCATAAAAAGTTAACCTTAACATCTTAGACCAAAAAAAGGGTTGTGAACTCTTCAAACACAGAAAGGTTTTAGATAGTATTAGAACTATTCTTATGCAATATAGGCTTGTATTCCTTTATCTCATTGTTGCTTTTCTTCTAATTTTTTTTAATAAAAGTAGGAGGTCCCCCATAGTCTCATATCTGCTTGCCTTCCCTCATCGGTTGCTATGGCCCTCCATTCTCGGGCTAAGCTCCAAGCACATTGAAGTACTTCTATTTTCTACCGAGTGCCATGAGCTCTCTCAGCTGAGAGTCACTACACACGCTGTACTTTCTATCTGAAAAACCTTCCCCAGAATCTTCCCCATCTCTGTTCTAAATGGTTTCTCAGTGGGTCTGGGTTTCTGTCCACTCCATGGAGCATCTTGCAGACAGAAGCCTTGTCTCATTCATCCCTAAGTCACCAATGCCTGGTAGAGGGAATCTTGCACATTTCTATTGAAGAAAGGAAGGAATCAGGGAAAGTTCAGCCTATGATTCTTCCAATTTGCTTGTGTTCTCCAGTGGAGCATCTGCATGAATATTAATCCAGATTGTTACCCACTAGAAACATGACTCTGGATGTGCTATGGGCCAGAGTGGACAGATAGAAAGATAGTGACCAGGCTGAAGAACATTCAGCCAGGGAGAGCATTCCAAGAAAGTCCTACAGAAGCTTCAAGTCTTCACCTAAGCTAGCCTCTGTAGTCACTCAACCACACTTCTATTGTACTGTCTCTGTTTCAGGCTAAGGTCAGGGCCAGCCCGGATTCAAGGGAAGGGGACTAAAAAGAGCGTGTGTGAATATAGGATTCTTGATTCATCAGTGAGGAGGGGGAAGATCTTTTGGAGGCAACACATCAGACTCTCGCTCATCTTTTTCTGCCCCCTCAGATATATGAAAGAGAAGAGGAAGTGTGTCATGTGAAGACTAAAGAAACTTTTAGATCTGCTACATCTGGGTTCACAGCCTGACTCCATCAGTGACCAGCCACATGATATTATCTTTTTACCTGATACTATCTCTATGAGGGAACTGACAATACCTACTGATATTGTAGGGTTATTGTGAGCATAAAAATAAAATGGGAACAGCTTTTGCTATGAAGTAGAACATGGGCAAATGGTGGTTACTGTTCACATTATTTTCATAATCTAAGAAATAAAAACTTATTTAACATGAGAAAGAGATGAATCACAAGATTTCACCTAGTTTACCCTCTAAAAATATCTCTAAATCAGCTCCATTCTGAATGTCATTAAACAGCATAAGAATATATATTTTCACCTCAGTTTCCATTTGTTTTATATACAGGTAGCCCTTAAGTCTAAGATAAAATCAATAAAGTTTAAATGCTTTATTGATTTCAATCTACCAACAACAGTGAGTAGCCAGAAACTTGCAAATACTCTTTATCCAGATGAATTGTTAATAATACAGATTACCAAAAATACTTGACCTTTAAATCATAAAATTACATGCCTTTTGCTAACTCATGAAAATGTCGTGCCTATCTAGAACTACTGGACCCATCAGTTTTTACAACTTTCTTATGAGAAAATATGAGTAATTCTTCTTCTCCCTTTTTTTTTTTCAGGAAATTTAGATCTGAGATTAAGTTACTTGACCAAGTTCATTCCACAAGTCAATGGTAGGGAGAGGATTAGACTATGTCACTGATTGAGTTTGTGACAGTGTTGCTAGAGTACAAACTGCTATACTAGCTCCTTCCAGATGTTTCCGAAAGTAAACAAACAGTGCTTTGCAAGGCACCATTCTATTTAGCCATCAGGCATTACATTTTGATTAGATAAGGAAGTAAAATTCTTGGGAAAACAAAAGGCAAGAGCACATTCTGATAGCATTTCTGAGTTAAAACAGAATCACTGACCCCTGAAGAAGATTAGTTTTGAGGCTTATGGCAAGATGATTTTCCGATAATTCAGTGTTCCTCAAAGCTAGCAAAAATGTTCATACATCAACTAATGTAAATCTCCTGTTCTGAAGCAAAATCCACATATACTTCAATACAACAATGGAACTTTCTCTTTTTAAAATAGCTAGAAAGTTTCTCTTGGTTCGGTTTATAACACAGATCATGACACATCTTGTCTTGTATCTAGAAAACACTTTCTTTGCCCTCTATCCCAGTTTTCTTCATCATCTATCCCAGTTTTCTTCTTCTAAATATGGAGAAACAGAAATTCAAAGTCCTTGTCCAGTGCTCTCTCCCAGTGTTAGCTTTACCTCCAGTCACTACTTGATATGGTTTTGCTGTGTCCCCACCCAAATCTCATCTTGAATTGTAGCTCCCATAATTCCCACATGTTGTGGGAGGGAACTGGCAGGAGATAATTGAATCATGGGGGTGAGTTCCCCCATACTAAGCTTGTAGTAGTGAATAAGTCTCAAAAGATCTGATGGTTTTATAAGGAGAAACCCTTTTCACTTCGCTCTCATTCTCTCTTATCTGCTGCTATGTAAGATGTGCCTTTTGCCTTCTGCCATGATCGTGAGGTCTCCCCAGTCACGTTGAACTTTAAGTCCATTAAACCCCTTTTTCTTTATAAATTACCTAGTCTTTGGTATGTCTTTATCAGAAGCGAGAAAATGGACTAATGAACTACCACATATTTCCTGGCTGCACTATAGACTCTACAAGGCACTCCCCAAAACGTTTTCAAGTTATATTAATAATATCAGTCTAAATGTTGTAGTATCAATACTAAATATCAATAATGTCTGAGAGTTTTTTAAAGGCAGGAACTATCTTTTCATCTTTAATTCCCAGTTTCTCTCATGTTGTTTGCTAGATAGAAGGCATTCAGAACATGCATGCTAATTGAAAGAATGGAGAATGCCTGAAGTTGTACCTCAACCTTACTACCAGTAGAAAAGACAAAGAATTATATCTGTATAGCTGAAATTTTTACATATGAAGGCATATCCTGAGGAACTGACTTCTCAGGCAAAATAAACCCTCTGACCAAATAGGTCATCATTATTAAGAAATCCCTCCTTTGGGGGCACAGCTTTTAAAAGCAGCAGGATGGTGGGGTTTCTTCCACATCCTGCTTATGTGGTCAGAGATCTGTAAGAGGGCTAGAGTCTTCTATGTAGAAGGAAGTGCTGCATCTTCTGCCTGCCTTTTTCCTGAGTCATGCTCAGGGTTGAGTGGTCTCTCAAGAGCATGCTCTGCCTGGGCAGGCTCCATCTTACTCCATTCTCTCTAGGACCAGTGGGTAAGGTCTTATCACATGACAATGGCAAGTAAGATTGCACCTTGAGGTCAGAGAGGGGAATGAAAATAAAATGTAAGATCAGAAAGGAAAAAAAAAACATCTTTAGTCATTATGATCTGAACCACTGAAAAACTGAAAAACAGCTCTGTTAACAACCAGAGTGAAGTGTTCCCAGGAGAACATAAATAATGCTCACATAAGGCAAAGCCTATGATCACACTGACCGTGTTTGGATGAGATATAGACAAGGTTCCTCATGACTACAAAATCAGCAACAATTAATGTGAAATTCTGCAACTTAACGTCCTCATCTCCTGATGTATGTTGCCTTTTTTGAGTGGTGGTTGCCCCTGTATGTATGGCAATTCAAACCCCACTTATTTCTCCTGCCTCTTAGATAAAATTTGTTATGATTTCCAGTCATTAAATTCTCACTTTTTGATTAGCTCTTAACACAAACTGGTTCCACTTTCCTCAACCCTGCTTAGAAACCTCTAACACAAGTTCAAATCCTATAAGAAGCTTCTCCCAATTCTCCCTTTCTACCTAGGTTCCCCTGGGGTGCATTCTTCCTTTCTGCAGCAGGCTAAATAACTTAAACCTTCTTAAACAGCAGTTCCAGTGGCATTTAGAGGTGGGTTTCGACACTGTGTTCTCTACGTCACACCTCATTCTCCAATGGTTATAGCAGTTCCATGTCATGGGGTTCTGGGTCCTTGCCTAGCTGTGAATCAAAATTATACATGCTTTTCTAAGGGAGTTTTTGTGCTGCACAGTATATCTCCTATCTTACTCGGCTCAGGCTGCTATAAAAAAGAACATGGTAACCATCATTTTACTCTTTATTTACATAAATTCAATTGTTTTAATTTTTAACTCCCACAAATAAGTGAGAACATGTGAAGTCTGTTTTTGTGTGCCTGGCTTATTTCACGTATCATAATGTCTTCCAGTTCTGTTCATGTGGCTTGGAAGGGTAGTTAGGGGTGGTGGGAAGCAGAGATGGTTAATACGTACAAAAATATAGTTAGAATGAATAAGACACAGTATTTGATAACACAAAACTGACTACAGTCAACAATAATTTTTGTACATTTTAAAACAACTAAGAGAGTATAATTGATTTTTTTTGTGATGCAAAGAAAGGATAAATGCTTGAAGTGATGGATATCCCATTTACCCTGATGTAATTATTATGCTTTGCATGTCTGTATCAAAATATCTGATTCGCCTGATAAATATATATACCTTATGCATCTACAAAAACTAAAAAAACAGTGCCATGGACTGGGTGGCTTATAAATAACAGAAATGTATTTCTCCCAGTTCTAGAGACTGGAAGTTTGAGAACAGAATGCCAGCATGGTTGAGTTCTGGTGAGGACACTCCTCTAAGCATCAAACTGCCAACTTCTCTTTGGATCTTAACATGATAGAAGGAGAGCTGGCTAGCTTTCTAGTCACTTCTTACAAGGACACTAACCCCATTCATGAGGGCTCCACCCTCATGAAATAATTATCTTGCTAAAGTCCAACCTCTGAATACTATCATTTTGGGATTAATGCTTCACCATATGAATTTTGGGGGACACAAACTTTCAGTCCATTGCAGTCCCATTAGTTGAAAAGTTGATGGGAAAAAAGACAAAATGGGTGATATTCAGAATAAAACAGCATCCTGAACTGTAAGGATCAGTAGGTTCTTTCCATTTGTCCTGCTTTTCATACCTCTGTCTTTGGTGGGCAAGACCAGATTAAGAGCTTTAGAGGTGGAATACCCTAAACATATTCCTGTTTCCTTTTCTTTGTTGCTGCTCAGCAGTTTCCACAAGCACTTGCTTAGTCTGAGTATCAGTTAATCAGCCCATGCTGCTGTATAAATTGAGAGGAATTTTGCTAATACTGCTGTGGTAAGGTCATATCCTCCAGACTGGGGGATAAAATAGGACAGAGCAGAAGGCTCCACTTGACCTTGGGCCTAAGCTACTGCTCCTTTTTAACCCGTGAAGCCCTGTGTGGACCTGAGGCATGTGTTTTTGTATGTGTGGAGGGAGAAGAAAGAGTATTTGATACTTGATTAGCCACCTACAAGATGATTTGATTGTAAATAGAAGGGAAAGAAAGTGAAAGTGAGATTCTGAATCTGTGATTCTGCAGCTATATGCTGGAAAACACACTTCAGAAGGCATTTTGTGTATCAGCAAAGACAGACATTAACCAAATATTCAGAATAACCTGTGATTAGTGCTTATGGGCACATAACAGAAACTAGAGCAAAGGGATTTAATTTAATGCCTCCCAGGGACATGTCAGGTGAGATACAGAAAATAGGTAGAAGAACGGGTAGAAGCTCTACTTATTTAATTTTTTTTAACATTTAGCCTCAGGAAAAGGCTGCGGCTGCATACAGCCTGTGTGATAGTCAAGAAGAAAGGGACGGCTTTGAAGGGAGGAACAGAGAGCAGCTTGCTCTGGTCAGAATGTTATGTCCCCACAAAATTCATATGTTGAAATTCTCACTCCTAAAGTGGTAGTATTAGGAGGTGGGGCCTTTGGGAGATGATTTTGTTGCAAAAGATCAGGCCAGTTCAAATCCTAGTGATTCACCAATGAATGGACTTGACCAGCTTGAAGTCAATGAAATTCTAATCTGTGGCTTTTTGCCAAAACTGCTAAGAAAAAGAATTCCCTTTGGGAGGCCGCAGTGGGCAGATCACCTGAGGTCAGGAGTTTGAGACCAGCCTGCCCAAGATGATGAAACTCCATCTCTACTAAAAATTCAAAAAATTAACTGGCCATGATGGCGCACACCAGCAGTCCCAGTTACTCAGGAGACTGAGGCAGAAGAATTGCTTGAACCCAGGAGGCAGAGATTGCAGTGAGCTGAGATCGCACCACTGCACTCCACCCTGAGCAATAAGAGCAAAATTCCATCTCAACAAGAATAAGAAAAAGAAAAAGAAAAAGAATTCCCTGTTTACTTCGGCATTGCTAGGTGGAGTGGAATATAAATTCACCAAGACAGGATTCCCTTCCTGAGAATGGAACTATACAGCAAAGCAGACCTGAAGGATGGAGACCAACAGATTCTGACTACCTGTGAGCACCTGCAAACACCTAAGCAGACATTTGTTAAGTTAGTGAAATCCCGTGTCTGAGTCTGTTGTCAGTTTCAGTGAGATGTCTTATGTCCAAAAGAGCTCTAGCCTCCTGACTTCAACCAAAAGCTTTTTGATTTGTGGGAAGCTCAAGGAGAGATGGGTGTATGTACAGTGTTCCATAAATTGACCCTGGGGGAACACTGCTGAGCACAGTTATTATTGATACATACATTTTATATTCCTTCACAAAGGAAATATCTTTCTGTCCTCACATCAGCTTTGGACTGTGGTCCTAACAACTCACATTTTCAGCTTACCAGAAACCTCTGCTTCTGTTATCCCTGGTGTCCATCCCTTTGTTCTCTTGGGTTATGCTAACCTCTTTAAGTTAATTTTTATGTTTCCATTTCAGGCTAAGAAATCCTCACCATTTGTATCCATTTCCAGTTATATTTCTTTCTTGTTCCTTGCACTCTGCAGCACTAATTTAATCTTTCTCAGATCAAAGGAGAAAAATGTTTCATTCAAACTTCAACTAAGATAACAGAAGGATAGTCTTGGTCAGCAGAGAAGCTGAAATGGACTGAAAAGGAACATAGGAGCATTAAGCAATACTAAGAATACAACCAGAATCAGTAAGAAGAAACCACTGATATAAGTGAGATGAAGAACAAGATGGGCAAGGGATGTCAGTGTATTATGGAAAATTAAATAAGACATCTGCCTTAGTTTTCTGCTGTAGCAAAAGTATAAGAAAACATATTCGTCAAAAAGGTAGACATACTTGAAAGTGGGCAAATGAATCCAGAAACTTGTAGCACTGAAATCAGAATCAGCCATATTAGCAGTTATGTTTTTGTCCACTTTGTTCAGAGGCTAGTGAAAAGAAAAATCTTGCTTTATTTACATAACTTCTAAAAGGATACACAAGGGCTGAGTTTTCCTTCATTAAGAACTCTGGAGTCATTCTAACCTGGATTTGATTCCCTGCTCTTTCACCTACTAACTGCATGACTTTGGAGAATGGACTAGTCCTCCTTGGCAATCTACATGTATAATAGAAAAATGATTGTCATCATTGCCTGACTTTGAGGGATATTATTAGAGCTAAACATGACACTGAATATGAAGATATTTTCTAAATAATGAAGTGCCACAAAAATAGTAATTATGGATTTTAGTATTATTATCATTACAGCTATTATTTGGTGGCACAACAATCAAAGCAGAGAATCAAAAGATTTCAATGAATCTCTATCAGGCAGATTGTTTCATATCTCTCTGTATTAGTGGGCACATTCTTTTCAAAATGACAAAAACAATGCATCAGAAATTTGAATCATTTTTTTTTCCCAAGGGGAAGGTACTGAGTTTATGATGATTGATTGTGACCTTGAGAACATAATTATTTCAATGGTGCTGAAAATGCAATTTATTATTTTCTGTATTTAGGACAGGTGGAGGAGTTTCACACTGATCTGCAGAAATAGTGAGAGGGCATCTGCAATTCAAAATAAATGTGAGACCATTGTATATCCATAGAGCTAATTCTCTAACTGTGCCTTGCAAATAGATTCAAATGTGCATCTTTAAAATATCCACATTTTTGATCATATAGGTTATTTATTATTGAATTTTATCAACCAGTAAAGTAAGAGAAAAATCAAAGGGATCCATATGCCTAAGTATTTCCACTTCAGTTTGATATGAGAACCCCATGAGAGATCTTCCATGTTACAGACTCCAAAAGACTGAGAGAAAAATAAAAATTTTCAATCCTTACTATATTGTATAAATACATGATTTCAGACATTTCAGGGTAGAAAGTGTAAGCACAATATTTACTGGATTTCCCTTCTCAAAGTTAACAGCAACTGCTTTGGGTCTGAGGTTTGTTTCTATAAATTTGAAACACTAATAAATTCCTTGCAGACTGATATTTGTAATGAGCTCTATACATAATGATGTTCAGTATGTGGTAATTATTATTAGTAGTACTTCCAAAACTGAGAACCAAAAAGACAAATTATCTAACATTGCATACCTCTGACCTTTACCTAAACTAGAATGTGATTTACTTTTGTAATCTTGCAATAAAGAGTAGTACTTCTTCTTCTTGTTTTAAGGTGCTATACAATCTGACTCTACCTAACATATCCAACTTCCAGATCTCTGTTCATTTTCATCCAGTCCATCACTGTGAAGCATGGGACTTCCTTTAACACAGACTCCTGAGCTCCTATCCATTCCATGCCCTACACATTCCTGAGTGGATGACCATTTTTTGTAATTTCTCCAAATATTTTCCCTATTCAAATTCTATTCTCCATTATTTCCACCCATCCATATTTTACACATCGTTTGAACCACAGATTCAAAGTTTCTGGCTTTAGCAAACCGTTACGTTTTTAGTTAGTTAGTTAGTTTGTTTGTTTTGAGTTGGAGTCTCACTCTGTCACCCAGGCTGGACTGCAGTGGCGTGATCTCGGCTCACTGCAACCTCTGCCTCCTGGGTTCAAGTGATTGTCCTGCCTCAGTCTCCCATGTAGCTGGGATTACAAGTGCCCACCAGCATGCCTGGCTCATTTTTTGTATTTTTAGCAGAGAGAGGGTTTCATGATGGCCAGGCTGGTCTTGAATTCCTGACCTCAGGTGATCCACCCGTCTTGGTCTCCCAAAGTGCTAGGATTACAGGCATGAGCCACCATTCCCAGACATCTTTATGTCTCCTTTAGTAACAGAAAGTGGTGAAATGAAAACAATTGATTTTTTAGAATGTAGAATAGAGGATAGTGTGATAGATAGAATAACGATCTTCCAAAGATATTCATATCCTAATTCAAGGAACCTGTGAATCTTTATACTACACGGCAAAGGGGAATTAAGGTTTCAAATAAAGTAAAGTCATTAATAAACTGACTTTGGGATGGGAGTTTATCCAGTCAGGCCCAATATAATATCACAAGAATTCTTAAATAGAAGAGGGCAAGAAGCTGGGAACAAGCCCCCAAAATCTGGCCATAAACTGGCCCCAAAACTGGCCATAAACAAAATCTCTGCAGTGCTGTGACATGTTCATGATGGCCATAATGCCCATGCTGGAAGGTTGTGGGTTTACGGGAATGAGGGCAAGGAACACCTGGCCCAACCAGAGCAGAAAACTGCTTACAGGCATTCTTAAGCCACAAACAATAGCATGAGCCATCTGTGCCTTAGGGACATGCTCCTGCTGCAGTTGACTAGCCCAACCTATTCCTTTAATTTGGCCCATCCCTTCGTTTCCCATAAGTGATACTTTTAGTTAATTTAATATCTATAGAAACAATGCTAATGACTGGCTTGCTGTTAATAAATATGTAGGTAAATCTCTGTTCGGGGCTCTCAGTTCTGAAGTCTGTGAGACCCCTGATTTCCCACTTTACACCTCTATATTTCTGTGTGTTTGTCTTTAATTCCTCTAGTGGCGCTGGGTTAGGGTCTCCCCGACCGAGCTGGTCTCGGCAAGTGGCGCCCAACGTGGGGCTCGAATCCAGGTTGAAGGTCGCCGGAGCGACAGTTGGAAAATGTGGAACTAGCTGGAGGACACCCGAGTATTCTTAAAGCAATCCCCGTGGTGAGTAAGAAGGGGAGCTTGGAAGAGTCAGGGTAACAATGGGACAAGAGTGAGCTGTGGTTCATTCCACCTTGGAACTTTTTCACACTGATGATGAGGAGAAAGGACAGTATAACTAAGTAACAGAAGAGGTTACAGAGTAGGTTTATTTACTAGCTAAAGTGAAAGTAGCAAACGAGTGAGAAGTAGTTGCTCCAGTGACTATTCAAGCAGTGCCTCGAGCGACTGCTTTTAGTTCCATTCAGGCAGGAATTCAGCAAGCTAGACAGGAGGGTGATTTAGAGGCTTGGCAGTTCCCTGTTAGAGTACTCCCCCAGATCAACAGGGAAATATTATAACTACATTTGAGCCTTTTCCTTTTAAATTACTCAAAGAATTTAAACAAGCTATATATCAGTATGGACCAGGTTCTCCTGTTGTAATGGGACTGTTAAAGAATGTTGCTGTTTCCAGTCGGATGATTCCTATTGACTGGGATGCTCTTACTCAAGCTTGTCTAACTGCTGCTCAGTTCTTACAATTTAAAACTTGATGGGCAGATGAAACTTCCATTCAGGCTGCTTGCAATGCCCAGGCCCAACCTCAAATTAATTTAACTGCAGACCAACTTTGGTGGGTTGGCAGCTGGGCTTGTTTAGATGCACAACTGGTTATGCAGGATGATGCCATAGAACAGCTTAGAGGAGTGTGCATTAGAACTTGGGGAAAAGTCACTTCAGGTGGAGAACAATACCCTTCCTTTAGTGCTATAAAACAGGGACCCAAAGAACCATATGTTGATTTTATAGCTCAGTTACAGGAGTCTCTTAAAAAGATGATTGCAGATTTGGCTGCTCAGGATATAGTGTTGCATTTATTAACTTTCAACAATGTTAATCCCAATTGCCAGGCTGCTCTGCAACCTATCAGAGGGAAAGAACATTTAGTTGATTATATCAAAGCCTGTGATGGTATCAGAGGTAATCTGCATAAAGCTACTTTGTTGGCACAGGCAATGGCAGGACTGAGAGTGCATAAAGGAAATATTCCATTTCCTGGAGCTTGTTTTAACTGTGGGAATCATGGTCATACTAACAAAGAATGTAGAAAAAATCAGCAAGTCATGCCACCAGATAGGGAAAAAAAGAAAACTGCCAATCCTAAAATATGTCCAAAATGTAAAAAAGGAAAGCACTGGGCTAATCAGTGTCACTCTATGTTTGATAAAGAAAGGAACCCGATTTCAGGAAATGCCATGATGGGCCTGTCCCGGGCCCCATTCTAAATCGGGGCATTTCCAGCTCAGGCCATTCCTTCACCCCTGTACAATGTCTGTCCCCTGCCACAGCCAGTAGGGCCACAGTAGATTTATGCTGCATAAAAGCTGTCAGCCTTCTGCCTGGGGAACACCTGCAAGTTTCCAACAGGAGTCTGTGAACCCTTGCCAGCAGGGACAATAGGATTACTTTTAGAAAGGTCTAGTTTAAGTTTAAAAGGGGTACAAATATATACAGGAGTCATTGACTCAGATTACAATGGGGAAACTCAAATTGTTATATCTACTTTTGTTCCCCGGAAAGCAGAGCCAGGAGAGCGCATAGCACAACTCCTGATTGTGATGTATGTGGGAATGGGAAAAAGTGAAATTAAATGACTAGGAGGATTTGGAAGCACAAATAAACAAGGCAAAGCAGCTTATTGGGTAAATCAAATTACTGATAAACTTCCTACCTGTGAAATGACTATTCAGGGAAAGAAATTTAAAGGTTTGGTAGATACAGGAGCAGACATTTCAATCATTTCTCTACAGCACTGGCTGTCCGCATGGCCAATTCAACCCACTCAATTTAACATAGTTGGAGTTGGCAAAGCTCCTGAAGTATACCAAAGTGGTTATATTTTGCATTGTGAAGGGCCCGATGGACAACCTGGGACTATTCAACCAATTATAACTTTTGTACCTATAAATTTATGGGGAAGAGATTTATTACAACAATGGGGAGCACAAGTTCTAATTAAAGAACAATTACATAGACCTCAAAGTCAATATATGATGCATGAAATGGGATATGTCCCTGGTATGGGACTAAAAACAAAAAAAATTTGCAAGGTTTGAAAAAATCACTTCAAGTGGAAAGACAAAGTTCCCACCAAAGATTAGGATATCATTTTTGATGGTGGTCATTGTTAAGCCTCCAGAATCTATACCTTTAAAATAGTTAACAGATAAACCAATTTGCATAGAACAATGGTTGCTAAGTAAAGAGAAACTGGAGGCTTTAGAGAAATTAGTTACTGAACAATTAGAAAATGGGCACATAGCTCCAACATTTTCCCCCTGGAATTCTCCAGTTTTCATAATTATGAAAAAATCAGGTAAATGGAGAATGCTAACTGACTTAAGAGCCATCAATTCAGTTATACAACCTATGGGAGCATTACAGTCAGGATTGCCTTCTCCTGCTATAATTCCAAAAACTTGAACTTTAATAGTCATAGATTTAGAAGACTGTTTCTTTACTATCCCTTTAGCTGAGCAAGACTGTGAATGGTTTGCATTTAGAATTCCTGCAGTAAACAACCTGCAGCCTGCTAAGCATTATCATTGGAAAGTGTTGCCACAAGGCATGTTAAACAGTCCAACTACTTGCCAGACGTATGTGGGCAAGCAATTGAACCTACTTGTGAAAAATTTTCACCTTCTTACATTATTTATTATATGGATGATATACTTTGTGCTGCCCCCACTTGAGAAATATTACTCCAATGTTATTATCATTTGCAAAATTTGATTTCTTGCACAGGTTTATTATAGCTCCTGACAAAATTCAGACTACTACTCCTTACTTCTACTTGGGGACCTTAGTAAATTATACTACCATTGTGCCACAGAAAGTAACCATATGTAGGGATCAATTAAAAACATTAAATGACTTTCAAAATTACTAGGGGACATTAATTGGATACAATCTGCTCTCGGCATTCCTACCTATGCCATAAGTAATCTGTTTTCTAATCTTAGAGGAAATCCTAGTCTCACTAGCCCTCAACAATTAACAAAGGAGTCTGAGGTGGAGTTACAGCTGATAGAAAAGTCAGTCCATAAGGCTCAAATAAATAGAATAGATCCAGAGAATACTCTAGATTTGCTAAATTTTTCAACTCAGCATTCACCTGCTGGTCTTATTGTCCAAGAACACGACTTAGTAGAGTGGCTTTTTCTTCCATATACTAATTCACAGACTCTAACTCCTTATTTAGATCAAATCACTACTACTATAGGGATTGGGAGAACTTGGATTGTTAAATTACATGGATATGATCCTGGAAAAATTATTGCCCCTCTCATGAAGGCACAAATACAGCAAACTTTTATAAATAGTCTTACTTGGCAAACCCATTTAGCTGACTTTGTGGATATTCTCAATAACCATTTTCTTAAAATGAAACTGTTTCAGTTTTTGAAATTAACTAATTGTATTCTCCCCAAAATAACTAAATTTAAACTAATTGAAGGTGCTGAGAATGTTTTTACAGATGAGTCTAGTAATGGTAAAGCTTCTTATTCTGGATCAAAAGGTAAAGCTTTCCAGATGCCCTATACTTCAGCTCAGAAAGTGGAGCTTGTAACTGTAATTGAGGTATTGACTACTTTTTATATGCCTATTAATGTGATTTCTGATTCTTCATACGTGGTTCATTCCACACAGTTAATTGAAAATGCTCAGTTATGATTTCATACAGATGAACAACTGATGACTTTATTTACCCAATTGCAAACAACAGTTAGAAGTAGAATGCACCCTTTTTGCATCACTCACATTAGGGCTCATATACCTCTTCCAGAGCCTTTGACTGAAGGGAATCAAATGGCTGATCATCTAATTGCTAATGCAATATTTAATGCTAGACACTTTCACAATTTAACCCATATTAATGCCTCTGGTCTCAAACACAGATATAGCACGACCTGAAAAGAAGCTAAACCTATTATCCAGTGATGCCCACCTTGCCAAATCATACATTCATCATCTTTCACAGGAGGGGCTAATCCTCAAGGATTGGAACCTAACTCTCTTTGGCAAATGGATGTCACACATATTCCCTCATTTGGGAGACTAGCTTATGTACATGTATAT
The DNA here is from genome assembly GCF_043159975.1 of Macaca nemestrina. NCBI lineage: Eukaryota > Metazoa > Chordata > Mammalia > Primates > Cercopithecidae > Macaca > Macaca nemestrina. Next base: position 178,484,398 of record NC_092127.1, on the reverse strand, counting down.
GTGGACACCTTTTCTCACTTTGTCTGGGCCACATGTCAATCAGGAGAGTCTTCTGCCTGTGGTAAACATCACCTTTTGCAGTGTTTTGTGGTGATGGGCTTTCCAGGTTCTATTAAAACAGATAATGCCCCAGGCTATACTAGTCAAGCTCTAGCTACATTTTCCTCTATGTGGAATATTAAACACATTACTGGTATCCCATATAATTCTCAAGGACAAGCCATAGTGGAAAGAATAAATCTTTCCCTAAAACAGCAGTTGCAAAAGCAGAAAGGGGGAAATAGGGAATATGGAACACAACAGGTGCAACTGAATTTAGCATTATTAACTTTAAAATTTTTGAGCCTGTCCAAAGGCCAGATGTTATCAGCAGCTGAACAACATCTACAGAAACCAGTTGCAAAGACAGAAGCAGAACAACTGATTTGGTGGAGAGATCTAATAACAAAAAGTTGGGAAATAGGTAAAATAATAGCTTGGGGTACAGGTTATGCTTGTGTTTCTCCAGGCCAAAATCAACAGCTGATTTGGATACCATCAAGACACCTGAAACCTTATCAAGAGCCAAATGTCTAAGAGACTCCGGGAGGATCCCGAGGACCCCCTGGTTGCAGCCATGTTGAGACTGATGCTGAGGAGGATCCCAACTGTCATGAGCAACATGCATTGAACACAGCCATCTACTTGGGGACAGATCAAGAAGCTGTCACAGATGGTGGAAGAAAACCTGAAGAAAGCCAGACAACCAGCCACAACAAGTAATTTAATGGTAGCTATGATAGCAGTTATCACCACTGCCATGTGGTGGTGACACAGAGAATAATTATACTTATTGGGCACATTTATCAATCTTGGCTGATAATAAGGCCCAGATTTAATCACTCTATGACACAGTTACACATGCTTTCTGATCTCAGTATGTACCATAATAAATCTGCTCCTATAATTGAGGCATACCACCCTCAAAAACCTATTTGTAAACAAAATAGAACCTGACCAGAAATAATGAACGTACTTGTTTAGGAAGATTGCATTGCAAAACAGGTAGAGGTGCTGCACAACGATTCCTATGGAATCATTATTAATTGGTCCTCTAAGGGGATGTTTAGCTTAAATTGCCCTTTTCAGTCTGCGTGCCATGGCCACACTATGTTCACCTGGTCTGAACAAAATGGTCAGATAGTAGAAATGATAAGAAGTATGGCAAGAGTTCCTATTATCTGGAATCATGGCATTATAGTGGCACCTCAACCTCAAATGATATGGCCTGCTGTACGAACTAAACACAAGGATTTGTGGAAACTATTAATAGTTCTTAATACTACCAAAATTTAGGAAAGAATAAAAAAGTATCTAGAAGGACACTCTATAAACTTGTTTTTGGACAAAATTAAAAGAACAAATATTTAAAGCATCCCAGGCACACCTGACCTTAATGCCAGGAACTAGAATGCTTGAAGGAGCTGGAGCAGACAGATTAGCAGCTAGTAACCCATTACAATGGATAAAAACTCTTGGAAGCTCTGTGATTTCAATGATTGTGCTTTTAATCTTTGTTGTTTGTCTTTGTATAGGCTGCAGATGTGGATCCTGACTCCTGCAAGAAGTAGCTCACCGTGACAAAGCTGCCTTTGCTTTTATCAATTTGCAAATCAAAGAAGGGGGACATGTTGGGAACAAGCCCCCCAAAATCTGGCCATAAACTGGCCCCAAAACTGGCCAAAAACAAAATCTCTGCAACACTGTGACATGTTCATGATGGCCATAATTCCGACACTGGAAGGTTGTGGGTTTAAGGGAATGAGGGCAAGGAACACCTGGCCCAACCAGAGCAGAAAACTGCTTACAGGCATTCTTAAGCCACAAACAATAGCATAAGCCATCTGTGCCTTAGGGACATGCTCCTGCTGCAGTTAACTAGCCCAACCTATTCCTTTAATTTGGCCCATCCCTTCGTTTCCCATAAGTGATACTTTTAGTTCATGTTAATATCTATAGAAACAATGCTAATGACTGGCTTGCTGTTTATAAATATGTGGGTAAATCTCTGTTTGGGGCTCTCAGTTCTGAAGTCTGTGAGACCCCTGATTTCTCACTTCACACCTCTATATTTCTGTGTGTGTGTCTTTAATTCCTCTAGCGCTGATGCGTTAGGGTCTCCCCGACCTTGCTGGTCTTGCTGGTCTCAAAAATATCATCGTGAGGGTCCTTAAAAATGGAAGAGGAGGCCAGAAGAATCAGTGTCAGGGTGATGGGTCGTGAGAAATGATTGACCATTGCTGGTTTCAAAGATGGAAAAGGTGGGTGAACCCAGGAATATTGGTGACTTTTAGAAGCTGGAAAAGGCAAGGAAATGGGTTCTCCTCTGAACTCTCCAGTAAGGGATGCAGCCCTTATATCACTTTGACTTTAGCCCAGTGAGATCTGTTTCTGACTTTGGACCTCAACAGCTGTGAGACCTAAATCTGTGTTGTTTTAAGCCATCAAGATTGTGATAATTTGCTATAGAAGCAACAGCCAACTTACACGGCAACTTTTTTCTCTAAAAGGCAGTTAAAAAAATACTTGACACTTTGCAGGCCACCCTGTCTTTTGTCACATCTACTCAGCACTGCTATTGTAGTGTGAAAGCAGTCACAGACAATATACAAATAAATGGATTTGGCTGTCTTCCAATAAAAGATTATTTGTGGCAGACTGGATTTTGCTTGTGGGCCATAGTTTTCAGAGTACCATTGAGGTTTTCCCATGACCTAAATTCCAGAACCTTGAATCTATGAACCAGTTATTTAATGTTGTTGAGCTTTAGTTTCCTTACATGAACAATGGAATCACTTATCTGTGTCAGAAATAGTTAGCTATGTCCAAAAATTCACGCTCCCCTTTCCATAATGAAAGTTGTACCTGAGAAGTGGCTACCCCACCAAAACCATCTGTCCTGCATTTTTCATAGTTTATTACAAGTACAACCTTCTAGCCATGGGGATGTGAGCCCAGGTAATGGCTGGGCTTTCATCTTCTCAAGTCTATTTGATGGTTAGTGCACTCTAAATAATACTCTATGTTTAGAGTTGTAGTAAAAATTAGATAAAACATTATGTAAAATGCCTTACATGACACATTGGATAGTACTAAAAATATTATTTATACAGTTCCTTATTTTTGTCATCCAACACACTATTCTGCACTTTACAATATTAGTTTACTCTGGGATGCTAATCTTGTATCCATAATTTGACAAGGAACACTGTCCTCAATTTTTGAGTCAGCATGATGTAATATTTAAAAAAGAAAGGCTTTGAAATTTGTTACATTGAGTTTTACTCTTGCATCTCCCCATCACCCCAAATCCTTACACTTTAATTTAATTTCTATTAACCTCTATTTTATCAAGTGTAAAATGATATTCAATAAATGACCGATGGCTATTATGTTTAGCTCGTCTATGTGCATTAATGTCTGTCAAGGTTTTGGTAGATGCCAGTAAATACTTATTGAGTCATTCATTTATTTATCAATAATTCAACATCATGAAAGTTTTATACAGTATCTGAAAAACACTATCATATTTGTTAAATTTTTTGTGATATATTGTGGCAGTGCAACAGAAATGTCAGTTTTAAAAACAGCTAAGCATGAAATCAGTGGAGAACAATGATAACTTTGAGGTAGAAAACTTAGGTTAGAGTTTCACACTCTTATACATACTAGCCATAAGACCACATTTTTGATAGTTATTCTTACATAGTCTCCTAACTTCAATTTTCACATTCATAAAGTAGAGAAACATGAATAGTCATAAAGAAAATTAAAGCAAATGTATAAAAATTTTTAACATAGAATCTGGTGCATGGTAGGTGTTCAATAAATAATTTTTACTATTATTGTTATTATTAAGATTGAGTTACATATGCTTGAGAATAATCATTTTTAAGATTGGTCCTCATTATCACTATTCACAAAATTATATTGTGTGGCTGATATTTTCTAAATGCTGTATTCAAAGTCCTTATTCTTGGAATTGAAGTAATCCCATTCCAACATGCTGAACTTTGCAAGAGAGTAACAGGCTTGACTTGTTCACGTATTGGCTAAGTCCTGAAGATGATAAATGATTTTCATTAAAATTCACCCCACTGAATGTAAACCCAAATACTGTACACAGTTAAATATTCTGATAAATCAAAAGAGTCTATGTGAAAGCTGAATACAAAACAGAGGTCATTTGAAAAGTGAGACTGGTTAATCAATTCATTTGCATATATATTTAAACATTCTGTTTAGTTATCCATCAAGCAATCAAGGAGATATAAAGCACTGTTTCATGTTAGTTTTATATTATCAGACACTACATAGCCCTGGCACTATGAAAGCCATAGATCATTACCAACAATATTTATTGAACCATCACAGTCTGCATAGAAAAATAAAGAACCCGCTGTGCCAATAATGTCAAGAGTCTCAAGAAAGTTCTTTCCTTCTTTCTGGATAGATCAAGGCCACATTCTTAACCTCCTCTCCTGCAGAGACAACAGACAAATCCAAGTCCTAGTTTTTCGTTCTTTCCTCACTACAGGTCTCAGTGTCCATTTGCTTTTATGATAACTGTATCTAGAGTATCTAGCATCATTCTGATCTGTGTTTTATTTCCAGGGCTGTTATTCCTCCATTTTCTAAGGTCCAATTTTATCTTTTTCTTCATAGCAATTGGCCATTACCTTAGCCGTTCCTGTCTTCCAAACATCAGTCACACTGCTTCTTCATTGTCTCTGTCAACTTTCTTTCTTGGAAGGTCTTTAATACTTTAACAATACTCCCAAAGTGGTCATAGCTAATCTTTACCTTTGACATCCTATTTTCAGGAAATGTGTATGTGAGTAGCAAACTGAAAAGCCTCTAGTACCAGAGTGAAGCCAGTTATGGATTTTTTATTAACTCCCCTAAATCCTCACTTAGCTCTCCTAAAATCAGTTCATATATGAATATATTCTTATTATATCTACATATTTGATTGTTAGTTTCAGTAGTTATACATTCATAGGTTGGAAATTATTTCCTCTCAGAATTTTTGAAGCACTGCATTTTGCATATTATACTTGGGAATACCATTCATTTGCACAAATATATATGGTCTGTTCCACTTTTCTAGAAAATGTATTTTTCTAATCTTTATCACTTGCCAATTAAATTATCTGTTTTTATTAACTTACATTTACATGTCTCAGGATGTCAATTATTACAAAAAATTGTCATAAAGAAAAATAGTGGTTCTCTGTCCCAGATTTTTCACTCCTAATTCTTTTTCCCCCAAATAAAATGCTTTTAGCAAATTTACCTGTTCCTTTTGAGATTTACATGTGTATTTATTAAGAAGATTCTTATATTACCATCTTAATTATTCTGTTTTTCATTAATATTCTATTCTGAAAGTGGAGTGTTCAGCTTTTCTACTCTTTCCCAAGGTCTACAGTCACATCTTCCATATGTATTTTAAGCAATCATTTTCAAATAGCATGTATCAGAATCAGCTGGAAGGCCTAATGAAACATAGATCATGGGCCTCATTCTTGGAGTTTCTGATTCAGTCCTTCTGCAGTGAGTCCCAATGGTTTGATTTCAAATCAAAGCAATGTTGTGATCATAACTTCTCACGTGGTCCCAACACTAATATTCTGGGTCACATTATGAACCACTGAATTTTGGTAGCATTATTATTTATAAATGACACTATTTGCTGTTGTTATTTTAATGACCCAAATATTATTAAGACTTGTGCCACGTAGCATACTAGAATCATATTGCTATTATTCTGCAATATTTTCTTATTCATATAGTTAATTTTTTTCTATATTTTTATTTCCAAACTCTCCAACAGAACTAACATTAATCAGTGTTCAAAGATATTCAATAATATAGCAATTTATTAAATATATTTATATTTGCCTTATTCCAGCTGCTGGTTCTTTAGAAATTTATCACAACTTTTTGTTCAAAACACCCAGAAATTCTCCTTGCCTCTCTCATGGATCAGATCTTCTGTTTCCCGGGTTGTATTATTTGCTGTTTCAGTTTTTGCTTTCACTTTGCCACAGAAAATCATTTGTTATCTCCCCTAAAATTAGTTCATATTTGAATATATTCTTATTATTTCTACATAATTGATTGCTAGTTTCACTACTTATAAATTCATAGGTTGGAAATTATTTTCTCTCAGAATTTTTGAAGCACTACTTCATTTTCTTAAGCAACAGTGTTGCTGTTGAGAAATCTGATACCATTTTTATTATGGAAACTTTGTATATGGTGTGGTGGTGGTGGTGGTGGTGTGTGTGTGTGTATGTGTAAATTGAGGGTGTTATATCACTGAAAAGTTCTAGCATTGTAAACCCAGGAAAAGTATGGCAGAGACTTACAGAGTTGTTAGATAAAAATAACATAAAATAGCAGAACCTCTAAGTTGCATAAAAAGAAAATATATTTCCTTAGAGATGTACCATTCCTCTAGTAGAAGAGTATTGTTGGCTCTGCTTGTGTGTGTGCACGTGCGTGTGTGTGTGCATGAATGTGAGTGTGTGCTGGATGCCTTCCAATTCTCCAGATTCATGTTCCTTCTAGAAGTATGTCCCCGATCCCTTGTAACCCCAGTGAAGTTGTTCATGACAAAATCCTGTTACTACTTCTAGAATGGGTGAATGATTCATGCTGGCTGATGAAGCAGTGTTCCCACGTACCAAATTTAGTAACGAGTACATGACACTAAATGACCAATCTGTTGCTGTGTAGAGATTAGAAGAAAGTCTCCTTTCTACTGTGTTTAAAAGAAAGGGAGATTATGAAGTTCCTGCTGTTGTTGGTCAACACACTTACTAAGGAGTCTTTCTGAGAAGAAAGTAAAACAGAGACAACCAAAGAAACAAGTTCAGTTCTGATAACATATTTGAGTCATGGAATCCATTCCTGCCCCTTCCTGATATATGACAACAAATTTCCTTTTTATTTAAATATGCAGATAATTTTCTGACAAGTTGTAATAGATAAAGCCTGGAAGAACGTGCTTTGCATCCACTCCGTGGGTGAGTCATTTATGACATTAAACAGAATATTTGATGTACTTGAATTCTATACTTGCAAACAGGAAAATTTTAAAAGGATCAAAGTGTCTCTTAGTAGCATGTTCCAAATGTTTATTTATAATTCACAAAAGCTTTTCTAATACAAGTAAAAGTCGAAGTTGAACTGATAAGTGATATGGTGTATGTGTGTGGTAAACTACAAAGGCTTTTAACTATTGTTGTAGTTGTTACTATCGTTTTTATTAACACTACTATAATTGTAATGCCACTGATTTATTAGTCTTCATGCATTCCATTGGTTCGTGCTTATGAGATATTGATCAGTGTATCTACTGTCATGGTGCTTTTATTGTACCATCATTTATTAATATGAATAATACTATCATATAAAACAAATTGTATAACAGACCATTATATTTCTGGAAAGTTTTATCATAACTATTCGCAATGCCACATGCGCCCTATCGTTGCTATTATTCTGTTGAACATTTAATGCCTCTACTTTGTATGCCTTGCCTCTTATCCCCTTCAATCATAATCTCACTTTAATTGCCTCTTCTCTAGCAAATACAAACATTATCTTCCTTACTCCTGGAATTAATAACTTCTCTGATGGCTTATCATCCTTTTTGTTCTCCAGTGCACCTTTTCCAATTAAAATGGAAATTAAATGGAACTGAATACGACAACCAAAATCATATATGTAGCATATGGTGAATTTGGATTTCACTGAATGCTAAATAGAATTATTTATATGTGAACCTTTTTCTTACTTATTGTTTCCCACAAATACAGAATTGTGGGAAACATATATATTATTTGTGCTATATTTATAAATATATATATGTGTATGCATGTGTATAATCCCTACAAATATAGTATTGTGGAATATATATATATATATATATATATAGTGCAATATATATATATGTGGGAAACAATAACTAATATTGATAGACAGATACTATCTATCTATCTGCCTGCCTATGTGGGCATATAGGTAGGTAGGTAGGTAGAGAAATACTGGAAGGCTTATTATTTACTAGTATTTTCTTTTCTCAGTCCTAAATTTTCTAATCCATTTTAGCTGGCAATTTAATTTTTCTCTTGTTTACTTATATTTGTTTTTATGTGACGCAATCTTTCTTGTTTCAAAAGAATTCGTAGTTCTACCACTTTTATGTTTATTTAGCTTCATTTATGACAACTCAAAGCCTGCTGAAGTATGCTTTATTTGATCTGCCAAGGTCCTTCTCACTGCCCCAACCATTCTCCTCCTATATACAAGGATCTTATTGCCTAACTGTTTGATATTCCCATCTGCAGGATCAATGAGGCTTTGACCCCTGAGCCAATTTTGACCAAGGAAAGATGAAGATAAACTAGTTTAATACAGGCTTATATTCTTCCAGACTGAATAGGGTCCTAATAGTAGGTCAAGCTGCTGTATCTGGGAGGTCATTGACATCCCCTGAATGTCCTCCCCATTTCCCTTACTTTCACCTTGGTTACAGGGCACATGACCCCAGAGTTGACTTTGGGACATTGCATTGCCTCCAGTGGCCACTTTTACAGACTAGAACTTTAACATTTTCTTTTTTACATTTCAAAGTAACTTTTGCTCTAATCCATTCACCTCTATATATCTATTATGACTTTTATTTATTTTTATTTGAAAAAAGTAATTTATGGGCATTATTATTAAAATGAAAATATAGATATGGAAAAAGAATACATTAAAATCACCAGTAGTTCCAGTATATAAGAGAAACATTATTTAACATTTTTGGGTAAATTCTCTGTCTTTTAAAAAACTTTATGCCCCTGAAGAAGTGTGGCATACAATTTAAAAAGAATAATAATTTTAAAATTCAGTTTATATAGCATATGATTTTTAGTTAATAGCTCTTGTCTTTTCAGTAATATATTATGAATATTATCTTGAATCAAAGAATAATCTCTATATTAGTCAGCTTAGGTTGCCATAACAAAATACTGCAGACTGAGTAGCTTAACCAACAGAAAGTTATTTTCTCACAGTTCTAAGTAATATCGGGGTTGGTTTCTGGTGAGACCTTTCTTCCTGGGCTGCTCATGGCATCCTTCTCACTGTCCTCCTATGCCCTTTCTCTGTTGGCATGAGGAGAGAGGGAGAGATCTGGTCATGCTCCCTCTTATTACAGGGATACTACCAATGCTACCAAATTAGGGCCCCAATCTTATGATCTCATTTAACTTAGTTACCTTTCTAAAGATTCTATCTCGGCCCGACGTGGTGGCTCACGCCTGTAATCCCAGTACTTTGGGAAGCCAAGGCGGGTGGATCACCTGAGGTCAGGAGTTTGAGACCAGCCTGGCCAACATGGTGAAACCCCTGTCTCTACTAAAACAACAAAAATTAGCTAGGCATGGCGGTGGGTGCCTGTAGTCTCAGCTACTCTGGATGCTGAGGCAGGAGAATCACTTGAACCTGGAAGGTGGAGGTTGTGGTGCACTGAGATCACAGCTTTGTACTTCAGCCTGGGCGACAGAGTGAGACTCCGTCTCTAAAAACAAAGGATTCTATCTCAACATTTACTTACATTGTAGGCTACGGCTTCAACATAAGAATTGTGCAAAGGACACCATTTAGTTTATAACTACCACTTTAATGTAATTTTTAATTGTTGCAAAATTTTAAATTATATGGATGTAGCGCAATATTCTTGATAGATTACATTTTGTGTACTTGGGTCAAGTCCAAGTCTGTCTTTTCTTAAAAATATATAAATAATGTTGTAATTAACATTCTTTCTCATATATAAAATTTTACATTGTTTCTCATTTATTTCCTTTGGATAAAATATTCCCAGAAATACAATTACTTGATCAAATTAGTTTTAAGATTCCCACTATCAAACAGTTTTCAAACAGAGCATACCAATTTATTCTCATAATAGTCATGATCAGCATGTCTTTCTCTTCTACTTATTTATATTTTTAACATTCTCTTTAAATCTTTTTCATTTTGATGCAAGAAAAACATTTTTTATATCAAACTTTTATTTTTAATTATTTTATTTGCTTAATAATGAAGCTCATCACATTTCAACTTTTCTCTGTCTCTGAAGTGACTGAAGTTATCACCCTAAAATCTGCTCTTACGTGAAAGGATTGGTTACTCATAACTGTACCTCCCTTTTAACAATCACTTACCTTGCTGACCCACTAGAAATCCCTAATCCCGTGTTTCATCCCCTGGGTAACCTTCACTACTTTGTTTCTGTCAGCCTCTGTTGGGCCACTTGGCTGGTTCTTCTCTTTATGTCTTTGCTTAAGCCATTCTCTCGGTCAGTTATGGCCACCTAATTAGTAATGTTACCAATCCTGGAAAAACTAAGCTCAAACATCACCTACTATGGAAGCCTTCCCTGACTTTCTTATTCTTATTAAGCAGTCAATTTCCCCAGCCCCCAAAGCATATATCTACACAAAGAGGTTGCCCAATACATAGTAAATTATATTATCATTATTGTTATCGTACTCATTTGGCATGCATCGTAGAACTTCTCTATCTGTAGTTTAATCATTATTTTTTCTCCTGTGTCTCATCCATTATTAGACTGACTACCTGGTCCTTGAAGACAAGGCTCATATTTTGTTTAGCATTCAAATTAGAGGGCATAACAATAAATTTGTTAAGTCAATTAATATATGAGCAGAGGATTATCTTGATTTAAAGTCATACTATTAATATTAACTGTACCCCATCTCTATTTTACCATATTTGATCAAATTTGAGGACAAATTTCACCCTGAATCCACTTGCTTAGAAAATTGATTTATGTTAGTTCTTTCTCCTATAAGCCAGGGACCACTTCATGTTTCTATAATTTTTTAAATAAAATTTAAATAGACTTTTCAAAAAAATTAGAATCATTTTGGATTTATAGGAAAGTTGCAAAGTACAGACAGGTTTCATATATCATCACCAAATTTCCACTATGTTTAATATTTTATATAATGATAGTACATTTGTCACAATTAAAGAACCAACATTGGTAAATTGCTATTAACTACACATTTTTAGGATTTCACTATTTTTTTCCTAATGGCTTTGTTTTTTTAAGAATCTCTTCCAGGATGCCACATTACATTTAGTTGTCATGTTTCCTTCTCTTATCTGAGATTTCTGAGACTTCATTTAATTTTGATGATGTTGACAGTTTTAAGGAGTACTGACTGGGTATTCCATAGAATGTCCTCAATTTTTTATTTCTGTGATATTTTTCTTATGCTTAGAATGGGTGTCTTAGTCCATTAGTATTGTTTTAGAAAAATATCCTAAAGTGGGTAGCTTATAAACACAGAAACTCATTTTTCATGGTTCTGGAGGCCACAGAGATTAAGGCTTTGGAAGTTTTGGTGTCTGGTTCACAGCAACTATGTTTTTGCTGTGTCCTCACATAGCAGAAGGAACAAGGAGTCTTTCCCCATTCCAGCACTGGAATCAATAACTTCTCCAAGAATTCCTGGTTTCTTTTCTTGAAGAATGACATAAGGAACCAAGATCTGGGTACTAGATTTTCTGTCACTTTAGACTGGTTTCCTAGGTTGGATAGCCAGCCACGTCATTACCACAGCAAAGGTCCTTACACTGCACACATTTCCCACTCCTGCCTATAACCACCTCTGTGCTGTGGCCTTCAGATGGAATTTAATGGTACTAATGCAGCCAAAATCACAATGAGCTACAACATCTGGGCCCTATGTCTTGGTCTATACTACTGCCCATGCTGAGCCATGCCTACAAAGTTAGGCTGACTTCCACTTCCTGTCCGGATTTTGGTGAGTTTCATTTAGTTTATTCTCACCGTGTTTCTCTTCCCTATCAGCTCAAATTATGATGGAGTTCCAACAGCTTCATCTTAGAGGCCTCTTCTACAATAATGGGTAGTAATGTCATACTTCTGGGGCCTGGCTACAAGGTGGAGATTTTTGGAAGCTATACATAAATGTTCCCTCTCCAATTACCATTGCTAAGAGCATTCCCACTAATTAATTAAATCAATTTTATAGGAATTATATCGACACATTTTCCTCTTTCACTGGGATGAAAATATCTGTAGATAATAGTGTTTTCTAAAAGCAGGTATACAATATTTGAAGCAACAAATTCAAATAATAGGTCAATTGGTAGTGCTCTTAAAATTTTTGAATATTTTTTGTTATAATTTCACATGTGCTATGGACAATAGATAAAACAAAATTAAATAGCATCTAATAAGAGTGATAGTGTCCAATAGAAATTTAAGATTTATGCAAGCTTTCAATTATTCCCAACATGTATTTCAGAATTTCTGTGAAGTATGAGTTAAAGGCCATATCCCAGTATTTTTGTGGATGGCTATCAGAACCAGAAAACCAGAGCCCAGTTTCCCATCTTAGTTCAAATAATGAGAAACTCAATTATATCCAATCCTTTTCCAATCAACTATTTGCCTGGAATTCTCCATACCTTCAGGAGGGAGCTACATTTATCGTTGCATTGAAATAATTTTAAATCCTCCAAAATTCCTGACTTCCCCCTTCAAAATGTTATAGACTACAATTTTATTTCAAAATTTTATATTTTCTTATCTAAAAGAGGTATATTGATTTTTCCTAAATCAGTCAACTACAGTAAAGAGAAAGGTGACTATACACATGTTACATGTACAGTAGGTGCTCACCAAAGACTATACTCTAGTTAAGTGCTCACTACTGAAATTGAATTAAAAGGTTCAGAACTGCATGATGTACTCTAGTTCCTTATTGAAAAGAATGAATTTATTTCAAATAATTGTCATAATTAAATTCAAAGAAGATGATTTGTATTTATCAGGTTGGATATCAATACTTTCCTTTTCCTCCTAGGAAACTGCAATGATTAATTTTTGTTACATTTCAAAAGATATTTTTCACATAGTGGAATGCCCCATAGGAAGAATATGCAGAAGGAACAAAAATATGTCTATGAAATGAAGGTTTCTACTCTTATTATGTAAGGTTTCTACTCTTATTTTATATGTATATACACACACACATATATATTTATATATATCTCCTATTAGTTCTGCTGTCTAGAGAACCCTGACTAATACAAGGGGTTAGTCCCATGAGTTCAAGAGCCAGACTAAAATCCAGGATTCCAATCCAGGTCCCTCCACCTACCAGCTCTATGACCTTGAGCAAGTTACTTAACCCTCCATCTGGCAAAGGCAGCCAATGCAAATGCTAGTAGCTTTCTGGAATTCCGGTGGCCTTTACAGGAGCCTACAAGTAAACCACTTAGCATAGTGCCTGATATATGGGAAGTGTTCTATAATTATCAGATGCTAGTATTTACTCATAAGTGAGTTTAGATGAGAACTGTAGTAACTTTACGTGTCAACTTGACTATGGTCCAGGGTGCCCAGATATTCGCTTGAACATTGCTTTGCATGTTTCTGCAAAGCTATTTTTGTATGAGATTAACATTTGAATTGGTAGACTAAGTAAAGCAGATTGCTGGTCCTGATGTAAGTGGGCTTTATCTAATCCATTGAAGACCTGCATAGAACAAAATGTTGACACTCCTGCCAGAATGAGATGGTTTTTCCTGCCTCACTGCCTTTGAATTAAGATATTTGCAATTTTTCTGCTTTGCCTTGAACTGAAACATTGGCTCTCTTGGTTCTCCAGCCTACTGACTCAACCTGCTGAGATCTGGAGACATGTCAATCTTCATAAGGACCTGAGCTCATTCTCTCTCTCTCTCTGTCTCTCTCTCTCTCTCTGTGTGTGTGTGTGTGTGTGTGTGAGAGTGTGTACATACACACAGGCATATGTGCATGTGTGTATACATATGTATAGACAGATACACACATGCATATGTGTGTGTGTATATATATATACATACATATATACACACACATATACACACACACACACAGATAGATAGATACTGGCTCTGAGAAATATAAAGGTAAAATTGAGAAAAAACAAGATAAGATCTTAAAAAGCCCAAGTGTGCTAACTTCTAATTTTTATGATGCTCTCTTCAGTCGTCATTCTTGCACCCCATGTTGACCTGTCAGTGTCACACCGTCATTAAAGTGCAGCAGTGTTGGTGTAAATTTATAATTGGTGTAATCCTTATTGTTGACATGTCAATATTTAACTTGCATTAACCTTTCCTTTGAGGCTGACAAATTGTGCATCTGTGGCTTGTTCAGTCTAATTTTTCATGTCATTGCCTTGCAAAGCATACAGATTTATAATGTCACCATGTGATGGATGCAGGTCCCTCCTTTGCCTTGGAGAAGGGTTTCAACCCACTTAGATTATGCATTGGTTTATTTATTTATTTCCAGTTCCACTTACCACCTATTTCTAAAGGCCTCTGGTGAATTTATCTCCCAGTGGCTCATGTTTTGAGGATGAATGGAAGGGTAACCCTGTCAGGAGCCATTAACAGGCGACTGCTGAGGAGCCTCCACATTGTTCTGGCCTGTCTCACACAGAACGGCCTTTGCCTGTTGTCACTAAGAATTTGTTGACAGAAAATGAAGACTGGTGAAGGAAAATTAGGTCAGAATAGTGTGTGGGAAGCAAAGTGACATTCTTGTCAATGTTGCCTAATCTCTAAGAACAAAGCTTACATTTATAATTTCCTTCGACATGGACAGCTGAGACTTGAACTCCATTATTTTGTTGTTTTTGTTGTTTTAATTTATAACTGCTCCCTTCCCCTCTTCCCCACAAACTTTGGATACCAAAAGTGAGCAAGTGTCCAAAAGTTCTCAGTTGAAACTTAGACCAGAATGCTAGGGATTTGGGGAGAAAGTAGGCTTAGCAAGGCTGAGTGTCCCGTAGGTGTTCACAGTTGGTTTCCAAAATGGGTTTATATAAAGAATCAAGGGTGACCTGCTGTCAATACCTCCAAGTTTCACAACACTGTACAAATGTCAAGCCACTTTCATCACACTTCAAAAACTGCTTTAGTATAGTGAAGTTATCCAAACTCCCTGCAGCAAATCCTATCAATTTATTTAAAGTTATCTAAGATAAAGAATGAGAACCACTCAGTCCATATATTCAGGGGAGGGATGGGTATTTTAATTTACATTTATAGAAGGTTTAGGGAAAATCCAGAGGCACTGAGACTCAAATTTTCATCTCACTTTGGCAGAATATTATTTCCACATGTGCTGTTAAAATGTAGCAATCATTGGTCTATTTCCTGGATCCTAGATTAAACTTTAGCATATTTAAAAGTCTTAAATGATTTAATGGGATTAAAAATGGTTAATGTGTGTGACTCAAGAACAGCATATCTCATTCATCACTTACATTTTGTTGTCCTGGTCATAAGAACACCAAAGCAAAACTGATGTTATATTTCAATTACTGCTTAAAATATTTTTTTCCTGCTTCTCAATTTTCAACTAATGTATGTTATATAAACAAAGCTAACAAATTCCAAGACACAAAATAAAAAGTAGTCTCTTATCAGTTCATGTCAATGATAGATTATATTGACAATCATATTTACAGTCAAGTTTTAGCTTATCATAATGAATTTTGATAAATTTTTTGACCAGAGATAAAATTAGGGCCAGATTGTAAGTTTTTCCTCAATCATAAAATCTGTTCTTTAAACACTAACCCTAATTTCTAAAGTAGCTCAATATATACAATAAGTAGAAACACACATTTCAGCTGAAGCAGAGACTGCGTTTTAAAGCCCAGATCACAAATAACCACTGTATCTAGCCAGTTTCCTCCAGAGAGCCTCTGTATTGTGCAGTTTGAAAACCTGGGATTCCATTCAACTTTTGATTTACAAGTGAGGAAACTATAGCTGGAGAGTATCAGGAAAATGACCCAATATCATACTTTAACCAGCAGGGCTAGAACTTGCAATCAGATCTCCTAATTCTTAAGTCCAATATTCTTTTCATTAGAAGTGGTCAGGAGATCTCCTCTATGCTGTCACAAGTTCATTTATATTCAGTCCAATATTTAGTGCATAAATATTTAGTGTATAAATATTTAGTGTATAAATATTGAACTGAATATAAATATAAATATACAATTCTGAAGGATGCGGTCCTTATATCCATGTTAGCAGGGAAGAGACATACTTAGAGTCATGGGGCCATTGACTAAATTTGAAAATGCAGTTTGTCCTGCTAATGCATAACTGATTCTGTATGCACATGGGAAAACTAGAGAACCGAGAAGGTGACATTGCTTTCAGGTTTTCTATGAGTTTTGGAAAAACAAAACCAGAAAATTGTAAGAAAGGGACTTCTCATTAAATGGAAGAATAGCTAATGTGCTGGATGATGTGCCAGACACTGTTCTATGGGTTGTGGATGCAAACGTTTTTCAATAAAAATAATTCCTAGCTTTAAAAAGGTAGAGAGAGTCAACAAATGACAAACATATTATTCTACAACAATGTCAGTTCTGTTTAAAAAAAAAAAAAGTAAGGTAAGTATAAAGGGTAACAGGGCATACAATTTTCAGTAAGGTTACCAAGGAAGGACCTACAGAAACAGTAGTATTTGAACATGATATCAGAATAGGATAAGGAATAAGGAAATGAATGGTGGGGAGATTATTTAAGGCATAATGAACAACAGATGCAAGGGTCCTGCATTATATGTGTGCTTTGCACATTTAAGAGTAGCCAGAAGGCCAGAGGTTCTGGAACACAGTGAGTTGGGGGTAGGGAGGAGACCAGGCTGGAGAGGTAGCTCTGGAGGCCAGGGAGATTATTTCCAACATATTTGAGTCTGTTGGGAAACAGTTTCACGGTTTGAAGTGAGTGACTGATACCCCAGGCATTCATTTTGAAAAGTATTCTTCCTACTCTATGCAGGATGAACTAGACAAAGGCAATACCAGAAGCATGCATATGTACTAACAAAGAATAATGCCAATCCTTTAGGTCAGTTTAATGTCTCCTCTCTGAAGTCCTCTGCACTGTCAGTTTCTACAATTGTTCTGAGATATAGGTAAGCCACATGGTATTAATTTCACTTAACAGATTGGGAGCTAAGTTTGTAAAGCAGAAGATCAAGGCCAGTTCTTTACTACACAATATTTCATGCTTACATTTCAAGGCCAGTTCTTTACTACACAATAATGATTATTTTTCACCAATGGATTGGTGGAGTGGGAGTAGGCAGGGGAGAGGGATAAGAGTCTACTTAGAGGGGAAGGGGAAGAGCAGAAGCTTTTCTTTTTTTAGTTAAACACACTCTTATTCAATATGTGTTCTATGCATGGTACCCCATTACGCTCTGGAGATATAAAGGTGAAAAAATCTGCTTCTATATTGAAAAAGTCTATTCTAGGATGTAACAATAACTATCAGGTTTTTAGTCCTTAACGTATGCTAAGCAATTTGGAAGTGCTATATGCTTTAATTCTCCTACTAATTATATGTTTTGGGTGCAATTACAGTCATTGTAATTGGAGAATTGGTTCCAGGAACCCTTATGGATACCAAAATCTGCAGATGCTCAAGTCCCTTATGTAAAATGATGTAGTATTTGCATATAACCTATGCACAGCTGCCACATACTTTAAATCATGCCTAAAATACTAATAATATCTAACACAATGTAAATGTTACACAATAGTTGTTATACTCTAGTATTTAAAGAACAATGACCAGAAAACATATTGTACATGTTCAGTACAGACGCAATTTCTAACCTGATATATTTTTTTAATTTAAAAACCAATTTTAAATTTTAAATTAAGAGGGTATATGGACTTGTTTGTTACATAGGTATTATATATGTAATAGTGGGGATTGGGCATCTAGTGTACACATCATCCAAATATTGAACATTATACACAATAGGTAATTTTTATCCATCACTCCTCTCCCACTCTCCTTCCTTTTGAAGTCCCCCCCAAAAATTTGATCTGTGTTTGATTAAACGCACCACCGGGGAACCCACACACATAACAGTCAACTGTATAATTAACATTTCACAGATGATGAAATTAAAGAACAGAAATATTAAACAATTTATGCAAGGTCACTCAGTGTGTAAATTGTGAGTGTTAGGATTCAAGCTCAAGTTCAATCCAAGTCTGTCCTCTTAACTCAATGCTTTTTTGACTCTTTTAATATTCTACAAGTTTTAATGTCTCTTGCATTTCTACCTCGTTCTTTGTACCTCTTTTCTCATTTTTTGCTCAACTTGGCTGGTGAATTTCTTGCTTGGGGATGGGAATTTCAATTGTCTTGAGCTGATTTAGGCATATAGGGTACAGGGCACTGCACTATACTGAATCATCATCAAAAACAACATATTGTTTTTCACACACACACACACACAGAGAGAGAGAGAGAGAGAGAGAGAGCGCCAATGACACTGACCCTATCCAGCACATTAGCTATTCTTTCATTTAATGGGAAGTCCCTTTCTTACAATTTTCTGGTTTTGTTTTCCCAAAACTGTTAGAAAACCTGAAAGCAATGTCACCTTCTCGGTTCTCTAGTTTTCCCATGTGCATGCAGAATCAGTTATGCATTAGCAGGACAAACTGCATTTTCAAATTTAGTCAATGGCCCCATGACTCTAAGTATGGCCCTTCCCTGAGAACATGGATATAAGGACTGCATCCTTCAGAATTTTATATAGCTTATTTTGGAACAAATGTTTAAGAGTATGGACCCTGAACCTGAGTTTAAATACCTGCTGCACTGCTGACTAGTTGTGTCTATTGTGAATAAATTATGTCACATTTTTTGGGCTTCACTTTTCTCATTGGTAAATAGGGATAATAATAATGCCTACCTCACAAAGTCATTTTGAGAAATTAATGAAGAAATAAAGTAAACTAATGTGTTGTATAAGTGATTCCAGTATTTGAACTCAGACATCAAAGGTCCTTTTGAAAAATCAAGAGGTGTTTTGGTCATGAAAGATATTTTACTACTGAAAGTAATGATTTTTGTGTACTTCATAGGTCATAAAAACCCTTTTTTGTGAAGGGTCAGAGAGTAACTATTTTAGGCCTTTCAGGACCTATTTAATTCTACTGTTGTAGCATGAACACAGCCACAGGCAATAAGCAAATAATATGGCTGTGTTCTAATAAAACTTTATTTACAAAAACAAGTGGGTCATGGTTTGCCAACCGCCAGTAATTAAATCTAGTAGCTGTTCTGCCAGGGGCAAGCATCACGCATTTCACTTCATTTAACTTTTAAAACAATGTGATGAAGAAGGTGTTCTTATCATCTTCATGTTTATATTTAAGAATAAAACTCACCTTCAGAGAAATAAAGTGATTTTAGCTGAAGTTTTAGTATGTTACTACAAAGCCCAAGCTTAAATTATTCTGTTATCTCCTCAGATGATAAAATATTGTAACTTGATAACTTATCTCGAGGTAACTGATAACTTTAGACTTAAGGAAACAGAGTTAGCCAAAGGAAGGGGGCGATGAAGTGGAGCATTTATGTGGAGAATGGCTCGTAGGCTGGAATTCCATGTGGTTAGTGTTATTATTGCCATTATTATTTGTGCAATTGTCTATATATTTCACTAAAATGAATTGATTTGGCTTATAATCAGTAAACATAAAATCTTGATTAAAAATCAGCATTTTCCAGATTTTTCTCCATCTATAAAATGGGCCAGTATAAAGTAGATAAGTAGACTTCTTTGTGTCAGACGTAGGTCTAAGAGCTGAGAATAAAGTAGATTCTGAATAAGGTAGAATAGATAGCTCTACTAAAAATGTTTCTGTTCTAATGAAAAGAAAAGGGCAATAAAATTTACACAAAATAATTATACATTGTCTTGTGGTGTCACATCCTATGAAGGAAAATAAGGCAGAGTGAGAGTGATGAGAGGAAAGGGAAATGACTGCTATTTTACATAGAGTGATCAAAGAATTCCTATCTAAAAGGTGATACTATGGGGAAATCTGGAAGAAATGAGGTAGAAAAATCATACAGATAGCTTTGTTAAGGGTATTCTAGGCAGAAGGAACAGCAAGCAAATATATTCTGCATTAGAGGTGTGGTTGGAGAGTTCTCAGAACAGCAAGGCAGCCAACGAATTCAGAACGGTGAACTGAGAGAGGATCCTAAGAGAGTCAAAGACACAGCAGAATCAGGGCAGAGCATTTGAGTGTGCTGTCAGCAAGAAGTGATATATTCTGATTATGTTAAAGAGAAGGAAAGAAAGCATAGTGTCTGTAATATGTTCTTCAACAGATACTTCCCTGAAAGAAAGAGAAAGAAAGATAAAAGAAAGGAGGGAAGGAAGGAAGGAAGGAAGGAAGGAAGGAAGGAAGGAAGGAAGGAAGGAAGGGGAGAGAGAGAGAGAGAGAGAAAGAAAGAAAAAAGAAAAGAAAAGAGAAAAAAGAGAGCGAGGAAAGTGGGAAAAAAAGAAGGAAGGAAAGAAGGAAGGCAGGAAGGAAGGCCAGCCAAGGAAAAAAAGGGAGAGAACAAATGAAAGAAACATGATGTTGTGTAGAGAATAGCTATGGTAGTGGGGAAAAAGTAGAAGCAGGATAAAGAGAGATAATCAGAAAAATGTATGTTCTGTTTATGGAAGGAACAGTGAAGAAGTGAGCATCAGTACGGGCATTTTAATTTTGAGATACATGTTAAATATCCAAATAGTCATATAGAATATGCAGTTGGCCATGAATCTGGAACTGAGGATTTGGGGATATGTGAGTATCTTTGCCATTTGTAGCCATTAGATATGATGACATTACCAAAATATTTAACGCTAATGCAGCAAGAAGTCCAAAGATTAAGCCTCGGGTGGAGTGTTGCACATATTTGGTGATCAGTCTCCAGTTCCTTGGAGAAGAAACCAGCTGAGGAGCCCTGAGAAATATAGGTTTCAAATTGTGACAGGGTAATTCCCTAAAAACCAAAGATGGAAAAAATTTCAAAGAGAATAGAGTATTTAAATATTTACAATCTCACTAAGCCAAGTGAAACTGAAACTAAGAAATGACTATTAATTTGAGAAAATGGAGGATAATGATCATTGGCAAAAGCAATTATTGTGGATATGGCAGGAGGAAAGCATCCCTAGGTTTAAGAAAACATGAGAGGAGAGCAAGCCAAGGCAGGAAATAAAAACTACAGTTTTTCTGTGAGGCATGCAAATATGAACATAAGGTAGTTGCTTTAAGAAGACTGGGGTTCAGGGAAGTATTTTTAAAAAGGAGGTATTACAGATGCTATATGCAGACATGAGGGAGCAGGTAGATAGGGAGATGGTATGATATAGGAAAGGGAGGCGTCGTTTCAGGAGTGGTTCCTTGAGTACAGAAACCGGGAAGAAATGCAATGTAAGGATGAGTGAGTTGTCATTAGAAGCACAGTGAGTGGGTCCATTGTAATAAGAAGGAGGTCAGAGGAATGGGCTGGGCTGGTAGGTGTAATCATGGAAATCTGTGCAAATTCTCTTTACATTTCTTCTGAATTCTCTACACATTTAGGAGGATCAGGAATTGAAACTCAGAAGGAGAGAGCATGTTTTGGAAGTTTAAGGAGATTGAAGATTTCAAATAATCTTAATACATAGGAAAATGAAAGACAAGGAAATTAATTCATACTAAGGGGGAGGTCTTCCTCATGTAATTGTGGTATAGAATTATACACACACACGCACACACATATACACAAAATAATCACATTCAGCTGCTCCTATGAAGGTATGGGCTGGGAAGGGAAGTTGAATTTTAACTAGGGTTAGGGACTCACTAGGCAGGTGAAGGAAAGAGGAGAAATGGAGTTAAAGATTTATGCAAGTGATTGCTTTTAATGTTGAATTATGAGGCCAGGTAAGGCAGAAGTAAAGGAGTTAAAGGATATAAAGAATCATGAGAATATAGTTTTGGAATCTCGAATGGGTGTATAAATTTGTGGGAAAAAATGAGGTAGAGGGAGAAAAATGACAATATAAGAGGCGATAGTTAAAGAATGGAATCATGATAAAATCAAGGATGGAGAAGGGAAATTATTGGCAATAAAATAATCTAGATGATGACTGTGATGACGGGTAGCCATTATCTTTATACTTCTGAATTCATTTTAAATTTCACAATATCAATAGAATTTCAGACCTTACAAAATTGGTTGGGCAGCCTTTTCTTTTGACAGAGTACTTTCTAAGAATTCTTCAAATTTCAGCATAAAAATGATTACTTTTCCTGTTAATCAAGAGCTTCAGTGTTCAACAGGGCAGCCACTGGCAACATGTGGCTGTCCAAATTTAAATTTTATTTAATTAAAATGAAATCAAATTTAAAATTCACCTTCTCCGTCGTACTAATCACATTTGAAGTGCTTCAGAGCCACATGTGGCTCGTCACTGCTTGTAATGGACAGTGCAAATCTAAAACTTTTCCATCATCACCAAAAGTTCTGTGGAATAATGCCATTCTGGAATTTTGCCTCTAGCTATTTGAATATTCAACATTTCTGGCACGGAGTGGAAATTAAATTTTGTTTTGTAACCACCTGGTCAGTTTTGTGAGAGATAGGAATCATCTGACAACTACCATGGCACCACAACCGCCCAAATACCATATGTTTTATGGCATCTAGGAAATAGACAGATCATTGCCATGGTTACTGTATCACATAATATGAGCTAATGAGAAGCAATTCACGAGTAAAAGGCTACACAAAAGATGTGTTTGATTAAAGCAGCCATTTCCCATATGTTACCCTTTGTCAAATATTCTAGTTATTTTGGGATGTGCAAAGAGTTTATAATGCAAGCCGTTAAGCTTTACGATGGTAGTGTACCTTTAGCCCTCAAATGAAGACCATGATGTGGCTCAAAATGGGGAGTAATATGCAGATGGGGAAAACCAATGATTCTTTTGAAACCATGAAGCTAGTAATTTACTTCCTGGCTTACTCTTTTTTTTTTTTTTTGGAAGAAAACAGATGAACAAATAAGTAATCAGTTTCTCATAAGTGAAGGTGAGGTCAGCTAAACATCTGCTTTATTCTAGCCACATGGCATAATTTTCAGAGGAAATTGCTATGCTTGTAACTAGGATGTTTGAAAGGCTTATTTTCCAGCTAAGTGGATGTTGTGTTCATTTGATGGAATTTTGTTTCCTATGGCATATAAGCATACATACAAACATACACTACTCTACAAGGAAAGGGAAGGGCAGATCAAAGGAGAAAAAATAATATTTTGAACCTTAATCTGTGCCATATCTGTGTGAGACAGTTAAATTATATCAGGTCACTTAATAGTCATGCTAATTATTTGGTGTGTATTTTATTTTCATCTCAGTTTTGTAGAAGAATGTACTTAGAAATATTAACATCAAGTAACCTGTCTCAGAATTGACAATAGTTGGAGGTTGATGTCTTCCTGACTCCAAGAAACTGTGATTATATCTATAACAGATATGCATATTGCTCATTGCATTTCCTGAATAAGTCAGTGAACACTGTGCAGGTTGCTTCATTCAGTCAGTTAGATAGAGAACCAACCATGTTAAATGTAATAGGGATGGACATATAGAGATAATTTACAGTCAGGGAAGAAGCAAAGGATCCTTGAATAGCTACCCTGAGTCATACAAAATGTTTTGAGCTCCCATTGAAATTGGTGAGGTTGATAGTTTCAGCCAATATTTTGATAAATAAGATATTCACCTGTCAGACAAGTTCAGGTAAAATACACACAGTTACCCCAAGTGAATACCTGCTACTTTATATAAAATGACTCTAGAAGATACATCACCTCTATCAATGTCAACTTTTATAACTGCTAAAAAATTATTTACGATAACTGTTACGTATTTTTTGGAAGAGATTTTTTTCCTTTAATCAGCTAAAAGTTTGCTGACTTTGTTTTTCTTTTCAAATAAACAATTTTTAGATTTATGGATTGTGTCTATTTTTCTTTTCTCTATTTTATCCATTTTTAGTCTAAACTTTATTATTTTCTTTCTTCTAGGTACTTTGTATTTAATTTGCACTCACATTCTAGTGTCTTGAGGTAAAATTTAGGTTGCTGATTTGAGATATCTCTTCTTCATTTTAATGTAGGCCTTTACAGCTATAAATTTCCCTCTAGGAACTATTTTAGTTGCACTCTACACATTTTGGTATATGGTGTTGTCTTTTTCTTCATTATTTTCTCATTCCCTTTGTGATTTCTTTTTGATCATTGATTACTCAGGAGTATGTCATTTAATTATCATATATTTGTGGATTTACATATTTTCTTTCTGTCATTAATTTCTAATTTTATTCCATTGTGATCAGAACAGATATAAACTATTCCAAAACACAGATGAGGCTTAAATATGCTCTAACTTATTTTAAAAACCAGTCTGACAATAACACAAAAAATATACAAAGATAGATATCACAAGAAAATAAATCTACAACCAATATTTTAAAGAATACAAATGCAAATATCCTTCACAAAATACTAGCACACCAAATACAGCAACATATAAAAAGCATAACATACTATGACAAAATAATAATAGTAGCAAGAATTCAAAGTTGAACATACAAAAGCATAATATGCTACGACAAAGTAAGAATTACAGCAAGAATTTAAAGTTGAAAAAGTCAAGTAGTGTAATACACTATGTTAACAGAAAAAAAGACAAAGACAGAACAATTATCTAAATAGATGCAGAAACATCATTTTGCAAAATCTAAAATATTCTCAAAATAGAAACACTCAACAAATTATGGATACAAAGGAGGGTCCTTGACCTGATGAATGTTGTCTGTAAAAATTTCACAGCTAACATTGTACTTACTGATGGAAGTCTAAGTGTTCTATTCTAATATCAGGAACAAGACAAAGATGTCTGCTGAGGCCACTTTAATTCAAAAATGTACTGGAGGTTCTAGCCAGGGCACTTAGCCAAGAAGCGGAAATAAAAGTCATCCAGATTAAAAAGGAAAAAAGTAAAACTGTCTATTTGTGTATGAAATGATCTCTTATGTAGGAAATCCTAAGACATCATCCTCTCCATACCCACACCTAAAACACTACTAGAACTAATAAACAAGTTCAGCAAGTTTGTAGGATGCAAGTTCAATATAAAATATCATTGTGTTTGCATACATTAAAAATGAATAATTAGAATATGAAGTAAAGAAATGAGTTTAGTTTACAATAACATAAAACAAAATATTTAGGAATATTTACCAACAATGTAAGACTCATACACTAAAACTTGCAAAAATTACAATATATTGGTGAAAGAAATTAAAGAAGACCCACATAAGTGAAAAACCCTTTCATGTTCATGGATTAGAAGACATAATATTAATATGGCAATACTCCACTAATTCATCTCTAAAGTCAAAGCAATTCAAATCAAAATCTCAGCTGTCTCTTTGCAGAAATTGACAGGTTGATCCCCAAATTCATACAGAAATGCAAGGAACACAGAATAGCCAAAACAATGTCAAAAAAAGAACTAAGTTAGAAGAATAATAATTACCAATTTCAAATCTTACTAAAAACCACGTGGCACTAGCATAGGCTAGATATAAATCTATAAAATAGAATTGAGAGCCACTTATAATTATGGTCAATTTATTTCTGGCAAAGGTGTCAAGGCCATTTAATGGAGAAAGAATAGTGTTGTTTTTTCTTTATTTTGATTTTTTTCCCATCAAATTAGTGCTGGGAGTCCTGGCTGAAAAGAACAAGAGAGAGAGAGAGAAAGAAAAGAAAAAATAAAGAAGTGAAATGTCTACCTCATACTAATTACAAAATCAACTTGAAATGGATTATCAAACCAAATATAAAGTTAAAACTATAAAACTCTTAAAAGAAAACATGGGAGCAAATATTTTGACATTGAATTTGGCAATGGTTTCCTAGATAGGACACCAAAAGCACAAAAATAAAGGAAATAAAGTAAAATGGACTTCATCAAAACTAAAAATTTTAGGGTTCAAAGGACATTTTCAAAAAGTTAAAATACAATCCACAGAATAGTAGAAACTACTTGCAAATCATTTATCTGATAATTGTCTAGTATCCTGAATATATAAAGAACTGCTACAACTTCCAAATGAAAAATAAACCAATTAAAAACGGGCAAAGCATTTGAATATACACTTATTCAAAAAAAGATGTAAACATGAGCACATTAAAAGTCCTTCAATATCATTATTTCTTAGGAATATTAAAATTAAAATCACAGGGAAACATCACTTCCCACTCACAGCATACCTATAGGAAATCTCATACATTCCTGGTGTTGATATAAAATGATGTTAAGTTGCTTTGATAAAAAGTTTGGCATTTCTTCTAAAAGTTACAATTAGAGTTACCAGGAGATTCAGATATTTCAATACTAGCAATATACTGAAGAAAATTGAAGACATATGTCCACTAAATGACTTGTACATGAATGTTCACAGCAACACTATTCATAATGGCCAAAAAGTGAAACTGAAAAACCTCAAATGCCTATCAACTCATTAATAGATAAGCAAAATCTTGCATATCCATGCAATGGAATATTATTTGGCCATAAAAAGCAATGAAGTACTAACACATGCTACAACAGGTATAAACATTGAAATATTATGGTAAGTTTGAAAGAAGTCAGATAGAGAAGACCACTTTACTGTATGAACCCAATTATATTCAATACCCAGACTAGATAAATTTAAAATACCACTACATAGAATAGTTGTTACCAAAGACTGTGGCAAAGGAGGAATGAGAACTGACTACTAAGAGTTACAGGGTTTCTTTTTGGGGTGATGAAAATATTCCAAAATTAGATTGTGAAGAAGATTATACAAGTCTCTGATATATTAATTACCACTGAACTAATATAATTTAACTAATAAAAATTTAAACATTATTCTATGTGAATTATATTTTAATGCATCTGCTTCATTGAGCCCATACTTTTTAGTCAAGGGAGAATTTCTAGGCAGATCTCCTCTAGACCCTTCTGTAAGAATCATTCAGAATACTCACCTTAATTGTGTAACCTCCCTTTAGCACTCAGCAGTGATATTCTCATCTTTGTAAATGTGTGATCCATTCATTGTTCATATGTTCTTTGACTTTCCCACATACCAGGGATATCATATCTCATATGTTGTTTCTACTCCAGGATCCAGATTCTGTGTGTTGAATAAATGAATGAAGCTAAGAACTACAGGAAGGCACAGGGGAAACCCAAGAAGAACTACTTAACAGGACAAATAATGAGAAACATCTAATACTTGTAATACATGTAGACATAAAGGGAAACATGATAAATCCTAGTGAGGTTGACTTTTGAATGTTCCGATGAAGAATAATAAAATCCAAATGTAAAAGACCTCGAAGGAAAAAATCTGAGGAAAAGATAAGAAAATCACAGAAAGGGAAATACTTTGGGCTTTTGCATCTGAAAAACTGCAACTTCACTAGGGCATAGTAATGCCTCATCAAGACAATTCATTCTGTTACCAGAAGAGCTTGGTATCTTCAGATCAGTGTGACCTATTGAAATTGCAGGATTTCAGTAGCTGCTCATTGAGTGCGAGCCATCATTTTCAACCCAGCTGTTCCACCCTTACTAACAAAGTGAGTAACAAACTGTAAAAGAAACAAATGGCTCACTTATGCAATGAGATACTTTTTCCCAAATATTCTCTGAGACTACAGTTTTTTGTTTTTTTTTTTTTTTTTGTTGTTGTTGTTTTGGTGAATCAACCTGGCCCTTGTACCACTCATTGGAAGTGAGATGTAAATATGTCAACAAGTATTTTCAGGATTTTTGGAAGTAATCAACATGTTGCAGGAGAAATGGCTTGCTTCTTCAGTTCCAAAATCATGCAAAAGAGCTGATAAGCTTAATTTCATAAAAACAAAGAGAAGAAGGAAAGATAATTGTCCAAAACTCATTTTTTGTTATAATAGTTAAGGGAAGTCAATGTGTATAAATAGTTCCACCATTAAGCTCTGTTCCATGATATGTTGCAGATTACACAGTCCTAGTGATAACTGGTGAGATGAAATTCAGAAATCATGTATGCCATCAGAACTTTATTTTAAATTCAAATAATATGTCTAAACATTTGAAACTCACAGGATGGTAGAGTACCTGAAGAAAACTTTGCTAAGTCTTAAAGTCATTGTCCAAAATTTCCTTCAAGACACAAGGTGGGGTTTTGGATCCTGAAAGTGGAAAACATTCCAGTGCTCTCATGGTCTCATAGTAACCTGGCTTCGAGCTGGAAAAGGCTAAGATTTCATCGGATGCTTTGCATAAAGAATAACAGGAAACTGCCAGCCTCTCATCTGCCCTTTATCATGCTCAAAGATGACTATATCCCCTCATGCCCTAAGCTGCTTTACCAAAGTCCCTCTTTTACCTTTTCTAGGGGTGCTAAGGAGTCATTTAACCTAGAAACACGCAATAAGATGATGCATTTTCTGTAGATAGATAGAAATAACAATTAAACTAAAAATTAATCGCCTTATATTATTGCTCTGAGCCAGCAATTATAAACAATACCGGTAATAAAATATTATTTCCTGCTAGGACAGATCTCTCCCATTCCCTAACCCCCACCACATACCAGTATTGAAGAGTGCATAGAACTTTCTCAGAAAAAAATACGATTCCATCAAGGGAGCGATTGTATCTAATTTGTTCAAAAAACGCTGTTTGCTTCCCAGATGTTGCACAATAGATCCCACATAGTAGGTGTCCAAAAATATTTATTAAATGTTTACCTTACATGTGAGTACATTGTAAATACCGGGGACATAATATGTGAAAGAATTAAGGTTAAATGACATAATATGTTCAGAGAACTACACAAATTTATAATTCCTGATGCATAAAATACAAAGAGGAGCCAAGGCATCAGATGATTATGAATGATGAGCAGTATGAATTGGGCTTGGCAAAACAGTAACATAAAAAGGCAGTAAAGAGTGATGAGAAAAAAATAGTGTCTCCAATTGAGAGGAGACATATTTATTCAATTATGCAAACATAATTTGGGCACTTTCTTTGCAATAGACATTTTTTCTAGGCCCAGGAGAAGTAAGATTTATAGGATATTCTTTCCATGTAATTCAGAATCCAGAAGGATAAGTGGAAGGCATTAACAGCAAAAATATAAAGAGTGTCTTCTGAGTGCCTTTTATATACTACATGATTTCCTAATGTTAGAAAGTATCCCAATAAGGCAAGTGTTATCATTGTTAGCCTTTTATAAATGAGAGGCTCAAGTTCACACAGTTTTATGAGATCAGAGAGGCTCAAGTTCACACAGTTTTAGGTGGGACAACTGGGTCGTCAGGTCGTTCCTCTCTGTATCCATTGGCAAATAGAAAAAGAACCAAAAGTAGGTCCAACTCGCCATTGCACTCCAGCTAGGTGACGAAGTAAGACCCCCATCTCTAAATAAATAGATAAATAAATAAAATATATTCCCAGAGATTCAAGTAGATTCACTCCTTTATCAAACAAACTGCCTTTTAAAAACAAAAACTTATACCTTAAAATTTTAATTTATCCAAGTCGCCAGTACTTAATACACACATATATGTGTATGTACAGCATACGCATATACATGAGTATATATTATATGCATATATGCATGTTTATATAATACATATATAATACACATTCACATACACACGCAGATAGACAGCCTATTTAGTTTCTGCAATTTCCCAATGAAATATAAACTGAACAGAATAACAAGACAAAAGATTATATATATATTAGCTTATGTCAACTATTCAAAAATGCTATATATTTAAGTGAGTTTCTTAGTATTTACATGCAACTCAAAGTTAGTGTAAATGCTCAGAGAAACTTAAGCACTCATTCATCTTTTCAAGAGGGTTGTATAGAACACGTTAGTGAATTATGTTCAAATATTCAAAATTCTGTAGTATTTGAGTCACGGTGAGGAGAATTTGAGAATATTTGAGTATACTCCCAAGGTAGCTTCTTTGTTCTCACTGGTATTTGATGTTTTGTTCTCAGGGGTGTCACAGAAAGAAAGAGCTGTCTTAAAAGGCCCAGCAGAAGCAGGCCTGTTTTACGTTAAAGGGCCAAGTCAGCTTTGCACTTGAATTGCTGTCTGTGTTCTATCCTGGGGCCTTGGGGAAGAGAAGTATTTCAGGGCACTCTTATATTCTCTGTGCAGGGGTCACAGGCAACTTTCAAATCAGAAACGCACGGCTTCAGCCATCTCAAAGTAAGTTTGAACAATTGTTACATATTAGTAGATAAAATAGATTACACTTTTAATAGATTATTAAAAGGTTATTATATCATTTAGTAAATTTGAACCCAATAATTTTGGAAACTTAATTCTCCCTCCTTGTACTCTATATTGGAGCTCAGATATCACTAAGAAAAACTAAATACCAAAAATAATTATTTATTTTCTATTGAATTGATGTGTTCTTCTGCACTATAAGCCCAATTTTAAATAGACTATATGCTCCCTGATTGAAATAATGTCCATGAATATGTGTCCATTCATGATAAAGACCATATTGGTAAAACATTAAACTATTACATATTTATTTATTATTTATTATTTTAGAGAATGTTGACAAAACATACAGACACGTTTTTTCATCTTGAACAGTAAGACACTGCAACTCGGACAATGTCTAGTTTCTCAGGGTTATAAGTGAGAAAGGGTTAATATATTTCCTAAGCATGACCAGACTTTGGGATCCTCAGTGCTTATCCATAAAAGCCACTTTTGAGATAACAGTAACAAAACCATCATCTTTGTATAATATGCATCACACTCATACATGCATTCTCACGTATCTTAATTATGCCTCTGTTGTTGCTGCTATTGCTTTGATCAAAATTGAGTCGAAACTGGTTTGGATAACCACATGCACACGCCCCCACACACACACACATACATGCACCCCCACACACACATACACAGTCAATTAAAAAATATAAAATTAAAAATAAGAAAAAGAAAGTTGAAATTATTAGCTCAATAAGCCAACTCTGAGGAAGGTGGATGTTTCATTCACGGGTGGAGGTTTACGGTATCTTTCTCATTCTGTTCACTCAGATTTTTATCTTGTAAGATGGGTTTCTCCATGGACATGTATATTCCCGATCAAGGACATTTTCTGGCATCATATATCCTCAGCTGTGTCACACAAAATAAAAGAACTTTCTGTTCAACATTTCTACTTTGAAAAATTGCAGAGTAGGTTTTTGATTGGTTCATCATGAGTCATGTGCCCTTCCCTTGACCAATCACTGAAACTAGGTTGGTAAGAACTTACAATAGGATGCGAAGTTTTAGAAAACGAGGGCAGGTTGCGTTTTCCAAAAGAAGAGAGGTAAGTGAAGACATGACCAATGGCATAAAAGTTCCTCACAAGTAACTATCTTAGTTTGGGGATTCGAGTCCAGGAAATGAATTTCACAGAATAACTGTTTTGGCCTGTTTGTTTCCTCCAGGAAGAATTTTTTTTTTTTAGCTTGACATACTTTTGTATTTAACCTTGAAATATGGTTAGGCAATTTAAACCAATTCAACATACGAATGCAATCAGTATAAAGAATCCATTAGTGATTGAGACCAATTTATTAACCAAAGAAATGTAAATTCAATGTAATTGCATCACATATGCTACACTTATTTATTTATTTATTTTTAAAATTTATTTATTATTATTATACTTTAAGTTGTAGGGTACATGTGCATAACGTGCAGGATTGTTACATATGTATACTTGTGCCATGTTGGTGTGCTGCACCCATCAACTCGTCATTTACATCAGGTATAACTCCCAATGCAATCCCTCCCGCCTCCCCCCTCCCCATGATAGGCCCCGGTGTGTGGTGTTCCCCTTCCCGAGTCCAAGTGATCTCATTGTTCAGTTCCCACCTATGAGTGAGAACATGCGGTGTTTGGTTTTCTGTTCTTGTGATAGTTTGCTAAGAATGATGGTTTCCAGCTGCATCCATGTCCCTACAAAGGACACAAACTCATCCTTTTTTATGGCTGCATAGTATTCCATGGTGTATATGTGCCACATTTTCTTAATCCAATCTGTCACTGATGGACATTTGGGTTGATTCCAAGTCTTTGCTATTGTGAATAGTGCTGCAATAAACATACGTGTGCATGTGTCTTTATAGCAGCATAATTTATAATCCTTTGGGTATATACCCAGTAATGGGATGGCTGGGTCATATGGTACATCTAGTTCTAGATCCTTGAGGAATCGCCATACTGTTTTCCATAATGGTTGAACTAGTTTACAATCCCACCAACAGTGTAAAAGTGTTCCTATTTCTCCACATCCTCTCCAGCACCTGTTGTTTCCAGACTTTTTAATGATCGCCATTCTAACTGGTGTGAGATGGTATCTCATTGTGGTTTTGATTTGCATTTCTCTGATGGCCAGTGATGATGAGCATTTTTTCATGTGTCTGTTGGCTGTATGAATGTCTTCTTTTGAGAAATGTCTGTTCATATCCTTTGCCCACTTTTTGATGGGGTTGTTTGTTTTTTTCTTGTAAATTTGTTTGAGTTCTTTGTAGGTTCTGGATATTAGCCCTTTGTCAGATGAGTAGATTGCAAAAATTTTCAAGAATACTATAAACACCTCTATGCAAATAAATTGGAAAATCTAGAAGAAATGGAAAATTTCCTGGACACTTACACTCTTCCAAGACTAAACCAGGAAGAAGTTGAATCCCTGAATAGACCAATAGCAGGCTCTGAAATTGAGGCAATAATTAATAGCCTACCAACCAAAAAAAGTCCAGGACCAGATGGATTCACAGCTGAATTCTACCAGAGGTACAAGGAGGAGTTGGTACCATTCCTTCTGAAACTATTCCAATCAATAGAAAAAGAGGGAATCTTCCCTAACTCATTTTATGAGGCCAACATCATCCTGATACCAAAGCCCGGCAGAGACACAACAAAAAAAGAGAATTTTAGAGCAATATCCCTGATGAACATCGATGCAAAAATCCTCAATAAAATACTGGCAAACCAGATTCAGCAACACATCAAAAAGCTTATCCACCATGATCAAGTGGGCTTCATCCCTGGGATGCAAGGCTGGTTCAACATTCGCAAATCAATAAACATAATCCAGCATATAAACAGAACCAAAGACAAGAACCACATGATTATCTCAATAGATGCAGAAAAGGCTTTTGACAAAATTCAACAGCCCTTCATGCTAAAAACGCTCAATAAATTCGGTATTGATGGAACGTACCTCAAAATAATAAGAGCTATTTATGACAAACCCACAGCCAATATCATACTGAATGGGCAAAAACTGGAAAAATTCCCTTTGAAAACTGGCACAAGACAGGGATGCCCTCTCTCACCACTCCTATTCAACATAGTGCTGGAAGTTCTGGCTAGGGCAATTAGGCAAGAGAAAGAAATCAAGGGTATTCAGTTAGGAAAAGAAGAAGTCAAATTGTCCCTGTTTGCAGATGACATGATTGTATATTTAGAAAACCCCATTGTCTCAGCCCAAAATCTCCTTAAGCTGATAAGCAACTTCAGCAAAGTCTCAGGATGCAAAATTAATGTGCAAAAATCACAAGCATTCTTATACACCAGTAACAGACAAACCGAGAGCCAAATCAGGAATGAACTTCCATTCACAATTGCTTCAAAGAGAATAAAATACCTAGGAATCCAACTTACAAGGGATGTAAAGGACCTCTTCAAGGAGAACTACAATCCTCCAGGAATAATTTAAAAATGAATCCACGGGTCTTGCTATTTCCTCTTTTTTTCTTTACATGTGAGGCAAGTGGCAGGTGCTTTCCAAGAAGGGAAGATTGTACAGCTCTTATTCACAGTTGCATGGGGGATCAGGTTCAAAAGCCTTAAGTGGGGCCTAGAACTGAAACTACTTTCAGGCATAAAACCACATTTCTGCACAGAAGTGCCATTCTTATAACGTGGTAATGACTCATAAAACAAAGCAAAACAAACACAAGTACTGATACCTGTGAAGCCATCAGGTCACGTAAGTCTGATGATTATCCAAAGCAAACCAAACTAAATAGATCTGGTGCAAAGATTTTCAGCATAAGACCCGAGGAAGGAAAATAAGTAGAAATAAGGCTCCTGAGTAATTCCAGAGACAGCAACAAGTCAGTTGCCTCTAATTCATAATTTATATCCAATCCCATTGACAGTGGATGCCCGGGAGTAGAATTTGTGTTCCAAGTGGCTAAAGTAATAGTATAACCTACAGAGAATAGGATGATAACTACTAAGTTATCAGAATACACATATAATCAATATGTGCAGATTTGAAAAATACATTAGTCATTTGAGGGAAAGACAGAGATTTTTTGTGGAAGTTCAGATTCTCCATAACTCAATCCCAGGTTGTAGATGCTCAGTGCGTTTTCTCTAGTTCCTCAATTGTTTTCTCTCGGTGTCCTAAGACGTATATTTGTCACCTTAGGTCATTCTAAAGTGTTCCACTTGCTTCTATAACTTTCCAGTGACATGAGAAGAGAAAAGCTCTTTCCTCTGAGTAACATCAGCTTTAGTTTTGTCTACTTGTTACAGTGTTTCCTAATATTCCCTACTTTAATGATTTGTCCTTGAGTGGTCAATAACTTAGCATCCAGTCCTTACGGGGACTATTTTTCTCATAAAATACCTGAGACCCCCTTTTCTACATCAGTTACCAGTCCTGACACCTGTAAGCACAGGCTAAAATATTCTGTGACCTGGTGGGGTCTTGCTTGCTTTTATTATTTCCTTAGGTAGCAGAGACTAACTGGTTGTATTACAAACTCTTTACGTTTTGTTCCTGGGCACGCAGTTAGTCTGCTTCTTCCAGTCTCCCTTGCAGTAAAGTTTAGGCACTGGCCAAGTTCTGGCCCATAAAATGTGAGTTGGAATATTGTGACCCACTTCCAGAACTGTTCTTTTAAAACCTCCCATAAACTCATGCAAGAGCCTCTCCTTCCTAAGCCAATAACTGAATGGAAAAATCCACTGAGGGTCTGCTCAGAGGGAGGTAAAGCCACACCTGGAATAAGTACTGGTCTTTTTTTTTTTTTTTTTGCTTTTATTGTTTTATTTTCATTTTTACATTTTATTTTTGTGATACATAGTAGATGTACATATTGGATATATGAGATGTTTTGATGCAGGCATGCAATGTGAGACAAGCATATCATGGAGAATATGGTACACATCCCCCCAATCATTGATTATTTCATTACATACAATCCAATTACACTCTTCAAGTTATTTTTACATGTACAGTTAAGTTATTATTGACTATAGTCACTCTGTTGTGCTATCAAGTAGTAGGTCTTATTTATTCTTTCTGTTTATGTTTTAGTACCCATTAACCAGTACTGGTCTTAAAGTGACCAAAAAGATGTCTACCTGACTAGAAGCATCCACCTGATACTGTGAAGAGAGAACAAAATCACCTTATTTTATTTTTTAAAGATACCAAGGTTTGCAAGTTTATCTGTTACAGAAGCAACTGTTTTATTCACTAGCAAATTTTTCCTCTGTCTTTAGTCAACATCACCTAAAAAGAGTTGTTCCTTCTCTCCAGTGCTTGATAAATTATCGATTACCTCTTCAGCTCTTCAAATTCTCATTATTCCAATGTCAGGACTTACACTGGTCAGCACATGGTACTTTCTGAGGAATAGAGACCTTCGTTCTTTAATACGTGTCATGGAACTTATAAAACAAAGCATGCAGCATACAATATAATGTGATTATTGATCCAGAAATCCATAAGAGAAGTGGAGGGGACTTTCCTTCTTCTCCAGCCAAGAGAGGTCCATGAATGAACAAAATAAAAACAGATGGGACACACCTGCATGTTATCTGAATGCCACTCAAGAATCATACCAGTATTTGTAGGTGTGTTTTTAGATACCATAATTAATCAGAGCAAGAAGGAAACCCATTTTAAAATGTCATTTCATCTTATTTCATTTAATTTCACTATATTTTATTTTATTGCATGTATGCATCAATAGTTCATTGATAAGTAAACTTTTATAATATGGATGTGCTAGTTCGTTTGATTATTCACCTGGTGTAGGACATTTGGATAGTTGCAAAATGTTTACTGTTACAAGTTAAGCTTCTACGAACAGACATATAAACATTTTACATGGAGATATGTTTTTATTTATCTTGGATGATTGTGAATGAGTACAATCACTGGGTCATATGACAATTTCCTGTTATTTATTTTCCAGCTTAACTGAGATTCATATGAAAAAACTGCAACCAATTAATGTATATACGTGGCAAATTTGGACACATGAATAGCCTTGTGTTACCATCACTAAAATCAAGGTAACGAATATATCCATAACCTCCAAAAGTTTCCCTGTGTCCCTTTGTTTGTGTGTGTGTGTGTGTTTACAGTAAGAACACTTAAGATGAAATCTACCCACTTAACACATTATTAGATGTACAATACTTTATTGTTAACAATACCCACTATGTGGTATTGTAGACCCCTGAAACTTACTCGTTTTGTATAACTGTAACTTTTTACCCATTGAACGACAACGTTCCATATCCCTCTCCCTTTAGCCCCTGGTAACCACCATTCTATTTTCTACTTTTTTTTTTTTTTTTGAGACGGAGTCTCGCTCTGTCGCCCAGCCCAGGCTGGAGTGCAGTGGCGCGATCTCGGCTCACTGCAAGCTCCGCCTCCCGGGTTCACGCCATTCTCCTGCCTCAGCCTCCCGAGTAGCTGGGACTACAGGCGCCCACAACCGCGCCCGGCTAATTTTTTGTAATTTTTTTTTTTTTTTTTTTTTTTTTTTTTTTTTTAGTAGAGACGGGGTTTCACCGTGGTCTCGATCTCCTGACCTTGTGATCCGCCCGCCTCGGCCTCCCAAAGTGCTGGGATTACAGGCGTGAGCCACCGCGCCCGGCCTCTATTTTCTACTTTTATACATTTTACTATTTTAGATACCTTATATGAGAGAAATCAGGCAGTATTTATCCTTCTGTGACAGAAGTATTTAATTTAGCATCATGTATTACAAGACCACCCGTGTTGTTTTTAAGGCTGAGTGATATCTCATTGTGTGTATATATCACCTTGTCCTTATCCTTTCATCTGTTGATTGACATTTATGCTGTTTTTGTAAATTAGTTATTGTGAGTAATGCTGCAATGACATGAAAATATAGAGGACTTCAAGGTTCTGATTTTAATTATTTTGGAAATATACCCCAAAGTGGAATGTCTGGATCTGACAGTAGTTCTATTTTTAATATTTTGAGGAACATCTATAATGTTTTCCATGGCAGCCGCACCAGTTTATATTTCCACTAACGGTGTGCAAGGGTTCCAGTTTCTGTGCAACCTGTCAACACTTGTTACCATTGTTTTTGTTTTGATAGCAGCCATTCTAACAGGTATAAATTGGTATCACATTGTGGTTTTGAGTTGCATTTCTTTAATGATTAGCAGTTTTGAACATATTTTATGACCTAGCTCTTAGGCATTTTTATGTCTTTTTTTAAGAAACATCTATTCAAGTTCTTTATCTTTTTAAAAATCAGGGGTTTTTTTTGTTTTTTTTTTTTTTTTTGATACTGAGTTGTCGAATAAGGAATTCTAACCAAAGAAATTAGGCAGGAAAAAATAAACACAAGACATCCAAATTAGAGAGAAAGAAAACTTACCTGTTTGCAGATGATGTGATCTTACATACAGAAAATCCTTAAAATTCTACCAAAATGTGTAAGAGCTAATAAACACTTTCAGTTAAGTTACAGAATACAAAAGCAACATACAAAAAATCAGTTGCATTTATATACACCAACAATAATCTATATGAAAAGGAAATTAAGAAACAATCCATTCACAATAGCATCAGAAAGAATAAAATACTTAGAAATAAATCTAACCAAGGAGATGAAAGATATACACTGAAAATCATAAAAGACTGATTAAAAAAAAGGCAGCACAAATTAATGGAAAGACATCATGTGTTTGTTTACAGGAATAATTAATATTGTTAAAATGTTCATACTACCCAAAGTCATCTACAGAATCAATGCAATCGCTATCAAAATCTCAAAGGTATGTTATATAGGAATAGAAAAAATATTCTAAAATTTATATGGAACCACAAACGACCTCAAATAGCCTAAGCAACTATGAGCAGGAAGAAGAAAACTGGAAACATCATACTTCCTGATTTTAAAATATATTATGAGTCTATAATCATTAAAAACAATATGGTATTGGCATAAAAAAAGCTTATGAACACATGGTCCAGAATAGAAAGCCCATGAATAAACCCATACATATATGGTCAACTGATTTTAAACAAGACTGCCAAAAATACACAATAGAGAAAATATAGTCCCTTCAACAAATGGTGTTGGAGAAGCTGGATAGCCACATCCAAAAGAATGAAATTTAACCCTATTCTTACAGTACACCATGCACAAAAATCAACTGAACATTGGTTACACTTAAATATAAGATACGAAGCTATAAGTCTCTGAGAAGGTGTAGTGGGGAAAGTTTTTAGCATTTATTTTTGGCAATGGCCCCTTGAATATGACATCAAAAGTACATGCAACAAAAGGAAAAATAGAGAACCTGAACTACATAAAACCAGAAAGCTTCTGCGCCACGAAATATGCAACAAAAGGAAAAATAGAGAACCTGAACTACATAAAACCAGAAAGCTTCTGCGCCATGAAATAAACAATCAACAGAGTGAAAAGGCAACCTACAGAACGGGAAAAATATTTATACGTCATTGTATGAGTTCTCTTCCACATTATTATAAAGAAATTCCCGAGACTGGGTAATTTGTAAAGAAAAGAGGCTTAATTGGCTCACGGTTGTGAAGGTTGTACCGGAAGCATGATGCAGGCATCTGTTCAGCTTCTGGGGAGGCCTTAGAAACCTTGTAATCATGGTGGAAGGCAAAGGGGAAGCAGGCCCCCCATCTGGCAAAAAGAGGAGCAAGAGTGTGAAGTGGGAGGCACTACACACTTTAAAATGACTACATCTCAGGAGAAGTCACTCACTGTTGTGAGGACAGTATCAAGAGGGATGGTGCCAAATCATTCATGAGAAACTACCTCATGATCCAATCACCTCCCACCAGGCCCCACCTCCAACACTGGAGATTACATTTCAAAATAAGATTTGGGTAGGGACACAGATCCAAATTACATTAATCATATATATTATGAGGAGTTGTTTCCAAAATAAATAAGGGTGTTAGTTTTACTGATTAGGTGAACAACACTCTTAGACCTGCCTCTTCATTTTCTTTAATAAAGACTATGTTTTAGAGCAGTTTTGGGTTCACAGCAAAATTGAGCAGAAGAAATAAATCTAACCAAGGTTTATTTATTTCTCCTATTTCTGGTTCCCACATATGCATAACATCCTCCAATATTCCTCACCAGTATGTAACATGTAATATAGTGGATGAACCTATTTTTACAAATTATTTAAAAATAATATTTTTAAAGCCCAAAGTTTACATTAAGCTTCACTCTTGGTATTGTACTTCCTATGGATTTTTACAAATGTGTAATTTGGACACATCTACCATTACTGTGTAATACAGAATAGTTTCACTGCTTTAAAAATCCTCTGTGCCACACCAGTTCATCCCTCCTTCCCTCCTAACCTCTGTCAACTACTGATTAATCTCTTCTTCTCGCCTAACCTCTGCATAGTTTTGCCTTTTCCAGAATATCATATCATTGGAATCATACAGTATACAGCCTTTCAGTTTGGCTTTTTTTCACTTAGTAAAGATATTTAAGTTTCCTCTATTTATTTTTATAGCATAATAGCTCATTTCTTTTTAGTCCTGAATAATATTTCACTGTCTGTATGTACCACAGTTTATTCATTCAGCAGCTGAAGGACATCTTGGTAGCTTCCAAGTTTTGGCAATTTTGAATAAGGCTGATATATACCTTCATTTTCAGGGTTTTATGTATTCAACTCACTTGGATAAATACCAAGGAGCACAGCCTCTTCATTTTTATTACTGAACAATCTCAAAAACATCTCTGTTTTTAGTGGTGATTGTAGCTGGGCAGGTGTTTTTGTTTTTGTTTTCTTTTAACCAGCTGACAATGACAAAGTGAGGCTTCAAAGAATTTCCAGTTAGCACTTTCCTTCCACTTCAAGAGCAGCATCTCCCAAAGGAGGGTCATGAGGGGATTAAAGAAGTCAGATATGCTGCCTCAAGTTTGGCACACTTGTTCCTAAGCATAGGACCATAAAAGCAAAACTTTTTGGTCAGGATTCTACATAACTTCGTAAAGATATTCCTTCAGCAGAGTCTGACTTCTAACCACCTCTGAAATTCTCCACTTTCCTTGATCCCTTCTTTTCCTTGGTCCCTGAGCTGGGGCTCTGGATTTTTGTTGTTATTGTTTGATTAGTTGATTTGGTTTGGTTTGGTTCTAAAATCTTCATCCTCTAGTATAAATCAGATATTGAATCACTTAAGAGTTCTGTTGCAGAGGAATGTATGTAGTAGGAGATTTGGTTCAGGATTATCGAGGATTAAAAGAGGCCAAGAGCTGGTCTGAGTCATGGGTTACATTTTATTCTTTCTTTCTTGTTAATACAGATATCTTAACAACAGCAACATGAACAGATAACTTGAAGAGGAGGGTTACTATTTTCCCAATGATTGCTAACGCTTTACCATAATATTGAGAGTAAAGCGGTCTCCTTTCCAAGCATGAATTGCATTATGAAGGTGGTTTCAAACTTCTTCTTTATTCTTGGAATGATTTTTTCCTTTTCTTCACTGCAGCATGTGACAGGAAAGTCTATCCCATCACAATTTATAAAAAAATGCTTAGAATGCGTTGTTATTTTACATTTGACATCACAATTGGTATTGAAATTTGTGATGGTTAATATTGAGTGTCAACTTGATTGGATTGAAGGATGCAAAGTATTGATCCTGGTGTGTCTGTGAGGGTGTTGCCAAAGGAGATTAACATTTGAGTCATGGGCTGGGAAAGGCAGACCCACCCTAAGTCTGGGTGGGCACCATCTAATCAGCTGCCAGCATGGCTAGAATATAAAGCAGGAAGAAAATCATGAAAAGACTAGACTGGCCTAGCCCCCCAGCCTACATCTTTCTCCCTTGCTGGATGCTTCCTGCCCTCGAACATCAGACTCCCAGTTCTTCAGTTTTGGGATTCAGACTGGCTCTCCTTGCTCCTCAGCTTGCAGATGGCCTATTGTGGGACCTTGTAATTGTGTGAGTTAATACTTAATAAACTCCTCTCTCTCTCTCTATATATATATACACACACACACGCGTGCACATATTATTTATATTTTTTATATATACATACATACATATATGTGTGTATACATATAATATGTAAAATATATATAAAATATATAATATATAAATATATAAATATGTATTATATAAAAAATATATATATATATATAAAATTAGTTCTATCCCGCTAAAGAACCCTAATACCAATTTCATTTAGTCTAAAAGTGTTGCTCTCATATAACATAAGGCAATTCAGCTACTCAGGTATTAAAACAGTCAGTTCTTATTTATGAAAAACAGCATCCTGAAAAGAAATTATGCAGAAAGAAGGATGACAAGTTCCATGTTCCCATCCTTTCCTTTACTGGGACCCTCACCAAATATGCCTCCTTTGACAATGAGCGGCTTCAGTGCTCTGTTATTTTGCATTTATCTGCCTTTGCTGGAGTTGCTTTCTCTACCTGGAAAACCATCTCCAGCCCTCCTATCCTCTGCCTGTTAATACCTTGTCATTGTTTATGGATCAGCATTTGAACAATGCCCTGTGAGTAGGGTTTCCTGGTAATCTCCATATTACCCTTACCTTCCTGGAATTCACTTCTGTTCCCCAGGCCACAACTCCAGGGATCAACGGTCACATAAAATCCTACAACTGAATTCTCTGGGAAGTGGTCTGGTCTCTACTTTGTATCTTTTAAGAGCCTTTGTATCTCTCTTCACGCCAATTTCACTGTGAAGGTCTGAAGGCCATGGTCTATAACAAGAAATGAAGTGTTCAGCAGTTTGTGGTAAAACAACAAACAAAAAGTGTGAAAAACTGTGATTTAAAAAACAAACTCTTTGTTCAGTTCCCACCTATGAGTGAGAACATGCGGTGTTTGGTTTTCTGTTCTTGCGATAGTTTGCTGAGAATGATGGTTTCCAGCTGCATCCATGTCCCTACAAAGGACACAAACTCATCCTTTTTTATGGCTGCATAGTATTCCAATGGCACAAGTATACATATGTAACAAACCTGCACGTTATGCACATGTACCCTAGAACTTAAAGTATCATAATAAAAATAAATAAAAATAAACTCCTACATAAGAAAAAGAAAAGATTTAATGACAAAGATGCCAAAAATGATTGCAACAAAAGCAAAAATTAACAAATGGGATTTAATTAATCTTAAGGGCTTCCGCACAGCAAAAGAAACTATCAACAGCATAAACAGACAACCTACAAAATGAGAGAAAATTTTTACAAACTATGCATCTAGCAACATCCACATCTGCAAGGAACTTAAACAGATTTACAAGGAAAAAACAAACAACCCCATTAAAAAGTGGGAAAAGAACCTGAACAGACCGTTTTCAAATGAAGACATATGTGTGGCCAACAAACATATTGGAAAAAGCTGAATAATGGCTGGGTGCAGTGGCTCACACCTATATTCCCAGCACTTTGGGAGGCAGAGGTGAGCGGATCATGAAGTCAAGAGATTGAGACCGTCCTGGCCAACATGGCGAAACCCCGTCTCTACAAAAACACAAAAATTAGCTGGGCATGGTCCCAGCTACTCCGGAGGCTGAGACAAGAGAATTGCTTGAACCTGGGAGGCAGGGGTTGCAGTGAGTCAAGATCGTTCCACTGCACT
This sequence comes from Macaca nemestrina, assembly GCF_043159975.1. Lineage (NCBI taxonomy): Eukaryota > Metazoa > Chordata > Mammalia > Primates > Cercopithecidae > Macaca > Macaca nemestrina. The sequence continues at coordinate 178,441,343 of NC_092127.1, read as the reverse complement.
CCAGCCTGGTGACAGAGAGAGACTCCGTCCCCACCCGCAACCCCCCAAAAAAGCTCAGTATCACTGATCATTAGAGAAATGCAAATCAAAACCACAGTAAAATATTATCTCACACCAGTCAGAACGGCTGTTACTAAAAAGTCAAAAAATAACATGCCGGCGAGATTGCAGAGAAAAGAGAAGGCTTATACACTATTGGTGAGAGTGTACATTTGTTCAATCATTGTGGAAGGCAGTGTGGCAATCCCTTGAAAACCTAAAAACAGAAATACCATTTGACCCAACAATCCCATTACTTGACATATACCCAAAGGAATATAAATCATTCTACCATAAAGATACATGCACATGAGCATTCATTGCAGCTCAATTCACAATAGTAAAGACATGGAATCAACCTAAATGTCCACCAATGACATATTGGATAAACAGAATATGGTACATATACACTGTGGATATTATTCAGTCATAAAAAAGAATGAGACTATGTCTTTTTGGGAACACAGATGGAGCTAAAGGCCATTATATTTAGTGAAGTAATACAGGTACAGAAAACCGAATACCATATGTTCTCACTTATAAGTGGGAGCTAAATGATGAGAACACATGGACACAAACATGGGAACAATAGGCACTGGGGCCTACTTGAGGATGGGAGTTAAGAGGAGGGAGAGGATCAGAAAAACTACCTATTGAATACTAGGCTTAGTACCTGGATGATGAAATAATATGCACAACAAATCCCGGTGACATTAGTTTACCTATGTAACAAAACTGCACATATACCCCTGCTAAAAACAAGAACAAAAGGTAACATTAATGACAAAATAAATACCAAAATACAAAGTTAGGATTTAAAAAGAGCAGACTACAAAGCTATAGCTATGGGCTGATACAAATTATGTACCTGTGTATGTATCTACATATGAGTATAGGTACTAACATATGTACTAACACACACACACACTCAATTCACATTTTCCCACATTGTGACTAAAAGCACATATTTGAGAACACCCTTTGTCAATAATCATAATACAGCTATTTTTCATCTGTGTCAACTAGATAGGCAAAATACGTTATTTTAATGTAGATTTAAGCTATTAATAAATATTATTTTGCAAAAATAAAATAAGACAGATACATCAATTTAAGAATCTGACTTTATTCTGAAAGTATATTTTATATATTCAGTGTTAATTATTTTCCATAGTTTATAAAAATGCATTTGTAATTAGTTATGTTAATGTCTGGCAAAATCAAAAGCTGACAACCAAATTTGAGTTTTCAAGTAAAATAAATATACTGTTCTGTAAAATCCACAAATCTGCTATAGCACCTGTCCACATTTATTACAAATGCTTCTTTATATCCATGGGTACTTCTGTAGATGCTAGATTTGGGAACAGTAGAGATGGTGCCTTATTCATCTGGAAACCAGGACCTGATACAGCAGATGCTTAATGAATATTCTCTGCAGAATGGTTGGAGTTTGGAAAGATAACAAAAAGGTAAGTGATAGAAATGTTTACTTTAGTCTTCTCTTCTTCTGGGCACAAGTTGAAGAAATATAAAAAGCTCCTCTCTTCAAACAATATGGTACTTCAACAACTCAGTATTTGTAAGAAGTAGTTTCAGTCTCTCTGATATGCCTATTTCTATCTATCCGTATATGTATATGAAAAAGAGAGAGTTTATTCTATAAACTAAGCCTGATTATGATTATACATATGATCATGAAAGACTAACCTGTGTGCCTAGAAATATATAAATAATGTTCAAGTAACAATAATCCTAGCATTCATTCACATGATGTTTATGAAATTCCCTAAGTGTTTCACAGCCTCATTTGATTTTCAGAAAATTCAGTGAATTGTGAAATTTACTTCCCGGTGGAAGAATCAGAGAGCTTCATTTCCTAAGTAAGGGAGTGAAAACCTAGAGCTATACTTCCTATCCTTAAACGTTGTGAAATGTTGTTTGTTGAGGTTGTTTTTGTTTGTTTGTTTGTTTGTTTTGGCTTTTTATCCCTGGTAGCAGTTGTGTAGCAAGCAGAGATGGAATGAGAGAAAATCAGTCTTCCTGTCTCCTAGCCTCCTATCCTCAACTACTCACGGCTTCATTCCACTGTATGCAGAGGAAGATTTTATCACTGATATTATTTACATTTGTCAATGTAGGTGGTAATAAAAAGAAAATCAACATTAGTGAGTTTTGTTACATTGTTGTTGCTTTAATATTCTCTGTGTATAAAGCATCATCCCTCCTTTTCCTGTGCTCTGAGGGGCTCTCCCTGCCTCATCATTGGTGCACCCATTTGTGTTAGGCAAAGCCAACAGGTAAGGCAAGCAATTCCCAAATTGCAAATTATTTCTTGCACAATAACTGTTTTTCGGTGACATTCATAGTGTCATATAGGTCATCAAGGCCTCGGTTTCATGTAGTATTTCAGGAACCCAAGTTATTTTATTCTGTGGCTTTTGCACCTTTAGCTCCTATTCTCTCTATTCAGCCTATGGAAAATGAAAGAGAGGGCATGAAGGATTGTTCAGAAGACCTTGAGGGTCAGGATTGTGATTGGCTTCTATCATTTCTGTGCAGGAAAATGGGCATACATCACTGCAAAGGAGGCTTGGAAATAAGGAAATTATCTGTATACTGGGGGTGTGGGGAGCATTTTAGTGAGCACATTGCAATGTTGTATTCCATCCTATTTCCATACTTTGTTCACTCTTGGATAAGACTGATGAATAGACAGTTAACTGGTCATGGTGGATGCCTGTTAATCATGCATTCGGTGTAAACATTTGAAAGTCATTATTGAAATAGAAGCACTACATTTTTGGCAATCAAACTTTTCCAATGCTAACTCACTTGAATTCTCATGATCATAAAAATTTATTTTTCAGGGCCGGGCGCGGTGGCTCAAGCCTGTAATCCCAGCACTTTGGGAGGCCTAGACGGGCGGATCATGAGGTCAGGAGATCAAGACCATCCTGGCTAACACGGTGAAACCCCGTCTCTACTAAAAAATACAAAAAAAATAAACTAGCCGGGCGAGGTGGCGGGCGCCTGTAGTCCCAGCTACTCGGGAGGCTGAGGCAGGAGAATGGCGTAAACCTGGGAGGCGGAGCTTGCAGTGAGCTGTGATGTGGCCACTGCACTCCAGCCTGGGTGACAGAGCGAGACTCCGTCTCAAAAAAAAAAAAAAAAAAAAAAAAAAAATTATTTTTCAGCATTTTAAGTGTGCAAATAATTTTTACACCAATTTTCTTATTCTAGCTTAGTCGTTATTCTGTGGATGGTCAAGATATATTTCTCTCCTCCATTTTATACATAAGCATTAACACTGAGGGAGGTTAATGGTGTATACTCCTCATCTAGTAAGTAAAAAGTGCCCTGTAAACAGTGTTGTCTAAGAAAAAGTGTGTTAGGCACTCTTAGTTGCACAACGAATAATCATTCACCAGGTTTCTTTATTGAAATTGTTCTCATTTCATGCAAGTTTACAGCAGATGGTAGTTATATGACATAACTCAGGGCAGGGATGACTAAAGTAGGAGTCTCTTCTAAAAAAGGACAGGTGGAGCTGATTCTGCTTTCTTTTCTTCCTCTGTTGAAGAAAAACTGCCCAGATCTGCAGATCTGTTTTATTGAAGTGATCATGCATGCATACACACACACACACACCCCCATATATGTGTCTGTGTGTATGAATAAGCATATATATATGTGTGTGTGTGCAAACACTGCAATATATGTGTGTGTATGTATACACAAACACACTGCTATAACAAATTGTGACAGAGGCTTAAAACAAAACACCTTTACTACTTTATAGTTCTGGAGGTCAGGTGTCTTCAGTGTGTGTCCTTTCTGAAAGTTTCAGGAAATAATCCGTTTCCTTGCCTTTTTCAGCTTCCAGAGGGTGCTGCATTCCTTGGCCTAACGCTCCTTTCTTTCATTACTCCAAACTGTTTCCATCATATCTCCTACTACTAACCACATTCTTCTTATAAGCTCCCTTTGATTATATTGGGACAATCCATAGAATCCAGTGTGATTACCTGATCTCAGGATATCTAACTTAATTGTATCTGCAAAGTCACCGTAAGGTAACATATTCACAGATTTTGGGGGTTAGGATATGGACATATTTGAGGGGCCAGTATTTAATCTACTACAGCTACTCCCTCCTCCAAAAAAAACAAAGGCACATTTTAAGGTAAATTAGATTAAGCATTGGAGTTAACCCAGAGACGGCTTATTGGAATATGAGGACAATGATCCACACTCTATGGGCCAGGGCTGATACCGATAGACACCGGAAGAAAGACTACCCGTACTGCTCTCAAAGAAGCCAGAACTGTGGACCACCTGTTTATTGTCCTCTGGTATCTTGCCCCTCCTGCTCTCAAAGCGATGGATTTTAATTTGTTATTTTCTCCCTTAAGAGGAGATTAAAGCACTCCCCACACGTTTGGCTTATTAATCTTCATAACATCTCTGAATACCCCTGTGAAGTTATCAAAGGGCAAAGGAAAGGGTAGTAATAATTATCCTCATTTAACAGACAGGGGAGATTGTGACAGAGAAGTGGTTCAGTTACAGTCTCTAATGAATTGTAGGGAAAAGCAGGAAAAGGAGCGAGATTGCTGCCAAACCCATCTCTTCAACCACTATTTTGCTTTTACAACTTCCTTATTAAAAGTTTCTGGAAAACATGGTCTGGGCTTTCTGAAGGGTGGGCTGGCAGCAACAGAGGCGTAGGTTACATTTATGTATGCATGTCTACTTGTATCACTGCCTATGATGGACAGCTTGCAAACTATCATCCTTAGGTGAGGCCAAAATAAGCCAATCTCAGAGAAAGCTAAAACTGAAATGTAAGGAGAGTTCTTAGGACTTAATTTCTTCACGTGGAAATTATTTGCTAATAACATATTTTTTCAATGGGTAGGATGCATATCTTTACAATCTGAAATTTAATAAGGGCTGAGTCCAAGGAAGTCTTCTGTATTCAACCAAATCTTTTGTACTTTCTAGAAAATATACCTTGAGCTATTTGGGCTCCTAAATTAGTCATAAAACTGTATACTAAAGTAAATTCTTGGAGATTATTTTCTCTGTGTTGGGAAAAGCAAGAGGACTTAGGTTAAAGGTGTTTGCCCACCCATATTCCTAAAACAGACAATGAATGATATTGGTCAAAGACACTATATCACTGTCTTTCTTCCTTTCCAACCCTTCCATTGTTCTATAAGATAATACAATTTTTAAATTTGAGTCAGACAGAGAAGTTCACTACACTGACAGCAAACCCCTGAGAGATGATGTAATGTGATGCAGTAGAGAGCTGGAGCCAGGTAGGCATCTGTCTCTGTTGAATTCTGTCTTGATTCCCCTTGGTGACTACAGGTGAACCTTTTGAAATGTGGCCTCTGCCATCCCTCCCAGTCTTATGTCTCTAGCAAAACTATAACACATGTGATTTTCCAAGCGTAACATGCGTTTTCTCATTTTATCTCTTCTCTTTGAGACTCACTTTTCCCTGTATACATTTGCTTTTTATACTTAATTATTCTCCCGACTCCTATTGATTCGTCAGGTCCCAGTGAGGTAAGAGATCAACAGGACTTGTTTTCTGAGCACCAGTTACAACTCTGCTGATCAAAACAGGATGTAGTAAAGAAACCAGCTAAAACCAGCCAGGACGAGAAATTAGAGTGTTTGCATAAGACACTCCTACCAGCACCATGACATTTTACAAATGCCATGGCAATCTCCCAGAACCTTATAGAGTACTGGGAACTCCCCCATCTTTTTCCAGAAAGTTCATGAATAACCTTCCCTGCTATTCCATAGACATACGGCGCAACCATTTTGCTGTACACTACTGCTTTAATAAAGTTCCTTTCTTTCACTATTGGCTCACTCTCGATCTGTTTCCTGAGCAAAGCCAAGAACCTTCTTGGGCTGAACCCCAGTTTGAGATTTGCCTATGTCATCTGTTTACATATTATTCCTTTCTAGAAGTCTCCTCTTTCTCTCTAAGGCTAGATTAGATATCCCCACAGTATGCTCCATGATACCCAATAGGTGTTCCCAAAATATTTATCAAATGAATACCAAGTTCAATGTTCCAATATTTTCTAAAGTTAATGTCTGAGAAATACTTTTTAAGAGAATCATAAAATCAAAGAAACAAGATCAAAAGCAAAGGCAATCCTTACACAATTACTAGACATTCATAATCTTTTATCCTGGAATATCATTTATAGAAAATCTTCTTACAGAAATAATAGAAATCTAGAAAACAAAGCATTGGCAAGGAGATATTTATGTCAGCATTTTTTGGTACCATAAAACATTGGAAACAATACCGATTTTCTTTTTTCTTTTTTCTTTTTTTTTTTTTGAGATGGAGTCTCGCTCTATCATCCAGGCTGGAGTGCAGTGGCATGATCTTGGCCCACAGCAACCTCTGCCTCCCAGGTTCAAGCAATTCTCCTGCCTCAGCCTCCCAAGTAGCTGGGATTACAGATGCCCACCACCACGCCCAGTTATTTTTTTTGTATTTTTAGTAGAGACGGGGTTTCACCATGTTGGCCCGGCTGGTCTCAAACTCTTGGCCTCAAATGACCCACCCGCATCCACCTTCCAAAGTTCTGGGATTACAGGCATGAGCCGCTGCACTTGTCCCAAATTTTCAAATATAGAATTTAGGATATGTTGTGGTTAGATTTTATTAATCCATTAATTTTTTTACAGGAAGAGTCTATAATAACAAGCAGAACAATGTTAAACATAGGATGCAGGTTAAAAGTAACATATAACACCTAACAAAAATTTAAATTTATATTAATAAAAAGTAACCACACACTTGAAATAAAAAGAAATAGGGAGGAAAAAATAGAGACATCAAAGTGTTTTGGGCAGCAGAGCTATGAATTACTGTATTTCATTCTATATTCCTTATTATATACTTCAATATTATGATAAGCATACCTTAAAAATTAACTTTATTAAAATCTTACTACTTTATAAAGAAAACACCTATATTCTCAAGTTCCACAAAATACGTTAAAAAAAAATAAAAATATACATACTCACAAGAAATGAACAGTAACACCAAACTGCATTTTGAAAGGCATAAATGAATTCATATCTAATGAAAATTAATGACTTCTTTTTCTGGCAGGCCTTATCTATATCTTATGCAGTTCAACTGGCAGTAGATACAGAAGTAACACGCTTGAGGAAAATTTCTTCATTTGATTATAGCGGACATCTGTTGTTTTCTTCCTGCCCAGCATTGCTTCCGTGTTTTTTGGAGATTACATCCTGATTTTTCTTTGGAGACCACCCGGGCTGTATTTGCAGTCTCTGGGCTTTAAGTGTGGTGGGCACAGGATTCAGGTGGGCCAGTCATTTCATTCCATTCTGATCAATAGGAATTGATCCAGAGATGGCATAGGAGCTAAGCTAGGTCAAGGTCAATAATTCTTATGGTTTTGCTGAAAAATATAGAAAGGGATTCAAATTCAGATTCAGATTTTCCTAGGGACCACCAGTAAGATCCGTGAGTTCCTGAATTCATTTATATCTGAAATAACTTGAGACATTACATTTTCTGGTTTTGTTTAAGCTATTTTGAGTTAAAATCCAAAAGAAAACCTTCTCTGTTTCTACTCTGTAACTACTTTGAATATTTCAATTCTGACATCAGATTGCAGGTGTTTTCCCCAAACCAATCAATTCTCAGCAGACACCCATTAGGTATCCTACAACTTAACTCAGTACTGACCCTAACTACTTGGAGTTAATGCAGACCCCACAGGTTAAGGGCTCAGTCCCACAAGACTGTCTGTCCCCTTCTGATGTCATTCACAAGTAGTGGGTCCTCAGGTTACCTACAACTCCTATCTGACGTGGCCAGAAATGGCAGGTTTCCACAAACCTCTGCTCCATTTCTGTAATGTGCTAAAACAACACACAGAACTCAGGGAAAAATGTGGTTCTTATTATTACCAGTGTATTGCAAAGGCTATATTAAATAATACAAATGAACAGTCAGATGAAGAGGCCAGATGGAGAGATACATAGGGCGAGGTCTGGAAGGATCCCAAGTACAGGAGCTTCTGTTCTCATGGAGTTTTGCTGTGTATCACCCTTCTGGCATGTGGATACATTCTTGTTCATGAACACCAAAACTTCTGGAACCTCATTTCTTTTGGGTTTTATGAAACTTTCTCACCCTCTAATCACATAGATTTTTTCTGGCAACCATCCCCTATAATGTGGTTATCTAGGGGCTTTCCAAAAGTCACCTCATGAACATAAACTCAGGTATGGTTAAAAGAGCTTTTTTTTTTTAACTTTTATTTTAAGTTCAGGGGCACATGCATAGGTTTGTTACACAGGTAAACTTGTGTCATGAGAGTTGGTTGTACAGATTATTTCAACACCTAGGTATTAAGCCTAGGACCCATTAGTTATTTTTCCTGATCCTCTCCCTCCTCTCACCCTTCACCCTCTGATAGGCCCCAGTGTGTGTTGTTCCCCTCTATGTGTCCAGGTGTTCTCATTATTTAGCTCTCATTTATAAGTGAGAATATGCAGTATTCGGTTTTCTGCTCCTGTGTTAGTTTGCTAAGGATACTGGCCTCCAGCTGGAACATAACCTCATTCCTTTTTATGGCTGCATAGTATTCTATAGTGTATATGAACCATATTTGCTTTATTCAGCCCGTCATTGATGGGCATTTGTGTTGATTCTATGACTTTACTATTGTGAATAGTGCTGCAATGAACATTTGCATTCATATGTCTTTATAATAGAACCATTTATATTCCTTTCAGTATATACCCAGTAATGGGATTGCTAGGTCAAATTGTATTTCTGTCTTTAGGTCTTTGAGGAATTGCCACATTGTCTTCCACAATGGTTGAACTAATTTACACCCCCATCAACAATGTATAAGCATTCATTTTTCTCCACAACCTCACCAACATTTGTTATTTTTTGACTTCTTAATAATAGCCATTTTTGACTGGTGTGAGATGGTATCTCCTTGTGGTTTTGATTTGCATTTCTCTAATGACTAGAGATGTTGAACATTTTTCCGTATGCTTCTTGGCTACATGTATGTCTTCTTTTGTATGTCTGTCAGGTTGATATCTGGATAATGCTGGCTTCACAGAATGAGTTAGGGAAGAGTTCCTCTTTCTCAATGTTAAAAAATTGTATCAGGAGGAATAGGACCAGATCTTCTTTGTACATCTAGTAGAATTCAGCTATGAGTGGATCTGGTCCTGGGCTTTTTTGGTTTCTAGATTATTTATTAATATTACTGACTCAATTTCAGAGCTCTTCATTGGTTTTCTTCAAGGCTTCAGTTTCTTTCTGGTTCAGTCTTGGGAGGGAGTATGTGTCCAGGAATTTATCCATTCCTTCTAGATTTTCCAGTTTATGTGTGTAGATATATATATTCATAATATTCAATATATACCTATTCATAATATTCATAATATTCTCTGAGCGTTTGTTGTATTTCTGTGTGATTCAGTGGTAATAATTCCCTTGTCATTTTTGATTATGCTTATCTGAATTTTTTCCCTTTTCTTCTGTATTAGTCTAGCTACTGGTCTATGTGTTTTATTATTTTTTTCAATAACCCAGCTCTTGGATGCATTGAAATTTTTTTTTTTTTTTTTTTTTTTTTTTTTTTTTTTTTTTTTGAGATGGAGTCTCGCTGTGTCACCCGGGCTGGAATGCAATGGCATGATCTCCACTCACTTCCACTTCCACCTCCTGGTTTCAAGCAATTCTCCTGCCTCAGCCTCCTGAGTAGCTGGGATTTCAGGCACCCACCACCACGCCCAGCTAATTTTTGTATTTTTGGTAGACACGGGGTTTCACCATGTTTGTCAGGCTGGTCTCGAAATCCTGACCTCGTGATCCACCTGCCTCAGTCTCCTAAAGTGCTGGGATTACAGGCGCGAGTCACCACACCCAGCCCACATTGATCTTTTGAGTAGTTTTTATTGTGTCTCAATATCTTTCAGTTCAGCTATGATTTTGGTTATTTCTTGTCTCCTGCCTGCCATCTTTAGGATCCGTTTGCTCTTGGGTCTCTAGTTCTTTTAGTTGTAATATTAGGTTGCTAACTTGATATCTTTTTGACGTGGGCATTTAGTGCTAAAAATTTCTCTCTTAACACTGCCTTATGCTGTGTCCCAGAGATGCTAGTATCTCTGGTTGCATCTTTATTCTCATTAGTTTCAAAGAAGTTCTTGATTTCTGCCCTAATTTCATTATTTACCAAAAGTCATTCAAGAGCAGGCTATTAATTCTCCATGTAGGTTGGTGTAAAAGTAATTGTGGTTTTTGCCATTAAAATAAATGGTAAATGGCTGGTCATGGTGGCTTATGCCTGTAATCCCAGCACTTTGGGAGACTGAGGCAGATGGATCACCTGAGGTCATGAGTTCAAGACCAGTTTGGCCAACATGGTGAAACCCCGTCTCTACTAAAAGTACAAAAAATTTGTCAGGTGTGGGGGTGGGTGTCTGTAATCCCAACTACACAGTAGGCTGAGGCAGGAAAATCACTTAAACTGGGAAGGCAGACATTGCAGTGAGCTGAGATCATGTTATTGCACTCCAGCCTGGACAACAAGAGCAAAATTCAGTCTCAAAAAAAAAAAAAGTAATGTTAAAATCCTCAATTACTTTTGCACCAGTATGTTTTTTAGTGAATTTTTCAGTCTTGATTTCTAATTTCTAATTTCTATTTCTAGTCTGATTGAGCTGTGGTCCAAGAGATTGTTTATTATGATTTCAGCTCTTTTGCATTTGCTGAGGAGTGTATTTTCTTCTGATTATGTAATTGATTTTAGAATATGTGCCATGTGGGGATGAGAAGAATGTATATACTGTTGTTTTTGGGTGGACAGTTCTGTAGATATCTATCAGGTCCATTTCATCTAAGGCTGATTTCAGGTTCTGAATATCTTTATTAATTTTCTATCTTAATAATCTGTCTAATATTGTTAGAGTGGTTAAAGTTTCCCACTATTATGTTTGGGAGTATAAGTCTCTTTGAACTTTTTTTATGCATCTGGGTGATTCTGTGTTGGGTGCATATATACGTGTGATAGTTAGACCTTGTTAAATTGAACTCTTTAGCATTATGTAATGCTCTTCTTTGTCTTTTTTTTTAAATCTTTGTTGGTTTAAAGTCTGTTCTCTCAGAAAATAGGTTTGCAATTCCTGATTTTTTATTTTTTATTTTTGTTTGTTTGTTTGTTTTTCATTGGCTTGGTAGATTTTTCTCCATCCCTTTATTTTGAGCCTGTAGGTGTCATTACATTTGAGATGGATCTCTTGAAGACAACATACAAATAGGTCTTGGTTCCTCATCCAGCTTGCCACTCTGTGTTTTTTAATTGTGACATTTAGCCCATTTATAATTAAGGTTAGTATTGATTGTATGAATTTAATCCTGTAATCATGGTGTTAGCTGTTTTTTTTTTTTTTTTTTTTTTTTTTTTTTTGCAGTTTGTTTATGTGGTTGCTTTATAGCATCATTGGTCTGTGTACTTCAGTGTGTTTTTGTAGTGGCTAGTAACAGTCTTTTCTTTCCATATTAGTGCTTCCTTCAAGAGCTCTTGTAAAGCAGGTCTGGTTGTGACAAATCCCCTCAGCATTTGCTTGTCTGAAAATAATCTTATTTCTCCTTCACTTATGAAGCTTAGTTTGGCTAGACATAAAATTTTGAGTTGAAATTTATTTTCTTTAAGAATGTTAAATATTGGCCCGCCCTCAATTTCTTTTGATTAGTAGGGTTTCAGTTGAGATATCAGCTGTTAGTCTCATGGGCTTCCCTTTGTAGGTGACCGGACCTTTCTGTCTAGCTGCCTTTAATATATTTTCTTTGATTTTGACCTTGGAGAATCTGATCATTATGTGTCTTGGGGATGATCTTCTTGCAAAATACCTTACTGAGGTTCTCTGCATTTCTTGAATTTGAATATTGGCCAGTCTAGCTAGGTTTGGGAAGTTCTCACGAATAATATCCTGAAATATGTTTTCCAAGTTGGCTCTATTCTCCCCATCCCTTTCAGAGACACTAATGAGTCATAGATTTGGTCACCTTACATAATTCCATATTTCTTTGAGGTTTTGTTCTTCCTTTTCATTCTTTTTTCTCTACTTTTATCTGGCTTTCGTATGCAGAAACCCAATCTTCAAGCTCTGAGATTACTTTTTTTACTTGGTCTATTCTGTTATTAATACTTGTGATTGCATTATGAAATTCTCGTAGTGTGTCTTTCAGCTCTATCAGGTAGTTTACATTCTTTTGTATACCTGCTATTTTTTCTGTCAGCTCCTGCATTTTTTTAATCATGATTTTACTTCCTTGCATTGAGTTTTAATGTACTACTGTAGCTCAGTTATCTTTGCTCCTATCCATATTCTGAATTCTATTCCTGTCATTTCAGCCATGTCAGCCCAGTTCAGAACCCTTGCTGGAAAGGTGATGCAGACATTTGATGAAAAGAAGGCACTCTGGCTTTTTAAGTTTTCAGCATTCTTTTGCTGAGGCTTTCTCATCTGTGGCCTTATCTACCTTCAATCCAGGCTTATCTGCCTTCAATCTTTAAGGTTGCTGACCTTTGGGTGTTTTTATTTTGTTTTGTTTTGTTTTTAGTTTTATCCTATTTGATGACATTGAGGGTTGGATTGTGATATAAGGTGCATTCAGCTGACAGGCTTTGTTTCTGGGAGATTTTAGGAGGCCAACGCTCAGCTCCCAACTCCCAGACTCTGTTCTGTAACTCTGGAGGATTTGTATTGGGCCTTGACTTTGTTCTCTGGCTCCTCGAGATTGGGAATCCACTGCACTGGGGGTGCCAAAGTGTGGCAGCTATGCCAGAGTGCTAACGGGTGCTGGTAAGCACCTTGCTGCAGGCATTCACCACAGTGGCAGTGGCCATGCAGCTGGAGAGGGGCAGGGCACTCCTGCTGGAGACTGTGTGTGTGGTCCTGTTGGCATGGGGTTGGGGTGATGATACGCGCACATCTTGATGCCTTCTCTCTGTCCCTAGAGCCTTGTTATAAATAACAAAAGGTGCTCCTATTGCCTCTCTCTCTTTGAAGCTATTTTAGGAGCCACAAACAAAAACCAAGAGTTATAACAAGAGATTTTCCTACTGCATTTATCACTTAGTAAGTTACAATGGTTTTAGGAGCTGTGTGTCAGGAACAGTAGAAAAAGATCAAAATATATAATTCTCATTCAAGTTTGTATCATGTGCAAGATTAAAAATCTTAATTCTTTACTATCATTCAAGTGCTTCACAGATTTGTTCCTTTTTTCTACACATAAACATAACCATCTATAGAAAGTGTCCAAGAAAAATTAAAGTATAAATGTTTCAATTGAACAAGCATCTAAAGATCTAGCCCACTCTGTTAAAGTCATCTGTCCTGTGTTGCCATATCAATAAGGTCCTTAATTGTATTCAGCTTTTCCACCGTCACTTGCAGCTCACAGGTTTAAATTTATAAAAACACCTTAGATTTTGACTTTGTTTAAATATGATATTTAATTACCTCTATGTAAAATATTTTTCTTTTTTCATCATTTATATTTTATTCTATTAGTAGTTTTCTAAGCATTCTCTTAAAAGAGTGTTGGTTTCTTATACTTAATCACCACATTATATGCATGTATTTTATTAAATTTGTATTGAAATGTTTATTTTAAATGGATTCTTTCTTTGGCATATCTTAGGGCCCTCCCAATGAGTCATTGCTCTATTCTGTATTGTCTTAAAATATTTTAATTGACCAATAATTTTTATTGCCTTAAATGAAGACTACATGAACAAAATTCTTTATGAAGTAAATATTTTCTGCATTTACTTATAGAATTATACAGACACTATCAGAGCTGAAGATCTGAAAATCTTTATGCATAAGTTAAAGTACTTGATTCTAGGCTTATAGATGATGAAAAGAGAATAAACACACACATTCTTTGAGCCAATAAGAAGCTGCTAACAATTTAATCTGGGTCTTTCCTCTAGGTTCTTTCCTTGAGACTACTCAATTAGTTCATTCAGTAATAAATTACCACTCAGTGAAACACCAAGTGTCAGCAATTTTTTTCCTAAAGAATTATAAAAACAAAGCAAAACACAAAAACCTATTTTCCCCTGGGATGCTGGTTGGAAGGTACTATGGATGCAGCATCTGGGGTGAACAAGGTAATGGAGTTTATAATAATTAATTTGCAGCAGCTATTCTCTAGTGATCAAAGATTGAATCATATGCAAGTGTGGTTTTAATTTCCTCTTTTAAATGAAGAACAAGAAAAACTATAAATCACATATCCAGTTCTGCCATAAATCTCATTTGTTTCATTGCTTGCTGACAGTCTAAAAGGCATATTTTATTCCTCTCATTCCTTGTCCATATCAGGTTCATTACATTTTATTTTTTCCAGTAATAAGTGAGTGCAGGACATGCAAACTCTGAAGTCATTAGCAGTGATTTCTCTGCTGCCCCCTTCCCCTACAAGATTGACAGCAACAGGCAATCAGACACGCTACTAATATTGGCTTGTCTACACATTGCTTTTCGGTTTACATTTTGGAGGATACAAGATACATGCACCACGAAATGTGAGAGGAACCTCAAAGTGATTTGTGAGTGTAGTAGAAAAAAATAGTCTCCAACAACCTCTCCTCTTAGCAGATAGATTTTCTTCAATTTTAAAACCCCACAACTACCCATGTAAGTTCTTTTCACAATGCTTTGGAATGCCTTATATTCATCTATATAATTTTCTGACAAACAGCTTAAAACAAAATACATGGAGATATCCTGAACTTTTAGTTTTTTTTTTCCTAGAAGGTAAGATTTCCTATTAGGTTTCAGATGCTTCAGATACCAAGGGAAAGTATTTTGAGCCAAATTTGTGAGATATTTTCTTTGCTCTCTCAATCCTGCACTTCCTTTTTAAATTTTGCAGACTTACATATAAATCTTGCAGACTTACATACAATTTTCTTCTTGCTTGATTTATACTTTCAAACATTTGATATATTTTTGTGGATACATAGCTTTTGCTATGGAAATGGCTTTATTTGATATAATAATATAATAGTAGATAAGGCAGTTGATATTTTTCTTCCTTTCCAAAATAATGATTTTGCCCCACTTACATATTGATATGCTGAATTAGAAGTATAATCTTCCAAAAATAATGAAAATATTATGTAAGATGTCTTTAGTCTTTTTTAGACTATTTTATCAGAGAAACGTAGGAGAATTGTGATAGTAATGTGATACAAATTTGTATTCGTTGACTACAAATCTGCAACTAAGGTTATGAGTCATCTTGAACTTGTGAGGATATATATTTTTGTATTATATCCCCAAAAGTCATAGCTCATCAATTCATAGGCAGGAAAACAACTTTTGAAGAAGAGTCATGGATTATAATTCTAATCTCAGTATCTTCACTATGTTTTATTGTGTAAATAATCTGGTTTATTAGCTTCTTTGGCTTTCCCCCAGAGAAAATCGTCCTTTCTCCCCACTTACTCTCAAGGAAAGTGTTGAAGATCGCTGGCATTTGGTAAGAAAACAGTTTATTTGGAAGGACACCAAACCAAGAGTAGAATTGCCTCGGCTAAATATTTAAATGTATTCCCTTATTAGGAATGAGTACCTTAATAATAGTCATATTTCTGGGTCTCTATTTTCTACATTATACAATGAAGCATATAAAGTAGAACTCTAAGCTTCTTCGAAAATATAATAAACTATGATAGGAGCTTTTTTTCCTCTCTAATTCTATGAGAAGCTAGTTGAGGAAATTTTGAATGTACGTATAAGGTACAACATAAAGTTTATAATATTCTGTAACAAAATATATGCCAGACAATGTTCTTGGAAACACACACATACCTAAATAGCTCATGTAACTATATAATTCCCTTCCTTGTTAGGTAACATTATGTTCTGCATTTTACAGATGAGGAAACTTGAATTACAGAGAATCAAACAAAAGAACTTGGCCAAAGTCTCACAGCCAATTAGTGTCAGTGTAAAGCTTAAAACAAACAGGCAGGTTGGCTCCATAGCTTTTGCTCTTAAACTCCGGGCCATCTTGTTAGTTTTTCCCATTGGAATGAATAGTCCAAGATCTTTATAAATGTGGTAGGTTATTGCATTGCTAGGAGATATCTAATTGACTACCTCTGGCTATGAACACAACTTCTATAATGATATTTTGCCTTAAAAGAATACTTCCAGAAGTCCCTTCTGATCATCGTATCTTTTTCATAGATAAATGACTTGCTTCTAATGACAGATCCACAGGCTAGTAGGCAGTTATATGTGAGTTTTGGTTTGTTGTAGATAATTCATTTTAGTCATGAGAAGGGGTCTGTAATATTTGCTGTACTCTAATTTCCTGAACAATACATGCTTTCTTTTCATGTGTCTCCTTTAGAAGGACTTCCAGAGGCCCCCTTTGATATTTTAATTCTTGTGAATTTTGCAATGATTTTGTGATGTCAGAGACTGGACAGAGAAGAGAATCAGAGTTAGTGACCTATTTCCTCAAAGGAGGAAACAATGACTTGAACAATAATATTAATGAGAATGAAAAAGAATAAGAAGGATTTTTTCTCTCCATATAACAATATGGAGTTAAAGTATTTATTTTAATCTTGGAAAGTCTGTTCTAACAACAGTATAGTGCATTGCAGAGCAAGAATACTGGAGTTAAGAGGAACAAGTCAGAGAATGGGGCAGTAACCCAGGCGACATAAAATAGTGGGTTGTATTAATGCAACTGCTATGGGAATGGGAAAATTCTGTGAACTTGAGACATATTAAAGATGAACTTGTGGCCGGGCATGGTAGCTCATGCCTGTAATCCCAGTATTTTGGGAGGCCGAGGCAGGTGGATCATGAGGTCAGGAGTTCAAGACCAGCCTGGCCAACATGGTGAAACCCCATCTCTAGTAAAAATACCAAAATTAGCTGGCTGTGGTGGTGCACGCCTGTAATCCCAGCTACTCGGCAATCCCAGCTACTAGGGAGGCTGAGGCAGAAGAATCGCTTGAACCCGGGAGGCTGAGGTTTCAGTGAGCCAAGATCGCATCACTGTACTCCAGCCTGGGTAACAGAGCAGCACTCTATCTAAAAAAAGAAAAAAGATGAACTTGCTAGAACTTTGAAATTGGCTGTGTTTCGGGGAATGAAGGGGAAGAACACTGTCTACATTTCTAACTTCAGGATTAGGTGGATGGTGGACAAATTACTTAACTTTTGTGAGCCTTAGTGTCTTCAGATATGAAGTGGAGATGCACACTTTGTGAGCATACTGGATATTGCAGTGAAATAATATAGAGTACCCAGCATAGAGGCAGAAGTATGTGAACACTATTTGAAGAGAAATATTTATTATTTAGGAGCCACTGAGAATTAATTATTAGTTTATCCTAGATTTGTAAGAACTCTGAGAACACTTCACAAAGCAGGTGACAAATGGCCCCGTATGAACAAAACCACAAGGGCATGAACGTGCTTGACAAAATCCTATTTTCTGGAATCTAAAAAGCCAGAATATTAATAGTCAGCAGTAATTTTAATTTATGGCTCTTTCTTGAGAGAAATAGACAAATGATAATTCAACATATTTCTCATAATAAATATACATTTGGAAAACTTCACAAAATACCCCCAGTGGCACAGCCGCTTAGTAGAATAATTTATTCTGTATCTTCCCTTCCTATTACATGACATGAAAAGATGTCACGATCCCAGAATCCTACCTCAAAAGTACAGTCAAAACAGGGAATCAGCATTTGGTGACTTCATGGAGAAGTGACATATACATTTTGACCCATTTGATTCTAACTGAATTTAACAACATAGTACTCAGTGAGCACAGCAAATTCAAGTTTAGCATCTTGTAATTTTGCAGAGTATTTATATATATATGTATATATCTGGTACCTCCATATATACATATATATAAATATGGAGGGGGAGAGAGAGAGGGAATATGTATATACTTTTATATACTTTACATATATATATATATATAGAGAGAGAGAGAGAGATCCCGCTATATATATAAAAAGTACCTCTCTGATAACCAATTACCAGTGATGTATTAATAATATAATTATAGACATACATTAAGTTTATTGTATAATTTGTATTATAATCCTGAAAATTTCTAAACTATACACCACCCATTTCATTAATCACTGTATACGTAGCACATATTTAGGACCTGACACATAGCAGGGATGCAATAAGTAATTTTTTTAAAAAAATTAACTTTTAAGTTCAGGGGTACAACTGCAGGTTTGTTACATAAGTAAACTTGTGTCATGGGGGTTTGTTGTACAGATTATTTTATTACTCAGGTATTAAGCCTAGTATCCATTAGTTGTTTTTCCTGATCCTCTTCCTCCTCCCACTGTTCCCCCTCTGATAGGCCCCAGTGTCTGTTATTCCCCTCCGTGTATCCATGTATTACCATCACTTAGCTCCCATTTATAAGAGAACATGCGGTATTTGGTTTTCCACAACAGAAAAATTAAAAAAAAAAAAAAAAAGGGGGTGTTTAAACTTGATGATAAGTCCTGGGTTATTGGGTCTATCTCTATAGAGAAATTTAGACATTTCATAAATTTCTTTATACAATTTATATTTTTCATAGATATTAATGTATTATTTGTGAATTGTATTAATCAATATGATTTTTAAATTTTTGTGGGCACATAGTAAACGTATATATGTATGGGGTACATGAGATGTGTTGATACACGCATGCAATGTGAAACAAGGACGTATCAGAGAATGGGGTATCCATTGCCTCAAGCATTTATCCTTGAGTTACAAACAATCCAATTATACTCTTTACATTATTTTAAGATACGCAATTAAGTTATTATTGACTATAGTCACCTTGTTGTGCTATCAAATAGTAGGTCCTATTCATTCTTTGTAACTGTTTTTTTTGTGTACCCATTAGTCACCTCACCTCTTCCCACCCTCCCATTACCCTTCCCAGTCTCTGGTAACCAACCTTATATTCTCTATGTTTTAAGTTCAATTGTTTTAATTTTTAGATCCCACAAATAAGTGAGAACATGCGATGTTTGTATTTCTGTGCCTGGCTTATTTCACTTAACAGAATGATTTCCAGTGCCATCCATGTTGTTGCAATTGACAGGATTTCATTCTTTTTTTATGGCTGAATAGTACTCCATTGTATGTGTGCACCACATTTTCTTTATCCATTCATCTGTTGATGAACACTTAGCATAGTTTATAAGGATTCTCCCAAATACATATATAGACTTTTCATTCTGTGGCTTCCAAATTTGACTAAAAGTGTGAAGTGACCATAAGTTTGTGAGACTTCCAGAAAATCTAGCATACATTCAAGTCAGTGGAAATGCTTGCATGGTTCACATCATCAGGGTCTTAGACAAAACCTACATGTCAGCATAGTTTCCAGACCACTATTTATGGAATTATTTCTTCATTCAATTACTTAAGAAATATTTATTCAGCACCAACTAAGTGTCATGCATTATTCTGAGAACTGGGGATTTAAAAATTAATCAATATTATAAAATAAAATAAACTGTAAGTCTCAAATCTCATGGACTTACGTTTTAGTGGGGATGAGGAGAACTGACAATAAATGAATTAACTACTTATCCTGTTGATACAGTTAGGCTGTGTCCCCACCTGAAATCTCATCTTGAATAGTAATCCCTAAAATCCCCACAATCCCCATGTGTGAAGGGTGGAATCAGGTGGAGGTAACTGGATCACGGGAGCAGTTTTTCCTATGCTGTTCTCATGATAGTGGGTGAGTTCTCAAGAAATCTCATGGCTTTGTAAGCTGCTGGCGTTTCCCCTATTTGCACTTCCTCTTACTGCTGCCTTGTGAAGAAGGTGCTTTGCTTCCACTTCCCCTTCTACAATTGTAAGTTTCCTGAGGCCTCCCCAGCCATGCTAAACTATTAATCTATTAATCCTCTTTCCTTTGTAAATTACCTTGTCTCAGGCAGTTCTTTATAGCAGTATGAAAACAGAATAATACACTTGTAATATAATGTTGGGTAATATTAAGGGCTAAGAAGGAAACTAGGCAGAGCAAGAGAACGAGAGTGATGTTTCCTGATTGAAGAACTTTTCCTGTTTGGGGTAGAAACCTGAGAATAGTGTTGTATCATGTAAGAGTATCATCACTAATATTTCTGTCATTTGAAAACCATGAGATTTGCATTTCCTCATCATTGGCATGTTTGCCCTAACAACACAATTAAATCTTCATGATCTTTTTATTGTCCTGTTGGCCTTGACCCTTCAAATTTCACCACTCTATAACTTCTCACAATTTAATGTTATTGATAAAAATATCCCTTTCTATTGTATCTTATTATTTGATTATTTTATTTTTCTTTCATAGTATATTGTGTTTTCAGTCTCGGGTGAGTTCTGCTAACTATGGCCAAACTGCCTTAAAAAAAAAAAAAAAGAGTCTTAGTGGAACACAACTGTAGCCATTTCTTTATGTGTAGTCATCAGTGGTATTTTACACTCCAACAGCAGAGTTGGGTTGCTCCAATAGAAACCACATAGTCCTCAAAGCCTGAAATAGTTATCATCTAGCCCTTTGTGTGTGCTCTCTCACACACACACACACACGCACACACATACAATGCTGACTTATGGTTGAAGGTACTATCTATTGGAATTAAACATAAAAATGGAAGATAAATTACCCAAATTTTCATAGAGTCTTTTCTACTACTCTCTCTGTGCTTTTCTTAAGCCATAATCTTTGGTGCAACTTTTATCCTCTCTACTTCTTCAACCTTCTAAAACAAGAAATGCTATTAGATTTGCAACAGATTTTTTTAGCTGCTTATTGATATACCACCCATTCCCTTTTAACCAGTATCCCAGTTGTATTTGGGGGTATCCAGATACCTGCTAAACAATTGCTGTCTTCTAGTTAAAAGTGGCCCTGTAACTCAATTTTGGTTATCGTATGAAGGGGCATCTCAATGAGGTTTTTGAGACAGGATTTTGCTTCCCTGACATAAAGGAAGATGTAGTAGTTGTCACATCTTTCCAATTTCTTCCTGTTTTGGGTGAGAACATGATGCGTGGAGCTGAGCGCCATCTGAGGCCTGAAGACAAAGGCAAGCCAACAAAACCATAGGAAAGACAAAAGCATAGGAAAGCAGACAAATTAGAAAGAGTCTGGGACCTTAATGATTTCACTGAATACCTGAAGCAATGCCAGAAATCATCTATCTCCAGATGCCTTGCTACTTGAGAAGAATATAACCCCATATGCTTAAGCTACTATTACTGGGATTTTCTATTACGAAAAACTAACGAAATTCCCAGAAGATACAGCAAAAGGAAAGATAGCTGAAAAAATTCAGTCTCAAATGTGGAATTCTGTATGACAAATCTTGGTCACATCAAGCACAATGTAGTTCATTTTGTGTGACCTAAGCTAACACCAAGTCTGTTAAAACAGGAAGAACAATTACAAGAGCATTGTTATTTTCCAAGAAAGGTAGCTGTTTAATCAAATTGCCTATGAAATATACAAACACACGTATGAGAATCTTAAAATACTTAAAATTATAAATTAAAAAAACCTAAAAACTAGGATTCTATGTGAGTTTGTTCATTACAAGATGTTTCATCATTGCTTTGGTTATATTAGAAATTTTGATTACATAGTCTTTCTCTTTGATAATAACAGATGTTGGCCAAATAAAATAAAGTGTGCTTAGCCTATCTAATGTAAACATTATATGTTACTTTGTTCTTTAGACAGAAATCAGATAGTTTAAAACGGTGACAGCAATTTAAATGTCCATAAGTGTACATTCAGAAAATTTCTTGTAAAAACAAGCTGCCAGTATCAACTTATTGATGACATCAGCCTCTTTATCTTGGGGGAAACCAATAAAAAAAAACAAATATAATTAAATCTAACAACAAAAACATAGTTAGTTGATATTTTTTCATTTAGATTCAGCTAAGTGAAAAAAGGATTATATTTTTTATTGTCAGGCAAGTGGAAGTGGAAAGATCATGTAGCATAATCTATAAATGTTTCAACATATCTTGGAAAAATGTTATATGTCTTCTCTATGGTAGAAGTGATGACCTGGCCAGGCATGGTGGCTCATGCCTGTAATCCCAGCACTTTTTGGAGTGAGAGGTGGGCGGATCACCTGAGGTTAGGAGTTTGAGACCAGCCTGGCCAACATGGCAAAACCCCATCTCCACTAAAAATACAAAAGTTAGCCAGGCGTGGTGTTGGGCGCCTATAATCCAGCTTCTTGGGAGGCTAAGGCTGGAGAATGGCTTGAACCCAGGAGGCAGAGGTTACAGTAAGCTGAGATCATGCCATTGCACTCCCGCCTGGGCAACAAGCATGAAACTCCATCTCAAAAAAAGAAAAAAAAAAAAAGAAAGAAATGATGACCTACAGCTAACAAGAAACATTCATCAGCAGGATTGCATGTGTGAATCAATGTATGGTTTTTGGTAATACTTTTATTGAGGACATAAAATTAATATGTTATAGAAATGCTTTATTAATTATTTCACCTACTTGTTACCATTTTGTTTATTGAATTAATCAACACAATGAAACATGCGATATAAGAAAAATCTATCTAAACAACAACCTTACTCTGAGAAGAGAGTTTAAGATTGTGGGAAGTGTGTTGATTTGAAGACAGACATTCCTAAGTCTGAAGCCCAGCTTGGCTCTTCATTTTATGTGTGACCTCAGGAAACAACCTATATACTTCGTCACTTCACTTCTCATCTTGTTCCTTGGCCCCATGTTGTAAATTTGTTGTAAATTTGTTGTGAGATAGTGTATGCATAATGCCTAGCATTGTTCCTAGGCCAGAGAGGCCTCCATGGAGCTGTGTTGTATTCTTCTTAAAGAGTTAATAGCCCATTACCTGGGTCAAAAGAGAAGCCACCATTCACAAAGTACAGATTGAACATTCTGAGTGGCTGGAGAACAGAGCTTGTGGGACAAAGAAAGGAGGAATGAAAAACGTTATACGTGAGCTTAGTGTTGAAGAAATAATTTTATCTGAACATGGAGAGAGGGTTGGCTGTGTCTTCTGTATTCTCTTTAGGAAGCAATCTCTTTCTGCTTCTCATACAGCAGAGATATATGTCTTTTCCAGTATCAAGTGCACATAAGCTTTGTTAATGTACTGCATGATTTGAGGTTTTCACTATTATCCCTCATTATTTGCTGTCTTGCTCAATTTAACCTCATCCATCTGAAAGCTAGGAAACTGTGTTTAGATTTTTTTTCATTGTTGTTTGGGTTAAGTAGGCTTGAAAGCAGGGAATCCTTAATGACCCATCTTCATTATGTGAGGAAATTATATAATGCAGTATACCAGCTTTGCATTTAACCTTAAATTTTTACTCCATTACTTAGTCATTAACCTTATGTTTCATATGATTCCAATTCTTAGGGTGATCAGTAAAGGCTCACTTCTGTATTATTGTGGGTTAAATTGAATTAAATTCAACAAAATTTCCCAAGTCCCAAGCCTTTATATCTTCATCTTTCTATTCCCAACTCCTACCATGGTATCTGGCCCAAATTAGGTGCTCAATAAATATTTTTAAATGAATAAATGTTAGGTGATACGAATGATGTCAACATGAATAAGATTCTCTCTTGACACTCAACAATTTTGAAAAATGATTGTGAGGGCTAATTAAAACATATCAGAATAATTCTAATGTCTGATTACATATTAAAAGTTATAAAATAGTATGAGAGTTATGTGATTAGAAGGGTACATGACAACTGGTTAGGAAAGAAGAACTGGGAGACTTAAAGCAGAAGGCAACATTAGAAAAGAGTATCAACATGTGATTGAGAAAGGGATACTCTGATGTCCACATGTATAATTCAGATACCTTGCAATGTTTTCCTTCAAGGAGGGGACCATGTCTATTATATCTGCATCCTTGCCACATTATACAGATATTGAATAATACCAGAGGCATGCAGTAAATAGTAAATAGATTGTATAGTTTTGTACATAACATAGACTGGCTTGACTGATAAAATTGATCAACTACCATGAAAAAGTTGGGACTACCTGATTAAGCTAATTTGTTGTTGTTGTATTTTTGATAGTTAGAAGAAATCTGAACAGAGGAGAATTCTGCCAAGTATTACTTAATATACATCATCAAACAATTTTATACAAGTTCAAAGAATCCTCACAACCAGCATAAAGTAGGGTGCTTGAGTTAGACAATATGGCTTCAAATTCAGATCCATTAGTTTATAGCCACGTAAGTTGATGTAGGTTATTTGACCTCTTTTAGCATCCATTTCAGCATTACTAAAGTAGTAATAATAATCTCTACCTCAATACTTACATGAAAATTAAATGAGATTAAAATTCATAAAGTACTTAGCAAATTTCAGAGCCTTAGTGTTTTTTTAAAAATAAGCTTCAATATCAGCTAAAATGACTTGGTTTCCAACAACAGACATTTTAACCCAAATTAACTCAAATAATAATGAAAAAAAAATCTCTATCACATGTAACAAAAAGCCAAAGGAACATATTTTACCTTGGGCCACTCGGGGGCTTAATAATGCCATTAGGGAACCAGATTCCTTCTTTCTTTCTGCAGTGACAATTCTTAGTTAATTGGTCCTGTGTGCTGGCATGTTAGCGCTGCTTACCCTCATGGCCCAATTTGGCTGTATTCGTTCCAGACATCACATCTAACACAGTAACCTCCAAAAACAGAAGGTGACTGTTTTTCCTTGTTTCTCATACTTTTAATGAATAAACATTTAAAAATAAGCATAATAGCTGTGTTTTCTGTTTCTTTAGCCAAAATAAGACATACGCATGTCTTTAAGTCACTAGCAAGAGCATGGGAGTATTTTTATTAGTATGGACAAGTCATTTGGGGTGCAGTGCATTTTGAAGAGTCAAAAAACATAATTACTGTAAAGTATAAATTTCTGGTTTGGATTTTTTGTTTTATTTTAAATACCTCTTGGTATCCTCTCATGAATACATAAAAAATAAGTAAATAAAAAGAGAAAATTTTGCTAATGAAATTATTCTTTTTGGAGCGGGGAGGGGTGGACAGAGTCTCTCTCTGTGGCCAGGCTGGAGTGCAGTGGCGCAATCTCAGCTCATTGCAACCTCTGCCTCTGGGGTTCAAGCGATTCTCCTGCCTGAGCCTCCCGAGTAGCTGGGATTACAGGTGCCCATCGCCACGCCTGGCTAATTTTTGTACTTTTAGTAGAGAGGGGCTTTCATCATATTGGCCAGGCTGGTCTCAAACTCCTGACCTTGTGATAGACCCACCTCGTCCTCCTTAAGTGTGGGATTACAGGAATCAGCCAAATTATTCTTAAACACATATGAAGCCTAATTAAATATCTGTTTGTTTCTGTCCAATGAAAGTACAATCAGTCAAGTCGACTTATTCAATGGAGAAAATGAATAGTTCCCTTACCTTTGTAACCTTTAGGTAAGGAGTAAAAGATAAAAATATCAAATTGAATCTTACAAGCAAGTATCAACAAATGATAGTTGATGAACTATCTCTTTTTATTTTCAAATCTATTTTCCAAAAACCCGTGGACTTCTCTATGGCATATGAATTTTCTATAGGTTCTCCAACATATATGTATTTGATGTTTATGAAGTGGTATTCAGTTCCATGAAATTGCATTTAACTGCAGATGAAGTATGCATTTTAAATTGACCCCCAAAGAGACATGATATAACTAGTCATTTCTAGCAGTGACTTAGAAGTGGAGACTCATGTGCCAAACATTTATTCACATTGTATGTGCCCTTTCAGTCTTTCATTAATCTGTAACATTATAAGAAAACTTTACCACAAGAAAATACAAAGAAAATCATAATTTTGTAGAGGTATTATTATCTTAAACTACAATTTACAATAAATATATGAAGAATTTGACATGTTATGAGGAAAAAGCAGTATACAATAAGCAGGAATGCTTCTACTTAAATCTTAACACATTGGCCTATTTTTGCCAGATGTTTTTATTTTAGCATTTTTTTGTTCCATATAAATGACAATATTTTTCCAAGTATAAAATGAATGAATAATTTATGAAAAATAGCTTGTGAAACATTACATTTGGCATTTCTGTTTAGTGCCAAGAGTTAGTAGTGCAGTGGGAAACTTACAAATTATTAATATGTCCATTTCATTAAATGACCATAGAGTTTTCCTTTCCTTTTATAGATAAAATTTCCCCATTCCCAATTTTATCTTTACTTGTTTTCCATGCATTGTGTCTCTATAAACTACAAAATCCACCTGAAATAACTTTAATATCGCCCAAATGTTTAAAATATTGTAGGAAAAAGTTAAGTAGCAAAACTAAACAAAGCAAAGACAAATGGTGGGTTTGGCCAAGATGAGAAGGCACCACTCTAAGGCAACTGAAAGATGTGTTTTTTCTCGGGACACTTTGCATGCACTCGTTCACTGTGTGGCTCCATACTTTTTCATTTGCAGTCTTTCTCCAACATAAATCATCAGTTTGCCACTTCCAAATTTAAGTCAGTTTGGTATACCACTCTTTTTTTAATTATACTTTTAAGTTCTAAGGTACATGTGCACAACGTGCAGGTTTGTTACATATGTATACATGTGCCATGTTGGTGTGCTGCACCCATTAACGCATCATTTACATTAGATAAATCTCCTAATGCTATCCCTCCCCCTTCCCCTCACCTCACAACAGGCCATAGTGTGTGATGTTCCCCACTCTGTGTCAAAGTGTTCTCACTGTTCAATTCCCACCTATGAGTGAGAAGATGCAGTGTTTGGTTTTTTGTCCTTGCGATAGTTTGCTGAGAATGATGGTTTCCAGCTTCATCCATATCCCTACAAAGAACATGAACTCATCCTTTTTATGGCTGCATAGTATTCCATGGTGTATATCTGACACATTTTCTTAATCCAGTCTATCACTGATGGACATTTGGGTTGGTTCCAAGTCTTTGCTATTGTGAATAATGCCACAATAAACATATGTGTGTGTGTGTCTTTATAGCAGCATGATTTATAATCCTTTGGGTATACACTCAGTAATGGGATGGCTGGGTCAAATGGTATTTCTAGTTTTAGATCCTTGAGGAATCGCCACACTGTCTTCCACAATGGTTGAACTAGTTTACAGTCCCACCAACAGTGTAAAAGTGTTCCTATTTCTCCACATCCTCTCTGGCACCTGTTGTTTCCTGACTTTTTAATGATTGCCATTCTAACTGGTGTGAGATGGTATCCCATTGTGGTTTTGATTTGCATTTATCTGATGGCCAGTAATGATGAGCATTTCTTCATGTGTCTGTTGGCTGCACAAATGTCTTCTTTTGAGAAGTGTCTGTTCATATCCTTTGCCCACTTTTTGATGGGGCTTTTTTTTTTTTTTTTTTTTTTTTTGTAAATTTGCTTGAGTTCTTTGTAGGTTCTGGATAGTAGCCCTTTGTCAGATGAGTAGATTGCAAAAATTTTTTCCCATTCTGTATGTTGCCTATTCACTCTGATGGTAGTTTCTTTTGCTGTGCAGAAGCTCTTTAGTTTAATTAGATCCCATTTGTCAATTTTGGCTTTCATTGCCATTGCTTTTGTTGTTTCAGTCATGAAGTTGTTGCCCATGCCTATGTCCTGAATGGTATTGCCTGGGTTTTCTTCTAGGGTTTTTATGGTTTCAGGTCTAATGTTTAAGTTTTTGATCCATCTTGAATTAATTTTTATATAAGGTGTAAGGAAGGGCTCCAGTTTCAGCTTTCTACATATGGCTAGCCACTTTTCCCAGCACCATTTATTAAATGGGAATACTTTCCCCATTTCTTGTTTTTGCCAGGTTTGCCAAAGATCAGATGGTTGTAGATGCGTGGTATTATTTCTGAGGGCTCCGTTCTGTTTCATTGGTCTATATCTCTGTTTTGGTACCAGTACCATGCTGTTTTAGTTACTGTAGCCTTGTAGAATAGTTTGAAGTCAGGTAGTGTGATGCCTCCAGCTTTGCTCTTTTTGACTTAGGATTGACTTGGCAATGCAGGCTCCGTTTTGGTTACATATGAACTTTAAAGTAGTTTTTTACAATTCTGTGAAGAAAGTCATTAGTAGCTTAATGGGGATGGCATTAAATCTATAAATTACCTTAGGCAGTATGGCCATTTTCACGATATTGATTCTTCCTATCCATGAGCATGGAATGTTCTTCCATTTGTTTGTGTCCTCTTTTGTTTCATTGAGCAGTGGTTTGTAGTTCTCCTTGAAGAGGTCCTTCACATCCCTTGTAAGTTGGATTCCTAGGTATTTTATTCTCTTTGAAGCAATTGTGAATGGGATTTCACTCATGATTTGGGTGTTTGTCTGTTATTGGTGTATAAAAATGTTTGTGATTTTTGCGCATTGATTTTGTATCCTGAGACTTTGCTGAAGTTACTTATCAGCTTAAGGAGATTTTGGGCTGAGACGATGGGGTTTTCAAGATACACAATCATGTCACCTGCAATCAGGGACAATTTGACTTCCTCTTTTCCTAATTGAATGCCTTTTATTTCTTTCTCCTGCCTGATTGCCCTGGCCAGAACTTCCAACACTATGTTGAATAGGAGTGGTAAGAGAGGGCATCCCTGTCTTGTGTCAGTTTTCAAAGGGAATGCTTCCAGTTTTTGCCCTTTCAGTATGATATTGGCTGTGGTTTTGTCATAAATAGCTCTTATTATTTTGAGATATGTCCCATTAATACCTACTTTATTGAGAGTTTTTAGCATGAAGGGCTGTCAGATGATCAAACCTCTCCGAACTGAAGGAGGAAGTTTGAACCCACTGCAAAGAAGCTAAAATCCTTGAAAAAAGATTAGACGAATGGCTAACTAGAATAATCAGTGTAGAGAAGTCCTTAAATGACCTCTTGGAGCTGAAAACCATGGCACAAGAACTACAGGATGAATGCACAAGCTTCAGTAGCTGATTCAATCAAGTGGAAGAAAGAGTATCAGTGATTGAAGATCAAATGAATGAAATGAAGCGAGAAGAGAAGTTTAGAGAAAAAAGAGTAAGAAGAAATGAATGAAGCCTCCAAGAAATATGGGATTATGTGAGAAGACCAAATCTATGTCTGATTGGTGTACCTGAAAGTGACAGGGAGAGTAGAACCAAGTTGGAAAACACTCTTCAGGATATCATCCAGGAGAACTTCCACAACCTAGCAAGGCAGGCCAACATTCAAATTCAGGAAATACAGAGAACGCCACAAAGATATTCCTCGAGAAGAGCAACTCCAAGACACATAATTGTCAGATTCACCAAAGTTGAAATGAAGGGAAAAATGTTAAGGGCAGCCAGAGAGAAAGGTCAAGTTACCCACAAAGGGAAGCCCATCAGACTAACAGTGGATCTCTCACCAGAAACTCTCCAAGCCAGAAGAGTGTGGGGGCCAATATTCAACATTCTTAAAGAAAAGAATTTTCAGCCCAGAATTTCATATCCAGTGAAACTAAGCTTCATAATTGAAGGATAAATAAAATCCTTTACAGAAAAGCAAATGATGAGAGATTTTGTCACCACCAGGCCTGCCCTATAATAGACCCTGAAGGAAGCACTAAACATGGAAAGGAACAACCAGTACCAGCCATTGCAAAAACATGCCAAAATGTAAAGACCATCGAGGCTAGGAAGAATGTGCATCAACTAATGAGCAAAATAACCAGCTAACATCATAATGATAGGATCAAATTCACACATAAAAATATTAATCTTAAATGTAAATGGGCTAAATGCTCCAATTAGAAGACACAGACTTGCAAATTGGATAAAGAGTCAAGACTCATCAGTGTGCTGTATTCAGGAGACCCATCTTACATGCCGAGACACACATAGGCTCAGAATAAAGGGATGGAGGAAGATCTATCAAGCAAATGGAAAACAAAAAAAAAAAGGCAGGAGTTGCAATCCTAGTCTCTGATAAAACAGACTTTAAACCAACAAAGATCAAAAGAGACAAGGAAGGCCATTACATAATGGTAAATGGATCAATTCAAAAAGAAGTGCTAACTATCC
The DNA here is from genome assembly GCF_043159975.1 of Macaca nemestrina. Taxonomy (NCBI): domain Eukaryota; kingdom Metazoa; phylum Chordata; class Mammalia; order Primates; family Cercopithecidae; genus Macaca; species Macaca nemestrina. Next base: position 178,411,112 of record NC_092127.1, on the reverse strand, counting down.
TAAATATATATGCACCAATACAGGAGCATCCAGATTCATAAAGCAAGTCCTTAGAGACTTACAAAGAGACTTGGACTCCCACACAATAATAATGGGAGAATTTAACACCCCACTGTCAACATTAGACAGATCAACAAGACAGAAAGTTAACAAGGATATCCAGGAATTGAACTCAGCTCTGCACCAAGCGGACCTAATAGACACCTACAGAACTCTCTACCCTAAATCAACAGAATGTACATTCTTCTCAGCACCACATTGCACTTATTCCAAAACTGACTACATAGTTGGAAGTAAAGCACTCCTCGGCAAATGAAAAAGAACAGAAATTATAACAAACTGTCTCTCAGACCACAGTACAATCAAACTAGAACTCAGGATTAAGAAACTCACTCAAAACTGCTCAACTACATGGAAACTGAACAACCTGCTCCTGAATGACGACTGGGTACATAAGGAAATGAAGGCAGAAATAAAGATGTTCTTTGGTATACCGCTCTTAAATTAACTTTCATTTTGACTTCAGCGGTGTGTTAGGATGTTCCCAACAGTTTTCAGTCCCAAATTTACAGTCTCAGGTTGTTATTGGATTAGCCTGATCATATTTAAAATCCCCCAAAATCACAATTATTTATTTATACATTATTCTAGCCAGTAAGATCATCTTTTTTTCTTGGAAACCACCAACTTACTCCTTTTCATTCCTGTGTGTCTCAGTTTTCTATATCTAGTTTCTAATAATCATGCTATTGATGACATATAAGATCTACTGTCTAATTACTAGTAACTTAGATATCACAACAACTTTGGTACTGATAGACCTAGGATCTGAAATTATGTTTATATGATCCAAAGGTTATGACTTATTAAAAAGGAAGTAAAAATATTTTTAAAATTACAATTATATTAAAAAATATGGAATAGTACATATACCAAGGGTCAAATGAATCTTTCTTTCATAAAATAAAAAAACCAAATAATGGTTGTTTTATTTTATGAAAGAAAGTTTCATTAACATTGCTGGTGGAGGCTTGGGGGGAAGAAGAGCATCAGGAAAAACATCTAAGAGATGAGGGGCTTAATACCTAGGTGATGGGATGATCTGTGCAGCAAACCACCATCTCACTCTTTACCTATGTAACAAAACTGCACATCCCGCACATGTACCCCAAAATTTAAATGTTGAGGAGGAACAAAGAAATATCAAACAATAAAATAAAATAAAATAAAATAACCGAATAATCAATTCACAATGAAAGGGTCACTGGTTGATTCATTCAGCTTTCAGCTGAAATCCACAAATGCAAAGTAACTTTAAAAAACAGTGTACCCTACTGAGAATTCACAGAAAGTAACAACGCTATCAACACAACAACAAGTATAAATTGGAACTTCATTCTCTCTCAATGATCTTTTCATCTATCTCTTACTAAATCCATTTTTATTTTATATGAATTCTATTTAAAACCTCCCACTTCTCTCTGAGCTCCTGGTTCTTTACTCTCCTCCTCTCATGGTTAACAGATGATTTTGCTTTTATTTATTGTTCATGAAAGAACAAATGAACAGTAAAGAAATACCTAACTACTCATATTACACTTGGAATTTCTACAACAAATAAATTCCATCTCAGAGTTCTGAAATAATTTAGAATTAATCTCACTGAATCAATGAAAGTACACTATTTATAAAATATGAAAAAGAGAAACAGTACAAAAAGCTAAAGGGAAAAGAATAAAATAATAATTTTTTTCAAAAAGAAGTTGAAGATAGTTTGCACAATATAAGGTGGGAATTCCATTCCCAAATCTTGGCAAAAATGATAATAGATATTTTAAATGTTGTCTTATATTTGAATTTAAAACATTTATGTATAAAAGTAAAATACTCGTGATTGCATTGGTTGGCACCGGATGCCATTATCCTTAGCAAACTAACGCAGGAACAGAAAAACAAATACTGCATGTTCTCACTTATAAGTGGGAGCTAAATCAAGAGACCATATGGAAATATAAAAGGGAACAACACACACTGGGGCCTCTCAGGAGGTGGAGGGTGGGAGGAGTGAGAGTTTCAGGAAAACTAACTAATGGGTATTAGGCTTAATACATAGGGGATGAAATAATCTGTACAACAAACTCCCATGACACAGGATACTTAGATAACAAACCTGCATTTGTAGCCCTGAACTTAAAAGTTTAAAAAATCAAAAAATTAAAATTAAAAAATATAAAACACAGCAAATTTGAAAAGTATACTAAAATAGGAAGCAATAAACAAATAAATAAATAAAACAAGGAAACCTCCACCTCGCAATGATAGATTTACTCAGATTTGTTATGAATTGTTTGTCCACTTCTCTCATTTGCCATCATTACTTATGTGGAGTAGATTACTTTTCAAACCACTGACTTTAGGCTTCATATGGACTTCTCTATGATTGGTTTGAGTGTGATGCTCAAGCCTACGCTTTTAGAAGCAGTGCAAGTTTTTGTTTTGTCAATCTTCTTGCATGTTGGAATGCATCATTGGAAACACGTTGCCCTCTTGTGTTCTTGTCCTCCACCAGAGGAAACTCAAGAAGAAAGTGTTCTTTCAAAGGACATCTAAACCCAATCTGCACACTCAAGCCAATCTCACAAAAGACCACCCAAGACCAGTGAAATCATGGAGCCTTTGGAATGCTTTGAGATACAAAACTCAAGCTTTACTTAATGTGAGTGAGTATTTGTTGTAAGCTAATGAGATTTTGCATTTGTTTTCATGCACATAGTCTAGTAAATGCTGACAAACACACCCAACATCCCAATGTCTCTGCCCCTTCAATGAGTGAGATAGGTAGAAAAGAATTGTCAAATATTAATATGTTTTATAAAGCAATGTTATTATGTATACCTTTATTCATAGTTGAAGTGATACTTTAAAATGTAATTTTCTAGCTTAACATTTTTATTTAATATTGCCAATGATAATATTATTTTATAAAGTACATTTGTAGTGGGTGCATACTATTCCATATATGAAGTTTCAAGTTTATTTAATGGAAGTAAGCTTAAAAGCCTACATTGTTAGACCATTACATTGTTTTCAATTATATGTTACACTGGAATGAACCTCTTTGATCTTATACTTGTTTATGTTACAGACAATAGAGACATGAGAGTTTCCAGAAATGAGCTTAATTGATCAAAATAAATATTTTAAGACTGCTGATGCACATAGGTTTTGTCATCTAGAAAATTTGGAGTAACTTACCCTTCCATACCCAACCTATGAAACTTCATATTTTCTTGTATTCTCATTACCATCAAATATTAAAATTTCTAAACATTTCCTAATTGCCTAGGCAGAAAAGACATTTTGTTTTAATTAGGATTTAAATGCAATTTAACTATTGAACTATAAGCATAAGAAGACAAGCAATTGCTAATCAAGAGTCAGGCAATGATTACAGTGGATAAGGTATACAACATTAATTTACGTCATGCTAACATTGTTTCCTTTTGAGAGGAGCATCACAGAGATGGTATGTAAGAGATGTCTGGAGACATAATATAGTATATTAGTATTTGAGTTGTTATAATGATTTAAGGGTCCTATAGGCATTTGGTAGGTAGAGGCCAGAAATGCCACATTGTTTTGCAGTGCATTGGATGGTCCTTCATAAAAGTGGCTTGTCCCAAATGCTAAACACAATTTCCTGAGAATCATTAGACTATAGGATGTAATATTGGGTCAATGGCAACCTACATGATTTCTGCAAGATCGATGATGATGCTTTTCTCTTGGCCCTCTCTCTTTTTCTCTTTCTTCCTCTCATTCTCCAGACACAGACACAAATAGAAACACACACACATAAACACATGCAAATACTAAATATTTACTTATAAATTCATCTAATGAATGGGTATAACAATACCATGTAGTTCAAATTCATCAGCAGCAAATAGAAACGTATGATCAATGTCCTGGCTGGAAAAACAGATTCCAAGAATGTAACATATCAGAATGAAGGATCAAATCCTATTTTATTTTGGACATTTACAGCACTCTTTCTTCTCTTACAGAACTGAATCCATTTTAACTTGTATTGACATCGTTTGAATTAATTTACTTCACTTGGACTCTATGTGCCTTGAGAGCAGACCATGACTAGTCAACTCTGGAACGTGGTGGTATATTTTCATTATTCTGTACCTATTTAATTGCATAAAGAATAAGTGAATGAATATCATGAATTTCATCAATTTGCATCTATTCTCTATATAATCCCACTCACCAAGAAAGTTGATGTTGGTAAAATGTACCAGTAAAAGTTTGGACAGGAAAAAAAAGAAACCATCCAAGTATTTTTAACAGGAAGGAATCTAAAGCAGGAATAGTCACTTGAAAACCCATGGAAAGTGCTATGGGAGCAATAGTCAGTGGGAAATTATTAACTTCCGGAAAATTAGGACACAAGGACATTAAGTGCAGATGTTGCCAATAATCTCAGTTGCTGTCAACAATTAAGCAGACAATTTGAAGAGGTTTACTCAGAACCTGTTGAAAACCGTATCGCTGCCCTTTGCCCACATTTTTCCTAGCTTCTACTATAGGAGAATGGCAATGACTACTCCTTTCTAGCCATGTTCTAAATCTCACACGAGCACCTCTTACAGGCTTTTCCTGAGCTTTGCCCAGTGAGCCAGAAAAATCGGGAAACTACAGTTTCCAAGGTTCAAGCCACTGTGATGTAATGAGAATATAGGAGGGATGAGGATGGGCTTGAGATGCCAGCAGTTAACCTACCACACTAGACAGCATTTTCAAATTCTGGATATTTTCATTTTTCATTTTGCTCCTTGAAACATAGTAGAACTATACTATCTGTTCCATTTTTTCTCCTTTCTGAATTACATTTATGTTTCAAAAGCAGGACTATAAAATATGTGTTCAGGGTAACATGGAGTTTTAGGGATATAGCTATGTGGAAGTACGACTCAGATGTGGAAGACATGGCAGAGCCTAGCTCCAAAGACCTCTAATTTCAGTAGCATCAAGCATATGAGAGCCTATGTAAAACAATGGAATGATAGGTGGCTAGAAAAGGGACAAACTCCAACAAACAAACATGAATTTGGGAGTGGAGTTCAAGGGCAAGTATGAATCAGCTGGAGTTGGGTGGAAGTAAAAAAGATTCATGAAGATGATGTTAAGGTGATAATTGCAGAAACGAGAAGCGGAGGGCTTAAATTTGTGTGCTATTGGCAGGAGGAAAGGAACTTCAAGGTAAAGAGACATCATCAGGAAAATGAAGGATATCTACTGCGAAACTCAGGGATAATTTTGTTGGATACAACAATACAACTACAGTTGTCCTTGATGATGAGTCATTGCTCTTGGGACATTGACATTCTGTGATTATAAGGGTTTGGTGTAAGACTTACAATAATCTCCCTTTTGTTTTTCAGTAATTTTGTGTTTTTTAATTGAAATTATCTTTAACCCACTTCTCGTTGATATGCCTCACTCCTTTCCCTACAATGATTCCTCATTTAAGTCTTTAACATTAGCATTCAGTGTGTGTTAAATAGAATTTGTCATAAATTTTAAAAATCTTCATATTACATCCTTAAAGACTAAATGAGTCATGATGTAGTTGATTATTGTAAGGATCGGTGGGATGTCAATTTGTTCATAAAAATGACTTTTTTTTAGACCAACGTTTGGTGAACATTTTCTGTAAAGAGTCAAAAAGTAAATATTTTAGGTGTATTGGGTAAATAAAAAGGTAAATATTTTAGAGTATTTGCAAATTATCTTGCAAATATTCTACTATGTGAAAGTAGTGCAGGCAATATGTAAATGTGGTTGTGGATATTTTTCAATAAAATACTTTTAATCGACAGTGAAATTTGAAATTGATTTTCACATGATGTTCTTGTGTCACAAAATATTATTCTTATTTTGATTTATTTTAGATATTTAGATATTCAGAGAAGTAAAATTTATTCTTAGCCCTCACGCCATACAAAAATCAGACTGTAGGCTGGATTTGTCCAGTAAGCTATAATTTGCAAACTATGCTTTAAATATATAGTACCCACATGTGGTTACTGATCACATAGAATGTAGCTGGTATGACTGAATAACTTATTTATTTATTTATTTAACTTTAAAAGTCAAGAAAGATGGTTTAGTTATTGTAAAATTTTAAGTATGTTTGGAAGAAGTTGAACATGTAGATCTACATTCTAACTACAAATCTTATGAAATATAAGTAGCAATTAAGTATTTCTAATTAGAGTTTAGCATTAAAATTGAAATATACTTAAAGTATATAAAATATATACCAAGTTTTGAAGACTTGGTATAAAAGATGGAAAATACATTATCAATAATCTTTTATAATGAATACATGTTGAAATGATTAAAAACCAAATATATTGGTCTAAAGAAGATATATTATTAAAAGTAATTATATCTGTTTATTTTTGTATTATAATGTGGCTACTAGAAAATGTACAATTGCATGTGTGGTTCACCTTTATTTTTCTGTTGACAGCGCTACCCTAGACACATAGCTTGGCTACATTTCCAGGCCTCTCACAATTTAGCAGGCCTGAATTCAGGTCAAAGGAATGTTGGCAGTAGTGAAATAGGGCACTTCTAAGTAAGGCCCATCAGTGTTACCAGGTTTTTTCTTTTCACCCACATGCCAACTAAATGCAGATCCCTCAGAAGAAAACTAGGAGACTTAGAGCATGCTGGCACAGAAAGATGGAAGGACCCCACATCCTGAGAAACTGCCCAGGGCCCAAATGGCCTGGAGAACCACCCAAACCCATAAACCTATTTTCAACTATAAGGTAAACAGGAAATAAACTTTTATGATGCAAGCCACTGAAATTTGTGTATTGTTTTTATATTAGATATTCCATCCTAATTCATTAAGTTTAAAGATATAATCCATGTAACCAGTATAGAGTACAGGGAGTGAATTTATGCTTTCAACAACTGGATATTTGGACAAGATATCTAAAACAACCATTTTCAGATTTGGAAAATTGGAAGCATAGGACTATGATCTCAGAGAGGGGAAACGGCAAATTAAGCCCTGTGTTTCTATATTTGCATGAGCTTCTTCCCTGGATGAAGTTTTCAGACTTCAAAGTACAGAGAGAGAGAGAGAGACAAACAGAACCAGGTGGTGTTTCTGAGCAAAGGAAACAGAAATCAGAATTTGGGAAGCCAAGGAAACCGGAATTTGTAGGACAGAGTACTGAAGAAGAGAGTGATATGAAAAGATGGGAGAGAGAGAGAGAGGGAGATCTCCAAAGAGTTATGAAAGGTCCTCCTCAACAATTTGACCAATATTGACCAGTGCATGTGTGAAAGGAAACTATCTGAGATGAGGGAGAGTACCACTTAAAAAGAGCGAACAGAATGAATTCTGGTATTCACAATGAGAGTCAGGAAGAGCTGTCTCCATCAGCTGACATAGAAAGATGTAGTAATAAATAAGATGTTAGGTAGGGTATTGCCTTAGTCAGGCAAAACTAACTTAACTCTACAATAAATGCTGTCCAGGACCCAGTCTGAAAGCTTTGAAAAAAATTAAACTACTTACAAGAAATTGAACTACACACTAAAACAAAATGAAACACTGCTTAAAGGGAATGCAGAAATATCTCACAACTAACAACTTAAAAGTTGGTATTACAGTATCAAATAAAAATTATCAGATATGTAAAGAAGCAGAAAAAGATTACCTGGAAGCAGAAAAGAAATAATCAATAGAAGTTTAGAACAAAGAAAGTTTCCAATGATAAAGAGGAAGACTCATAGTGATAAATGGTTCACTTCATTAAGAGGAGCTAGCAATTCTAAATGTGCTTGCTTCAAACAACAAGATAGACCTTGAAGAAAAAAAAAGGGGAAACATACAGAATCTACAGGTATAATAATTGACAGAACAATTAGACAGAAAATCCACAAAGACATCAAAGACTTGAATAAAACTATTAAATAATTCGATCTAATTAACATTTAAAATACCCTCTGCTCAGTGACAACAGAATATGTATTCATCCGAAGTGAACATAAAACATTCAATGAGATAGATCAAATTAAGGCCATAAAACAAGTTTGAATATATTTAAAGGAATTAATCACGTAAGCTATGTTCCTGATGAAAATGGAATCATTAGAAATCTACACAAGAAAGATAACAGGAAAATTATCCAACATTTGTACTTTAAAAAAACAACATATTGCTAGCATATGAGTTAAAGAAAAAGTCCCAAAGTTAATTAGAAAAAAAGTAAAATGTGAACTAAATGGAATTTAAAACATTCATATGTGTGAGTTTGTCTAATAACATTAAAATAGTATGTAAAGGGACATTTCCTTCATTAAAAGTTAATATTAAAAAAATTAAAAAATCTCAAATTTGTAATCTAAGTTTTTATATTATGAAAGTAAAGAAATAAGAGTAAATTAAAACAAGTAAGGAAGGAAGAAAACAAGTAATTAAGGAAGGAAACAAGTAAGGAAGGAAGGAAACAAGTAAGGAAGGAAAAAATAAAGATAAGAATACAAATAAAAAATATATGAAATAGAAAAGCAATACAGAAAATCAGTGATTACAAAGAATGGTCCTTTGTTAGGGCTAATACTATAAACCTTCTAAGGTTTTGTAAGAAATTTTCTAAGAAAATATTTGTGAACTTGAGTTGGTTAAAATTTCTTAAATAAGTCACAAGAGCACTGAAAACTTTTAAAAATATTTGTTACATTGGACTTCATCAAAATTAACAACATGTTGCTCCAAGAAAGACATTGCTAAAAAAGTAAAATGGGAAGCTGAGACTAAGAGAAAGTATTTTTAAAGTATATGTCTGATTAAACACGTATTTCTATAATAAATGAAGAACTCTTACGACTTAATAAAAATGACAACCTAACAAAAAATGACGAAAGATTTTGAATATATGCTGCAACAAATAAGATATAGTATCTGCTATATCTTAACTATAGAGGATAGTTAATCTTTAGTATTAAAATTTTATAATGGCAAATACTAAAGATTAACTATATCAACTAAAGTTGAAGCTGTGAAGCAACTTGAATATTCAGCCACTTTAAAAGTCAAGCAAAAATTGTTTCTATTTTTTTAAGTTTCTAGTAATGTCAAAATAATAGGGGCAGAAAGTATATTGTAAATTAGTGTTAGCCATGGAACAGAATTAAGGGGAGACTATAGGCTTTGGAGTGACATAGGATAACTTTCTTCATTGATAAAATTGTTTTCTACCATGAGCACAGTGGTGGTTACTCTATGGAATGTCTCTGTCAAAATTCAAACTATGGTGAATTTTACTGCATGCAAATTATAACATAAAACTGGTTTACTATCCAAGTAGTAACCAGGTTCAACCCTGCTTAGCTTCCAAGACCAGACAAGATCGGACAAGTTCAGGCATGGGCAAAGACTTCATGACTAAAACACCCAAAGCCATGGCAACAAAAACCAGAATAGACAAATGGGATCTAATTAAACTAAAGAGCTTCTGCACAGCAAAAGAAACTATCATTAGAATGAGCAGGCAACCTATAGAATGGGAGAAAATTTTTACAATCTATCCATCTGGAAAAGGGCTGATATCCAGAATCTGCAAGGAACTTAAACAAATTTACAGGAAAAATCCCAACAACTCCATCAAAAAGTCGGCGAAGGATATGAACAGACACTTCTCAAAAGAAGACACTTATGTGGCCAACAAATATGTGAAAAAAAGCTGATCATCACTGGTCATCAGAGAAATGCAAATCAAAACCACAATGAGATGCCATCTCATGCTAGTTAGAATGGCGATCATTAAAAAGTTGCAAAACAACAGATGCTGGAGAGGATGTTGAGAAATAGAAATGCTTTTACACTGTTGGTGGGAGTGTAAATGAGTTCAACCATTGTGGAAGACAGTGTGGCAATTCCTGAAGGATCCAGAACCAGAAATACCATTTGACCCAGCAATCCCATTACTGGGTATATACCCAAAGGATTATAAATCATTCTACTATAAAGGCACATGCACATGTATGTTTATCGCAGCACTGTTCACAATAGCAAAGACTTGGAAGTAACCTAAATGCCCATCAGTGATAGACCGGATGAAGAAAATGTGGCACATATACACCATGGAATAGTAGGCAGCCATAAAAAAGGATGAGTTCATGTCCTTTGTAGGGATATGGACAGAGCTGGAAGCCATTATCCTCAGCAAACTAACACAGGAGCAGAAAACCAAACACTGCATGTTCTTACTTGAAAGTGGGAATTAAACAATAAGAACACATTAACACAGGGGAAGGGGAACATCACATAGCAGGGCCCGTCATGGGGTAGGGGGCTAGGGGACGGATAGCTTTGGGAGAAATACCTAATGCAGATGATGGGTTGATGGGTGCAGCAAACCACCATGGCGTCTGCATACTTGTGTAACAAGCCTGCATGTCCTGCACATGTATTCCCGAACTTACAGTACAATAAAAAAAAATAATAAATAAATAAATATTTGTTGAATGAAAAAAATGAAAATTTTTAGTTTGAAGTAACTAGGTAGATATATAACTAAATACATAGAAAGTTGAATTTAAAGGTGTGTTTTAGGGGGAACCCAACTGCAATATCATGCCACAAGGCAAGATTTCTTGAGTGCAGTGCCTCCATAAAGAGATTAAGACTGATTCATTACAAGATGTCAAGTCTATGTAAATGAATGCTGGTATAACATTTGAAAAGCATATTTGAATGAAAAGCTCCAATTTGCTCATGGTATTTTTTATAGATTGTTCATTTTTTTCAAAAAATTTTTGAAGGATAGGACACAGATAAAACCTCGTTATAATTTGAGGAAAAGCATGGTAAATGTTTCAGTATCACTGAGACATTTCTTGCTGTTGTTTTACCAAAACAAGAAATAAAGATACATAAGAAGGTAAAATGTGATAATAGAATCATAAATAGAACATTTCTTAAAAGTCAAAAAAACTAATTTCAAAAATATTTCATTGATTTGATTTCATTATCTTATAAAATATACCTTTTCACTGCTCTCTATTTTTATAATATTTAGTATTTAATACTTTCTGCACAAAGTATCTTTTTTTTTTTTTTTTGCATGGTATCTATGTTTTGTAACAGACAAAAAGAATCTTTCATTGGTGCTCATTCTCATGTTACTTGAGAGAAAACAATGGAATTTAAGATTACTTAAATGGTAAAACGCTGCCAAAATCGATCAATTGGACTGCACTGTTGAAGATCAAGTGGCTAGTGGAGAGGACCTCTAATCATGTCCTCTCTGTTTTTTGGCTAAAGATTGTACTAACAAGACCCAGTCAGCTGTCTAAAAAGCATGCACTCAATAAAAAGTCTGGTATTAAAAAAGTTGTTGCCTCATTATATATCTCTCTTGATGGATGATAAAACAACTCTTCTTATTAAGGGAAAGCATCTAAAAAAAAGTTTGTGCAGAGTCAGCCATTTTTTAAAAGTTTGACATAGGTTGTATGACAAAGTTTTCTCTATACTCATATAGTAAGAGAGTACTTCTTAAACTTGGAGACTAGAAAAACTACCGGCTTTGACCAAAATCTAAGAGTTACGTCACAGAAGAGGGATTTTACATCTTCTGGCTGTTAATTTTGTTGCTTTTTCCCTTGTGCCATGCTGTATCTTTCTATAATTGATGGATAATATAATTATTTTATAATAACTCAAATTCCATAGTGAAAAGGCAATAGGCACAAAAAATACGGAGAAAGTAGTCAACTTTGATTTTTTCCAGATTCGATTCCTTGCAGTAATTCTAGCAGTAATAAATGAGTAGCCATTATTCATGTCAATATTGTACGTATCTATTTATTTATTCCCATGAGACCTTTGTGGCGTCTCTCTTTTCCTCTTTCACTTATATTGCCCAAATATCCTGTCTTCTGATCTCAATCACAATTTGGAAAGACCTTTATCTAAAAACAAAGAATGTACGAGTCTTAAAACTGATATGGTTTACCATCTTTCCTATAGACAAACATCCCAATTTTTCTCCATAACACAAAGCTCCTTTTCCCTTCATACCAATTACTCACTAGATAGCAGGGACAATGGTTTCATTTGGGACTTTCACCTTTCTCTTGAAGCGGAACTCCTTCCCTTGGATACCCTCTATCTTCTAGCAAATGGGATTAGGGAAGTGGTAACTCTTTGTCTAGTTTCAGAAATGGATGTGTGAGTTGACTTTAAGCTAATCAGGTTACTCTCTTCTCCTAGTCTCAGTTATTGATCCAAAAAGCACATGGCAAAAGTTAATCTAGTCTAAGACAATTATGGCTCTTTTTCTGGCTTAAGTAGAAAAATGCTTCCCCTCTTTTGGAGTTCAGAAAATAGGATGTAGGCTCCACATTGCTGTCACTCTCATGTTATCTTGAGAAGAAAGCTGCCTGAAAATAGAGACTCTCAGGAAATGAGGACCAAGTGATAGAAAAGTGAGTGAGCACTGATGATGTTGTCTGAGTTACTAAATTCAGCTGTCTCACAAGCCAGAACCAATTTATGTCTTTGCAATTATAGATTCCAACAAACCCCCCTATTGTTTAAACCAAAATGAATTGGGTTTTTACCTTTTACGTCAGAAAAAGTCTGCAATAATACATTCATCAAACCTCTTCCTTTTTGTGTTTTTTCCTACTCACAAAACATAAATAGCCTTATTCCCTGGCACTGACTCCGAAAAACATGTATGATAATAACATTGAGATTCAAAACGCAAATGGAATCTGCATTTAACTTATTTTCTCTATCCTGCAAGTAGGGTCACTAGTTAGATACATGGAGAGATCGGTAGCAAGAAGAGATGGGCAAAAGGCTAATTTCTTCATCCTAGGCCAGACTTCTTTGGTTCAAATCTAAATATCTCCGGAAACTGAGAACTGAGCCTTATTACAAAGGCTGTTATCATTTGTTTTGCATTAGTTATGTTTTCCCACGGATTATCTATCTGGTGGAACAACAGTCAAGTATCCTCAATGGGTGGCCACTGGGTTTACTTTCTAATGCTTTTATGGGTTTACACATAATTCTTTTGCTAACTACAGGATATTTTCTTTAATCTATTTGATTAAGCAAGCCAGGAATTAGAACGAAAGATAATGTTTTCTAACTTCCTTTCTGATGAATAATAAATGTCACTAAGGAATTAGATAGTAGGAGGTAGTTGCCTGGGCCATCTGCTGCATATGGGAACAGAGAAAGATATTAAACTTTAAATTAGGTATTGCTTCACAGAAACTAGAAGATGAAAGGAAATACACACTAAACTGGAAGATAATCATCAATTCTTATCAGTCAACTTATTTCTATGAAAGGGCAAAAAAAAAAACCAAAAAAAAAAAACTAGTGCTTTTTATTCCTGGTCAACATATTTTGTATAGAGTTGAATATGGAAAATCTATAATGAGCAAATCTCTTCTTCAGTTTGATGTATTTTCAGATTTCTACAAGTAAAATGTACAGTTTTTTAAAAAAATATACAACTGATGAACATCTAAAAAAAAAAAAGACTTTTTTTTTTCCCAACATATGTAATATACCAAAGAAAGAGTCTCATTTCCATGGCAACTATATCATAGGTCAAAGGAGAAAAATAGAACATTTATGAGTAAGTGCATTTACTTTAAAAATTATTCACTGAGTTTTGATTGTTAACATTATGATTAATTTTAATGAAAAGAGGAACACTCTCTTAGTTCACTTTTTCTATATAATTATTCATAAGGAAAATATCTATTTATATTCCACAAATTTCTGCTGTTTTGATATGATTTCTGTTTAAACAGGCTTTACAGGAAACAGATTTTTATGAGAGTCTTGTAAATACTAGATAGGATACTATGAAAATAATTTATTGTGGTAGTTAGTAGTATGGCTTCAAAGTCAAGCAAAGAGATTAGATAAAAATTGTGTATATGACATTTGGACAAGTTACTTAATTTCCTTAAATCTCAATTTATTCTTCTTTAAAATGGATAAATGTTATTACTTTCACCAAGTACAGAATATAAAATAACACGTATCAATAAAAATCAGGCAAATTATCTGAAAAGGTAATTCAAAATGAAGACGATGGATACATAATAAACATGTTAAGAACACTCAACTTCATTACTCATTAGATAAAAACACATCTGCCACCTTTCATGTGCTAAATTTAAAAATTTTAAAAGATGAAAAGTGTAGAAGGGAAGAATAATTCTCATGTACTGTTGCTGGTTGTATAATTGAAACAAGATTTTAGAATAACATTTAGGAAGTACCTGAGAAATTTCAAGATGCATCTACTTTTTTATCTGTTTATGTCATGGTTAGAAATCAATCCTACTGAGACACTAAGGGAAATTTACAGCCATGTATGTAAAAGGATCTCTATTGCTGTACTATTTGTACAAGTAAAATATTGAACTAATTTAAATATCCATAAGCAGATGAAGTGACAACTACACTGGGGAATACTACACAGTCTTAAGATAAATGAAGTGAATGTGTATGCAGTGACATTGAAAGATGTCCATAAAATACTGTTTTCATTTTAAAAGATGGAAAAAATCTTAAGTAATATAATCTTTTTGATCATGGATGCATGCTTGTAGAAATGTATTAGGTTTAATATGAAAATGTAAAACGGCATTCGTGTGAATAATATTTTATAAATGATTCAGTAACATTTCTGGCACAAAAAATAGTTAAATATTATTATATTATTATTTCTCTAAGTATTTGATATTTTGAGTCAACATGCATAAATAGCTAATAGAACTGTGGTCTTCTAGAAATGAAAACTTAGAATGAAAACAATCGCATCGAGATAAGGTTGCCATGGGGATCCTTCCAGAGTGTAAACTGCATTATTTTACAAAGAATTTAAAGTATTAAGACATGAATTTCTGTCTCTTCTTTCTGCTGCTGCAGATTAAATACCAAAAGTGTTACAATGCATCTTTCTTCCTCCCTCCTCTTTTAGAAAAAGGCTTTCATCTGTGTTCATATTCTGAATTCCTTGCTTTTTTGTTATTTATTTTAAATGAGGATGATTTGTGTGTATATGATAGAAACCTTAAAATTTAGAAGACAGGACCTGCAAATGCATCAGGTCAGATATGATGAAGATGGATGAGGATGGAATCTGGCAAAGCCAGGGGAGAAGAGAAAGTCTTAATCTTGGCAGGAAAGATTCACATTCCCTCAAACTAGAAAGAAAAGTGGTACAATTTTTATGGGGCAGTCACATGTTTCCCACTGGTATCAACTTCCCAAGGAGACAAAACATCATCTGGAGATGGCTGCATGGCTGCTTTGAGACTGCACCATAGGCTCTGTGTGCACTGGGTCTAGCTTTAACTACAGTGGGTTGATGCATTGGAGAAATCTTCCAACAGAATAGGGTACAGGGTTTGGTAAATAAATTGTAGTGAAAACCAGAGATTTTTTCTTAATCTTTGGACTGTGTAAGTGCCATATATCTTATAAAATGCTATGGGAAAACGGAGGAAGTTGCATTGACTGTCAATAATTAAATTAGATGACTTGCCAACCAGAAAATGGCATTTAAGACAAATATAATTTATAAAAATACTGAAATATGATCTATCTAGTTATACGTACCAGATACACCCATTTCCTGTTTCTAGCTTTAATAAGATCATGTAATTTAACACTTAGTAGATGGTTAATAGATATAAGTTTGATTTTAATTACAGAACTTTAGCATTTTAGAATTAGAAGTGATCATTCTGAAATTTCTTCTCTTTGATTAAAAGAACGACCAACTAAGGTCCAGAGGTATTACATGCCTTTCACAAGGACACATAATGGCTTTCAGGACTTTTCTTGAGACATAAAATGAAATATAGGATAAGTTTTCTAAATTGGATTTGATGATAACTGGTCAGATTTGCCTGATCAGATGGGGATTTGTATTATTTCACCCTATTTATGATTTATACCAACTGCATGGCAAATATTGAGCATGAACTATCTGCACTGACTGTTAAAATGTGAAGTTAAGTGGATTACAATAGTTCATGAGTTCTGCACATTTTTTTGACCATTAAATTTATCATTTGCATCCCTAATTAACACACAAAATAAGTATTTTTTTCTAACACCAACAGAAAAAAAAAAGTGTTTACTGGTTAATTTTCTGTTTATCATTACTTCCAGGAAAAGTTTATAAACTTTACAGGCTTTTCAATTACTTGAGTCCCATTTAAAAATGCATCAACAACTTATTAGCATATACAGTTACAGAATGAACAAACTTGTCAATAATACAGCTAGGATGAAGACCTAAAGTTAAAGTTCCTGGGAAACACAAGCAAAATATGGAACTATCTCACCAAGTTGAAGCAATAGACACTTGTTAACTAGAGAGAGAGAGAGAAAATGATAACAATACATTTAAAAAATTCAGATTTTTCTTTTCTAGCTATTTTGAAATATCCAGTAGATTATTGGAAACTCTAGCCACCCTACTGATCTATCAACACTAGGCCTTATTTATTCTATCAAACTCTTTCTAGCATTAAGACAAGACAAATATTAGAAGTGATGGATTTCCCTATTACACTGATTTGATCATTACAAATTACATGAAAGTATTAAATTATCACACGCACCTTGAAAATATGTACATCTGTTATCTATCAATTATAATTAGAAAAATACAGTTGGGTTAAATGAATTAATTTTTCATATTTAAAATATGGGAAAAATAGCTCATTGGCAATTCAAATAAAAATAATCTAGGTTTGATTTGATGGAAACTCCATATATACTCAGTATAACATGGACAAGCTAATGAGCACTTGGACAACATCATTTGCATTAACACTAGTGATATAGTACAGTGATACTATATCATTTCACATATATAATAAAATATATTAATATTTTATCATATTTTAAAATGAGACCCCCCCCAAAAGAAAACTAACTTGGTCTTCGCTGTAATTCAGAAAGTCGAATTTCTATAAAAGTATAAACAATATTTAAATTCAGATGAGAGACCCATTGCTCCATCTTAAATCACAAAGAAAAATTTTGTTTTCTAAAGCAGCAGTGATTTGGGTAGAAAAATAGAGAGAATGAGAGTGGGAAATCCGGCAATCCAACACAAAATGGGGTCTACCAGTGACTGTGAGATTCTGAGTTGAAGCAAACTGAAAGTCAAAGTAAAATCAAATTTCTGAGTCAAAGTATACTTTCCTTACTATTTCCTTTGTGTCTAACATTTCAGCACAATAGTAATATGTCTCTAAAGATAATCAGAAAAGAAAAATTATATAACAATGCAGATATACTAAGGTTAGACAGGCAATAAATGCATAACCTGAAATGTAGACACACATGTAATGAAGGTGCTTTTTAAAATTATTATTATATTGTACCTGTTAACAGCAGGCTCCATCCCAAAGAACAATAGGTACTTCCTTGTGAGTAGTGAGGCTTTTACAAACATGTTTCAAAGAAATAAGAGATTTTGACTTATAGTTTGTTTGATAGACATTTCATGCTATGACCCTGAGAGGTAGTCCTGGGAGATATTATTACCAATATTTTTAATATAAGAAAGGCAAAATTCAGAGAGCTAAGATATTTTGCACAAATCATAAGAAGTTTTACTACAAATTTGAGGCAAAATTCTTTCTTCACACTCCAGTTAACAAAGTGCTCTTTCAGACTTTTTAGATGTTTTTTTCAGGGTTGAAAAAACAAACAAACAAAAAATTGTGATGGTTAATTCATGCAGGTGGTGTCATTAGTGTATTTTGGAATTTCTTAATCTGGTTCAGATAATTAAAATGTTTCCAGATTATTCTGCTCAGTGGTGGGTATTCTTAACATGGAACAATAGAAATAGTACAGTGTAGGTAAAATTATAATATGGTAAATTTAAGCCTAAGCTCGTATTTTGCCTTGCTCACCTGTAGTCTTGAGCAAATTGCTTAATGTCTTTGAACCTCAATTTTCTTATGTCTAGAATGGTGACAGTAAGTTTTAAAGTATCCAATTTCAGTGCCTAACACATAGCAATTTCAGATTCTCCTTAACTGTATATCCTGTTTCTGGAACTAATTTAGATAAGGAATTTATACTGATATGTCTTCAAGTTTTTTCATCAGCATTGATCTAACAAAGTAGCTGTACTTTAAATAGCTCTACTGCATTTAGCATTCAGCTCAAATTGCTATATCTGCAATTACAGACTTGCAACAGTTCTTTGTAGTTATACTTTCTTGAATCTATCATCAATTGCATTTATCATATGTCTAAAATACCTTCAGAGGAATATCACTTGGAACCTTTGTTTACTGGATTTATGATTAGATTAAAACATAGCAAATAAAGTAACCTGACAAGAGAATGGATGATATGAAGGGTGAGTTGAGAAAAATCAATGAAGCTACAAAAGAAAAATATAAAGCTATAAAGTAAACACTATTGGGAAGAGGAAAATAAATTAAGTGTGCATTTCAACTCAAGTGACAGGATTTTGAAAACATTTATTTCTGAATATTTTAAATTTCTTATAGTTAGTTTACTAAAAAAGAAATTCATATTTTTCCAAAATAATTACCAAAATAAGACATCTGGTTTACTGAATCAATATGCGTTAAGAAAAATAATATTGTGCATTTTTTATCTGTGCCAGATATAGTGCCTACAACTGAACATTATTAGTAATTGACACACGTAATAAAATGTGGTCTATGACCTACGGCTTGTCATAGAAACATACTGAAACAATTTAGCGACTTTTCTGGAGGCATTTCAGTATTCTTTCATTTTCTTACTCCATCTACTCTATTTGAGGTGCTGCATGATACAGTGGGGCACAATTAAACAAGGTGGTCTTAGACCCCAGTCTGCTCAAAGTTGAGGGTGGACAGAGATAGACACAGACATGACAGAATAGAAATGAGATAGATACTCTGTGGTTGAGGGATGCCCAATGAGCTACATGGATCCAGGCAGGAAAAACAATAAATTCTTCTGAGATAGGCTTTAAAGGAGGAAGAATATTTAAAATAGACATGGAAGGATAAATATGAACTAATCAAATATGATTTGAGAGTGGAAAGACATTGTTTTAAGCAGGGAGACATTTACTGAAACATTTCAGAGAGTTTCACCATTACTAGCATTCAGGATCACAGACATTGTCAAATAAAACTGCATCAACTCTGCATCATATGCTAAAATCATTGTTTTGGAGATGAATGTCTAATGTCAATTTTCTTTCTATTTACATTTTTTTTCCTTGGAAAACTTTTATTTATAATTCAGGAAAGATCTCGCATTGCTTTGAGTTGAATAGATTCCATGATCCTGCCTAGCAAACTGGATTAGGTATTCCTCCTCTGGTGTCTGGTGAGCATTGTGTGCACCCCTCCATCACAGGAGGAAGAGAGAACGGCAGAAAAGAAGAGGAGTGGGGAGTTCCATCACAGCACTTGTCAGGTTCAAAAGGCATAATATTCATGTCTGTTGCCCCACTAGGCTGTGTGTTTCTTGAGGACAGTTCTCATCAAAGTGCCTGTCACATAGCAGGTGTTCCTTAAAGATTGAATGAGTTAAATAATGAATGAGAAGAATATGGAAATTTTCCATTGTTTTGATTTTGTAGTAAGAATTGAATACATATTCAAGCAACAGTTCCCTGTTGCCTAGGAAATTGAAGACATACTGCTTAGCTAAGCATTCCATAGCTCTGCAGTCTCTTATTAGCCCATATTTCCAACTCTGTTCCACTGATCTCACATAAGGACCTTATGCAGTCCCCAAACCAGAGTCTTCTCTTGGACTTGACATACCTTCCACTTTCCTTTTTATCCTTTCCCTCTCTCCATTATACTATGAGTAGTGAGTGAGTACTGACTGGAAAGACACAGGTTCTAATCCTAGTTTATTCAGTAATCTTGCTGAGACATTAGGCCATTTGATCACTTTGAATACCCATTTTATTACCATTAAATAGGTATTCATCACTATAAGCTCTATGGTCTCCACCTCTATGTTGGCTCCCATAATCTTAGCTAAAATAGTCTGTGACAATCTCTTTCTGTGCTTTAATTTTGTTGATAGCTTGCATCTCTAATTAGAAACTAGAACAGTACCTGTGTTTCTCTAGACACAGAGTATATGCTTAGAACATATTTGCTGAATAAATAAATGAATGAATAATTGATTCCATGCTTATAGCATACTGTAACTCTGAAGTCCTTGAGGCAAACCTCTGTCTAATACACCTTTGTGTCTATCATGCTTAATTCTGACCCAATCACATTATGGGTCCTCCAGGAATATCTGTTGTGTGGTGAATGCATAGATAATGTTTAACTGTTTCTCATTTAAACCTACAATAGCCATAGTACACAGGGAAGTCAAGACTTGTTTTTATTACTGTATTTAAATCAGGAATTAAATAGAATTCTAAAAACAGTATTCAGCATGTTATCGAATAATTTTATGTAATGTATACAAAGCATGTAATTAAGGTAATACTTTATGGTATTAGAAAAACAGACATGGAATCATATATTATCTATAGAGAAATTAGCATGTCCTGGACACTCATTATAATATATACATATATATGCAGATTTAGTAATAGGATTGATGACTTTACTAAGTTGAATTGTAGCAGGACGAGCCACAGACAAGAAACCCCTAGACATCAAGTTGTGGAAGGAAAGGGCTTTATTCAGCTGGGAGCATTGGAGGACTCATGTCTCCAAAAGCTGAGCTCCCGGAGTGAGCAATTCCTGTCCCTCTTAAGGGCTTACAAATCTAAGGGAGTCTGCGTGAGAGGGTCATGATCGATTGAGCAAGCAGGGGGTACATGACTGGGAGCTGCATGCACCTGTAATAAGAATGGAACAGAACAGGACAGAGATTTTCACAATGCTTTTCCATGCAATGTCTAGAATCTATAGATAACATAACCGGTTAGGTCAGGGGTTGATCTTTAACCAGGCCCAGGGCGCAGCACCAGGCTGTCTGCCTGTGGATTTCATTTCTGCCTTTTAGTTTTTATTTCTTCTGTCTTTGGAGGCAGAAATTGGTCATAAAACAATATGAGGGGTAGTATCCTCCCTTAGAATGAGAACAAAATTGGACTCTACCTCTAGAAAGCCATTCCTGGCAGTCCCTTTAGTGTGGTAAGAAAATGAAAATACAGCTCACCACCTAGTAAAGGGTGACTTTCCAGAACTATCACACACTGTTTTCCTAAATATGCTCTGAAGTTCAACCAGATAATACTATTTTTTATTCACTGAGTTCACATTCATACCTCCATATCTTTCCTGATGCAGTTACTCTACCCCTTGTCTTCACCTATACTCACCTTCAAAAACACATGTCCTGTAAAACACCATTCGGATGCCTCCTTCTCTGGGGAGCTTTTCTTCACAAGATGATTGTATCCGTCCTCTTTGAATCCAGTAACACTCTGTGTACTCCAGTCTTATTTCACATACCCGGTTCCATCTATTTTAGCATGACCCTTGTGCACAGGTCTCATTGCCCATGTGAGCTCACAGGACTCCTTTTTGCTTCCTAGTAGAGTGCCTTAAATACAAATGATATTCATATTGTGCCCACACACTCAGTTCCATTGTACGGAAACTGAATACCCTGTTTTCCTTGAGGGCTGACCTATTTTGTTTAAGAGAAGGGTAATGCAGGCCCTGAATTTCTAGGGTTTTCCAATGTCCATGTTTATTTTATGCAAACAATCTCTCATCCTCATGATGACCGTCAGTCATTGGTGGTCAAAGTTAGGAGGAATGGGCTTGGGGGAGCCTCAAGATCTTAACTTTGTAGTTCAGCTATTCACTCACCCTTTGCTTCTCAATGCCTGAATATGCATGATTTCCAGGTTCCAGGTGGCGTACACGCTGCCAATCTCATTTGGGGTGTATTTCAGAACACAACCTCAGTAACTATGGCAATAGTGACCGATAAAATAGGTAGTGGGACTATTTCTTATACATGAGCCAATGATGTCCTCTGTGTGTTGGGCCACACATACTTCTGGAGGTAGAGACTCAGAAGCCTGCCACAGCCAAAAATCACATTTTTACACATCCAATTTTTAACGAAATGGTGAAAACAAGAAGATTTTTAAACATTTAGGACATGACTGCTAAACATATCCTGTAAAATGTCACCTCACATCTTCCGGCCATTGATAAGATAGAGCCTTGTCGTTATAAAATCCCTTAGTTGCACTTGGGAGCTCTCTGACACAGACTCCCCTCTGAGCTGCTGGTGACATCACCTGGATACGCAAGCTTCTTTGGGATTCTCCTCTCTCTCAAGAATTTCTTGCCTTCCTCTCCTTATGGATGGTTATTCCCTAGTCATAAGCCTCTGGATGGTATCATGCTGTGAGGGACTTCCCCTCTAATTAACCCTGTGCAAAAACTTCCCAATAAAGCTTGCCGAGTGTAACTTCTTATTGTGGCCATATCTTTTTCTTAAATCAGCCCCCAAACCTCTCAAACATGCAAGAGACTAGCTTCAAAGCTTGTTTTTGGCAGGAAAAAAAAAGTAAGATAAATCTATGTATTCCTAGGGAGGAAATGGTTATCAAGATTATATTCACAATTTAGCCTTATAAATAAATGCATTTATGTTGCTACTCTGTAAAAGAAATGAAAATTCTGTCATTTCCCTTTTTGTTCTCTCTCTCTCTCTCTCTCTCTCTCTCTCTGTGGGTGTGTATGGGTGTATCCTTTATATATCCTTTCTTTTTAATGTTGCTTTGCTATATATTTTTTTAAATTTTAACTCACTTTTGATCTCTTACCCTTTTCTCTTTTAAATAGTCTCATGGGTTTTTTTTCTATGTGTTCTCTTGAGAAATAGAAAAATCTTAAGCAGGTATGCATTTATGTGATACATAAAGCACTACATAAGCACAGAGAAAGCATGTTGCAGTGGTATATAGTACACAAACACACACCTCCTGGTACACAAGTAACCTAGCAAGACAATCCACTGAGCTAGCTCTCTGGGACTTGCACATTAGCTACAGAATCTTTAGTCTGAGAAGATTACAAGCTATGATTATTGGCCTCATTACAAGTTTTGTTTTTCTTTATTTAAACTATGTCCTTGATAACGAAAAACAGGTTCACATAGACTTTCTCTCAGTCATCCTTTGCAAGCTCCAGGTCTGGTCACTTTAGCACCCTTCAGACACCATTGAACCCCTCCATGGTTCTCAATCTCAATTAGGATTAATAAGGCCTTGGCGTCCCCTTGTGCTCCATTTCTCCAGCTGTGCTTGAATGATCTTCCCCAAGGTCCCAGCCCCCCATTGCATCAGGAAGGAAGCTCTAGACTTTCATCTGGCCTGATTATGCAGGTATATGTTTCCCAGGGCAGCTGGTTGAGATCTCTGTGGCAGCTTGTCTTCCCCTGGCATGTATGCTGTCACCAAAAGGCACTTTTAAGCCTTCCTTTGCTACATATCCTTTAGAGCTCCTTGCTAGACAAAACAAATCCTTGAGAGAAAAAGGGTCAGTGAAGGGGGGCTGGGGATGCAGGATCACAAAGGAATAGAAGAGGAGGAACAGGAAGAGAGTGAGCAACAACTTCCCTTCTCTTCAAGGGCCCTAATTTAGCATACCACTAACAATCTATCAAAGGACACTTACAAGGGTCTGTGGAAGAAGGAAACCAACATTTACCAAGATCTTGATGTAAAAAAGTAACTATACAGAATGCTTACTGTTGCCCTGGTACTGTACCAGATATTTAAGCACATCAACTCATTAAATCAAACAACAAATCAATCTGATGATGACTCTTATTTTCCTTATGTTGCCATGGTGTAAATGATATAAAGTTATACCACCTGGTTAGTAATGACAGTGGTTTAGATTGCACTCTTAGCAACTGCAGCTCTCTCCTATCAATATCCACAATTTATTCAACTTAATAGAAATCTGAAATAAGTATCGCACCCTAGTTTTTTAGATGAATGCACTGAGACTTGCTGTTTATCCATGCTTGTGGTGTATATCACGATTCCTTCAGAGGGCTACCTTCTGTATTCCATAGGAACTGTGGGGTATACACTACAAGCAGTAAAATAAAATCCTCCGAATGTAGAAAGTTGCTTAAAGACTGCTAGTAAGATGATGAGAAAGATTTCACATACATATATGTCCAGCTTTCACCTTCCAATGCAAGCTGAAATTCTTTCACCTTCCAATGCAAATTGAAATTGATTCCTAAAAGTAACTTGGACAAAGAACGAGGCAATGTCTTTCAAGCAGGATATTTCTGAGTAAAATTTTTGCTGTTACTGATTTGCAATAATGCTAAGCCAAAGTAGTCATCTTCGCTAGAATAACTCCTAAGGTTACTGTGAGCCTCTATCACAGAGATAAACGACATGTGCAATAAAAAATCAATGGCAAGCCGGACTAATAATCCCATTAAGAAAATAGTAATGAAATCATTCACAATTTTACTGGTCATCAAACTACTGTATTTAGAGGAGCAGGTCAGCAAAGATGTGTAGTGGAACTAATCCTTGAGTTTTAAATTGCTGCTTGGGGTACTGGCTTTCTGGTGAGCAATAGGAGGAACTTCACCAAATACGGAAATAAATAATACTGCCTGGAGCCAAGCCACTGTGAGAATGAAGGGTACAAAGGGAGTTAAGACACCTACTGAATCAGCAGGAAAATTTGCTTAAAACCAGATTTTCAGGTTAGCATATGGTCATGTTATTGGGACATTTGATATACAGTTAATGAGGCCTGTTTTGGTTTATTACGGTCTTTTTGAATTACAGTATCCTGTCGTATAGTTGAATTATATGCGACTGAAATTTGACACTGCCCTTACCTTTCTAGTAGGATTCCTTCTTGTTTTTATTTTTCAATGGGTAAATCCAATTCAGAATTTTAAAGGAGTTATTTGCAGCAATCTTTAAGAGTTGTTAACTCTGTCCTCTGTTCACCTATATTCATGTCAATATCATAGCAATGACCACTTCGCATGATACTGAATTTTTAGCATACATGCCTTTGTTTCCTACTAAGTGATAAAATGCTTAAGGGAAGAAACTGTAGCATTATAATCTCTTACTGTTTTTAAATTTTTAGCTTTGATCAAAGTAAATTGTCAATAAATAATAAGTAAGTAAGGGCTGAGTGCAGTGGCTCACGCCTGTAATCCCAGCACTTTGGGAGGCCTAGGCGGGTGGATCACCTGAGATCAGGAGTTCGAGACCAGTCTGACCAACATGGCGAAACCCCGTTTCTACTAAAAATACAAAAATTAGCAGGGTGTGGTGGCACATGCTGTAATCCCAGCTACTCAGGAGGCTGAGGCACATGAATCGCTTGAACCCAGGAGGCGGAGGTTGCAGTGAGCTGAGATAGTACCACTGCACTCCAGCCTGGGTGACACAGCAAGACTCCATCTCAAAAAATAATTAATAATAATAATAACATAACAAGTAAGGAACACTTTATGTTGGTTTGATGGTTATATTTAAAGTTTGATAATTTACAGAAGGGAGTGAGAAGGACATGCTTGATACATTTGGCTTGCTGGTCGAATCCACTCTATACTCCGGGGGACCATTCCTTATGGACTGCATTAGTATGTTCCTTTCCTGCTATCTGACATTCATGTGGGTGTCATCAATCTGAAGTATGGGAAGGAGAAGGGGTAATGAAGTCCTGGAAGGTATTACCTTGGTTTCCTTCCTGCTGGGTTACCACAGTTGCATGTGTCCCCATATCAGAATTCACAGGTGCTGTCCACTGACCCTCTCTATACCATTCTCTTGGTGGATCCTACAACCATCTCCTCTACGTGTTACTTCCAACTCACAGGTGAGAAAACACCTCTGTCACCATCAGGCCCAAGAGTACTGCATCAACCCAAGTTCTAGTCCCTAAACCCCTCCACCCGCTTGAATATAATCCCTTTATTAAACCATCCTCTAGTTTAATAACTATAATCCAGTTATCTAGAATGAGAAAGCTATTCCTTATTGACAAAGAAGATACTAAACTATAAGACTTGACAATTATTTACAGAGTTCTCCCTGAATGACAGGTGTCTTGAAGTAACACAGAAACATAATAAGGAAAAGCTAAATCTGTATAAATTAAAGCTAGGTTGAAAACTTCAGGTCTTTAACTTCTGGCTTTTCCTACATGACCTCAGTAATTTCCATTTTTGTACCTGTATTGGAAGGATATAGCTTGATATTTTACTGTGTTGGGCAAAGAACTAGATGTGGTTATATGAAAGCAGTCAAAAGTCTCAGCCAACAGGAAAGGGAAAAACTAAAGGGTGGTATAACTTAAAGCCACTGCTATGACTGCCATCCATTTATAAGACCAGCTTTACATTTTTTTAAGGACTTTATATTCTCTACATCAAATTGCACAGTGGATTCACTGTAAACAACAATTGAGGCAAGAAGGATTGCCCTCTAAAATTTCAATTCAATTTTATAAAATTGTGCAATACATTTCTTTTTTTCTCTTTCAAATGCCTTTACTGGATGCTGTCCAGTATGTTATAAACACAAATGGAAGAGTGAAATTGAGCAGTGCTTACTGAATTTCTACAATGTTTTAGTAGAAACAAGTAGGATGTTTGGGTTAAAAATGCATAGAAACTTTTTTTTTTTTAAATGTGAGGAAAAACCTTGACTAATAGAAAAAGAAACTATGCATTATGTGATAATACATATTAGCTGACTATAAGATATGTTAAATTGTATCCTTTCAAAGACATGGAAAAAACACTCAGAGTAAAATAGATTGTGAGCTCACTTTTATGATGGAGGAACTTGACTATTATCTACTTACGGGAGGAAAAATGTATTGCTATTGGTACTATTTCTCCTATTTTTTTGTTTCCACGTATCCTATGTGTGACTATTTTGACAATATAAAATGTGTGTTGTATACAGTATTCTATCTTAATTTATATGTGAAATTGGGAGAAGGATTAACTTTTCAGGCTATAAGTATCAAAGTTAAGTGATTATTAAGAAATGCACATTACTTTATTTCCCAATTGTTTATTATTTCTGATAGAAATGATATATTCATTTGTTCATCATTAAATGTTCAGAAAAATATCCAAATTTTATAACTTTTCAGAATACAAAAGTCAATAAAGTAAGCATACATTGAGTAAGTACTTTTTAATAGTATTATTTGGAAAACACATTTTAGTGTCTGCTATATATCAAGTAATGCCCAAATGAAAATACAAAAAAAACAGATCCTAAAAATACTTAAATTCAAATTAAAAAACAGACATTTAACTAGATAATATTCTATGAAGAGCTACTTGCTGAATATCTATACACTGGACTAACTAAAATTAAATCACAAAAGTAAGAGCAACAATTATATTAGTCAAGACAAGTTGAGTTGTACTTTATAACAATCAATTCCCAACTCTATGTGATTTAACGTAATCAAATTTTATTTCTCTCTCAGGCTGCAGGTTGCTGTAGTTTTTATAGATACCCAGGGATCTGACTAACAAAGGCTTGATATTGCCACATGCCTTAATAATCACCATGACAGGGAAAAACCATACATAAACAATCACACACTGAATCTTAAAGCTTCTATTTGGAAGCGAAACTTCCCTTTACCTTTTGTTAATCCAAACAAGTCGTAAAACCACACTTATCATCAGAGGCAATGGGTAAGCACAATATGTTTAGAATAATAGACAAAAAAATAAGAGTCCTCATGATTAACACAATGTTAAATCTGAATGTACAACTCAGAGAATATTCCACGAAGAAGGTAACAACTGCTAAAATAGAAGGCAGATTTTTAAAAAATAATTTTTGTACTCTGACTTGTTCTATGAGTTCTTTTAACTTATATTTTACTTAATAATTTGTGATAATAAACAAGGATGTATTTTTATAATCACTGGCTAGTATCTTTACATATATATATTAAATTCTTATTCATACACATATCCTATGGATATAATGATTCATATTTTAAAAGCCTAAAATATTTCATCAGTAGTTAAAAAATATGTATCCTCATCCTTTATCACATACACACACTGATACATTCATAATTCATTCATATACATTCATAAATGTGACCTGAATTATTTCTTGATTGGTTTTGGTTCTCTCACATGCTAAATATTTCCAGCAGTTGCTTATTCTACGTCATTTTCAAAGCAAAACTACACGTTATGACTTTGATTTACTTATTAAAGGATATTTATGAGTTTTTTTTATGTCTCCATTTACTGGAAGCCCTTTATATTTATTTATTGTTTTTAAAAGAGAGAACAAAAACAAATACAAAATATTTACTTTAGGTAACAGAATATCATGCTTTGCTATTGTTAAATAGAATTTGAACTTGCAAAGGTTGATACCTTCTTCAAAATTCAAAAGTGATGGTGCTAGAGCATATTGTAAACCTAGGAAATTCAATTTACTAGTCAATTGTAAAACAGTCATTACAAAGTAAATGTTCTATTTAAGATGATTCATCTGTGGAAGAAATGATGGCAGATATATATATATCTAGAATGCACATATATATATTTATATAGTTTTAAATGGGTTCGTAGAAAGTTTCAAATATGACATCAGCAAGTTTAAAATATAACATTAGAAGAGATTTCAAAGACTATGGATTCAGGAGAAAAAAGTAATAGCCTTATATCTATTTTTCTTTGGAAGATGATATTGGAACCTGGAACTTTCAGTAATTTATTCAGTTTTCTTTGAAAAAACGTACTTTAATATTTTTGCCAACTATTCAAAACATGCTGCCAAAATCCTACCAGTATTTCCAAATGAATCAAGTTGATTTCCATCTTCATCTACAAATACAGCTTCCTTTCTTTATGAAACTCCTACTTTTCACTGTATTGCCTACTCCAATACTTGCCCTCATTTCCTTCAACTACCTGTCTCCCGTCTCTCCAGTCAGACTACAGTTTCTGGCATAATTGTTCTGACTTTATTATTTTTATTTTCAATTATATTTGCTAGGTTTACAATAGTTTTTTCTATTGTGCTTCAATGAATGTTGCTGGCTTCTCTTTCAGATTATTGGATTAAAGAAATCTGAAAGCCCTGGCTTCTTGATACACATAAAAAATGCTCACACAGTCCTTGAAATGCTCTCAACTAGGTACTACAGCAATTATGGCGCAGATGAGAAAATTGAGGTTCTGAAAACATTAAGTATTATAATAAAAATAATTATAGTAGTTGTGTTTCTACATTTTAGGCACTGTGATGTGTCTGCTATAGAAATTACCTCATTTAATCTATACAACAATCCTAAGAGGTAGATATTAGTATTCCCATTTTATAGAAAAAAATGAAACTCAAAGTTATTAAACAACTCCCATTCAAAATTGCTACAAGGAAAATAAATACATTGGAATAGAGCTAACAAGGGAAGTAAAGGACCTCTTCAAGGAGAACTACAAACCACTGCTCAAGGCAATCAGAGAGGACACAAACAAATGGAAAAACATTACATGCTCACAGATAGGAAGAATCATTATGAAAATGGCCATACTGCCCAAAGTGATGTATAGATTCAATGCTATTTCCATTAAACTACCATTGACATTCTCCACAGAATTAGAAAAAAACTACTTTAAAATTCATATGGAACAAAAAAAGAACCCATATATCCAAGACAATCCTAAGCAAAAAGAACAAAGCTGGAGACATCACACTTCCTGACTTCAAACTACACTACAAGGCTACAGTAACCAAAACAGCATGGCACTGGTAGAAGAACAGACACATAGCCCAATGCAACAGAATAGAGAACTCAGAAATAAGACCCCACATCTATAACCACCTGATCTTTGACCAACCTGACAAAAAAGTTATGGAGAAACTGTTTCCTATTTAATAAATGGTGACGGGAGAACTGGCTAGCCATATGCAAAAAATTGAAACTGGACCCCTTCCTTACACCTTATGCTAAAATTAACTCAAGGTGGATTATAGACTTAAATGTATAACCTCAAACTATAAAAACCCTAGAAGAAAATCTAGGCAATACCATTCAGGACATGGTAAGCAAAGATTTCATAACTAAAACATAAAAAGCAATTGCAATAAAAGCCAAAATTGACAATTGGGATCTAATTAAACTAAAGCATTTCTCCATAGCAAAAGATACTATCATCAGAATGAACAGGCAACCTACAAATTGGAGAAAATTTTTGCAATCTACACATCTGACAAAAGTCTAATATCCAGAATCTACAAGGAACTTAAACAAATTTACAAGAAAAATACAAACAACCCCATTAAAAAGTGGGCAAAGGACATGAACAGATGCTTCTCAAAAGAAGAGATTTTTGCACCTAACAAACATATGAAAAAAAGCTCAACATCACTAATCATTAGAGAAATGCAAATCAAAACCACTATGAGATAGCATCTCAGAATGGCAATTATTAAAAGGTCAAGAAACAACAGATGCTGGCAAGACTGTAGAGAAATAGGAATGCTTTTACACTGTTGGGGGGAATGTAAATTAGTTCAACCATTGTGGAAGATAGTGCGGTGATTCCTCAAAGATATAGAAACAGAAATACCATTTGACCCAGCAATACCATTACTGGGTATATACCCAAAGGAATATAAATCATTCTATTATAAAAATACATGCATCCATATGTACATTGCATCACTATTCACAGTAGCAAAGACATGGAATCAACTCAAATGCCCGCCAATGATAGACTGGATAAAGAAAATGTGGTACATATGCACAATGAAATACTATGCAGACATAAGAAAGAATGAGATCATCTTCTTTGCAGGGGTGTGGATGGAGCTGGAAGCCATTATCCTCAGCAAAGTAACACAGGAACAGAAAACCCAAACACCACCTGCTCTCACTTGAAAGTGGGAGCTGAACAATGAGAACACATTGACACCTTGAGGGAAACAACACATACTGGGGCCTTCGGTCAGGTGGGGAGGAGTGGTGGAGGGAGGGAAAGCATGAGGAAAAATAGCTGATTCATGCTGGGCTGAATACCTAGGTGATTGGTTGATATATGAAGCAAACCACCATAGTACATGTTTACCTGTGTAACAAACCTGCACATGCTGCACATGTATCCTGGAAATTAAAATAAATAATAATAATAATAACTCATTTACAGAGTCTAGGATTTTAATTATTACTATATAAAGCAGTCTACCAAATGGTATTCACAAAATGATTCATAGAAAAATTATTGTGATCTTTATGATTTTTATGACTATTTATATTTTCACCCTAGTTTTCCTATCAGGTTTATATGTCTAAAAGGAAAATATTATTTGTGGTATGGTGATGTTGCCCAAGGTAAAGATGGAGTATTCACCAGAAATCTAACAGTTTAAGACCATCACAATTTTTCATTTGCTTTCAGCACACTGAGATGTGTCACAGTAAAATTACCTTTAGTTCAATAAATTTACAGAATATTTTATTTTTCATATTATTATATTTTAATAATCTACTTTGCCATATCATAGAAAATGATTATAAAGTGATATTTAGAAATGGAAAAAATTGCTTATCATCTCATGGTCAAAAATTAGGATTATCAATCTTCAAAATATAATATGTATTTTTTTTCACTTATAAATCTTACATGCTTTAATTTGCTGAATTTGTTTTGGCATTGTGGTAGACTAATTATACCCATGTACTTTGCTATGTACCTTTGTGTGTCTTTCACTGTGGGTGGAGTACATTCGTCCAGTGCCATGATTTCTATCTTGGTTTTGTGACCTTTTCTGCTTAATAAAATATTAATAAATATGATGTGGACTTAAATATGTGGACATGGCTTGCCTTGCTTTCTTAAGTTCCTATGATCTTCTATAAAATGAACATGACATGAATAACTACTGACCAAAGATAAATAAGTTGGAAAACACATGCAACAGACTTAAGCCCAACCCACAATTCAAAGCCAAATCTAGATAATTCTAAATTGGTCACAGCTGATACACACAGTCTATAAATATTTAAAATTGTTAAGCAGACAAACTAATACACACAACAAGTGGCATTCAATGGTGTGCTGACTAGCAGGTATTTCTGAAAAAATAGACATACTAAATCTGTCTCTTTAAGACAAATGAGTAGCCACTTATTGAAAATGATATTTTTATAGGTCTTAAAAAACATGCAATTACACTTTTCCAAGTTAGATCAGGGAATCCACTTCTTACTGATATCATCACTCTCACAGACATCGATTCAGAACTTGACAGTGTTTCTATAATTAATTCAGAATATTTGTCATTCACAAAACCCTTTTTCATTTTACTCCTGTGTGTTTTTGTCAGCTCCCACATGGTGAGCTTATAATCTTTTCCCCTTGTGGTCTATAACTTCTTTGTAAGTTAGATAATTCATGTCTATAATTCAATTCCAAGTGTCCAATTATGGGGTAAAATTCCATTGATGGCATTGCTTTTATCTTTTTCTCTGTTTTTATTAACTTTTTTTCTTTCATTCCAACAATAATATTGGAAACATTTATAACCTGCAGGTTGTGAGTGTGAGCTCTGTAATTAGAATGTTTGAATTCAACCCTAGTTACATAGTCTTGTTAAGCCTCAAATTCTTGTTCCTGCAAGGGTTAATATTGGTACTCGTCTTTACTGTTGTTGCCAGCGTTACATAAGTCAATATATTTTTAGCACAATGGTTGGCGCATAGAAGTGCTCAAAGGGTAGTGTGGAGACAGTCAGAAAGGGGGACCTGTAGTTATGAGACAGGATACTACGACAGGATACTACCTCTTGGTCTGGCATACAAAGGACCATCACAGTAAGGTCCAAACCTGCTGTGAGAAATCTACACTACCAGATACACTGTGCTATACTTATGCACTAAGAATGCACCTCTCCTCCTTGCTTTAATGTATGCTCTGTTGTTGTTATTATTATTATTATTATTGCTGCCTGTACTATCTTTGTTGGTCTTCTCTCTCTCTCTAGCAGGCAAACTTCTCTTAAGGTTCAACTCATAGAGTAATTCCTATGAGAAGTCCCCTGTGATTCATTTATGATGCATTAGTGATTCCATCTTCCTTATTCCTACTTTTTACTGTAATTCTGAGTCTCTCCATGAAACACCCCGAAGATGATGAGCAGCAAGAGTGTGTAAGGTTTTCTTAGTCATCTCCATAATACTGATGCCTATGATCCTGCTCTGTAAGTGTTGAATGAATGGATGGATGAATGAACATGAAAATGAGTAAGAATGATTTTTCAGTTTTTGGGAAACCAATATTAACATGGTGAGAAGATTCTATATACATATGTATTTCCTGTCAGATTAAATAAACACAGAACTGTCCATAAGTTTAACTTTCCATGGATTTACATGTTAAGAGATCTGTGATTATCACAGAGACCTTTACAAATATTCCTTTATATAGTGTTGCATTATGAATAAATTCATCAGTTACCCATAGTTATATACTTTTGTTATGTTGGATCTTGTCATTTTATTCAAAATTGCCCTATCAATCTGTCACATTTGACATTTCTGGTAAATATTAAGAATTTGGATAGTTTCTGTGAATTTTGCTGTTCTTGTTATGTTCTCTAAATTGGATATTCTCTGTCCACATTTGGAGAGCACAGTTGGATGTCTTTACAAAGTCTCAAATAATTCTGATACTAATTTAACTGTAATAGACTATCTCCGGCATCTTGATTACTCTCAATATTTTTAATGCTCAATGAGGCATTATTGTCAATGGTTTAAAGCTTATAAAATTCAGAAATGAACATCTGCTATCCTCTGCATCTTTACTACGTAAGAAATTCAATTCTAGAAGAAAATCCCAAAACCCTCCAGCATTAGTTGCCTCTCCATATTGCCTTTGATTTCACTGATGTCTGTAATTTATATATGTTTGAGGAGTTTAGCTTTAATAATAATCTTGTCAGACTGGGTACTCAAATAGCCCAGGAATTTTGTAGATGCTTAAGATAAATTACCTGTTGAATGCTCAGCTGACATTAAAAGGTACCTATATTAATTGTCTTTACCACATACAGATAGACGGATGGGCAGGTATGTAGATAAATAGATATGGAGCCTCAGATAAATTAATTTGCTTACAGTTGCATTTAATAAGAATCAAAACTTGGCTCTGAATTCGGTTCTGAAAGATTTCAAATGCCTTAATCTTTCCATGGTACCACATGGGCCTCTGTGCTATTTTGAACTTAAAAGGTGGAACTTCATTGTTGAGTTGGAGGATTTAATAAAGCATTTCATAACCAAGTCATATACACACACATACACACACACACACATACACACATACGCACAGGTACACACAGACTGATTTTGTTCCTCATTCCCAAACTTGGCCAAGTTTTGATATGTAATTCTTATATACCGGGCACAGCATTGAAGACCAGGGATAATTTCCCCCTGATGT
Source organism: Macaca nemestrina (assembly GCF_043159975.1). Taxonomy (NCBI): domain Eukaryota; kingdom Metazoa; phylum Chordata; class Mammalia; order Primates; family Cercopithecidae; genus Macaca; species Macaca nemestrina. The sequence continues at coordinate 178,376,518 of NC_092127.1, read as the reverse complement.
TCTTTTGATATAAATAAGCAGGGAAAAATATTCCAGTCTTTCCCTTGTTAAACAAATGAACATCTGAGTGCCCTACCCGAAATGAAGTCTTTGATGTAATTTTTATAGCTCTTAGCAGAGTTCTGCCCAAAGCACTGTTATAAGATGAATAAGGACATTATTACCAAGTGAACAAAAATGTAGATCCTTGGTACCATGGTTTAAACAGGATTCATGCTTTCACTTAAATATGTAGTAAGTGCAAGACGAGAAAACTAAAATGATCAATTGCACATATATTGAGCAGAATGCTAATTTAAAAATCATATTATGTATATTAACTGATGAACAAGGAAAGTTTCATCATTAAAATAAATATTTGTTTCTCCTGTTATTTTATAGTATCCTGTACAGTTTCAGTGCAGCATTTGTTATGTTTAAGTAAGCATGCATTTATTTTTAATGCTTGTTTTCCATCAGCAAAACTTATGTATCCAGAACAAGAACGAAGTTTGACATATACCTCAATGCCAAGCACATAATAGGTACTCAGTAAATATGTTTTTGCCATAAGTCAGTGAATGGATGTATTGAGATAGTTTTACAATGGATATATTTAGATAGCTATCTAATATAGAACAGCCAATGTAAAATATTGTATTATCTTAGATCATAATTTTAAGTGTTTTAAATTGAAATATAAAATAGCGTAGTGGCAGACACTGGAGCCTGGATGCCTAGGTTCCAAATTCAGTTTTGCCATGTACTAGCTATATGACCTTGGACAAGTTCTTTCATCTCTCGTTGCCCCAGTTTCCTCATTTTGAGTTAATAATATCTACCTCAAAGCATTTTTGTCTTTTAGTAAGCATTTCATGATTTTCATCTCATGTACAGTAAGCGTAACATAAATGTTGCATCTTATTTTTATTTATTTATTATGTTATTGATTATCTTGCTTTTTGTTTCACACTATGATCTTCAGCCATATTGAGAGGGTGGGGTTTATAAAGATAATAATATGCAAGGGATTATTTCTAGTTCTTTTGTTAGCACTTTTCTGGCATGAGAATTTTTCCATAATGGTGGTCACTTTTGCTTCAAGTGTCTTACTTATAATAGTTAAGAAGAGTAAGATAATACATTTAGGGAAAAAAACAAAGAGAAATTAATATATTTTAATGGAAATGTATAAATATTGTAGTCCAACAGAGCTACTTTCAAATTCCAGTTATGACTATGACTTTGAATGAGTAACATTCGGAATTTTTGTCTTCATTTATAAAATGGGACTTGCTTGAACTGTTCTTCAAAACTATGACAGGCAGAATCTTAGCAAAATTGTATAATAATTTCTACAGATAATTTTATGTATCTTCTTTGATTTTTAATACTCTCACTCACCAACTATTTCCCTCCCAAACAGCCTGAACTTGCATGACCCTGTAGTTTAAAATTTGTCCTTTGTTCTCAAAGGAACCAGTGTTAAGCAGTAGTGTATTAGTCCATTCTCGCATTGCTAGAAAGAACTACCTGGGACTGGGTAATTTATAAAGAAAAGAAAATTAATTGGCTCATGGTTCTGCAGGTCATACAGGAAGCATGGCTGGGAGGCCTCAGGAAACGTTCAATCACGGCAAAAGGCAAAGAAGAAGGAGGCAAGTCTTATGCGGCTGGAGCAGGAGAAAGAGATTGAAGGGGGAGATGTTACACACTCTTAAACAACCAGATCTCATGAGAGCTCACTCATTAGTATGAAAAGATCAAAGGGGAAATCTACCTGCACGATCCAATCACCTCCCACTAGGCCTCCTCCAACACTGGGGGTTACAATTTTATGTGAGATTTGGGCAGGGACACAAATCCAAACCATATCAAATAGTAACCTGCAGTATAGTCTAGCAGCCATAGCACTGAAAGAAGCATATAGATCTTGAGTTAAAATCCTAGTTCCTAAAGGAAACAATCAACGAAGTGAGAAGACAATCCAGTGAATGGGAGATTATATTTGCAAATTATCCATATGACAGAAATTAATAACCAGAATATATAAGGAACTTAAACAACTCTACAGGAAAACATTTAATAATCTGATTTAAAAATGAGCAAAAGATCTGAATAAACATTTCTCAACAGAAGATATACAAATGACAAATAGGCATATGGAAAGGCACTCAACATAATTGATCATCAGAGAAATACAAATCAAAACTACAATTAGGTATTATTTTGTAATGATCTCTGATTTTTTTTCCAAACAAATGAACACAGACACCCTAAGCACAAACAAATTAGTCTACATTTCAAGTGTACCCATTTTATCCATTATGTAAAGGACTGGTACATTTTTTTGCTAGCGATGCTATAACAAAGTGCCACAGACTCAGTGACTTAAACAACAGAAATTTATTTTTTCACATTCCTGGAGGCTAGAAATACGAGCTCAAAGGGTCAGAAGGGTTGGTTTCTTTCAAGGCTTCTCTTCTCACTTTGTAAATTGTTAAATTCTCCTGGTTTTTCACACAGTCTCTCCTTTATGTGTCTGTGTCTTCACCTATTCTCATAAAGATACCATAAGATTGGATTCCGTCCCATTCCCATTTGAACTTAATCACCTCTTTAAACACCCTCTCTCCAAATACAGTCACATTCTGAGGTACTGGGGATTATTATATTCACATATGAATTTTCTGGGAGTGAAACTTAGACCGAAACAGATGATAATGTAACAATAAAGTAGAGGATTCTAAGGGAATTTTATCTGGCATTTAAATAATTGTATCTATTTATTAAAAGAAGTTTAACATTTACTAAATATCAACTCAGAGCAGGGAATTACACTATCCTGTGAGAAATTATAATGTAGAGACATATTTCAAAGAAAAATCAGAATTCTGTAATTTTTTATTAATATGCATAACCACCCTGAGATATTATGCTCATTAATAAAAAAGTAAACTGAAGTAAAAAAGTTAAGCTCTAGCTGTTAGATAGCAGTACTGCTCATCAAGTTCAGAACTATTGAACTCCAAAGCCCATCATTTTTTTTTCTTTTATATTGTCTTTTTGCTCTGTTATGCTGGCTCTACAGGTATGTATGAAAAGGCTGGAATAATCATCAATTATTGTTGAGTTTAAGGAATAAAATATTTATAAATACATTGGTTCAGGATAAGCGTTAGCATATGACCTTAATACTCATATTCACTAAACACTGTGTACCCGAGTGCAGCCAAGTGGATCAAAATCTTCTCTCTCTGGTTCCAGAGTGATAGATGCTGGGTAATAGAAATGTCTGATGTGGTCTAGCAGACAGCATTAAAGGATGAATCCAACATTTTCCAACAGTAGCAAGAAAGTGAACAATACAGGCCGAGAAGTCAGTACAATGAGAAACTTAAGACTGGGAGGCTGTGGTGAGATCGTGAAGCAGGAGAGAATCTGGCTAATTTATACAAATGGAGATAAATACTTGGAAATGACCAGAAACCAAATCAGAGACAGATTTCAGAGGCATGAAATGCCACATGAAAAGATTTATATAGTAGTTTTGAAGCCAGTGGTTCTAAACAGTTATCGTGCAAATAAAACATCAGGATTGCTGTGATTAACCCCAGAGTTATTTACTTTGCACCCCAGAAAATTCTGAGCCTGGGCTTTTAGATATCACACATGGAGGCCCATGTCTGTAAGTAGTGGGCAACCAGAAGAGGCGGTGAGCAGTATTCAGTGGCCAAGTGAAAGAGAAAATATAGCAATAAGGACTGGGAGACTGAGAGACCAACTAGGAGATGATTTCAGTAGATGCAAAGATAGTTATAAATCCCAGATATTTTGCATTTCAATACACAGATAGTATTCTTTTATTGAACTTAATGCAAGGAAAGTTGCTTGTTATTTTAAGTTAAGATTGAAACTGTGTTCAGTCACAAATAATCTCAGAAAGCATTTGAATTCTCTGTAAGCATCTTGGCTGCTTATTGGATTGTTTTGTTTTTCCTTTAGCTTAAATCTAATGAGATAAGAAAGCCACTAAGAAAGGATTAGTGATCCCTGACCTGTTCCTCTAAGATGCTTTTACCACTAGTATTATGAATCAACTGAGCTGACTTAAGTAAAATAAACGACATCCTTTACTCTGTTTAATCTGGCAGTCAGAGACACCAAGGTCTTTTTTAATGTTCCTGCCAAAGGTTCCATTGAGTTCATCACAAATCCTTTCTCCTCTGGAAGGGGGATATGGCCGCCTTTTCTAGTTGTCTGCCTGTTACCAAGAGCAATCCCGGGAGAAAGCGAGGAGACTGACTCAAGAGGCCATATATAAAATTACCCACAAGTATGGTAGAGCCTCAGTTAATCAGAATATTGTTACAACAGAGGCTGCCAATGTAATAGATTTTCTTGTTAACAAAAGAATAATTCTATATGTTTGTGATTCAACCTTTGTTTAAAATCATGAGGCAAAGATAATTTCCATTCATGTCTACAGCTGCCCTTTGAGAAGCAGCATCTACACAGTTTCACCCAGAGTGGATACTCAAAGCAAAATAGAACAAAGAAGTAAGCAATTATTGAACCAGACTTCTGTCTTCACATATTCAATCTAGTGAATAACCTTTAATTTTACAGTAGAAAGAGAAATTCTAGTCTCTCTCTTCTCTATATCTTTACAAGTACCTTCGGCTAAATCTTTTTTTGTGACTAGAGAAATAATATATCTTTATTATTGAACAGTTAGAAAATAAAGACAACCAAATTAAGAAATTTAAAATACTCATATTCTCACTAGAAAAGATAAACATTTTAAACTCAATAAATGTTTATCTTTTATTTAAACATTTATTTAGTTTAATAGACTAAAGTAAAATACTTTAAGGTATTAGTTTTTTTAAAGACATTCATTTGTTGTTTTGGGGGCATATATATATATATGCAAAAAATATGTGTGTGTGCATATATACATATATACATATCTTTAGGTCCATATATTTAAGCAGAATGCATATATGCATAAATCTGAGAACAAACAGCCAAATCTATATCCATATATATATAGTTTATGGAATAAAGAATAGGTCCATATACAACTTTTGCTTAGGACTGCAAGTTTTAGCCAGTAGGCTTTTACATGGATTACTGATTAGAAATAGCTCACCAACAACCTTTTATCAAACTATATTTCATAAAACGTAATTAATCCATTCACTCATTTACTTATTTATTCAACATTTATTGACTCACTGCTCTGTCTAAAACTCTGTGGTCAGCATCATTGGAAATATACATATGCAAAGTGCACACTTCCAAATGCCAAACAGTTTATACAGCAGTTCCTAGGCTTATGAAAGAGCCAGTTCTGTCTTTTGCACACAGCCTCCTAGCAGTGTCTGTCTGTGCAGTCCGCTTAACTCATTTGCTGACAAGCCTTATGACCCTTCAGAATATGATAAAACTTCTCATGTACCAAGAAAAGATAACAAAAAATATTCAACCTCCACTCTGTGGCCCAAATGCTTCTGGTGCTCCACCGGGGCCTACCATGGGGAGGCAGGAGGGGGGAGGGATTGCATTGGGAGTTATACCTGATGTAAATGACGAATTGATGGGGGCTGACGAGTTGATGGGTGCAGCATACCAACATGGCACAAGTATACATATGTAACAAACCTGCACGTTATGCACATGTACCCTGGAACTTAAAGTATAAAAAAAAAAAAAAAAAAGGAATGTTTTTCAACCATGCAAATAAGGAATGTCTCTAGGGCAAGCTTTTCCCTTAACATACCTTTTTTTTTTTTTTTTTGAGGACTCCAGTTACAAGATACAAGATGGCTGTATATGTAAGAAAAGAATTCAGTAGCTGGATAAACTCTTGGGCCACCCAGCATCTCATACCCTTTGGGAGAAAACTCTTCATTCTTTGGTTGATATTCATATGGCCTGTGGAACCTGGATTTCAATGAAATTACTAGTCATTCTATTTTTATTTTTAATGCCAGAGAGAGCACCAAACATAACACTGACTTTTGTACAGTACTGCCATGATTAACTTACTAGAGTTCTAATTGACATAAACTATTTTGAGGCTATTAGGTTGTGCTGTTTCTGTTCAGTAAAATCTTTTTTGAAATGAAAAGACCAGATTTCAATTTGAACCAATTTTTTAAAATTTTTTGTTTGTTTAGCCTTAGAAATGTGGTTCAATTTGGTTAATTTAGATTATTTGGGGCTTATAAATTGTGCTGTTTCAATCTGATTTCTGGTTTATTTCTTAATAGATACAACCTGGTGGTCACTTTAACCTGATTTGTCTTTAGAAATAATGTCATGCTGAAATCAGAAATTGTCTACTGAATTCTGTAGTTTAAGAGTGGTAAGACTTACCATTCATTCATTTATTAATTCATTTATTCAATGAATTCTTCATGTGTGTTTATAAGGCATCAGGTTCTGTGTTGGATGCTGGATGTTAGACTAATTGAATAAGATATGATCATTCAAAAATTATATAGGACAAAATATTTTTAATGAGTTATGCCTATGATGCCAAGAGAATACAAAATGTTGGTATGTTATAAAGTCTGTGGTTTCTAGGACTATTTTTGAAGAGAATAGGATACAGAAGGTATTGAGAATGAACTAAAATGCCGTATTTGGGAGACATGGAGTAGTAGTATACTATGGTTGATGTTAATACTGGGCAGGTTGAAGTCATGAAAGAGTGTTAGGAAGGGACCATATCATTAAGGGTCTTATTTGTAAGTCACCATATAAAAGTTCTATAGGAATTATGAAGAACTTCTTTCAAACATTTTTGTATTCAGAATTTTGGTTGTCCTAAGAACATTTATAAACAAATATGATAGGGTAGTAACAATTAACAACAATATGCTTCAAATTATGTTTTCCTACATTTTTTCTCATGCTATGCTCTCATCCTGGAATGACTTGGTCTTTGATTTCTATGTGAGAAGTTTTTGTTTATAAAAAATTATTAATTTGAAGGTCATTGTTCTAAAAAACATTTTTTTTTTAAGAGAAAAAAACCCTCCTTGATATGGTTTTACTGTGTTTCCACCCAAACCTCATCTTGAACTGCAGTTCCCATAATCCCCATGTGTTATGGGAGGGACCCAGTGGGAGGTAATTGAATGACAGGGGCAGTTACCTTCATGCCCTTCCTGTGATAGTAAGTGAGTTGTTCTCACAAGATATGATGGTTTTATAAAGGTCAGTATCCCTGCACATGTTCTCTTGCCTGCTGCCATGTAAGACGTGCCTGTGCTCCTCTTTTGCCTTCCACCATGATCATGAGACCTCCCCAGCCATGTGGAACTGTGATCCCATTAAACCTCTTTTTCTTTATAAATTACCCAGTCTTAGGTATTTCTTCATAGCAATATAAAAATGGTCTAATACACTCCTATTCCCCTAGGCAGCCTCACTCCTTCTTTAGCTCCTTTAATACCACATTAAGACCCAATTCATTGCAATTATATCGACATTGCATCTGTCAGGTTTCTTCATTTGTCTATGAGATTTATGTGAAAGTGATTGTGACTAACTCATCTTTAAATGCCTTGTGTCTAGCTTATGGGGAGAAAAAATGGAACAGAGAGTCAATCTGTGCTTACTGTAAGAATGAATGTGCCATAAGCCTTTCTAAATAAATATTAGGTCCCTAATCAATACTGTTTTGCCTCCTTTCTCCTTTGGCATTAAAAACAACTTCAATTGGATTTTTTAAAATAAATTGTATGTCTTGTTTACATCTGGTTATTAAGTAATACATGTATTTTGTCAAATTTTTAAAAAGTATAAAGAGCAAAGAAAAGTGAAAACATAGTAGGGTCTTACCACCTAGAGATAACCAATGGTAACATTTCAGAATATCTGCTTACAAGTTTTTCAACTGTTAGTATAAAAGATAGGTTTTAAAAATTTATTTTGTACTGTACACATTGTCTTGAAATCAGTTTAATTAAACTTAGTATATCATGAAAATGTCCAGTTTATTAAAATTTTCCCTTGTTTAATTGTTAAATGACTGTATGATATTCCATCACCTTGGTCTGTCATAACGTATTAGCTATTTTCCTTTTTAAAACATTTATATTTTCTTTTGTCTAAAGAGATTTGCTTTGTCATAATAAATAATGTGAAGAAGATTCTTATGCCTATATCTTTGATTGCACCTATAACTAATTTTTTAAATGAGAGTTATGTAGAAATTAAATTAATAGGTAAAAGAAATGCAAGAGTTGAGACCTTTCATATACTTCCAAATTGACAACTGGAAATGTTAAATAACAATTACTGCCATCAACAATGTCTGACAACATGAATTGCCTTAAACTGCTATATATTGTTACCATTTTAAAAAACTGTCAATATCAGTAGTGAAATATGCTATATAATTTCTGAACTTTCATTTGTCTGATACAGAAGTTTAGCAATTTTCATATTATTAAACAATTATTCATTTTCTAATTTATATATTATTGTAACTATGTAATTTGATTTGGCTCTGTGTTCCCATCCAAATCTCACCTTGAATTGTAATAATCCCCAAATGTCAATGGTGGGGCCATGTGGAGATAACTGAATCATGGGGGTGATTTCTCCCATGCTGTTCTATTGATAGTGAGTAAGAGCTCATGGTTTTATAAGGGGCTTCCCCCTTCACTCTGCTCTCATTCTCTCTTCTGTCTCTCCGCAAAAAGGTGCCTTCCATCATGATTGTAAGTTTCCTGAGGCCTCCCCAGCCATGCGGAACTGAGTCAATTAAACCTCTTTTCTCTATAAATTACCCTGTCTCAAGTATTTGCTCATAGCAGCATCAGGCTGGAATAATACACTGAGTAATTAATTTGTAAATTTGCAAATATTTTCTATCAATTATTAATTTGCCGTAATTTCTATTTCTTAAGAAGCTTGTGATATATGGCAAGCATATTCCTCTACTTACATTCTAATTTTGAAGTATTAACTACAAGTTCACAAAACAGTCAAATACTAGTAATGACGATGAGTATCCTTTTATCCTTGAGTATGAGAATAATGTATCTTTATAGCATGACATAATTATCTTAGTTTTAAAGATTTTAAATTGATTATCTTCTTTTGAATGAGGAAATATAATTTTTTTCTTATTTTACTAAATTTTATATTATTGAGGAATGGATGATATGCTTCATCAAATATTTTATGCATTCAACTAGATGTATTTTTTTTCTCGTAACTGCAGTAGTGAATTACAGGGATTAATACCCTAAAATTGAGCACTTTGTACATCAGGATAATTTTCTACATTTTTATTGTTTTCCTATTATTTCAAGGACATGAGGACTCAACTTGTATTTGTATTTAAAATAATAAATGAGTTTTATTGCTCACTAGTTTTCTTTTATTAAGATTACGTTGTCATGTTTCGACTTCAGGGCTGGTTGATCGAATACTTTGTATGGTTTTAACTAAGTAAGTAATTATAGGTTAGTTAAAAGTATTCCTTTTTAGAAATAGAACTGTCAGCTATAGTTACTACCATCTTATTTCAGGGCAGTATCACATTTGCTTGTATTATTTCAGTGGTCTCGTAACCAGTGTCCTTGCATTTATTCTGGTGAGCCCACATTCTCTTTTTCACACAGCAGTCAGTGACCCTTTCAAAACAGAAATCGAATCATGTCAGTCTTTTGTTTAAAATCCTCCAAAGGCATGTCGTCTCACTCAGAGTAAAAGCCAAAACATTTTTATCATGAATTCATACTCTACTACTTGTACTGTATGGAAAAGTACTGGTCACTAATCAATTTATTGAATACATAAATAAAGTAGGAATGCAGCATGGTTAGGAGGGGGTATATACGGCTTCTCACAGTATTAACCTTTGTCCTCCAACTCCAGATAGAACTTACTCGCTCCCTCTAGAATCTCAATATTTCTATTCAGAGTCATCTGAATGTTACAGGAATGGGATGGTGATGTCACTGTAGGAAATGTAACAGACCTTGGTATAAAATAAAATGGAGCATCAGATAAATAAAATATTACAAATATACACACATATTTTTGTGTATATCTATATGTATTTATGTGTGTACATAAATAATTTTATGTGGACATAAGTTTTTTTTAAACCCACATACATCATATAATATTAAATATGGGTATTTTATTCTGCAGTAATATAAACTTGAAAATATTTTGCTTGGTAAAAACTCAACCCAAATGATATCATGCTTGAAATTCCATAGAATATCCTACTTCCATTGTATTTGATTCTCTCTCCAGCTGCATTATTTTTATGTAGTGATTCCTCTATAATTATGCACTTCATATGACTGTAAATCCCACCCATGTCAAATACAACTTAGACTTTAAAAACATTTTGCTTTCTGAATATATTTGGAAAAACATAAGATATTAAAGTATTGTTTCAGGTATCTCTTCATTTCTTTATGCCTAAAGAGAATGTTAAAAGGTACTCAGTAATTCTTATTAAAATTGTTTCCCTCAGATTATAAAATGAAAGATTAGAACCACAGACATTTAAAAAATGCTTGTTTTCGTAGCAGGTTTTAATTAGCAAATTGCCTGAGAACTATAATATACAAAATCTTTGCTTTGGTCTTGGAAGTTGCCTTAGAGAAAATGTTTAATTTTGAATTTTCATTTATATTTTTAATATTGTTTGGTAACACTACAAAATGAGGTCTCCCGAATCTGTTCCACTACAAATAATATGCAGTATATAGATTTATAGACTTGGTAAACAAAAATGTAAAATGTTTATTGCATGAACAATTTAGGGGAATATATATAATATATTTGGGTAATTTAGTTCCTAAACTCCGTAAGAGTGAAGCAAAAATAGGCTCTTCTTAAGCACATTTTCAAGACAGTGGCATCGAGTAAATGACTTAAACACATGCCACGTTTAAATATGTTTTATTTCTACACTGAAAAAAATGACCAATAGTTTTTATATTATTTTATTTATATTTATTTCCTTTTCTGAAAAATATATAGGAGGAACTAGAGGCAATAGATGTTTTCCTAATGGAATGGAAGGAAGAAAGAGAGGATGGCAGCGAGGAAGAAATAGACTATTTCTCAAAGAATTAGGTTCTTATTTGTTAATAAATATGTTTCAAGGATCTATTATGGCCAAAGTGAGTTACAGTTTACTAAGGAAAATATACAGATAAACAACAACAGACTAATAAATTGCTTTAATGGATCTAGAAATAAGTACAGGAACAAAAACACAAAGAGCCCTGACACCTTTTTTTTAAGTTTTAAATTATGTTTTCAAATTTTTGTTGGTACATAGTAGGTGTATATATTTCCCGGGCACATGAACTGTTTTGATACAGGCATGCAATGTAAAATAAGCACATCAAGGAGAATGGGGTATCCATCCTCTCAAACATTTATTGATTGAGGGAATGGATACCCCATTCTCCATTATTGAGTTACAAACAATCCAATTACACTCTTTTAAGGTATTTTAAAATACACAAGTTCTCATTGACTATAGTCACCCTACTGCCTTGTCACACATATACTGCTTTAACATTCGGTGCGTTTAGCTGCAGAAGGTACAAGGGGCGGCTGCTGTTTAGATTTTAGCCTATTTGTGTAAGATCGCGAGGTCTTACTCGATACGTGTTGAATAAAGAATCCCAAGAATGATGGATAAATAAGTTATGGCTACTTAACTGTGTTGCATTATGATAGGATCTATGACTTTAAATCCATCACTTCTGTCCCTTCAATATTTGTTTTCAGCAATACTTTATTCTGAGTATAGTTTAGAAAGGATGCTACTTTTCCATGTAGCAAAAAGTTCATTGTATTGAGATGGATTTTTAGGTTCTTGTCTTGGATTTATAAATGGCACTTGGATTTCAACAAAGCTCCTAATATTCTACAGCCACCATTTTCTTAAAGCTTTGCATGGCTTTTTTTAAGGACACTGTAGCATTTTGTATTTCTCTGAGTTAAACACAAAATAATGCAACATTACCCTTAGAATGCTTTTGAACACTCCTAATTATTAATATAATTTTCAGCCCTGGTATTTAAACTCATTTTTATTATAACTCTCATAAGCATGTTCACAAATAAATATTAAAATAAAATGTTTTCCTTTTTTAAAAAAATACAGACCTAACCCTAATCTATCATTAATCATGGCAATTACTTAAATTTATGTTAGGTGATGATATTGTAGATACTCCCGATTCTATAGGAAATTGTATACCCTGTTGACAGTGTCCTGGTGAGAAGGGATTGGTATCATTGCACCATTCTCTGGGACTTCTGTTTTGGAAATGAGTTTGGTAACCTAACAATGAATATTTGCTTGATTTCTAGGACAAAATATGTACAATTTTCCCTCTGTCATTAGGGTAGGTGTTCGTGGTATGAAACTGATGAATGTGTGGCCTGTCAATGAACCTCACGAAAGGTTTCCAACTTGAAATAATGTCCTAAGCTTAGAAGGCAGTTTGGCCGGGCGCGGTGGCTCACACCTGTAATCCCACCACTTTGAGAGGTCGAGACAAGCAGATTACCTGAGGTCAGGAGTTCAAGACCAGCCTGAACAACATAGAGAAACAGCATCTCTTCTGAAAATACAAAATTAGCCAGGTGTGGTAGCACATGCCTGTAATCCCAGCTATGAGGGAGGCTGAGGCAGGAGGATCACTTGAACCTGGTAGGCGGAGGTTGCAGTGAGCCCAGATCCCTCCCCTTTGCACTCCAGCCTGGGCAACAAGAGTGAAACTCTGTCAAAAAAAAAAAAAAAAAAAAAAGACACTACCAAATCACCAATTTAAATAAGCAAAGCATCTCTGCAGTTAAGTTGTCGTATTTTTGCATTCAGTTTTTGTTGGAGGGAATAATTCAATTTAAAAAGGCTAAATTGAACAGTTAATTTATTAATAAGCATTTATTTTTTGGAGACAGAGCAAGATATTGTATGTTTTTTATTTTATGGATCAGTAATGACACGTTTCAATTACCTTCAGTTCAGTTTCACGTTTTAAATTCTTTAGAAATGATGCTGTCTTCTAAAGAGGAAAAATGATTCAAAACATGTTTACTTAATTCTCATTTTTTCAGTCAATGTGTGCAGAGTTGCAGGCACTCTGGGATCCAAAAGTTTTTTTGTGAATTTGATGTTTTACTTTTGAAATTTTGATAATTGTCAGCCCCGGTAATGGTTGACAATGAGAACTCGAGTCAGACTACTGACTTCAAATCTTGACCTGACCATTTAACAAGTGTATATTCATGGGAAATTTACCAAATTTTCCGAGTGCAGTTTTCTTATCTGTAAGGAAACAGTTATAGAACCTTCCTCAGAGTTTTCATCAATTAAATGAGATAACATTTAACAATTGCTTAGGCCGGGTGCGGTGGCTCACGCCTGTAATACCAGTACTTTGGGAGGCCGAGGCGCATGGATCACGAGGTCAGGAGTTCGAGACCAGCCTCACCAACATGGTGAAACCCTGTCTCTATTAAAAATACAAAAATTAGCCAGGAGTGGTGGCACGCCTGTAATCCCAGCCACTGGGAAGGCTGAGGCAGGAGAATCACTTGAACCAGGGAGGCAGAGGTTGCAGTGAGCCGTGATTGTGCCATTGCACTCCAGCCTGGTTGACAGAGCAAGACTCTATCTCAAAAAAAAAAAAAAAAAAAAAAAAAAAAAAAAAAAAAAAAAAGGCCGGGCGCAGTGGCTCAAGCCTGTAATCCCAGCACTTTGGGAGGCCAAGACGGGCGGATCACAAGGGCAGGAGATCGAGACCATCCTGACTAACACGGTGAAACCCCGTCTCTACTAAAAATACAAAAAAATTAGCCGGGCGTGGTGGCGGGCACCTGTAGTCCCAGCTACTTGGGAGGCTGAGGCAGGAGAATGGCGGGAACCCGGGAGGCGGAGCTTGCAGTGAGCCGAGATGGCGCCACAGCACTCCAGCCTGGGTGACAGAGCGAGACTCCATCTCAAAAAACAACAAAAAAAGAATGGCTTAGAACACCCTGGCATATAAACATTAGGTATTTTATTAAACAAGACCCATCTAATGGATCTTCAACTATGTGGCAAGCACTATGCTAGAAGCCTGAGATGCAATGGAGAGCAAAATAGTTATTTTTCTCTTTATTCACTTGGATAAGTTTATTTATTAATATAATTCACAAACCATAAAGTTCGCCATTTGAAATTATGCAATTAAATGAGTTTGGCACAATTCACAGAGAGTGTCCAACCATAACTGATAACTTTTTTCCCCCCAGCTTTACTGGAATAGAATCGGCACACCCAAACTGCATATAATTAATATATAATTAGACATGTTTATATTCCTGTTACCTTCACCACAATCAAGGTGACAAACGTACCCATCACCTCTAAAAGTTTTCTTATGTCGCTTTGCTTTTCATTGGTTTGTTTGTATTGAACACTTAACATGAGATTTACCCTCTTAGCCATTTCTAAGTGCATGATACTTTATTGTTTAATATAGGAACTATGTAGTTCAGCAGATCTCTAGAACTTATATAACTTTAACTTTATACCCATTGAACAACAGCTCCTCATATTCCCCTCCGTTCACTCCCTGGTAACCACCATTCTATTGTCTACCTCTATAAGTGTGAGTATTTCATTATTATTATTACCATTATTATTTGGAGATGGAGTCATGCCCTGTTGCCCAGGCTGGAGTGCCGTGGCTCAATCTCAGCTCACCGCAACCTCCACCTCCCAGATTCAAGCGATTCTCTTGCCTCAGCCTCCCAAGTAGCTGGGATTATGGGCATCCACCACCATGCCTCGCTAATTTAGCTGGGATTACGGGTATCCATCACCACACCTGGCTAATTTTTTTGTATTTTTAGTAGAAACAAGGTTTTGCCATGTTGGTTAGGCTGGTTTCGAACTCCTGACCTCAAATGATCCACCCGCCTCAGCCTTCCAAAGTGCTAGGATTACAGGTGTGAGCCACTGCGCCTGGCCAGTGTGACTATTTTAGATGCAGCATTTGTCCTTCTGAGGCTAACTTATTTCACTTAGCAGAACGTCTTTCAGGTCCATCCATTTTGTTGTGAATGGTAGGATTTCTGTCTTTTTTAAGGTTGCATAATATTTTATTTTGTGTTTATACCATATTTTCTTTATTCATTTGTCAGTGAACATTTCAGTTTATCTTGGCTATTTTGTTTAATGCTACAATGGACATGAAGTGCAGATATCTCTTTGAGATCCTAATTTCAGTTCTTTTGAACATCTACCCAGAAGTGGGATTGGGATTCCTGGGTCATACCCTAGTTCTATTTTTAATTTTTTGAGGAACCTTCATACTGGTTTCCATAGAGACTGCACTGTTTTACATTCTCACCACAGTCTACAAAGGTTCCTTTTTCTCCACATAGCCACCAACAACTGTTATCTTTTTTGTCTGTTTTTATAATAGCATCCTAAGAGGTTGGTGATATTTTATTGTGTTTTTTATTTGCATTCCTTGATGATGAGCAGTATTGAGCATCTTCTGATATACCTGCTGGCTGTTTGTATGTCTTTCTGGAGAAATGCTTATCCAGGTCCTTTGCCCATCTTATAACTGGGCTTTTTTTTTTTTTTTTTTTTGGTCAATGAGTTTATAAGAGAAGCACTTCTAAAGAATTCTTGCAGAAAGAGATAGGGAGGAGAGAGAGAGAGGAGAACTAGAACTATAATAAAATACAGTATGTCTGTATTTCACAAGGTAAACCATGTTTATAGTCCTTCAGCTTACTACTGTGATTGTTCTTATTTCAACATTATTGTGTTATTTCAGATATAGGAAGTATTTTTAGAAAGACGTAGAAACTTGAAACAAATTGACTCGATGCTATTTGCCTCTGGGAAACTGGGGAACATTACTTCCACATTAACAATATCTTTTTATGGTAAGTAATAAAAGCTAAATTAGTGAACACTAGATGGCGGCATTTAAGAAAAATTAAATCAGAGTAAGCTACTGTGCCACATTAAAAAAAAAAAAAAAAAAAATCAGACGTCTCTCCCAACAATGACTTGTTTTTCTCATTTATTTGTTTGTTTTGTTTACTATTTGAAATAAGATTTTAGAAGTCTGGAGAAAAAAATTAAATAGGTGGGAAGGTACTGAAATATATTTCTCTTGTTTTACAGGTAGAACTCATTGAACACTTGACTCCTGAATGATCAGATCTGTGTTTGAGTTGTTCGGCTAATCCTAGGAGAGTGATTAAATGTTCATATGTAGTATGAAAGGACAAAAGTTTAGGTAGGTGTTTGCTAAGAGGAAACATTTTTGAAAGAAACTCATTCTGAGTGTAATGCCAGGCATTTAGGCACCAATGATTCCAGAGTTGTTTTTTTTTTTTCCCCCAACATACAATAATGGGTAGAATTAATTGAGTGCTTAGGGAAGTTCTAAGTACAAGGATAAAAACTTTACATATATCACCTCACTATATCTTTCAACAGTCTAATGAAGTAGGTATATTTTTGGTCCTGTTTTGTAGATGAAGATTTGGAATTTTAGGTTTACGAACTTGTGAAAGTTTATACCATTTTAAATGGAGAGTTGAGTTTCAAATACCAAGTCTACATTATTTTGAGTCTAGACTGAGATTTTAACCATTTCACAGATTTTCACAGACCTCAGATTTACAGATTCCTGTAAAATGCACAATTTTGAAACATAGTGATAGCCTCAAGCTAAAGTTAAATGTGACTTTGAAATGGGTTGAACTGCAGATAGGTACCAAATTCCTTACAAATAAACAAACAAACAAACAAAAAAGTAAACTTTTGAACTCATTATCCACAGAAAATATTGGACTCTTTTGATTTTGTTATATCAGAAAATTCGATTAAAATTAATTTTATTTGTATTTATCTTAATTGCTGTTTTGGATAAATTCAGATAGTTATTCATGTAAATTAATCTCTAAAATATTACAGAAAAAAATTATATATTTTATCCTTAAAAGTAAACAATTGATGAGATTCAAATAAAAAGAAACAATCAAATTATTGTTTTTAATATAGATACGCCGGGCGCGGTGGCTCAAGCCTGTAATCCCAGCACTTTGGGAGGCCGAGACGGGCGGATCACGAGGTCAGGAGATCGAGACCATCCTGGCTAACCCGGTGAAACCCCGTCTCTACTAAAAAATACAAAAAACTAGCCGGGCGCGGTGGCGGCGCCTGTAGTCCCAGCTACTCGGGAGGCGGAGGCAGGAGAATGGCGTAAACCCGGGAGGCGGAGCTTGCAGTGAGCTGAGATCCGGCCACTGCACTCCAGCCTGGGCGGCAGAGCGAGACTCCGTCTCAAAAAAAAAAAAAAAAAAAAAAAAAAAAAATATATATATATATATATATATATATATATATAGATACAAGTCACATGATTTGGCTTCTATGTAACTTATACAAACATATAGCGTTTATAGTTTCAAAGGGTTTATAACATCTAAAATTTACAAAATGCATATTTTGAAGCTTAACTCCAAAAAGATGTGCTTTCTAAAAATGAGAGTATATAACAACTCAATTGTACACCTTTATGTGACTATGTTAATATTTTATCTTAGGGAAACTAATATAAAACTTAAATCCTTATAAAATTATGAGAAAAACTGTTAATTGTCAACCTTTATTTTGGGGTGGGAGATCCAAAGTAAAGGAAGGAAACATTTAATTACAACTTTTTCAGATTCCTGATGATTTGTCATTTAAAATACTGGGTTTCATTTTAATTTGGGAGATAAAAGTAGACGTTTGTTACATGAAATTACAATATCAATCTGTTCGACCACTTAAAATATACATATATATATACACACATACACACACACACACACACACACACACACACATATATATATATATATATTTTTTTTTTTTTTTTTTGAGATGAAGTCTTGCTCTGTCGCCCAGGCTGGAGTGCAGTGGTACAATCTCCACTCACCGCAAGCTCCGCCTCCCGGGTTCATGCCATTCCCTTGCCTCAGCCTCCCAAGTAGCTGGGACTACAGGCACCCACCACCACCCCTGCTAATTTTTTGTATTTTTAGTAGCAATGGGGTTTCACCGTGTTAGCCAGGATGGTCTCGATCTCCTGATCTTGTGATCCATCTGCCTCAGCCTCTCAAAAAAATATATTTTATCATAAATTGATGTAGACAATGTGAAGAATATGAAAGACAAAATGTTATTAAAATACAAATACTGTTACAACCCCATAGATAAGCTTTGTTCATATGTGGTATATTCTTTTTTAGTGTTTTCTTGATGTGTTAACTGTGAATGTAGCAAACACAGATGCACAGCTCCATAAACACAAACACACACACATCAGATGCACACCCATATGTCTGAACATTGGAATAACTTGGAATATAAAACTTTAGGTTCTATTATCTTTTTTTTTAAATTTAACATTATCTTATATGCATGTCCCTTAGCCTGTAAATACTCTTTGAAAAACTACATAATGTGACATTGATTCATTTAACAAAATGTATTTAAACTTTCCCATATGGGTGCACACTCAAGTTATTTTCTGTTATTCATTGTAATAAATAATTGAAGTGAACAAATGTATATATAATTTATACATTATGTATACTTTATATATTATAATTTTCAAATGTTTTTACTATTTCTTATTATTTCTTTCAGACTGTTTCTTGGAGCCGGAAATGCTGGATTGAAGAGTACAAACATTTTAAAATTCTTATATACATGCCAAATAGAGTTTCAGAAAATGTGTACCTATTTTTATTTACACCAATATCTTATTAAACTGCTTGTCATTCTCAGCAAATTTTAGCATTTTTATTTTTAAAATCTTAATTAATTGGTGTATAAAAATAGTATCCCATTGTTGTTTTAATCCCACTTTGTTGATTACTAGTAAGCTTAAACAGTTGTTTATGCCTGTATTTTTTATTTGTATTTCTTTTGTGCATTGGCTGTTCATGTTCCTTTTAGGCAATTTTATTGAAATGAACATAAAAGCAGCATCAAAACAATGTGGTTGCCTTATAACTACCAATCAGTTTGAAGCCAGCTTAACTCTTTTGGTTAGGAATATGAATAATGTACAAAGAATTCCGCAAAAGAAAAAAAAAAAAAAGTACCTCGAGGGTAGAAAACTGATGCTAATCATAGCATTGTTTTTTCATGAAAATAAGGCATGCTTTGAAGTATTTTTGCTACTTCCCTTCTATTCCCTTGGCTAAATTTTGTTTTCATAATGTTTATACAGTTAACCTCGGTACTTTTAGTACTTATCTAGTCTTGATGCTTTCTCAAAAGCCCTCTCCTTATTTGATTCATGAACTTCGGGCTTTCTTAAGTTGATTTATATTTCTGTCAAAAATGATTTCATAGTTTAATGCACTGTCCATAAATCCATTTCTTATGGCATGCCTATTGCTTTAGAAAACTTCATTTTATGTGCATATAATATATGTTTCTGCAATCTTTGAGCAGTATTTTCCATTTCTGTAGCAAAGCTAGTGCTTTGAAAGTTAATACTGTCCAGATCTTACCTAGTGGCAGACTTTACTAGCTTTCCAATATTGGGTACTATGCATTTATATATAAAAGAGAAGTGGGCGTACTCATTTGGATACATGTTGTAAAACAAAAACAAAATTCTAAGCTCCCCAACTAACTAAATGGACTTTTCTTCTCAGTCACAGGGATGACAAGGAAACCTGAAAAAGTAGTACAGATCTTAATGGGAAGGGGGGAATTCGACATGCCTCACTACACTCCCCTCTCTTTAGAATTCAGGCACAACTGACCAGGATTAACATTAAAACAGAGATCTTAATAAGAGAGAAATAATACAGGGTGGTCACAGGAGAATAGAATATTTCAGGCAGCAGTTTCACATGACTAGCAAAAGGAAACTGTTGAAATAGCTGCATAAACTAGGGGCTAAGAGCCCACAGAGTGTGGGTCAAGCTGGCCAAGACAGACTGGACGCAACATGGCACTGGATTTGACCTAGGTTTCACCTATGACCTCATCATATGCTCATTAACATACTAAATAATCTGACCACCAGCTCCATGACTGTTCCTGGAAAACCCATATTTGGTTTTAAAATGGGTGGCATCACAGTTCTGGGAAATCTTCACCTCTTTCCAGGAATATTTATGAATATCCCACCCCTGGGTTAAGGTAACTCATAAAGGTAGAGACCTCAAGCTGCATTGCAAAACCGCTCAAGTATATCTGCACTCTCCTTTCTTGAGTGTGTAGTTTTCTCTTTGCAATAAATCTTTGTACTTTAACTGTTTTACAACTCATCCTTGAATTCCTTCATGCAACGGTGTCAAGATCCTGGACACCAGCTGGTGTTGAGGTCCCATCAGCATTTAGAGACCTCTCCTAACACATCAGTATCATCAATACTGGCAGAACAGACTCTGTAGCAATAAAATACCAAATTCCAACCTGACTCTAGTATAGTATCACATGACAGGTAGCAGACCCTGGAAGAAATCAAAATATTTTACCACCAAATATATTTATTTGACATATTTTAAAATGGCCCAGCAAAGCTTTCTCTGGTGGGAGAAATTTACATTTTGTAGAGAATCATTTTCCCTTTCCAGGTGGTTTTTTTTTGTTGTTGTTTTTTTTTTTTTTTAAGACACAGTTTCACTCTTTTTGCAAAGGCTGGAGTGCAATGGCGCAATCTCGGCTCACTGCAACCTCTGCCTCCCAGGTTCAAGTGAGTCTCCTGCCTCAGCCTCCCAAGTAGCTGAGATTACAGGCATGGGCCACCATACCTGGCTACTTTTTGTAATTTTAGTAGGGATAGGCTTTCATCATGTTGGCCAGGCTGGTCTCAAACTCTTGACCTCAGGTGATCCACCCGCCTTGGCCTCCCAAAGTGCTGGGATTACAGGTATGAGTGACCATGCCCAGCCTTCCAGGTCTTTTTTTATCCTGAAAAGATTAGCTGAGAGTCTAGCACCTTTCAAAGGTGTGAATAGGAAACATTTGCCATCTACTGCTTCTAAGGGTGGGCACCTATGGAATTCCATCTACATAATAAGAACCTTGGTCTCTACCACCTCTTATCTCTTAACCCAGACACTCCTTTCTATTGATTTCTGTCTTTAGATAATAACTTAACTCTTTCAAACAATTACCAACCATGTGACTTTCAAGCACCTTCTCTCCCTGCCACTACTTCAAGTTGTCCCACCTTTCCAGACAGAAACAATGTACAACCTACATGTATTGATTGATGTCTTTTGTCTCCCTAAAATGTACAAAACTGGGGAGGCGTGGTGGCTCGGGCCTGTAATCCCAGCACTTTGGGAGGCCAAGGCGGGCGGATCATGAGGTCAGGAGATTGACAACATCCTGGCTAACACAGTGAAACCCCGTCTCTACTAAAAATACAAAAAAAGTAAAATAAAATAAAATAAAAAGTAGCCAGGTGTGGTGGCAGGCGCCTGTGCTCCCAGCTACTCAGGAGGCTGAGGCAGGAGAATGGCGTGAACCTGGGAGACAGAGCTTGCAGTGAGCCGGGACGGCACCACTGCACTTCAGCCTGGGTGACAGTGGGAGATTCCACCTCAAAAAAAAAAAAGAAAAGAAAAAAAATGTATAAAACCAGGTTGTAACCCAATCACCTAGGGCACATGTTCTCAGGACCTCTTGAGACTGTGCCTCAGGCCAAGGTCACTCATATTTGGCTCAGAATAAACCTCTTATATATACTTTACAGAGTTTGACCCTTTTCATCAACAAAGTAGTGAAATGAAATTTCTATCCCCATCCTTCAGAGAGATATAAATGTACTTATATGTAAAATATATAGAGAATAGATAGCCACGTGTTGCTTAATGACGGAGATACATTCTGAGAAATGTGTTGTTAGGTGATTTTATCATTTTGTGAACATCACAGAGTGTAATAAGCAAAACCAAGCTGTGTAGCCTAGGACATACCTAGGATTCATGGTCTTGCCTGGTTGCTCCTAAACTACAAAACTGTGCAGAATATTACTGTACTGAATATTCTAGGCAATTGTAACATGATGGGAAGTATTTTTGTATTTAAGCATATATAAACATAGAAAAGGTATGTAAAAATATGGTATTTTAATCTTGCGGGACCACCATTGTATATGCAATTTCTCATTGAGTGAAACATCAAAATGTGATGCAAGGCTGTGTGTGTGTGTGTGTGTGTGTGTGTGTGTGTGTGTGTGTATTTTTTCTTTTCTATGTTGACATATATATCTATATATGTCACATATATATTTTTGTCTGTGTTGTCATGGGAGCTTTTTAATCGAAAATGTGTTGAAATTGCTGAAAGAAAAAGGGAAGAGGCCTTTTACTTTCAGTTTAATTAGTGAGTGATTGTGAGGGGTGCTTTTTATCCTTTTTAACCCTATATAATTGGAATTTCTAGTTCCTTCTACAAATGATATGCAAAAGCTTAAATGTGATGGTAAATCTGATGTGTCAAGTTGATTGGCCCCTAAGATGCCCATAGGGCTGGTAAAAGATGACTTCTGGGTGTGTGAGGGTGTTTCCAGAAGGGATCAGCATTTGAGTCAGCTGCGGGGAGAATATCACCCTCCACAATGTGGGTGAACATCATCCAATCCACTGAGGGTCCACAAAGATCAACGAGACTGAGGAAGGGTGAACTCCCTCTCTTTCTACCACTTCTTAACTGGGACATCCATCTTTTACTGCCCTCAAACATCAACGTTCTGGTTTTCAGGCCTTTACACTCCAGGCCTTACACCATTGGTCCAGATTTGCAGGCCTTTGGATTCAGACTGGGAGTTTCACCGTCAGCTCCCCTGGGTCAGGCTTTTGGACTCAGACTGAATTAGACCTCAGGGCTTCCTGTTTCTCTAGCGGTAGATGAGAGATCAAGAAACTTTTCAATCTCCATGATCACAAGAGCCAATTTCCAAAATGAATATATATTAATTTTGTTTCTCTGGAGAATCCTGACTGAAACATGAAGTAATTACAAATATCCACAATCATGGTGTTGTATCACCTTGGAATTGGGTAGAATCTTTTACCTGGCTCTGGAATATGTGTGGCAAGACGTAAAACTCTATAAGAGGATTGTTTTGACTGGGATTGAAATGTCGCAAAGATCCTTTAAGATTGAAGTATATTTCCTCAAGTAAAAAAAAAAAAAAAAAGATCTATATCATGAGTTGGAAGTAAACTTTTCTCAAGGGTTGGACAATTAGATCTATGTCTTGTGCATATAAGATGGTCATTAAATCTATAAAAGCAGGTGACAACACTATTCAAAACACTAAGGCTATCACCTGTGACTTAAACCAAGTAGATCAATCTCTGCCTCAGTAAGAAATAGTTTAGCTTCTTTCAATATCTTGTGAATTATTAAAACAATGTTTTCAGAGCCTGAATTTCCCTTAAGTATATTTTAACATAATGTCATTTTGTTGATGCTGCTTGCTGTCCATCACTTGCCATTTTCCTTTACAACAATTCACATTTTTGTATGTTTAATAATTAAATTAATTTGATTTAAATGGTTGCTGTCTACTGGGCAAATGGACATATTTTTGCCAGTGTACGATCCATAATGTTGAATGGCAAATTGGTCTGAGTGTTTCCTTTTTCTGTCAAGAAACAAAAGCATTTTAAAAATCATATTGCATGGATAATGTAGAGAGAGGGGATTTTTAATACTACCTCTACTTTCACTATCATCATGAGATTTCTATCACAGTTTAGTCATTAAGGGAAATTAAACCATCTCAATTATCCATGTTGCCAAGTGAGTTTTTCAACTATACATATAATTTTGTTCTTCATGTTCTTCCTCCATTTCTCTTTTCCTTTCAAATTCATTGCTGGAGAGAAAGAAAGAGAGAAAGAGGAAATTGATTTTGCACATGGATTTATTTGTCCATTTAAGTACACCTCCTTTATGATAGCCAGAGGAATCATTTATGCATTACCAAATGAAGACCTCAAGGAGTTAGTTTGTACTTGTTGAAACTTAAGTCATTCAAGAAATATTATTTTAATGAACACAGTATTAACACTTGTTTGGGTTAACGTGTCATTTTTCAGTCCATTAATATTAATCCCAGTAAAAAGATGCAAGATTTAGCAAATACAAGTAGAGAATATCTAGTTAAATTTAAATTTCAAGTACACAAAAATACAACTTTAGTGTGTGTGTATATATATATATATAAAACTCCCAAATATTGCATGGGACATAGGCAAACTAAAAATGTATTTATTGTTTATCTGAACTTCCAATTTAACAGGACATTCTGTATTTTTTTCTGGCTGCACAATTCTGGAACTACTATGCACAGAGCTGGGGCCATTTGTCTCTACTCTCCATTAGCTAGCTAACTGTTGCTGTCTTACTGTTAAGTTCTGACAAATACATAACAGATGAGAAATAGGTAGGTGTCCAGGTATGGTGGCTCACACTTGTAGTCCCAGTACTTTGGGAGGCTGAGGTGAAGGGATTTCTTGCGCCCAGGAATTTAAAACCAGCCTGGATAACATGGCAAGACCTCATCTCTACAAAAATTTAAAATAAATTAGTTGAGTATGGTGGTACATGCCTGTGGGTCTTGGCTACCCAGGAAAATTAGGAAGGAGGAATCACTTGAGCCCAGGAGGTAGAGGCTGCAGTGATCCATACTTGTACCACTGCACTACAGCCTAGGCAACGGACTGATGCCATGTCAAAAAAATTAAAATGAAAGGAAAAAAGGAAGAGAGAAAGGAAGAAAGGAAGAGAAAGAAAGAAAGAAAGAAAGAAAGAAAGAAAGAAAGAAAGAAAGAAAGAAAGAAAGAAAGAAAGAAAGAAAGAAAGGAAGGAAGGAAGGAAGGAAGGAAGGAAGGAAGGAAGGAAGGAAGGAAGGAAGGAAGGAAAGAAGGAAGGAGGAAAGGGAAGCGAGGGAGAAAGAGGGAGGGAGAGAGGGAGGAAGGAAGGAAGGAAGGAAGAAGGAAGGAAAAGAAGGAAGGAAGGAAGGAAAAGAAGGAAGAAAGAGCCAGGGGTGTGTCATATTTTCACTTTTCTTCTATTCCTGCAAACAAATGTTTTATATTCAAAATTCTAAAGGAGTTTTATCCCTAGATACATATCTGTCAACCTACCCATTCATTCCAAGGAGCCAAGCAGAATATTCCTTCTAATTCTGTAGTCAGTCTGAAAAGCAAAAGGTTCTTAAGACAGTTATCTAGAATGTCACAGTCATCATTTCAATGGCATAAAATATGGATATACTTGGATGACTGCAATATTTAGCTGCTTGTCAGACTTTCAAGTAAACTTATTATAAAATTTTTTCATTTCCTAGTAGTATATATGCTACTGACTGTACTTTCTCCCCAATATTCTGTAGGTAAAAGTGGTACTATTATTACTAGTATGCATTAAGGGAATGGGAGCATGGGCAGGCTTTTGTCTTCTAATCAGAAATATAAATCAATTGAGAAATGGACATTTGAGAGGTTAGAATACATCAGGCACTATGCCATGAACTTTTCAATGATCTGTGATTTCATGATTATCTCTTTTAATTTTTAACTCAGTTGTCTTATACTTCCAGGATTTTGATCATGATGCTCTCTCTGTCCCTCTTAGATCTGAGTTACATCATCTCTCTTTACCCTTTGGGACCTAGTTCAAGTACTCTCTCCTCTAGGTAATCTTCTAAATCCATTTCAGCTGGTTTGGGAGGCATTTGTCTGTGCTTTCCTCTGCACTGTAAAAATCACTTCTTTTCTGGCACTGGGTCTGTGAGATCATGAAGCTTTGATTACATATATTGAGGGGCACCCCCCTAGTGCTTGTCATCCCAGGCCCCCTTCTCTGAATAACTGCCTAACCCATGGTCCTCCACATGGAGTTTTCCTATGCACAAGAGTTTATTTCCCCTATCTGCTGACCCTAACCCATGCAGAGTTGATTTAGAGGAGATCTCCCAAAGATGAGGGCTTGTCTGGGGCTTGGCCTAAGACATATTCCTGTATGATTGATTTTCAGAGGGTCTATCAGGCTAGTTGGGTTATTTAGATCCTTTCTCAGACATACTGATGCAGATAGGGAGCGAATAGCTGAGTCACACTAGTGCCAGATATCT
This sequence comes from Macaca nemestrina, assembly GCF_043159975.1. Lineage (NCBI taxonomy): Eukaryota > Metazoa > Chordata > Mammalia > Primates > Cercopithecidae > Macaca > Macaca nemestrina. Next base: position 178,350,338 of record NC_092127.1, on the reverse strand, counting down.
GAAGTACTATATAGTAAACTCACTTGCTGCTCAAGGGACGGGGAAAAAAAATATTGTTATTGCAGCTTGGCATTCTCTTTGACCCTCAGTTTTTTTAGCAAAGCTATCCTTGACCCCAAACTATGTTAGGCCCACCAATACATGCACTCTTGTTAAGTTTCACTGTTTTAAACTATGTATTTATTTGCATGATTAATATCTTCCTCTCTATAAAGCTGTATTAGGTAGAAGTGGACTTGTGCTTCCAGTCAAGGCATTCAAAAAGATATGCAGCTGAATGAACATTGACTGACCTGCTATTTTCACCATACTCTTCTCCAAACATCCGGTAAATTCCTACCTACTAAATTTTACTTAAAATAAAAATCCCTCTGCTTAGAATGGTTTTAGAAAGATGTGTTGAAATAGTGACATTAGTTAGCCCTACTTCCCATCCTTCCTCCCTCCACACACATTCATGGATTTCCTAGTCAACCAGGATTCATACATCTGTAAATTCAGAACATTTATTATTTTTTTTAATGCCAGAGATGTTCTCTCTTTCGTTGTATGTGTATGCACGTAAAAAATTGATAACCTCCTGCTGTAAAAAATGATTTTTTCATCTGTAATACACCACAGCAACTATCACTTATTCTTACCTAAGAAATATGACAAGGATGGGTGTGGTGGCTCATGCCTGTAATCCCAGCACTTTGGGAGGCCAAGGTGGGTGGATCATCCAAGGTCAGGAGTTTGAGACCAGCCTGGCCAACATGGTGAAACCCCATCTCTACTAAAAACACACAAAAAAATTAGCCAGGCATGGTGGTGTGTGCCTGTAATCCCAGCTACTCATGAGGCTGAGGCAGGAGAATCACTTGAACTCAGAAGGCAGAAGTTGCAATGAGCCAAGATCATGCCATTGCACTCCAGTCTAGGTGACAAAGAACAAAACTTTGTCAAAAAACAAAAAACAAAAAAAATAAGAAGTATAACATGAGCTGTTTGTTGACTGATACGTGTTTCAAAATGAGCATAATTTTGGTCTTTTCTTTTTTTAATGAATATTTATTGAGTCTAATTTTCCACTTAGAGCAAAAGTCCAGGGAGGTTGTCAAGTTCAAGACAGCTGGCTTATTTTTTTTTTTTATTTTTTTTTTTTTGAGACGGAGTCTCACTCTGTCGCCCAGGCTGGAATGCAGTGGCCGGATCTCAGCTCACTGCAAGCTCCGCCTCCCGGGTTTACGCCATTCTCCTGCCTCAGCCTCCCGAGTAGCTGGGATTACAGGCGCCCGCCACCTCGCCCGGCTAGTTTTTTGTATTTTTTTTAGTAGAGACGGGGTTTCACCGGGTTAGCCAGGATGGTCTCGATCTCCTGACCTCGTGATCCGCCCGTCTCGGCCTCCCAAAGTGCTGGGATTACAGGCTTGAGCCACCCGGCCCGACAGCTGGCTTATTTTTTATAACAATCAGTGTTCTGAAGAAAATACACTGGAGCAAGGAGATAGAGAATTATGCAGTCAGGCAGGGAAGGTCAACTCCAGAGTGAGTGGTTGCTGAAAGCCATTTGAACTGAAAACAGCATTACAGAAAGAGCTTACTATGCCTTGCTCTGGGGATAAAGCATGCCAGGCAGAGGGTATATAGCATATGCAAAGATCCTGAGGGCATAAGAACTTGGCCTTCTTAAGGAGCAAAGATAACATCAGGGAGGCTGAATCATTGTAAGTAATAGTGAAAGTAGGAACGAGGTGAGACAGAGGAAAGATCAAGGAAAGCCTTGTAGACTGTGGCAAGGCATTTGGATCTTATTTTACACTGGCTGGAAAGCCATTAGGGGTTAGTACACATTTGTACACAGTTGTACAACTGAAGTTTTTGTAGATGCATAATATTTATTAAGCATCTCCTATATACTAAAAACTATTTGCAACCATTGCAATCAGAGATAATTTAGACAGAGACACTCCCTTCTGAAAACCCACAATCTATTAGAGAAGCGCGTGCGCGCGCGCGCACGCACACACACACACACACACACACACACACACACACAAGCTACTCTGTATACTTAGAACGTAATACGTGCTATATTAGAGAAAGACTAAACCGTTAAGCCCGAGAGGACAGAAGCATCTTGTGACTTATTTTTGTATTCTCAGCTCATAACACAGTGGCTGGCACGTAGTAGGTTCTCCATAACTGTCTATTGAAGAAAACGAACAGGGAGGCAATATGGTAAATAAGGACATAAGTATGTAGGTGTGGATTCTGTCTAGAAATAAAATATGTGTAGTTCAGCTTTTCTATTTGCTTTCTATGAGGGCTCATTCTGTGAACTGACACAGAGTTTATCTAATCTTCATTCTCCCTGAATAAATCATGTCCTACAGTTATGGAGGCATTGCCTTTACAGAACCAAGGATTTTCAGTGGTAAATGTGGAAAAAGCTATCACGGATGTCCCAGGTGGGAGATTACATCAGCCAGTCCACTTATCTAGAGCTTGGGTGACATAAATGGACCTCACAAACACTGGGAGTTGGCTTGACAGGCTTTGTGGAAATGCCAACCAGCCTGATAAGTGCTTCATTGTGGGAAGTATGGGTGATGGTGATAAAGCTGAGGACATTGTAAAAAAGTGGGGAGACAGTAAAGAGTGTCACTAAGAGAACAGAGTCAGGACAGAGGAAAGAAGGCTATGAGGAAGGCCTAAGGATTGCAGAGGGAAATATTGGAAACTGAATACTTGACCTGAAAAACTAATCAGAAGGAAGGAAATATGTATGTAAATCTTGAAGTGCCTCCTTCAAGAAACCAAATACTGAGAAGGCAGCTCCTTTTAGTGTTTGTGAGTGAGTCACTGTGATTTTCATTAGGATCCCAGAGGCAGCCGGGCAGTAAAAGTATTTACCACAGCTTCCTTCTCCCTTCTCCAGCAACAATTGAAGAATGGCAGCAGCAGTCGTATTCTAGGAGAGGACCAGGGGTGAGTATAGACCCTCAGAACTATAAGAGTGCTTAAAGATCATTTGTTTTGAACTTTGATTCCACAGACAAGGCAACTTAGGGTGAGAGATGTCAAGCAACTTGCCACGGTTGCTTTTTTGCTTCACCAGATGAGCCAATAAGAGAATCCAGGTCTCTTGATTCTAGTCAAAAATGTTTCTGGGCAACAGTGGAATCCCAGCTGCTTTTTAAAGCACAGTGATCTGAAGGCAATTTGGCTTGAAGAGGCGCAAGGAGTGGTCAAGTGAGCTGGAATTCTTCAGCCTGTTCATTGGTTAATAACTGTGTCTATTGTTTAAACAAAAGGGGTAAATAGCATGAGTTAAGGTTTAGGGATAAAGGCTCAATGGTTAAGTGAGAAACCAAAAATCCTTAGAGACCATTCTAACCAATAACCTTAACTTGTATATTTAATTTCCTACATATATCAACTTTGAGTTGTACTCACTTCATGCAAATCTTAAAACTAACCTGGCATGGAAGGTATTAATTAGTCACTGTGTGGTTAACTAGTCTGTTATAAATTGATGAAAAGCCATGGCATGGGTCATAGATTTCAGACAGACCTGTGTTTTGAGTTTGACTCTGCCCAATATAAATTATGATACCTTTAGGGGAGATCTCATAATTTGTGCCTCAGTTTCCTCCAATGTAAGATGAGATTAATGGCGTTGAATAATTATTATCATAATGCTTTGTTATCATATATAAAATAAGTACATGCATATATACACGTGATAGCTAATAGCAGATTTAAAAATATTCATTGATGTTTATTATAAAAATAGGGCAAAATTATAAAGCTGAGTCAGTACCCACACTGGCAATATAGCTTGGCACTTTACAGAATTTGATAATTTTAGAGTGAATTTTCAAATTATGAGGATCTATGTTCTTGGTTCTCTCCCTTACTAGTTATTTGAACACCATGCAAGTTACCTAGTAAGCATAAACATTCCTTATTATTAAAAAAAAAGGTGAGGGAAGAAATGGGAATATAGGGAGTAAGGTGCTATCAGGCTTACATTAGTTAGCCATGTAAAAGTTAGTATTGTGCCTGCCTCAGCTGTAACTATTATTATTTTTATTCATAGGAAGTTGCTTCCAGCCTTTCAGAACATGACGCTACCTGAGACTAGATGTTATAAGGAAGAAAGCATGACTTTGAGATAAAGTTTCCCTCTCTAGCTCGCCTTCTTTCCCTTCTTATCATCACCAATATTTTCCTAAAAGGCAGGCAGTTAGAGAATGGGCTAAGGCATCGTTGCAGAGGGCTCAGAGCTTATAACCAAGCCACACACAATAGCCAATGAAGAAACTGGATTACTTGATGCGATTTGTCATGCACAAGCTTGAAGACAATGTACGAGTGTTATATTATTCTCATCTTTCCATAAAACCCAATATAAAATAAAAAAGTGTTTCCCCCTGCCTAAGATTATATTTCAATCTCAGACCTAAGGTTGCATACACAGGAGGAAAGAAGATCTCTTCTCTTTGTTTTCGTATGAGGAAACAGAACAGACAGCATTTCACACTAGTTAGAGGCAGAGCTGGGGTTAAAATTTGGGATTCTATTAAGACGTTTGCATTGGATCAGGCTGAATTTGTAAATTTCCCTTCCCTTAAACAATTGGTATGGAATGTAATTAGACTTAATAAATAACTAGAAATTTAATTTCATGTATATATCTACTTCTGTTGGAAGATACTTTATGAAAGCTGTTCATTCAAACATTGAATCAAGGCTCATGAGAATGCTGCAGAATGGAATTATCATCCTTTATTTACCAAAATGTCCATTAAAATAGAAGAAACCAGGGATTGGTACCAATTTTAAAGCCATTTTGAAGACAAAAGAAAAAGGCTGGACTCAGAATCACTACCTATTATGTACCAAATGAATTCCCTATACGAATATTCCTTCTTAGGAAGAAAACAGGAACCCATGGAGAAGTTCATGGATTCTAGTGACAGAGAGATGTGGATTACATATCTGGCCCTATCACTGACTGTGGAATACCCTGAGCCTCACCATAAAATGAGCATAATACCAATCTTACAAGACTACTTTAAAGATTAATTAGAATATAAAATTAAGCAGCATAATAGTAAGTAGTAAGTAAATGCCAGTTATGTTCCCTCCCTCTTTCCCTCACTTCTTGGGGATTCATGGCTTTTGAAATGTCAGTCTTTCCTCTCCTGGAGTGACTTGTTTTTCTTAAGAGCAGCCCACAGATAATATTCCTTTTAACTTCATGCTTTAAACTTCTGAGTAATCCCCCTTGGTGAAATGAATCATGTCAGCCTTTGACTTACATTATCATGTCTATAATCACCAATAGCTCTTTGGCTTCTGTTCAACTTATGGTCATATTTATGTTGATCCCTTTAATTCTGGACGCCAAGGGAAGCACGCCCACCCCACTAAATATGTCAGTAGAGAAGGATATGTAGAATGTTAGTGTCAAAAGTAAATACAAGGGAGTAAATATTACTTAACTTTCACCTGAAAGAGGAAAAACCAAGCCCCCAAGCTCCACGCTGAGAACTCCAGACATTTCACAGTGACATTTTTAAATATAAAATTTCACCTTATTATATTGATTAAATTTCCAGAGACTGGACTCTGGACAGTAATAAGAAAATTACCAGAACTAGAGGAAACCTTCTGAAATTGGAATAAGAATAGTTTTATAAAAAATTAATGATTTAGAACCACCAAATTTTATGCCTCGAGGGAGACCACAGAATCTTTAAGCCCGATGGAGGGCAAGACCCCAACCTTAACCAAAATTACTCTTCCTTAGAAAAACTGGAACACATTTTCTAGAACCTGTATGTTTTAACAAGATTTTTTAAACTGCTTTTACTTCCATAATATATTTAAAATAATATAATAATATTTCAGCGTCAATTAAATGACAATGCCAAAGTAGAATCATGTCTCAAGAGTTTAGTGCCAATATTTTTGTTTATATTTATAGTCACATTGGCACCAAAAAAATTACTTAAATGACAGCATTTAAACATGATTGCAGTATTTCTAAAAGTTGGATACATGGAGTATTGAAAGTCTGGATTTTCATTTTCCTGAAGGCAGCAACCATATTACTCAAGTATTAGAAACATTACTCTAAAATATTCAATTAATTGCGTGCTATGCATGTGTTTTTGGAAAATGTCTTAAACTTGTAGAAACTTCAGATATTCTCATCTGTAAAGTGGGTATAATAATGATCTTACAGACTAACATTCAATCAAATGACATAATTTAAGATATTTAGCTGTATTGTAAATGATGTAAGATACAACAAACCTGACTTACTCTTTTCCTTCCTCTAAACTCTTTTTATACATTCACTTCTTGAGATCACCAGCAACATACATTTTATATATTATTAACTAAAACAAATAGTGGATATGTTTTGCTACTAATAAAACACATACAATTATTAATAAATGATGAGGGTAGGTCATCTCAGGAAAAACAGCTCTAAAATAAATAAAGTTTGGAATATGTAGGGAAAATGTTGGTTTTTTAGGACAGTTCTCTGGTCTTATTTGGAGGAGAGACACCTAAACTCTCTCTCATCCTGGAAATGGATCCTCTGATTCTATCATCAATAGGCAAAGTACCACCCAGTAAGGAAATCTATATATAAAGAGATTTAGTATTAGCCAGGTTGCTTCAGGCATTGTATCTAATGAGTTTAGAATAAACCCTGGGTAACTGTGTATCAGAGGGTGACAGTTTTCCCCAGCTTTACTTTCTCTTTCTCTTCACTTGAAGTATTGGCAAAGGCTAGGAATTGTGCTGCCATCTCAGTTTTATGCCTGCTACTGAGCTTCATGGCTTGAGTAAGGACCCATCCTATAGTTTCTGGCCCTGTCACACTTTTCCCTATGTCGCGGAAGACCGAATACTTTCCCTAAATCTCCCAAACACTTAACGAAGAGGAAGGTATTGGCCTGATAGGAACCATTCAAATACTGTAAAACAATGTTCGATTATATAATGAATAATTATTGAATCTGTAAATTTTCAGGATCACTTTGAGTATTAGATAGCTGAACAGGTTAGAACGACTAATGCAGTGTCTGGAACACACAGCAGATACTCTTAATTATGAGATACTTATTTTAATTATCTTTATTCAATTAGTGGAGGCTTTACAAATCTCTGAAGGAATCTGAAATATAATTTAGCTCTTTCTTAGCTACCTAACACTTAATGTAATAAGAATGTGGAGGCTGGAGTGGTGGGAGAAATATTTAGTAGGATTCAAATCACTAATAGGAATAGATGAGATGGAAAGGTCCTGGATTTAGGCAGATGTGGTCTATGTTGGGATCAAGGTTTAATCATGAAAGACAGGAGACGAGAGATAAAGGCCTAACTGTATTAATATTGTAAATAGGTAAACACAAAGATAGAAATCATCCTGTAGAGAATGGCCAGATCCTGGTGGTAAGAGTCTGGAAGGAGGTGGGCTCACATGTCATAAACAGATAAGGGGTGGATCATGGCAGTGATAACAGTAAGGGATGTTTAACCACGAAGCATCGGTGGAAAGAGGAAAATCCAGTTGCATAATCCAAAGTGACAGCATCCAGGCAGGGTCTGTACTCTGTAGGCTGAATGTTTGAGGAGTCTGGAGAGGTGGGGGGTGTAACTAGTTTATATATTTATCGTAAACAGAGATTGTCCAAACTGATTTGTATCATTGAATGAGCCTAAACAGCTAATGTTGGCTGCTTTTTGTCTTTCATCTTTTTTAATATCATCTCCTCAGTGCCAAGAAGCGTGTATTGAGTATAAAAGCCAAGAGCAAGAGTAAATCCTGGAAAATGAGATAAAAGTATAACTGGGAATTTGTGAATGTGAGAGTACTTTGTCTTTCTGGGTGACTTTACATACACACGTGCACGCAGTTGTGTTCATCTTGTGAGAAAGTAGATGAAATATGATGATGACATATGTCTGATTTTTAAAAACAACCTTGTAATTTCTTTCTGTATGCAAAGATGTCCTATATTCACAATAGTCAATGCAATGCAATTAATCCAGTTTTTTTTTTTTTTTTTTTTTATTTAGAACAATTTCGAAATTTACTTTGAGCCACTCTTTGGTGAAATATATACCAACATTTTTTTTTTCAATTTTTAAATGAAAAATTCTATTGTTCAGTTGAATCACTCTACTCTTTCACTAGTATTCACTGTGGCTAATGTTTGACAGTTTCCAAAATTCAAATCCACTTTCAAATGATGATGAATTTTGTTGCTGGTGATATTCAATGTAGCATCAGTTGAAAAGAATACTTTTACCAATTTTCATTCCAAGGAAGATGTGATTGTAAGGAAGGTAAAGCTGTTTATAGTGCCTGTGGAAATAGCTAGTTGATACATTTTTCTGTAGACTCATCTTATGTATCTTTCATTTAGTCTTTGTATTGACACTGATTTTTCACACAGCATAGGACTGATTTGATTTTACATAAAGCAAAGGGAACATGTCAATAGAATAAAATAATCAGGGTTAAGGTAGTTGCCTTGCGGTTTGTCTCATACAACTATATAAGCAGTCTGTTACCTCAGTCATGTCTTGATGTTTGTTTGTATAATCATTGCAATTTGTTACTTTTGTCACTATTTCAGTGTTTACAGAATTTCTTCCATGGGCATCATTCCATTTGATCTTCAGAAACATTGTAGGATATTCATTGTAGAATATATTTTCTATTTCCATTATAAAGATGATGGCTGTTGAGAGAGTTTAAGTGATTTGCATAAGCTACATAGGAGACTAAAAGAATTTTAGCTTAAACATATTTCATGAAAGAACTCTTTCCATTCCACTATGTGAAACTCTAAAGAAAATTGTCTGCCACAAAACGAAGATTCACATAAAAAGCCAAGCCTAAAAATTTAGCAGAGAAGAAATCTAGAAAATATAAAATAGCAAAGTAATTTGTTTATGTGCATGTTATGTGTGTGTGCACGCACACACTATAGAGAGAGAGACACACAGAGAGGCAGAGACAGAGAGAGAGAGAGAGCATGTCTCAGTGTAAGTGTATTTATTGGGTAACTGATATAGCTCAAGTAGATTAAATGTACTGAGAGTATTCTTATTTTTTTTTTTATATACAAGTCTTAGGAATGACATAGGAAAAATTAAAACAATTGTGACCATTATTGTTGCTATCTATGAGCCAAAAAGGTATAGACTTTTGAAAATATATATCAGGTTAAACTATCATTCTCTACAAATGATTGTGCTTATTGATGTTCTACCCCTTGCTGTTTTCACACAAGTTTTGCTCACTTTTCTTGAAAAGCTGCTGTTTAAAGTTGACTTTGTTCAATAATGTTTTCCAGATTCAAAGTGTGCTTATCGATTTATTTTTTGTCTCAACTTCCGTAACTCAATACTTCATGGATTAGTGTTTAATTATTCTCAAATTTTGTCTCATCTACCAATTTCTTTTCATTTAGAAAATAATTACTGAATGGACACATGAATGGATTCTTGTTTATTAATTGGCTAATATTTTTAATTGATGCATTGTAATTGTACATATTTCTGAGATAAAATTTTATGTTTTGATACATATCTATATTGTATAGTGATCCAATCAAGGTAGTGCCTCTATCACCTCATGCATTTAAATGCATTAACCACTCACTGTTCTACTTTCTGCTGCTGTGATACAATATTTTTATTTTTTATTCCACATATAAGTGAGCACATGCAGCATTTGTCTTTGTCTGGCTTTTTTCACTTAATGTGATGTCCTCCAAGTGCATCTACATTGCCACAAACGACAGGATTTCATTTTTTTAAAAGACTGAATAATATTCTATTGACACATTTTCTGTATCTGTTTATCCATTCTTTGACATTTAGATTAATTCTATATCTTTGCTATGATACATAGTGCTCCAGTATCTCTTCAAAATACTGATTTCATTACATTTATGTCTATACTTAGTAGTGTGATAGCTATTGTGCATATGGTAGTTCAGTTTTTAAATTTTTTGATGTACCTTCTTTATTGTTCTTCATAATGACTGTAGTAGTTTATAATTCAGCCAACAGTGTATAAGGGCTCCCTTTTCTCAATATCCTCATCAATACTTGTTTCTTTTGTATTTTTGTCAAATAGTCTAATTGGGTGAGATATTGCATTGCGACTCTTATTTAAATTTCCCTGGTGATTTGTGATTTTGAGCATTATTCATGTACCTATTGGCCACTTGTCTGTCTTCCTTTGAGAGAAAGTTCTGTTGATCATGTTTTAATTATGTTGCTCATATATTCTGGATATTAACCCCTCATCAGATGTATAGTTTACAAATACGTTTTCCCATTTTGTAGTTTGTCTTTTCACTGCAATAAGAGTTTCCTTTGCTGTGCAAAAGGTTTTTAGCTTGATGAAATCCAATTTGTTTATTTTTGTTTTTATTTCCTGTGCTTTGAGGTATTTCAAAAATCTTTGCTCAACCCAATGATGGGGAAGTATTTCCTCTCTTTTTGTGTTTTATCATTTCAGGTAATACGCTTAAGTCTTTGATCTATTTTGAGTTTATATTTGTGCATGGTGACTGGTGGGGGTCTAGTATGAATATTCACTTTTCCCAGCAGCATTAATTGAAGAGAGCTTTTGCCATAATGTGTGTCCTTAGCACCTTTGCCAACAATCAGTTGGCTATAAATGCATGAATTTGAATTTCTTCCCAGTCTCTCTCTTCTGTTGATCTATGTGTCTGTTTTTGCTTCAGTACCATATTTTATTGATTATTATAGCTTTGTAGTATATTTTGAAGTCAAGTAGAGTGATACCACCAATTTTGTTCTTTGTGCTCTGCTTTGTTTAGGCTATTTGGGATTTTTGTTGTTGTTGTTGTTGTTGTTCCATATAAATTTTACTTTTTTTCTATTTTTGTGAAGAATGTCATTGGAATTTTGGTAGGTACTACATTACATTTGTGTATCACTTACGGTATGGCCATTTTAATACTATGAATTCTTTCAGTTCATGAACATGGGATATCTTTTCATTTATGTGTGTCTTCTTCAATTTCTTTCATCAAAGTTTATAGTTTTGGTATAGAGATCTTTTGCATCCTTGCTTAAATTTATTCCTAGTTATCTTATTTTTGTAGCTCTTGTAAATGAAATGTTCTTAAATTTTTTTCAGAAAGTTAACTACTAGCATATAGAAACCCTATTGATCTTTGTATGTTATTTTTCTGTTTTTCTTAGTTTAGCTAAAAGTTGATTGATTTTATTGAATTTTTAAAGTATTTTATCTCTGCTCTAAGCTTTATTTTCCTTCTATGAATTCTGAATTTAGTTTGTTCTTGCTTTTATAGTTTCTTAAGGTGTATCATTAGATTATTTATTGGAAATCCTTTCCTTTTTATTTAGATGTTGCTTTATATAAATTTACTTACCTCTTAGAACTGCTTTTGGTGTTTCTCACAGGCGTAGGTATAATATCTTTCCATTCTCATTTGTCTTAGGAATTTTTAAATTTCCTGTTTAATTTCTTCATTGTCTCATTGTTTGTTTAGGAACACGTTGTTTAATTTCAAGCTATGTGTTGTTTCCAAAATTTTTCTTATTGTTGACTTCTAGTTTTATGTCATGTGGACATAAAAGTTCAGATACCTGGACCTCTAGCTTCATCAGTTTGTTAAGACTTATTTTGTGGCCTAACATGTAATCTATTCTGGAGAATGTTTCTTGTGCACTTGAGAAAAATGCGTATTCTGTAACTTTTGGATGAAATGCTCTGTAAATGTCTGTTAGGTCCATTTGGTCTCTGGTACATTAAAGTCCAATTTTTCTTTGTTAATGTTTTCACTACATGGTCTGCCCATAGTTGAAAGTGGAGTGGTAAAGTCCCCTACTGATATTGTATTGTCATTTATCTTCCCCTTTCGGTCTAATAGTTTTTGCTTTATATATCTGTGTGCTATAGCGTTGGATGCATATGTATTTGTAATTATTATATGCCTTTTCTGAATTGATCCGTTTATCATTAAAGACCTTTTTCTCTTTTACAGTTGTTGTCTTCAAGTCTTTTTTATTTGATATAATTATGACTACATATACTTGCTTTTGGTTTCCATTTGCATGAAATATATTTCCCTTCCTTCACTTTCAGTCTGTTTGTCTTTAACAGTGAAACAGAGAGATGAATCTCTTGTAGGTAACATATAAATTGAGTCCTATTTCTTCCATCTATTAACCACTCTATAGCTTTTAATTGGAGAATTTAATACATTTACATTCAGGGTTATTATTGATAGATAAGGAATTACTTCTGCCATTTTATTAATTTTCTGGTTGTTTTGTTAATGCTTTGTTCCTTTCTTCCTCTTCCATTGTTTACCTCTGTGGTTTGATGGTTTTCTGTGGTATTAAGCTTTGTTTCCTTTATCTTTCTCATTTATTCAATTATGTATTTGCTATAATTACTTTTTTGTGGTAACCATGGGGCTAATATCAAGAATCTTAAAGTTATAATAGATTAATTTAAGCTGATAGCAACTTAAATTTGGTCATATAAAAATACTTTATATTATTTCCCTTTCCCACAATTTATATTTGTGTTGGCTTAATTTGCCTCTTTATTATTGTTTCTTAGCCACCAATTGAATCTGTTGTTTTTTACATTTATTTATTTATTCATTTATTTATTTGTTTTTGAGATGGGGTTTCACTCTTGTTGCCCAGGCTGGAGTGCAATGGCGTGATCTCAGCTCACTGCCACCTCCATCTCCCGGGTTCAAGCAATTCTCTGATCTCAGCTTCCCGAGTAGCTGGATTACAGGCACCCGCCATCATGCCTGGCTGATTTTTGTATTTTTAGTGGAGACAGGGTTTCACCATGTTGGTCTGACCATCATGCCTGGCTGATTTTTGTATTTTTAGTGGAGACAGGGTTTCACCATGTTGGTCTGACCTCAGGTAATCCACCCACTTCGGCCTCCCAAAGTGTTTTTTACTATTTTTACTTCAAAACTTCATACCAGACAATTGAAAGATGTACATAACACTATTACATCACTGGGGTATTCTGGGTATAATTTATGACTTTACGTCTACTGGTGAGTTTTATACATTCATGTGTTTTCATGATCGTGATCATTATCCTTAGTTTCCAGTTGCAGCACTCCTTAAGCAATTCTTATCAGGCCAGTCTAATGGTGAATTGCCTTTGCTTGGTGTGTGTGTGTGTGTGTGTGTGTGTGTGTGTGTGTGTGTGTGTCGGGAAAGGCCTTTATTTCTCCTTTATTTCTGAAGAATAGCTTTGCTGGAATAGTTTTATTGGCTGACAGGTTTTTTATTTGAGCACTTTGAATATATGATTCCATTCTCTGCTGGTCTGTAAGATTTCTGCTAAGAAATACAATGATACTGTAAAGGTGGCTTTTTTATATGTGACTTGACACTCTCTTGCTGCTTTTAGAAATCTCTCTTTTATTTTTGGCTTTTGACAGTTTGATTATAATGTTCTTCAGAGAGTTTGTATTGAATATAATTAGGGTTTTTGAGCTTCCTGAATCTGTATGTTCATATCCATCTCACCACTTAGAAAGTTTTCCGTTATTATTTTGCAAAATAGGGCTTCTGCACGGTTTTCCACCTATTCTCTCTCTAGTACTCATATAATCATAATAAAAAAATTGTTAGCTTAATGATCCCACAAGCCTTTTAGGATTTCTTCTTTCCTTCTTTTCAATTCTTATTTCTTTATTTTTCCTCTGACTGTGTTATTTCTTCTGGTTGATATCATCTGTTGTTGAAGCTCCTAATTTTATTTATCTATTTATTTATTTTGAATCCAACTGAATGGCATGATGTTCTTGGCTTTTGTCTTCCAGTGTACCATCAGACACACTGTGGCGAGACCCTCAGGTTTCTGTCACCTCTGTATCATTCTCACTATCCTCCCCTTCTTTCCAAGGATCCCATGTCCTAGGATTCCACACTGTCTTGCTCAGAATCATCCAGATTTTAGGCCATAACTCTTTTGCCAACCCCCAGGTAGAGGGATTGCCTGGTTAGGTCTCTATATTCTCCTTGCTTTTATCTCCCTCCCTTTTATCTAGCTTCTTTACAAAAATCCCAGCCAGGGCAACTTGAACGCTCACTTATCACTTTCTATCAATTGTATTTTTAAAACTCAATTCATTGACTTATTCAGCTCCAACATTTGGTTTGTTGCTTTTTTATGATATCTATCAAAACTCCTTATTTAAATCATGAACTGTTTCCTGATTGTATTAAATTGACTGCGTTCTTTTGTAACTTGCTGACTTCCCTTATGATTATGAATTTGAATTCCTTTTCAGGCATTTCATAAATGGTGAGCTATTTTACTTAAGAGATACTATGTTCTTTTGGAGGTTGACATGTTTTCCTGCCTTTTTGTTTTTGTGCCTTATGTCCCCAAATTGATATCTGTGCTCTGGTTGTTGAGCTAGGCATGTGCAGATACAAAAGGAAAACAGGCAGTCTGTAGGGATTTTGGGGGAGGTGGTAGGAACTTCCAGGCTGGTTGTTGGACAAGGCTTGGGCACATGTTGGTGCAACCAGCCCAGTGGCTGTCAGGCTGTCTCTTCAGAGTAGGGGAAGCAGGACCAGACCAGACATCAGGCCAGTCACAGGTAAAGGCAGATGCTGCAAGGCCACATGCCTCTGTGGCAGTCTGTTTGTGTCTTGGGATTTGATATGGTTTTTCTGTGTCCCCACCCAAATCTCAACTTGAATTGTATCTCCCAGAATTCCTACGTGTTGTGGGAGGGATCCGGGGGATGTAATTGAATCACGGGGGCCTATCATTCCCATGCTATTCTCGTGATAGTGAATAAGTCTCACAAGATCTGATGGGTTTATCAGGGGATTCCGCTTTTGCTTCTTCCTCATTTTCTCTTGCTGCCACCATGTAAGAAGTGTCTTTCACAATGCTGAGGCCACCCCAGTCAACTGGAACTTTAAGTTCAATTAAACCTGTTTTTCTTCCCAGTCTCAGGGATGTCTTTATCAGCAGCATGAAAACAGACTAATACAGTAAGTTGAGACCAGTAGAGTGGGGCATTGCTGAAGATACCAAAAAATGTGGAAGCAACTTTGGAACTGGGTAACAGGCAGAGGTTGGAACAGTTTGGAAGGCTCAGAAGACAGGAAAATGTGGGAAAGTTTGGAACTTCCTAGAGACTTGTTGAATGGTTTTGCCCAAAATGATGATAGCAATATGAAAAATAAGGTCCAGGTTGAGGTGGTCTCAGATGGAGATAGAAAACTTCTTGGGAACTGGAGTAAAGGTAACTCTTGTTATGTTTTAGCAAAGAGATTGGCAGCATTTTGCCCCTGCCCTAGAGATTTTTGGAACTTTGAACTTGAGAGAGGTGATTTAGGGTATCTGGCAGAAGAAATTTCTAAGCAGCAAAGAATTCAAGAGGTGACTTGAGTGCTACTAAAGGCATTCAGTTTTATAAGGGAAACAGAGGATAAAAGCTTGGGAAATTTGCAGCCTGACTATAAGATATAAAAGAAAAACCTATTTCCTGTGGAGAAATTCAAGCCAGCTGCACAAATTTGCGTAAGTAGCAAGGAGTCTAATGTTAATTCCCAAGACCATGGGGAAAATGTCTCCAGGCCATATCAGAGACCCTCATAGCAGCCCCTTCCATCACAGGCTGGGAAGCTGAGGAGGAAAATGTGGTTTTGTGGGCTGGGTCTGGGGTCTCTGTGCTGTGTGCAGCCTAGGGACTTGGTTCCCTGTGTCCCAGCTGCTCCAGCCATGGCTGAAATGGGCCAACCTACAGCTTGGATTGTGGCTTCAGAGGGTGGAGGTCCTAACCCTTGGTAGCTTCCATGTGATGTTAAGCTTGCAAGTGCACAGAAGTCAAGAATTGAGATTTGGGAACCTCCACCTAGATTCCAGAAGACATATGGAAAGGCCTGGGTGCCCAGGCAAGTTTGCTACAGGGGTGGGGCCCTCATGGACACCCTCTGCTAGGGAAGTGCAGAAGGGAAATGTGAGGTTAAAGCCCCTACACAGAGTCCCTACTGGAATTCTGACTAGTGTAGCTGTGAGAAGAGGGCCACCCTCCTCCAGACTCCAGAATGATAGATCCACTGACAGCTTGCACTGTGCACCTGGGAAAACCAGACACTCAACACCAGCCCATGAAAGCAGCTGGGATGGAGGATGTATCCTGCAAAGCCACAGGGATGGAGCTATCCACACCCTGGGAACCCACCTCTTGCATCAGCATTACCTGGATGTGAGACCTGGAGTCAAAAGAGATCATTTTGGAGCTTTAAAATTTGACTGTCCCACTGGATTTTGGACTTGCATAGACCCTGGAACCCCTTTGTCTTATCCAATTTCTCCCATTTAGAATGGCTGTATTTACCCAATACTTGTATTTCCATTGTATCTAGGAAGTAATTAGCTTGCTTTTGATTTTACAGGCTCATAGGCGGAAGGGACTTGCCTTGTCTTAGATGAGACTTTGGACTGTGGACTTTTGGGTTAATGCTGAAATGAGTTAACAATTTGGGGGACTGTTGGGAAGGCATGATTTGTTTTGAAATGTGAGGACATGATATTTGGAGGAGCCAGGAGAGGAATGATATGGTTTGGCTATGTCCCCACTAAAATCTCAACTTGAATTGTATCTCCCAGAATTCCCACATGTTGTGGGAGGGACCCAAGGGGAGGTAATTGAATCATGGGGGCTCGTCCTTCCCATGCTATTCTCGTGATAATGAATAAGTCTCATGAGATCTGATGGGTTTATTGGGCATTTCTGCTTTTACTTCTTTCTCATTTTCTCTTGTTGCTGCCATATAAGAAGTGCCTTTCACCTCCCACCATGATTCTGAGGCCTCCTCAGCCACGTGGAACTATAAGTCCAATTAAACCTTTTTTTCTTCCTGGTCTTGGGTATGTCTTTATCAGCAGCATGAAAACGGACTATTACAGGATTGCTACATGATTGGCTATCAAAGTAGGCATATGTGAGTGCAGGAAGAGTGGAATTGCAGGGCTCTGTGGTGGTTCCTCTATAGGATGGGGTCACTGTAGTACTGGCTGTAGGGCTGGTGGTGGGCATGTGCAGACTTGGGGGCTGCCAGTTGTGTGACAAATCTGTGTGGGTAAAGTGGCCAGTCTGCTGTTTGGCAGCTTCCCTGCTGTACAGGTTAGCCTGGGTATGTTGCATAGGTTTGGACACCAGTATCTCAGCTATCTCATCTTGTCTAGGCTGTGGGCAGCCAGGTCATGGTGCTGGAGGCATCCATACAAATAAAGTAGAGTTATAGTGAGGCTTCAGGGATGGCGAGGTCTCCAGGTAGAACACACTCTAGTAGTGGGTCTGGTTTCAAGATGGCACTATGCTGTAGCAGCTTTGACCATGGGAGTGAGTGGTACACAAGGTGGGCTTGTATTCAAAAGCAGTGCAGATGCACAGACTGACGGCTACTTTCCAAACTGGATTTGGAGCCTGTGAGGACCAAAGCCTTCTCTTACAGCAAGGATAGCTGGTGTCTGTGGCAGCAGTGAGGACCCCTGGAGATCTCAGCTTACCTTTTCTCCATAAGAAGTCCCTCCTGATTCTGCACCAACAGCAGTGGGGGAAACATTGTGGCAGAGGCAGGATATCTCACTGCCCTCTCTACAGTGCTATCCTGGGCTTCCATACTGCACAGGGATTTCACTGTGCCCCTGGTGCTCTCCAGTGTACTTCCTAGGTCACTCTAGTTGAAATATATTTGCTGATTCATTGGTTTTCCCTCTCTTTTGTGGGAGCAAGGAGGATCAGCGTCGGGTAATTCTAATTGGCCGTTTTGCTGACTTCAACCCATATGAATTTAGATATAGGTTCCCACTCTCTGCATCAGCCCCACAATAGATAGCAAAATGCTTAAAATCAGAATAAGAATATTGCACTTTGTGTTCACCATACCTACGAAAGCTTACCACACAATAGAAAACACAATTGTTTCATAATTGATTGATTATAATCTATTTGGAATCCTTATCAAAATTAATAAACTATTAGAAAACTTGTAAGAGAAGACATTATTTGATGTCTAGTTGTAATTGAGTTATAAATGATGTAAAAATAACTGTGCAACAAAATGAAGATAGATAAGGGAATTAAAAGATATTTTGTTCTCATAAGGTTAAATATGTCTCCTAAACCAAAATATTATTATACAATTACTTTATCAATACTATTTCATCACAGATAAAGCAAATTCAGTTGAGTTTTTAAAATTATCAATTACATATGTAGATATAAAAATAAACATGACATTGTATGAGTGTGTGCATGTGTGAGTGTATATGAATTCAACTAAAAATATTCCTGATGAAATACTTTCAAGGGGAAGGTGAGAGCATAGACCTTTTTGCTCAATCACATGGATCCATTTAGTAGATAACCATATTTACTTATTTGTTTTTGAGACAAGGTTTCACTGTGTCACTCAGACTGGAGTACAGTGGCCTGAACACGGCTCACTGTAGCCTTGATCTCTTGATCTCCTGGGCTCAAGTGATCCTCCCACCTCAGCCTACTAGGCAGCTGGGACTGCAGCCACTCACCACCATGCCTGGCTAATTTTTGTATTTTTTGTAGAGATGGGGTCTTGCCATGTTGCTCAGTTTGGTCTTAAACTTCTGGGTTCAAGTGATATGCCCTCTTCAGCCTCCTGAAGTGTTAGGATTACAGACATGAGCCACTGCACCTGGCCCCACGGTATTTATTGTCCCTCAACTTTTCAGAAGTAAACATCAAGCATCTGGAATGAATTTCAAAAATGCTTTTTAATAGTGATCTGGCCTATCTCCTACAAAAAGACTGCCATGCTTTAGACATTTGAAACTATAGAGGGATAATTCTAGTCAATTGGTTACCTGGGTACTCTGGATACATGACAGAGAAGAGGAGTGATATAATAATATGTGGTTACAAAATTCCACTGAGATCGAATGTGCCAATGTACAATTTCAAATTCCATTTGCATTTTAAAAGAAGTGCACTCTAAAATAATTTCACTTCGAACATTTTTATGCCTGAATGTATTTTCCATAACCCCCAGGGGACACACATTTTCTGTTAGCAGTTGAACACATTTTCTTGCTCTAACGTTACAGCCATTTATTGAGTAAGTTATGCCAAAATACCTATCAAAATTATTTTGAGGTGTAAAAATATTGTGTCACCTGCTTCTAACTCCAAAACAATCCATGTTATATTTTATTTAAAATTTCCTGCAAATATTCAGTTAACAGAAAAATATAATTAGTGAAAACTATCTCCAAAATTTACAATCTGAAAGAGTTCAACTGGTTCCCAGGAGATTGGAAATATTTCTGTTTGTTGATGACATTTCCACTGAGATTCTAGAGCACCCACATTTGTAGGAAAAATACATAATTCAAATGCCATACATTGGACTGGGTTTTGCTGTTCGAAAAACAAAGAATAATAACATTTTTCAGCTGAAAAGCATCTTCATAATTTACTCTTCTAGTCTTTTCATTTCAGAGATGAAGAAAAGGAAGCTCAGAAATGTTCATTTATTCCCATATATAACGCAGTAAATAAAAGAGTATAATTAAAATAGAGGTGATTATATTTTCACTGAGTCTTGAAAGATTCCCTGCTGACCAGGAAACCAAGGTAGAAGAGTCAGATGAACAAAAAGAGTGATACTCAGAGAGAAGGATATATTTTCCCTAATTTGCATAACTACCAGCTGAATTAAAACTGCATTCCACTGTGGGTTTCTCCATAGCCTCCTCTAGACCTCAAAGTTTACCTCTGCATTCATTTCTTTTCACACATTACT
The DNA here is from genome assembly GCF_043159975.1 of Macaca nemestrina. NCBI lineage: Eukaryota > Metazoa > Chordata > Mammalia > Primates > Cercopithecidae > Macaca > Macaca nemestrina. The sequence goes on along the minus strand of NC_092127.1, from coordinate 178,330,457 downwards.
CTTAGATTAAGTCTCTCCAAGTAGGTCCATCCTATACTACTCTGGGCTTCATTTCAAAATTGGAAGTTCTCGGAGCCAACACATTAACCATTGGCAATTTGAAGTCCTGCCAAGTAATAGAGAAGAGGCTGACTGCCCTGTAAAAACACCAGTGCGTGGTTCCTCCTGCCTTACGCTAGCCCTCTAATGGATTGCTTGAGACTTCCGAGAATGATATTAGGCAGATATCTAAAGCTGCACAGAAGAATCTGCTTCTATACCACTGGAATGGTGCAAAGAACCTATACCACTGGAATGGTATAGAAGCAGAGACCTGAGATATTAAGCAAGAGATCTTGAAATGATGCTCTATCTGAATCTTTTCAAATGATTGCCTTGGGAAATTAAAGTGAGGGGTACAATGGGAGCATGAGGGCCAGGTAGGGAGAAAATAATAAATGAGTCAGTAGCTAATTAAGGCAGAGGTATCATCCTATCCTAGTTAAAAAGTTTTAAAACGTGTCTGCAACCCCTTTGACATTCTGATATGGTTTGGCTGTGTCCCCACCCAAATCTCATCTTGGACTGTAGCTCCCATAATCCCCATGTATCATGAGAGGGACTTGGTGGGAGGTAATTGAATCATGGGAGTGGGGTTTTCCCATGCTGTTCTTGTGGTAGTGAATAAATCTCATGAGATCTGATTCTTTTATAAAAGGGAGTTCCCCTGCACAAACTCTCTTGCCTGTTGCCATGTAAGATGTGCCTTTGCTTTTTGTTTGCCTTCCACCATGATCGTGAGGCCTCCTCAGGCATGTGGAACTGTGAGTTCATTAAACCTCTTTCCTTTATAAATTACCCAGTATCAAGTATGTCTTTATTAGCAGCATGAGAACAGACTAATACATGTTTCTTCCACAAAAAGTGTGATATAATTTCTCACCCCTTAAATTTGCATCAACATGAAACGATTCACTTCTAATCAATAGGATGCTGTATAAACTTTATATACTTACTACCTGGTTCTCTCTCTCTCTCTCTCTCTCTCTCCTTCTCTTTTAATCTGTCTTGGGAACTCAGGTCTTTGGAGCCCTGCACCTCCACGTAAGAAGTTTAGCTCCCCTGAACTTAGATTATATGGAGATAGACTAGCCCAAGGAGGTTCAGCCGCTCCATCTCAGAGCTGTTCAAGTCCAGATGCCGGCATGTGAATGAGCAAGGCTTCAGATATTCCAGTCCCTGGCCTTTGAGGCCCTCCTGCTGATGGTAAGAAGAGTAGATAAAAACTTACTCATGGGGCCCTGTCCAGATTGCAGATACAAGAGCAATAGAGCAAAAGTCATGATGTTTTGTTGAAGCCACCAGATGGTGGAGTGATTTATTACATAGCCTCAGCACCCGGAACTTGATCACAGGTGACTCAATTGAGTCTCAGAAATATTTATCCTTGGCTTTCACAGAGCTGAATAGTGCAGAGCCAGAAGCTGAATACTGCTTTTGCTTCTATCAATGCTTCTGCCTTTTCATCACACTGCATAGGCCAATATTTTTTCATTTCAGCTGCAAACCCATGATTTCCCATTTCCCTAATGTGGTGTCTACTGCAGTACAGTCTGAATGTATAAATGTATGACTAACAGATTCCTGTTGACACTCACTAACAGTCACAAAACTGTTATCTGGATGCAAAGTCTCTGTGCAAAGAACCTGTGATAGTGACAAAATAGACAATATAACATTGGTACTTTAAATGAATCATACCTTTGAAAGCTGGTCTCCAGACAATTTTCTATACACACCTGCTACTCTGCCCTTTAAGAAGAAATGCATATCCTCTCTCCTTCATATCCTCTCCCCTTTAAGCCTGTGACTGATAGGACCAATAGAATACTGATGATGCAGTGTTCTAGGACTTCTGAGTTCTGACCTCTGCTTCCTTCCTCTTGACACCCCAAGCACTGTCTTAGTCAGTTTGAGCTGCTATAAGAAAAATTCCATAGGCCGAGAGGCTTAAACAACAGAAATTTATTTTTCACAGTTCTAGAGGCTGGGAAGTCCAAGATCAAGGTGTCAGAAGATCCGTTGACTAGCGAGTGGCCTTTTCCTGGCTTGCACATGGCCATTTTTGGATATAATCTCACATGGCAGACAATCAGAGCTCTGTATCTTCCTAAAGTGGCACTAATCCCATTCAAAGGAATTAATTGTCTTTCAAAGATCCCATCTCCAAATACAGTAGACCCTGCTTATCCACATATTGCTTTCCATAGTTTTAGTTACCTAAGATGCAGTATAATAAGACATTTTGAGGGAGAGAGAGAGATACCATATTCACACAACTCTTATGACAATATAGTGTAATAACTTTTATTTTATAACTAAGTATTTCTATTATACTATTACTATGCCTAATTTATAAATTAAACTTTATCACAGGTATATGTGCATAGGAACAAAATCACATTATATATATGGTGTGGTACTAGCTGTGGTTTCAAGCATTCACTGGGGCCTTGAGACATATTTCCCAGGAATAAAGGAGGTCTACCTTACCAACCCACTGGGAATTTAGGCTTTACCACATGAATTTAGGAGAGTAGAAATATTCATTCCATAACAGCCACCATAGAAGAAACACAGGCTAGTTTGCCCAAAAGAATGGCCACATGACAAGGCCATGGAGGATGACTTGCTGTGTGGAGAAGGGGCATGTGGGTGCACACAGGCGAGAGTTAAACAGCTCCAGTCACAGCCACCATCTGACTGGAACACACAAAAGGCCTCACATGAGTCCAGGAAGGAGAACACTCAGCTGAGCCTGGGCCCACCCTTGGAATCATGAAGTGTGATGCAATGGTTTTCATTTTTAGCCTCTATATTTTTAGGTGGCTATGTAATCAGCCATCGCTAATCAGAACAATACATATTATTGTCATTGCTAATCATGCACAGAATAAGAACTATCAACCAATGGGACTTCATATGTTTGATAAAGTACTTGAAATACTGTTTAATCATCAATAAATTCTGTGTTTGAAACAGTAGTTATTATTATAAACATTCTTTAGATGTGAAAACTGAAGTGTTGACAGGTAAAGTTTGTTGATGAGTTTATGCGGTTAATAAGTAATACAAGTTGGCTATTAACTCATTTTGAGCCCACAATCTGTTTTGTTTGCTTCATTATTACTCACAAAGATCTCACATGGTTTGTTATGATGCTGGTGTAAACAAATCTACTGTACTGCCAGTCCAAAAAAGTCTAGCACATACAATCATGTACAGTACATAATAGTTGGTCATAATAATAAATGACTATTGTATGACTAATGTAAGTCATAGTAATAAAAATGACTAATTTAAGTATTTACTAAACTGCTTGTTATTTTTAAGTCTACTTCTTTAGTTTATTTAAAAAAGAAAGTTTCTTCAGAACATATTCCAGAAGAAGGCATCATTATCATAGGAGATGACAGCTCCATGCACAATACTGCCCCTGAAGATTTTCCAGTGGGACAAGATGTGAAGGTGAAAGACAGTAATATTGATAATCTTGACCCTGTGTAAGCCTAGGCCAATGTATGTGTTTGTATCTTTGTTTTCATACGAAAGTCTAAAAAGTAATTAAAAAGGGAAAAAACTTATAGAATAAAGGTATAAAGAAACAAGATAGCTGTACAACGTATTTGTGTTTGAAGTTAGGTGTTATTACAAAAGTTAAATAAATTAGGCTGATCACCGTGGCTCATGACTGTAATCTCAGCACTTTGGGAGGCTGAGGCCAGTGGACAGCTTGAGCCCAGGAGTTTGAGACAAACCTGGGCAACATAGTGAAACCCTGTCTCTAGGAAGAAATACAAAAATTAGCCAGGCATTATGTGCATCTGTAGTCTGAGCTACTTGGGAGGCTGTGGCGAGAGCATGGCTTGAGTCTAGGAGATAGAGTTTGCAGTGAGCTGAGACTGCACCACTCTCCTCCAGCCTGAGCAACAGAGCAAGACTCTATCTCAAAAAAAAAAAAAAAATCAAAATGCTTATAAAGTAAAAAAGTTATAGCAAGCTAAATTTATGATTAAAGAAAGAAATTTTCAATAAATGTAGTGTAGCCTAAGTGTACAGTGTTTATAAAGTCTACAGTAGTGTTTAGTAATCTCATAGGGCTACACATTCACTCACCACTCACTGACTCACCCAGAGCAACTTCCAGTTCTGCAACTTCAGTCATCATAAATGCCCTATACAGATGTCCTGGGTTTGTTTTTTTTAATCTCTTGTAACATGTTTAGTGTCTCTTATCTACATTTAGCTATGTTTAGATAAACAGACACCATTGTGTTACAATTGCCTACAGTATTCAGTACAGTAACATGCTATAAAAGTTTGCAGCCTAAGAGCAACAGGCCATCTCATGTAGCCTAGGTGTGTAGTAGACTATACCATCTAGGTTTGTGTAACTGCACCCTATGTTTGCACAGTGAGGAAATTGCCTAAGGACACTCTTCTCAGAAACTATCCCTGTCATTAAGTGATGCATGACTGTACTTGTAAGTGGATGCTTTACAGGCATTTTGGGAAGCAAATTGTTTCAGTGTACTGGTGCTTCCTGGAGGAATCATCAATCATGATTCACGACATCTTCCAGGAGGTGAGAAGTTCTTGAGTGACTGGGGGTCTTCTGTGCTGTAAAGATAATTAGGATTTCTGAATGACTTGGGCAATCTTAGCAACCTATGAAACTGACAACATTCCTAACCATAAAGCTGCCATTCGAGGATGAAGCCTTCTGGGTCTTCAGAGGCTGATCCAGAATTTAGAGGCATATTTCCTTAGGATAAACTTGGGGAAAAAATAGTTCCACATTCTACTAAGTGACTACAGCTAATAAAGTGGAACAGGTATCACATTGGAAAGATTTCCAGGTTGAACTGAAGAGCTCTAGCAGCAGCATTTGAGCTAGCATTGTTCTATACTTCTAAAAAGTGAGGGACATGAGTTATAGCCTCTCTTCCTACTGTGACTTGAGTTACAGAAATTATCCATCTGTCCTCTGAAGGATTTTAACCCTTCAGCCTAAAATCCTAAGCACCTTGATTACATATTTTCCCTAGAATTGGCTTTTAAAAATTAAATCAAGAAGAGTTTTGTGAAGAAAATTCCTCTTTTAAGGATGACTTTCTTCCCATTTTAGTTTTCCTCCAAATATTATTTATTAATGTTTACCAAGTCTCAGGAAATATTTTTGGTTCTGGGGATACAGTGTTAAATAACATATAAATGAATTCATCCTTTAAGGGGATTATATGGTTTCTTTTTTTTCTTTCTTTCCTTCCTTCTTTCTTTCTTTCTCTCTCTCTCTTTTTTTTTTTTTTCCTTTAAAGGTAAGATTTCTCTTGAACTCCATGTTTCTCCAAATTTGGGGAAATGTTTATCCATGATAATGTGTCCCTGTTCTATATATAAGATCAAATAATACTCAAAGAGAAAAGGAGACAATTTCACACACTTATTTCAATTTGTGTGCACAATTTCACAGACTTATAGATAGTTACAAAAGAGACCTTGGAGATAAATACTTCCCAACAAAGCCAAATGAATTGCTTCAATATGTCAAAGGCCTGAGTATCTTACATAAACCAAAACGTCTAATATGCAGTTCTTCATTCTTTATTATCAAACTCTCCTCGAATTTTACATTATTATTCTTTCAGGACACAGTAAGATGTTGCCAGTGTTGTTAAAGCATCAAATTGATTACTCAAAGTACAGTGATGAAGTTCATAGGCTTTGGAGTCAGTTTATATCATTTTCCCAAGGTTCATATTATAACCATTCTCTATACTGGTAGCTTAATCTTAAAGAAAATGATATATTTTTTAACAGTCTCACTACTCTTATGTTTAAAATCGAGAAATACATGTGGACCCTGGCACCTTGCAATTACTCAATGTATGATAATTATGAATTAAATATTTTCCACTATTGGACATCCATTTCAATTTTTATACATGAAAATATTTTCCTTGACAACTCTCACTTATAAAATAAAACAACACTCTTGTGGTTCTGAATGTCCAGTCTCTGGTGCAAATGGTTATAAATAGGCAGTTGATAAATTAAAGTTGTTTTAAAAGGACAAGGGACCTACACTCCGAAAAAAAGACATGTCTGCCTCCATGTATTTCAAAAATATTTTTTCATTGCCAACAATCATTACTAATTTGAAACAGAAAGAAAAACTGTGAAAAGTTATGAGGAATAATTTCATTCACAAAATAGTGGATAGCCAAGGACAACTGGGCATTGTTTCAGGTTAATAGGTCATCTGGGTAATTTGGCTTTCTCCCTCTTAGAAAATTGACCCTGGTTCTCTGTTGTACGTTCTAGAGCTACATAGGGGAGTCAGCTTTTGTATCTTTCATTGGTTTGTCTCTTCACCACATTAAGTGAAAATGTCTTTAGCTGAAGTTAATCAAAATAAAAGTGTCAAGTCATAAGCTTCAGATAGTTTTTTACCCAATATTAGAAGGGACTTTGGCTCTAAACATTTATTTTCTACAAATGAGTTAGCTTGATTCATAGTGAATTCAATTTATTATTAGCAAGTGTTTTAAGGTCATAAAGTTTGACTTTTCCTAAACTCATCAGTATGTACATATCCAGACACCTGCTCCCATGCCATTAGTTAACTAGGGAAGTTGTAACTGCTTTGAAACCATGTAGTCTTTGCTCAAATTATAGCATGGTGTTTAAATGCATAAGATCTCAACTACCTAAGTTAAAACTCCAGAAATATAAATTTACCAGATGTGTGTCCTCTATTAACTTGGTAGGCCTTTTCTTAGCCTAAGTTTCCTCATCTGTAAAATATGAAGAATTATTTTTCTTGATTTTAGGGTTGTTGTGAGCAGTGCCTGGCTCTTGGAAAGCTCTCAATATAATTGGAAAACTCTCAATATGTGATTATTATACTTATTTGACAAATACATTTAAATAATTAGTCGTAGAGAACAAAATCAGTCGTTTATAAAAAGAGACTGTTTCTTGAACATTGGCTGTGTGCCTGGCCCTGTACTAAGACTGCTATTTCTCATCGCTTAACCTTATCAAGAGAGGTCTGCAACATTTTGTCTGAAAGCACTGTGGAAGTTAAAGAAACACAGTTCAGCCAAAAAATAATTGCCTAATATTACCATTTACTTTCATTTTTAAAAATACGTGGGAGACTCAGTTATATTTTCCACAGAGGCATTTCAATTTTTTTTTTTTTTTGCTTTCCCTTTTAAAAATACACGTTCATCACACACCACCATAACTGAAACATCTTTTCCCCAGGAGCCTCCAATTCCTCCCCAGAGCCAAGCTCCACATTGCTTTTTCCTGCTAATACCCATTCCCCTTTCTCCATTTTTAAAAGTAGAGCTACTTTGCCTTTCACCAGCAAGAAAGAATGTTATTTCTTGAGGAAGCCTAGTGACAGGAGGTGAAGGGGGTAGGAATTGATGTGGAAATTGCTCAGTTCTCTTTGGCAATTGGAGGAAACACATCCAAATTAGCAAGTTTTCTCCAGTCACGTACAGTTTATTGTTTTAATCATCTATGAAGTATTATTACCACTATTTTATTGATGAGGAACTTGAATTTTCAAAAAAACTTTAATCTATCAAGCCATCAAGCTGTATTTTAATCCCTAGTTCATAGCATTTTCAAAGTTAATGTTTTTCTCACTGGACTATTTCACATGATTGTTACCCTATATAAGGATACATATTTTGAGTCAAGAAAATATCCACCAAAAAAGTCTTTAGAAACAAGCCTCACATAGCCCCATTTGGGGTATACAAGTTTTTGAGGCTGTTCTCTCAGCTCTGAGCTGAGGTCCCTAGATTTTTATTTTTCTCTGCCTCTGAAATCTTTATGCTTGTAAGATTGGGCCAAGCTTCATGTTCTTGGTTCATCTATGACACCATCCCATCATATCTGGGGTCATTATGGTTATTCCTATGATCTTATTCCCCAGTTGTAATTTATCCCTTATGTTTCTGTGGCAAACGCTGGCAGTTTCATAACTGATATCCATTCTTCTCTTCGTTTCTAAATGCATCCAGGCCAGCAATACACCCACTAAAAAACATTCTTATTCCTTTAGGATGCAGTAACTGGGAGAGAGTCTGAGGTGAAGTTATAGGGTTCTTCTAATGTTCTGTGCCTTCATCTGGGCACAGACTGCACTGGTTTGTTCTGTCAGTAAATTGTATCACACTGCACACTTTTCATACCTACATCTTTGGTCGGTGAATCATTCTTTAATAAGTGAAAAAAGAAAGAAAATGGTTACTATAACAGCAAAAACCTACTTTTTGAAGCTATTGGTGTCCATGTGGTCTACTTTGAGATATTAAGACACAAGCAACATTTTACAGGATGGGACTTTGTGGTAAGACTATCCTTTCCCCGATAGAGGACTCAGACCATGACTTTTGACTTTTATCCTTGTCCATTTTCCCCGTTCTTCAATCCTGAGAGTTGGGCATAAATACAGAGGTAGACCAAGTACGTTATAAGTATAATAATAAAAATTATATGCCAAAATAAAAAAGCTGGAAGAAACCTAGGCCTTGATTCTGAGCAAGGTAATTTGTCCTGGATTGTGACTTCCAGACTTCTTGATATTTGAGAAATACATATTCTTTAATTGTTTTGCTTTAATTATTATTTTAATTGACACAATCATTATACATATTTTTTGGCATGCAATGTGATATTTTGGTATATTTATATCATGTGCAATGATCAAATCAGGCTAATTAGTATATTCATCACCTCAAACATTTATCATTTTTTGTGTTGGGAACATTAAAAATCCACTCTTCTAGCTATTTGAAAATATTCATCAACTGTTGTTCATTATAGTTACCATACAGTGCTACATGACACTAGAATGCATTCTTCCCATCAGCTGTACTTTCGCACCTGCTACAGCCTTTGACTATCTTTATTATTAATGACTGTTACATCCTTCCTTCTTTTTCTTTTGTTTTCTTTCTTTCCTTTCCTCTCCTTTCTCTTTCCTTTCCTCTCCTTTCCTTTCCTCTCCTTTCTTTTTCCTTTCTTTCTTCCTTCCTTCCTTCCTTCCAACTTCCTTCCTAACTTCCTTCCTTCCTTCTTTCTTTTTCTTCCTTCCTTCTTTCTTTCTTTTTCATTCTTTTTATTCAATGCTAACGTTCCAACATTTCCTGAGAAACTGTAGTATTCACTCTGATTTACATCTATTTGAATAAAATCTTACCATTATTATGGCCAAAGTATGTGAAGTTAAAATGTCTTATAGACGGGACTATAAAAACCAATGAAAAAAAACCTCAGTAAATACATATGGACAGGTTAAGTCTTTTGTGGAGAATTACTAGTTTCTTGCACAGGTATTACTACAGTGACATTTTTCAGACTGTTTTTTTCTACCTTTTACATTCACTGTTTTCAAATACTGATGTTATCTTATGCCTAACAAATTGAAATCATGTCTTTTAAGGAGCCAAAAGTAAGGTAAATATACTCCAGTGCTTAAGAATGAAGATTGAGACTGAATATCCTGTATGGCTCATAAAATTGAAAGACATTCTTAAGAAGGAAATTTTAACTGTTCTGAGCTGAGCAGCATTATAGTACCAAATAGATATTTTTCTAAGAAAAGACATTTGAACTACAGCATTAATTTCTGCATGTAAATTTTGGTACTAGCAAAATAATTAAATTAAAAAGTGAAATAAAATCAGCCATCCAGTAAATGTCACATTTGTATTTGCAGTTGTTCAGACCCTAAACGTTGAAGTCACACTTGTTTCCTCTATTTCTGTCACAGTGCATATCCAGTCCCCCAAATTCTGTCTTCTTTATTATCAAAATACAGAATCTGTCCACTTTTCTACCTGCAGTACCTCGTCCATTTTTCTCCAAACACTTGCAACAGGCTCTTTCTCAACGACTCCTATTTAGGGTCTTCATCCCTGTCTCTTCTCCCTGCTGGCAGAAATCAGTTCATGCCTCTGCTCAAAAGCCTCCCATACCTTCCTATATCATTCATACTGTGATGGATGAACTTTATTTTGACACACATTTTCTTTAATACCCTGGCTTACTCTTGCCAAGCTCACATCTTACCACTTTTCTCTTACTTTATGAGGATGTGCTTCAGGCTCAGGGACTTTGCACTTGCTATTGGCTCTGCCTGAAGCACTCTTATCCCAAATGACATCTCGATTTACTGCCTTACTTTGTTCTCTTCAGAGGTTGGATCAAATGTCACATATCATAGAGCCTTATCCTGACTACTCTATCTAAAATAACTAATGTATGTTACTTTGTTCTCTTCAGAGGCTGGATCTTACTTGGTTCTCTTTTTTTCTTCAGAAGTTGGATCAAATGTCACATATCATAGAGCCTAATCCTGACTACCCTAACTAAGTAACTAACCACATCTCCTCTTCCTCCTGTTTTGACTATCCCCTCTCCAGCTCATAAGCTTTTATCATTGCATACATTATGAGGATTCGTATAGTTTAATTTATCTAATTATTTCCTGTATAAAATATAAGTTCCCTGACAGCAGTAATTTAGCATATTTTATTTACTTCATAAAAATGGGCTGAATAGGCCGGGCACGGTGGCTCACACCTATAATCCCAGCACTTTGGGAGGCCGAGGCAAGTGGATCACGAGGTCAGGAGTTCGAGTTCAGCCGGACCAATGTGGTGAAACCCTGTCTCTACAAAAAATACAAAAATAAGCCAGGCATTGTGGCACAAGTCTGTAATCCCAGCTACTCAGGAGGCTGAGGCAGAAGAATTGCTTGAACCCAGGAGGCCAAGATTGCCCCAGGAGGCCAAGATCACACTATTGCCCTCCAACCTGGGCAACAGAGCGAGACTCTGTCTCAAAAAAAAAAATATATGGGGAGGTGCTGAATAAATAAATTCTTTAAGGAATGAAAAACATAAAATTCTGCTTCATGTTTAGACATTTGTTTAATTATTGGAGCAAAAGTTGGGCGGGGTTGGGGGGGAGAAAATAAAGAAACATTGAAGAAATCTGCTTCCCTGGAATTCTTTGCAAAAGACATTCTGACAATTCTTTGTCAAATGCCCAGTGCTAACAGTGCAGTTACTCAGGCACCATTCATCATGGTCAGCATTCCACATGCAGTAAGAGGAGGGAGCCAGCCATTTTTGCTGACAAACAACTCTCCCTGAACAGACCCACTGCGCTGTCTCCTGTCACCCAGGAGAATCCCTGCCCATAAATGACAGACCCGCAATTTCAGTCCAGAGACACGACGCAAGTAGGGAAGCTCTGTTTTGCTCCTTCAAAAGATAAGGGGTTGCTTTGAGTCTTCTGGTTTAAGATTTATGATTATAAATCTGATAAATAATCAGAGATAAATGTGGTTTTACTGTCTCTGGCCAAAGATTATGCCCTCCCAGACTTCCAAAATGTCTGTAGGTTGCACCATGCTCTCACTACAAGAATAGTGTAAAACTACGGGAAATGCTCACTGAAATCCCATGCCAGCATCCTCTTCTTCCTCCAGCTCCTCCTTCTCAGCCTCACTTCCTTTTTTCCTGAAAAGCAGGCATGCATGCACCCACACATGCACACATACTTACACACACATGAACACACACCTACTGTCATTTTTTTGTGTGTGAGTAGTAGTTTTGGACACGCATTGCATGAGCAGTTTCAACTGTGAACTCTGACCTGCTTATCCAGGCAATGCATTCCAGGTTTCAGCAGAAAGGCTTTTTAATAAAACCGTCATCTTAAGAAAGCAAGCGATGGTGTTTTATTCAAACATATCTAATTCTTAAAAGGTTACATAAATAACCTAAGACAAGATCACATTCAGTCCTGTTTTTCTTTTTTTCTTTTTTTTGCTATTTTTTCCCTTCTCATGTGGGGTCATATCATTAGGAGAACCACGGATTAAAGCAGAAAATTTGGAAATGTGCCAAACATACTGAGTTTCCATTCCCATTTTCTAACCACTTCAGAGCCAGCCAGTGAACACATCATTTTAATGAAATGAATATTTGATCTCATAAGCTAAAAATTATTTGAATGTTTGATTTTAAAATATTTTCAAATCATAAAACTTTTTTAGTGATTCCACAGACAAATTTGGTATTATGTCAAAAACACTGAGAAAATCCCCACCCTTCCTCATCATAGAATGTCAATACTTATATGCCAAATTCCTGGACTAAATATGCTTGAACACTGAAGTACTCAAGAAAAATATAAAAGGTACCCAAGTTTTGGAAAAGGGTGCCATACATGCAAGGTGCTTTAAGTATTTTTCCCATCTCATTCTTACAGTATTTCCATATCGGAAGATTATTACAATCAGTTTAAAAATGGGAAAAGAAAGATACCCGCTGGCAAGTGGAAAAGTTAGTGGTTAAAAGTGGGTCCGACCTCCACCTGTGTACCCAAGAAAAGAAACTCTACGGAGGTTCTGACTTGAAACTTCAAATACTTTATAATGTCTTGGTCTTTGGTTCTTTAGAATAGGAGGTCTGGGAAGCAACATAAGAAATCTCTGTAGACAAAGTAAAATTTGAACTGGATCTCAATGGAAAAGTAATCTTATAACAAGGATAAAGAAAGATTAAAAAGGTAGAAGGGATGAGGGAAATATATACTGTAATGAGAGAAAGGAAATACAGGTTGGGGCAGACAAAGCCTGGATCAATTAGAGCACATAATTTTGTAAAACCACATATTATGACTGGAGATCGTTGGTATTATTAGGAAGTAGAGGGTTCAGGGAAATAAGGCTATGAGGATTCTGCAGATAACGGGGAGACCCTGAAGACTTTGTGTAGGAAATGACATGCACAAAGCAGGGGATTAGAATTATTTGTATGACAGTGGAGTACGAGCAAATGATAAGGGAAAAAAATAGAGATAAACTGCAATTAGCAACCTGACTGACACAACACATTAGACCAGATGGTTATATTTAATGCAGCTTTATGGGAAAGGTCTAAACAATCATGAGCAGCATATTTTGCATATCACATAAAAAGAATATGATGTGCCCTGAAGTCTTTGTTACCATGGATGCATTCATTATTTTATTACTCTGTAGCAAGTACCTCCTCCATTGCTAAGAGTTTGGAATACATAATGGATACATATAGTCCCTGACCTCAAAGAGCTTAGTGTTTAAGAAGAGAGACAAACAAGTAATCAGGGATTTGCAGTACTCTGTGCTTATTGCTATAAAGGTGCCAAATACAAGGAGCCACTGGAACATGTAGAAATTCATTGAAATTGCAGTTTTACTGTATCTTTGATCCTCAGGTTTTTCGAGACTCTTTTGAACTACATGCTATATTTGATTTTAGTTTGCAAGTGCGTGATAATAATCATGTAAAAAAAAAAACGTAATGCTAATGAGAAACAAAAGCAGAGATCTAATTGCACTGGATAACCAAACACTCCAGAAGTTGAGTGACAACTTTGGAAAACAAGATAGGCCTGAGCATAGGGTATACAATCTTCTATGCTTCCAAACAGCAATTCTGGAGAAGCCTCTAGTAGTATCTAGATAATGAACCACTGAGGCTGTAATTTAGAAGCAAAAGCAATTATTGAAGGGTATGAATGTGAGAAGACAGTTTTCATGGTGAATTAAAGTGCTTTGATAATGAAATGGTTATTTCAAGTTAAATTGATCATTAAAGCATTTCAGATTTGATATCTAAAGTTACAGTGAAAAATATAAAGGTCTGCAGCTATATTTTTCTAGAATAAATGTATTTGTTAGAAGCAAAAAGGAGGAGGTAGCATACGATCTGGCAAAAACAAAACGAAGACAAGATTGAATTGGACCATCAGAAATCTCATCTTGACTACAGCAATAGTCTAGGTGACCTTGGGAACTAATAATGATCTAATATTAGCTAACATCTATGCAGTTCCTTGTTATTCTCTTTCTTTCCTTTCACACTCTGTCTATAACACATCTATTCACCAATGTAACTGTCTATTCCCCAAGCCTCCCTTCTTACTACACACGTGTTAAAATTGCTATGGAAAATAACATAGTCAAATGCTTAAAAACATAGACTTTGGAATTACAGGTTCCTGAATCCCAAAACCATTCAGGATCAGAGGTGACTTTTTCTCTTTCATCTCTTTTAGTTGAAGTTTCTTCATTCATAAAGTGAGCATGACAATGTATTGCCTACGTAGTAGAGTGCTTTGAAAGATAAAGGTGATGCTGTATATGAGGTGATTAATTAACACAGTCCTCAACATATGGTAAGGAATCAATTACGTTTATTACTATGTACTAAGCACTTAAAATTGATTTTTCAGTTTAATGTCTCATATACATTTTCAGATGCATTGTTATCTATAATAAAGGGTAATAGAATGCCCCCTCCTATCTATAAAACTCTGCAACTCAATACTATGCTTATGCATTCAAGTCATTTAGTTTTTCTGGACTGAACAGAAAAATAGGGCGAGTTTTGTACTTATAACCTGAAAATTCTCAAACTACGACTACATGCACACCCACATACATACAAACACACATACCTTAAGGCCATCATACCTAATGTAAGATGCATGTGATGGCCACTTTTCATTTTCATATTTCATTCTTCCAGTTTATATGACTTGTTGATGGCTAATTGGTAAGAAATCTGAAGAACCCAGCGCTGTCTAAAGATGGAAGCTAATCTCATGATTTGTGTAATATGACCTGCTTTGGAGTTAACAAGAGAGTCTACTACTTCGTTTTCCCACCCTGCGTTTAACATAGTCCCACACGTGTCTTATGTAGAAGGAAATCATGGAGTACGGAAGAATAGAAAAGGAAATTGCCACCTGAGTTATAGTATCACATGCATTTATCTTTTTATCTCTTCCTATATAATATCTTAGATGAAATGAGTATTAAGATTATAAGGTAGGAATATAGTAAACCAAAGAGGTGAAAGATCTCTGTAAAGAGAAGTACAAAACACTCCTGAAGGAAATTACAGAGGACACAAACAAATAGAAAAATGTCCCATGCTCATGAATTGGAAAAATCAATATTGTTAAAATGACCATACTGCTCAAAGCAATCTACTTATTGAATGCAATCTCTATCAAATTATCAATGTCATTTTCCACAGAACTAGAAAAAAAATTCTAAAATTCACATGGAACCAAAAAGAATTTGAGTAGCTAAAGCAAACCTAAGCAAAATGAATAAAGCATGAGGTGTTACATTACCTGACTTCAAATCATACTACAAGGCTATTGTAACAAAACACCATGTTATTAATATAAAAATAGATCAGTGGAATGGAGGAGAGAACCCAGAAATGAAGCCACATTCTACAAACAATTGATCTTCAACGAAGTTAACAAAAATATACACTGGGGATAGGGTACCAAATTAAATAAATGGTGCTGGGAAAATTGGATATCCCTATGTAGAAAGATGAAACAGGAAGTATATCTCTCATTACATACAAAAATTAACTCAAGATAAATTGACCTAAATATAAGACCTCAAACTACAAAAGTTTAGAGGAAAAATTATTCTGGACATTGGCCTAGGCAAATAATTTATGACCAACTCCTTAAAGGTAAACATAACAACCACCACAAAACAATAATATACAAATAGCACTTAATTAAACTTAAGAGCTTCTGCCCAGTAAAACAATCAATGGAGTAAACAGACAACCTATAGAATGGAAGAAATATTTGTTACCTATGTATCAGACAAAGGGCTAATATGCAGAATCTACAAGGAACTCATATAGTTCAATGAGAAGAAAAAAAATAACACCTTTAAAAAGTGGGCAAAAGACATGAACAGACATTTTCCAAAAGAAGGCATACAAGTGGCCAACGAATACATGAAAAAATACTTAACATTACTAATCATCAGAAAAATACAAATTAAAACCACAATGAGATACCATCTTACACAAGTCAGAATGGCTATTATTACAAATTCTGAAAACAACAGATGTTGTTGAGGATGAGGAGAAAAGCGACCACTGATCCATTGTGTGTAGGAATGTGAATAGGTGCAACCTTTATGAGAAACTGTATGGAGAGTTCTCAAAAAACTAAAAATAGAACTACCATTCAACACAGCAGTCCAACTACTGGCTATATTTCCAAAAGGAAAGACATCATTATATCCAAAAGATACCCACACTCAAATGTTTATTCCAACACTGTTCACAATATCAAACAAAGGTATGGAATCCGTCTATCAGTGGAGGACTGGACAAAGAAAATGTGGTACACATATACCACAGAATACTATTCAGCCATAAAAGAGAAGTAAATCATGTCTTTTGCAGCAACATGGATGAAACTGGAAGCCATTATCCCAAAATAACTCAAAAGCAGAAAGTTAAATTCCGCATGTTCTCACTTATAAGTAGGAGTTAAACATGGGTGCATATGGACATACAGAGTGGAACAATAGACACTAGAAACTACAAAAGGTGAGAGGGTAGGAGGAGGGTGATGGTTAAAAGATTACCTCTTGGATGCAATGTTCATTATTTGTGTGACGGGTATACAAGAATTCCAGATTTCACTGCTATGCTTGTAAGACATCTGCAGTTGTACCCTCTAAATATATAAAAATACACTTTTAAAAGATTACAAGAAAGCCTCAAGGAATATCAAAATAATTAATCTCACATAATAAAGAAGGATATATGTGCAATATCTGTGATGAGCTGTTTGCACATGCTGCATTTTATAGCAAACATTTTAATATTTTCATTAGAGATCAAAATAGCCTGTCATTCACTGAATGAATATCATGAAAGCTTTTATGTCTAATGAAAAGACTCAATGAATTCTTCCATTTTATAACAGTAACAGATAAGAGTAGGACTAGCTATTTTCTAGTTCAAGGACAGATTTTTCTCGTAAAATGTTTAGATTCAGCAGTCTCCTTTGAGGTTGTAGTAGAATTCTAATTTGAAAGCAGTGACTTTTCATTTTTACGGGTTATCTACTCCTGTGAGTATATAATGAAAATTGTGGATTCTTCTGTAGGAAGACTATACATATGCATGTATATTCAAAATATTTCAGTTTAATATCCTTATTTCCCCCTTTTCTGAAGTATTTTTATTGTTGAGTAGTCATAAACCTCTTCTTTTTAGAATAATATTGTCTTTCAAAACTAAATGATTGTCCCAGGAAATCCAGAATTTCACTTTTCACTCTACTGCACAAAACAATCAAGAAAACTCATATAATTTTAAAGATGATGAATTTTTAGAGGCAGGCTTTATCTAGCTTACTAATTCAGAAAAGAATATAGCAAACTAAGTTATTCTGAAAGGAAAAGGTAGTTCAATGAAAATTACTTTTGTTTCCTTTTGAAGATGGACTTTATCCTCATACAAACATTTCAGAGGTAAGACTGAGATAGGCCAGAAGTTGTACAAAGAAAATAGGCTTTTACATTAATTGTATATAAGCTAGAAATGGATTAGCCCAACCCATTAAAAAAAAAAAATTGGGAAGTCACAATAGGAAAACTTGGCCAAGCAAGGCCCTACTCTTACCTTCTTACTCCTTTGCAGTTCATGGTAAACTGTTAACATCACGGTCAGTGAAACAGAAATTCTTCAGATATGAACCATCCTAAGATGGCCTACCTATGCCATACTTCCACAGCCTGATGAAGTCAGAGAAGTCATCAAACGTGTGAGGTTGTCACCTGTTCTTTTTATGCCTCCATATTTCTTATTCTCTCTATCCTGGATTTCATCGTCAAAGGCCAACATACTATTTCTTTCCAGGAGGGCTGAAGTGCTTACAGGTGGCTTTACCACCTGTGACCATGGAGATCTAGCCAAAATAATGCTCTCTATGGATTTTCCAGTTGGAGAATTTGGATAAATAATAAGAGATGGCTCAGAGTCAGGAGAGGAAACAAAAACTGTTTTGAAGATGGTGATTGAATGGCAAATCATACATATGAGTGACTCTCTTTGTCTGCTTTCTGTCTCTCTTCCTTCCTCATTCCATTACATGATGGATGGCTGTTGAGATAAATGCACTTCACTTTAAATCGCACTGCCCTATTAAGAACAAATGCTTAAGACCTGGAATTTGTAGATTTTTGCTTTTACTTTTGAGACTGCTTCTACTTTCTATTTTGCACTGAAGTCTTCCTCGTGGGATTTAAATTTAATACTTCCTACCAGAAGGCATTTCCTATTCTCCCTTCCTGGGGATGATACAGACATGTAAAAAGGAGAGAGAAAAAAATACATTGGCTCCTCATGCTCAAAAGTCAGTCAAAAGAGCTGTGTTTTATTTTTGTCAGGGTTTTCTATGGGCCATATACTGTGGCAGATACTTTACATGGATAATTTATAAACATCACAACAATTCTGCAAATGGCTTTTGTTACATGCATGCATTTTGGGTTGAAGAGTCTGAGAGGGAAGGTATGAAATGACTTGACAATCTCATCCATGAAACAGCAAGAAACAGAAAATACCTCCCAAGAGGCCAACATAGAGTGAGAGTAAATAAAAGTAATATGGAGGAACCATGTGCTCAATGCCTTGGCTCTTTCAAGTACTTTGCATATATTATCACTTTTACGACCATCAGAATTACATGAGGTAGGTTCAAGTGTTAATACCATTTAAGGAAACTGAAACAGAGAAAATAAAAAAAAAAACTCAAGTTGATAAAGTGAGATGGTTAATTTTAGCTGTCAGCTTGGCTGGGCGATGGTGCCAGTTTTTGTTTTTGCCAAACATCAGTCTAAATGTTGCTATCAAGGTACTCTTTAGATATAATTCACATTTAAATCAGTAGACTCAGAAAAGCAGAGTGCCTGCCACACTGTGGATAGCCCATGAGTTGAAGGCCTTGTGAGCAAAGACTGAGGTTCCCTGAAGCAATTCTTCTCAAGGCAGCAATATAGAAACACTAAGTGCCAGCCTGCTCCTCTGCAGAATCTGGACTCAAAGCTGCAATACCAACTTTTACCTGAATTTCCAGCCTGCCGTCCTTCCCTATGGATTTTTGACTTGCCAGCTCCCACAATTGTGGGAGCGAATTCCTTTGAAAAATCTCTCCATGCAAATGCTCCTAGTGGAAGGTCTGTTTTTTTCCCGAGTAGTTTCCTCTCAAAAAAGAGATGCAGAGTTTTATTAGAAATGCGGAGTAATGTAATACTTCATCTAACTTTCTAAATGCAGGACCATGGTGTTAATTAAGATTGTTGACAAACAGGAGATGATAGATAATTATGAAAATTTATTTTGGATTTCTCAAGTTTTATGTCTTTGAACAGAAAGCTCTGTAAATATATATCTTTCATTGTCCATAGTTAGAAGATGTTATTTTATGCCTTTGGGTTTAGGGTTTTCTGTTTTGTTTTGTTGTTTACTATTTTCTAATCAAAATGAAACAGTATTAAGTCAACGAAAAGAATCTCTTTCTTATTCTCCCTGTTGTTTCTTTTCTTTTTCTATCTTGCTACATACAGCTGTCTTCTCAGATTAGGATGGTGCCTAGAATTCAAGCCCTCAGCACATGTGTTTGTGATGATTATTGTGACAAGGGAGACTAACTGTCCAATTAAAATCTCTGCTTACCCTTCCACAGTTTATATAGTTGCCTCTGTCAAAAGGATTCCCAGTTAGAACCTTTACTTAGCAGCACATTTTTGCACACAGGTGAGACAAGGTGATAATCTTGCCCCCAAAATGTGAGCAGAGATGAGGAAAATTGACCAACAGGGTTAGAAGGAACTTCACATTGCCTTTCGACTTCTGTTTGATGGCTTCAGAGGACCCCAACAGAATGGTGAGAACACAGAATTAAAGGGTGTTGTGTCTTTAATTTTTTTGTTTGTTTGTATGTTTTTTTTTTTAGTCAGAGTCTTACTCTATCACCCAGGTTGGAGTGCCATGGCACGATCACAACTCACTGCAGCCTTAACTTCCCCGGACTCAGGTGATCCTCCCACCTCAGCTTCCTGAGTAGCTGGGACTACAGGCATGCACCAACATACCCAGCTAATTTTTGCACTTTTGTTTGTAGAGATAGGGTTTCACCATGTTGTCCAGGCTGGTCTTGAACTCCTGGACTCAAGAGATCCCCCCACCTCAGCCTCACAAAGTGCTGGGATTACAGGCATGAACCACTATGCCCAGCCATGTCTTTGAATTTTTATAGGGAGAAACTAATGCTACCAGAAATGCCTATCTTGGATAGACATATGAACAGAAATAAATATTCGAGGAATTAAGTAACTGAAATTTTGGTGTTTATTTGCCAGACTTGCTAACTTAATCTCAACTAAAATAATGATAATGATAAAGATTATCATAACATGATAATATTTTCCCAAGCACAAAAATTTATTAAGTAGTAGAGTCACTATCACAACCTAGGTATATCTGGACCTAGATCTAACATGCCCTGTCTATTCATCTATCAGCTGTCAGCTTTTCCTGCAGTAACAAACAACCTTAATATTTCCATTGTTTTAAAAATATATTTCTTGTTCATCTACACAGAACTAGCAATCTGCAGTTCGATTAGATTGGTCATAGTTTTTCTCAGCTTATGGGCTGTGCTGGCCTTAGCTCGATGCATCTTCTCATTTCAGAAACAAGGTTAAGATGGTAACTCCTCTCTGAGGCATGGTTTTCTCAAGATGAAGTTCAAGAACAAGTACATTTAAAGTTTTGGCTTACATGTGATATATTGTATATGTGTTCACGTTTTAGTTTCCAAAGGAAATCACAGGTCCAAGTCAAAAGGCAATAGGGCAGAAAAGTATATTCTGTATATAGGAAAACATGGCAAATGTAGGGGAAAAGTAAAGTTATGACCCAATATGACAATCTACTACATTTTGGGGCATATGATTTTTACGTTACAACATTCTATCAATAGTGTAGTTTGAATGTTTGTCCCAACCAAATCTCATGTTGAGGTGTAATCACCAATATTGGGGGTGGGGCGTAGTGGGGAGTGTGCGGGTCATGGGGGCAGATCTTCATGAATGGCTTGGTGCTATCCTCATGATAATGAGTGAGTTCTCACTCTGATAGTTCATGCAAGAGCTGGTGATTTAAGAGCCTGGGACCTCCCACTTCTCTCTCTTGTTTGCACTCACAATGTGATGTGCCTGCTCCCACTTCACCTTCTCCTCCATGAGTAAAAGCTCCTTGAGTCCGCACCAGAAGCTGAACAGTTGCCTGAACCATGCTTCCTATAGAGCCTGCAGAACCCTGAGCCAATTAAAACTCTTTTCTTCACATATGACCCAGTCTCGGATATTCCTTTATAGTAACACAAAATTGCTAAGGAAAAAGATTTTGCACATCGTTGTATATACCTTCTAAAATTACTTAACAAATTGAGCAATCAATTGACTTCACAAAAAGGCAACCTAGGCCCTAAATGCGGGCCTTATGTAGGGAAGACTTATATTGAAGACAACATTTAAAAGTGGAATATTGGAAAGAATACAGGGTATTTTCAAGCAGGTATGTGAGCCCTCATAATACAAATGTATTTGTTTTTCTGTGTGTAAAACATTCATAAAATAATCAAGATTTAAAGTAATGTTTCAACTCTAAATTTATACAATTCCACAGGTGGTCAAATTTACTTACTGAAGATTCCCTGAGTAGATATGAGTAGTACAGGTATGGTATTGATTTTTTTTTAACTGAGGTATTTGTACTAATCACCCTCACTGCACCTATAACCTTCAACAAAGACACTCCTCCTATTTTTTCTTCTTGTAACATGTGGCTTGAAGAACACAAATACCTTCCTGGAAAACTACTTGTTGAGTATGGCCACCCATGTTTGAAGTCAGTTGTGTAATTTATCTAGCTGTTTTCCAATCATCTAATTGTTTGATGAAATCAATCTAACATCTACTTTGCTTTCTCTTTAAGCTAGAATTATGTGTGTGCATAATATCCTCAGCCCCAAGTATCGCTTACTCATGTAAGTTAAATAAAATGTTTCATCTAAACAATTATGTTAGCCTAATGATGGCTAATTGGGTAAATTTCTCACTTTTCACTCAGACACTCAGATGTTTTTGTCTTTTATAGAAGACATTGTATAAATTTGCCCAGAAATGAACTAGAGAATTTAGTATGTTGAGAATAAATAGTTTGGGCCCAGTGCCATGGCTCATGCCTATAATCCCAGCACTTTGGGAGGCCAAGACGGGTGGTTCACCTGAGGTCAAGAGTTCGAGACCAGCCTGTCCAACATGGGGAAAATCCATCTCTACTAAAAATACAAAAAGTAGCCAGGTGTCTTGGTGGGCACCTGTAATCCCAGCTACTTGGTAGGCTGAGGCAGGAGGTTTGCTCGAACCCAAGTGGTGGAGGTTGCAGTGAGCTGAGATCACGCCAATGTACTCAAGTCCAGGTGACAGAGCGATTCTCAAAAAAAAAAAAAAAGAAAAAAAGAAAAAAGAAAAGAAAAGAAAAAAGAAAAAAGAAAAAAGAAAAAAAAAGAACAAGCAGTTCAAATATTTTTAATTTTTTTCATTTGCATTAATAATGGGCAGGGGTATGCAGTCTCTGCATTAAGTTCAAAAAGTTACATAAAAGACTTCATTCTATTTATCCTCACATCAACACATTAATGTAGGCACTGTAATCCCAACCTATCCATGCATGAGGCTCACATGTAGTAAATGATGGTAATACTTGTATGTATCAAAATACAATAGTTTATTTGTTCCTAGATCTACCAGAGTTTCCTTTGTTTCATAGAATAAATGATACTAATTTCTGTGAATCCCTTAAGCACTACATTAGGTTATTAGTCTGTGATTAGGTTAATAATAATAATGCTTTAAAGGCTATTAAAAATTAATTAATTATCAAATATACATGATCTTTACCCTCTTGACAGTTGATTGGATAATCTCTGTGCCATCAAGATGGATACATTTCTCCTGGCATGTCAAGCAATTTAGACATCATTGAAATCCTGGCAGCCACAGTTATTACTGACTAAAAATAAAATATTTACATTGCCATTCAAAATATATATGCTGCAGCATTTACCTTCAGGCCAATGGCTTAAAGAGAGATTAACCAATTTGGTCTGCTTCTGAGAAGAAAAATAGTTGACCTCAATCTGGAATTTTATTTTTACAGTAAACTTTAGGGTAAAATGGGTGAAGTACCATCTTCTTTATGCTTTGGAAGATGGAGTATGCTGCAAGGAATTAAATTTAGAAGAATATTAGGCAATAAGCTCTCATGACTTCATTATTTTTATTTATAAACAAAGATTACAAAATTTTTCAATGTTCAGCAGTTGTGTGAAAGGAAACAAATATTTGAAAGGAAGAAAACAAAATTAAAATAAGTATTATAGTCTAAATAATAATTAGTAAAATAGTTGATATTATTTTAACCACATAATCAAGTCCATACTGTTTCATTGGTTAAAAAAAAAAAAAAATAGAAGGATACTAAATATCTGTAAATAGGAAACAGTTGCTCAAATTATGACACACCAATACAATTTAACATAGGCAGTTATCAATAAAATGTGCCTTTTTGGTACAACCTACTATGTAAATAGTGCAATTCCAACTATGAAAATATAGAGGAAATAATGGAAAAAAGAAATAAAACATACAATATTAACATTAGATACTTTAAAGAAGTAGGAACATTTAATTTTCCTTTTATTTAAAAATTTCTAATATAATACTAGGTAGTAAGCATGGTTCTAAGCATATTCTGAATATTAATTCATTTAATCTTCAAAAAACTATATGGTAGATGAAGTCTAAATTAGTTTTCTATTTCTTTCGAATAAGTTACCACAAAGTTAGCAGCTTAAGAGAACATACACTTGTAATAGCATAGTTTTTGTTGGTCAGGAGTCCAGGCATGGCTTAGCTGGATTTTATGCTCAGGGTCTCATAAAGCAGTAATTACACTTCAACAAAGCTGCATTCTCATCTAGGGGCTCAACAAGGGAAGAATCTGCTTCCAAGTTCATTCAGATTGTGGGCAGAATTCATTTCCTGTGGCTTTATGACTGAAGGCTCTGGCTTCCACTGGTGGTCAGTTGGAGGCTACCCTCAGCTCTTTCTGGCCACCTGCAGTTCCCTGCCACATGCTCTTCTCCATAGGCCATTCACAACACAGCTGTTTGCATTCCTAAGGTCAGTAGGGAATCTTTCTTAAACTATAGTTTTAGACAGAGATCTATATAATATAATGTAGTCATGGAAATGGCATTCCATTCCTGTATTACTCTGTTCTAGCACTGCTATAAAGAAATACCTGAGACTGGGTAATTTATAAAGAAAACAAGTTTAACTGGCTCATGATTCTTCAGGCTGTGCAGAAAGCATGACTGGGGAGGCCTCGGGAAACTTACAATTATGGTGGAAAGAAAAGAAGAAGCCCGCATGAGTTACATAGCCAGAGCAGGAGCGAGAGAGGGTGGGAGGAGGTGCCACACAAATTTAAACTACCAGATCTCACAAGAACTCACCATCATGATGACAGAACCAAGGGGGATGGTGTTAAACCATGAGAAACTGCCCCCATGATCCAATCACCTCCCACTAGGCCGCACCTCCAACACTGAGGATTACAACTGAACATGAGATTTGGGTAGGGACACAGATCCAAACTATATCAATTCCTTTTGCCATATAACGTAGCATAATCAACGGAATGACATCCCATCATTTTAATATATTCCAATGACAAGAAATAATTCATAAATTCAGCCTGAACTCAAGGGTGGGAACTACAAGGCCATGACTCATAGTGGGTCACCATAATTTGTATCTTCTGTACACTATTTTTATTATCATTTTACATATGAGTGAATCAGGGCTCAGAGAGATTTAGTATTCTGCCTATAGTCAAAAGTTAACAACTGAAAAAGTTGTGATTTGTATTCAAAAAACATGAATTTAGAATCCTTGCTCTTAACCACTGTTGTGTGTGTCTTGGAGTAATCCTTTTGTTAACATTTAATATGTATTCCATTTATATCTATGGAGTGGCTCAAATATGTGAGATATCATAAATATTGAAAATACCATTGTAGAAGAGATACAATTCTTGTCCTCTGAGAATTTGTCATCTAGTGCGAATATGTTATACCCAGGTAAGCAACAAATATAGTATACAGACAATGACCAAAGAAGTGTGGGGTTCTGTGGAAGCCCAGGGGAGGGGCATGTAACCTAGAGTTGTAGACTCAAAGGACAGTTCCAGGAAAACATATATGCAAGCTGTGGCCAGAAGGATGGGTAGAAAGTAAAAGGGAGAATGTGAAATGAGTGAGGTAGCAGGTAGATGCAGTGTTTCTGGTGATGGGAAAACAATACTAGAGGTCCTTTGGTGAGGGAGAACTCCAGACTGCCATGAAATTAAAAGTATTTCCACAGATTTATCCAAAGAGTGTGAAGAATTTACAAGAAGGATATAGTTGTAAAATGCAAAACTCCTAATTTAGGAAGTGGCTTGTTATGGGATTTGGGTTTATATTTAGACAAGAGGAAATCATTGAAGCAAAATTTTATCAATTTCATAAACATTTTATGGACAAACACAAAAGGATAACTGAAGGCTGCGATGCCAGCTAAAATATGGTTGTAATAATCCAGGTAAGAGAGAACCATGGCTTGAACCAGTTTAATGAGGTCTGGTAAGGACAAAAGTCAATACATGAAGGGATAACCTTTGTGCTTATTTCCTCTTATAGTTTTGGGTATATTTTGCTATTTATTTCAATAAGAATATCTCAATTTTAACATCAATAATATGTTTGCTTAAGAAAAAGTAAATAAAGCAGATATCGTCACCAAATGTGGTGCCTGTATTAGTCTGTTCTCCCCGTGATATAAAGGACTACCCAAGGCTGCATAATTTAAGAAGAAAAGAGGTTTAATTGACTCACAGTTCCACAGGCTGTGCAAGAAGCATGGCTAGAGAGGCCTCAAAAAACTTACAGTCATGGTGGAAGGTGAAGGGGAAGCAAGCATGTCTTACCGTGGTGGAGCAGGAGACAGAGAGAGTGAAGGGGGTGTACTCTACACTTTTAAACAACTAGATCTCATGAGAAGTCACTTGCTATCACAAAAACACCAATGGGGAAATCTGTCCCATGATCCAATCACCTCCCACCAGGTCCTTCCCCTAACACTGGGAATTACAATTCAACATGATATTTGGGTGGAGACACAAAGTTAAATCATATCATTTCATCCCAGCCACTCCTATATCTCATGTCCTTCTCATATTTCAAAACACAATCATGTACTCATAACAGTCCCCCAAAATCTTAACACATTCCAAGATTAACTCAAATGTCTAAGTCCAAAGTCTCATGGAGACAACGCAAGTCCCTCCCACTTGTGAGCATGTAAAATCAAAAACAAGTTAGTTACTTCCAAGATGCAATGGGAGCACAGGCATTTGTAAATGCTCCCATTTCAAATGGGATAAATTGGCCAACACAAAGGGGCATCAGGCCCCATGCAAGTTGGAAACCCAGCAGGGCAGTCGTTAAATCTTAAAGCTCCAAAATAATCTCCTCTGACTCCATGTTTCACGTCCAGGCTATGCTGATGTGAGGGGTGGGCTCCAAAGTCCTTGGAAAGCTCTGCCTCTGTGGCTCTTCAGAATACAGCCCCCAGAGCTGCTTTCAGAGTCTGGCATGGAGTGCCTGTGGCTTTTACAGGCACATGTTGCAAGACGCTCTGTGGTCTGGAGGATGATGGCCCTCTTCTCATAGCTCTACTAGGCAGTGCCCCAGTGGGGAGACAGTGTAGGGGTTCAAACCTCACATTTCCCTATTGAACTGCACTAGTAAAGACTTTCCTTAAGGGCTCCACTTCTATATCAGATATCTGCCTGGACATCCAAGTGTTTCCATACATTCTCTGAAATCTAGGCAGAGGCTCCCAAATTTCAGCTACTGCCTTCTGTGCACCCGCAGGCTCAACACCACATGTAATCCACTGAGGCTTGGGTCTTGCACCCTCTGAAGCAATGGCCCAAGGTGCCCGCCTTGGCCTACCAAAGTGCTGGGATTACAGGCATGAGTCACCGCACCTGGCCCCAATTTTCTACATTAGTCTGTTCTCACTCTGCTATTAAAGAACTATGTTTGACTGTGTAATTTGTGAAGAAAAGAGGTTTAATTAACTCATAGTTCCACAGGCTATAGAGGAACCATGGCTGAGAGGCCTCAGGAAACTTAAAATCATGGCAGAAGGCTAAGGGAAAGCGAGAACATCTTACCATGGTGAAGCAGGAGAGAGAGAGCAAAAGGGGAAGTGCTACACACTTTTAAGCAACCAGATCTCATGAGAACTCACTCATTATCATGAGAACAGAAATGGGGAAATATGCCTACATGATCTAATAACCTCCCACCAGATCCATCCCCCAACATTTTTGGATTACAATTCAACATGAAATTTGAGTGTGGACACAGTACCAAACCATGTCAATGCCCTATTAGTTTTCCTATTAAAACTATGCTCATTTGCTCAGAGAAATAATTTTTTTGCCAGCTGATAACCTACACACTTACACATCTTTTCCTACCTTTTCTTGTGAAGAGCTTAGGGTTTCATAATGAAAATCGGTTTCACTGATTCTAATGGTCTTTCTGTCTGATGTATCCATCCAGAATTTGCTTTTTATCTTATAAAAACAAATTGGAAAAACATTTGACATGGATAGGAAGAATCAGTATCTTGAAAACGGCCATACTACCCAAAGAAATTTATAGATTCAATGCTATCCCCATCAAGTTACCTCTGACTTTCTTTATATAATTGGGAAAAACCACTTTAAATTCCATATGGAACCAAAAAAATCCTACATATCCAAGACAATACTAAGCAAATAAAGCTGGAGTCATCATGCTACCTGACTTCAAACTATACTACAAGGCTACAGTAACCAAAACAGCATGGTACTGGTACCAAAACAGATATGGTACCAAACAGATATGGTACCAAAACAGTTTGTTACTGGTACCAAAACCAATGGAACAGAACAGAGGTCTCTGAAATAATACCACACATCTACAACCATATGATCTTTGACAAACTTGACAAAAATAAATAGGAAAATATTTCCTATTTATTAACTTCTATAAATTAACTTCCTATAAATTAACTCAAGATGGATTACAGACTTAAATGTAAGATCTAAAACCATAAAAACCCTACAAGAAAATCTAGGCAATACCATTCAGGATATAGGCATGGGCAAAGACTTCATGACTATAATACCAAAAGCAATGGCAACAGAAGCCAAAATTAACAAATGAGATCTAATTAAACTAATGAGATTCTGCACAGTGAAAGAAACTATCATCAGAGTGAACAGGCAACCTACAGAATGGGAGAAAATGTTTGCAATCTATCCATCTGACAAAGGGCTAATATCCAGAATCTACAAATAACTTAAATAAATTTACAAGAAAAAAAAAAAACCCTATCAAAAAGTGGGTGAAGGATATGAACAGACACTTCTCAAAAGAAGACATTTATGCAGCTAACATACATATTTTTAAAAAGTTGATCATCACTGGTCATTAGAGAAATGCAAATCAAAACCACAATAAGATACCATTTCACACCAGTTAGAATGGCAATCATTAAAAAGTCAGGAAACAACAGATGCTGGAGAGGATGTGGAGAAATAGGAATGCTTTTACACTGTTGGTGGGAGTTTAAATTAGTTCAACCATTGTGGAAGACAGTGTGGCGATTCCTCAAGGATCTAGAACTAGAAATACCATTTGACCCAGCAATCCCATTACTGGGTATATACCCGAAGGATTATAAATCATTCTACTCTCAAGACACATGCACACGTATGTTTATTCCGGCACCATTCACAATAGCAAAGACTTGGAACCAATCCAAATACCCATCAGTGATAGACTGGATAAAGAAAATGTGGCACATTTACACCATGGAATACTATGCAGCCACAAAAAGGATGAGTTCACGTCCTTTGCATAAAGGGACATGAATGAAGTCAGAAACCATCATTCTCAGCAAACTAATACAAGAACAGAAAACCATACACCACATGTTCTCACTCAAAAGTGGGAGTTGAACAATGAGAACACATGGACATCGGGAGGGGAACATCACACACCTGGGCCTGTAGGGGGTATGGGGGTTAGGGGAGGGATACCATTAGGAGAAATATCTAACGTAGATGATGGGTTGATGGGTGCAGCAAGCCATCATGGCACGTGTATACCAATGTAACAAACCTGCATGTTCTGCACACATACTCCAGAACTTAAAGTATAATAATAATAATAAAAATAATAAAATTGGATGTCCCAAGATAATATCTGGTTTATCAGGGCCATACACTATGTGAATGCTAAGCTTTTACCAGAAACAGATTGCAGAGCTTATTTTTCAACAAACAAGATGGTCGTGGAACATAAGAAGAATTGGTAAACAACTTTTTATGTGTCTCAGGATTGTCTGCTCTCCAACAGGTCAAAGAATTATGGTGTAAAAAGCCAGGAAGAAAAAGTGCAGCCTTAACTTTGGGAGCATCTGCCACATTGCCATCAGCTCTAAAGCTCTGTTGGACAACCTTGGTATACACATCTTCTCCAAGTTTTACAGTAACATGGCTAAATTAAATTCCTTGTCCCTAATAGCATTAAGATGTAGGTGTGCTTGGAACACTTATCTGTCTGAAAAACTGTGCTCTTTCTATCATGCTGTCTCTAAGGTCAGGCTATTATGTGGAAGCATTTTGGGAAGTATAGCTGCATGAATAGTGGTCACCCAAAGATATCAAGTCCTAATCCTTGGAACTTGTCAATGCTGCCTTATTTGGGACAAGGATCATTGCAGATATAATTAAGTCATGGATCTTGAGATATTTCCTTTGATTTGATTCAAAGAGAAACAAAAGGGTATAAAACAGACACTCAGGGAAGAAGGTGATGTAAAGCTGAATGACAGACAGAAGCATTCATAAGCCAAGGAATGCCAACAGCTGACACAAGCTGCAAGAGGCAAGGAATGGATTTGTCCCTGGAGCTTTCAGAGTGTGTGCAGCACTGCTGACACCCTGATTTTAGACTCTAGCCTCTACAACTGTAAAATAATAAGTTTCTGTTGTTTTAAGTTAGAGTGTGATAATTTGTTATGTCAAACCTAGGAAAGTAATACAGGAAGGATAGAGTAAGGGTAGGGCATGTTTTTGTAAATTAGAAAATAGCTCCATTTTCTAAATGGACAATGCTCCATAGACAACCTCATGGACCAGGAACCACCTGAGCTGTGTCTCAGACTCCATTTACTACCTCTTCAAAATTTTGTGGAGTAAGCAGCCTGCAAAACTGTACACGACGACTCTGGGATTGTTAGAGAGAGGAGCCTCTGGGTTTACAGAAAGTCAGGAACTCAACAAAGAGAAAGAATGCCAGAGAGTCCTGTGGTATGAAAACACATAATTACTGCTCTCTTTTCAGAATGCTTCTTAAAAATTCTTCATGTGAATTATCTCTGCGCTTTCACAATATCCCTGCGAGATGGCATTAGCCCCATTGCCTCTAAACTCTACTGGGTGTTTTCTGATGGTTAACTACCAAATTTTCTTCTCCTGTTTTTTTGTTTCCTATCATCATTGGGGTGACTAAGCAGAGTAATTTTATTCTATAGAGAGTTTAATTAGGCAATTCTTTCAGGAAGTCTATCAAGTCTAAATTGATTAAGATTGCTTTCAGAATGATATTAAATTGGGATAATGGTTTAAATTGGTTATTGATGAGGGAAGATTTGATTGTGACTAGTTTAATTCCCTCTGCATGACAGCAGAAATCTTTCCTGGGTCAGTGTTATGTTCCCCAGATAATTTAAAAATATATATATCTATATTAGGCACGAAAATCAGCAATTAAGATAATGATTAACCAAGGTGAGGCAAAAATTTAGCCAAACCATTAGGAGTGTAAATTCTCTAGAGGACACACACTCTAAGGGACAAGGTGACTTACTAACACTGAGTGTGAAATTCGTGCTAATTCTGGGCTTCCATTATGTACACTAAAGATTAAAGATAGGCATATGCAGGGTCAGCGACAACTATCAAGTTTGAGTCCTGCCATCAACAGAGTTAGGTGCTTGATACTCTCTCCCTTCAATTACCAAACTGCTCTGAGCAAAAGCTATCACCATCCTCATTTGAGAAGACTGAGATATCAAACGATTCATTCAAAATTACACAATGAGGGAGTGGAGAAGAGTGGCTTCAAAGCCTAGGTCCCTGGAAGTCTGAAACAAATCCATCCATTTACCAATCATTCATCAATTCAGGTTTTTATAAATACTACTCTGATCTAAGCACTATTCCGGGGACTTAGGATAAAAAAAGGACAAAACATGTTCTGTCATCTGGAAGCTGATACTCCATTTAAGGGATACAGACAGTGAATGGATTGAAAAGGAAATAAATGATATACTAGGGTATAGAAGAAGCCAAATGCCCCAAAACATACTTGCTTTCCTTCCACTATTTTTCCAAGAGGAGATTATTGTCTTCTTCGAGAACCACAAAGGAAAATGACCTCACGAAGACATCCTATGGGCATTCAATGGTATGTGAAGATTGGTTTGTTTCTATTCAAGGATTCATAAAGGTGATTTTTTTTACAAGGAGATTTTAATAATATATAATGTTGAATTTCTCAAATCACTCCCATCTAATCACATTTATCACCCCATTTATTTGCTATTCATTGATGCTCTGGAACAAACAGACACAACTTTTTATCAGAGTCTAGGTTTCTATGGTAAGACCACCCAGGTTGAAACATTGTTCTGCTACCCCTTAACTGAGGCTTAGTTTCCTTATTTGTAAAGGGGACTGCAGAGCCATTGGGCAAACTCAGGAAGAGTGCTTATGAAAGGGCTTGCTATAAACTAAATGTTCAATACATGCTAGTGGTTAATACAAATCATCATTATTATTTCAAGATATTTTATGGTGAAGAAGCAGGCAGGGGATTGGGCAAGGCCCTTGATAACAAAGGCCTGCAACTTCACTCTCTCCTTAACTTCCACCCCAGCTTATCCTAATTACCCACCTCCCTTGTATCTGTCTCACAATTCATATGCTTTATTTAGTTTTTCCGTTTTCCCACACTTGCAGGAGCATGTGCTTTTCAACCTTAATTTTGACTTTGCCTCTTTGTGCCTGTGTGGATTTCAGCAAGTTTTCTAACTATCCAGATCTAAGTTCTCTTGTTTTTCAAAATTAGGACAGGAACTTCATTCCAGCATTGTTATGGAGGTGAACAATTGTTAATGCTATCTAAAAATTATTGAAAATTTATTTGTATCAAGCAGTGGTAAAAATACTATACAAATATCCTGCCTTCATTTTTCACAGTCCTGTCCAGTATTTTTTCTAATCTGTTGTACAGATGAGTAAACTGAGGTGTAATGACTGAACATGGATGAGACTAAATATGAAAAAGTTATTTAAAACTCAATAACAAAAAGCAGTGACCTAACAAAACATGAATTAATTTCCTTTAGAGGACCTGTAAAATTGCTATGGTTAGGTACAATTGCTTAAAGGCATTGAGTTATTTAAATTGGGATTTAAAGAACCTTGAAGACTTTGATTAGCCACAGTAACTGAAAGTGCACATTTTATATAACTACATTATCACACATCTTTTTGCATCCTCTAATATTTCTGAAAAAATAAAAGTGTCCTAAAATTAATAAATGCATTTTAAGTGGGTATTATTTTCTCTAAAAATCTATGATCAAACAATAATTTTGTTTTGTTTTGATTTGTTGCTGTTTAAATAATTAATGTTGCTTAGAATTAGGAAAACTGAAATTATTCATGTTTATTGTATACAATCTCTGGAGAGATATCTACCTCAATTTGCCTCCAATAATCAAAAACAGTCCCTGCTTTGAATCAATTAGAGAACGAGAATTGCATATCTGTGCATGTAAAAATACACTGGGTTTGGTATCAGGAGAGCTGGCAGCATTCTAATTCTCTGTTTTCTACTCATTAGTGATATAACTAAGGTCAAGTATTGAACCATTTGGGCATCAGTTTAGTCAGCTATGAAACCAGGATAATTTTCCTGTCCAACTCATAGGATTGATTTCAGGTTTGATAATGTGACGTTTTGAATATTCCCTATTAAATATATTTTATATTTTTCCAAATTGTCTTTAAGACTATCAAAACATTTAATTCATTCTTTCTCTTTGTTTCTCAGGCCATGGGCACCATCTACCTGTTTACACAAGATTGAATAGTTATCTTAGTAAAATCATTTAATATATATGTGTAAAATGAAAAAAAAAAAAACCACATGTGCTATTGTTGCTCAATCAGATAGTTGATGACTTGAAACCTAAGAACCATCTTAATTTCATTCATGTATTATCTCAATACGTACTTATCTCTTATTATGTGGCCACACTATATTAGAAGGCTAGGGATATGACAGTGAGTAAGACAGACACACGCTTTACCCACAATGCTTTATAATCTTGAATGGTTTTCAAGCATTTGTGTACACTTAAAGAGAGGCAGTAGCAGGCTATGTGTGTGTGTGTGTGTGTGTGTGTGTGTGTGCACACGTGGGAAATTACATTTTC
The DNA here is from genome assembly GCF_043159975.1 of Macaca nemestrina. Lineage (NCBI taxonomy): Eukaryota > Metazoa > Chordata > Mammalia > Primates > Cercopithecidae > Macaca > Macaca nemestrina. The sequence continues at coordinate 178,296,739 of NC_092127.1, read as the reverse complement.
TTTTAAAAATATACTTGGTAAACAAGTAAATTACTCTGATTATTCAGGTTAACTTATCACAATTTTCAAGCAAGCACAAATAGTCATAGTGTTAGAGAAACTATGTTTCAAAACTTTGATAAAACTCTGTTTTCTGACATTGGTTATTTCAAAATTTCTGCAAAAAACCAAAATAATGAATTAAATTAGCTAATCTTTAAAATGATGTCTTATTTTGAAAACTGGCATAACTAGGTTAATATATTTTATTTTAAATACATTTTCATATTACCTTTTCATAGAAATTTCCCATAAAATAGAGAAATAAGCCATCTAGGCCAGGCATGGTGGCTCACGCCTGTAAAACCAGCACTTTGGGAGGCCGAGGCTGCCAGTTCACGAGGTCAGGAGATTGAGACCATCCTGGACAACATGGTGAAAAAAAAAACAACAAAAAATTAGCTGGGCATAGTGGTGCATGCCTGTAATCTCACCTACTCGGGAGGCTGAGAAAGGAGAATCGCTTGAACCAGGGAGTGGGAGGTTGCATTGAGCCAAGATAGTGCCACTGCACTCCACTCCAGCCTAGTGTCAGAGCGAGACTCCATCTCCAAAAAAAAAAAAAAAAAAAAAAAAAAAGAACATTAGCCACCTAGTGTGGTCTGTTCTTTTCACAATTATTTATTGAAGAACCATAACAAGACTTTCCCTCAAAATTAATAATAAAGCTTTCAAGATTCCAGTAGCATTCTAACAAGTAGATGGATGTCTAAAAGGATAAATTAATCTGTAAGAGCTACCTGAATGTGCACAAAATTCTGTCAAATATTTGAATAATTATCTAGATATCATTATGGTAGTAGTCTTTCCAGAACTCCAAATGAGATGACAAAAAGATTACCTATGAAGGGATATGTTTATTTTCAAATTAATAAGGAACATCAGAAGAGAGGTTTCCATGCTCCTTGTTTTAAAAGATTGATTTCTTTTCTAATATAGTATAGCTAATATCTTAGTTATTCAGGATTTATTTATGATAAATTTAACAAACCAAAATAATATGCCAAAGTCATTACCTTGTTAAATAATGGTTTTTTTTTCTTCTATTTTTTAACTTTTATTTTAAGTTCTGGGGTACTTGTCAAGGTTTATTATTTAGGTAAACTTGCGTCATGGGAGTTTGCTGTGTACATTATTTCATTATCCAGGTATTAAGCCTAGTACTCAATAGTTATGTTTTCTGTTCCTCTCCTTTCTCCCATCCTCCACTCTCAAGTAGATCCCAGTGTCTGTTTTTTTGTATTTGTGTTCATGAGTTCTTATCATTTAGCTTCTACTTATACATGAGAACGTGTGGTATTTGGTTTTTTGTTCCTGTGTTAGTTTGCTAAGGATAGTAGCCTTCAGGTTCATCCATGTTCCCACAAAAGACACAAGCTCATTCTTTTTTTATGGCTGCATAGTATTCCATAGCATATAAATTACCACATTTTCTTTATCCCATTTGTCATTGATAGGCATCTAGGTTAATTCCAGGTCTCTGCTACTGTGAACAGTGCTTCAATGAACATGCACGTCCATGTGTCTTTATGGTAAAATGATTTATATTCCTTTGGGTGTATACCGAGTAATGGGATTGCTGGGTCAGCTAAAAGCTGAACTACCATTTGAGGAATTGCCATACTGCTTTCCACAATGGTTGAACTAATTTACACTCACACCATGTAATTTACACTCACACCATGTAATGGTGTATAAGCATTCCTTTTACTCCATAACATCAACAGCATCTGTAGTTTTGGACTTTTATTAATGACATTCTTAGTGGTTTAAGATGGCATCTCACTGTGGTTTTGATTAGCATTTCTCTAATGATCAGGGATACTGAGCTTTTTTTTCATTTGCTTGTTGGCTGCATGTATGTCTTCTTTTGAGAAGTGTCTGTTCATGTCCTTTGCCTACATTGTGATGGGTTATTTTTCTCTTGTAAATTTGTTTGAGTTCCTTATAGACCCTGGATATTAGACCTTTAACAAATTCATAGTTGTAAATATTTTCTTCTATTCTATAGGTTGTCTGTTTACTCTGTTGATAGTTTCTCCTGCTGTGCAGAAGGTCTTAAGCTACATTAGATCCCATTTGTGAATTTTTGATTTGTTGCAATTGCTTTTGATGGTTTTGTCATGAAATCTTTTGCCGTCATGACATTTTTGTCATGAAATCTATATCCTGTCTTCTATGTTTTCTATAGTTTTGGGTTACACATTTAAGTCTTTAATCCTTCTTGGTTAATTGTTGTATAAGGTGTAAGGAAGGGGTCTAGTTTCAATTTTCTGCATATGGCTAGCCAGTTCTCTCAGCACCATTTATTAAACAGGGAATCTATTCCCCATTACTTGTCTTTGTCAGGTTTGTCAAAGATCAGATGGTTGTAGATGTGATGTCTTATTTCTGAGTTCTCTATTATGTTCCTTTGGTCTATATGTCCATTTTTGTGCCAGTACTATGCTGTTGTGCTTACTGTAGCCCTCAATAGTTTAAAGTTGGATAATGTGATGCTTCCAGCTTTGTTCTTTTAGCTTAGGATTGCCTTGGCTATTTGGGTTCTCCTTTGGTTCCATATGAATTTTAAAATACTTTTTTCTGGTTCTGTGAAGAATCTCAATGGTAATTTGACAGGAATAGCATTGAATTTGTTCATTGTTTTGGACAGTATGGACATCTCAGTGATGTTGATTCATGGGAAGTTTTTCCATTTGTTTGTATCTCTCTGATTTCTTTGAGCAGAGCACTGTAATGATCACTGTAGAGATCTTTCACCCCCCTAGTTTGTGTATTCCTAGGTATTTTGTTTTTTGTGGTAATTTTGAATGTGATTGCATATCTGATTTGGCTCTCAGTTTGGCTGTTTGTTGTTGGCGTATAGGAATGCTAGTGATTTTTGCACATTGATTTTGTATCCTGAAACTTTGCTGAAGTTGCTTATCAACTAAAAGAGCTTTTGGGCTGAGACTATAGGGTTTTCTAGACATAGAATCGTGCTATGCCAACAGGGATACTTTGACTTCCTCTCTTCCTATCTGGATGCCCTTTATTTCTTTTTCTTGCCTGATTGCTCTGGCTATAACTTCCAGTACTATGTGGAATAGGAGTGGTTAGAGAAGGCATCCTTGTCTTGTGCTAGTTTTCAAGGGGAATGCTTCCAGCTTTTGCCCATTCAATATGAATTTGGGTTTGGGTTTGTCATAGACAGCTCTTATTATTTTGTGTATGTTCCTTAAATACCTAGTATATTGGGAGCTTTTAACATGAAGATGTGTTGAAGTTTATTGAACGCCTTTTCTGCATCTGAGATAGTCATGTGTTTTTTGTCTTTAGATCTCTTTATGCAATGAATCACATTTATTGAATGGTATATGTTGAACCAACCTTTCATCTTAGGGATGAAGCCTACTTGCTTGTGGTGGATTTGCTTTTTGATGTGCTGCTGGATTCAGTTTGCACGTACTTTGTTGAGGCTTTTTGCATCAATGTTTATCAAAAACATTAGCTTGAAGTTTTTTTTTTGTTGTTGTTGTTGTGTCTCAGTAATGTTTTGGTATCAGGATGATGCTGGCCTCATAGAATGAGCTGGGGAAGATTCTGTCTTTCTCAGTTTTTTGAAATGGTTTCAATAGGAATGGTACAGCTATTATTTGTACATCTGGTAGAATTCAGCTATGAACCCATAGGTACTAGGCTTTTTTCTGTTGTTGTTGTTGGTGGTGGTAGACTATTTATTGCTAATTGAATATTTGACCTCATTGTTGGTCTGTTCAGATAATCAATTTCTTCCTGGCTGTATTGGGAAGATAAACGTGTCCAGGAATTTATTCATCTCTTCTAAGGTTTTCTACTTGTCCGTATGGAGGTTTTTGTAGTAGTTTCTAATGGTTATTTTTGTTTCTGTAGGGGCAATGGTAACATTCCCCTTGTCATTTCTAATTGTGTTTATCTCAGTCTTCTCTCCTCTCTTCATTATTATTATAGCTAGTGGACAACCTTATTATTTTTTTCAAAAAACCAACTTATGGATATGTTAATCTTTTGAATAGTTTTTTGTTTTTTGATTTCCTTTAGTTGAGTAATGATTTTGGTTATTTCTTGTCCTCAGCTAGCTTTCAGGTTTATTTGCTCTTGCTTCTCTAATTATTTCAGTTGTAATGTTAAGTTGTTCATTTGAGATCTTTATAACTCTTGGATGTGGACATTTAGTGCTATGAATTTCCCTATTAACACTGCCTTAGCTGTGTCCCAGAGATTCAGGCATGTTGTATCTTTATTCTCATTAGTTTCAAATATGTTCTTGACTTTTGTCTTAATTTCACTATTTATCAAAAAGTCATTAAGGAGCATGCTGTTTAATTTTCATGTAATTTCCTGAATTTGAGGTATTTTTTTAGTCTTGACTTCTATTTTTATTATGCTGTGGCCCAAGAGTGTGTTTGGTAGAATTTCAGTTCTTCTGCATTTGCTGAAGATTGTTTTATGTCCAATTGGACATTTTGTGGTCAATTTTAGAGTATGTGCCCTGTGGAAATAAAAATGATGTAAATTATTTGTTTTCAGGTGGAGAGTTCTATAGAGGCCTATCAAATCTCTTTGGATCAATGTTGAGTTCAGGTCCTGAATATCTTTGTTGATTTCCTGCCTTGATGATCTGTCTAATACTGTCAGCGGAATATTAAAGTCCCCCACTATTATTGTGTGGGAGTCTAAGACCTTTTGCAGGAGTCTAAGAACTTGCATTATGAATCTGGATGATCCATGTTGGGTGCATACATATTTAAAATACTTAGATCTTATTGCTATGTTAATTATGGTAATTATTACATAATTACCATTATGTAATACCCTTCTTTGTCCTTTTTTAATCTTTACTGGTTTAAAATCTGTTTTGCCTGAAATGAGGATTGTAATCTCTGCTTTATTTTCTGATTTCCATTTGCTTGGTAGATTTTCCATTATCCCTTACTTTTAGTCTATGCTGGCCATTACATATGAGGTGGGTCTCTTGTAGACAGCATGTCATTGGTTCTTGCTTTTTTTGGCTAGTTTGCCACTCTGTGCTTTTCAAGTGGGTCATTTATCCCATTTACATTCAAGTTTAGTATTGAAATATGTGGATTTGATCCTGTCATTGTATTGTTAGCTGGTTATTGCAATGGCTTGTTTGTCTGGTTGTTTTATAGTGTTACTGGTCTGTGTATGTAAGTGTGCTTTTGTATGGGCTGATAGTATTCTTCCTTTCTATATTTAATGCTCCTTTCAACATGTGTTGTAAGGTAGTTCTGGTGGAAATGAACTCCCTCAACATTTGCTTATCTGAAAATGATCTTATCTCTCCTTCACTTAGGAAGCTTAGTTTGGCTGGATATAAAATTCTTGGTTGGAGATATTTTTCTTTAATAATATTGAATATATGTTCCCCAGCTCTTCTAGCTTGTAGGATTTCAGCTGAGATGTCTTCTGTTAGCCTGATGGGGTTCCCTTTGTAGGTGACCTGTCCTTTCTCTCTAGCTGCCCTTAGCGTTCTTTCTTTAATTTCAACCTTGGAAAATCTGACGATTTTATTTTTGGGGGATGATCTTCTTGTGTAGAATCTAGCAGGAGTTCTCTGTATTTCCTGAATTTCACTGTTGGCCTTTGTAGCAAGGTTGGGGAAGTTTTCACAGACGGTATCCTAAAATATGTTTTCTATGTTGCTGGCTTTCTCCTCTTTCTTTTCAGAGATGCTGATGATTCATATATTTGGCTTCTTTACATTTACATAATTCCATACTTCTTGGAGGTTTCGTTCATTCTTTTTTCTTTATTTTTGTCTGACTGTCTTCTTCTTTTTTTTCTTTTTTCTTTCTTTCTTTTTTTTTTTTTTGTTAGACAGAGTCTCATCTGTTGCCCAGACTGGAGTGCTATGGCAGAATCTCAGCTCACTGCAATCTCCACCTCCCAGGTTCAAGTGATTTCCTGTTAGTTTTGTATTTTTAGTAGAGACAGGGTTTCACCATGTTGGCCAGGGTGGTCTCAAACTCCTGACCTCAAGTGATCAGCCCCCCTCAGCCTCAGCTAGGATTACAGGTGTGACTGTTTTTAGGGAGCCAGTCTTCAAGTCCTGAAATTTGTTCTTTAGCTTGAACTATTCTGCTGTTAATAGTTGTGATTGCATTTGAAATTCTTACATTGTGTTATTCAGCTCCATCAAATCCATTAGGTTCTTTTTCATACTGGCTGTTCCATCCTTCAGCTCCTGTACCATTTCATTGTGATTATTATTTTCCTTGGATTGAGTTTTGCTGTCCCCCTGAATCTTGATTATCTTTGTTCCTATCCATCTTCTGAATCCTATTCCTGTCATGTCAGTCAGCTTTGCCTGGTTAAGAACTCTTGTTGGAGAACTGGTGCCATCATTTGAAGGACATATTTGAGTTAATAGAGTTCTTGCATTGGATCTTTCTCATCTCTGCATGTGGGTGTTCCTTTACATTCAGTGTAGATTGAGTGCAGTCAATAGACTTATTTTCTGGATGTTTTCACTAGGCCCAGACTTTGTGCAGTCTTTACTGAAAGCTGACTTCTTGTCTCTGGTTTCAGAAGGGGGGTATGTTGGAAAGATATTTTTGAAGTTGAAGCATTGGGGTGTGATCCAGTAGGTGGCACTTAGGCTTATTGGTCAGTTGGTAGACTGCTGCTCAGTTGTGTGGTTCACCTATATCTCCTCAGTTTGCAGCTGTGTTCCCTTTCAATGCTCTGAAACTGTGGTATATCAGTCAATTTTCATGTTGCTATAAAGAAATACCTGAGACTGGGTATTTTATGAAGGAGAGAGGTTTAATTGACTCGCAGTTCCACATTGTGGGGAGGTCTCAGGAAACTTACAGTCATGGTGGAAGGCAAAGGAGAAGCAGGCATAGTCTTCACAGGGTGTCAGGATGGAGTGAGTGCCAGCAGAGGAAATGCCAAATGCTTATAAAACCATCAGATCTCATGAGAACTCACTCACTATCGTGAGAACAGCAAGGGGGAAACCATCCCCATGATTCAATTACCTCCCACCTGGTCTATCCCAAGACACATGGGGATTGTCAGGATTACAATTCAAGATGAGATGTGGGTGGGGACACAGCCAAACCATACCATGTGGGTTCCTCTCCCGCTTGAGCATTGGTTGTAGATCATGGCCTGGCACTCCTAGGCTGCCCACTGAAGCTCTTGGGCAATCTTAGGGTTTATGTCCCTTCCCAACGTGGAGGCATTAGAGAAAAGAATGTTAGTGATTGTGGCCAAGGTTGTGGCTTGTCTCCTGGGAGCTTCACTCCAGAGAGATGGTGGTCAGCAATTGCTCAGTGCAATCAGCCAGGATGGAGGGTCTGTGCTGTTCTGTACTGTGAGCCCAAGACAGGCTCCCTGTCAGGTGATGAGCAGTGGGGGGATGTGTGAGACCCCTGGGAGATGAACTGGTCTCCTCACCTTAGGTCAACTGCAGCTTGCTGGAGGTGTGGATAAGGCACTTGGGGTCTTTGTCCCTTCACTAGTTCAGGTGTAACAAGGGCAACTTCACTGTAGAGGCAGTGGCAGAGGCTTTAAGTTGCCTCCTGAGGTCTCTGTCAAAAGTATTGCAGAGCTGCTCCTGGCTTGATAGCTCTGGTGGGGGGTGGCTGGAGGCTCAGACCTGGAAGATCTGCCCAGCAAGAAGATATGAGAACATGTACCCACATGATAGCCTGGCCACTTTTTCACAGGGCTGCTGCAGTACGCTGGGGGTCTTCCCTAGTCCCTAGTCACCTCAGATTTTCAAGTACCTGGGGGTATCACCAGTGAAGGCTGTGAAACAGCAAAGATGGCAGCCTGTCTCTCCCTCTGGGAGCTCTGTTCCAGGGACGTACGAACCTGTTGCCAGCCCAAACACTTCCATAGTGGGTGGCTGGAAACCTCATTTGAGAGGTTCTGCTCAGTGAGGAGAAACGGGATTGAAACTTCTTTAAAAAGCACTCTGGCCATGTTTTTGTACAGCTGCTGTGCTGTGCCAGGGGTCTGCTTCAGCCACCAGTTGCCTTGGCCACTCCAAAGCTCAAAGATTATAATGGCTCTTACCCAAACAGCAAAGATGGCCGCCTGCCCCTTCCTCTAGGAGTTCCATCCCAGAGAGGTCTGAAACCTCTGTCAGCTGGAAAACACTGGTGGGAGGTGGCTGGAGATCCCAGTTGGGAGGTCCCACCCAGTGAGGGGAAACAGGATTAGCAACCTTCTTAAAAAAGCATTCTGACCGTCTTTTTGTAGAGCAGATATGTTTTCGTGGGGGACTACTTCAGCCCCTGGTTGGCTTGTACTCTCCAAAGCCCAAAGTCTAAAATGGCCATTGACAAACCAGCAAAGTTGGTGGCCTACCCTCTCTCTGGGAGCTCCATTTCCAGGAGGTTTGAAATCCCTTTCAACCAGAGAACCAGTGGGGGTGGTTGGAGACCTCTTTTGGAAGGTTCCACCCAGTTAGGAGGAAAAGGATAGGGGACTTGTTTTTAAAAAGCAGTCTGACTACACTTTCTTAGAGCAGCTCTGCTTTCCTGGGGGACTGCTTCAGTCCCTGGTTGGCTTGAATTCTCCAAAGTCTGAAGGCTGCAATGGCCAAGTCAGTCAAATAGTAAAGATGGTGACCCGGACCTCCCACCAGGAGCTCCCTTTCAGGGAAGTGCAACAATGCTACTGATGGCTGGCTGGAGTTTCAAGCTAGCGGGTCTTATCTTGTGAGGTGCTGTGGAAGTAGGGCCTTTAGACTTTTCCTGCTCAGGCTCCTGGATCTAGCCCCTTTCCTAGGGGCATGTATGGGGGTCTAACCTCCTGCCTCCCTGGAATTGCAATTGCTTTTTCCAGGAAACCCACAAAGCCAGGGTATCTAAGGCTCCCGGGTCTCCATGTGCCTGAGCAGCTACTCTGCTGAGACTCCACATAGCTTTGTGTGTCAGACTGAAGGTCCCAGTGGAGTGGGTTTACCAGCGGATCTCCTGACCCAAGAGTTGCAAAGATCTGTGGCAGAAGCATAGGTCCCGAGGGTCGCACATTCACATACTGCTTCCATGGTTGGGGGAGGTTCACATGACTCCATGTCGCTCTGGGTAGGCAGTCATTATGCCTTACTTTTCTCTGTTTACATGGGTCAAGCTGTTTCCTTGATTAGTCCCAGTGCATGAGAATAGTGTTTTTTGTTGTTGTTTTTGTTTTTTTTTTTACTATATTTCTGGTTGACAGTTGCATCACTAGTAGAGTGCAACACTTACATTAAATAATTCAGTTCTAAGAAAAATAGAAATAACAATCCTTACCAAGGGAACACCTAAATTAATACTGTAATATAGCTGAAGAGGTATATGTTCAATTCACCTTCCTGAAAGAAATGAAGAAACTGTATCTTAAAACAAGATGGCAGGGCTAGATCAAACATAATTTTTATATCAAGTATTGGCTCAAAAAGAAAAAGTGTATACCATGTAAAATCAAAAACTGGAAACAACATGAGTCATAAAAATTTAAAATTAAAGGATGGGTTAAGATATAGAAGATAACATAATATAAAGACTTCAGGAGGCTTGGGCAGAAACACAATGATTTTATGAGATAAAAACATAAGTTTTTTTACATCTACTTGCCAGTTGAAGCAGACAAAGAAAAATAACCATGTAGAGAACATGCTTGTGAGTAGCCACAAAACTTTTTTAAATGATCATATAATAGACAAAAATAAAACCATTTTTATAACATTTTAACTAGAGGAATTAGTCCATTTTGGATACTTTGACACAGACTAATTTCTGATTATAACTTTGCCCCTCTGTGCAAGCCAAATAATCTCTTTGTGTTTCAGTGTTCTTATTGCAAAATGGAAACAGTAATGTCACCTACCTTATTTATTGTAAGAGTTTATTGTAAGTAGTCAATGTTCTAGATCCTTTATTTGGTATTAATACTTACAAGACTTAAATACTTAAAAGTATTTATTTAAGCGCCAACTACTACTACTTCTAGTTTTCTTATTCTCAAATATCTATTTCTCTGTTTCATATATCTCTTTTTTGCAATCATTTTCTTTATTTTCCTTTGCTTCTGCATTCAAGTGACCAAGAATATGAATTTATCTCACAGTGACTAGCACTTTTCCACTATAGCATTTATGCCGTATGTAATTATATATGTATTTGTCTATTTTTCTGTTGAATAACTGTCTTCATCATTAGATTGTAAGCTCATTGAGGTGCATACCTGTTTTGGTTACTATTCTAAGCCTACTAAAATGCTTGGACTATATAAAAGGTTAATTATCATTTGTGGAAGCAATGAGAGAAAAGTTAAATAATACAGAAGATACTTAATAAACATGTGTTCATTGAACACATTACCCAAAAAAAGGGAAGAGGAAGAAGACAAAACTGTGGAAAATGTTATATAACCAAGGAAATAATGCAGGAAATGAAGAGAAAAATTATTCAGAAAATTGAAAGTACAAGGAAAAGAAAAGAATTGGGTTTGTTCAATCTCATCTTTTTCTTAGCTTCATTTTTTTGCAGAAAAATGTCTAATAAGTATATATTATAATTAAGAATGAAATGTGCATCTCACTACCAAGACACTTCAAGTTAGCACAAATATATCTAAAGAGAAATTACTCTGATTTCTGCAAAAAATTGGATTGGGTCAAAACACTTAGGCAATGTTACAGAGCATTCAAATATTTAAGTTGTTAGGAACTCTGTATGAGACATCAGAAAAAGTAGGGAGCATATGTTGATAGGATTGTGTTTTCTAGAGGAAGAGAGAAAGAAGAAGGGAAGGCAAAAGAGAATTATTATGTTGTCTCATAAAACATCATCTTCCCAGTAAGCAGCAACTGTGAAGCTCCCTGTGGAGTGCACAGGTTAGGATTTCTCTCATCCTGCTTAAGGAAAGTTGTACAGGGAGAACGTTTTCTAAACAAACATATTTCATTTTTCTCACTTAAGAGATTCCTGCTTGAACAGTGATAGAAAACAGGAAGCACCGGGAAGTTAAAAGGAAAGAAAATTCTTGAAAGATTTCTAGGGGCTTCTTGAAAATTCAAGTATTTCAGGGCATTCCAGGAGAAATGAGCCTCCAGCATGAAATGTAGATCTCAGTGGAAGGAAAGGAATGCAGCTGAAACAACAGAGCCCTCTTTTCCAATGGTCCATCCTAAGAGAGTTAAGCTAGGGATGTTCTAGAGACTTGCTTTCCCCATCAGTCACCCATTGAGGTCAAAAGAAATTCAGGAGTGGTAAAAGAGAGTTCAGCAAACAATATGCATTAATAGCATCTCAAAAAAAGTAGAAAAAACATTGTCTCACATTTTAGAATATTGAGGAAATAAATCTTGTAAACTCATTAAATGTCAATCACAATAAGCAGAGTAAGCAATAGCGCAATGGGAAGGAGAGGGAACTTCAGATAGAGAGCATTTGGACATTCTGCCTTCCAGAGAAAAAGAACCAGAGCCAAAGCTACCATCTTGTATTTATGATGAATTTAGTTACAGATATAACTGGCTTTTATTTGTGATTCATGAACTAAGGCAGCCTCCAGCCTACAAAAAAGAATGAGTATTCCCACTGGGCTATACCAGAACAGTAGGTTTTGGAAACGGGAAACCAAGAAACAGAACAATAGGAAAAACAAAACCAACCAACCAAACAAACAAAATGAATAAATTGGTTAACATCAGATTACTTCCAGTTACATTTTTCAAGGGTTAAAGCACAGGGCACATCCTAATTACTCTGACTCGGGAAGATGCAATCTTCTGTTTTCAGGAAAACAAAAACAAACAAACAAAAAACTGTCCTAAGATCGATCTGCTTCCTTTGTGACATTTAGCATGAGTGACTCCATTTTGGCTTTGTCTGGTCTGTTGGGGCTTAGTGCAGTAGCCCAGTCCAACACAATGGTCTCACATAATTTTTGTTTAACACTCTACAGTGCAATTTGACCTCTTCCTATCAATTTCTAAGAATATGGACATTTGAATTTTGCAACTGCATATAAAATAAGAAATTTCAAGAACACGTTCAGATTTATAGTGTGGAAAGGGAAAAGAAGGACGTTATTCATTATTTATTACTATTATTATTATTTTTACTATTAATAATAACAAAGGGTTTTTAATTTTCTATAGGAAAAATTCTACTTAGGGAAAGCTAAATTTGATTTAAATGGATTGAAAACAGAAAGTATAATAATATTAATTTCAATACATATTTGATAAATTCTAAGGACTCTTTTCTTTCTGTTTCTGGACTAACGGAGGGATTTTTGGCTTTCCGAGTCTTGACCTTCTAAAGTGATAGAAGTAAAACTGCAAGATGAAACCAGAGGAGCGCAGCGATTGACAATGTGGCTTAGGGGTGCCATAGGGTGTGAGTCACAGCATTGCCTTCCCAGATACGCTTACTTTCTAGTAAAATGGCAGCAACTTCAAACTTTATCTTGCTTGTCTGGTGAAAAGCATTCCCTGCAAATAGTTTCTTGTTATACCTTTTTTGGCACAATAATGTACCACCTATTTAAACCCAGAAAATTTGAAAGTACTAAGAAATACAATCACCTTCAGTAATTCATGACAAAAACCCTACAATTTATGTAAATAGACATGAATAATTGTGTAGACATTCTAGATAATAACCATTGGAACATCATGCCAACTGATAATTATGATATCAGATATTTCAAGTATTGCCTGTTGATTATATTATAAATGACAGACTCCTTCTCTTAAACTCCAATAAGCTCACCAAAGGTTTAGCTAGCTTTCTGGTTCTTCTGGAAGATAAAGAAGACTCTGACCTCTGCCCTCACTAAGATGATGGTCTTTTCATAAAAATCCACTACTTTAAAGAAAATCTGCTTGGTTTTTCACTCTGTTTAATTTTGTCATTTTAAAAGGATCTTTGCTATTGAAGGCAAGCTAGTAGAGTATTGCTTTTTTTGGCGGGTGGGGGGGGCGGAGGGGGGTGGCGCAGTTTATGAATTCCAGATAAGAACACTTTGATACCTTTAGTAACTATATAGACTAGATAGGAGAGTGACCTGTAGGGTCTTCCACAGAGGTAATGGTGACCTTCTTAAGGGGCTAGAATGTTACATATTTAAGAAATGTGTGAGCAATTGCCATCTGGCAAACATCACTCTGGTCTTGTGACTGCTACAAAGATGATACAGAACAGAAGCCTTGTTTAGAAGCTTATCATCCGGCAATGGAGATGAAATATGTACATAAATAACTGCAATGATAGTCAGAAGCAATATACAACCACCCTAAACAAATCCGATGTGAGAATACAAATCAGAGCATAATGAATTCCATTAGAGAGTATATCAGCTACAGAAGTTAAAACACAGACCTTTTCTTCTTCCTGGGAAATTAGGGATGTTTTTATGAAGAACAAGGCACGTTCTAAATGGAAAGACAGAATGTAAATTTGTGAAGTAAAGGACATGTTGGATATAAACAAGAACTTGGGCAAAAGAGATAGGGAAGAAATTACAGGACCTTTAAGGAAAATAAGAAATAGACTATTTCTAGGGTTCCTAGGGTCACAGAAAATATCCTCCATGATGGCAGTAGACTTGAAGAATTATGGAACAGGATCATGAGCTAAAGAAAGGTGACAACATTTTGTTTTACCTAATTCTTCATTTACCTACCCCCTCTGCATGTATTTATTTGTTTATTTCCATTTTGTATGTAATCTAAACAACCAAAGGGACCTCACGTTTTGATTCTTCCACATATCAGTGGGCATGAGACACTAGTGACCAGCTTTTGAGAAACACCAATGGTAAATCTGCTGTAATCATTATGTCTTTCTCAGAGTTAATCACACCACTACAGTATTACTCTGCAATTATTTAGCCACAGTAAGAAAATTCATTTTAGACAACGGATTTTCTAATTAATATTTTTAAAAGTGTTTTGTTGCATGACTGGTGACTAGGGAGCCATTATTACATATATGCCTTTCAAAATCAAATCTAGCTAAAGCTCTGAGTCTTTTTCAAACAATTTTATTAAATGTTGTCAATACAAACATAGAAAAAGTTGGATTGTTCAGCAAGTTGATTTTCCTGTTCTTCAAATTAAATGATTACTTTAAACCGCAAAAAGAAGACAACCTTTTTTGTGAATGTGAGAACTACTGATGTTCAGAAAGTATACTTTGACCATGGGTTTAAAAATCATTAAATCAAACATTAACATGCACAAAATTTAGACCAAATGTAACATAAAGCATGTAATATCTTTTCAAAATAAGGAAGAGAGATATTGTTACTGAGAATAAACAGTAAAGAAAGGAGAATCAGTAACTGAAAATTTAAACTTTTAGGGATCAAGAGAATGAGCCATCTGGATTTAATCAGCATAAATCTATAGCTTGCATTAGCTCCACAATTAAGACACTCATAAAAATCCACTGTGTGAGTAAGAGCTTTCCTGAATCATAATTTAACCATGATACTCTATCAAACAACCGTTTCATGCTTCAATTTAAAACCACAAAGAAAATGCATGAAACAAATGAGTACTGAAAGGGATAAAATATTTACCAATTGGTTAATTTTCTTCTTGTTAATAAAACTGATAAAAATAATTCTTTTAATGATGTTTACTATTATATTTTTAATGTTTAGTGTCATTACTTATTAATGACATACAATATTATTTACTACTACTACTTAGTAAAATAATTTATTCTACATTTAATAAGACAAAACAAACGATATTTTATAATTTTAGAGAAAGCAATTATAATATTTTAGAAGAAGAAACTGTAATAGCACCATAATAATAATGTGTGGGCAACTATGGATGCTAGGTCCAGTGAGCTTGAAGTTTAGGAGACAATTTGCCATGCATTTAATTTGCTGTTTCATTTTGTTTCATTTTGCATGTTTTAAAAGTATGTTTCTGAAAAGATAGAAGATGCAAGGTTAACGGAAAAGCATAAAATCTTAGAAAATCATTAAATTGGAAAGTGGTGGATCGCAAAGTCAGAGATCTCAACACTTGAACAGTGGTAGAATGGGATCAAGTGAAAGTATCTATTGCACTTTTTTTTTTTTCTTTTAAAACAGAAAGAAGAGTTCTAGGAAAGGAGACAGAAGTTGAGATCTGGAGCTCACCAGAAACAGGAAATTCAGTCAGTAGATAGTCAAAGAAATCTTGAGGAAGGGAATGAGATTTTCCATATTCCATGAGATGATGTCATGACTTAATTTTATTTCAATCCCTTAAAGTTAAATAACTTCAGTGGACATCTGGCTTATCAAGTTGCATGCCTGAGAGGACACTCAGCCCATAAAGCTTTGAGAGTGAAAAGAATCAAGAAGCTATGAAGATATGGATGAGAACTAGGGCTGAAGCTGGTATAGTAAAAGCCCCAAAGAGACTGGTTCAGCTGGATAGAGACAACTATCTGTGTCTATGACATAGGTAAGCAAATGATTTTCTGTAGGCAGAGCTTAGAATTGTGACACTGATAGGCTTGGTGAATCATGAGACTCTCAGAAAAGTAGCAAAGAACAGGAGCCAAAGATTTATCATAGAATAGTCAGAAAATAGTATTACTCCTGATGAGATGGGAATAATTAAGTGCCATCGCATGGCTGGGTAAAAGAAGGCTTTTAAACAGGATGATTCTGCAGAACACTGGCCTGTAAGAATATGTTTTTCTCAGGTTCTATATTCAAATCAGCTTTGAAAGTGTTGCAGAATTCTTCCACATTCCTGTGTAGACTCAGAGTTCATATTGACACAATAAATTCCAGAGAAAATGAGCATTGAAAAAGCAACTATTTTAACACGTTTACCTTTATTTAACACGGTGTTAAACCCTCCTGCAAGGGACATAGTTTATTCTCCAAAAAAGTGTGATAAAAGTTGGAAAACAGCAATGTTGACAGGGCATGCCTAAAAGGGAATGTTCAAAGATTTAAACTGGTGCTGAGCTGAGTTCTTGTGATTTTCCTGAACAACAAATTGCTTTTTCTGGAAACATCATTTTTTGTGTGTTTGGTAATTGTTTTTCCTGAACTGACATTGAATTTTTGACAAGAATGGGGGGCAAGTCAGGTAACAGATGCTGCCAAATAAGGATCAAATATGGAATATAATATAAATCTGCTTCCCTTAACACTTCCTCTTACTCTTTTGAGTCTAAGAAGGAAAATCAAGACAAATTGTGGCAGAAACTGGACTGAGGGGATCTTCTTTTTGCAAATGCATAGGTATAGGACTTCTTATGACAGCCATTAATTGTTATTCTAAGACAAAAAGACAACTTATAGCATATACAAATGATAGAATAATGCCAAACAATAAAAGGAAACAAACTACTGACACATGGCACAATAGGGATGAATTCTGAACATAATTAGAAAAATAAAACAGACACAGACTATATACTTGTACTGTATGTATCTATTTACATGATACATAGAGTAGATACATGATACAAGGCAAAAACTTGTGTTGAAGAAAGATCAGAAACATATTTACTTCAGGAGATTTGTTGACTGCAAAGGGGCACAATAGAACTTTCTTGGAAGATGGAAATGTTCAATATCATGACGATGGCACAGGTTACACTGAAGTATGCATTTGTCAAAACCCACTTAATTGCAATACTTAAGATATGTATATAGGTACATTTTACCTTACCCATTACAAAGGGAGTATCAATTTTAAATTATAGTTAATAGATTTTAGTTTTACAATGATATTGGTTAGAAATTCAGAAATGATTTTTTTGAGAATTTTTGGCTTGAGAAATGTGTAAAATAATATTAAATATAATGAGAGCTAAGTTTCTCACTGTTGGATAATGAAGTTCCATATATATTTAGTGATATATATATATATACACACACACACACACACACACATATGTGTGTGTGTGTGTGTGTGTGTGTGTGTGTAGAGCACTAAATATACCCTGGAGTATCAGATTGAAGTTAGAAGTCCCAGAATGAACTCATGTTTTGCAAACACACACATAAATGTATATGTACATATATACATGTGTACATGCAAACACATATATATGTATTGCATATACAGAGATAGATAAAAATAATTAAACTAATAGTTTTATGTTTCTGCATAAACATGTAAACATACAACAGAGAAAGAAAGAGACAGAAATAAGAACATATTTTAATATGTGCATATATACACATATTTATATACACACGAGTGTGTATATTTGTATGTGTTTTCCAGCATTGTATGTTGAGGTGGGACAGAGCCACTGGCAAGTCATTAATAACGTGAAAAACTAGTGCTCAAGTCTTGGTTTAAAATCCCCCTCTCCTGTAATGAGAACTATAGATCCTTGGAGAAAAAGCTAAATCCAAGATTGAGGCAAGGTATCTGAGCATCTTACTAGACCAGAAATTAAGAAAGTACTTACAAATGATGAGAGTCTATCAATAAGACACAAGAACTATGAACACTGAGGGAGCTCTTGGTCAAAACTGGAAAAACTTGAGAATCAAAATTATGTCAACAATGTATTATAGCTCATTGAATAAAATAAAAATCCTCAGGCCCATAGTAAATAAATAAACAAACAAACAAACAAACAGTAATACATAAATACACAAAGACAAAAGCTCTTCCTTACAGGGAATATCAAATAAAAAATATAGAAGTAATGATGAAGTTAGAAAATTAGTACTAGATGCAAAAACTAGTGGGTGAATTTTTAATGGGTTGCAAGACATTACATAATATCGTGATATATCCTCATGAGTTTCTTATCAGATACAAAGGAAAAACTAGAAAACTTAGGATGAAATACAGTAAAAATTTCCAGTATTGGGAAAAACCAATATGCTGTGATGTACTGAGGAGGACATATCACTTTTTATACTTCTGACAAAATGTCTAAATAAATCTTAACCCAGATTGAAGGGAATTCTACAAAAGACCTGGCTTGTACACTTCAGAACTGACAATATCAAAACAGACACAAGAGAAAACCAAAGAAAAATGACATATAAACCAGTGAAAGATTCTGCACTAATCCTGCAC
The DNA here is from genome assembly GCF_043159975.1 of Macaca nemestrina. Classification (NCBI taxonomy): domain Eukaryota; kingdom Metazoa; phylum Chordata; class Mammalia; order Primates; family Cercopithecidae; genus Macaca; species Macaca nemestrina. The sequence goes on along the minus strand of NC_092127.1, from coordinate 178,278,636 downwards.
TGAATAGCTCTAAAGAATATTATTGGGGCAGTTAATGATATTTGAATATGGACTCTATAGTTTTACCTGAGGTCAATCATCTATTTTTTCCACAATAGGACTGATAAATATTTTAGATCTTCTAGGACGTATGGTTTCTTTTGCAATGACTCATTGTATTGTAGCAAGAAAGCAGCATAAACAATATGTAAATAAAGGAGTGTGACTGTGTCCAAATGAAATTTCATTTATAAAAATAAGTGGCATGGTAATAGAGTCCCGACTGATACATAAAGGAATATTTTCCCCTGTTTTTCTGCCTTTTCTGATTTTAATTGAACATTTTATATGATTCTATTTTATCTTCTCTCTTAGCATATTCTATTTCTTCCTAAATATTTTCAGCTGGTTGTCCAAGAAATTCAAATACACACTTTAAACACATCAAATTTACCTTCAAATAACACTAGACCATTTCTCCCTCCCATATTTATGCCACTGTTCTCATTCATTTTACCTATCCATATGAAGTCATCAGCCAGTACATTGTTACTATTATTACTTTAGTTTTCTTATAGATGAAGTAAACATAAAAAATTATTTTAATATTGATTTACCTATGATCTTTCTTCCTTTATATAGATATAACTTTCTAACCTTTAATATATTTCTTCTAATCTAAAAAACTTTTAACATTTCCTAAAATATAGATCTGCAGGTCTAATGAACTCTTTCAACTTTTTAGTTTTAAATCAGATAATATATTTATTTCTCTCACTTTTGAAGGATAATTTCACTGGATGCAAAATTCAAGGTTGTTTTTTGCTTTTTTTTTTACTTTACATACAATCGTGTGTTTCTTAAAGACAACAATACATTCTAAGAAATGTTTCATTGGGTGAGTTCTTTCTTGTGCAAACATCATAGAGTGTACTTAACTAAACCTCATTGGTATAGCCTACTACACACCTAGAGTATTTGGTTTAGCCTGTTGCTCCTAGGCTATACACCTGTACAGCATGTTACTGTACTGAGTACTCTAGGCAATTATAACACAATGGTGTTTGTGTATCTGAACACTTAAACATATAAAAGGTACAGTAAAAATACAGTATTATAACATTATGGGAATGCCATGATATATGCATGCAGTCTGTTTTTGTCTAGAACATTGTTATGTTATGCATGACTACATTTAACTCTGTTCTTTTCTTATTTGCATGATTTCCAACAAGAAATCTGCCCTAATTCTCATCCTTGTTCATCTATAGGAGAAGAATTTTCCCCTGACCTCTGGTCTCTTTCATTATGGTTTTGGCTCTGGTTTTTCACAGATTGAATATGATTTGCCCAGAAATAAATTTTTCTTTTTGTTTTGTTTGTCTTCACGGAGGAAATATGTATTCTGTTGATCTCTGAGCTTCCTAGATTGTACTTGTTGTCTGTTATTAGTGTTGGAAAATGTTTGGCCATGATTTAAGGTTTTTTTGACTCTATTCTTTTTTTCTAGGATTCCAATTATGCATGTGCTAGACCTTTTGTATTATCCTACAATTCTTGGATGTTCTTTTTGATGATTTTTCATCCTTTTGTTTTCCCTCCTTTTTCTTTTGAAAAGTTTATATTGATCTAACTTCAAACTCAGTGATCCTCCCTCAATCATGCTCAGTTCTTGATGTGTATATTTAAGCCATTCTTCATTTGTTCGTTTTTGATTTCTATCATTTAAAAAAATTCTTTCAATTTCTGTCTCTCTGCTTACATAACACATCTGTTCTTGCACTTACCTAGTTTTTAAAATTAGAGCCCTTGACTTATTAATTATATCTATGTTCCCTATCAGATAATTTGGACATCTCTGTCATAAGTGAGTCTATTTATAATGCTTTCTTTGCTTAATAATATTTTTGGGGGTGGGGATAGAAGACTGCTATGCCTTGTAATGTTTTATTGAAAACCAGACATCTATTGGTTACAGAAACTAAGCTAAATAGAACTTTATTGTGGACATGTTTGTTAATTTGGGTAGAAGTTGTGCAGTGTTTAAGGACTGCTGCACCTGTAAGGACCAGATGCTTCAGTTTCCTTTTGTGTGGTGTCTTTTTTTCTCTTTGTTCCTCCCTTGTTTTCTTAGGTTTCCCTAAGAATGCCTCCTTAAATAGAGTCTGGGTCTTGAAGTGTGTTAATTTGTAATCCACTGTTATATTTGAGCCTTGTTGTGGTGGTGTTAAGGTATGAGGGAGAATACATGTGCTATAATCTTGTGGTTAAATTACGTTCTTTTACTGGGCCTATATATAGGGACTGTGAACTTCACAGGTGTTTCTCCAATGATATATTCCCCTGCTGCCCCCTTTCCCCTATGCCTCTTTTGGTGAGCTAGGAAGGCTAGACGGGGCGAGAATGGGAGGCATGCCTTTTCCTCAGGTGAAGGAAGTTTGGTAAACTATTTCCCCGGAGAGTAGGCCTTTGGCTTGGAGAAAACACTGAGTGTTTCATACTATTACTCTTACTCTACCTCTTCCAGAGACATGAGGGGATTTTCTTGGCTCTTTACAGTGAGAACTTGGAGAGATGCTTAAAGGTTAAAACCACAAAAAGTAAGAGGGCATCTCTAAAACTAAGACTTTCAGGATTCTCTCACTCTTGCGATAGTACATATAGAGCCTCCAACAATCTGTCAAAATTACAATCTAACTATTCCTAAACGTTTGTGGCTTCAGTAGCTTCTGCTGCAGGTAAGCCAGTCTCTATTACAACTATCTGAATTCTACTGTCTCCTCAGATTTTTTCTGTTTTTCTTGTTATAAAGACAGAAGTGAAGACTACATGTCAGAGGTGTATTAAATACTATTTCAATTGGGTCTTTGAGTTAACTATCTTTATGGGTCCCTTTCAATTCTTACATCTTAAAACATAAGTAAAATATATACTCATTTTGAGGAAGGGAGATTCTTCACTGAGACAACACTGTGAAATATGTTCAAACTTTATAATAAATGAATGAGCCTTTCTAAGAGTCTAACTGAGTTTTCTAGAAGTGCTTTATTTAGCTCTAGTTCATTCTTATGGGGAAAGCTTACCTTCCAGAGTTTTTATACACATTACCAAAACCCATTTATCTAATGCTATCCTGGGTAATGCTTAACAAGTTTATGATTGCTTATTTCAAACAAATTTAATAACTCTGACTGGAAAAAAACATAATTTTAAAGAAAACTCAGAATAATATTTCTTTGTCATAACTCAAAGAACCCAAGACTTAAAGAGAGATAATAGTGCCTTGGTAACACTCACTCATATCCCCAAATTTACTTATTCATTTTATTTCTCTTTTTTCCTTTTCTCTTTTCTCACTTTCGCCATCCTTTTTTAAATTTTTTGATTTATTCCTTTTATTCTGTTTTACCTTCTGATACGGTTTGACTGCGTCCCCACCCAAATCTTATCTTGAATTCTCACATGTTGCGGGAGGGACCCAGTGGGAGGTAATTGAATCATGGGGCAGGTCTTTCCCCTGCTGTTCTTGTGACACTGAATAAGTCTCACAAGATCTGCTGGTATTATAAGGGGGAGTTTCCCTGCACAAGCTCTCTCTTTGCCTGCCACCATCTACATAAGATGTGACTTGCTTCTCTTTGCTTTCCACCATGATTGTGAGGCCTCCCCAGCCATGTGGAACTGTAAGTCCCTGAAACCTCTTGTTTTGTAAATTGTCCAGTTTCAGATATGTCTTTATCAGCAGTGTGAAAATGGACTAATACACCTTCTCTCAATTTTAGTTAGTTTTGCTTTTAAATAGTTATAGTGTTACTGTTTATCTCTTCCACCTGTACCTTCAATGTCCTAAAAGCCTGGAAAGACCCTCTTACATTCACTCTTCCACACAGCAGTAATACTGATGCCTTAAGTATTTTTGAAACTTCGTTTATGGAAAACAGAGGAAAGAAAATGTGGATTTCTAACAGCTCATTAGGAGACTACTTCTTTTATTCACAGGAAGTAAAGGCAGTAATAACTTTTCAGTCTTTGTGTGGCTAATTTTTTAGTTTTTTTTTTTTTCAGTTTATTCAGGAAAAAGTTACTATTTAAAAAAAAAGATCAAAATGTGTTTTGTTATTCAGCTGTGGAGTTGAGGTTTAAAGCTGCTAAAGTTACTTTCTGGAATGTACTTAAGTGGAAAGCCAAGGTATAGCTCAGTATCTCGAAGCTAATGCAACCTAATTTTTTTCTCAGTGAGGAGAAATTAATAAAACTCTTGATATGGAGTATTTTTGGAATTCCATTGTAGAGGACGGATTTAGTTCAGAAATGGACACAATAACCAAATAACCACTAGGCGAATCACAGCTATTAAGAATTTTTAAAAAGACAGGAGGGTTCAGATAGGAAGTGAGACTAAGCTCTTGAGCCATGGTACTCAGTTGTATATTGTCTGTTATTCACTCTAATAACATTACCTACAAGGTGCTAAGAACACAGCTTCTAGATTGAGCACATACTACAACCTGTAAGAAGAGATGGACGCTGAAAAGACCAGTTATATGAAAACAGCTGAAGACCTGAATTAAGGCTTTTATGATAGCAACAGAAAGAAGGTGACAGATGGAAGAAACATTCAGAAAACCAAATAATTCAAGTGAGAAATGAAAAGGCTGATTCAAGTATGATTCTGAGGTTGCAGGCTTGAGAAACTGAATATTTTAACCACAATTGATCCTCTTACTAGAATGAAACACAAAACAAGATAGAGATTCGGGGCTCCAAAAACAGAAAGTTGAGTTAGGAAAATATTTAGTTTGAGGTTCCTTATTTTTCTTACATATCATGACATTAATTCATCATTCTAATTTTTTTTAGTCCTTTTCAAATATCAGTTTTCCCTTCTGATTTCTGAATTAATATTCCTCCCTTCTATTATCACTGATGATGATAAATGTGAGAAATGGGACAGCATTAAAATGATCCTTCCTTGTGTTCCTACTTTATATAACAACATTCTACATGACAGTCGCATTATTTATTTTAATGTTACACATGTATTACACTGTGACTTTGCAGATGAGAAGTTCGGAGTGATTAATAGTGGAACCTAGGTCTTTATGAAATATGCCATTTCTAAGGTCAATTGTCCTAGTATATATATCTAAACACTTCTCACAACCAATGAGATGCTGTCAAAACCTAATGGTAGACAGGAAGAGTCTCAATCAGTGTTTTAAGGATAAGAATTTGAGGCATGCAGAATACTACTTCTGGTTAAATATATTTTATCTTCTTTCAAGTACATTTAATATCTTCTCCATTTCCTTCAGCTTTTACAAGCTGTCAAAATGCTGCCCACCTCTGTTGAGGAGGCCACAGGATGAATTGTGCATTCATGTTGTAAACCACTTAGAGCTTTCTGGGTAGAGTAACTGTTACCACTTGAGGGCATCCTGTCATTATGTTCTGTAATAGTTCTGAACTTCTAAATGCACCTCAAAATCATGGCTCTCTGACAGAAGAGACTAAGAAAAAGAGAGAAACAGATCTTTCCCAGAAATGCTGAGGCAGCAATGAAAATGGTAATTTACCATGCTAAATTGGTGTTTCCTGGAGTACTAGGTCAGTGAAGACTGTATTTCAGGAAATGCTAAGTCAACAGAAGAGGATAAGTGACACAGATAGAAGTTGATGGAATCTTCCTGGCAGGGACCAAAATAGGAACTCACACACACCGAATGCTCTAAAAGTTTAATAGGTTTTGGCCAATCAAAGGAATCTGCATTCAAAGTTTCCTGAGCAGGGAAGCAAGAAAAACATCATTATCATTCTAACAGCATTTCTTCATGTAAAGGTGGCAGTGGTCCTACTTTGAACCTATCAGCTATGGGAATGATATTGAAAATGAATGACATATCTGATTGAAAAGTTTAATTGATATTTTAACCCTGGACATTAGGATTTTTCTTTCCTCAGGTTTTCAACAGAGATGATCAAACAAATGCCTTAAAATATGTCCAAATATATCTGAAAATTTATAGTTGCTATTATAATTCAATAAATCTTTCTTCAATGTTGAATACTAAATAAACATTATTTATGATAATTATGATGACATAATTGTCTTTGGTATTCATCAATGATTTCAGAGAAAAAAAACAACAACAACTAATAGATAGATAATAGAAAAAGAGAAATATTTTGTCCCGAAAGAGACATTATGATTAAAATTAGGGTAAAGTATATAAAGTTGTATTTTAAAATGTTAAACCAGTAGATTTTACTGATCCAACACAATCTATAATTTTTGGCATGTTCAAAGTACTTGTTACAATCTGTAAGTTTACAGTTTCATCCAAGTTCTCAATTTTTCTAGCAGTCCATTACAAAATTAAAGTGAATAATAATGATTTGTTGTACCAAATTACCTTTAATTTGTTGGGAGGATAGTGGATATAAGATAACACATTTATGAATACAGCACAGGTACCAAGCCTATTTCCTGTATTTGAAGGAAATTAAACTTTTTTCTATTAAATTGATGTAGGATGTTGCATATAGTGTAAATAAGAGAGGATATGTTTTCAATGAGGAAGTCCAACTCAGAAGCAGTCTTAAAGCATTTTTTTTATTTATAATATAAAATATAACTCTTAAGTGAGCAGAGTTAATTATATGTACAGAGCAACTGGTTATTCTTAGGAAATTTGGTTCAATACCATTCCTGATAGTTTTTAAATGATCACGGGTGCTAGGTTTTGGTTTTTCTGTTGTTTTTTACATTCGTTTTTTTCCTCATGGTTTAATCCTTAGCACCAGTGGCTGCTTTTAGGTTGTTAGCAGCCACAGCAGGTCAACAAAGGAAAGAGCTACGTCAAGTAGTTATTAGTTTAGGACCTGTGTTCTTTAACACACTGTCATGATTGCTTTAGTATGACAAGATAGCATCTTTAAAAGATCTGGAAATAAACTTTTCTCATTAAAGGCAAGCTATCAATTCTCCCAAACAGAAACATTTGGCAGGGTTTGTCCAAGACCAAGCTGCACAAATCAAGCTTAGTCTTGGATTCCTATTCAAAATGGAGTTAAAGTTCCACATACGCAGTCAAAATAATCCTCTGGGTCCAGAAACAGAGTCTATGACAGGTTGGATAAAATAAAAATTCCAAGTTTGGAATTCCCTGATAGCTTCTGGATGACAGAAAGTTCTAGGGGTAGCAGACTAAAAAAAAAAAAAAAAAAAAAAAAAAGTTCATTAGGGAGTTAAAAGTCATTTATCGCAGCCAAACCAACGATAAAAAAAAGAAAAAAGAATAGAATTCTGGTGAGGTCTTGTTTGTAGTCAGTTTCAAACAAAGCATGTGTGTATGTGATGTATAGTAAATAACTACCCTAAATTGATTTCCTTCAGGGGAAAAAAAGTTGCCACCCGATAGATTTAAAAAGTATTATCAGAAAAAATGCCAGAGGAGATCATTACTATAAAATTTCCAATCACCTTATAAATGGAGGATAAAAAGCAGCTGATAGCAGGGCTAACTTCTTTTTCATCTCAGCAACAAGCTGCTCCTGTTCCGTGAAATGGAATGAAATGAATGCCATGGCCTTTTTAAGCGGCACAGGGGATCTATTTATTGAGAGAAGAGATTTGCTGAATAACCATAAAATGCAGAGATAGTTTTGGAAGTCAGCTAACAGCTTTGATGTGGAGAACCTCAGAATCCACCTGTCCATAATATCTATTCCTCCTCCAGCAGGCATCTCATTTATTGGAAATCATTTTTCTCATCATCAACACCTAAAGTGTCTGTCTATTTCCAAAAAGGAGTTTAAAAGATCAACATTAACAATGACAAACGCCAACTCCTGGCATAATAAAGATTAGGGACTTGGAAAATTGCCATTCAGTGCCCATTAATTTTATTGGAAAACGGAAGAGAGAATGTGTTTTAGATATTTTTTATTAGCACATGTCTGCTTTGGTTCTCTGTGCGCATGACATGACAGGAAGGTGTAGTGTGAGATGAAAAGGTACATCTAATGTCTTTGGTGGTCCATGCAGGTTTTCTTTATTGACTAAAAGGATGAATGGGTTTATTAACAGATATTGTTTTAAGTTGAATCTCTAATGTTATTTTGTGTATCAATAACAAACATTTGCAAATGCAATTGCCTGGTATTTTCCTTTTACTGTAAGTTATAATGCAAATCAAACTCACTGTAGCATCCTTCTTTCTACCAAACTGATATGGTTTGGACTTGTGTCCCTGCCCAAATCTCATGTTGAATTGTAATCCCTATTGTTGCAGAGGGACCTGATGGGGGGTGACTGGATCATGGGGGTAGACTTCCCACTTACTGTTCTTATGATAGTGAGTGAATTCTCACAAGATGTGGTTGTTTGAAAGTGTGTAGCACCTCCCGCTTTGCTCTCTCTTCCTCTTGCTGTAGCCATGTAGGATGTGCCTGCTTCCCCTTCCCTTTCTGCCATAATTGTAAGTTTCCTGAGGCCCCCAAGCATGCTTGCTGTACAGCCTGCAGAACCATGAGGCAATTAAAGCGCTTTTCTTTATAAATTACCAGGTCTCAAGTAGTTTTCACACCAATTTGAGAATGGACTAAAAACAAATATTTAAAGCAAAAATAATAAGCTTCTGATAAAATATAAATAAGGTCTCTCAAAGATATAAAATATATAGTCGTTCCCATTTTAAGCAAAGTAGCTTATGAAAAAATGAAAAGCGGCCGGGCGCGATGGCTCACGCCTGTAATCCCAGCACTTGGGAGGCCGAAGAGGGCGGATCACGAGGTCAGGAGATCAAGACCATTCTGACTAACACTGTAAAACCCCGTCTATACTAAAAATACAAAAAATTAGCCGGGTGTGGTGGTGGGCACCTGCAGTCCCAGCTACTCGGGAGGCTGAGGCAGGAGAATGGCGTGAACCCAGGAGGCGGAGCTTGCAGTGAGTGGAGATCGCACCACTGCACTCCAGCCTGGGCGACAGAGAGAAACTCCGTCTGGAAAGAAAGAGAGAAAGAAAGAAAGAAAGGAAGAAAGAAAGGAAGAAAGAAAGGAAGGAAGAAAGGAAGAAAGAAAGAAAGGAAGAAAGGAAGAAAGAAAGAAAGAAAAGAAAGAAAAAGAAAAGAAAGAGAAAACAATAAGAATTTAACCAAAAGGGATAAAGTCAGTCTGAACCTACCCACTCCCCTTCTCCCCGCACCAGTGTGCATGCACCCTCTTATGTATATTGTGTAGTTAAAATATGTAACTGAATTTTTTAGGGCGGTTAGAAGATAGAGGTATTTTAGGCTTGAAGACATTACTTTGAAATAAAGGAGCGAGGGAAACACAGAAAACAGAGATTGTGATTCAGAACACGATAGTAACATGGTAAGGGAAAGGATATTACCTTGAACATGTATGACATTCAGTAAAGTCAATGATCAGCCACTGAAGAGTGAAATACTGACATTATTTAAGATTGTGCAGATGTAAATTTGCATAGCTCTCCACATAAGAAGGTATTCTGTTACTTGAGCTCTGACTTAAATGGTGAACCTGTATCTCCAGTAGCATGATGGTCCACGTATCCTGAATGACCATCCAATCAAAACCAATAAAGTGTTTGAAAATAAAATTTTTCTTAAATTTTATTTATTGGAATACTGAGGAGACATGATATATATAAAAAAATAATAAGTGTCCCAAAGTTAAGCAAAAGAAGAAACACTGGAGAGTAAAATCCAAAGCCATCTGAGGATTCCAATAGGAAACTTCAGCATAAAACCAGAAGCCCCGAAGTGGTATCTTTGGGTCTTTCAAACCTCCAGAAATGGAGCTTTTACACATTACACAAACATAGTACCTTCTCACGTGAGAAACACCACTGTCCAACACATACAATTTCACATAGACTTCAGAAGTGGTGCAGTTTTCTGATGCTTTTTGTACGCAGAAAAATAAAGTTTTGTTTTTAAACTGCTTTAGAATTTAGAAGGTATTTTGGCATATATATCTTCATTTTACCTCAAAACCTCTTTATGATGTTAGAATCTTTTATTAATCTGGTTAAGAGATTAAGGAACCTGTGGTAAGAACAAAGACTGATGCAGAATTTGGAATTAATTTTTTTTTTGTCTGATTCTAAAGCTTGTATACTGTTCCAGTCTCTCCAAATGCAGTCTGATAATGTGGTAAATTTCATTTTCAAGGTTGACCCTACATCAGTGGCATAGTTCATGCCCTGGGAAACTTTGGCTCCCTGCCTAATAGATTGTTCAAAGCCTTAAAACAAGAAAAGTGAAGTATTTTCTTCATTTTTTTTTCCTGATGATCCAGCCTAGAAATTGCGTACAGAGCAGTAGAAAGCAATGACACCCACAAGTCATTCCAAACTTCCTGGGTTATTAAACCTAATGGATCCAAATCACGCCTATGTAATTGGCCCAATAAGTCAGTATCAGAGGAGTTCCAATTCAAAATAATCTCTACTTGAGTACTAATTTCTTATTCTTTATTAAATGCATCAGGTCATCTATGAGCCTGAAAAGTATTTTCAGTTAACTATCCTAAAATCTATCTTTATAATTTTTAGCTTTATAAATATCTGATGATTTAAATCAGTAAACACGATGATATATTAAAAAACTGAAACTAAAACTAAAAACCAGAGGAAACCCAATAATAAAAAATTTGGGCTGGGCGCAGTGGCTCATGCCTGTAATTCCAGCACTTTGGGAGGCCAAGGTGGGTGGATCACAAGGTCAGGAGATCGAGACCATCTTGGCTAATACGGTGAAACTCTGTCTCTACTAAAAAAACACAAAAAAATTAGCCCAGCATGGTGGCGGGCGCCTGTAGTACCAGCTACTAGGCAGGCTGAGGCAGGAGAACGGCATGAACCCAGGAGGCGGAGCTTGCAGTGAGCTGAGATCGTGCCACTGCACTCCAGCCTGGGTGGCAGAATGAGACTCAATCTCAAAAAAAAAAAAAAAAAAAAAAAAATTGCAGAAAGTTTCTGGCAAATAAAATCTTACACTAAAATAAACAATAAAATGTAATTTTTCATTGAAAGAAATACTTTTAATGATGATGATGATAATTATATTGATGAAAACATCTGTGCCTCATATATATCATGTATATATTTATATGTGTTGTATCATATGTATGTGTGTATATGAACATGTATATATGTGTGTATGCATATATATACACATATTTTATATATATAATATTACCCCTTATATGACTTAAGGGAAGTGTATTAAAATGTTATTTTCCTTTGATATTTAAGACACTTCAGGAACGGAAGAATTCAGAGGCTAGATTATTACAAGGACAACACTATAACACTCAGAAGCTAATAATGCAATGGAGGACTAGCTCCCACTCTCTGAAGGGATTTGACAGGCATCTCAGTAATCTAGTAGATGACAGTTTCATATTCCAGACGCTGGAGGTGGAGTAAGTGAAAATAATTTTGAACACATATTTGGGTGGGTAAATTCCCTCTTGTTCTCTATCTCTCCATCTTTCTTTCTTTTTAATTTTTATCATTAAAGAGAAAGACTGAATTACAATTTTGGCCTGGCCCCTGATAGAGAATGGCTGCATTTGGGAACCTTGCCTCTACCTGCAGTAGAAAAACTATTTTTCTAGTTATTCCTTCAAGGTCTGCCATCTCCTTGAGACTTCTCATAAAATGATAATTGTAACAATACTGCTAAACTGCATACTTATCATGCTTCATACATTCATAAAACTCTTCCCAAACATTATCTCATTTGATTATCACAATAGCTCTTAGATGCCAGGGAGGACAGGTGATTCCATCTCCATCTTGTTACTGGTTATACCAAAGTCTAGCCTGGAGACGGTTACTACCTAATGTATTCAGGCCTACAATGATTGCTCTCTGCTTTTGAATTCTTACTGCACATGTTGTCTGTACCATTTTCTAAACCTAGGTCTTTGGTGGGTATGTCAAGATCTTTCTGGTGGGTAATAATATAATAATGACACACATATCATTCTCAGAACATGTCAAGCATTGTTTAAAAACTTTCCATGTATTAATTCATTTAACCCACATCATAATCCTAAGAATTAGCAGTATTATTATCCAAATTTTATCAAGGAGGAAACCCCAACAAAGAGCTTAAGTGACTTTCTCAACCCACGTCTCTAGTAGGTGGTGGAGGCTGAATGTAGAGAAAGTCAGTTGGCTTCCAACACCTGTGCTCTCATAGACTAGCTTTTGATTGTATAGTTTTAATGTAAATATCATTGTTCTTACTATTTTAAGTTATAACTAAGATATTTCAGGTTTAATAATAACAACAAGACAACTTCTAATTATCCAATAGAATAATTGTGGAACCTGTTTGAAAACTACAAGTCTCTAAATAGTCATTGAAGTGTTTTCAATGGCCTCTGCTGCCCTCAGCCCCATAACTCATTTATGTACTTGTGTAATAGAATACACTGAAGGTGAGAAAATGGGAGTGAGGCTCCCACAATAACCAAGTTCCTTTGGCCAATTATGATTTTACTATTATTGTATTACAAAAGCAGGCTGCCTATGACATGAGACAGAAATTGACCGTATTTATAGTTAGTTATCCCATATTTCACAAATAAGTGCCTCAGGGGATGTGGTGGTGGTTATTTTGTTTATTTGACAATTTTGTTTTATTTTCTATTTCACTTTTAGCTCACATCTCCAAGAACATTTCAACTATAAAATGCTTTCACTGTGAAACTAGAAGCATTCGAACCTTTCCTGAAAAAACTTCTGTGGCTTCACTACTGTGAACTTGGCTAGGAGCAAGGTGATTCATGTAGCTCTTCATTGGAAGACTACAAAGGTGGGAAGGTTCACCATAACTACAATTAAAGCAGCCCTCTTTGAGGTCAAAGTCCACCAGGGTGGTCATCCCTCCTACTACTATTTGTGTGATTGGCTCTCCAGTGTGGTGGGCTCTGACTGTTGGACATTTTTTCTTCCTCTACTATTAACACTTCCAATAGCCAACATGTTGGAAATTATTTAGAAAGTATCTGCACAATTCTAGGTGATTGGTCAGCCAACATATTCATCAAGTCCTCTTGAGATCCAAATCAGGGAAGCTTGCAAACTTTGATTCAAAACACTAGAAGGGGCAATGCAATAGAGCAAATTTTAATGCTCTGGCTTATTCCACTGCACGTATCTGCTCACTCAGGCATTTTCTATGAGAATGGAAAAAATATAGCATGGTGGTTAAAAATAGACTCTGGGAGTAGCCTGCCTGGATTTGCCTGATTCTTCTGCCTGTCAAGACTGTGTAGGGAAAGGAAGCATCTTTTCTTCCCATGTTTGGTTCAGGGCTGAAGCCCCCATAATGAAAGACAGATTAAGAAGAGAAAAGCACACAAATGTGTATAATGTTTTATAAGACATTGGAGACTTTATAAGAAAATGAAGTCCCCAAACCCAGGTTAACCTGTGTATGTTTTATGATAGGTTTGATGAAGATGTGGGTAGTCATGGAGAAATATAAGTTAGACAAATGGGATATGATTTAATGGTGATTGATCTAAAGGGGGTTATGACTGAATGGGAGGTTGGGGGGCATAGCAAGGCCTGTTAGTTCAGATTTTTTCTCTGTCCTGTGTCTTCAGAGATAAAGATCTTTCTTTCTTTTGTGTATAGGGAGGGCGCCTCTTGAATGAGGGTCTTATAATCTATTTCAGAAAAAGGTCAGAGAATTATTCTAGGCTGTACGACCTACTTCAGGAAGATGGGTGGGTGGAAGGTGAGAATTATCCCCAAGATTTTGCTGTTTTCTCAAATACCAAGATGCCATATTTTGTGGTAGTGTCCCCTAAACTCTATCAACTGCATTTTCAAATACTTAGAATAGTGCCTGGCACATAGCATCCCATGCCAGGGTTCCTGGTGTCATTATTACCTGCAAAGATGCTATCTTTCAGATCACTCATTCTCTAAGTATTTTCTACCTAAGAATGATATTCAGAGACTTTGAAAACTTAAGATTATTAACTCCACCCCAGATATACTCAATATATGTTTGGCAAACTGTAGTGTAGAAATTTCTAACAAATTAAAATGCTCATGCTGGTAGTTCTGATGCAGTGGCTCAAAGACAAACATTTGAGCAAAATTGATAATTACCTTTTCAATATATATAGCATTAGTTTTTAAAGACCTATTACTGAATCTTTATATTTGGAAGACATTGCACTAAAACTGTATAAAAGTTTCATCCACAACTATTTACAAAATACCTAATTTGAATATATGTGCTTTGTTTTCTAGTTAAAATAGACAGGGCACCTGTAATCCCAGCACTTTGGGAGGCTGAGATGGGTGGATCACGAGGTCAGGAGATCAAGACCATCCTGGCTAACATGGTGAAACCCCATCTCTACTAAAAATACAAAAAATTAGCTGGGTGTGGTGGTGCGCACCTGTAGTCCCAGCTACTTGGGAGGCTGAGGCAAGAGAATCGCTTGAACCTGGGAGGTGGAGGTTGCAGTGAGCTGAGATCGTGCCACTGCACTCCAGCCTGGGCAACAGAGTAAGCGAGACTCCATCTCAAAAATAAATAAATAAATAAATAAATAAATTTAAAAAGGCAGTTTTCATATTTTTCTCACGACAAAGTGGAGGATATTTAATACTTCCCCAATCGGTCCTTTTACCCACCCTTTAGGACTCTCAGGAGCACATGTCACATGTAGACAACTGAAAGAAGGAAATAAGCAAGTTGTAAAATTCAGCTGTATAACAGAAAGACAATCAGTAAGAGACTAGACTACTCTTTTGGAAACCTAATATATAAAAATGGAGGTGGGTGTTTCCTTTAGCCTCCCCCAGTGTGACTGTTGGAGTTGGGATACCTTTGGAAACGTCTGCTCAGGGAAGGAGTAAAGACTCAATGATGCTACATAGAAGTGATGAGATCTTAGAACAATGGAAAAGCAATGCCAACTAGCAACAAAGACCCAATGCCATGCCAAATGGCATTGAATCAGCACAGCAACAGAATTAAGAGAAAAGAACAGCTTAGAATGTTAACCATAACTAGAGAGAATGTGTCAACAATTAAGAAAGATTTTGAGTCCACTTAAGACAAATTTTGAGCCCAGCTAGAGTTAGGCTGGGCTCTCTCTGTTCGTATATAGAGATGCAGGCTACTCTTACATTATCACATAAGGAGGGCTATACTCTCTCAGGATGAAGAATCTAGTCTCTGTTTAACCCTACTCTGTGAAGTGGAAACAAACAAACCAATGGTACTTACATCATCAGGTCATTGTTGAAGGTTTACAGGGATCACATGGAAAAACATATAGGAAAATCCTTTGCCCGTGATAATGTTACATGATTACCAGGATAAACATTGCGCATATAATAGTTCATTTTGAGATTACTTTATACTAGCAGTTCTCAAATTTATGGCCTAGAGATGCCTGGAAGTCCCAGAAAACATTTAAAGCTTTAGAAAGCTAAAAAATATCTTTGACAAATGTTTATGTGTGGTTAAAACAAACAAATACATAACATAATAAATAAGCAAATGTGGCACACACATACAGTGGAATATTATTAAATCTTAAAAAGGAGGGAAGTCTCGCATACTACAACATGGATGAACTTCTAGGATATTATGCTAAGTAAATTAAGCCAGTCACAAAAAGACAAATACTGTATGATACGACTTATATGCACTAACTAGATACAGAAAGTAGAATGATAATCAAAACTATTTATAATAATACTCCATTAGTCTGTTAACAGTGCCATAGTAAAATACTATAGAGTAGGAAAATAATTTATTTCTCAATCCTCATAAATTTTAGTTAGAATGAGTTCCTATAACAAAAGACAAATTTACAAGAAAAAAAACAGAATTTTATTCACATGCGTACTTTCCTATATACATGAGAGGTATCCATAGAATAAGTAGTTCCTAAAGAGGTAGCTTTGAATTCTAGCTTTACTTTTTCACAAAGAAAGGTTAATTTTTGGAACAGTGACAAGATATTTGGGGAGGGCAAATTAAGGGAAGGCAAACAAATGGCAGATTCAGTTGAGTGAATAATGTTGATTCCTCTGGTGATATCTGTAGGGCAGTAAGGGTTTACATTGTCTTCAGTGGTTCACTTTTGTTCTCTCTGGTAAAAAGGAACAGTGGGATACCTTCTGTGTCTGTAACTGTATGTACTGCTTTTAGACAAATAGAAAGCAGAGAGCTTTGTTGCATCTGCTTCATAACTGCTTTCAGCTCAATGATCCTTATGCCAAAAGAGGTGTGTTTTGGAGTGGTATGTTCTGGTCTCCCATAATACCATTGACTGTGTGGCTTAAGCAACAGAAATTTACTTCTCTCAGGACTTTTTTGTTTGTTTGTTTTTTGTTTTTTCGGGGGGGTGGCAGTGGACAGAGTCTTGCTCTTGTCGCCCAGGCTGGAGTGCAGTGGTGCGATCTCGGTTCACTGCAACCTCCACCTCCTGGGTTCAAGCTGTTCTCCTACCTCAGCCTCCTGAGTAGCTGGTATTACAGGTGCCCACCACCACACCTGGCTAATGTTTGTACTTTTAGCAGATATAGGGTTTCGCCATGTTGGTCAGCCTGGTCTCGAACTCCTGACATCATCTGATTCACCCGCCTTGACCTCCCAAAGTGCTGGGATTACAGGTGTGAGCCACCACACTGGGCCTTCTCTCAGTTCTGAAGGCTAGAAGTCTGAGATCAAGATGACAACCTATTTGGTTCTTCGTGAAGGCTGTCTTCACGGCTTGCACATGGCCACCAGATTCTTGCAGATGACCTGCATATTCTTGCTATGTTCCATGTCTTTTCCTTGGTGTAAGCAGGGGAGGGAGAGGGTTGGAGCTCTGCTCTTTCTTCTTAAAAAGTCACTAATCATGTCATGGGCCACCCTCCGCTCCATTATAAAGGCAAACATTAAAGTGATTTACAAAAAACTAAAACAGTGCTTTCCTTTTTCTAATGTTTTCTATTTTATAAATTATATTTTTCATAAAACACTACATCAACAGATATTAGGTTCATTATGTTTAACATATATATAATATATATATTATTATATAATATGATTATATATTACATATATATTTTTTTGAGATGGAGTCTTGCTCTGTCGCCCAGGCTGGAATGCGATGGCACGATCTCCACTCACTGCAAGCTCTGCCTCCCGGGTTCATGCCATTCCCCTGCCTCAGCCTCCTGAGTTGCTCGGACTACAGGCTCCTGCCACCACATCTGGCTAATTTTTTGTATTTTTACTACAGATGGGGTTTCACCGTGTTAGCCAGGATGGTCTTGATCTCCTGACCTCGTGATCCGTCTGCCTCGAACTCACAAAGTGCTGGGATTACAGGCATGAGCCACTGCACCCTGCCAATATGTATTTTAAATACATTCTCAGTTTTAATTTCTAATGTGGGAAATGTTGATAAATGCAATCAGATAAGCACATGTTCTTCATGTCTGTAATAATATGTAAGAGTGTAAAGGGATTCCCAAGGCCAAAATTTTTAAGAACTATGCCTTATATCAAATTTTTAGCAATCCTCCTAGAACTTTTTGGTATAATCTTCAACATATTGCATTTTCATTATTTTATGTCAAAAAGGTATGACTTGTTTTAATAACATAAAATATAGCAGTAGCGTTTTCTGTAAAGTGAGCACTGGACTGAATAAGCGTCAGGAGGCAAAGGTATTAGTCATAGATATGCTGCAGACTAGAGTTGCCAGGTTTAATTCAGTTTAATTTGAATTTTAGATAAACATCGAATAATATTTCTGTGTTAAATATGTCTCACATGCTATTTGGGACATACTTATCTTAAAATAAATTCATTGTTTTTGAAAATTCAAATGTAATTAACATCCTGTATTTTATCTGGCAACTCTTTCTCAGATTACTCTGACTTTAAGCTACTTTATATCTACATTTATTTTTTTCCTTATCAGTAAAATAATGAATATGAATTTCCCCAGCTGATACCCTAGTCACTCTATGAATCAAATGTCAATATACCTAACCTTGGGCTAAAGTGTCAGGGAAAATGAGAAAGATTTAGGTTATTAGAGCCTTCAAAGAGAAATATGTGCTTGGCACAATTGATGTGAACAAGGAGAGCTTTGAGAAAACTTCTCAAGGGCAAAATAGGATCATTTTGGTTAAAATCGTCCTTCATTCCCAGGGCTGTGTCAGGCAGTCCACCTGGAGAATAAAAGATAATGCCTGGATCACAGCTATTATTTCTCTTGAGTTTGATGGCCTGGGGCATGCTATTTAAGATGCTATAGATTGGGTGACCATATGTCCTAGTTTCCCTGACAAGTTCCAGTTTAGATCTCTTGTCCTGGTATCCTTCCCAGTCTAGTATTTTTTCCTCTAATAGGGACTGCAAATGACAAAAAGCCATACCCATCATGAATCATGAGAGAGTCTTAAGGAAAGACCACCTTGCTGAGGTCTGGCAGAAAGGAAATACATGGCCAACACTGTATCCCTCAACTTCCTATATTAATCCCTACCTCTAGGAGAAGGCATAAGAAAGGCTTATATTTGAACACTCCCTAACTATTCATATTTTAATAAAAAATAAAAACATGAAACAATTTATAATCTGGTAGAGGAAGACAGGAATTTCTCAGAAGAAGAAATGAAAGCAAAGGCTCTCAAGGAAACCTCTCCCTATGGAGAGGTTAGGGAATTGGTTGTCTAGTTTGCAGTTCCAGAAATTTTAGATATACTAACAATTCAAACATATTTCTCCTTTAGAAAAATATGGCCTAAATTCAGTATCACTTTCATATAGCCTACCAAATATGATAATGTAATTTCTGATAATTATTATATAAACTCAAAGTATTATATTTAAAAGTAGATTTAAGAGTGTAATTAGATTGTGTTGTCTATAAATTTTATGTAATGATAGTAAAAGTGATACTATAAATATTTTTTACAAAGGGGAGTATTAGAAATATAGGGCTGACAGCCACTTCACTCATAGTCAAAGAGAAGGTAAAATCAAATACGCTACACAGAGAAGCACTTACTATGTGTCAGATACTACTCCAGCTCTTCTACTGTGTTAACTCATTTAGTCCTTATAAAAAACTAGAGATAAATGTTATAGTTATTCTCATTTATAAGTAATGACACTGAGGCCTGAAGATTTTAGGTGACTTTATCTGTAAAGCAAACATAATGCCTTTTCCAAATTGCCTTTACCAAAACGAATGAATTGATTTGATTAAACAAACATTTATTGTGTGCCTACGATGTGCTAGACAAAAGGACAAACTTCAAATGAACAGTGCAGATGGGCAGCAATTTTACAGCATTTTGCCATTAATTTTATCTCTACTTATCCCAGTAAGTACTTCACACTGTCTTCTTTTGCTAAATCTCTGCGTTCTTTCTTCCCTACATCATGTTTTATACATGACATCCGTCACTCATACAAACCGTGTAAGACTTTCTTAGCAAGTCACCTATGAACCTGTAAGCCTACATGAATCTGAATTCATCATTCCCATTCAATTAATTGGCATTTGTTGCATAACCACCCGAATACTTAATGACTTCAAACAACAATAATTTAGTAGCTGAGAATTCTATGACAAGTAAAGTTGGGAACAGCTGAACAGTTGTTCTGCTGTTTCCTTCTGGGTTCAGTCATGTGGCTATGGCAGGCTGCTTGCTCTGTCACAGCTAGAAGGTCTAGAACACTGCTGTCTGATACCACAGACGCTGGTCACATGTGGCTATTTACTACTTAGATAGACAGTGATATGCTGTAAGTGTATACACATCAGACTTTGAAGACTTAATACAAAACAGTAAAATATCTCAAATATTTTTAACATTAAGTGTGTGTTTAAATGCTAATATTTGAATACGTTGGCTTAAATAAACTATGCTATTAATTTCACTTATTTTTACCTTTATTTTTATTTATTTTTTACAACATATGGTAAAATACACAAAGCTTATTTGCCATCTTTACCACTTTTGAGTCTACTGTTTGGGAGTGTTAAGTACATTCATATTGTTGTACAACCAGTCTCCTCAATTCTTTTCATTTGCATAATAGGAACTGTACATCCATTGAACAATTTCCATCCCTCCTTTTTCCCAGCCCTTTGAAACCACCATTCTCCTCTTTGTCTCTGTAAAGGTGATTACTGTAGGTACCTCATATAAGTGGAATCATACAGTATTTGCCCTTTTGTGACTGGCTTTTTTTTACTTAGCTTAACATTCTCAAGATTCACCCATTTCTTTCCTTTTAAAGGTTGAATAATATTACATTATATGTATTTATTATATTTTATTCATCTATGTATTCTTTCATGAACACTTGGACCACTTCCACCTCACTCTTGCATATCAAGTTGCTGTGAACATGAGTGTACAAATACCTATTTGAGTTCCTGCTTTCAATACTTTTGTGTATATACCCAGAAGCAAAATTGCTGAATTATATAATATTTTATTTTTTTAATTGTCACACTGTTTTCCTTATCAGTGGCACCATCTCACATTCCCAACAACAGACCTAAGTGTTTTGATTTCCCTTTACAAACACTTGTTAATTTTTTTTTTGATAGTAGCTATCTTAATGGGTGTGAGGTTGCTAGCATTCATTGTTTTTTTTTTTTTTTTTTTTTTTTTTTTTAAATTTATTTATTATTATTATACTTTAAGTTGTAGGGTACATGTGCATAACATGCAGGTTTGTTACATATGTATACTTGTGCCATGTTGCTGTGCTGCACCCATCAACGCGTCATTTACATCAGGTATAACTCCCAATGCAATCCCTCCCCCCTCCCCCCTCCCCATGATAGGCCCCGGTGTGTGATGTTCCCCTTGCCGAGTCCAAGTGATCTCATTGTTCAGTTCCCACCTATGAGTGAGAACATGCGGTGTTTGGTTTTCTGTTCTTGTGATAGTTTGCTAAGAATGATGGATTCCAGCTGCATCCATGTCCCTACAAAGGACTCAAACTCATCCTTTTTTATGGCTGCATAGTATTCCATGGTGTATATGTGCCACATTTTCTTAATCCAATCTGTCACTGATGGACATTTGGGTTGATTCCAAGTCTTTGCTATTGTGAATAGTGCTGCAATAAACATACGTGTGCATGTGTCTTTATAGCAGCATAATTTATAATCCTTTGGGTATATACCCAGTAATGGGATGGCTGGGTCATATGGTACATCTAGTTCTAGATCCTTGAGGAATCGCCATACTGTTTTCCATAATGGTTGAACTAGTTTACAGTCCCACCAACAGTGTAAAAGTGTTCCTATTTCTCCACATCCTCTCCAGCACCTGTTGTTTCCTGACTTTTTAATGATTGCCATTCTAACTGGTGTGAGATGGTATCTCATTGTGGTTTTGATTTGCATTTCTCTGATGGCCAGTGATGATGAGCATTTTTTCATGTGTCTGTTGGCTGTATGAATGTCTTCTTTTGAGAGGTGTCTGTTCATATCCTTTGCCCACTTTTTGATGGGGTTGTTTGTTTTTTTCTTGTAAATTTGTTGGAGTTCTTTGTAGGTTCTGGATATTAGCCCTTTGTCAGATGAGTAGATTGCAAAAATTTTCTCCCATTCTGTAGGTTGCCTGTTCACTCTGATGGTAGTTTCTTTTGCTGTGCAGAAGCTCTTTAGTTTAATTAGATCCCATTTGTCAATTTTGGCTTTTGCTGCCGTTGCTTTTGGTGTTTTAGACATGAAGTCTTTGCCCATGCCTATGTCCTGAATGGTACTACCTAGGTTTTCCTCTAGGATTTTTATGGTATTAGGTCTAACATTTAAGTCTCTAATCCATCTTGAATTAATTTTCGTATAAGGAGTAAGGAAAGGATCCAGTTTCAGCTTTCTACTTATGGCTAGCCAATTTTCCCAGCACCATTTATTAAATAGGGAATCCTTTCCCCATTTCTTGTTTCTCTCAGGTTTGTCAAAGATCAAATGGCTGTAGATGTGTGGTATTATTTCTGAGGACTCTGTTCTGTTCCATTGGTCTATATCTCTGTTTTGGTACCAGTACCATGCTGTTTTGGTTACTGTAGCCTTGTAGTATAGTTTGAAGTCAGGTAGCGTGATGCCTCCAGCTTTGTTCTTTTGACTTAGGATTGTCTTGGAGATGCGGGCTCTTTTTTGGTTCCATATGAACTTTAAAGTAGTTTTTTCCAATTCTGTGAAGAAACTCATTGGTAGCTTGATGGGGATGGCATTGAATCTATAAATTAGCTTGGGCAGTAAGGCCATTTTCACGATATTGATTCTTCCTATCCATGAGCATGGTATGTTCTTCCATTTGTTTGTGTCCTCTTTGATTTCACTGAGCAGTGGTTTGTAGTTCTCCTTGAAGAGGTCCTTTACATCCCTTGTAAGTTGGATTCCTAGGTATTTTATTCTCTTTGAAGCAATTGTGAATGGAAGTTCATTCCTGATTTGGCTCTCTGTTTGTCTGTTACTGGTGTATAAGAATGCTTGTGATTTTTGCACATTAATTTTGTATCCTGAGACTTTGCTGAAGTTGCTTATCAGCTTAAGGAGATTTTGGGCTGAGACAATGGGGTTTTCTAAATATACAATCATGTCATCTGCAAACAGGGACAATTTGACTTCTTCTTTTCCTAACTGAATACCCTTGATTTCTTTCTCTTGCCTGATTGCCCTAGCCAGAACTTCCAACACTATGTTGAATAGGAGTGGTGAGAGAGGGCATCCCTGTCTTGTGCCAGTTTTCAAAGGGAATTTTTCCAGTTTTTGCCCATTCAGTATGATATTGGCTGTTGGTTTGTCATAAATAGCTGTTATTATTTTGAGGTACGTTCCATCAATACCGAATTTATTGAGCGTTTTTAGCATGAAGGGCTGTTGAATTTTGTCAAAAGCCTTTTCTGCATCTATTGAGATAATCATGTGGTTCTTGTCTTTGGTTCTGTTTATATGCTGGATTATGTTTATTGATTTGCTTATGTTGAACCAGCCTTGCATCCCAGGGATGAAGCCCACTTGATCATGGTGGATAAGCTTTTTGATGTGTTGCTGAATCCGGTTTGCCAGTATTTTATTGAGGATTTTTGCATCGATGTTCATCAGGGATATTGGTCTAAAATTCTCTTTTTTTGTTGTGTCTCTGCCAGGCTTTGGTATCAGGATGATGTTGGCCTCATAAAATGAGTTAGGGAGGATTCCCTCTTTTTCTATTGATTGGAATAGTTTCAGAAGGAATGGTACCAACTCCTCCTTGTACCTCTGGTAGAATTCAGCTGTGAATCCATCTGGTCCTGGACTTTTTTTGGTTGGTAGGCTATTAATTGTTGCCTCAATTTCAGAGCCTGCTATTGGTCTATTCAGGGATTCAACTTCTTCCTGGTTTAGTCTTGGAAGAGTGTAAGTATCCAGGAAATTATCCATTTCTTCTAGATTTTCCAGTTTATTTGCATAGAGGTGTTTATAGTATTCTCTGATGGTAGTTTGTATTTCTGTGGGGTCGGTGGTGATATCCCCTTTATCATTTTTAATTGCGTCGATTTGATTCTTCTCTCTTTTCTTCTTTATTAGTCTGGCTAGTGGTCTGTCAATTTTGTTGATCTTTTCAAAAAACCAACTCCTGGATTCATTGATTTTTTGGAGGTTATTTTGTGTCTCTATCTCCTTCAGTTCTGCTCTGATCTTAGTTATTTCTTGCCTTCTGCTAGCTTTCGAATGTGTTTGCTCTTGCTTCTCTAGTTCTTTTAATTGCGATGTTAGAGTGTCAATTTTAGATCTTTCCTGCTTTCTCTTGTGGGCAGTTAGTGCTATAAATTTCCCTCTACACACTGCTTTAAATGTGTCCCAGAGATTCTGGTATGTTGTATCTTTGTTCTCATTGGTTTCAAAGAACATCTTTATTTCTGCCTTCATTTCGTTATGTACCCAGTAGTCATTCAGGAGCAGGTTGTTCAGTTTCCATGTAGTTGAGCGGTTTTGATTGAGTTTCTTGGTCCTGAGTTCTAGTTTGATTGCACTGTGGTCTGAGAGACAGTTTGTTATAATGTCTGTTCTTGTACATTTGCTGAGGAGTGCTTTACTTCCAATTACGTGGTCAATTTTGGAGTAAGTATGATGTGGTGCTGAGAAGAATGTATATTCTGTTGACTTGGGGTGGAGAGTTCTATAGATGTCTATTAGGTCTGCTTGCTGCAGAGATGAGTTCAATTCCTGGATATCCTTGTTAACTTTCTGTCTCGTTGATCTGTCTAATGTTGACAGTGGAGTGTTGAAGTCTCCCATTATTATTGTATGGGAGTCTAAGTCTCTTTGTAAGTCTCTAAGGACTTGCTTTATGAATCTGGGTGCTCCTGTATTGGGTGCATATATATTTAGGATAGTTAGCTCTTCCTGTTGAATTGATCCCTTTACCATTATGTAATGGCCTTCTTTGTCTCTTTTGATCTTTGATGGTTTAAAGTCTGTTTTATCAGAGACTAGTATTGCAACCCCTGCTTTTTTTTGTTCTCCATTTGCTTGGTAAATCTTCCTCCATCCCTTTATTTTGAGCCTATGTATGTCTCTGCGTGTGAGATGGGTCTCCTGAATACAGCAGACTGATGGGTCTTGACTCTTTATCCAGTTTGCCAGTCTGTGTCTTTTAATTGGAGCATTTAGTCCATTTACATTTAAGGTTAAGATTGTTATGTGTGAACTTGATCCTGCCATTATGATATTCACTGGTTATTTTGCTCGTTAGTTGATGCAGTTTCTTCCTAGCCTCGATGGTCTTTACATTTTGGCATGTTTTTGCAATGGCTGGTACCGGTTGTTCCTTTCCATGTTTAGTGCTTCCTTCAGGATCTCTTGTAAGGCAGGCCTAGTGGTGACAAAATCTCTAAGCATTTGCTTATCTGTAAAGGATTTTATTTCTCCTTCACTTATGAAACTTAGTTTGGCTGGATATGAAATTCTGGGTTTAAAATTCTTTTCTTTAAGAACGTTGAATATTGGCCCCCACTCTCTTCTGGCTTGTAGAGTTTCTGCTGAGAGATCTGCTGTTAGTCTGATGGGCTTCCCTTTGTGGGTAACCCGACCTTTCTCTCTGGCTGCCCTTAAGATTTTTTCCTTCATTTCAACTTTGGTGAATCTGGCAATTATGTGTCTTGGAGTTGCCCTTCTCGAGGAGTATCTTTGTGGCATTCTCTGTATTTCCTGGATTTGAATGTTGGCCTGCCCTACTAGGTTGGGGAAGTTCTCCTAGATGATATCCTGAAGAGTGTTTTCCAACTTGGTTCCATTTTCCCCCTCACTTTCAGGCACCCCAATCAGACGTAGATTTGGTCTTTTTACATAATCCCATACTTCTTGCAGGCTTTGTTCATTTCTTTTTCTTCTTTTTTCTTTTGGTTTCTCTTCTCGCTTCATTTCATTCATTTGATCCTCAATCGCTGATACTCTTTCTTCCAGTTGATCGAGTCGGTTACTGAAGCTTGTGCATTTGTCACGTATTTCTCGTGTCATGGTTTTCATCTCTTTCATTTCGTTTAGGACCTTCTCTGCATTAATTACTCTAGCCATCAATTCTTCCACTTTTTTTTCAAGATTTTTAGTTTCTTTGCGCTGGGTACGTAATTCCTCCTTTAGCTCTGAGAAATTTGATGGACTGAAGCCTTCTTCTCTCATCTCGTCAAAGTCATTCTCCGTCCAGCTTTGATCCGTTGCTGGCGATGAGCTGCGCTCCTTTGCCGGGGGAGATGCGCTCTTATTTTTTGAATTTCCAGCTTTTCTGCCCTGCTTTTTCCCCATCTTTGTGGTTTTATCTGCCTCTGGTCTTTGATGATGGTGATGTACTGATGGGGTTTTGGTGTAGGTGTCCTTCCTGTTTGATAGTTTTCCTTCTAACAGTCAGGACCCTCAGCTATAGGTCTGTTGGAGATTGCTTGAGGTCCACTCCAG
Source organism: Macaca nemestrina (assembly GCF_043159975.1). Taxonomy (NCBI): domain Eukaryota; kingdom Metazoa; phylum Chordata; class Mammalia; order Primates; family Cercopithecidae; genus Macaca; species Macaca nemestrina. Next base: position 178,252,659 of record NC_092127.1, on the reverse strand, counting down.
ACCCTGTTTGCCTGGGTATCAGCAGCAGAGGCTGCAGAAGATAGAATATTTCTGAACAGCGAGTGTACCTGTCTGATTCTTGCTTTGGAAGCTTCCTCTCAGGGGTGTACTCCTCCCTGTGAGGTGTGGGGTGTCAGACTGCCCCTAGTGGGGGATGTCTCCCAGTTAGGCTACTCAGGGGTCAGGGACCCACTTGAGCAGGGAGTCTGTCCCTTCTCAGATCTCAACCTCCGTGTTGGGAGATCCACTGCTCTCTTCAAAGCTGTCAGACAGAGTCGTTTGCGTCTGCAGAGGTGTCTGCTAAGTTTGTTTAGTTTACTGTGCCCTGTCCCCAGAGGTGGAGTCTACAGAGACAGGCAGGTTTCCTTAAGCTGCTGTGAGCTCCACCCAGTTCGAGCTTCCCAGCAGCTTTGTTTACCTACTTAAGCCTCAGCAATGGCGGGCGCCCCTCCCCCAGCCTCGCTGCTGCCTTGCCGGTAGATCACAGACTGCTGTGCTAGCAATGAGGAAGGCTCCGTGGGTGTGGGACCCTCCCGGCCAGGTGTGGGATATGATCTCCTGGTGTGCCTGTTTGCTTAAAGCGCAGTATTGGGGTGGGAGTTACCCGATTTTCCAGGTGTTGTGTGTCTCAGTTCCCCTGGCTAGGAAAAGGGACTCCCTTCCCCCTTGCGCTTCCCAGGTGAGGCAATGCCTCGCCCTGCTTCAGCTCTCGCTGGTCGGGCTGCAGCAGCTGACCAGCACCGATCGTCCGGCACTCCCCAGTGAGATGAACCCAGTACCTCAGTTGAAAATGCAGAAATCGCCGGTCTTCTGTGGCGCTCGCGCTGGGAGTTGGAGACTGGAGCTGCTCCTATTCGGCCATCTTGCTCCGCCCCCCCCATTCATTGTTAAGTGATAGTTTCAGTAGAAAGGAATTCTCTGCTGACTTTGCGGATATTGTGCCTTGTGTTCAGGATTCTATTGCTGCTTCTCAAAATTTAACTGTGGGTATCATTAATCATCCCTTATTGGCAAGTGAATCCGTTATTTCTTTCTGAATGCTTTTAAGATTGCCTATTTGTCTTTAATGTTCAGAACTTTGATTCACATGTCTAAGTGTTTGCTGATCTATTGAAATGTATTTGTCAGGCCAAAACTGACGTCCATTCTGCCAAGTAAAATAAATAAAACTCTATTCTCAGTCTTCATACACACTTTAGCCTTGCTCAACAGAAATAAATAGTATCATATATCTGAAATATGATCTCAAAGTCTGTGATTGTCCATTTTCATAGCTTTCCTTTTATTACACTAGCTAGTAATTCCTTGTCAAAAATTTTTTATATTCCTTGTTCTTATCTGACCTCTAAATATTTGATATTTCCAAAGCTTTCACTCTCTTTATATACATCTTCTCCCTAGGTGATCACATACAAGTCCATGGATTTAAATATCAACTATATGCATATGATTCACAATTATGTAACTCTGCCCCCAACTCTCTTTTGAGGTTCATATACATATGACAGATTTGATATATAGAGTGACATTTGAAATATATTAACAATGTCCTTAAGGCCTATTCACACTATCCTAACCTGTTTCTCACTCAGTGGTTTTCATAGAAATAAATGCCATTAGTATCAAGCCAGATGCTCAAGCCAAAAAAACCAGTTAACTTTCTCTCTATCTCCTGCACCTAATCTCTGAGCATATTCTCCAAGTAATGTCTCCATCATCACTGTATATTCTTAGCTGGATCCACTTTTACCTCTAACCTGATTACCTCCAATATAGTTCCCCAGACTGTCTTTCCATATTACCTTCTACAGTTTATTCTATTTTAAATGGAGCAACCCTTTGAAAAATATAAATCAGATCACATTTCTGGCCTGCTCAAAGCCATCCAATATACTTAGAATGAAGGCCACACAGTCTAATGATAGCCTATAAAACTAAGCATGGTCTGTCTTTGGCCCAAATTTCCAATATCTGCTATTGCTCTCTTCCTTGCTCACTAGGGAGCAGCCATGCTGTTCTATGCAGTTCCTTGACCAGGCCAACCTCATTTGTGCCTTGTAGCCTTTGAATTTGTTGTATCTATAATTGGGATATTCTTTCTGTTTTTTTTTCAGTCTTCAGGTCTCACATTTTATTGTAGTCAGCCCTCTATCCTATCTTGAGTGGCACCATCCTCCCATTCCTAGTCAATATTACTTAAGACATTTTATTTTCTATGAGACACTTATCACAATCCAATGTCATCCTGCATATTTAATGTCTGCCTCTTTTAACAAGAGCATAAGTTCCATGGGGACAGAGAACATGTTTACCTAGGACCTATCATGGTGACTATCACAGAAAATGCTCATTGTTTGCTGAATTAATCTTAAATAATTGATCAGAAAACAAATGATGAATAAAATATCTCCCAGCATCATCACAGTCTAATGGTATAGACTGGCATGAAAACATAGCCTTTAAAATAATCATAAACTATAATATGAAAGATGATAAAGGATTATATGTAAAGATACTACATATAATTTTCACTTTCTGTAATTGTTTTTGACTCTGATTTTATACCTAATTTTTATTCAGAAAAGTGACTTATGTAAAATAAAAGGCCACATCTAATTAGATAATAGAGTCTGTGTCAGAAATGTCTGGCTCCTTTCAGATTAAGAAGGACTGGTAAAACAGCTTCTGGATTTTCAAAATAAATTATATTTCAGAATTACTTATCTGACAGAATCAATTCAGTCTCTCCTCTCACTTCTTTGAGTCCCACTTGCTTTCAGTAGCTGCAAGTCTTGGCAGTTTTTTAATTGTATCTCACACAAAACATTGCTAATAGTGTTTGACTCTAACATTATTCTCTTCACCCTCATCCTTACATAACTTCTCTCCAGCACTTCAGGACGTTCTTGATATCTGTAACTGCTCCTCTGGAACTGACCTCAAGCACAGTCTCAAGTTTTATGGTCAGAGGATAAAAACTTCATCAGAGGATCAAGTCAGTCTTGTTTAGAATAGTACTACTGGGATAGTTCCAAGAAGAATGACAGCTGCATGGGCTGGAATAGTGAGGGGTGACTTTCATGGCTGGTTTCCCATCCTCATGAGCCTAGAATAATGAATCTGATTCCATCTCTGTAAGCTCAGGACTTATCATCATAGATGTATAATAATGAAAGGGGCTCATACAGAAGCAGTATCATAGACACACCATCTACTTTCTTAAAATGCATGTTAAGTCCCCTACTTGTAAATGCTCACAACAAGCAAGATTCATTCCTTCAAAAAATAATTATAGAAGTGTCACTTTCTCCCAAGCACTGTTCTCACATTGGGAAAGCTGCAGTGTATATGAAAAACCAGAGTTTTTGCCCTCATGAAGCATATGTGCTAGTGTGTATGTGTGTGTAGGGGCAACAAACACAAAAATATATATCTGAAATATATTGAGTGCACATGTGAGCCATAAACTGTTCTAGCTAATACACTGAAGCATTATTATTTTTTTTTTGAGACGGAGCACTGAAGCATTTTTAAAAAAGATATCTTAATTCTATGAAAAACTAAAGTTAAGTAATAGGATACAGAGCAATGATGAAAATGAAGATGGTCATTTTTTAGGTCAACTAAAAAATATCATGGTTAGAGAGGAATATCAAGTTGAGATTTGAATGATCACGGGGTGATAACTATGCAAAGATATGGGGGAAGTAGAGGCATATAGGAAACAGTGCAAATGCACCAAGCTCTGAGCTTGGCTTGCCCAATGGAAAAAGTCAGTATGCTTGTAAAATAATGAAAAAAAGGGAAAGTAGTAGGAGATGAGATTGTATAGATAGGAGAGCCCAATATCTTTTAGATAATGGTGGAAGGCTGGATTTTATCTAATCCATGGACATTCATTATTCATTGGGCATTCATGAATTTAATTTTTCATAGGAATGTTGAGTACAGACGACTAGTCCTGGTCAATGTATCCAATGCCTTTCCAAGCAGTTGCTTTGCAAAGAGTTATCCTAGTGACTGTTGCCTAGAGTCAGAAACCCTGATTGCATTCCTTGATTGTGTCATCCATCACAGTCAATAACATACCTTTACAGGAAACAGATCCTCCCTGATCACAAAGTTGACTTTCACTGTCCAGTTATAATCCCACTGGGACTTTGCTAAGTGAAATGTCAGAAAGCTCCATGGATAAATGAAAGAACTATTGTTTTCTAAACACAACAGACTATGACAAGAAGACAAATTTAATTTTGTATTATTTATATTTGGTTTGGTTAAAACATTTTATTTCCTTTCAGGTAGACAGACTTCCTAGAAACTGTTTTGATGAGTGTGCCCATTAGGTCTTTGAAGCATTCTTAATTGGTAAGTCCAAGTTAAGAATGCATTTAATCAAATTACTAAATTTTGAGTGTATAAAGGCTCTGGCAAGGTTTATACACCAGTTTCTAAATGTGATCCTCAACATATATACCACTCGAGATATCTCAATCATATTTTGGTTATATTCTAGTATTAGAAAAAAATGTATTTAATGAATAAATTTTGTCTTGATATTTTCACTGCATGTGGTCTTGATTTCATTCCCTGGACAGTTTTTTTACATTCCTTATACAGTCATGCAACACCACTACATGGCTAGATATCCTGTCCTAACTCCTCTCTAAATTGAACAAATACAACTCTCAATTTTTTTCCCTTCATATTGGTTGCTTACCAGGGTTACAATCTAACAATTTGATTGATCAATATCCTCCTTAAAGTGTTATGTCCAGAAAAACAAAATATTTCTGATATGCCTTAGCCAAAGACAAATAAATACTATCACCTTCTTTCTGAAGTCCTTCATTCCTTCTGTTAAACTAACAACTAAGATATCTGCTGCTTTAAGACTTTGTCTTAAATTACTTTTTTACATTAAACACTTGCTTTGTGAGCTTACAGATGCCTTTTTGTTTGTTTGTTTTTGAGATAGAGTTTTTCTCTTTTTGCCCAGGCTGGAGTGCAGTGGCACAAACTCGGCTCATTGCAACCTCTGCCTCCTGGGTTCAAGCAATTCTCCTGCCTCAGCCTCCTGAGTAGCTGGGATAACAGGCATGCACCACCACACCCGGCTAATTTTGTATTTTTGGTAGAGACGAGGTTTCTCCATGTTGGTCAGGCTGGTCTCGAACTCCCGACCTCAGGTTATCCTCCCACCTCGACTCCCAAAGTGCTGGGATTATAGGCATGAGGCACTGCACCCACCCTATGGATGCCTTTCTTAAGGCCTGTGGATCTTTCTGTTTATAATAATAATAGATAATGATAGATAACATCACAATTAAAAACTAATTATGTGCTAACTCATTTTATGCTCATCTCTGGAATACTGTTTTTTATCCCCATGTACTGATGGATGTTTGGGTGAAAAAATGAATGAATGGATGAGTGGTCTGACCATTTTCCCACTTAGTCTGGAACCAGAAGTGGGACTTGAACGTGATTCCCAATTTTGCAGATAACGCTTTCAGTATGCCATTAGATTACTTGATTAATGGAGAATACTGTTCTTCAAATAAGAGACCCTTAGGTGCAGAAAACTTATTAAAAATTATCAAAAATAATGCTACAATGTATGCAACAATAAATATTTAACTTCTAACTTAAGGGGGCTTACTCTCCTTAAAAATATCACTCCATTTAGGCAATGCCTTATTTCCTGCACACTCCAGCAGCTGTACCTGCCTAACTCCACTGGGCATACAGGCAATCTCTCAGGATCTCAGGCTAAGTAATTATAGGGAGCTGTCCATTCTTGTTCCTTCACACTGGTGTGCCAAACAGCCTTTCCGTCAATCTGGGTAGTTTCTGGGAATTATCCCTGTCCTCTGTAATTCCCGTAAGGCAGCAGCCTACGTATTCCCTTTTCTTAGCACACAGAAGGTTCGCCTTCATTTGCCATCGTGATTTAAGGACAGCACAGCCTAACTCCCAAATTTAATTTCAGACACATGTGCCTTGGATCAAATATCCTGCTGGCCCCTGTCCAAACCTTCTTTTTTCACCTTGGATTTCCTGACTTAATTACCTCAAACTTAGATAAAGCCAAAGCCAAATCGTATGAAAAAGTAATATCTTTAGCCATTATGGAACATGCTTCAGATTTGAAGCAACTGCAGAACATTAGCTGCAGTAAAACGAGATACAATACTCGCTCCTAAAACAGTTTTCCTATTCAGCATTTTACTGGGTGTGAATATGTTTTAAGTTATTTTCCTCTACATGCCATCTTTGTCAGTTTCCAAGTAAATAGGTCTGTGTAGCAAGACCTGGACTGGAATTGTTGAAGGGTGACTCAATAACCACCTTCATTATCCCAAGTGTGATTATATGGAGGATGGTGACCAGCTGTTCTCCCTCTGATGAGGCAAGAATGAGAGAAGAAGGGCATAAATTGCAGCTGGAGGGAATTCAAATGATGTAAGGAGAAACTCTGGGGTAGCAAGCATGGTTAAGCAGAGGAGGAGTTAGCAGAGCAGTTAATTCCTTCCCTGACAATGTGTCTGGAGTAGTTTGTTAAACTTTACATAAGGCAAGGAGTTCACGTAGATGACTTTGACAGAACTTGCTGGTTCCAGGATTTTGCCTTCATTCCTCATGTGTATTTCAATTGGTGCCCTCACAGTCTACTTTATGATGTTAATCATTTGCAAAAGTTAAATCAATGGAGGCATTACACAATTAGACAGCTAAAGGAGTTATATAACGCAGAGACTATAAAAGTTGGGCTTTAGAATCAGGCAGAGAGGAGGCCAAGCTAACAATTTATTAATTTTCTGGCGTTAGGCAAGTTACTCGCGTTTTGGGGCTTATTTTATAGTGGTGGTGTGAGAATTAGAGAACATAGTTATGAAACACAAAATAAAAATGAATGAAAATATTCTCATTTTAACCAATGATTTTCATGGTCAGACATAAGACTTGTTTACATAGCATCTCTAGATTCTCACCATAACCTTTGAGATTGAGGCTTGCTATTTCGTAGTTCTAGAAACTGAGGCTCAAATAAGTTGAGGGACTTGTCCAAGGTGACACAGCTAATGCAGATGATTTAGAAATTCAAATTAAAACTACTCCTTGCATCTCCAGATCTAGAACAAATTATTTCTATTGTTTCATTATTTATCACACTCCATCTTCTAAAACCTGTAAATTTACTGTGACAAAAGAAGAAAATGATTACAACTAATGTAACTGTGACCTTTTTTCAGAATGACAAAAATAAAACCACTTAAACCAGACTGTTCCAGGGATATCTTAATTTGTACTTGAAAAACAAAAGGTCTGACATTTGTTTTATGACAATTTTTCAGCTGCGAAGTCTTTACTTAGTAAGTTCCCCTTTCTCCTTGAATATACTGAAAGTTTTTTATAACAACCTCAGCATAACTGACATTGACCAACTGGGCCCAGTGCGATATCTTTATTGGCCGTATTTTTAGAACCAGATTTCTATATGGGCATATCTTTATTTGAAGACAGAAAAGCTACTTTCAGGAATGAGAAGGCACACTGGAGTAGCTTCCCTAGGAATAAAATTCTCAGCAATCTAGATTAAATTGGAAGAAATTAATTAATTATCATGTATGCCACTGTTCACCTGCCCCTAAATTGGTGTTCGTTGTTTACTGTTCAAGTGATGTTTTTCCCACATTGTGTTTTTGAGACTCAAAGAGTGACAGAAAATGTGTGATAGCTTTCCTCAGGTAGGGTTCCTCATCTTAATTGCACAATCCAGAGAATAATTTTAGTGCCTACTATTTCAATCCACCCAAGATGGTACATATGTAATGCCATTGTAGATGTATAGGAAAGAAGGTCTCTCATTGGATCGAATGATTGTCTCTTAGAACAGTAGCAATTTATGCTCTTGTGTAGCCCCTGTTTAGAAAAGCTGTTAAGAGAAACTGGACACTTAGCTTTTCCTTACTCATTGAGCTCCCTAAAGGTCTCCATCTTCCTAGGATCCTCCAGTTTCAATAACATGAGCGAAATACAAGCCATGCCAAAAGTCCCTTATCATCCACAGGCCTTGATACAATTTATAGCCTGCTTTGTTTTTTTTTTTTTTTTTTTTTTTTTTTTTTTTACCACGAACTATTAATAGTAATGCACACTAAAAAATGAGCATTAAAAAGTTCTGAGTCCTGTGAATAAAAATGTTTATGTAAATTTAATTAATACTAAATACATTTTATGTGCATATAACTGTGCTAATTTCATAAGGAAAAGGAGTATTGTGATAAGCCACTTCCTGCCCACCACCCACATTATTATTTAGCTAAGGTATGAAGATTTTATTCATAATATAGTTAGAAACAATAGAGGAGGATAGAATACAACTAAATGCCATCATGATAAAAAATAAATGTCAATTTATAAGATTAAATACAATACGTAGGTATTCAAATATTGGATCTCCCAAAAACTCCAGATTTTAGATAGAATATACATAGTATATTGCTAAAATTCTGGTTCACAAGGAGGGCAATATATTACAGAGACAATGTAACTGAGAATATAAATATGTATATAGAGAGTAATATAATATATATGGAATATATATGTATACACATACACACATATACATATATAATTAAATTAACAAAAGTGTATGTATCCCAGTCAACTGTGGGAGGCACAGTAGCTCAGTCAGAAATAGGTTAAAATTGACTTGGTTATTCTGGGCTCCGTTGAAAGTGCACAAAAGGAAGCTATAATGAATGCTTGCCTCCTTAGTTTGGTTGTACGGTGATACAAAATCCACTGTTGTCATCTGGACATGTCTTTTTCCAGTCTGTCTAGACAGGAGGGTGAGTTAGGGGTGTGGATATCAAGAATATCACCATAAAATCTTATGGATGACATCTTTACCTGGCCTGAGAAGTACTGTAGTTAGGTACAACTAAATATACCATACGTTCTGTGCATCTACAATGTGGCCAGAAGTAAGGAGGTTAGGTAATATCAGTACTCTACATAGAGCAGAGGCTTTAGGGTATCCACCCAAGAGTTCAAGATAAAATTCCAGCTCCTCTATCAGTGATTTAACTGTGGGTTTGTCAATTATCAAATCTCTGTGCTCTCACCTCAGAAGTGTGAATAATACATAAATTTGCAGGGTTTTGGGGAAAACATCAGTACTTACATAAATACACTACATATGCCCAGTACATGACAGTTATTTTTTGGATAAATACTTGAAGTCATTTCTTCCCCTAACTATAATAAAAGTCTATAAAATCATGCATCCATCCTGATTTGGGGGATTGTCTGTTTACCCCGATTTTCTGATTACCCCTAATTTGGGTAATCTTTGCTTTTCTACTGTCATTATAGGTGGTGTTGTTAAGGAGGGGATATTTGGTACAACACTTGGAAATAAACAGTGCTTCCTACATCATCCTTCTGCCTGTTCTTTTGTTGAGTAGGAAGAATAGGCTGGGCATGGTGGCTCACCCCTGTAATCCCAGCACTTTGGGAGGCCAAGGTGGCTGGATCACGAAGTCAAGAGATCGAGACCATCCTGGCCAACATGGTGAAACCCCATCTCTACTGAAAATACAAAAATTAGCCTTGCATGGTGGCGGGCGCCTGTAGTCCCAGCTACTCAGGAGGCTGAGGCAAAAGAATCACTTGAACCCGGGAGACGGAGGTTGCAGTGAGCTGAGATCACGCCACTGCACTCCAGCCTGGCAACAGAGCTAGACTCCATCTCAAAAAAAATATATATATATATATAAAATATTATATATAATATATCATATATATTATATATAATTATATATGTTTATATATAATTATATATATTATATATATATGTCAATGTACCTTAAAAAGTTGACCAAAATATTGCATTTGTATGATAAAAATTCATGCCCATGGAACGGTAAAAATATTTTTCAATCCAAATGCCTGTAGATGTAGGTGGAACTGGAACAGCTGCTTAATTTTTCCTTGTGCTACACAGGACTTTCATTTAGGTCCTAACCAAAGTCACTGTAATTGAAAAAGAAAGAGAGCACAAACAAAAGGAAGTGTAAAAGGGAACTTCGGGGAGTTAAATTGGTAATAGACTGAAAAAGCAGGGAAAACTGGTAATGGACTAAGCTACCTGAAGCATGGCATTGAGCCTCATACAAATTGTAACTAAAAGTCAATACCACCTGTAAGCTGCCCATTCAACTGTTAGAATGTGTCCGAGCATTGATTCAGTTTCTGCTGGTCACAAGCCCATTGTAGGGTCTCTTCATTTAGGATGCCTGTGGCACAAAACAGGGCAAAGATTAAAGAAGTAAATAAAAGAGAGGAGGAAAGAGAAGCACGTGCTGGACTAGTATAAAGATAGTGTAGCCCTTTGCCCTGGATATTTTCTCTCCGAATAGGGACATCCATAGGGCAAGAGTGTTCTGCTTGAAAAGAAATTGCTCCCACATATTCAATCCCACTCACAGCAGCAGTGAATAAATCACAAATGAGCAAAAGGTAAACAATTTTTAAGTATCTATTTTTGAAAATTCTACATCTTTAACTTATTAGGAGGGATTACAAATGACCATGGGACTTAAGTGCAGTTGGCAGCAGAAAAAAAAAAAAATGACTAGAGGATATTAGAGGATACATTTTCATAATAATAGTAATGATAATAGCAAGAACATTGCAATGGATTGAAAAGCTATTGTGAGACAAAAACTTTACATGCATTTCCCATTTAGTTTCCACAAGAATCTTACTAGTTCAAAGGAGAGGAAGGAGAATGAATGCTTTAGGTGGAATTGTGTCCCTCAACCAAAAGTCATATATTGAAGACCTAACCTCTAGTATCTCAGAATGTGAGCAGATTTCAAAATAAAGTTATTGCAGACGTCACTAAGATGAAGTCATAGTGGAGTAGGGTGGGCCCCTAATCCAATGTTATTAGTGTCCTTATACAAAAAGAAAATTTGGACACACACACACACACACACAGAGGAAGAAAGCCATTTGAAGCTTGAAATTGTGCTGCCACAAGTCAACAAAATACCAGAAGCTAGACAAGGATCCTGGAATAGATGTCTTCAAAGGGAACATAGTCCTACCAACACCCTGATCTCAGAATTCTAGCTTCTAGAACAGTGGGACAATAAATCTCTGCTGTTTAAGCCATACAGCTTGTGGTCCTTGTGATGTTGGACCTAGGAGACTAATACAAGCAGTTTGAGAGACATTAATTAGTTTTTCAAACCTTACAGAGCCAGTCATTTGTGGAATTGGGATTTGAACCCTGACCTCTCACTCCAATCTACTTACTTATACACTCAAGTTCCCCTGTTTCTTCAAACCACTGCATGGCAACAGGGAAAGGGGTCTGAAATAATGTTTGGTACTACACACCTGACACCTGATTTTGCTTTACAAATAATACCCATGTCAGTGGTTCATCCCACCTCTTCTTCAACATTACTATACAGATATCGCCTTGCCTTCCAAGGCAGATCATTTCAGTTTTGAATAATCAGCAAAGTTAGAAAGCCACGAATTTCCCTCAAAGATTAGTTCAATCTTAACCTCTGCAAAGTTTTCCTCAAATGACATCATGTCAAATTCAGAAGAACTAATCAATAATTTAGAATTTACTCAGTGCAGCCTATACAGTTCCTACTCTTGCTGCTTTACTCTGATTTAGTAAAGCAAGACAATTTAGTGATTTTAAGCACTTGTTCTCAAAGTGTGGTCCCCAAACCTGAAATATCCGTGCCCCTCTCCCTCGGAGAACTTGTCAGAAATGCAAATTATCAGCCCAACCTGAGGACTGCTGAATCAAAAGTGTGGATGAACCAGCAATTGAATTTCAACAAGTCCTCCAAGTGATGTGATTCACATCAAACTTGGAGAACCAATGGCAGAGGACAGATTCAGTCCTGTATGAAGAAGAAGGCTGAGGCTTAACCACAGTCTTCTGATTGTGTTTGTTCCCATTCTATGGTAATTTCTTCCATAATAACATATATCAGATTATCATATTAATGATTAATAGACTAGAATAAATTGAAATATTGTAGGAATAGGATATTAAAGCTTTCTTAAACTAAAGAAAAAAATAGAAACAGAGTGAAAAGACATATCGTGTGCCAGGTAAAAACAGACTATACCTAGGAAAATTAAAAATCATATTATTATTATGAAAAACAATAGTCTCTGAGGCCTCTATTCTGTTCTAATAGTCTATATATCTGTTTTGGTACCAGTACCATGCTGTTTTGGTTGCTGTAGCCTTGTGATATAGTTTAAAGGCAGGTAGCATGATGCCTCCAGGTTTGTTCACTTTGCTTAGGATTGTCTTAGCTATAAGGGCTCTTTTTTGGTTGCATATGAAATTTAAAGTAGTTTTTTCTAATTCTGTGAATAAAGAATGGTAGTTTGCTGGGGATACCACTGAATCTGTAAATTACTTTGGGCAGTACGGCCATTTTCACAATATTGATTCTTCCTATCCATAAACATGGAATGTTTTGCCATTTGTTTGTGTCCTCTCTTATTTCCTTGTGCACTGGTTTGTAGCTCTCCTTGAAGAGGCCCTTCATATCCGTTGTAAGTTGTATTCTCTTTGTAGCAATTGTGAATGGGAGTTCACTCATGATTTGGCTCCCCATTTGTCTATTATTGATGTATAGGAATGCTTGTGATTTTTGCACATTGATGTTGTATCCTGAGACTTTTCTGAAGTTGCTTATCAGCTTAAAGAGATTTGAGGCTGAGACAATGGAGTTTTCTAAAAACACAATAATGTCATCTGCAAACAGAGACAATTTGACTTCCTCTCTTCCTATTTGTATACCCTTTATTTTTCTCTTGCCTGATTCCCCTGGCCAGAACTTCCAATACTATGTTGAATAGGAGTGCTGTGAGAGGGCATCCTTATTTTGTGCCATTTTTCAAAAGGAATACTTCTAGCTTTTGCCCATTCAGTATGATATTGGCTGTGGGTTTGTCATAAGTAGCTCTTATTATTTTGAGATATGTCCATCAATACCTAGTTGTTGAGATTTTTTAGCATGAAGGGGTGTTGAATTTTATCAAAGGCCTTTTCTGCATCTATTGAGATAATCATGTGTTTTTGCCATTAGTTTTGTTTATGTGATGGATTACATTTACTGATTTGCATATGTTGAACCAGCCTTGCATCCCAGGGATAAAGTCAACTTGATCATGGTGGATAAGCTTTTTGATGTGCTGCTGGAGATGGTTTGCCAAGATTTTACTGAGGATTTTCACATCGATATTCATCAGGGATATTGGCCTGAAATATTCTTTTTTTGTTGTGTCTCTGCCAGGTTTTGGTATCAGGATGATGCTGTCCTCATAAAATAAGTTAGGGAAGATTACCTCTTTTTCTATTGTTTGAAATATTTTCAGAAGGAATGTTACCAGCTCCTCTTTGTACCTCTGGTAGAACTTGGCAGTGAATCCATCTGGTCCTGTGATTTTTTTGTTTTGTTTTGTTTTGTTTGTTTGTTTGGTAGGCTATTAATTGCTGCCTCAATTTCAGAACTCGTTATTGGTCTATTCAGGGATTCGACTTCTTCTTGATTTAGTCTTGGGAGGGTGTACATGTCCAGAATTTTATCCATTTCTTCTGGATTTTCTAGTTTATTTACGTAGAGGTGTTTATAGTATTCTCTGATGATAGTTTGTATTTCCGTGGGATCAGTGGTGATATCCCCTTTATTTTTTTTATTATGTCTATTTGATTCTTCTCTTTTCTTCTTTATGAGTCTAGCTAGCGGTCTATTTTGTTAATCTTTTCAAAGAAAGCAGCCCCTGGATTCACTGATTTTTTGAAGGGGTTTTCCATGCCTCTATCTGCTTCAGTTCTGCTCTGAACTTACTTATTTCTTGTCTTCTACTAGCTTTTGCACTTGTTTGCTATTGTTTCCCTATTTATTTTAATTGTGATGTTAGGGTTTCAATTTTAGATCTTTCCCACTTTCTCCTGTGGGCAGTTAGTGCTGTAATTTTCCCTCTAAACACTGCATTAGCTGTGTCCCAGAGATTCTGGTATGTTGTGTCTTTGTTCCTATTGGTTTCAAAGAACTTATTTATTTCTGCCTTAATTTTGTTATTCATTCAGGAGCAGCAGTAGTCATTCAGGAGCAGATTCAGGATTAAGAAACTCACTCAAAACTGCACAACTACATGGAGGCTATATATACTTTTATCAAATTATATGTCTGATGAATTTTATTGCCTGTAAATGACAATTCAGTAAGATATCACAAAAAGTAAAAATAAAATATAATGCAAAGTATATTCCTCAAACTAAAGATTTAAGAAGAAATTTTTGAGGGAAAAAGAGATGAATTTCTAGACTAGTTGGCTTTCATATCTAAGAAAGTAACAGGAAAATACATTCCTTGAGATTAAGAAAGCATACAATGCTACACATATACAATTATTAAAAGCATACCACCCCCACATACAGCATGTTTTCTTGACAACATACCCTTAATGAAAGATAAAAGAAAGAAAACAAAATCAAATACTCATAAAAAGGAAACTACAGCATAACATCCCAACTGCTCATGTAGTACCATCTGGAGTCCTTATCAGCTTTCCCTCAGGAAGAATTTTTTTCTGTTCTCTTATTGACTATTTGATCTTTTCTCTGCCTGCCTCAAACCTCTGACCTCCTTTGTCAATCGTCTATTGATTACACTAACTTATACTTCATAGAGTAACATTCTCACCCCACATATGACCAATTGCTTTTCCACACAGATTCAAAATATAGTCTTTCTTCTCTATCCACACTTTCTCCACTACATTGTAATGCAGAGCATTAATGCATCCTGCCAATAACCGCATCTTACACTTATGCCCTAGATCCCATCTCCAAATGTCTTCTGAGCCCTCTCATTTGCCCTTCCCATCCCTCTTTTTTCCACTTCTACCTCACTTTTGTATCCTTCAAAAAAACTTCTTGAAAGTGTTAATTCTCTGACTTGACTTTCTCACATTCCAACCTCTTTCATCCATTCTAATCTTGCTCCCTTCTCTGCTGAATCTTGTTGTGTTCACAAGTGACCTAGTTACTGAATCTAATCCATACTTTTTAGTCCTCATTCTTCATTAATTGTGTATTGTACATGTCAGTTGCCTATTTAGTATCTCTTACTCCTTTCTTCCTTCCTAACAGGATTCTAGTTAATCTGGGCAAATAACCCTTCACCACCTAGACAGGTGCCTTAGGAGATGTCAATCCTACACTCAGCACCATTGGAATTAGTCAATTAGTGTACCTGATTCCCCTTCTATTGCACATGCAGAAATGAGCAAGTGTCACAATTGTAGTGAACAGAACATAAGGAGATGTTAGTAGGTTAAAAAAATGTATTTTTTCAAGGGATGCATACTCATATAACTATATTTTCCACTGTCAAGAGGGGAGTCACACTTAAGAAAATTTATACTGTGGATGACAAAGAAAAGAGCCATAAAAATTATGCTCTTTTACATCCTTATTGAGATGTTACATTAATAAACCCCAGTATGTTGATACCATTTGAATGTGTGTCCCCACCTATATATCATATTGGAATGTGATCCCCAATGTTGGAGGTGGGGCTTAATGGAAGGTGACTGGAGCAGGGGAATGGTTTATCATGAATGGCTTAGCATCATCCCCCTTGGTACTGTCCTTGTGATAGTGAGTGAGCTTGTGAGACCTGGTCATTTAAAAGTATGAGGCATCTCCTCCCTCGCCCTCTTGCTTCTGCTCTGGCCACGTGATATGCCTCCTTCCTTTTCACCTTCTGCCATGATTGTAAGTTTCCTAAGGCCTCCCAAGAAGTTAAGCAGATGCCAGCATTATGCTTCCTGCAGAGCCTGTAAAACTGAACTATAGACCAATTAAACCCCTTTTCTTTATAAATTACCCAGCCTCAGGTATTTATTTATAGCAACATAAGAACTGATAAATATATGTGTGATCCAGTATAAGTTACTGTTGTTTATGACAATCTTAGTGCATCCAAGACCCCCTTCTCAGCAGCATTTGAGACTATCTCTATGACAGTTCCCTGATATTCCTCCTATCTCTTTAGCTACTTCTCCACATTCTACTTTGTGTAATCCCACTCCTTTTTCTGACCCCAAATTTGTGTGGTACTGAGGCCTCATCTCCCACTCTTCAACAGAACTGGTCTATTGTCATTTACTTAAAATGGATAAGGTTTGTCTTCCTTAAGTTCCCTACACATGCTGATATTTTGCCACAAGGTTTCTTTCAAAGTCTGTCTGTCTGCATAGATTCTATTCATTCTTCAGGTCATATCTTAAATATCATGTCATCTGAACAGCTTTTATTTTACCCCCTAGTCTATTTCAGCCCTGCTATAATTCCTCATAGTTTCCTCTGCTTTTTTAAATTAGCACTTGACACTATTTATTTTTTAATATCTTGATAACATCAGTAACAACACTTTTTTAAATGGAAGAAAAAATTAAAAATTACACAATATTACAGAAAAATATAGATGTAAAAACTGGACAGCATAATGATAAATAAAATATATTTATATATTGAAATAAACATCATCTAGTTTTATATTGAAGAATAAAGAGGTGGTTCAATATCATGAAGTTAATAATATCTATAGTGTAACTGAGAAGAAATGATAATATTCCTTGAATCTAATTAGTCATATATGAATTCAGTAACATTTCTTTGATTGATGTAACATTTCTCATCAAAGAAAAGTAAATCCTATTCATGTAGTCTTTCTAAATTAATTTTTAGGTTTAATGCAATTCTGGCTAACATGTCAACTACATTTTTTAAATGTATTTACAGGTAATGTCTGCAATTATTTTTCTAAAAATGTCACTTGTAAATAATGTTCCTTAAATAATTGTCCAAAAATGATGTTCTAAAGTATGTCTAATAGAGTAAATAATCTAGAATATCCAGAACAATTTTGAAAATAAAGTACAATGAAGCAATATTCAGTCATTATTAAAAGGCATTATAAAATTAAGATTATTAAAATTAGTATGCAGGGGGACTAGATAATTGACAGACAGATCAACAGAACTGTTTGAGGACCCAAGAAGTAGACAAAAGGTATTTATATGTGTAGAAATATATATCTATTCATATATACACACACACATAGCAACATATGCATATCATCTTAGAAAAATTATTTTGTAAAAGTCATGTAGCAATTTTTTAAGTTAATGTTGTATGGTAAAATATATATTAAGGAGATTCTATATCTTAATGATATTGAATATTAATAAATATTATTAATATAAAATAATTATAGTTGACTATTTTAGAAATAATGTAATATTACCAAAGGTTGAAATTTAAAATGAAGTCATTGAGAATACTACAACTATATTGAAAGAGAACACCATGAAGTAAAGTAAAACAAATGGCAAATAGACAAAATATGTAAAATATATATGTAAAAGACATAATATAGTAAAATGTTATTTCAAACTAGGAACAAAAAGACAACATTCATGCGCCAGCTTAGTTTTCTCCTGCATTCCCAGTTGTGTGTCCTCAATCCTCTCAGCTAGCCTTCTATTCACCCTACATTGATAATTAAAGAGATGTATTACATCATAATGTTAAAAGCACAAATTCTTAGGTCCAACAGACCTGAATTCCACTCGTACTGCCATTCTTCATAGCTTTCTGAATTTGGGTAGACTACTTGGTATCAATGATTCCACATTTGTAATGCAGGGAAGAGGCACATATTTTATAGGATTTTTGTGAAGAATAGAGGATTTACTCTTGAGTAAAGCACTGTGAGTTTTACTCTAGTTCCTAGTACATAGTAAGGGCAATATTTTAGTGCACACATAAACAACAAAATTAAAATACAGCATTAGTATAAAAAATGGAAATTCTATGTTTTAAATTTTTACAGGATTATTGAAGATCATTAGCTAAATCTGGTAAGACATAAAGGAAGCATAAAACCCAATAAGAAAGAAACAAGCCAAAATTAACACCAAATAGATCTGATATGATGATAAATGTGAATGTGTTAAACTTTCCAATACAAAATTTTCAGAGAGTATGTGAAATCATTAACATGGCTACTTGTCTGCAGGGATAACATGAAAGATGTGCCCTGTGTATTATTATCAAAATTAGAATTTAAAAATACCTATATGTGAGAGGAGCTCTTTTGGAAATGAATGAAGTGCCAAGTGGAACCACTTCTAATTTTCAGTCATGATGGCAGATGGTTTAAAATTATGGACATTGGACCCGGCGCGGTGGCTCACGCCTGTAATCCCAGCACTTTGGGAGGCCGAGGCGGGTGGATCAGGCGGACAGGAGATCGAGATCATCCTGGCTAACACGGCGAAACTCCGTTTCTACTAAAAATACAAAAAATTAGCCGGGCGTGGTGGCAGGCGCCTGTAGTCCCAGCTACTCAGGAGGCTGAGGCAGGAGAATAGCATGAATCTGGGAGGCAGAGCTTGCAGTGAGCCAAGATTGCACCATTGCACTCCAGGCTGGGAGACAGAGGGAGACTCCTTCTCAAACGAAAAAAAAAAAAAGACATTAAATTGCCAGATCAATTTGACAATGTCAAAAATTAACAAAAATTATATTGTCTTATTTATTGAGTATACTATTTTCCTTTTTATGAACAAAGCCCCTGGAAAACTCATTGATACGGTTTGGCTCTGTGCCCACACTCAAATCTCACCTTGAATTGTAATCCCTATACTCCTCACGTGTCAAAGGTGGGGCCAGGTGGGGGTAGTTGAATCATGGAGATGGATTCCCTCATGCTATTTTTGTGATAATAAGTTTGTCTCATAAGATCTGATGGTTTTATACGTGCCTTGCATCCCCTGCTTGCACTCATTCTTTCTCCAGTCGCTCTGTGAAGAGGTGCCTTCTGCCATGTTTGTAAGTTCCCTGAGGCCTCCTCAGCCATGCAAAACTGCGAGTCAATGAAATCCCTTTTCTTTATAAAACTTGGGTATTTCTTCATAGCAGTGCGATAAATGGACTAATGTACTCACTATATGGTGAGTCCTAGTAAATTTGTTCTTGACAATTTTCACTTATTTTCAGAAGTTAAGTTTTCAAGAAGTTATGTTTGCCAGGTGAAATGATAAAGGGTTTCCTTCACATTAAAGAAGTTTGAATTAAAAATATGCAAGTGTAGTAACCTGACTGGTTCCTATATCCTTTTGGCCTCCACATAACGAGATTGAACAAGCTATCCCAGTACTGCAGCAAAGGTTAAAGAACTCAGAGACAACTATATGAGGGAGAAAAAAACTTTTCATTAGAAGAGAGTTACCGTTGGATCAAAAAGGCTTTGCAAGTTCCCTGGGGAAAATGCCTTAATTAGCAAGGTCACACACTCTGGAGTATATTTATTTATTTTCTTTTGCAGTTATTTTATTGTTTTAATAGCAACCCATATTGGAGACTTTTCTAGATATTCTTTTCACTATATACTTTATTTTATTCATTAGCCTCTTCAAATTTTCATGCGATCTTTTAAATTGATGTGATTTGTCACTGCTCCCTTTTCTTTCTAATACCTTTTTCTCCCAATTCTATATTTATTTGCTCATTCTTTCAAAAATTTATAATGGAGTCAAGACCCCTTATTGTGTCTCTTCTCCAGAAATACATTTTTCTCTAACTGGGTAGAAAAGCTCCAAAAAACAACCTTTTTGTTTCAAGGTTTGTTTTTTCTTTCTTCTAATTTCTATATAATTTTCTCTAGTCATATAATATTTGTTCTTAATTGTTCAAATAGTGTTATACAGTCCACCTAGAGGAACTGTGAATTAATATATTTTAAAATTTTGATTTTCAAGTAAATTATTATTTTCATACTGTCAGACTATAGAAACTTGCTTTATTTCTCTTTTGGGACCCTCACTTTTGGGCAGGTTTACTGAATAAATTAATAACCTAATCTTTGTCATATAAAGTATTCAGTATGTACTAGAGTAAAATAAATCTCTATGACTTTAAAACTTCAATATTTTCTTCTCCATGAAACTTTCAATATGCAAAACTATCTAGACTAAATGTGAAATCATATTTTCCCCCAATAAATGCTCTTTTTTTCATATAAAGGTGGAAAGTCAACATAAAAAGTGTATTAATTCCTCTTTCTTTAAATGCTTTTAGTAAATAGTTCTCTGTCCAAAAATGAGAAAATGTGGAATATTAATTCTAACCCCAGACTAAATCACTCACCAGTTAAGAGTATCTGTTTCTAAATTATTTTAATCATGTTGAAACTGCAAATAAAAATATGTGTGGTATTTTAAAGAATCACAAGCGCTTTGAGATTTATGAAATGAGGGCACTTTGGCCATTTTTCCATTCAGCTGTTGCAACCATGAGAGTTATTGATGGATTAACGGTATGTGTAAGTGGCAGCGATATAAGTAGGTGGAAAGTTTCAGAAGTCTGGAATGTGTAAGTTTTATGTCAAGTGACTTTGAAATGTAGAATTCTTGCAGTTCACCTACAGCAACATGAAATAGCTATTCACTTAGGTTCCAATTTTAGCCTCTGTAATTGGTTCACTGAAAAACAATAATACACCAAAATTCTATTGGAGCAATTTTTCTATAGCAACAAGGCTTGCTTTTATTACCTGTGCATTTTGGTGTAGTTTTTAGCAGAGTCAGTTAATTCCCAAAGAGGTTTGTATGTTTCCATTGAATTTTTTAAAGTAATGAGTTTTCAGCATATAAATGAAAGATAGAAGGTTCATTTTGCAGTGGAAGTTTCAGGAACCAATAGACCACATTTGTAATGCATTCCAGCAGACAGGGACTTGCCACATTTGTTTGATAGGATCCTAGTGATTACTTCCATCAGTGGCTAATTAGCAGGGGATACAATTTCAGTATGTTCTGAAATGTAAACTGCTACTTAAATGTTTCACCCATTTTACAACTAATATTCAAAATCATGGCAGCTGGTCAGTGAGTCCCTCATTGTTCCCTGCCACTCACTATGCTGTGTGGGACTACCTGATAGTTAGGATAAAACAGGTGGCTTTTTGGTCTTTAGTTACCCAAGCAGATAAAATTACTTAAAAATATTATATTGTTAAAAGGTCCATATAAAGAAGAAATGTATAAGTATTCTAAAAATGGCAAGATCCTCCTTGCAATAAAATATGTGTAAGTCACAGCACACAGTATAGAATCTTTGACACACATTGCTCAGAGCTTCATGTAGGAAACTTGAGCAAGTTAATATGTAGCAGAGTGCTGCCTGAGAGCTTTCTGTGTGAATGACCACATATTGAAGTATCTACCAAATCACCAAGCCATGTTGAAGCAGCCCTCAAATCACTATGCCATTGCTTCTCTGAACTGTGGTTCTACTAATAAATGAAAGTTTCCTTTGACAGCTTTAGAAAAATAATATATTGTCTCAATAAATCTTATTTGGGAAAGCATGGTGGACGAGCTCTAGGATAATACCCATGATCCACACTTCTTGGTGTTCAAATGCTTGTATAGTTCCCTTATCCTAAATCTAGACATGGCCTATTGCTTGTCTCTAACCTACAGAACACGGCAAAAGTGAGGTTATATGGTAATTAGGCATACATAATTATGCACATGCTATTGCAGTGCTTGCCTTCCTGGAGTCTCTCTGCTGAATGTGACGCAGCAAGTGGATTTTTTGGGAAACTTCATGTGGCAAGAAACTGTGAGCACCTCTAAAAAGCAGAGTAGCATTTGACTGATAGCCTCGAAGAACCTGGAGCCCTCAGTTTTACACAAGCAAGAAACTGAATTCCTATAAAAATTGAGTAAACTTGAAAGTGGATCCTTTCCCCTAGTTAAGCCTCAGATGAGACCATATTCCTGGCCAATGTATTGCTATAGCATTGTAGAGGACACAGCTAAGTTGTGCCAGGACACCTGACTCATAGGATCTGTAAGATGATGAACACCTCATATTGTTTTAGGCCATTAAATTTGTGTTGATATTGTCACACAACAATTAATACATGAAGACACAGCTTATACCTGGATATTTACTTTTTGACACTTATGCCAATAAAAAACCCAGGACAGACACATAGGAGAAACTCAATAGAAGGTGTTTTTAATTTAGTATCATATGGTGTCAACCAACATCACAATGAAATCTATTGGTTTTTAGAGGTCTTCATTTAGGGACTATTTTACTGATCCATTTCTCTAAGTAAAAGGTATGAGGTCACAACATACGTAATAGCCAATGGGCCAAATTTGATATGCAGACATGCTCTGTGTCTGGACTACATGTTTTTTTTTTTTTTTTAATTGATATATTTAGCCTTAAGAAAACAACTTTGCTATATTCATGTAAAGTCTAAATTTCTGGGATATAATGAAACATCTGGCACCACTATGTTTATACTCTTTTTCGAAACAAGCAACAGAAGTTGAGAAGTAGCAACTCTCTTAAACCAAGATGCCTATTGTCCAATTCAGCTCAGTCCAAACCACTTTCCATTGTTTTCCACACCGAGGCCAAATATCAGTAGTCGTTTGTTATTCTCCAGCCATTCATTTAACTATTGGCCCATTTAACAAATTTACATAATTCTTTTACCCTATTCTAATATTTCTAAGTATTAAATTTAAATTATGTCACCAACAGGTATCACATATGGACTATATTTATTTAGTTATTTCTCTTGGAAATCAGTTACTGAGATAAATCACCTTTGACCTTCATTAAAATAACCATCTTCAAGGGACCCAAGGGTTAACTGTAAGTCAAAAGTGTATCCAGAATTGTGTCGTATGGTGCCAATTTACTGCAATCTGGCATCCCCTTTTATTCATTAATGTGTCCTGGTTCAGATGTTGAATTATTCAGTCAACTGGTTGAGTATTGCCAAATACAGATCATGTATAAAATGACCCAAATTCCCCAGTGTCACACAAATAAGTTGGTAAGATTCAGTTGATTCTGAATCTGGATCATCTGGACAAGATGATATTTCTTAGGCTTGGTCACACATCTGTGATCAGTAAGAGATTGGTTATGAGGCTCATCTGATGTTGGCTGAATTCAATCAGATGCCCAGGGGCTGGAGGACTACTGGTTGATGTAGGATGGCTTTGGTTGGGATCACTGGAGTAACTCAGTTCTATTTGCTGTGAGCTAACCCAGGAATATTCTCCTGGTTTTGGCAGAGAAGCAAGACTGAGCAAGTTCAATCACACATATCCTCTTCAAGTTCCTGCTTTGTCACATCTGCTAGGGTCTCATTGGCCAAAATAAACCTCATGGTAGAGTTCACAATGAGAACTGGAGGTCAATAAAAGTTACTTTGCAAAAGATATGATTACAGAAGAGATGAAGAATTGGGACTGTTAATACAATCAATCTGTCACAGATGTTACCCTATGTTTATCGGCTTTTTCAATATGGGAACAATAACTTTAATTAAAATATTCACATGGAGAACACATGTCTAGATAATTTCATGAAATATTCTGGTTTTACAAAATGTTAGAACTACTTAAAGTCAATGGAATGGATTAACCTAGAATGGTTGAAATAAAAATATCACATAGAATTTACTCTGCCTTAACTAAATTTACGTGTTATGCAGTTCGTTTCCAATGATTATTTCAAATCCAGATTCATTACTTAATAGCTAAAATTTATTAATTCAAAATGATTAAGAAATTTGCCTCTGTCAAGATTTTATATTGATCTACTTTTGTGTTATCCATTTACTTCTCATCTTATGTACTGTACCAGGAATAACAATTGTATGTGTACGGTGTGTGTATTTGTTTGTATTTTGTGTCACAAACCTTTTATACATTTGTAATTCTGAAGTCTTATTTAAAACTGCAAAAACAAAGAATAATTTTAAAAGGTCTCATTAACACGAGTTTCCTAAGCTGCTTCAAAATAAAGGATTTCAAATTCAGAAGATTCTGCATGTCATATCCTTCCCTTGACAGTCCATACAATGCATATTATTATATTCAAAAAACCAAGAAGCCTCATAAAAGAAATAAATCTTAAATTTTGATAAAATTATTATTTTACTACTTTATTTGCCTAATCACTTTTGTGATGAACTTATATATAGCCTGAACATTTTGAATTTTGTATTTTGTAGTAGGATATGTGGTCAAAAATGTTTACTTTATGAACTCTTTAGAAATTGCATTGACACTAGTGGTTCTCTCCAATTCCCTGCTAAATACCTATGTATGTTTTCTATATTCTATAGTTTAATATTTATATGGCCCTAAAATTTAGTATCTCTCTAAATTTCATACACATTCTCTCTCTCTCTTTCTATGTTTCCCCATTATATCTGATTTCGAACTCAAAAATATTATGGTTCCATATGAACTTTAAAGCAGTTTTTTTCCAATTCTGTGAAGAAACTCATTGGTAGCTTGATGGGGATGGCATTGAATCTATAAATTACCTTGAGCAGTATGGCCATTTTCACGATATTGATTCTTCCTGTCCATAAGCATGGTATGTTCTTCCATTTGTTTGTGTCCTCTTTTATTTCACTGAGCAGTGGTTTGTAGTTCTCCTTGAAGAGGTCCTTTACATCCCTTGTAAGTTGGATTCCTAGGTATTTTATTCTCTTTGAAGCAATTGTGAATGGAAGTTCATTCATGATTTGGCTCTCTGTTTGTCTGTTACTGGTGTATAAGAATGCTTGTGATTTTTGCACATTAATTTTGTAACCTGAGACTTTCATATGGAACCAAAAAAGAGCTCGCATTGCCAAGACAATCCTAAGTCAAAAGAACAAAGCTGGAGGCATCACGCTACCTGACTTCAAACTATACTATAAGGCTGTAGTAACCAAAAGAGCATGGTCCTGGTACCAAGACAGAGATATAGACCAATGGAACAGAATAGAGTCCTCGGAAATAATACCACACATCTACAGCCATCTGATCTTTGACAAACCTCAGAAAAACAAGAAATGGGGAAAGGATTCCCTATTTAATAAATGGTGCTGGGAAAATTGGCTAGCCATAAGTAGAAAGCTGAAACTGGATCCTTTCCTTACTCCTTATATGAAAATTAATTCAAGATGGATTAGAGACTTAAATGTTAGACCTAATACCATAAAAACCCTAGAAGAAAACCTAGGTAATACCATTCAGGACATAGGCATGGGCAAGGACTTCATGTCTAAAACACCAAAAGCAACAGCAACAAAAGCCAAAATTGACAAATGGGATCTCATTAAACTAAAGAGCTTCTGCACAGCAAAAGAAACTACCATCAGAGTGAACAGACAACCTACAGAATGGGAGAAAATTTTTGCAATCTACTCATCTGACAAAGGGCTAATATCCAGAACCTACAAAGAACTCAAACAAATTTACAAGAAAAAAACAAACAACCCCATCAAAAAGTGGGCAAAGGATATGAACAGACATTTCTCAAAAGAAGACATTCATACAGCCAACAGACACATGAAAAAATGCTCATCATCATTGGCCATCAGACAAATGCAAATCAAAACCACAATGAGATACCATCTCACACCAGTTAGAATGGCGATCATTAAAAAGTCAGGAAACAACAGGTGCTGGAGAGGATGTGGAGAAATAGGAACACTTTTACACTGTTGGTGGGATTGTAAACTAGTTCAACCATTATGGAAAACAGTATGGCGATTCCTCAAGGATCTAGAACTAGATGTACCATATGACCCAGCCATCCCATTACTGGGTATATACCCAAAGGATTATAAATCATGCTGCTATAAAGACACATGCACACGTATGTTTATTGCAGCACTATTCACAATAGCAAGGACTTGGAATCAACCCAAATGTCCATCAGTGACAGACTGGATTAAGAAAATGTGGCACATATACACCATGGAATACTATGCAGCCATAAAGAAAGGATGAGTTTGTGTCCTTTGTAGGGACATGGATGCAGCTGGAAACCATCATTCTCAGCAAACTATTGCAAGAACAGAAAACCAAACACCACATGTTCTCACTCATAGGTGGGAACTGAACAATGAGATCACTTGGACTCGGCAAGGGGAACATCATACACTGGGGCCTATCATGGGGAGGGGGGAGTGGGGAGGGATTGCATTGGGAGTTATACCTGATGTAAATGACGAGTTGATGGGTGCTGATGCATTGATGGGTGCAGCACACCAACATGGCACAAGTATACATGTGTAACAAACCTGTACGTTATGCACATGTACCCTAGAACTTAAAGTATAATAATAAAAAAAAAGAAAAAAAATTCTGTACTTCTTTCTTAATGTCTTTTATTTTTATTACTTTTATTGTTTCTGCTGTTTGAATTAGCTGCTGTATTCATGGTAAATTATGATTATAGATAGAAATGTTGACATTTTTATTTTGCTAATTAAAAGATTAATTTATGTTCTGTTGATAATTGGTCATCTCATCTCTGCACAAAGACAGAAATGTTTTTGGTGGCGCTAAGCATTTGTTTCTTATATAAATTCCAGTTCTACAGCTGAAATATAAGCACTCTGATAAAGCACTGTATAATTGCTACTTTTCCACTCTGTCATAATTTGGACTCTAGATAATCAACAAATAAATTTTTTCTCAAATCCTCATTTTACAGAAGAGGAAACTGAGGCTTATATGGATGAAGCAATCTGCCTAAGATAATATAATGAATAAGTGACAGCTTAGATTGAAACCCAATTAATTCCAACTAACTAAATAAATACATGAGATTGTGAATAAAATGGCAATATGGTGAGAGAGGGCAATCATAATATGTAGGAATGGAGAGTGGAGTGGAAAACTATTGAAAGAGAGTAGTGTAAGTTTGAGGATTCAAGTTAGAAAATGTATCTACTGTTAACATATGCATCATTAGTCATAAAAATGGAAGCTAACAAAGTAATTTATGTAGCAATGTTAAATATACACTTCAAAGACTAAAATGATATAAATGGTTTCATTATGAAATCAAAAGCTTTGCATCTCAGGATCAGAATCGATACAACTCAAATACATCAATGCTATGTATATAATTAGACATTTATTAAAAGCAAGACACTGTCACAGATACTGTAAGGTATACAATTTTTAAGACATGATCATTGGTTTCAAAAGGTGTATCATTAAAGAGGGAAAGAAAATATATGTTGTTTGAAAGTTAAAGAGTTGGCAACACCTTTTTCTAGGCAAAGAATGTGCTTAATTTTACATTTATGATTTAATTTTCAAATATGTGCAAGCAATTCTGTGGACTGACACGTGGCAAAAGCTGCTTTGCTGATGTTTTAATAATATTTAGTAATTGTGAAGACAGGGGTTGTGTCAATCTTCTCGCAGCACCAGAGCCTAGGGCAACAAAAATACTTATTCACTTTGTAGTGGAGAAAGCAAACAGATACCATCTTTTTAATGGTTGAAAGTTAATATTACCAAAGATGGGAAAAATAGACATTCTATTAGTCTGTTCTCACACTGCTAATGAAAACATACCCACGACTGGGTAATCTATAAAGGAAAGAGGTTTAATCGACTCACAGTTCCACATGGCTGGGGAGGCCTTACAATCATGGCAGAAGGTGAATAAGAAGTAAAGGCAGGCCTTAGATGGTCACAGGCAAGAGAGCGTGTGCAGGGGAACTCCAATTTATAAAACCATCCCATCTTGTGAAACTTACTATCATGAGAACAGCACTGGAAAGACCTGCCCGCATAATTCAATTATGTTCCACTGCGTCCCTCCCACAAGTGGGAATTATGGGAGTAGAAGATGAGATTTGGGTGAGGACACAGCTAAACCACATCATTTCACCCCAGCCTCTCCCAAATCTAATATCCTCATATTTCAAAACCAATCATACCTTCCCAGCAGTCTCCCAAAGTCTTAACTCATTTTAGCATTAACTTAAAAGATCACAGTCTAAAGTCTCATCTGAGACAAGGCAAGTCCTTTCCACCTATGAGCCGTAAAATCAAAAGCAAGTTAGCTACTTCCTAGATACAATAGGGGTACAGGCATTGGGTAAATATACCTATTCTAAATGTGATAAATTGGTCAAAACGAAGGGGCTACAGGTCCCACGTAAGTCTGAAATCCAGTGGGGGAGTCAAATCTTAAAGCTCCAAAATGATTTCCTTTGACTCCATGTCTCAATCCAGGTCACACTAATGCAAGAAGTGGGTTGCCATGGTCTTGGGCAGCTCTGCCCTTGTGGCTTTGCAGGATACAGCTCCCCTCCTGGCTGCTTTCATGGACTAATGTTGAATGTCTGTGGCTTTTCCAGGGGTACAGTGCAAGTTGTTGGTGGATCTACCATTCTGGGGTCTGGAGGACAGTGCTCCTATTTTCACAGCTCTGCTAGGCAATGCCCTAGTGGGGACTCTGTGTGGGGGCTCCAACCCCATGTTTCCCTTCTGTACTGCCCTAGCAGATGTTCTCCATGAGGGCTCTGCCTCTGCAGCAAACTTGCTTTGCTGCTTAGAAATTTCTTCTGCCAGATACCCTAAATCATCTCTCTCAAGTTCAAAGTTTCACGGATCTCCAGGGTAGGTGCAGAATGCTGCCAGTCTCTTTGCTAAAACATAGCAACAGTCACCTTTATTCCAATTTCCAACAAGTTCCTCATCTAAATCTGAGATAAGCAGTATTTTGTCCAAGCCGTTCAACAACTGTCTAGGAAGTTCCAAACTGTCACACATCTTCCTGTCTTCTTCTGAGCCCTTTAAGTCTCTAGGAAGTTAAAAACTTTCCCACATTTTTCTGTCTTCTTCTGAGCCCTCCTAACTGTTTCAACCTCTGCCTGTTACTCAGTTCCAAACTGACTTCCACATTTTTGGGTGTCTTTATGGCAGTGCTCTACTACTGGTACCAATTTACTGTATCAACTTGTTTTCATGTTGCTAATAAAGACATATCCAGCCTGGGCAACAGAGCAAGTCTCTGTCTCAAAAAAAAAAAAAAAAAAAAAAAAAAAAAAAAAAAAAAAGACATACCCAAGACTGGGTAATTTATTAAGGAAAGACTCACAGTTCTACCTGGCTAGGGAGGCCTCACAATTATGGCAGAAGGTGAATGAGAAGCAAAAGCACTTCTTACATGACCGCAGGCAAGACAGCTTGTGCAGAGGAACTGCCCTTTATAAGACCATCAGATCTTGTGGGACTTATTCATTATCATGAGAACAGCATGGGAAAGACCTGCCCCCACGATTCAGTTACCTCCCACATGGGAATTATGGGAGCTACAATTCAAGGTGATATTTTGGTGGGGACACAGCCAAGCCATATCAGACATCATGTGCTTCCTAATATGATGCTGAGCAGAATGGAACATCACGTCTATGTTCTGTTGTTGTTCTGTTCTATGTTGTTTCTGCCAAAAATGGCTAATCTGAATCTATTTAAAGTAAAATAGTTAAAAGGCCTACTTGGAAGGGAATTATACAATATAACTAGACTGTTTTTTGTTAAAAAAATATCTAGCTCAAGAAAGAAGCAACTGTTCTAAATTCAAGTGAATGAAAGGGGCATGACCACTAAACGAGCTGTGATCCTCGATAGACTTTTGAACAGGAGGTAAAAGGGTAAAAAGGAGGAAGTTTTGTTTATTTGTTTTTTTTTTTTTCCATATAAAGGGCATTATTTGAACAAGGACAAAATGTTAGTGGGATATATGATTTATAAGGTGACTGGCATTGTGTCAATGTTAATTTCTAAATTTAATGAGGATATTGTGTTTACATAGGATGGTATACTTGATCTTAGGAAATGGAAACTGGAGTTAGTAATAGAATGAACATCATGTCAGTGACTTATTCTCAAATGCACTTGCACAAGCATACATATACACAACTGTAAGTCAACAGTGATAAATGGTGGCAACTTTCTGTGTGTTGAACCTATTTCAAAATAAAAATTAAAAAGTGAAGAAATAATAATTATACAAATAAACTCATATTTTATCTTTCTAACTACACACATAAGATTATATAACATATAGTATATATTTTAATGAAAACATTTTTCCTTTAACACTTCCCACCAAAAGGCCTAGAAAAAAATGATTAACCCAATAGCAGTGAGGATTCCCGGTGCCAAGACTATGCTATCAAAATATAATTTTTTTTTTTTTTTGGATGGAGTCTTGCTCCGTCGCCAGGATGGAGTGCAGTGGCGTGATCTTGGCTCACTGCAACCTCCCACTCCCTGGTTCAAGCGATTCTTCTGCCTCAGCCTCCTGAGTAGCTGGGATTACAGGCACATGACACCATACCTCACTAATTTTTGTATTTTTAGTAGAGATGGGGTTTCGCCATGTTGACCAGGAGGGTCTTGATCTCCTGACCTCATGATACACCCACCTTGGCCTCTCAAAGTGCTGGGATTACAGGTGTGAGCCACCACACCTGGCCTAAAATATCATTTCTTTTTTTTTTTTTAATTATACTTTAAGTTCTAGGGTACATGTGCACAACGTGCAAGTTTGTTACATATGTATACATGTGCCATGTTGGTGTGCTGCACCCATTAACTCATCATTTACATTAGGTATGAAAAATACTTCATATTTCTTAGCAAAAAGATTGATTTGAAATCTGGATCAGAAAATGTACAGTTTAAGCCTGAAATGTCTCATACCAGAGAGTTTATAAGACAACCAAGGAATGCCTGTGTCACGTCAAAACAGTCAACTTAGAGAGGAGTCCCACTGGCAAAAATTGGGACAATTTAAACATTAAAAACAACAATATTTGCACCAGATTGAAACTCACCAAATGTTTTTAATTCATGAATTAATAGTAATATAATAAATACTCAGTCACTTTTAGTTAATGATTTTAAAAGGCAATTGTTTATATTAAACACTAGAAAATCAAAGGCAAGTTATATAGGCAAATTCAATGAAACAGAGTTGTTTGTTAGAAAAGATCAGTGACACTGACAAACCTCTATCAAGAATTGACAAAGAAAATGTTACTGAAGACACAAATTACAAATGTCAAAAATTAAACGGAGGATATCACTAAAGAAACCTGCAGATACCAAAAGGATAGTAAATAAATGCTTTGAACAACTCTATACAAACAAATTTGATAACAGATGAAATGGAACAATTTACTGAGAAACTCGAACCACTCCACTTCATCCAATATAAAATAGATAACTTGAGTAATGCTACAACTGAAAAAAAAATCCTTTTTAGAAACCTCTCTTTCTCTTGTTTAAAATAATATTCCATGTCCATATGGTTTCACTGTATAATTCTATCAGACATTCAACGAATGAACACCAATTCTCTTTGAGAAAATAGAAGGGAACATTTTACATTTAATGTTTAAAGCTGGTGTTACCCTGATAGCAAATTCAGACAAAGACAATATTATCAAAAGGAGAAGACTACACCAATATCTCTGTCTAATATAGAGGCAAAAAGTTTTAACAAATTATCAACATACAGAATTTAGCAACCTTTTAAAAGAATTATATACCAAGATCAAGTGGAGTTTACTGGAGGAATTTAAAGCTGGTTTAATATTTTAAAAATCAATATAACAAATTATATTTACAGTGTAAACAAGAAGAATCAGATGACTATATCAATCCATACAGAAAAATCATTTGACAAAATTCAACATTTTTTCTTGTGAAAAACTTTCAGGAAAACAGAAATAGAAGAGAACCCTTCAACTTGATAAAGAACATACACAAAACCTACAGTTAATTTACATTTAATTGTAAAAGGCTAAATGCTTCTCCCATAGGATTGAGCCCAAGGAATAATGCCTTCTTTCAACATTTGTACCCATCATAATGCTAGAAGTTTTAGCCAGAGCAATAAGGCAAGAAGGAGGTCTACAGATCAGAAAGCAAGAAATACAACTGGCCCTGTTTGCGGATGACATGATTTTTGATTCTCTACATAGAAAAGTCTTTACATATCTACAAAAAAAAAAAAAAAACCCAAAAATCTATTAGAAGTAACATATGAGTTTGACAGAGCCACAGAATCCAAGATAAACATATAAAAATAATTATATTTCTATATATTAGAAATGAACTTGTGAATATCCAAATTAAATATGTTTTTTAAATTCTCTACACTACAATTTCGTTTTTAAATTCTCTGAACTACAATTCCTGAAAAATACAATATTTAGATATAAATCTACCAAAATGTGTATAGTACTTGTATGCTAGCAACTACAATATACTGATGAAAAAAGATTTAAAAATCCAAATAGATAGAAAGACACATAGTGTTCATGAATTAGAAGATTCAGTGTAGTAGAGATTTCAGTTCTAGATACAGGTATGGTTGTTCTAAAATTAATATGAAAAGATAAAGAAACTAGAATAGTTAAATCAATTCTGTGAAAGAAAAATAAAGTAATAAAGAATCAGTCCGTCTGATTTTAAACTTCTTATATACCTATGTATCAAAACTGTAATTACTAAAGAGATAGACACATAAAGTAATGGAGCAAAATTAAGGACTCAGTAATATATACCCATACAAATATGACTAACTGAAATTTGACAAAGGTACAAAAACAATTCAATGGAAGAATTATCCTTTTTATAAATGATCCTGGGACTAGTGGGAATTTATAAGCCAAAAAAAAAAAAAAAAAAAGAGAAATCTTGACCTAATTCAAAAATGTACTCAAAGCAAATCATGGACTTAAATATGATATGTAAAATTACAAATCTTTAAACAAAAAAATAGGGGAAAATCTTCAGGATCTAGGGTTAGGCAAACATTTCTTAGCCTGTGACCCATAAGAAAATTCCTAAATTAGAATGAATCAACATTAAAAACTTACTTTGTGTAAGGTTCTTTTAAGGGGATGAAAAGAGGGCTACACTCTGGGAGAAAATATTTGTGAAGCATATATACAAAATATGATGAATATCTAGAATATATAAGGAATTCTTAAAATTTGAATAATGAAGTAAAAATTCAATCAGAAAATGGAGAAAAGCAAAGAAAAGAGACTTCATGATGATTATACATAGCTGGAAATAAGCAAATATGTTCAACATCATCGGTTATGAGGAGAATGCAGATGAAAACCAAAATGAGGTATCACTATATTACTATTAAAATAACTGAAATAAAAAAGAAATAATGAAATAGCCAAATGTTGGGAAGAATGAAGAGAAACTGTATCATTTTTATATTGCTGGTAGAAATATAAAATGGCTCAGATATTCTGAAAAGCGTTTTGGTAGTTTCTTTAAAAATTAGCAGGTGACTACCATATGATCCAATAACTGCACTCCTGGGCATTGATTCCATAGAAATAAAAACTAAATTTCCCACAAAAGCATGTGCACACAAGTTCATAGCAGCTTTATTTGTAATAGCCCAAGCTGGAAAATAACACAGGGGTCCTTCAATGAATAAATTATTAAACAATATCCATACCACAGAATACTACTCAGCAATAAAAGAGGAACAAATTATTCATTCACACAACAAACGCGATGAATCATCAGAGAATTATGTTGACTCAAAATAGCCAATACAAAAAGATTACTTACTTTATCATTTAATTTATACAGTATTTTGTAAATAACAAAATTATAGAACCTATTAGTGGTTGCCAGAAGTTAAAGATGGGGAGGCCTTGGGGCACAGATGGGGGTAAGAGGAAAACTGATGTGGTTTTAAAAAGACAATATGGGGGATTATTGAGGTGATGGAAATATTCTGTACCTTTATTGTATCAAGGTCAGGATTATGATTGTGGTATTATATTATAGTTTTGCAAGATGTTACCATTGGGGGAAACTGGATAAGGGGTGCACAGCATCTCTCTGTTATTTCTTACAACTGCATGTGAATCTATCATTATCATAAAAATAATTTAATTAAAAAAAGAACACTCAGACAACAAAGGATTTTTAGAGCAGTGAAGCTACTCTTTATGATACCATAATGCTGGATATTTGTCATTTTTCATTTGTCCAAACCCAGAGAATATACAACAGCAAGAGTGATCCCTCACGTGAACTTTGGACTTTGGGTGACAACCATTTGTCAGTGTAGGTTTATCAATTGTAAAGAATGTACCAATCTGGTGAAGGATGTTGATAATGAAGGAGGCTATGCATGGGTTCAAAGAGGAATTATGTGGGAAACCTCTGTACTTTCTCTCAATTTTATTGTGAATTTAAAGCCACACTAAAAAATATAAAGTCAATTAAAAATGTCCAACTACTAAATGAAAAACAAAATTAGAAATTCGTAATTATTCAACTTCCAATGAATGAACAGATATTGTAATTAACATCAGTAGCTGCAAAAGGACAAAAAAAAGAGAGACAACAGATACGATATGCCCCCTATAGCCTTGACAATCACCATTTATAGTCACACCAAAGGGAGCAACTCCAAGTTTAATTAACCCTTGGATTCAGACTGGATTATGTGAATATAGATGGATATTAGGGGAAATTTGACCAAACACGAATTAAGTAAAATCTTTAAAATCAAGATACATTGCAAACTTTAAATTTTGAATATATTTATGTCGTGTATGTATATTCCATAAGACTAATGGATTAATTTAACTTTATAAGGTGGACTCATTTAACAAATTATTGAAATACAAATTTGAAGTTATTAAGTGAGAAATTAAAAAAAAGAAAAGTACTTTTGTTGGTTCTCAAACAGACAACATTTGCTGAGATTTCACTGTGCCCTCAGTAGAGTACCAGACATGGTGTGGAATGCAGAGAAGTTTAGACCACAGTTCCTGCCCATAAGGATATTACAATCTAGTTGAGAAGAGCAACATTCAAAAGACAGAGTTGATTAATACAAAACAGCAACATATTCAACAATACATTTTATTGTATTGATAGAAAACAATAGAATTTAGAGGACAACTCCTTACCAGGCACTGGTATTCCTGGTCTTGACAAAGAAGTTTTTAAGAAGATGAACATATTAAACAAAGCCTTGAGAGATTGTTAGACATTGTCTGAAAAGAGATACAAAAGAAAAGTCAAGATGAGGTATATGAAGAAAGCCAAGAAAACAGCGATTGGCAGGATGAGTGTAGTTTTTGGAGAGGAAACGAGAAGAGGAAAACAGATAAGCAAAAGATTGATTAAGGGAGAAATGAAAAGCCAGACAGGAAGAGTGAGGAAGGGGAGATTCTTTGATCAAGGAGGTTACCAGATAAAGCTGGCTTTGGATAAGTGATGGAGAGATCAGATCTAGAAAAACAATTAGGAAATGATCAAGAATAAGTCATGAGGTAGGGAGCTGAGCTAAGCTAAACTAAGACACTGATGGAGAAAATGGAAAGTCAAAGTTATTCAAATAGAGGAGTTGTTTGAAGGAAAGCCAAGACTTTTCAGTGTAATGTATCTTCAGAAAAACATATACATCAAACATTAGCCACAGTTGGGACCTCAAATTAACAAAACAAAACAGATAACCAATGACAGTAAGAAAGACAATGTGTTTAATGATTCATATATTTCACCACCTAATTCACTCAACCTAACGAATCAGTTCTTATATTACCTGTATGAGAGTCGATGAAAAAAAGGCTCCATAATGGAAATTTTAAAATAGTTTGATAAATGAAAGATTTGAATCACATAAAAATAGCAAATTCAAAGTTCTAGTTTCTGGTTCAGTGGAATTACTTGCAGTTTACGGTCTAGCCCCTTGCACTCTCTCATGTCTTAAATACCTTGCAAGAACTATTCCTAGAGCAGGATTTTATGAGACTCTACTCCAGTGTGTTCTCACTACAGGATTCAGGCTAAAGGAAGGGGCTGTAGCTGGAACATGCTGTTCTTGTGACAAATGAAAAAAGGAAGAGAATTGGTAAAAACATGTTATGGATATATGTATTTTCAATAATAGTCCATTGACCAAATCAAGTCACATGACCAGAGCTGCCAATGATCCAAAGAAATGTATTGCTACCCAGGAAGGCACCGCAAATCACACAGCACTGGGCAGAGAGAAAAGATGTCCTATTAAAGAAAATGGAGCATAAAACTGGGAACAATAATATATATCCACAATATCTTTTTAAATAACAATAGTGTTCCCTGTCTCCTTCCCATTTTTCTTTCCCCTTTCTGCTACTTTCTTTCTTATCTGACAGTGGAGTAGTATAAAAAACATCATGTTTCAATGTTGTTCAAATATGAGTGATGTAAAATACAATTGTACAGAAGTTATAACTGAAATTCTGCCACTGATTGAATTACTTGTATTATAATACTATTGAAATATTTGTAATATGAAATCAGTATAATTTTCTTGTGCTTTTATTTGTTTTACAGCCATGAAAAAGGAGAAAAATATACATTATGTACAGATATATCTCATTTTATTTAACTTTGCTTTACTGCACTTCACAGATAATGTCATCCTTACAAACTCAAGCTTTGTGGCAGCCTTGCATGGAGCAAGATTTCCAACAACAGCTTGTGCTTATTTTTGTGGTTCTGTGCCACATTTTTGTAATTCTCACAGTATTTCAAACTTTGTTATTATTAATATTATATTTGGTATGATGATCATAAAGAGTGATCGTTGATGTTACTACTGTAATTATTTTGAGGCACCATGAATCAAACCCATATAACATGGCAAACTTAATGGCTAATATGTGTGTTCCAACTAGTCCACTTCCACTGATCAATCATTCTATATGTCTCTCCTTATCCTCACACTTGTCTATTCCTTGAGTCACAACAACACTGAAATCAGGACAATTAATAAATCTGCAATGACCTCTATGTGTTCAAGTGAAAGAAACAGTCTCAAATCTGTAACTTTAAATCAAAAGCTAAAAATGATTAAGCTTAGTAAGGAAGGCATATTGAAAACTCAGATAAGTCAAGAGCTATGCCTCTTGTGCCAAACAGCACAAGAGTAAATCCAAAGAAAAAGTTATTGAAGGATATTACAAAGTGCTACTCAAGTGAAAACATGAATGATAAGGAAGTAAAATAGCCTTATTTCTGATATGGAGAAAGTTTGAGTGGTCTGGATAAAAGATGAAATCAGCCACAACATTTCTTTAGGCCAAAGCCAAATTCAGAGCAGGACCATAACTCTCTTCAATTCTATGAAAGCTGAGACAGGTGAGGAGGCTACAGATGAAAAGTTGAAAGCTAGCAGAGATTTGTTCATGAAGTTTAAAAAAGAAGCCATCTCCATACCAACAAAGTTCAAGTCGAAGAAGCAAGTACTCATGTAGAAGCTGAAGCAAATCAACCAGAGGACTTAGCTAAGATGATCAATGAAGGTGGCTGCACTAAACAACAGATTTTCGATGAAGACACAACAGCCTTCCATTGGGAGAAGAAGCCATCTAGGACATCCATAGCCAGGGAAGATAAGTCAATGCCTGGATTCAAATTTTGAAAGGACAGGCTAACTAACTCTCTTGTTGAGAGCTAATGCACCAGGTCACTTTAAAGTTAATAATCATTGACCATTCCAAAAGTTCTGGGTCCCTTAAGAATTATGGTAAATATACTCTACTGTGCTGTACATATGAACAACAAAGCTTTGATGACAACACATCTGTTTAGAACATGGTTTACTAGATATTTTAAGCCAGTGTTGAGACCTAGTGCTCAGTAAAAAGATTCCTTTCAAAATATTACTCATTGACGATGTGCTGGTCACACAAGACCACTGATGGAGATGCACAAGAAGACGAATGTTGTTTGCATATCTGCCAACAAAACATCAATTCTGTAGCCCAAGTATCAAGGCGTTATTATGACTTTTAATTTTTATTATCTAGGAAATATATTTCATAAGGCAATAGCTGCCATAGATAATGAATGATTCCTGTGATAGATCTTGGGGGCATAAATTGAAAACCTTATGGAAAGCATTCACCATTTGAAAATACAAATGCTATTAAGAACATTCATGGTTCATGGGAGGAGGTCAAAGTATCAACATTATCAGGAGTTTTGAAGAAGTCGGTTACAATCCTCACGAATGACTTAGAGAGGTTCAAGACTTCAGTGGAGGAAGTAACTGTGAATGTGGTGAAAACAGTAAAAGAAGTATCATTAGAATTGGAGCCTTAAGATGTGACTGAATTGCTGCAATCTCATCATGGATAAGGAGTTGCTTCTTATGGATGAGAAAAGAAAGTGGTTTCTTAAGATGGATTTTACTTCTGGTGAAAATGCTGTGAAGATTGTTGAAAGGACAACAAATGATTTATTATATTATATAAACTTGGTAAAGCAGCAAGTATCTCAAACCCTGCAGTTTGAGATAATTGACTCCAATTTTGAAAGAAATTCTACCTCGGCTAAAGTGCCATCAAACAGCATTACATGCAACAGAGAGATCTTTTGTGATCAGAGTCAAGCAATGCTGAAAACTTCATTGCTGTTTAATTTTAGAAATTGCCACAGCCACCCCAACCTTTAGCCATCACCATCCTGATCAGCCAGCAGCCATCAAAACTGAGGCAACACCCTCCGCCAGCAAAAGGATTGTGTGACCAAAAAATTGTGTGACTTGCTGTATTTCACGATTTGGTTTATTGCAGTGTTCTAGAACTAAACCTACACTATCTCTGAGGTATGCCTGTATACAAAAAGTGCAAAACTTTAAAATTTTAACTTTAAATCATTAATTTGCTGTATTTGATACTATTTTTCATAAACTGCCTTGCCTTTCCAAAGCTAAACAATTGAAAGAAATATTATCTGGCCCAGTTCAAAGGATAGTAGTGTTTTGACTGTAATAATGTTAATGTAGAAAATGCCTATTTGCAATAATGTGTATCAAAAGACATTAATATATTTAATTTATCTTTGTATCCTCCATACCATTTACTTTGTTTATGAGTCTCAACATCAGGTTTAATAACAGTTTAAAATCTTTCCACACAGAGAAGTTTGGGTTCAGATGGCTACACTGTAAATTCTATGAAATATTTAAAGAATGTATAATACTAAGTCTTCACAAGGTATTACAGATGATAGAGGAGAAGAGCACACTACCAAATGCAAACTGTGAGGCCAATGTTACCGTGATACCAAAGCTTGGGAAAAACATCACAGGAAAAGAGGACTACCTACCAATATCAATAAAAATATGTACTCCCAAAGTCCTCAACAAAATATAAGCACACCATATCCAGCAATCTGTAAACCAATTACACAGCATGATCTAATGGAACTTATTCTAGGAATATAATGTTGGTAGAACAATCAAAAATCAATTAATATTATATACCATATTAATAGAATAAAAAACAAAAACCACGTGATTATCTCAATAGATATAGAAAATGCATTGAAAATTGAAACATCTATGCATAATAAAAACTCCCAACAAATTCAAAGTAGAAGGGTGCTTCTTCAACTTATTTTTGTAACTTTTTAATTTTATTTTTATTTTTTGAGAGGGAGTCTTGCTCTGTCGCCCAGGCTGGAGTGCAGTGGTGCTCAGTGCAAACTCTGCCTCCTGGATTTAAACAATTCTCCCATCTCAGCTTCCCAAGTAGCTGGGACTACAGGCACCTGCCACCACGCCTGGCTAATTTTTGTATTTTTAGTAGAGACGAGGTTTCACCATATTGGTCAAGCTGGTCTTGAACTCCTGACCTCAGGTGATCCACTCACCTCGGCCTCCCAAATAGCTGGGATTACAGGTACAAGCCACCCTGCCTGGCCTAAAGGGTATCTTTAAAAAACCACAAGTAACATCAAAGTTAATATAGGAAGACAATATGTTTTTCCTACTATTTGGAGTATGGTGAACATCCCTGCTTTTGTCAATTCTATTAAACATTGTACTGGAGGTTGAAACCAGTGAAAAAGGCAAAAAGTGAGAGAAAGAGAGAAAAAGAAATAGAAATAGAGGTAGAGAGGCATTCAGGTTGGAAAGGAACAAGTAAAATGTGTTTATGATACTGATACTCTGAAAAATATTCTAAAGTTTTTATGGGGGAGGAGGAGTGGCACTAGGACTATAAATCAGTTTAGCATATTGCAGGATACAAGATTAATGTACAAAAATCAATTTTTTCTCTATTGTAAGAATAAAAAACCTGATAAAGAAATAACGAAAGCAGTTCTTGTTATAATAGCATCAAAAATAATAAAATTCTTAGTTGTAATAAACAAGTAATAACTCATACACTGAAAATTACAATACATAGCTGAAAGAAATTAGTGATAATCTAAAATAAATAAAAAGATAGTTCACTTTTGCATGTTGGAAGACTCACTATTGAAAAGAAATATTCCCCTCATATTGATCTGTAAATTCCATTCATTCTTTTTTCAAAATCCTTGTAGGCTTTTAGTTTGTAAAAATTGGTATGTGGATCTTAAATTTTCTATGAAAATTTAAACAACCAAGCATAGCCATAAAACTTCTGAAAAAGAACCAAGTTAGAGAATGCACACTACTAACCAATTTGAAGACCTACTATAAAGCCATAATAATCAAGATAGTATATTGGCACAAAGACACATAGATTAATAAAACACAACTGTGAGTAGAATTGATTTTGAGACAATTGTAAATCCCTATGTCAAAAAGACTAAAGAGAAGGAGAAACAGAAGGAAAAAGAGAGGAACTGAGAATCTCAAGTCACATCATATACAAAAATATTAACTCAAAATTGTTAGTTATCTAAATGTAAGAGCTAAAACTATAAAACTTCTGAAATAAAATGTATGAGAAAATCTTCATGATCTTAGGTTGAACAATGAGTGTTAAGAATGGCAATAATCATTTAAAAATATGTATATTTCACTTTGTCAAAACCATAAACTTGGGACCTCAAAAATTTCAGAAAGTCCAGAGACTAAAAGAAAATATTTTAAGCCGTATATTCAATAAAATGAATTATATCTGTAATATCAAGGACACTTTCAATTCAATAATAGATAAACAACACAATTAAAATAAGCAAATTCTTTAGATATTTTATTGAAGATTTTACTATCAAAGTCTAGTAAGCACACGAACAGTGCTACTAAAAAGTGTTAGCTATTAGAAAAATGCAATTTAAAACCACCATGAGATAT
This sequence comes from Macaca nemestrina, assembly GCF_043159975.1. Taxonomy (NCBI): domain Eukaryota; kingdom Metazoa; phylum Chordata; class Mammalia; order Primates; family Cercopithecidae; genus Macaca; species Macaca nemestrina. The sequence goes on along the minus strand of NC_092127.1, from coordinate 178,211,537 downwards.
AATTACACACAAATTAGATGAATATAATCAAGAAGACAGACAACAGAAGATTTGGCCAGAATATGGAAAAATTGAATCCTTCATACATTGCTGATTGGAATGTGAAATAATACAACCACTTTGGAAAACCATTTGGCAATATCTTAAACATAGTAGTTAACATTTCCATAAGACTCAGCTATTCCACCCCTAATAGTCTACCCAAAAGAAAAGAAAACCTATGTTCCCAAAAGATATGTATATACATGCTCATGGGAACATTTTTTTAATAATAGTTAAAATTTGGAAATTATCTAAATTCCCACCAACTGGTAAATGGAAAAAATGCAAAGCAATATAAAGCAATACTGCTATTCAATAAAAGAGAATCAACTACTGATAAATATTCCAATGTGGAAAAAACTTAAGATGTCATGCAAAGTGAAAGAAGCTGGACACAAAAGATTGCATGTTGTACAATTGCATTTATACGAAATGCTCAGAAAATGCAAATTTATGAAGATGGATAGCAAATCAGCTGTTGCATAGGATTGGTAGTGAAAGTAAAGATTACATGAAACAGGCACGAGAGAGATTTTGGGGTTTATGAAATGTTCTGAATTATGATGATTGTAATATAACTATAAATGTACTAAAATCATTCAATTGTACAATTACAATAGGGAAGATTTATATTATGTAAATTATATTTTAATAAAGCTGTTATAAGATGAGTGATTACAGAGAAGAGAACTGTTTGGTGGGTGGTAGATGAGAGATTAGATACAGGAGATTAGTTAGAAATACATTGCACAAGTCTTGGTAAAAGACTATTAAATGAAAGAGCCATGCATACACCAATGCACAGAGTTAGAAATGGAAATGACCCAAGAGATCTTTGTCTTCCCACACTACTGGATTTTAAATTAAAACTCAGTAAAAGTAAATGAGTTTTCTATTTTCAAACAGCTACTTGTTAGAAGAACCTAAACTAGATCCTAGGTTTGTTGAAATATCCAGTATTCATTATACGGATCATTTACTCAAGAACTGGTAAGAACTCAGCTGAAATTGTTAAAAGCAAAGTTTTCTCTTTAAAAGCAGTATTGCTTTTTAGAACTGTCACAAAAAAGCAACTGCTTCTGTACAAACTGTGTTAGAAGGGGCCTGAGTACATAGTGAGAAAAAAAATAAAACCACCTAAAGGTGTTTTTTTCAGAACTTTTATAAATTTGAATGCATTTTTTCCAAAGGAAACATAATGAATATCAATTTGTCAAAAAAGAACTATTAATAGTGGAAAGTATTCAGAATGTGAGTAATTTCCCTGAAATAATAGGCAAGACTTGAGTCTGGCAATGTTTGCTCCACCTAACAAATTAGGAGTGGAAATTGGCAGGTGCTGGGGGTGGGTGTGGATGAGGGGAATGACATCCACGAGATCAGTCAACTCAGATAATAAAAATTTTGGAACTCAGTTCCATTCACTAATTTTAGAATGACTACTCGATTCATTTATGAACAACAAAGGAAGTGAGGATTCCAAAAGCCGCAATTCCCCTCGGAATAAGATGAGCAAATTTTAGTTTATTTGCTCCAAATTAACAGTGAGTTATTTAATTTTTTTATGTAAGGAAAAAAAAGGTGATCCACATTCAACATCTCTGCAATTTCAAAGTGATATTCTCAGCCTGTGAAGCACGACATGCATGTAAAATCAATCCTAGGGATTTTTATTTTTCCTGTAAAGCAAATGGCATTTTAATAATTAACTAACCATCAAGTGACACCTACTATAATAAAAATACATTTCTTACAAGGAATTCCAAGAGCTTAATATATAGTACTATTCTTATTCTATAAGCACCTATTTTGATGAGGGATGAATGTAGATACCTTGAATGCAATGTTGGCTAATTAAGAGATATTGGATAGAATCACATTTTTACCATAAGTATTCCCTGATTGTAGTGATTGTAAACTCAGTTCCCTAATCCCTTGGCTTCTACAGTAAAAATTCTGTAGGATTAAAATATCTGAAATATAATCCTGGTACTATCAGTTATTTCTGAAACTTCAGATAAATTGTTGAAAATCTTTGAACCTTAGCTCATCTAACTGTAAAATGGGAACATTACATTTGCCATTCCTGTCTCAAAAGATCAGAATCCCTTGAGGCTAGGGTGTGTCCTGTAAAATTTTAGGTGTATTGCTGGACCTCCTTCACTTTGTAACTATACTATGCTGTGGCAGCCAAAGTCCCTGTATTAAGGAATGAGAGAGATAAGAAGGAGGCATAGACCAGGCGCGGTGGCTCATGCCTGCAATCCCAGCACTTTGGGAGGCTGAGGTGGCTGGATCATGAGGTCAGGAGATTGAGACCATCTTGGCCAACATGGAGAAACCCCGTTTCTACTAAAAAAAAAAAATACAAAACTTAGCGAGGCGTGGTGGCATGCACCTATAGTCTCAGCTACTCAGGAGGCTGAGGCAGGAGTATCGCTTGAACCTGGGAGGCGGAGGTTGCAGGTAGCCAAGATCGCACCACTGTACTCCAGTGTGGGTGACAGAGCAAGACTCTTTCTCAAAAAAAAAAAAAAAAAAAAAAAAAGAGGCATACACCTCTGAATTGCCTCAACCTGAATCAACCACCATCATTGTTCCTCACTTCTTATTCCCAGGCAGTCCCAACAAATTGCAAGGGAAGCTGGAAATGTGGAGGAATATTTGATGAATACTAACTGTCATGGCACGGTACTGTTGATAGCTAAAATAATATAATAACCAACATTTATTGAATATTTAGCATATGCAAGACTATATAAGGACCTTACAGCCATTATCTCATATAATCTACTCAACAGTCCTCTCTGAAAAGTACTGCCATGCTTCCATTTAGAACTGAGAAAAGAGGTATAATTACTTTATGTTTTTGCCCAAGGTCACATAGTTGGAAGGTGTTGAATCTGGTAGTCAGATTCAGGTCTATCTAATTCAAAAGTTTTCCCCTAAACCACTGTGTGATGAATTAAAGAGACATGTGAGACAAATTTAATTCTTATGCTGCCAAATTCCGTGTTGTGCTTGTCATTCCTTTAACTTTCACATCATCCTTTGATGACTATCTAGTTCCTACATTCAACTGAACTGGGTCTAGGTTCAATGAATTGTTGTGGAGCTTAGGAATGAGTGATTTATCATTGAAAACTATGACTGGCTTTGCCAGTACACTCATCTGCACTGTCATTGACACATTACCTTACTTGCCCCAATATCCATCAGCCCAAAGCAGATTTTGGCAAGTGCAACCCCTGTTCCCATTGTGGCAGCTGGATCACATCAAGCCTTGTATGCTACAGTGGTGGTGATTTGGAAGGAAGGAACTATACTGACATATGGCATGTTGAAATCAGAAGAAATAATAGAGAAAAAGAGCTGCAAAAGGTGGGAGAGGTGATGCTAAAATCAAGTTATAATCAAAGTTTTTATTTGCCATCAGGTGGATTGTCCATAAACTAAATGCTATTTTTTTCAGGATAATTGTTAGTACACTGAAAGTGATCATACCTTCAGGCAGCAGTTAGTTATATTTCACCTATTTCTTTACTACTTGGTGCTATAGACTCTGATCTTGCCTCCAGGAAACCTGAAAAATTTTAAGAACTGGTAATATTTTTTTTCTTTGAGGAGTGTTTTCAAGGACTAGCAACTTTTAAATGAGAGTGTTATTTCTATTTTTAAAGTTGAGTATTGTTGATGTTGCTTATGTTAATTGAAATAAAATGAGATGATATTTCACTAATATAATGCTTTGTTCTTAATTAAAATCTGGATTTTTAATGAGAGCATTTCAATAACACAATTGAAAACCAAAATGACAGGACAATAGCTATGATTTTGTTAATATGGTATTTACATGTACAACTAAACCTATTTTGATTTCTTGACTAAAATTAGATTGGAATATATCATTTGCCATTTTAACCTTTCCAAATGAATCACTGATTCTATTTTGATTTTTCTGTTAGTACATAACTCACATTGAACCACTAAAATGCTATCATCAGAGATTACAAAACAATGACATATGCTTTAACAATGCTTTTTCATGAAACATCCTGATACGTTGACAGCATCATAATAGAAAAAGCATATTGACTGTGCTATTAAAGGATTTACAGTTCAGAAAGGTAAGCTGTAAATGATTAAAATATTTATTGCTATTACTTAATTGTAAATCCTTTTTACCAAGCATTCAAGGCACAAGGTCCTTTATGTAAATGTTAAGAAAAAGATGGCAAAGCAGTATCAATTCACAGAGCATCTGGCCCATTATAACTTTTCTGACTGGGTCGAGGTCAAGTATTGGATTAAGTTCCACTGTAATGACAATTTTTTCCTACTGGAATACTGATTCTCACCTATCCTAAAAACAAAATGATCCAACCTTGAGAATTCATAATAAATAATTTGATTAACATGTTTATATCCTGCAACAAAATCATTTTAAAAAGGATGCTTTTGTAAAACATTAAAAGTATATTAAACTTGACTGAACAACAGGATCAATTCCTGAACTGTTGTTTCTACATTTACAATGCATTTTAAATACTTTATACTCTTGAAGATATTTGCAGTTAGATGAATATGTTTACTATTGTCAAGCATTAATTTTTGTTTGTCTTCTTTCCCACTTTTGCAAACAGAATGTTATTTCTTTCCCTAGGCTCTGGTTGTAAATTAGCATTGATTGCAAATGACAGGATGTTCCTTTTCTTTCCCTGTACAATTCTTGTCATAAATTTATTGTTTTTAATGGCAAATCAGCTAATTAGAGACAGTGTGGTGTGGAAAATGGAGTTAATCGAATTAGTATTAAAACACTTAGTAATTAATCATTTCTTGGAGTGGCATACTATTCAGAGGTTAAAACTGTTGCCAGAGCTCATTTCTATCTGTACGCTTTCTTAGTATTACCAGAATTTTTCAAAATATATCCTAAGCATGTCCTAAACAGACAAAATTTGCAAGGGAATCATGCACTGATTTAAGACTATATAAGTCTATATAATTCATAATTTTATTAAATATTCCTTAAGGACCTATATTAAAATAACTTTCCTATAAAATGAGTTAACATTGCAATGAAGAATCTGAAATAATAGATTCCTAGGATTGCTCATTTTAAATCGTGAATTTCCCTAGCAACTGGTTAGCTGCTAGGTGAACACCAGCTGCTCTCTCAGTCTCTCTGACTTATTTCTAAGATGACTTTGACCTTTAGATAGTAGACCTTTCAGTGATTTTTTTTCCCATTCATCAAGTTTGCCTGAAAAATTAATAACTAGCTCAAATTTTGTAACTCTTTTTCTCTAATTTGTAAACCAGCCTAGGAAAAGCTGCCTGTTATCTAAGGTGTACAGTCTGTTCTCCTTTAGTATATGGAAAAAAGATTAAATTATAAACAAATTGGATAATTGAGAATAGAAAGTTGGCATGAAGAGGTGTTTATTTAAATTAAATAACTGCTTCTATTATCTTATAGAAAAACTTTGCATTTGGCTGTAAAAGACAAGGAAATAGATTAACATGATTGTATAGAAATTTGGGATCTCATTTTTCATTCATTAATTCATTCAATGAATACACTAGTAGGACGTAATCCTCAACCATATACGAAGATCTAAAACCCCTTTGGACTCTTTTGAAAGTAGACATGTCATTACCCTGGAAGATTCTTTATAAGTAGGCCTGTAATGGAATCCAGACAGCAATACTATTAAGGCTACATAAAGGATGAAATTCTGATAGGCACAGAGTTAAGAATCACTATTCTAGATGCTCTTCTAGGCACCGGAAATACAAAGACCAACAAGGAAAATTTGCTGTAGAGGCTTCCAGTTTTCAACAGTCATGAACCACTAAATAAAATGAGAGTAATGGCCGGGCACGGGGGCTCACACCTGTAATCCCAGCACTTTGGGAGGCCAAGGTGGGGGGATCACCTGAGGTCGGGAGTTTGAGACTAGCCTGACCAAAATGGAGATACTCCATTTCTACTAAAATTACAAAATTAGCTGGATATGGTGGCACATGTCTGTAATCCCAGCTACTTGGGAGGCTGAGGCAGGAGAATCACTTGAACCTATGAGGTGGAGGTTGCTGTGAGTCGAGATCACGCCATTGCACTCCAGCCTGGCCAACAAGAGCAAAACTCAGTCCCCTCCCCACCACCCCCCTAAAAGAAACAGTGATGACCCCCATTACATGTGGCGTAATTAAATCAGACAACTGATAATAGAAATACATTCTATGGCTGAAGAACTTTCTCCCAGTACAATATTTATCATTATTTACTTTTTCATATTCAACTAATATTTATTAAGAGCCTGATATATGCTAGACACTTTCAAATGCTTATTACATGTAATGCTCATGATTACCTTGGAAGGGAGACACCATCAGTACCAGTTGGATAAATGAAAAACTGAGGCTCAGAGAAATTAAGTGGCTTAGCCAAAGTTCCCCAGACAATAAGTGCAGAAGCTAGAATTTGAATTCAGGCCTGTTTGGTTTCCAGTCCAGAAGCTTCCCCACTGTACCACACTGCCTCTCCAACAGTGTAAAGGGACCTCTACAACTGACATAGCACCAAGTCCTGAGCTGCTGCCTCCCAAACTCCTGCCAGGCTGTACCCAATAAGTGAAGCCAGCCACAAGGGAGAGGAATAAGTAAGAAGATCCCAGAGGTGACCTGTGCCTGGCCCTGTCCAAGAGTGCAGTGCAAGCGCTCCCCGATAGGGGTTATTGTTTACAGTTAATATGGAGTGTCAACTTGACTGGCCTGAAGGATGCAAAGTATTGCTCTGGGGTGTGTCTGTGAGAGTGTTGCCAAAGATTAACATTTGAGTCAGTGGACTGGGAAAGGCAGACCCACCCTCAATCTGGGTGGACACCATCTAATCAGCTGCCAGCACAGCCAGAATTAAAGCAGACAGAAGAACGTGGGAAGACTAGACTGGCTGTCTTCTGGCCTCCATCATTCTCCTGTGCTGGATGTTTCCTGCCTTTGAACATTGGACTCCAAGTCCTTCAGCTTTGGGACTCTTGGACCTTCAACCACAGACTGAAGGTTGCAATGTTAGCTTCCCTACTTTTGAGGCTTTGAGACTCGGACTGGCTTCCTGGCTCCTCCACTTGCAGATAGCCTGTTGTGGGACCTCACCTTGTGATTGTGTGAGTCAATTCTCCTAATAAACTCCCTTTTTACACACACACACACACACACATACACACACACACTATATATACACATATATATTTTTAAGTGTGTGTATATATATATATAAACCTTTATATATAAATATATATAGGAATATATATACACAAATATATATATATATAAATATATATATACCTTTAAGTGTGTGTGTGTGTGTGTATATATCTATATAATTCTGTCCCTCTAGAGAACCCTGACTAATACAGTGAGAGAGACACATGTCAGAGAGGGGCCTAGAATGCAATCCAGCATTCTCTTTAATGTTCTCTTTTAGTGAAAGAGTGTGCTGAATTTCTAAGTTTAAAATTCAATTTAAGTACAATTTAAAATTTTTTCCTGAGATCTTCTATTTGATAACACTTTTATAATATACATTTTAATGATATATGATTTTGGTATATTCCTTTTATTGTATACACAAGTATAATGGTATTTATTAGAAATGATAGTAAGAGAAGGGATATCTTCTCAATGACAGCCATGGATTGTAGATTTAGAATCAATATTCCAAACCACATATTTTAAACCTATTAGCCTATGGCATATGGATGGCAGGCCCAGGTTTTTGTCATCAATTTATTGCAAGACAAAAATAGTGAGAGACACAAATAAAACATTCAAAAATTTGTGTTGAATTAATGAGTGACTGAGTGAATAACACCGTAGCTCTAAAGAGATAATCTGGTAGTGCTTCACTTTGACTAAATTGATTTTGATAACCTTTCAGTGAAAGTCAAGGAAAACTTTTAAGTATTATAAAAGGGGTTTTCCGAATTGCTATCCCAAATCCTAAGAGTCATAATGACTAACATAAATACTTTTCTCACCTGTTGAGCAAACTACCTCACCTTTTTAATAATCTCAGTACAGTCAAATGCTATTGTTGCCAAGATAGGACTTTAAATTCTATAAATCTTGGATCCTTCTTTCTCAAATATGTCTAAAACAAGACTCCGAAAATCAAGCAAATGTTGATGAGACAATTACAATGTTGCTTTCCAATTCCTGACTGTTTTTAGAGGACAAATAGCACTGGGAACAAAATTCTGTCAATACTTAACTATGAAGTTCCATGATAAGAACAAAGATGATAGGGAATTTGAGCCAATTTGGATAATTAACTTAAGAATTAAAAATACATTAATATGGCAACAATTGAGAAGATTTATAATATAGTATTAGCTTCTGTGCTGATGTCAGCACATGAGTAAACAACGAAAAATCAAATGCTAATTATCAGTCCTCAGAAAGGAAGTGAGAGAACTGATGTGTCAGAATCAACTTCCAAGAATAAAAATGGCTCACATTTATTAAATGTTGTTTGCATGATCTGAGTCCTGCTCTCAGAACTATATGACACCGATCCTTTAATCTTCTAAACAACTCTTTGAGGCACTTACAGCTATTACTTTTTGTTCTTTTTGTTGTTATGGATGAGGAATGGACAGAAGTGGTAATTGTCAGAGTCAGGACTGGAACCCTAACATTCTAGTTCCAGTGTCTATGATCTTCAACACCTGATAAAAATAAACACAATTTCAAAAAAACCTGTTTTGAAGAATATGTTTCCTAGAAGTTCCTTCACTTGTCTTTTCAGAAATGATAAATGAAACATTTTCGGCTCCATTTAGCTTCCAGAAAATACTGTCATATTTTCAAACCCCTCCTCCTTTTGTTATGACATTGTTTTTCCATTACTGAAAAGCAATCCTAGTCAGCATTCATTTTCTCTCCAGAATAGTGTTAAATCATTAGATCTATTGTTAATAAGAACCCACCTGAAACTAAAATATTTAAGGTACAAATGTGTACAATAGGCTAGCGAATAAACTGCTGTGATCCCATGACTCTGTAAGATGCTTCACAGTTTCAGTAATATCTGTGGCATTGTATTACTTGTGGGAATTATTTTCTACTATGCTGTAAATATATCTGGAAATTATTCCTGTGTTATGGGTTGTCAGTTTAGAGAGAGAACTGGTAAATGAAAGCAGGAGTGTAATGGATCAGGCTATGATTTTCAAAATACAAAAAAAAAAAAAAAAGAATTTAAGAGAATAAACTTCACTTGCCCTAGCTCTCTTTGAATAGTAGAATTTCAATTGTGTTAATAGTCTTGTAATAAAAACCAATGAGAATCTTTACGCTCTTCTCAAGTCTTCTCAGACAGGCTGCTTGACCAAATGAGCTGAATAATCTCTTCCTTTTCCTCAATGGTTTAACCAAGAAAAAAACAACATATGGGCTTACGAGCTTGACACGATGTCTTAAAATTTGAACTTTGATAATTCTAGGCTTTATGCCAAGCCCAGCCTTAGCTGTCCCATAGAGGTAAGATGTGCCATTTACTGATTCAGATGAATTATTTGCCTTTCTACTAACAAGACTGTAAATCTTGAAGAGGTGACATGACTCTGGCATCTCCCAGCTGTAGTCAATAATAACCTTCACCTGCAGGCTCAGTGCAGCCAAATTCCTAAGCACTTTTGAACTGACGATCAGCAACAGCTTTGGCATATGTATCCTACCTCATGTCTCTTCTTTTAGCTAGATTTGTACATTCAGACTTTAGTTTCTGGATTGAGTGCTCCACTGCCCCTCTGGGATGAAACTCATTCATTGACCTCTGGACTGCTTGACTTAACCCCTAAGAGTCATATGACCTTTGCCACTTTGATTTCCTGCTTTCAACACTTCTGGTCTCTTGATTTTGTGTGACCGGCTTAAGCTTCCAGAATAATGAACATGAATGCCTTTGCTCTGATATTTTTAGCCATGTCTCTTATCCACATAATCCTTGGTCACATACGGTATAGCAATCTCTATGTAAATAAAGAGCCTGAATCTGTATTTGATGTTTAACTGCTGTTTTCAAGATTCCTCACTACCTTTTCTCTTGTATTCCACATCTGAGCAAGCTCATGAGAAAACCCACCTTCTGTCCTTTCTGGTGCCAGTGGAAAAATCAAGCCCCGCAAGTCCCAAATAATGCATGGGAACCCTCACCTCAGCCTCATCCCCTCACCACCCTAAAGCCCCAAGCCAGTCTCCCTTCCCTGATTTTTCACGCTATGCTTACACCATCTTGGGAGCCCATCCTGTTCCCTGAAAAGCCTCATTATTCAAATAATGAACCTCTCTTACGTACTTGGTGTGTATGTAATATCACTCGAATTGATATCTGAGCCAAGTTTTGGGGAAGGGTTCATTCTGGTCTTTTGAGTGACTAAAAATATCCTTAATTCTTCTTATATCCTCTCTTAGTCTTTTACTTATCTATACAGCCAGTCCTTGAATAATATGAATTTGTTCAAAGTCATTTTGTTATAACATTGATGAGAAAAAAAAGTAGATTCCTGGCTGGGGACACTGTCTTTGAGGAGCCTGCACATTCTCCCTATGTCTGCGTAGGTTTTTGGGGGGTACTCCAGTTTCCTTCCACATCCCAAAGATGTGCACGTTAGGTTAATTGGCATCTTTGCATTGTCCCAGTGTGAGTGAGTGTGTGTGGGTGTGTGAGTGACTCCACCTGTGACGGAATGGCATCCCTGTCCAAGGTTGGTACTCTCTTTGTGACCTGGGCTGCTGGGATAGGCTGTGCCTACCTGACTCTGAACTGAAACAAATAGGTTGAAAAATGAAAGAATGAATAAATAAAAATTATTCCAAAATAAAAATGTATAAAGTATATAGTAATAATACAAATGCACAACAATATATAATACAGTACCAAAGCACTCAGCGAGTCCTATCTTTTACTGTTTGTTTCTGAACTGCGTAGTGTTACGAGGTGTTCCTTACAATTTTCTCTTCGCAAACATTTATTCCTTGATTCAACCCACCCCCACTACAACTACTATCCCTCACTGATTCACCACAAATTGCGTAAACAGTTATTAATTTACTTATTTTTAAATTTCCTGAAATGTATGTATATGTCATATTTATTTCAATGTTTAGTATTAGATGTGATATATGTCTTTTAATTAGAAGCTTGGGGATGGTTTTGTGAAGAGAAGTATGCCGTAAGAACTTAATTATTGTTTACATAAATTCGTTTATGGTGCAATTGATTTCATATATGCTGTTTCACTTAAGTCACAGTTCCAAAGGAACGATTCATTATGTGAAGTGATTATTTAATGTACTTCTCCGACTTGATTCCTTTTGATACTGACCTTATTTATAAGTGCTTTCAGCAATTTCTTCTGGAACAAGAATGCAGTTCCACCTACCTCCTCACCTTCTTCATGGCCTTTTTTCTCTACCTCCTTATGTTCTCTGAATCCTAGCTCTGCCTGAGAACGCGTCTTCCTCTAATGCACCGACCAATGGAAAATGTTCATTTTGTCAAACCGGCCATCAGTAGTTTCACCTGACTTTCAGGATTCCTATCGTGTATCACAGGTATTATCTCCCACACAAAAACTCTATACTGTATACCATAGTGTTTTGTGTCTGGTTTTGAGTTTCATTCTTTATCCTGGACACACTGTAAATCTAGGGGACAGCCACAATTACAAACAAGATTCATCCAACTAATCAGTTCCCTATCCCTAGACTTCCTCCACTTAGTAGCTTTTATCTATGTCCTACATAATTATCCTCTACCTACACCATTACCTGGATCTTATTTTCAGGCATGAGTGTATCATAATAGAAAATTTAACATCCAGCGACACACACACTGACCACTGAGGCTTGTTATTCCAAGGCTCACATACTCACATCCATTAAACTTTTAAATTAAAGTATTGAGGCCACCAAGCCACTGATCTCTCATTTCTTCTACTTTCGTACTGGAAGCCCAACAAGTGAATAACTATTAATGTTAGTTAATACGAAACAAATAGTTACTGGACACTTCCTTAATTCACCTAGGAAATAAAGTAATAATGAGTAGTATTTTTCAGCTTTCCTCTCTTTTGTTTGATTCCCCTCTTTGTTAGTTTATACTAATTCCAGACAACAAGATTCCTTTCTCTGTCCTTAGCCAGCATCTGACTCTACCAATACCTCTGACCTCATCAGTTCCTGACTCCTCTGGGATCTTGTTCCATCAGTGCCCTAACCCCTAGCTCCTCTGTCTTCAACCTCTTTCTCTAGTCAAACAGCCCTCTCCTCAGCCTGTAAATATCTGAAGCCCTAAATAGCTGGAATCGCTGTACCCTCAAGCTATTATCCTTCTCTCCCAAGCCATTCTAATGCATGATTTTCAACAGTCATCTGCAGTGGCTATGGTCTGTTTTATCACGTCCCTCCTCAGTGAATTTTCAGAATCTACTAAAATTGTTTTTACACACGTCACCAATAGCCTTAATTACTGAATATTAATGGATCTTTCTATTTTCTTCTATCATCTTTACTCTGTATTTAATTTGCCAAGGCCCTCCTTTTGAAATGCTTCATCCTTTTTAATTTTGTGACATCTTTCTCTTCTGCTTAAAGACATTTTTCTGTCTCTTCCATGAGTTTCTCTTCCTCTGTTCTCATTCGGTATGCTTTCTCAAACTTAAGATACCCAATTGCATAGTTTTATGCTAATCATACTTACGCATATTGCTCAAGCTACCTTAAAAACTTACTTCAAATGTTCCTGGATCCCTTCACCTGAATGTTCAATCGCTATATATTGATAATGTCCCAATTTAACTTCCACTTCATCATGTACTATTCATTTGAGTTGGTCACCTTTAGGTAATCTCAAACACTTAGCTATCATTCTCACATCCCCATACTTTCAGCCACCAAATCCAATTATTTATTGAGTCCTAAATACTTATATCAAATTTATATATGAAATAAAGATATATTTTCCATTATTTTTATATGTGAAATAAATACACACGCACACACTAAATGTTTTTTCTGTCTTCATATCAATATCTCTTTCCTTGTAGATGTCTCTAAACTCAAACAGGTTTATGGCACTAACTTCCTAACTAGCCTCTCCGCTTTCATTTTCCACTCCTTAGATCATGTTGGGACTAGGGTTCCATAAATACAAACCCAACTCTGACACTTCTATTTAAAAGTTTCCAGTCACTCCACATTTTCTATGTAATAAAACCAAGTTCTTAGATATGGCTTTCTAGGTATTTTAAAGTTTGAAACTACTTGTGCAGATTTATTTCTTGCTATCCTCCTCTTCACCCTTTATACTCCAGCAGCAATGCATTGCTTGTATTTCCTTTACACCCCTCCACAATATATCACATTACTTTTGCTAACGTTTACCTTTGCCTCGGTGACCCTTTTCTATGCATAGGCCTTCCTCATTAGTCCTCTTTATTCCCCGCCACCTGCCTGGAAAACTTCTACCCTTCCTTATTTTTTAAGACTCAGGTCAGAAGTCACTCTTTCCAATGCATCTGCTCTGACTCTCTGGACTGGCTGATGTGTCCCTCTTCTCTATGTGTTTTGTTAGATGCTATAGCATGTTTTGTACCTGCCTTTACCACTACACTGTGATGTCCTTTAGAGCAAGGGCTATGTCTCATAAATCGCTGTAACTCCAGCACCTAGCAAAGTTCCTGATACACGGCCAATAAACTTTTATTACATAGGGAGTCTTGAAGCCATAAAATGATTCACAGGAGAATTAATGGAGAAGTAACATGGTCCAAGCACTCCTGGAGGAATCAGTGCTCTGTGTGATGCTGGAGAGGTCACTTCACCTTTCTACAGCTCTATTCTCTCAGCTGAGAAAAGACCACCTATATTTTAAGGTTCTTTCCTGCTCCATATTTCCATAAAATACATCTCTTCATGCTGCATTTATGTTTTTCATGTTTTCTATTATAGAATTTTAACAACTCCCTTAAGATATTTCACAGACATTCCACACACAGTTCAGAACCTACTGTGAATTAAGTCATTTACACAGATTAAGTTCCCCAGCAAAGATGAGTAAATGTAAATTGAATAAATAAATACATTTTATTAGAATCTTTTAAAACTTTACTGAAGAAATATAAATTTATGGATAGAAATTTCAGTCAACTAAGAATAAAGCACAATCAAATAGCCATAGTTATTTGGGGGGGTGGGTATGTGGGAGTATAAATAATCCAGATAAGTTATGTGTGCTAAAACCTTATTCATGAAGGCAACATATTTTTGAGAATCTATTAAGTGTTAAGATATTTATTATATGCAGTTATCAGTCTAGTCATCAATAATAATTATATTAAAAGTATCAATTTAGTTGTATTTCAACGCTACTCATACTTTTTCACTCAGTATTTAGGGAACGAACTTTCTTATTCATCACTCTATGTTCCAAGTAGAATGTAAGTTCTGGAAACTTACCAGCAGAGTTAAGATTCTGGTCCTGCTACTTTCTATCTGTGTTGCCCAAGGCACGATATTTGACCTTCCTTTGCCTTAGATTTCTCTCCTAGGAAATGGAGATGAATATACAAGTACCTACACATAGATCAGGTCAGGTATATAAAATGAGTTAATATGTGCAACATAGAAACAAAACCATGTAGAATTAAGTAAGTTACAATTACATGCACATTATGTATGCTACTGAACATAATGTGTCCAACAATGTCCCTGATTTAAATGTTCACTATGTATTTGCTGTATTAACATTAACTTGACAATAACAAAAATCTATTACATAAGCTATATATACAAAAAGTCCAATGAAAGGTTAAAATATGTCTTAATAGGAGGTAAACTGCATTGGAAGTAGTCAAAGCTGAGAAATATTACTGACACTTAAATTTTTCTAAAGATGCATTGGTATTCATTCAACAAACATTTATTAAATACGCAATACATTGTAGATGCTGTGCTAGGTGCTGAAAATAATGGAAACAGAACACATGACTCATGCCTTTATGGACTTTCAGTAGGGAAGACACACATTGTATAACTTTTTGTATTTATAGAATATTAAGATGAAAAAGTTTGATGTCCTACACTTGATCTTAGTCAAAAGTCCGAGAAGCGATGAAAAAGTTTGATGTCCTATAGGAACAAATAAAACATAGATCTAATATGTAAAATAGGAAGAACATTTTGGAGGAAGTAACTCTTCGCCTAAACTGGAAAAGTAAAGAGATATTAATCCATGTTGCAGGATGTGGAAATGAGAAGTGGTAGGACAAGAGAAACAAGTTTATTAGAAGTGGCAAGATGTAGCAAAAAGTGTCCTCACCTAGGGTCAAAACTCTTCCTATGGGCCGGGCGCAGTGGCTCACGCCTGTAATCCCAGAGCTTTGGGAGGTCGAGGCAGGCAGATCACGAGGTCAGGAGATCGAGACCATCCTGGCTGACATTGTGAAACCCTGTCTCTACTAAAAATACAAAAATTAGCCAGGCGTGGTGGCAGGGCGCCTGTAGTCCCAGCTACCCGGGAGGTTGAGGCAGGAGAATGGCGTGAACCCGCGAGGCGGAGCTTGCAGTGAGCCGGGATTGTGCCACTGCACTCCAGCCTAGGCGAGACAGTGAGACTTCATCTCAAAATAATAATAATAATATAACCACTGGAGTTTATGCATCCTCTTGAGTTATGTTTAAATATGTTCATATAGAACATTCTTTGGGGGATTTTTCACATCACTGTATGAGAAAGTTTCCAGGTATGACTAATGCAACAAAATTTTACACAATAGTAACTTCCTAAATATTTACATCAAACTTTAAAACCTTGCTTCATTTAATTGTATCATTTAAATTATATACCTACTAGTGACCTGCATTTGAGTTTCCTCACACAAAAATGGGAAGTAAAGCTGATTGGTGTTTGCAAAGTCACCCAGCTAATGTTGCTAGAAATCAGGTGACCAAACTGTAGATCCTGAAAATATTGTGGTACATAGCCCAAGCTTATTTGTATTGATTAGGGCTCATTTTGCATAGTGAATATGAAGGAGAGTCATTCATTTCATAAATGTTTCATGGATACCTATCGAGCACCAGGCACTGATTTAGGTATTGGGGATAAATCAGTGAACAATGCAAGCAACTGTCCTGTCTTCCCAAAACTTACTTCCTAGATAGGAGAGGCAGAAACAAACAAGATGAATGAGTAAATTATAGTATGTTAGCAGTGGCAAGGGCTAAAAAGACAAATAATTAAGAAAGGAGGATACACAGCATAAATGTGCAGTTTATGAATGAGCTTTCAAAGAAAGCCTCACTGGAATTATAACTTTTAACCAAAGACCCGTAGAAGAGGAGGGATAGAGCCACACTGAGATCTCAGAGAAAGTCTTCCAAGTAAAGGCAATTGTTACACAAAAACCATAGGGCTTGGGGGCTGTGTGGAAAAGCAAGGTAACCAATGTGCCTGGAATGGAAAGAACAAGGGAGACAGTGGTAGGAAAGGTAACAAGTGGTTAGACTTTACAGGACATTAGGCCATGGTAAGAAATTTTGCTTTTAGGTTGAGCGAGATGGGCAGTCACTGCAGGGTTCAGAGCACAAGAAAGGCAAGGTCTGGTTTATATTATAAAAGGATCACCTAGATGGTTATGTTGTAATGGGACTGTTGGCAAAGGCAAATGCAGAAAGGCCAGTTAGGAGTCCATTAAAATAATAGATGATGGTGGATGTGTCCAGTGAAGAGAATAGTGATGAGACAAGATCAAATTCTGATACCTTTTTCAGGTTAGGATGACAGGATATAGAATTCTTTCTGCAGTAGATATGGGTGTAAAAGGAAGACAGGTATCAATGAATACAAGTTTAAATATAACAGGTAATATAACACCCTCATTTATCTACCTGCTAACCTTGTGAGTATGTGCTACTGTTGTTTTGTTATTTTTATTGTTGTTTATCTGTTTATTATATTGCAGAAGTGGTTTGAGAAAGTTGAATAGAAAGAGTAAGAAGAATGAGGGTACTTATTGGGCAGGGAACCTGGTAAAAGTTCAAATAAACTTTAGGAAGAATATCTGTAGCAGACCTGTAATAAAAACATCATTACGGAAGCCAGGATTTTTTTTTTTTTTCACATAGAAAATTGTTACTGTTTTATAGGTAGAAATTAGAGAAAATGGCAGAATTGGGTTCTATTTTCTATAGAACCTGGTTATTTTTAACTAAATCAACAAAAATTATCTCTATACAGCATCCTCTAAGAGCTAATAACAGCTTGGCCATCCTCAACTCTTCTTTGATATGTTATTTGTTTTGAATAGTATTTCATCTGAGTAAAAATTAACAATTGTGTTTCCACAAAAAAGCATGCTTATTAGTCTAAAATTTTCTCCAACTCAGCAGTTGAATCGTTTTGAGAGTAAACACCTTGATGTGACTACTTAGAAAGTGTATTTAAGGGGTAGCAAGAGTAGACAGTAATGCTGAACAATGACACGTATGACTTCGAGGCTAGACTTATGCTGAGGGTTCACCATACTTGTTATTTCACAATGGCTGCCTCAGAAGATGAGCTAACATAACAACCTACTGCCAACGTCATAAACAATTGCCAATTTCACTTTACAGGTGTCACGTGGAATGGCTGAACCAGAAAGAGTGATGATGATAGACCACAACTGAATAGGTATGACTTATGTTGGATTTCCCAAGTTCAAACCTGAAGCTTGCCAGTAATTACTTACATAACCTTGAGGAGACCACTGAGCTTACTTCTTCACTTTAAAACATAAGGAATTAATGTAGATGTCCACTGGAGAATCATGTGACTCAAATGATACGAGGCTTGTGTAAAAAGTTTTAAAACACTGAAACAATATTTGATGTTACTGAACATATTTTCCATTTGAAAGAAGGAAAGGGGGAGAATTTAGCAATTATGTAAATTATTTAGATGATTTAGCAATTACTCAGTACCTTCCTTGGCTTCAGGAATTGCCCACATGCTACTCCATTGAATCTGAACAACAACATAATCTAGCTAGCTAGCTGTCTGTCTGTCTATTATCTGTGTACTTATCAACAACAATCTGTCATGCATCTTTCCCAATGTCATTGCGTATGTCAAAATCAAGATCCAAACTTAGGTCTGTCTTGCTCCCAAACCTGCATAATTCCTATTATACTAAGTCACTCTCTGTCCATTATACACTGTATCAGGGATGGAGGAAATAATAGAGATCATCTAATGAAATGGTTTTCAAATATTTGTTGGCAAAGTCCTGTTGAGAAACTTGATATTTGCTAGAAGTAGGGTTGCCCTTAAAGCAGCAGTGGGAATTCCAAAATTGTTTCTCCACTTGGCTCTCTTCCACTTCTCTCCTTGGGATAGTGAGTACCTTAGAGTTTCAAAAAACATTAATGTAACCCATTCTCCTAACTTTTGTGACTTTTTAAAAAAGCAAAGGCCCAGGGAGTCTAACTGATTTACCCAAGAGCACACATCTTTTTTTTCTTTTTATTGTTTTGTCATTAAAAAAAGAGGCAATGTTCATATGTGAAGAATCTCTATGAATAATATTCCTGTTTCCTATCAAACTGCTGAACCAGTTAAGAGATAACAAATTTATCTTTTTGATTTAAGAGATAAATTTGTTATCTCTTAACTGTCAATCACATAATTGATGGAGCTGCTCATGGCTCACTGTGTGGCAACAAAAGGCTGCTCCCAGAATCAGCACTTACCACGTCACAGGTAAGACTGCTTCTCCCTAGCTCAGAGCCTTTCTCAGTAAACTTTCTACTGGGGCAAAAACAGACCAGAATATAAGCTCCTTGGAGTTCAACTCCTATAGCTGAAGGGGTAGTGGAGTGAGTTCTGTCTACTCAATTACTTCTTCTGTATTAGTTCATTTTCATGCTGCTGATAAAGACATGCCCAAGACTGGGCAATCTACAAAACAAAGAGGTTGAATGGACTTATAGTTCTGTATGACTGGGGAGACCTCGCAATCATGGTGGAAGGAAAAAGGCATGTCTCACATGGTGGCAGATGAGAAAAGAGAGCTTTTGCAGAGAAACTCCCATTTTAAAAACCATTAGATCTCGTGAGACTTATTCACTGTCATGACAACAACACGGGAAACACCTGTTCCCATGATTCAATTAATTCCCACAACATGTGGGAATTAGGGGAGGTACAAGATGAGATTTGAGTGGGGAAATAGAGCCAAATTGTGTCATCCCCCTAACTCACCAGATCACTCTTCCATTCCTAGGAGTCGTGAGTGTCCAGTGTTGTGTTAATGTAAGACACTTGTTATGAAATGAAACATCAGGAAAATGGGCGTAGTGACACCACATAATGGAATAATGCAGGTGATGAGAACTACACATTATAACATAGAGTTTTATTTTGTTTTAACATCTGGTTTTTACTTCTGATTTGTTTATTGTGCTATTAAGTATTATGGATATATGGCTTCATAATTTGCAGATGAACTTACTTGTTTCCAAAATGGATGTTATTGTAGAGAGTTACTATGTGAGGTGAAAGTATATCTTAAATACTAATTTTCTCTATCAACTTGAAGAAGCAAAGTCAGAGGGATTGTCAGGTCTTCAAAACAGGAAACATCCAAAGGACAGGGAGAATGTTGGGATATCCGAATCAATGAGACCATGCAGGACTTGTGAGAATCAAATAAAGAGACTGTGGAACAATAAAGATAAATTTGACACTTACCCTCTAGGTATTATTAAACAGCTGTTGCAGATCCTATGTAAGATTCTAGTATACCTTGAATTTATGATTACGATGGAATTACTAGATCTGCTTTTTAAATAACTATTCAGCTCAACTCACAAACAAGCTTAATATTTGGGAGCATCAATTAAGAAAAAAACATTTGTGGAAAAGTCAACACACTCCAGTAGATAAGAAAGGCATCAGATTATTAAAATATCTAGATCTCATTTCAATAGTTAGGCATTCAAAATAAGTTAAAATTATTTTAGTATAATAAAAATAAATATATATTCTAGTTTTAATCCCCCAAAAGAAAAATTACATATTCCTTTCCATTATTCTCATTTTCCCTCTAAATCCCAGATCTAATTTCTGTAGCTGGGATATAGATCACTTTGGTGAAAGACCTGTGGCTTTCACCACTCATGTGGCTGTTGCCACTAACTTCAAGTCATTCTCCAATTCTCAGTTTCAATATCACTTCTGCAAATAACTCTATTATTAATTTCAAATGAGAATTAGTTTCCCTGTTGTGTTCCCTCACATCATCCTAATATTCTTTCCAAAGCAGTGATTACTAAGATTGGAATGGGGGCAGGATATGTAGAGATATAGGTCAAGAGATCTAGAGCAGCAAATATATAAAATGAACAAATTTAAAAATATAATGTACAGAATGAGGAATATAGTCAGTAACAGTGTATTGTATTCAGTAATTTTGCTAAATGAGCAAGTTATACCTGCTCTTGACAAAGGGGAGAAAATGGGTAGCTATGTAAGAATATAAATATGTTAATTTGTTTCACTCTAGTACTCATTGATATATATATATATATACATTTTTATAAATATATATACATTTAAAACATTGTATATATTAAATATGCACAGTACAATTTACTAGAAAAATATTTTTCTGCCCATTTTCATAACATTTCTATCCTTCTAATTTGTTCCTTTAGTTAGTCAAAAATATTTATTGAGTGTCTATTACATGTCATACATTTTTCTAGGACCTTAATATACAACGATAAACAGGATAGACTAAATTCCTGTTCTTATGGAGTGTACATTCTAGTGGGTACTCCAAGTAGTCAAAAATTTGAGACACTTTTTTTTTATAATCCACTGATATTTGCTAAACTTCTGTAACAGTTATTGATGTACTGTAGGTGCTAATAAATATTTATTGAAGAAATAAATCAAAATTATAAGAAATAAATAAATATATCAGACATTGACAAAAGCTATGCAAAAAATTAGTATTGGGTGAAGGAATTGATAGTCAGTGACCTATCCTAGATTAATTGTTCATGGAAGTCCTCTCTGAGGACTTGGAATTCAACTTGAGAATAACAGAAAAAGTCAATCTTCTGTACTACTGCCCAGAAGCAACCATTCTCTGAGAAACCCAAGCAACAGTGAAAGGCTTGCAGATTAAGACACCACAAAGAGACAGACAGGGAAGACGAAAAGAGGGGATAGAAAAGAATTAAAAGGAATTAAAGTAAAGAAAAGGGGACAGAAGGTAAGAGAAGAAAACAGAGTCACTAAGGCAAACCATAGTACCAGGCATGAGTGAAGATGCTTTTGGAAATAGACATTCTAGTCATAACTGTCACTCCACCTGAATTCCTCCTGACCAATAAAATTGCGAGCAAGAATAACATGGCTGTTTTATGTTATTATGTGCTGGAGTTGTTCCACAATCACAGATTACTGAAGCATGTATCTTTCACAATCTCTGCAGCATCCACAGAGCTTAGTTACTGATCCATACTGAATGAGAAAAAAAAGTAGAAAGGATGATTAAAGTGAACAAGTATTAATCACGAGCTGTATGATATTTGGTATGCTCTCTCTTTGAGCGTCAATCCAATCTGAGTGAGGAAGCATTCAGTCTCTCAGTCACATATGATAGCGTTGGGCTTTTCATCGATGCCCTTGGTATTGTAGTAGATAGTAGTACACCATTATGGTATGATAGTTTATATATTCTATTTTACAGTATTACAGTCTTACCAGTCAGTGTCACATCTAATTGTCATTAATGGCATCTTATAATATTTTAAGATGCCATTTTAAGATGGCATATAAGATGCCATTAGATCCTATATTCATAAGGAACAATTAGGTGCGCCATTATACTCAAAATAAAAAATCCTGGTTTTTTTCAATTTTTGTATTATTAGTCTTCATTGACACATAATAATTGTACACATCTATAGGGCATAGTGTGATATTCTGATACATGTATACAATTTGCAATGATCAAATCAGGGTTTTTAGCACATTTATTACCTCAAACATTTATGATTTCTATGTGTTGGAAACATTCAGAATTTTCTTCTCCAGCTATTTGAAAATATACAGTAAAATATTTTAACTATAGCCACTCTACAATGCTATAGAATAATGAAACTTATTCCACTTACCTAGCTGTAATTTCATATTCATTAACCAACCTTTACCTATCCCCTTATCTCCCTATTCTTCCCAGCCTCTAGTAACCACTATCCTACTCTTTGCTTTTATAAAATAATATTTAGGTTCCATATATGAGGGAGAACAAGCAGTATTTGTCTTTCTGTGCCTGGCTTATTTTACCCAACATAGTGTCCTTTATGATCATGCATGTTGCCACAAATGACAGAATTTTATTTATTTATATGGTCAAATATTATTCTATTGTGGATATATACCACATTTTCTTTATGAATTAATCTGGTGATGAACACATAGGTTGATTTCATATATTGGCTGTTGTGAATGATGCTACAATAAAAATGAGTGTGCAGGTATCTCTTGGATAAACTGATTTTTGTTTTTTTACTTTGGACATACACTCAGCAGTGGGAATCCTGGATCTTCACGGTAGTTCTATATTTGGTTTTTTATAAACCTCCATACTGTTTTCTATAATAGCTGCACTAACATTTCCACCTACAATGTATGTCCTCTTTTCTCTGAAACCTTGCCAGCATTGTTTTTGTCTTTTTGAAATGTTTTGAAAGTGGAAACAGTGACACAACCACCACAAATCATATTAGCACATGAAACAGGGACATCCATGAGTAAAGCTGTAGGATGAAACATTAGCCATTTCTATGCTGGGTATCTTTCTCTCTGCAAAGCTTCATTACACTCACTTCATGGTATTTTGAAGTCATTGCTTTATAGGGCCTCTTATGCTGAGTTACTTGCTGTATCCCATTTTACTAATTTTTGAACTACTTTATGTGAAGAAGGCTGCCATAATAAAACTCAAGCCAACCTCTTCCAATGCTGAGAAGAGATGAACACTAGCAGATATGGATGAATGTCAGGACCTCATGGTCTCACAGGTTGTTCCTTAAGAATGATTTTTTCCTTTGGAAATCAATACCACTCAAGCTTCAAGTGCTGCTATTTTTCTGAGAACCAAACGTGGACTTGTGACCATTCTTTTACTGTTTGTAAATATGGCCAGTACAATGCTGAAGGAGGTAGACAAGACTTTGCTAATGGTTCAGAAATGGCAAAAGATAAATAGCCCAAGAAAATATCAAGATAAATGTAACTTCACTTCATGATACATGCAGTAACTTACTTACTTGGACCCTGGAGAACTTTCTCCACCCAGCAACAGTGGTTATATAGTCATACCTTAAAGTGTGTTAAAAATCATACCCAAGAGAATAAGACCCAGAGGTCCTTGGTTAAACCCTTGTAGTAGGTAGAATTATGGCCTTGAAAGATGCTGATGTCCTAATATCCAGCATTTCTGAAAATTTCACTCTACATGACAATGGGGAATTAAGGTTGCCAGATAGAATTAAGCTTACTAATCAGTTGACTTTAAGATAAAAAAGATTATCCTACATTATCTGAGTAGGCCCAATGTACTCATAAGAATTCCTTGAAACAGAAGAGGGAGGTAGAATGAGAAGGCAGAGTCAGAAAGTGATTTGAAAAAGCTGTGGAGCTGTATTTGAAATTAGAAAGAGTGGCCATAATATAAGGAATGCAACTAATCTCTTGAAGTTGGAAAAGGCAAGAAACAGAATATCCCTTACCACCTTCACAAGAAATGCAGCCTGCTGACACTTTGGTTTTAGCCCAATGAGACCCCTTTTGGACATCTTACCTCTAAAACTGTATGACAATAAATTTGTGATGCTTTGGAACACTATGTTTTAATCTGTTACATTAGCCACAGGAAATGAATGTAGCCTCCAAATCTTTTGTTAATGATTAATACCAGAAATATTAAACTCTCTTGAAAGAGAAGGCTCTCCAACAGGGGATTAAAGTTATACTCTAAAAATCCACACCAGAATGCAATAAAATAAATATAATTCTAAACAAGATAACGACAGCAACCTAATATGATTTTCCCCCTTTAAATTACTTACCATTTCATCTATTCTGACAGAATTTTCTCAAAAATAATTGATCATTTAAAACAAAAATAATAATAAAAATTATTTAGATTTATTGTATAGGTCCTAGAAATCTGGCTTTCCTCCCTTCTGGTATGGAAATAGGGTTTACTAGGGGAAATTTACAAACTTCTTCAACTAAAGTAAAAACTTAATTTGTCCTATGATATTGTAAGGTACCCATAGCTTAAAATACACACAAACACACATTTATGAGATATACATTAAATATGAAATATTTTATATTTAATGATATTTGTTACATTTTAAATATTTGATTATTTTAATTATATATGTATACATTATGCTTCTCTATATCCATCATTATGCTTCACCACCTCGAAACAATCAAAATTCTTATCTCATTCCAATGTTAATGAGCTCAGATTGACTGCCATTTCATGTCTGCCTCTCTAGAGTCTAATGATGTACCTGCCATATAATTCCTGCTCCATAATTATTGTTGGCTTAATTGACATTAAATACTGTTGAATTGGCTCATAGCACTTTACAATTTATAACAGGTCTGAGACAGAGCTTTTATAGACCAGAAACTCTTTTCAGATAATTTAGGCATTGTGAGTACAGCTAGGTGAAGTAGGACTTACATATTTACCATATTAAAATGCTTGGACAATAAAAGACAATAACCAAAGGAAGAAAATATCTGTCAGCAAAGTTTTAAGAACAAGAATGATTTATCTTGGAATATATTAAAATGGATTTGCAATAAGACTACTTTGAACATTTGGTTATTTTAAACTGGTTTTCATTTCTTTTCATTTATTTGCAATGTGTTCTAGAATAACTTTTCATTCGTATTTTATTTCTAGAATTATAAAATGTAAATTAGTTTAATCAGTACACTCAATGGACTAATTAGTTATAGATACTTTCAGGACATTTAAAACTAAAAATACTACAACTAAAAAAGTGAATATGCTATAAATGATATTCAAGGACTGTTATTAAAGGAAATAAAAGCTCTTTAAATAAACAGACTCTTTGGCAGTTGCATACACATGGGTTTCATCTTAAATTACTATTTGGTTTAACCGAATTAAGTTTTCCAAGTAAAATAATGACTTGGCTGATATAATGCCCCCCAAGTTCTCATTTGCTATTTTCAGTCCTTGAACATTTCAAGGTCTACAAGTCTTACAGGAATCTGACATCAAAATATTGTATGGCCAACAGCAGGTAAAGGTGGCCTGGGAAACATAGAGCAATTTGACTCATATCTATACATAACACTGTGGCTTTAAACATTTGCATAAATTTAATAAAGCCAAATTATTTCGGATTAAACATTTCTTACTTTATCTACTGGTTGCTTCTCCACTTTGTAACTCTAGGTCCCACACATAATGAGATAAAAGTAGGACCAAAATATTTCAGAAAGAGAGAATTTATTATCTGTGCTCATAACCAGTCCATGAACAACACAATTAAAGAATGCACTAGTAGGGAAAAGTGTTGGCCCTTTTTTTTTTTTTCTGAAGTTGCAGCTGTCCAACATTCAGTCACTCACAATCACACACAGCAGGATGCAAACAGCTGGGGCTCAAGGCAGAAGGCACCAGATTTACCCACACAGAAGCCACCATTTAAGCAAAATAGGTGACCTGAAGATATTTGCAGTGGTTGAGATCTGGGAATGCAATTAGAAGATGTGGAACCATGTCTGCTACAAAAGTGGCAGTGAAATGTGAAATGAAACTGATAACTAATGCCATTGGAAAGTACTCATGCTGCTATTCATAATATTTTTCTTAAAAATGCACAGCATATTAGTAGAAAGGCATTAAATTGGGATTCTGTGTATTGGTGTGTGTCTTGGCTCTTGGCTTTTGGCTCTATCACTTAGTAATTCGGGTAGGTATTTAAACTTCTCTGAGTCTCATGAGAACACTGAAAACTAATTCTCAGAGTTGGGTTTTTTCAAAATCTGGAAATATTTTCTAATTATAGCAGTGACCTAAGAAGCACAGCTGGTTTTCAATGGATATTTTGCCATTAAAAATTGAATAAACCTGCTGGGCTAGAGGGAGGTAAGAAGACATGTTATTTTGGCTCTACTTTTTGCCCTGTCTCAGAGACTGGAGAACGGTGTACTCCTTTTGAGAGGGATAGAGTACAGTATTCTTTCTTTCCATCAATATCTTTCTTTCTAAGATTATTTAGTGACTTCCATTTCAAAACAACCACCACCATTGGGGTAGGAAGAAAAATTAACGCAAAGAACTAGAATTGGCTCATTGCATTCTTGAAATGTGCATTTCAAGAAAAAAATAGTGAAGCAAAGGCCAAAAGTATTCTAGAAGTGGTGCGAGCTGTGGCTCACATTGTTGAAATTTATATTCCTATGTATTACATAGTGAGAAAATGGTTCCAGTTTTTATTCAGCAGGGCTGATTTAAATAAATTTATTATTGATGATGAATATGGGATTATTGTTGCATTTGGCATTTTCTGCAGCTGTAAATCTGAAAAACAGATTCTACTCAAAAACCCATCAGAAAGTGAGAAAAGCTGAGGAAAAATCCTATGCTGTATCTCCCAGTCTGCGTGTAAAGTGTATTTCAAATGCCAGCATGCCTACAGATCACCTGTGGATCCAGCTAAAATACAGACTGTGGGACACAGCCCAGCTCCTAGCAAGCTCCCAAGCCTTTGCTGTTGAGGACTATATCTTGAGTAGCAAGACAGTAAACTGCACTAAATTAGATAAACTCTGCTTAGAATAAATACACAGAAAACGAAAAAGAGAGTGCATGGCCAAAAGATATGATAGGATAAACGACATAATACATGAAAAATACCTAACTTACTTCAGGAAATAAAGATAGGAAGTTAAGAAGGAAGAAAATTAAAGAAGAAAGAAAGAAAGGAAGGAAAGAAACAACAGAAGAAAGTACAGGAAATCACATTTAAAAGACCAGTAAAAACTATGCTTGAGAAGAGAGAGAGAGAGAAAAAAAAAAAAGACAATCCGAGGGATGGGGGCGGTGGGGAAGACAATCCAAGGGAAAAGCACTCCCTAAGGAGTGTTTCATTAAAGATTAGAAGTAGTTAAGATTCTAATTCTATGTAGTTGAACCTGCGTGGGTTCAAAATCCAGCTCAGTCACTAGTTACTGTATGACTTTGGCCAATTACTCAACCTTTCTGGGCTTCCATTTCTTTGCCCAAATAAAGGGGATAAGAATAGCAATTTCTCAATCTGGTGTTCTGGGAAGTTAAGAAAGATTCTTGGAGACATTTAAAATAGGAACTGGAACATTAATTCTATCTGCAACTCCTTTGCTCATAACATTCAATGGTTTCCCATATCCCTCAGTGAACAAAGCAAAGTCCCTTGAACGGCTTCCAGAATCCTACGTGATCAAGCCCACTGCTATTTCTCCAAACATTCCCCTACTACACTTGTTCTTGCTCACTCACAAACATCTAAGATATCTAAATTTACAGTCCTAATGTCCTGTCACCAATGGCACTCTGTATCTATGATACCTTAATGTATAGACAACTTAACATATACTATGCGTGTCCTTGTTGATCATCTGTCTCCCTTTCACTAGAATATAAATTATGTGAGGTTGGGATATTAACTATGTGGGTCCTGCTATACGTCTGGTACCTAAATAGTACCTGGGGCTCAATATATATTTGTTCAATGAATACATTATCTGCATAAAATCAGTATCAAATTTAAAATAAGATAAAACTAAATTTCATGACACATGAACACACATACACATACACACACACCCCCTCCCCCTCAACACACAAACAATCTACCATTTCGACCTAACACATGCCTCTCATCTTACTATTAGGCTGGTTCAAAAGTAGTGGCCAAAACCGTAATTACGTTTTGCACCAATCTAATAGATTTTTTATATACATTATTTCATTTAATTAAAGCAGCAGTACTGAGAGAGAGTTTTTAGTTCCCATTTTTCAGGTTGTCACTAATTCGTAGAATTGGGCCTGTGTGTTTCCAGCACACTCTGCTCATCATTAGGCCTTGCTTGATAAATGCATTAGTCCTTGATCTAAAAATGATGTAACATATCCCTTCTATAAATTTAGTCCAACTCAAACAAATATCATCCACTTATCTTAATATGTACCCCTTGCCTAATTGTTGGCATTGTTTGGTCAGCAGAGATCCTAAACTGACATTGTGTCCTCCGGTTATACCTTCACAAATTTACTTTCATTGAAAATACCTGAACAATTGCAAAATTAAAAAAGCACTGGCTTATTTTACAATTGTTTAGATATCATGTACTTACTTTAAAAAAAAAAAAAAAAGAACATTGTAAAACAGGAATTGACATTTTCATGTGAAGTATCTAAGAGTAATGGTTTGGTAGAAAGACATTTAACTGTGATCCATTTTTTTTCCAGTTTATTAAAACTCTTGGCGTCCTCACTCTGATTTCATTTTGGCCTTGTTCACTGACATGACAGGTCTAATGATCACGTGTTGGTATTCCAAGAGCCTCCTGTTTAACAGAAGACTGCTGTTTCTCGGGAATACTCCAGTCACCTCCCATTCACTGACCTTTCCCCTCAAAACATTTATCACCAGTGACACTGACTGATGAGCAGCATGATCTGCTGACCTCCAATTTATTAATGTTGATGGTCTTGACACTCTTCCTAGTCTCCCAGGCTCCACACAGCTGCCTAATATCATCAGTGGATCCTTACTTCCCAGAAATACTTTCCATTTCCTCACTCTATGACACGTATTACTTGTTCTCCTTCAAGCATGACCTGTCACTTTTTTTTCACCTACTGCTCTTCAAAATCTTCAGACTCCCACCCCACTGACTTTTCTAGGTCATTCGTTTAGTTACATATTGTTTGTCCCTCTTAAGGGGTCATTTTCTAGAAAAGGGATGCTCTTTTTGGTAGAATATCTCATCAACCAGGTGAGAAAGTCTACATCCATTATGAAGCGAAAATTAACCTAATTGGAGCCTACACATCTTTCGTTTATGATAACTGTGTTCATGCCTTCACTTAATAATGGCTACTATTATTAATCCCATGTCTGTTTCTTATAAGATTTAGCAAGTCATGGTGCTAATAAATATATTGTTCGTGTAAACAATAATAACTACCATTTATTGTTTGCTATTTCAAAAAATAGAATAAATGAAGAAAGGAATAAATAATATTAATATTTATAATAATAAAAAGCCTTTCTTGAACACTTACCTCATGTCAGAAACTGTCATTAGTACAGGAAGTTATTATCTTACTTAATCATACCATCAGTACTGTGAGGCAAATGATATTACCACCCTTATTTGGAAAACAAGGAAACTGAGACACAGTGAACCTTTCCACAATCACATGGCTGGTCACTGACAGAAAAATAATTTAGTTAGGTGATTCAATAACTATTTTGAATTAACTAGCTTCATCTGACAAATCTCTTTCATAAAGAAAAATAGTAATGACAATGATGATGATGATAAAGCAATATAAATAATAAAACTAATATATCTTGTGCTAGGCAATGTTCTTTATACTGTATATACAGAATCTTGCTTTTTTTAATTCTTAAAAACATTGGGGTGGTTATTATCATCCCTATTTTATAGATTAGGCGATTGAAAATTAGAGAGGTGAAGTATTTTTCTCAAGACAATTGGAGTAATTCTAGACTGATCCATTTGCCACCTGAATGCTTCCTTTGGTGCCATGTGGGTGTCTAGAACATAAATCTTTTCATTAAGGAAAACCTTTACTAGTAGTTGTAGCCGATGGGCAGTTCTATCAAAGTAGAACTGCAGGTAGAAAAACATTTTCCTCATCTTTCCCTTAAATTCATTTTCCTCATCTTCCTCTTAAATAGACTTTAGGGTTTTATTTTCAACTCTTATTTTAGGTTCTCGGGGTACATGTGCAAATGTGTTACAAAGGTATATTGCATGAGGTTTGGAGTATGCTTGAACCCATTACCTAGGATGTGAGAATAGTACTCAATAGGAAATTTTTTTTTTTTACCCCTTCCTTCCCTCTCCCCACTCTTTTTTCCCCAGTGGCCATTGTTCCCATCTTTATATTCATGAGTATCTACTGTTTAGCTCCCACTTCTAAATTAGAACAGGTCCTATTTGGTTTTCTGATTCTGCTTTGGGGTTGCTTTAGGATAATGACCTCCAGCTGCTTCCAAGTTACTGCAAAGGACATGATTGTTCTTTTTTTATGACTGTGTCATATTTCATGGTGTATATGACTACATTTTCTTTATTCAATCCATTCTTCCAAAAAGACACATGGACCTGTAAGTTCATCACAGCAGTATTGACAATAGATTTCCTGATAGCAAGTGGTTTGTGTTACCTGTCAATGTAACCCATATATTTCCTCATTAAATAGCTGTTGAATTAAATGGACTAAAGGAAAGGAAGCTTAGAAGGTGGAGTGCATAGACCTGGTTTCTAGGGACAGATAGTAAACCAGCCAGGACTTTGTGCCCTGTTGTGTTCTGATGCTTTTTTCCATGATCACCCTGTCATGAATTTACAGGTGGGGAATTAAAGAAATGGAAAATATGTTTGTATTTTTCGATGGTTATTAGAAATCAGAATGTAACCTCTTAATTGACATTCCAGTTTTTATTCCTTTATTACTAATTTTATTGAACATGACATTTCTCCCTTATTCATAAAATATTCATCATTTTCATCTCTACTTTGTCTCCTTCAAAATGCTTTCTCCTCATTAGTCATAATAATGCATTCACTTATTTGCAGAAAAATTGCTGTATTTATGTTAAAGTCTTAGAGAACAATAATTCTTAGATGTGTTGCCTAATTTTGAAAGGACATTTTTTCCTTAAATATTTGTCTATTTACAGTGAATGAAATAAATGAGTTTTTCAAGTATTCCAAAGAGACTTTTGCTCACTTGTTACCACTTGTGATCATATTGTGAACCAGTCACTCTGATTGCTTTACATTACTCAAGAGAATTAACCATATCTGCAACCATGTTTTCATAGAAGAAAGATGTACAATATGTGTTTTATATCATCTTTATCTATTGTAAAGTGTAAATGCTTTGACTGAAATAAATCTTCAAAATAAAACAAAGGGAGTATAAAGAAATAGATGTAGTCATAAAAACATAAATCCATGAATTAGAAGAAATAGCATAATGAATAAATACAAATTGAGGCTGATGACTTCAACAAAATTTTTAAAATATTTATACATGCTGCAACATGGATAAAATCTCAAAAACATTAAGCTAAGTAAAAGAGGGCAGTCACAAAGGACCACAACTTGCATGATTCCATTTATAGTAATTTTCCATATCAAAAAGTATGTCAGTAATTGCATGGTGCTAGAGGTGGGAATAAGGATTGGCTGAAAATGGTATGAGGGGTTATGGGTACTGGGGTTATGGGAAAGTTCTAAATGGTATGAGGGGTTATGGGAACTGGGCTTATGGGAAAGTTCCAAAACTGGATTTTGGTGAAAATTAAACAACTCAGTAAATACACTAAAAGAAATGCTGAAATGTACACTTAAAATGTGAAATTTTCACAATTGTGTATCTAAATAAAGTTGTTTTTTAAAAGCCTAAAATATGTTAAGAATAGAAATCTTCCAGTATTTAAATGTAATTATATAAAAATATATTTACCAAACCTCACTTTTTCCATGATCACCCTTTCATGAATTTACAGAAGGAAAAATAAGGAAATGAAAAATATGTTTGTATGGTATTTTTCAATGGTTATTATAGATCAGAATGTAAACTCTAAACTGACATTGAAGTTTTTATTTATTTACTATTAATCTGCAATTCATTATTAAACATGACATTTATCCTTTATACATAAAGGGTACATTTTTCCTCAGTTTTCCAGGAAGCATTACTATATTTATTTCTGTTTTTAATATGTAATTGCTTGCCTTGATCTTTTTATTTTACAGTCATTACAATCAATTGCATCATCTAACAGCAACAGTTTTATAAGTCTTGTTAACATTTCACATTTCATTCTTCCTTAAAAATTGCCTGAATAATTAATCCATACATTTGGTTAAGCAATCTCATTAATCCATGCTGCACTTACAGCAGCATGGATTCAGTATTTGATTTTCCCAATTGTATGTCCATATCTTGATATTCTCTCAGGGACAATTTGACTTCACATGTAGCTTTTACCAGTAGAATGGTATCGATTAACAATTATTCTAAATCACATAAAGAACGTTTGAATTAAATGTTAGTGTGCCTCTAGAGATAATACAACATAGAACACAAACGTGTCTTCTCTACAGTCACTGGATAGTTATCTGGCACTGTATGTATCAGGTGTCAGGGATGCTATAATAGCTAATGTTCTTAGTACTCTATGAGAGTAAGTAGTCCAACTGAGGAGGCAAACATACACATAGGAAAGTATAATACAGGTGAAAATTGGTACGTTTAGGATTCTTTCTGGGAGATTTAGGTGTTGACATTTTAGTCAGGCTTAGCCAAGATATGGGGTCAAGGAGGCCTCTGCTGATAATGTCTTACCTACACTAAGTAGTGAAGAGTGCTTAGGAGTTAGTTAGGTGAGAAGGGGTGGGGACATTAATCCAAGTTGAGAAAAGCTGCATTTCGAGAAACTAGGCAGAATAGGAGCTCGACATCAGTAGGTCTGACTGACTGGAGCAGAATAGGGAAGAGTTTGTGTGTGGAGATTGCCAAGAAAAGGATACTATTATTCAGTTTCTATTGGGCCATGTCCAGGGACAATAACAGACCATGAAGAGAAAGGTAAAAGATACGTAAGAAAATGACTCATTGGATTAATCTGGATCAATATTTCACCAAATTTGTGAAGCAAAATATTACTCTCACTTTAACTTAATATGTTTTCACAGCTTTTTGCATACGAGGATGGTAAAAAATCACAAGTATCTGGAATGATTTATCTACTTTTTATTTATACTTAGCATAAGAGGACAAGAAAGTATCTGTCTTAGAACGTAAGAATAGACATATAGTAGAAATGTTTAAAAATCAATCCTGATTAATTTAATTACTCAACAAATATTTGAGTTTTCATTATGTAGTAGATACTGGGCTAACATGAATACTCAGTGGTGGACAATGTAGATTTGTTTCCCATTTTCTTAGAACTCATGGTCTAGTCTGTCAGAAAAAAAAAAAAGAGCTTAGACAGATAATGTGTGCATCAGACCCCAGCAGGCAATTTCTCCCCAAGGGATGGGAAAGTTTCCTAGCAGGAAAGCAAAATGCTCACGAATTGCAGTGCTCAGCTACTATGCAAGGTAACATGAATGCATGAGGCAATCCAGGTGCCAATATACTTTAACTGCAATAAAGATTAATTATCTTGTAGTAATACTGCTGTTTGAAATATCATACATGCCAAATAAAAAGTCAGATCAAAGCATGATCATTACTTGAAAAATAAATCCACTCGTATAATGGAGGATTATGAGGGAGACCTTTGAGAGACTATCACAGAGGCTCCAGGACCCCCTCCATGACTCCATCATTGAGATTACCGAACAGAAGTATATAGAGGCCTCAAAACTCACAAGGATAGTAAATAATTACCACATTAATCAAAGGAAAAAAAGTGGAGTAGAGGAAATATGTTTATATTATTTATCAGCGTAAAAAGGCAACTGAGAAAACAATTAGATAAAAATAACCATCTATCCTGGATAATTAGGAATACAAGTACAAAACAGACAAACAAAATACTTTATACATTAAGAGGTTCAAAACAAAATAGCGTTTATAATAATAAGTGGAGAGCCAGGCACGGTGGCTCATGCCTATAATCCTAGCACTTTGGGAGGCCACGGCAGGTGATCACTTGAGGTCAGGAGTTCGAGACCAGTCTGGCCAACATGGTGAAACCCCGTCTCTACTAAAAATACAAAAATTAGCCAGGCGTTGTGGTGGGTGCCTGTAAACCCAGCTACTCAGAAGGCTGAAGCAGGAGAATTGCTTGAACTCGGGAGGTGGAGGTTGCAGTGACCCGAGATCACGCCACTGCACTCTAGCCTGGGCAACAGAGCAAAATTCCATCTCAAAAATAAAATAATAATAATAATGATAATAAGTGGAGAAAATCTAATAGTAAAAACAGTGACCTGGTTAGACCAGTATGGCAGATACTATGAGATATTACACCACAGTTGAAACACTCCTGCTCCAATTGCCTTTATCATAGCTGGGATGTTAGCAAAGTTTCTGTAGGAGCCTAATCCTCTTAAGTTCTATCAGCTTTCTTCTCCTGCTTTCTTCTCCTGAGACTGTTGGATTTTACTTGTTTTGTTGTTTTCATAATGTCAGTAGCATTTGCCCTGCACTTCTTTCTCATTTTGAATACTGCATGTGCCGTGTGTCCTTATCTAAATTCCTGTTACATAAATATGTTAAATTCCTATTTATTCGTGATTAATAATGACTTATCTGCCCAGAGAGAATTACATCCTAAAGTGTATTACAGTCTTATGCTTGACACGGGAGTACTTTAGGCAGCGGGGAGTAAAAGGAGGGAGACTTCTGGAGGTTGGCTCTACTTATGAAACCTGTAATCACCATAGCATACAAGTGGTTTTGTACAAAACTGTCCACACACCCTTCCCTTTCTGATCATCTTTATGTCTTTATTTAGTAGATGAAAGAAGTAAGGCTCAGAGGTTTAGTGAAGCTGAGTGACTGATTTTGGCAGTCTGCTTTCAGTTAATGTTTCTCTGCCCTACTGCGTGAGGCCTTCCTATTATTTTGAAAGCATTTCTGATTCCACCTTACTCTTCATATATGGTTCTCAGTGTTGCTGGCACCAATCTGTTTACTGTCATTCAGATTTTCTCTCTTGTTCTGCTGCTTTGACTGCCAGGGACAAGGTCTATCTCCAGACAATTCCAGTTCTAATGTTCTAGATCTGAAGTCAAATTTCTCATATTTACATGTGTTACCGATAGAAAGAAATATTCAAAAGGAAATATGAATCATTCTTTAAATGGAAAATCATGCAGTTTATATATTGCTTGGGGTTAGTCTAATTTAATTCAAGTCTGAGTCAATAACTTGTATTTTCCAGAAAATGACAAATAGCGCAATAAAATCATGGCCATGAATTCCACCAACATTTTAAATAATTTTAATGTCAAATTATAGTTCACTGATTCTCTAACATTTATTTCATGTATAAACTGCTGCACTTAAAATTACTATGATTTCTAAATGAGAATTGTATCAACATTTTGATAAAGTAAAAGACATAAAATACTGTCTCAAAGTCTAACCACTGATACCAGTAAAGACAGAGATTAGTTTTTAAACAAATAAGTCCTTGTGGAGTGGCTGAGATTGTTTTTCTTGGGGAAAAGAAAGAGGAGGAGGAGAAAGAGAAGAGGAAGGAGAAGAGGAGTAGAAGGAGAAAAGGAAGAAGAAAAAGAAGAAGGAGAAGGAGGAAGAGGAGAACTCTGTGTGTGTGTGTGTGTGTGTGTGTGTGTGTGTGTGTGTGTAGAAAGAGACAACAATAAGATCATGAAAGTTTAAGTAATCATTGATTTTATTTGGAATACCTGTGTTTACCTAAGTCCTACTTTGTCTTTTGCAGTAAGATTATTAATTTTTTAAGGTTTAAGGTTAAAATCAACTGTCTCCTTGTACCTTTCACTACCATTGTGAAGTGTACCCTCATATAAATGATTTAGTGATTGCTTTCACGTCCATGTCTGCCTGTATTGATTAACCTTCAAGATGGAGGCTATTGTGTGTATGGCAGGCATTACCAGTGGTCACTGGAGATATTTCTCCTTCTGGGTTCATAAAAGGATTACACATCCCTAGTCCTGTTAAGTTAGGACTGGTTATGGGATTATTTTAGCCAGTAAGTTGAACGTGGAGATGGCATATGTTATTTCTGGGCCAGAGTATTTAATCTCAAGAGGGAGCTTTGTCTTCCGCTGCTGTGGATGTCATGGATAGTAATGTAGGGATGGAACAGATATCTGGATGTCCGTAACTGAGTATGACATGCAGATTCCCTACATTTAAAAAGAGCAATCTACATTTAAAAAGAGCAAGAGCAAGACAAAAGTTTTTATTTTATTATTTTGTGGGTTTTTTTTTTTTGCTTTGTATATTTAAATAATTTTTTATTGTTTAGGTTATTCTAACAGATAATGGATCATATTTATTTTTGATTCCACCATAATACAATACTTACCTCAATGCTTACATATGTTCAACATTCAAGAGACATTTGGAATGGAGGATTATTTCTCACATTTTGTCATTGCTTGTTTATTAATTGGTTATATGACATACTAAATCCTAGGGAAGTTGTTTCTTCAATTTTAAGAAGATTATCAACATTCAAAGGATAAGGATTTCTTTAGAATGTCACAAAGTATGTGTTCATTTCTTTTGATGTAGGCACGTGGAATTCTTAGACTGGATAAGAATGTTACCTACGCATTTATTAATATATTTTTCACGTCACCTTATCTCAAAGTGCACCCAATGCTTCAAGTTTTGTAGTAGAATCCAGAATTGTGACATTCTTTTCAGAAATTGAAAATGAAAAATGAGCTTTATTTCCAATCAAAATACTCTTAAATGTTCATAGCATTTATTAGATGTTAAAATATTCCACAATAAAATTCAACCTAATTTAACAAAACACAGCAAAGGCTTTACTCCAATTTTTTAAAATTATGATTTGCTTTAAGGGGTAATTATATTGAGGCTAAGAAAAACTCCATTCATGTGCATAAAAATGCAGGATGCATATGTGTACTTAAAAATAATCTTGATGAATTCTGGTAATCAAATACTCAAATGAGACCTCCATATGTTACATGTGGGAGGTAAGATCTCTCTCACTGCAACATTGTGTATGATCACCAAATTCACAATCCCATAGGGATAATATTTATTATCATAAAATGTACTATAGCATTTGAAATCTGAGGTTAAACATTTTACTGCAAGGTTTATGAGGAGACTGTGAATCTCAAGTGAATTCATTGCATGAGAAAAGTGAATTTATTATCAAGGGCATGAAAAGAATCAGTCTTCTGAATGCTTAATACACTCTGTTAAAACATGTTATTCCAAAATCCACAATGCAACATGTGTCTAGTGTCTAAATTACAGTCCTTTTAAGGTCTTGACAAAAAAGGTAAATAATTCACATGTATTTATCATTAAAAAATATCCAAGAATAGCCAATGTTACAATACTGATTTTTCTAAGCTATTTGGTAAGAATGGAATTGAATGCAGTCTAATGTAAAGGGCTTGCTTTTCAATGTGCATCACATACAAAGTGGTCAAAAATCTTAAAATATCACAATAAATGCTGGGTGCGGTGGCTCACACCTGTAATCCCAGCACTTTGGGAGGCCAAGACAGGCAGATCACGAGGTCAAGAGATCGAGACCATCCTGGCCAATATGGTGAAACCCCGTCTCTACTAAAAATAGAAAAAGTAGGCGGATGTGGTGGTGTGCACCTGTAGTCCCAGCTACTTGGGAGGCTGAGGCAGAAGAATCACTTGAACCCAGAAGGCAGAGGTTGCAGTGAGCCAAGATCATGCCACTGCACTCCATCTCAAAAAAAAAAAAAAAAAAAAAAAAAATCACAATAAAGTGATGAGTGGAGTTGATAATTTGTTAAAATATCTTGGAGTATAAAACATACATTCTTCATGGTTAGCAAATATTGATTGAGTTACTACGTGATGTGCTAGATTTCTAAAAATATAACTGTCTTCAAACGTCACTACAGCAAAGGTCAGTGAATTGGCAATATCATGAGATCTTTGATGGAATCTAATTAGCACCAAGTTCAGATTCTGAAAACATTTTGTTAGACTGACAAGAGATTAGAAAGAAAACAGATGATACTTGAGAAAGGTCCTTTCTCCCCTATTATATATGTATAATTTCCATTACAGATAATTAGAACTTCATACATGGAACAGTGAAAAAATAGAGCAGAACATATTTTCTTTCTTGAAAAGCACTATTTCAGCAGCAATGGAACAGACTGGTGAGGTCAGGAGGGTCCCGGAGCTAGACGGTGTTTGCGAAGCCAGGGAACAGGTTTTAGTGTGAAAGAAATTCCCCATGGCCAAATGATGGAAACATAAGGAAATTATTCTGATGAATATGAAACATGTTAAGCATTATTTACTCTCATCATAAAATAGTATATCCAGCTTTTGTTTTGCCACATGTAGCTTTTGGGGCCTACTTTTTTTTTTTTTCCTTTTTTTTTTTTTTGGACAAATAACAAATGGGAAAACAAGTTGGATTTAGGAAAGCCCTGGGGATGGCATAAGGTAAAATGGCCACCCAAGCTGTGAGCTTGCCATTGAATTAATGCTGCTACCGAGTAAATGAAAGTCCGAAGATGACAGGAACACCCACTCCCCCCCAAAAAAAACTGAATATGGAAATTTGCAAACAGGTTTTAAGGCAATTCTATTTTGGCCCCTGAGCTAGAACCAGGTATACCTTTTTTCCTTCAGAAACTCTGGTATCTTTCAACAAAGAGGTTGCATGAAATGAAAGCAGATGGCAACACATTTAGGAAACAGTTAGGACGGTGCCCATCCTTTTCTGATTTATGTGACCCACCCATACAGGACTAGCTTACAAACTGTTCTTATCTCTGTAAGAGGAGTCATGATAGTCAGTTGTAGTAATCATTTCACATGGCTTCCTCCCACTTTATACAGTGATCTTCCTTCCAGGAAGAAGCTGTATGTTCTCTTTGAATCCCCGGAACCGGATTCAATAATGAATGTATCATACATTACCATCTTGTGTTAATTCATCAAAATGGATTAAAATATATTTAATCAGTTGATTGCAGGATTTTGACAATAATCCAAATATAGGGAATGTTACAGTGTCATGTATCCTAAGTGCTTTTACACTTTCCACCATTTTGGTCCAAAGAAGGGGAAAGATTTACTAAATGAGAAATGAGTATAAACAGAGAAGACTTAAAAAAAAGAAGCAAACAAATTATCATAAACAAAGGATGATATTTTTACTAGGGCCATTTTTCTACTAAAATTCTGCTCAAAGCCATGATATACCGACAAAAAACGTGTAGACAAGAAACAAAACCTTTTCCAAAATACTGGGAGCAAACGCCACATGGTGACTGTGAAATTAGTGGGGGGGAAAAAAAAATCACAGAAAAACATAATGGCCAGAATAAAGTTCGTACTGGAAGTTCTGCAAGGGCAATCAGCATGGCACCTATCTAATGTGGTCAAGATAGTCAAAAAGAAATAAAAGATAACCAGGTAACTAAAAATTGGGAGTGTTCTGAAGAACAGAAGACTTCAGACTTTTCTGGTAGGGCATGTAATAGAAGGAAAAAATCAAAAGCAAAATCAGAGGATACCATAGCCTATTTTACATACTGAATTTCAGAGCAACAAATTTTACACAGTGTGAAGGTCCACAAACAGGACTTCTGTAAAGAATACATATACATCTAACATTAGTTAGAAATGGGTATAGAAAGATTTGAGAAATAAGAATAGAAGGTCCCCGCATTAAAAAGTACAGAGACAGAAAGGTCTAGAAGCTAAAAACTAAGAGTAGATAATGTAATGCCAGGGTTAAGCAGAAACTCTGCATCTGAAAACAAAGGGTGACCACGAGGCAAAGTATATCAAATAACACACATAGGAGAGGCAGATGAATGTATGTGGGCCACCCTGACATCCAGGTGCATTATTCTGGAGAGAGATTATGTTTGCCTAAGTTAGTGTTTTTGTCATTTTGTTTTGTTCGGCTGCTTTTTCTTCCAATTCCACAGTGCTAGAGAGTACTCCATAGAGAGAAAAGTATGACAAAAGCTGATACTAGAACACACTGATTCCAGAAGTAATAAAGCCTAACGAGTAAAAAAGAGTGTTGTGAGGGAGAACATCAAACTATTGAGGATAGAACATCTAATTTTGCTTTTCTGCAATCCCAGCTATCTTCGGGAAAGGAATTTCTTTTTTTATAACTCATACAATCAAGAAGATGGGAAGATGGGAGAGTAGACACAATAACAATAGCTTAGAAGCTGGAAAACAGGTGGATGCATGGTAAATGACTTCTGAATGAGTACTAACTGGCAGTACCACATTCCTTTGACTATGGGAGTGGGGGTAAGGAAGGAAGCATCTAAAATAGAGAGAGTCAAAGAGATAGCTGAAGGTGTTGGAGAAGTAGTTAAAGTTATTACATATCAATTATAGAGCTGGCCATAAATCTGAGATACTGTAATCAAAGAAAAGCAGAGACACTAGGCTAAAACATTAATTACATATCTCGCAAATTTTTATTTATCAGAAAGGCCTAAAGGACTTTATCCACTGTAAGCACACATTTTGCACATTACTTTCCCTGGTTTAGTGATCTGTTTTACTAACACTAAAAATTAAAACTCAATTTAGATTTCATCAGCAAATAGAGCTACTGTAGTCTGCAGCCAGATAAAATAAGAGCATTCAGAAAGAAGACCAAGTGTCTGACTTGTGAAGGAAGTGCCCTTGGATGGTTTATGTTGGACAAACACATAGCCATATCCTTAGTGGCATTAATCTCCCAAATATTGCATCAACATCAAACCATGAGCAATCAGCCGCATTTGAGAGAAAAGATGTCTATCATGTGTTTTAGAACCTTTTTCATCTAAGAATTATAAAGTTCTAACACTTGAAAATGTACCTTTGGCAACTTGGATTCATTATGTACAAATCTTCATTCCCTGGCAGTATTTTATACATGAAGTGTCACCACTTTCACAGTCCCTCCTAGTTAGAACATCTCCTCCTCACTGCATTACCCAAACATTGGGGAATTTACATGCAGAGAAAGCAGAAATCAGCCGAAGGTCCTGGCACTTATAAAATGCAAATGAAAGGGAATCATAAAATATACCCTTATTTCTCCAGGGAGCTATGCTTTGGCTAGAAAGGGGAAATGTCATGGTTGTTGAGATTTTGCTCCACTGTAAATGTTAAATTATTAACACATGATTAGGGAAATTTTTAAGTGAATGTATTAAAACTTATTTTAGATGCAGATTTCAGTTTGGTAAGGCTATGAAAAACAAGGGTGTATCCATTTATATTTTGCAATTTTTAACTCATTTTCTCCTGAAATTCATTAATTGCACAGAAGTTTCAAAAAGAAAAGTTAGATTTCTGACCTCAATTTTCCTGGGGTTAATGTAGCCAAGTAAAGAAGTAAAGCAGGATAATGCTTTGAAATGTCATCCAAAGTATTTTCTTTTTTCTGTTTTTAATGTTATGTTTCCTCCATGGAATTATCTTGCAATTAAGACTAGGCCAAGGGGATTAGGTTTACTGCTACAGATAAGAGGCAGGAAGACACTGCCTAGGATAAAAAACAAAAAAAAAGAAACGGAATAAGAAAAGTCAGTGCTCAGCTTTGAACTTCAAACTAAATGCCCCAGGTTTAGTTCTCTGGAAGCAGATGTTGAGACAGAGTTTAGCATGTGATAAATTTATTAGAGATTCACACCTGTAGAGAAAAGTGAGAGGAAGCAGGGTCAGGCAAAGGGAAAAGTGGAATTGCCATGAGGCCAGTGGGCCTACCGTTCCCTGAGTGGTTTTATGGAGGCTAAGCTGCTGCTGAAAGCGGAGGTGAGGCTACAAATTACTTCCCTGAAAGACGATCCAGCAGTGCAAGTCTGAGTGTATACACTAGATTTTTATAAAACGTCAATTGCAAGTTTCCAGTCATGCTGTCAAAAGAAAGATTTCTTGGACATCCTATAACTGAGTGTTTACATATCAATGGCCAAAACTTAGAGAATTAATCTCAGAGTAAGCTAAAGTGCTAGGAGGAATGTGAGCTCAAAGTGAAGAAATTTACCACACCAATTAGTCTTTCAAAACTGCTAAGGACAGCTGAGGTTGGGAAGAGAGAAAGGAGAGAGAATATGACCATGATCTTCTCATGCCAAAAAACTCAGTTTTGGAGAATCTCCCAGAATTTCAGTGCTGGTTCTTTGTTTCCTGACTGTGGCCTGGAGATTCTGGAAGACTCTAGGAGAATTCTGCTTCCTATTGCCTGGAAATAGTAGTGACAGTGGCTGGAGAAACCTAAGATCTGGGTCTGAGGGCTTCCTCACCGAGAGGTACACACACTTCAGCATTTGTGGTGACATCAGGTAAGATTTCTTTATTCCAAGAGTTAGGAATTTGAAATTTTACAAAAAAAAAAAAAAAAAAATTGTGGTGAGGGAGGGCATCCCTGTCTTGCGCCAGTTTTCAAAGGGAATGCTTCTAGTTTTCGCCCATTCAGTATGATATTGGCTATGGGTTTGTCATAAATAGATCTTACTATTTTGAGATACGTCCCATCAACACCTAGTTTATTGAGTGTTTTTAGCTTGAAGGACTGTTGAATTTTGTCGGAGGCCTTTTCTGCATCTATTGAGATAATCATGTGTTTTTTGTCTTTGGTTCTGTTTATATGATGGATTACGGTTATTGATTTGTGTATGTTGAACCAGCCTTGCATCCCAGGGATGGAGCCAACTTGATCGTGGTGGATAAGCTTTTTGGTGTGCTGCTGGATTCAGTTTGCCAGTATTTGGCCCTCTCTCACCACTCCTATTCAACATAGCGTTGGAAGTTCTGGCCAGGTCAATCAGGCAGGAGAAAGAAATAAAGGGTATTCAATTAGAAAAAGAGGAAATCAAATTGTCCCTGTTTGAAGATAACATGATTGTATAGTTAGAAACCCCTTCGTCTCAGCCCCAAATCTCCTTAAGCTGATAATCAACTTCAGCAAAGTCTTAGGATACAAAATCAATGAGCAAAAATCACAAGCATTCCTATACACCAATAACAGAAAAACAGAGAGTCAAATCATGAGTGAACTCCCATTCACAACTGCTTCAAGGGGAATAAAATACCTAGGAATCCAACTTACAAGCGATGTGAAGGACCTCTTCAAGGAGAACTACAAAC
The DNA here is from genome assembly GCF_043159975.1 of Macaca nemestrina. Lineage (NCBI taxonomy): Eukaryota > Metazoa > Chordata > Mammalia > Primates > Cercopithecidae > Macaca > Macaca nemestrina. The sequence continues at coordinate 178,168,221 of NC_092127.1, read as the reverse complement.
CACTGCTCAACAAAATAAAAGAGGACACAAACAAATGGAATAACATTCCATGCTCATAGATAGGAAGAATCAATATTGTGAAAATGGCCATACTGCCCAAGGTAATTTATACATTCAATGCCATCCCCAACAAGCTACCAATGACTTTCTTCACAGAATTGGCAAAAAACTACTTTAAAGTTCATATGGAACCAAAAAAGAGCCTGCATTGCCAAGACAATCCTAAGCCAAAAGAACAAAGATGGAGGCATCACACTACCTGACTTCAAACTATACTACAAGGCTGTAGTAACCAAAACAGCATGGTCCTGGTACCAAGACAGAGATATAGACCAATGGAACAGAACAGAGTCCTCAGAAGTAATACTACACATCTACAACCATCTGATCTTTGACAAACCTGACAAAAACAAGAAATGGGGAAAGGATTCCCTATTTAATAAATGGTGCTGGGAAAACTGGCTAGCCATATGTAGAAAACTGAAACTGGATCCCTTCCTTACACCTTATACAAAAATTAATTCAAGATGGATTAAAGACTTAAATGTTAGACCTAAAACCATAAAAACCCTAGAAGAAAACCTAGGTAATACCATTCAGGACATAGGCATGGGCAAGAACTTCATCACTAAAACACCAAAAGCAATGGCAAAAAAGCCAAAATTGACAAATGGGATCTAATTAAACTAAAGAAATTCTGCACAGCAAAAAAAAATTACCATCAGAGTGAACAGGCAACCTACAGAATGGGAGAAAATTTTTACAATCTACCCATCTGACAAAGGGGCAATATCCAGAATCTACAAAGAACTCAAACAAATTTACAAGAAAAAAACAAACAGCCCCATAAAAAAGTGGCAAAGGATATGGACAGACATTTCTCAAAAGAAGACATTTATGCAGCCAACAGACACATGAAAAAATGTTCACTATCACTGGCCATCAGAGAAATGCAAATCAAAACCACAATGAGATACCATCTCACACCAGTTAGAATGGCAATCATTAAAAAGTCAGGAAACAACAGGTGCTGGAGAGGATGTGGAGAAACAGGAACACTTTTACATTGTTGGTGAGATTGTAAACTAGTTCAGCCATTGTGGAAGACAGTGTGGTGATTCTTCAAGGATCTAGAACTAGAAATACCATTTGACCCAGCCATCCCATTACTGGGTATATACCCAAAGGATTATAAGTCATGCTGCTACAAAGACACATGCACACGTATGTTTATTGTGACACTATTCACAATAGCAAAGACTTGGAACCAACTGAAATGTTCATCAATTATAGACTGGATTAAGAAAATGTGGCACATATACACCATGGAATACTTTGTAGCCACAAAAAAGGATGAGTGAGTTCATGTCCTTTGTAAGGACATGGATGAAGCTAGAAACCATCATTCTGAGCAAACTATCGCAAGGACAGAAAACAAAACACTGCATGTTCTCACTCATAGGTGGGAATTGAACAATGAGAACACTTGGACACAGGGTGGGGAACATCAAACACCGGGGCCTGTTATGGGGTGGGGGGCTGGGGGAGGGATAGCATTAGGAGATAAGCCTAATATAAATGACGAGTTATTGGGTGCAACACATCAACATGGCATAGGTATACATATGTAACAAACCTGCACGTTATGCACATGTACCCTGGAACTTAAAGTATAATAAAAAAATGTGGATTTAAATAGACTTAGGGGTCAGAGGAAGGTCAATGACTTATAGGAGGTAAAACTCATAGTTCTCAAGTTTACATATGAACACAATTGCTAAATGATCAAATGAGTTTCTATCCCTTAGCAAGTACAGTTACCAGAACTCTCTACAACCAAAAGGACATAGTTATGAAATCTAGACCCAGATAGAAAACAAAGGACTCACGGAGAATAGAAGCTGAGGTCCAGAGATAAAGGATAATGACACAGCACAATGACCAGATGACATTCCCACAATACTATAAGGATACTCAAACACACAGAACTGATACTCCTACCACATCTCCACACTTAGAAACCATCGTGGGGACAGGACAAGAGAAAGTGGGATGGCACAGGAGGACTCTTGAGAAAAACAAATTCAGAAAGATATAAAATTAGTTAAAATGGGATGATATAAGATTCACTAAAACAATGCTAAAATTATATTAGTCAAATGTTTTTAACAGAGTCAAAGATAGATTTGGACTCCCCAAAATGCTAGCCATTAGTTACATGTGGTTAGTTAAATTAATTAATTGATTAAAATTAACTTGAAGTCATATTAAAACAAAGTTAAATAAAATTAAAATTAAATAAAATTAAAAATGCAGCTTCCCTTTTGTTGTATTAACATTTCTTAGCTTAACAGTCACATATGCTAGGGGCTTCCATATTGAATAATTTAAATAGAGAACATTATCTCCATCACAATATGTTCTATTGGACAGTACTACAAGATAAATATGAAATTAATTATCTAAAAATATTTATTTTTCACATTTTGAACATTTTAATTTAATGTGTATCTTTTAATCATGCAACATGAAGCAACACTTCTTCAACCTGTTTGGAGTGAGAAATAAAATTTAAAAAATTATTTTTGAAACTAGTTTCATCACTCTTTATGAAAATACCATACTCAGGCTCACTACAACTCTTTTGCTTTCAACAACTTGCATGCTATTCCAAATATCAAGCATCTGAAAAAGTCATAGATGAATTTGTCTTTTCATGATTATCTCCACAGCAGAATAAATGTTCCATAAAGTTATCTATTATTTCTCTAATATTTAAGACAAGAGTGATCAAATGTGTATCAGAAGGCTTCCACTTAGCACAGGATATTTTTGAGGGCCCTCCACATTGTAGGAGGCACTATTACTTCATTCCATTTCATGACTAAATATATTCTATGGTAATGATATACTACACTTTGTTAATTTATTCATTTGTTGATGGATATAGATATTTTGGTTGTTTCTTCCTTTTGGCTATTGAAAATAGTGCCTCTATGAATATTTGTGAGCAAGTATTTGAATACCACTTTTCAATTTGGGGGTTATATAAATAGGAGTTAGATGGTTGGGCCATCCAATCATTCTGTGTTTAATTTTTGGAGGAATCACCAAACTGTTCTCACAGTTGTTATATCATTTTATATTGCTATAATTAATGTAAGATGGTTCCTTTTCTCCACATCCTCACAAACTCTTACAAGTATTGTCTGTTTTTGTTTTGTTTTTACATATTAGCCATTCTAATGGGTATAAAGTAGTTTTGATTTGCATTTCCCTGATTACTGATAATGTTGAGCATCTTTTTCATATGCCTATTGGCCATTCGTATATCTTGTTCAGAGGAACGTCTACTTAGGTCTATTTATTTTTATTTATTCTTTTTTTTTTTTTGAGACAGAGTCTTGCTCTGTCTCCCAGGCTGGAGTGCAATGGCTTGATCTCGGCTCACTACAAGCTCCGCCTCCTGGGTTCACGCCATTCTCCTGACTCAGCCTCCCGAGTAGATGGGACCACAGGTGCGGGTCACCACGCCCGGCTAATTTTTTGTATTTTTAGTAGAGACGGGGTTTCACCGTGTTAGCCAGAATGGTCTCAATCTCCTGACCTTGTGATCCGCCAGCCTCAGCCTCCCAAAGTGCTGCGATTATAGGCATGAGCCACCACGCCCGGCATGTCTACTTAGGTCTAAAGGATGCACTTAACATGTGGGAAAATGGGCACTTAATAACTTTTAAAAATGCCTGTGGTTATATACCAATAGATATCATTATCAAATATTAATCCTTATCACCAACAAGGCACATATATCGAGATTTGCAATTATTATTTTATTCTCTTTTAATAATAACAATCAAAATGTTGTTATGTCTGTTGATATGGTCTGAATGTTTTTGTCCCCCTAAAATTTTTATGTTGAAATCCTAATCCCAACAGTGTTGCATTAGTGCCCTCATGGGATTAGTGCCCTTTTAAAAGAAGTCTGAGAGAGCTTCCACAGCAAAAAGTTCCCTACTATAATTAGGATCTGCTCCAGATAGGACATATACAAACAAATTGATCTTGGACTTCCCAGTCTTTCCAAATTTTCCATTATCTTTGTCTCAATATTCTTTCCATAGATATTGGCTCTTTGGCATCACTTTTTAAGGTTGTGCTTCAAGAAAGTGTTGTGATGACAGAGCAGACAATATAAATGGACTTTCACTGTCCAATTCTAGAGAAATCTGAATGAAAATGAAAAAATAATGGAAATAATGGATTACACAGTATATGTGTGTAGAGAGAAAAAGAAGGAAGGAAGGAAGGAAGGAAGGAGAAAAAGAACGAATGAACGAACGAACGAACGAAAGGAAAGAAAGAAAGCAAGAAAGAAAGAAAGAAAGAAAGAAAAAGAAAGAAAGAAAGAGAAAGAGAAAAGAAAGAAAAAGGAGGGAGGGAGGGAGGAAGGAGGAGGGAGAAAGGAAGAATGGGGAAGGAAGGAAGAAAGGGAGGAAGGAAGGAAGGTTAGTTTTCTTTATAGTGATATGTCAACCAATAAATGCAGAAGTAATGGTGGTATTAGAACAGTAATAACAGAGATCGATACTTAAACTAGTGGTAGAAGTTTGATCAAGATTAGGATACTTACATCATTTCAATGTACTTTTCCACAAATCCCTTTTCCCTCACACATGGCAATAATAGTAATTTAAAATGAACAAACCTGACAAACATTACTTTATTAAAGACATCAAAGTTAACATCAGAAATGGGCCAAGCCTATACCATGTGCCTTTTTATATGTTGCACTAAGAAGGACACAGTAAAAGCATCTGATAGTCATAATTCATTAATATGCATAATCTGAATCTCATCATTAGGAAATAACAAACTCAAACTAAGGAACATTCTACAGAAAAACTGGTTTGTACTCTTCAAAATTGTTACTTTCATATAAGACAAGAAAGTCAAAAGACTATTCTAAAGAAAGTGATCAAACAGACATGAAAAACCTGAAATACATCATTCTAGATTGGTTCCTTGGCTGTGAAAAAACATGTCTATAAAGGATATTATTAGGATAATTAGTAAAATTTTACTATCAAGTATGGATTAAAAATGTGCTATATCAAAATTAAATGTCTTGATTTTGATATTTGTTTCATAGTTATATGAGTATGGCCTTATTCTTAGAAAAAGCACACTTTACTATTTTTGGATCAAAATGGCAATCATGTATACAGTTCATTCTGAAATGGTTCCAATCTATGTACATTGGGCTAATTGTGAATTTTAAAAGTTTACTTTGGTCTCAACTCCACAAATGTTGCCTTCATTCATGTGAATCATATTACCCACCTTCACATTGTATCTTACCTCTTTGTGGACAATTTTCTGATCACTCAATGCCCCTAGTAAATATTCTAAGAAAAACTTTTTCATTATAAAGTGATTGATGTGCCACAGAGGTAAATCAAAAACTGTATGTATTGAAGCCAAACATATGGCAACCACCTGAAAACTTGGTCAAGAAAATAATCACTAGTTTGACTACTGCTATAATAACTTTAAATCTATTAGTATTACCTTCTGGCCTTTAAAAATAACGAAGGTTGGAGAAACTCTACAGTAAATATTTTGATGGTTTCTCACACAACTTTATAACCCTCTTCTGTTTATAACTTCAAAGAAACTGTTTTTGGACTTTGTGATGTTTTCAATATTTTATCAGTTGTAAATGAAATTCAGCTTTTCTATTGAAATTGCTAAGAAGCTAGACTACAGATCTTTCAAAGTGGTATTTATTAAGTTCTTTAAGTACTATGCATTACTAAAGGTTTGATTTAAAAGTATAATATAAAAAGTGAGAGTTAAATGATAGACTCATTGGGGATCAGAATTTTTGTTGTTACATTGTTGTGGAAAATGCGTAATAAGTTAAAAAAAAGTCTACTCAATATAATGTTGATTTATTAAGACATATGCTATAAGACATGGTATAATACTTAACAAATATGTTAATTAATCACCACCTATATAATAAGCAAAGAGTTACAATGCTGATACTCTTGGATAATCATAATTTCATATTCAAACAGCTTATTAAAAACACACAGTTAAATAGGGAAGAAAAGAGTATGCTGAGCAGAGGGTTCAGTGAGAGCACACTACTACGCCGGGCACGGTGGCTCATGCCTGTAATCCCAGCACTTTGGGAGGCCGAGGTGGGCAGATCTTGAGGTCAGGAGTTCGAGGCCACCCTGGCCAATATGGTAAAACACCGTATCTACTAAAAATACAAAACTTGGCCGGGCATAGTGCCGCACACCTGTAGTCTCAGCTACTCGTGAAGCTGAGGCAGAGGAATCGCTTGAACCTTGGAAGCAGAGATTGCAGTGAGTCGAGATGCGCCACTGCACTCCAGCCTGGGCAGCAGAGCAAGACTGCATCTACGAAAGAAAAGAAAAGAAAAAAGAAGAGAAGAGAAGAGAAAGAGAAAGAGAAAGAGAAAGAGAAAGAGAAAGAGAAAGAGAAAGAGAAAGAGGGAGGGAGGGAGGGAGGAAGGAAAGAAGGAAAGAAGGAAGGAAGGAAGGAAGGAAGGAAGGAAGGAAGGAAGGAAGGAAGGCAGGCCGGCCGGCCGGCCGGCCGGCAGGCAGGCAGGCAGGCAGGCAGGCAGGCAAGCCAGCCCCAAGTATGGCAGGTGAGAGAAATGGAACTAATGGAACTAACTGACCTGTTACACACTGGGGCTTTCTAAGTAGTTCAGCCTGGCTGAACACAAGATTGTACTGCAAGCCCTGAAGGAAGATGAACTGCTTTATCCTGTCCTTAAAGTTAGCCCCATTATCTATCATGAAATTCCAAATTTTAAGAAAATTAGGCAAATTGGAAAATATGTACAGAGCACCGTTCCTTTATTTTCATAAAAGTGTTACTACATTAGGAGAAAGAAAATAAACCACATTTCTGTTCATCACATAAATCATGCAATTTTTCATACCTTTCAAGTTTGGGAAAATATAACATGTGGTTCTCTAAGTGCTTTTCTTTCTTAATTTTTAAACTCTGACATTTTATCACAGAAATTAAATCCTTATGCTCCTCATTCTTTTCCACTTAACACATCAAAAAGTGGCTCTACATAAGATATTTGACGTTCAGCATAAATTTTATTCTTTATTCTTCTTTAACATAGAAAGTTATATTTGCCAGTGGTAAACAACTCAAAATATTCAACTTCAGGTTGAATTGATAAAGTAGTATAAGCTTGTGTGCCTGCATGTGGATGCTACTTGTGGGAAAACAGATGTCTACTCTGTTCTAAAAGCTATATTGACATGATAACAAGTGAATTGAAGAGGAGAAAAAAGAAATAATATACATACATTCTGCAGAAACAAAAATAGCCATCCTTGTAAGGAAGTCAAGATAATAATGAGTTCACAGGACACATAAATAATAGATTGATTGTATAATTCTATTATCTCCAGTAGTTCAGTTGCATTCATTGGTATTAAATATTTTATAAATTAAGCTTTCAGGAAAAATAACACCTAATATTATGAAAAACAATGCCATTTTAATACATATTACCTGTTTCTTAATTTTGAAATCATCTGGAGAAGAGCAATTATTTCCATTATACAGATGAGATATTTAAGGCACTGAAAGATTAAGTGACTTTCCGAGTTGCACAACTGTAATTAATCAACTGAGACAGGGTTCATACCCAGATATCCTGGTTTCTAAAGCATAGGATTTTTTTCCCTTATACTTTCTCATTCTCATTGGCTTGTGAAACTCTATTATCTTCTAATTAATTTAAAGGAATAAATTGTTTTGATCTGGGTAAATATGAATCTAAACTTCATCCACTTATATTAGAAACATATAAAGGATCACCTATTGGTAAAATTTATGTCTCCTTACATAATTTTAATTAGTTTGTGATAGCATCAAACAGGGTTCAATTTACAAAATAGTATTTGAAGTCCTAAAGTTCATATTTAAACATTATTTTTCTTTTCCAAAGATTAATATCTGAAAGTTCAAGAAATCCATTATTACATTATTAACAGCACATTTAAGGTCATAAATACTAAGTAGATATTATAGATAAAGAACTAAAGGAGTTCATTCGGTAAACTCTTTGTCTAGAAGTTTCCATACAAAGTTTATAAAAGGTGTTTTCTCCACAAAATTATTGTTAACATGTAGTTAAATATTAGATATAGAGGTCCTCCTGCTATAAGAACTTAGGTCTTAAGAGCTACATTTGACTTTTGCTGAAGTAACTTAAAGATATGTCTGTTCATTAATTAGGAAATAGGAGGCAAACTGTTCCTTGTGAAACTTAGTATTTATTTGAATAAAAATGTAGACAATTATTGTGCCAATTTGTCAAAAGAACATGAATGCTTTCCAAAGATAAGAAGTTAGTCTTATATATATTGGAAAATCAGAAAGTGACATTAAGGCTCAGCTGACCAGATATTTCACTAGTGATAATGAAGACATATAACTGATGTGCAGGATGTACCAAGAGTATATGACAGAGCTTAAAACTTAAAGAACACTGGGTTTGGAGTACTAAAGTAGGGTTAACAAATAGATACATAAAAAGGATGAAGTAGACAGTATTTGGCACAACAATTTGACCCAGAATTTGGCACCTGCTGTTGGATTAGAACATTTTTCTTTTTTTATGAATAATATATTGGATAAAATTTACAAAGAGGCAGCTTTCAGTTTAAGTTTGAAAGACTTTTTAAAAAAAACAAAATAGGTTATTGAAGGACATATATTCCCCCTCCCAGATAACCTGTATTTTTTATTACCTTCATATCCCCACCATAGCACCAATTGCAATGGATATTAATGTTTGTTAGTTCCAAATCTTCTTAAGAAGTCTGCACTCTTCCAAAAGAATGACCGTGTTTTATTCATGTCTGTCTCCTGGTATAATTCAAGTCTCACGGAAGGCCATGAACATAAAAACATTTTATTTTATTAATAATCAAGTTAATTATTAATTAGTATAATTAATCAAAAATTATAACAATTTAATAAATTATAGTCATTCCTACTTCCTTCTGCCTATCACACATTGTGAGATTAATTTCAATAGTATCTGAGAGGCAGGTGAATTTTTTCTCTGTGAATGGGATGCTAGGTTAGATGGACAGGACATACTCTGGAATGTCAGAATAAAGACTTTCGAAATCCAAGTTTTAAAAAAGCAATAAGAAAACTGGCAAAAATATCAAAATTATCATTTTCAGAAATCCAAAAACTGAGAAGAGGCTTGAAATAAACTAAAGAACATTTATTTGAGGAAAAATGGGAAGTCTGAGTTACAACAGCAAGATTTGCATCATTTTAACTTGCCCAAATCCATCCCGCTTTCCCCAGGTCTGCAGTAGCCCAGAAAACCAAAGACCATACACATGAAGTACCTATGAAACCAACGGCCTAACAGATGTTAAAGGAGGAAGAAAGGGAATGGCACTCCCCAAAAACCTCAGTCTGACAGAACTGTCACAATTTGACCTCCTGAGAAGCCCTCTGAAAGGTTCTAGCTTCAGGACTTTTTTTATATGGATCAGAGCTCACTCTCCCTGAACAGCATTATTCTTATGGCATTCGTTGAAAATTGTCCACGGGAATTTTTAACATCACAGCTGCTTAAGGCAGCAATATCAGTCTGGGTTAACAGGAGGCAGATGTAAAAACTTGAAAGGAGAAACTAAGGAATGTAGTGTCCAAATGGTACTTTCAAAAACTCTCAGATATTTTTGGGAATATAAAAGCAAGTGTATGGTTGTGGTAACACACAGGAAATATCTAAAGACAGCTAATATCTTACTTATGGCTGATCCTGAGGCTCTGTACCACCAAGAAGTGAAGGCTAAGGCAGAGTTGTAAATTTCCTGCTGGAGCTTTGAAAACATCCCATATGATACACCCAAGACCTACTGGCAAACTCTGGCAGACATTAATTCAAGATATTCAGTTAAATCTCTATTCAATTTTTAGCCAATCAAGCAGAGATGTTATTGATTGTATACCAAAGTATATGTATCATGACCAGGACTACAGACTTTACAGAATTGGTCCAGGAAAGTCACTAATCAAATGACAATCTCAAACACTACATACAATAAACCCAGGGGGCTCATTTTCAGAATTGTTATGTTGTATTATTTAAAGTGTCAATTAGATGAAGCAGGGTATTTTCCTGATCCTTTCACAGGACTTGTGACAGGACTGCCTCATTTACTCAGCCCACTGCTCTCAACTTCTCGCAGGAGGGAGTGCATTAGTGAATGAGGTGGGAACTGGAGTGCATGAGTGCTAGAACCACCCAGCAGCTTCAGCTCCGGCTGCAGCAAACTCAACTCAGCCCCACTGTGTTCCACCCCTTGCAGGAGCGAGTGTGTAGGTGAGTGAGTGCAGGAGATGGGGTGAGCCCTTTTGGGTGCCAGGAGGCAAACTCCATGTGGGCCTTGTGGCAGCATCTGGGGGCAGGGCCTGTGAACCCTGAAGTCCCAGAGGGCATGTTACAGTGCTCTTTTAGCTCTGCCACTTGCAGACAGCTTAAGTGTTAATAGCTCAGTAAGCCCTCTGCCTTTTCATGTGGTGGCTACCCTCCACCAGTGAGGGCAAAGGGCCAGTGTGACAGGCTTTTGTATCCACATCCATGGCTCCCAAGCTCTTGTCTGACATCCAGGAAAAATGAGGTTGCCCAAATGGATTGAAGAATGGTAAATGTGAGGGATTTTACTGATGAAGAAAATGGCTCTCAGGGGGAAGGGGAGCTGAAAGGGGATGGGGCAGGTAGGTAATCTTCCCCTGAAATCCAGACATCTCCAGTCGGATTCTTCTTTGAAGTTACACCATCAAGTTGTCCCTATGACATGAAGTCAATTCTGTCCAACATCCAGCCCTACTCCCTGAAGTGTAGCTGCTTCTCATCTCTGCCAGCTGAGTCTGAGGTCTTTATAGGCACGGGATGGGGGGTGGGGCTGGCCATGGGTAATTTAGGAAAAGACAACATTCGGGTGGAAAAAACAGGAATAAAAGTTCTCACTTTGCGCCATGGTTTCAGACTTTTTGACTTGAGAGTAAGGTTTTGTCAGAGACCCGCTCTTTTCTGCCTAGAATTTCTCTGCCCCTGTCCCTATTGAAAGATGCAGAGAAATAAGAAAGTATGGCCCAATCACAGGAGGAAATGCTATCAATAGAACTGTCCCCGAGGAAGTCCAAATATTGAGTTCAACAGACAAAGACTTTAAATGAGCTACACTAAACATGTTTAAAAATTAAAGAAAACCATATTGTGCAAGTTCAGGCAGGCTGGTGGGAAAAATTTTTATAAGAAAAAGATACAAACCTCTAGGAAGGCCTTGGGGGTGGGGGTTGCATAACTTCAGTAAAGCCTTCAGTAGAGCTGTACCTTCAGTAGAGCTGGCTGAAGGTAGCCTAATCCTCTCAAGTAAACAGCTTAAAGTAGGTAGGTACAAAGGAATGTAAGGGAGTTTACCTAAATAACTTGTTTACTCATGTGGTCCTAAAACTAACCTTTCACCTTTCAGGGACAGGATGGCTCTCTGAGGGGGAAGGGGGGAGCGGGGGTGGGGGGGCATGACCAGGTTAATTACCCTCTATTCCTGTTGACTTAAAGCCTTTGTCATTTAATGTGTGCTAAATAAATGCCAGCAGGGCCAGCTAGTCAGGGCCTCAGCTGCTATAACTCCTTCAGTCAGCGACCTGAACCCCAGCCCACTCTTTCACTGAGTATTGATGTCAGAGTACGTTATTTATCTGTCATGCAGCTGGGGTCTGCAGGATAGACCCTTGCACCATATTAAAAAACGCAAAGGAAAAATTCAGTGACTTGTCACTGAATAGAGAACATCAATGAGGAGACAGAACTTATCTTCATAAAGTTACAAATTCTGAAGCCAATATACAACTAAATAATAAAAATACACTCTTTGGCCTTAATAGCAGATTTGAACTGGTTGAAGAAAGAATTAGTGACTTTGAAGATAGTTTAATTCAGATTAGCTGGTGTGAGGAATAGAAAGAAAAAAGAATAAAGAAAAATGAACAGGGTCTCATGAGACCTGTGAGACACAATCATGAATACCAATATATGTATAGTGGAATTCCCAAAAAAAGAGAATATAGAAAAACAGAAACAAAGTATATCTGAATACATAATGGCTAGAAACTTTGTCATTTATTGTAAACATTAACCTGCACTCAAGAAACCCAGTAAATGAAAATCAAATAAATTCAAAACATGCACACATAAACGTATCATAGTTAAATTGTCAAAAGCCAAACGCAAAGAAAGACCCTTGAAAGCAACAAAGAAGAGAAATCTATCAAATAGAAGTGTCCTCAATAATAAAAACAGCTGAGTTTTCCTTAAAAACCACTGAAGCCAAGAGGCAACAGAATGATATATTAATAGTACTGAACAACAACAAAAAAATACTATCATCAAGCAAGAATTCTATATCAAGCAAAATCCTTTCAAAAAACAAAGAAAGGATTTCTAGCTATTGGTTCACTATGTCAGAAGCTTGTAAATAACCCCTCCATCTCAACAAGTAAAAATCTGAACAGACCGTAAACTCAGACATTATTCTTAGATCTGTCTGAGAAGTGAGGTCACAGGGCAAAGTGCTGCCTCAAAATTAGACGGATAAGCAAATACAGAGAATCAACAACCTACTAGCATAGAAATCCATGAGTACAAACCTTTGTGGGAACCACTGCTGAAGTCTCCCTGTACAACAAGTTCAAGAGGAGGAGACTAAGTCTTCACGAGACCCCCTCCCAAACTTTGTGTTTTACCTCCTGGAGTTCTTCTAGGGTCTCACAGTGAATATCAGAGAAAATGCTCCTTTTGTGTTTTAGACAAGAGGAGAAAAAGAAAGGAACCATTTTTACATAAGCCAAAGAATTGTTCTTCTTAACAAAACATGCCCTCAGTAGAAACTAACCAGAAACCAGAGCCTAATCTGCTGGAGTTTTATCAGAGCCTAATGTCCTGTGGGAAAGGTAATATCCCATTTCAATCATCTCTAGACTTCCACATGGAGGAATGGAAATCCTCCATGTGGAAATCCAACTCCAACCCATTCTAGCCATCCTATCTCACCTATGGTGGGGAGGGGACTGAGAAACATGTGTAAAGTTCACATCCAGAGGAACAGGCAAACTTAAAGACTAAGACTTTATCATGGGACTTTAGATCGCTTGTCCTCTTCTCAGACATTATCAACTAAAGGCCTATTTATGGCAGTACCTTTTAATCAGTGCATCATGTCTAGCCATGAAGAAAAAAAAATGCAGGCATACTAAAATGCAAAAGTCACAGTTATAAGAGATAGAACAAAAATCAAAACCAGACTCAGATAAGGCAGGGATGTTGGAACCATCAAACTGGGAATTTAAAACAATTGTGATCACTTTTCAAAGGGCTCTACTGGGTAAACTAGATAGTATGCAAAAAGAGATGGACAATGTACACAGAGAAATAAAAATTCTAAGAAAGAAACAATAAACTCTGAAGATCAAGAACATTAAAAGAAATAAATGTCTTTCATAGTTGACTGTACACATATGAGGAAAGAGTCTCTGATATGGGTATAACTCAATTGAAAAGCAAAGAGAGAGAGAGAAAAAAAAAAAAAAAAGACTGATAGGACAGAACAGAATATCCAAAACCTGTGGAACAACTACCAAAAGTGAAATGTACTTATAATGGAATACCAGAAGGAGAGGAAAGACAGCAAGGAACAGAAGCATTATTTAAAATATTAACGACTGAGAATTTCCCCCAATTAATATCAGACAGCTAGTGACAGATCCAGGAAGTTCAGAGGACACAAAGCAAGATAAGTGTAAAAACAAACAAACAAACATAAAAACACCTAAGCTAATCATATTCAAACTACATAAGATCAAATTTTTTTTTTTAGTGCTAAAAAAGCAAGAAAGTGGACAGTGGGAAACTTCTTGCATATAGAACAGAAAAGATAAAAATTACATCTCACATCTCTTAGAAATCATGCAAGGAAGAAGAGAACGGAGTAAAGTATTAAAAATGTTGGGAGACAAAATCCACTATCCTAGAATTCTCTACCCTGCAAAATTGTCCTTCAAGAGTAAAGAACATATAAAGACTAAGACAAAAAAAGTTACAGGAATTTGGTCCCAGTAGACTTGACTTGCAAGAAAGTAAAAAGAAGTTCATTAGAACAAATATGATATATGTCAGAAACTTGGGTCTACAGAAAGAAGGATATTGGAGAAGAAATAAGTGAATGTAACATACAAATTTTAATTTTCTATTCTTAATTTCTCTAACATAACAATTTGTTAAAAAATAATAATAGCAACATGCATCTCCCAAGTATAGGATGTCTGAGTATGACCTGTAGTTTCACTGTTAGATGTCCTGATTTTAATAAATGAACTGTTTTTATGAAAGAGAGTGTCTTGGTTCATCTAGGCTGCTATAACAAAATATCATGGACTGAGTGTCTTATAAGAAATACATTTTGTCTCCCAAAGTTTTGAAACCTGAGAAGTTCAGGATCAAGTCACTAGTAGGTTTGGTGTCTGATGAAGATCCACTTTATGATTCATAGATGATGTTTTCTTTCTTTCTTTTCTTTTCTTTTTTTTTTTTTTTTTTTTTTTTGAGACAGAGTCTACCTCTGTCTCCCAGGCTGGAGTACAGCAGCATGATCTTGACTCACTGCGACTTCTGCCTCTCAGGTTCAAGTGATTCTCCTGCCTCAGCCTCTTGAGTAGCTGGGATAATAGATGCCCACCACCACGCCCAGCTAATGTTTATTTTTGTTTTTTTTAGTAGAGATGGGATTTCACTGTGTTGGCCAGGCTGGTCTCGAACTCCTGACCTCAGGATCCACCTGCCTTGGCCTCCCAAAGTGCTGGGATTACAAGCGTGAACCAGTGTGCCTGGCCAGATGATGACTTCTTATTGTGTTCTCATATGGCAGAAGGATCAAATGAGTTGCCTACAGTTTCTCTCATAAGAACACTAGTCCCATTTATGAAGGCTCCACCCTCATGACCTAATTCCCTCTTGAAAACCTCAATTCCAAATATCATGATATTGGTTATTAGATTAAACATATAAAGTTGAGAGATACAAATATACAGTCTAATCAAGAGTGTCCTGTTCTCAGAAAAGATTCACTTAACTATCAAAGAGTAAAGGGGTACAAATTCTCCAATTTACTTTCAGGTGTTTAGCAGGCACACACACACACACACACACACACACACACAGGTACGCACTTTACAATATGCATTTTTAAACTATCAAAATCTACTGTCAGATCATATTATACCCCTTCATACATAATGTAAACCTTAACAGTATACACTGACTTCCCTGTTTTAGCCTTTATACTCATGTTTTTATACATTTTACATTTGCATATCTTTTAAACTGCTCAATTCATCAACATGATTTTTGCTTTACACAATCAATTTTAATGGTATTAAAATTCAAAAGAAAATATTTAATATGTACCATCACATTTAATATCTTGGTGATCTTTTATTTGTGAAGATGTGAGTTTCCATTATGCAGCATTTTCTCTCAGCCTGAATAATTTTCTTTCACATTTCCTGTAGAGGTCAGCTAGTGATAGTATCCCTTGATGTTTCTTGTCTGAAAAGGCTTTCATATTCACTTATAAATTACATTTTTCTTGGATATAAAAATGTAGGTTGATATGCATTCTTTTATGTTCATTAGATAAGTCTCTGGTTTCTATTTATTCCAGTGATAAGTTAACCATAATTGTTACAGATATTGTCCTATGTAATGCCTCTCGTAACTGGCTACTTTTAAGATTTTTTTCTTTATCATTGGTTTTCAGCAATTTGATTATTCTATTTCCTAATGTAGTGTTATTGTGTTTATCCTGCTTGAAATATACTGAGCTTCTTGAATCTCTGAGTTTTCAGGTTTCTTCAAATTTGGAAATATATTCAGACTATTTTATTTTATTTTATTATTTTATTTTATTTTGATGGAGTCTTGCTGTGTCTCCAGGCTGGAGTGCAGTGGCATGATCTCGGCTCACTGCAACCTCCGCCTCCTGGGTTCAAGTGATTCTCCTGCCTCAGTCTCCCGAGTAACTGAGACTACAGGCACCCACCACCATGCCCAGCTAATTTTTTGTATTTTAGTAGGGACAGGGTTTCACCATGTTGGTCAGGCAGGTCTCAAACTCTCGACCTCAGATGATCCACCTGCCTTGGCCTCCCAAAGTGCTGGGATTACAGGTGTGAGCCATTGCGCCCGGCCCAGCCCTCATTTTTTTAAGAATTATTTCATGCTTCCCTCACCCCACATTTTACGCTGGGACTTGAGTTTCGTGAACATTGAACTGCTCAATGTTTTTCCACAATAACTAGATTCCATTCACTATCCTTTTTTTTCCTCTCTCATTCTCTCTCTGTCTAAAAAATCTCTAATTATTTGTCTGCATGTTTACTAATATTCTCTTTAGTAGTGTTTTATTTTGTTTTAATCCCATTTGATGAGTTATTCAAAAATATTACATATTTTATTTTCCACTCTAGAAGTTATATTTACTATATTTTATACCTTTGAATTCTCATTTTGCTATATATTTTCCATTGAATCATTAAGTATATTCATAACTGTCGAAAGAACTTTGCTTTATATTTTCATTTACTTTGACATTTCTAGTTCTGTTTCTACAGTTGATTCTTCCTCACACATTCTTGATTCTTTTCTATTATAGTGCTTGTTGATTGAATGCTGGGGCCTGTGCTTGCTTTGTTTTCGAATATGAGTGTTATGCTGTTCCTTTAAAGCATATTGAAAGTTGTTTTTGATACTTAGGATGCTTGCAAATCAGTTTGCTTTTTATAAAGTTTGATTTTTTAAAAAACTTTGTTAAGATGCTTCTAGCATAGCTTTTACTCTAGTGCTACTTAGACTTACCACTAGGGGTGACGTTCTGAGATCTTTACTGAATTCCCTGAGTGTTCACTGACTTCTCTCTTTTATTGTTAGTTAGAATTCAAATGAATTCCAGCCTGGTATATTCTACAAATCTTTCAGCTAATAATTCTGATACTGTTTGGCTGTGTCCACACCCAAATGTCATCTTGAATTATAACTCCCACAATACCCATGTGTCATAGGAGTAACGTAATGGAAGGGAGGTGATTTAATTGTGGGGACAGGTCTTTCCTGCCCTTACAATATTGAATGAGTCTCATGTGATCTGATGGTTTCAAAAGTGGGAGTTTCCCTGAACAAGCCCTCTCTGCCTGCTGACATCCATGTAAGATGTGGCTTGCTCCTCCTTGCCTTCCACCACGATTGTGAGGTCTCCCTGGCCATGTGGAACTCTAAGTCCATTATACCTCTTTCTTTTGTAAATTGCCCAGTCTCAGGTATGTCTTTATCATCAGTGTGAGAGCAGACTAATACAAATTCCTGGGTAGGTGTTTGTTTTGTTTTGTTTTGCCCAGGCTTGTGTAGTTTCTCTATGAATGTGCACTTTAGTATTAAGCCAGAGACTCAGAAGCCATGTAATATTTCTGAAACTTTTTTTCTGAATAGTGTCTTCATCTCCAGTACTTAGTCCTACAAATTCCAATGCTATTGGCTTCCTTGAACACTCTTTCCTCAGCTCAGTGAAACTTCTTTTCACTATGTGTATGTTTTTTCCCTCCATGAACAGCAGTATGAAAAGTGCCTTCAGAAAAAAAGAAAACCAAATATATTTATTTCCCTCTGTTCTAAAATAGATTTTAATATAACTTGTTCAGTTTTCTTGTGCTTTACAGTGAGAGGGGAGTATCTAGTTCTGCTTACTTCAACATAATAGCAAATAGAAGCTACTGTGTTGACTAATATAAAATAAAATAATATATACCTGTTTAGTGTATCTGGCATTCTGAGCATGAATACTAATATGGTTAGGAATCATGTCTCCAATCAAATCTCATATTGAACTAAAATCCCCAGGTATTGAGCGAGAGACCTGGTAGTACATGACCGGATCACAGGGATGGTTTCCTCTGTGCTGTTCTCTTGACAATGAGTGAGATCTCATAAAAGCTGATGATTTTATAAGCCAGTTTTCTCTGCTCTCTCTTGCACACACTCTCTCTCCTGCTGACTTGTGAAGAAGATGCCTGCTTGACTTCTCGCATTATTGTAAGTTTCCTGAGGCCTCCCCAGCCATGCAGAACTGTCAGTCAATTAAACCTCTTTCTTTTACAAATTACCCAGTCTTGGGTATTTATTTATCACAGTGTGAGAATGAACTAATACAGTAAATTGGTACTGTGGAGAGTGAGGTACTACTATAATGATACCCAAAAATGTGGAAGCAACTTTAGAACTAGGTAACAAGAAGAGGTTGGAACAGTTTGGAGGGCTCAGAAAAAGATAGGATAATGTGGGAAAGTTTAGAATTTCCTGGAGACTTGTTGAGTGGTTTTGACTAAAATGCTGATAATGATATGGACAATGAAGTTCAGACTGAGATTGTCTCAGATGGAGATGAGGAACTTGGTGGCAACTGGAATAAAGGTAATTCTTACTATGCTTTCGCAAAGACTGGTGGCACTTTGCTCCTGTTCTAGTGATCTCTGGAACTTTCAATGTGAGAGAAATGATTTGAAATTGGAAATGTTTAGAAAGGAAGCAGAAGCTAAAAGTTTAAAAAAATTTCAGCCTGGTGATGCGATAGAAAAGAAAAACCCATTTTCTGGTGAGAAATTCAAGCCAGCTTCAGAAATTTGCAGAAGGAACCAGGAGCCAAATGTTAATGATCAAGACAATGGGGAAAATGTCTTTAGGTCATGTCAGAGACCTTTGTGGCAGCCCCTCCCATCATAGGCCCAGAGGCCTAGGAGGAAAAAATGGTTTCCTGTGTCAGGTCCATGGCCCCCCTGCTGTGTGCAGCCTTGGGACTTGGTGCCCTGCATTGCAGTGACTCCAGCCATAGCTAAAAGGGGCCAAGGTATAGCTTGGGCTGTTGCTTCAGAGGGCACAAGCCCCAAGGCTTGGCAGCTTCCACATGGTGTTGGGCCTGTGGGTGTGCAGAAGATAAGAAATGAAGTTTGGGAATCTCCACCTAGATGTCAGAGGATAGAAGGAAATGCCTGGATGTCCAGGCCGAGGTGTGCTTCAGGGGTGGAGTCCTCATGGAGACCCTCTGCTAGGGCAATGTGGGAGGAAAATGTGGGTTTGGAGCCCCCACACAGAGTCCCCACTGGAGCACTGCCTAATGGAGCTGTGAGAAGAGGGCCACCATCCTCTAGACCTCAGAATGGTAGATCCACTGACAGCTTGCACAGTGTGCATGGAAAAGCTGCAGATACTCAATGTCAGACATGAATGCAGCTGGGGCTGAGGAATGTACCCTGCAAAGCCTGTGAAGGAGCTGCCCAAGGCCATTTGCATCACCTCCTGCATCAGTGTGCCCTGGATGTGAGCTGCCCACCTCTTGCATCAGTGTGCCCTGGATGTGAGATATAGTGTCAAAAATATTATTTTGGAGCTTTAAGATTTAATGAGAGCCCCACTGGATTTTGGACATGCATGGGGCCTGTAGCCCCCTTGTTTTAGTCAACTGCTCCCATTTGAAATGAGAACTTTTATCCAATGCATGTACACCTACTGCATCTTGGAAGTAACTAACTTGCTCTTTATTTTACAGGCTCCTATGCAGGAAGAATTTGCTTTGTCTCAGGTAAGACTTTGTACTTGAACATAATGCTGAAATGAGGTAAGACTTCGGCGGACTGTTGGGAAGGCATGATTGCTTTTGAAATGTGAGGAAAGAGATTTGGGAGGGGCCAAGGGCAGTATGATATGGTTAGGCTTTGTGTCTCCTCTCAAATCTCATCTCGAATTGTAATCCCAAGGTGTTGAAGGAGAGACCTGGTGGGAGGTTACTGGATCATGAGGGTGGTTTCTCACAAGATCTGATGGTTTTAGAAGGCAGTTTTCTCTGCTCTCTCTTGCACACGCTGTCTCTCCTGCCACCTTGTGAAGAAGGCGCCTGCTTCCCCTTAAACTTTGTTCATAAGTTTCCTGAAGTCTCCTCAACCATGCAGAAGTGTAAGTTAAACCTCTTTCCTTTATAAATTACCCAGTCCAGGGAATTTCTTTATAGCAGCGTTAGAATGGACTAATACAAATACTAAGGGATTTCATATGTAAACAATGACTCTAAACATTTTCTGTAAATCTCTGTTGCCTACTATTTGGCCTCTATTTAGTACTTTAAGCTCAATATACTCTTTAATGTGTTTGGAATAAGCTCCTTTTTAAAGCATCTTCAAATTTTGGTTAATGCGACATTATTTGTGTACAAAGAACATGTTTTCAAAATAGAAGTTGGTTTATATTGGTTTATAAGATAACTTTTAAAATAAAAAGCATTTTGATTCTAATATAAAATAAAGTGTAGTATTCCTGGCTAGGAATAAGATATGGAGTTTTGAAGACTGTTTTCTGGATTGCCATGGGGAATGTGTGGATTATATTAATGTTCTTGGTGTTTCCCAGTTTCATGTATGTCATAACTGGCTATGAAATTCTTGGATCTATAACAATGTAACACATTTTATTTCCCCTGTTTAAATTGATTTAGAGAAGTAAGCATGTATTGGGCACTTGAGTTAAAGCATGGCAGGGAGGTTAGGTTGCTAAACTTCCAAGTTTTCAAATGTAATCCTAATCACTGTACTACTTCTTTTTCTTCTAGTTCATTGTTGCATTTCCTGATGTGTTGAAAGTTTATAGCCAGGCACGGTGGCTCACGCCTGTAATCCCAGCACTTCGGGAGGCTGAGGTGGGCAGATCACGAGGTCAGGAGATCGAGACCATCCTGGCTAACACGGTGAAACCCCATCTCCACTAAAAAATATATATATATATATGAGCCAGGCGTGGTGGTGGGTGCCTATAGTCCCAGCTACTCCAGGGACTGAGGCAGGAGAATGGCGTGAACCTGGGAGGCAGAGCTTGCAGTGAGCCGAGATCACACCACTGCACTCCAGCCTGGACGACAGAGTGACACTCCTCTCAAAAAGAAAAAAAAAAAAAGAAGTTTAAACACCACAAGTTTCAAGCTGCTATCAAAACAATCTCTTTCCTTTTATTGCACATGAATTGTGGTGTTACATATATATTATATTTTAGGCTTTTTCAAATTATCTGAAACTCTATGTCCCTGAATTTCTTTAGCTCATGTGCCTAGATGTGTTCTGTATTCTTTCATAGTGTAACGCAAAGAAGATCAGATTAAATTTCTACTTTTTAAAACTTTTACCAATATCCATGTTAACTGTATAAAAGACTAACTGTATAACGTTAACTATGTAAGAATCCTAACTACCCAGCTTACATACCAAAAATTAATGGTATATTTATTAGGAGATACTGTAGTTGGCTAAATACCGCTCCCTGTTCACTTAATGACCACTTCAGCTTCAGAGTGTGACCTTATGTTGAAATTGGGTCTTGACAGATGTATTTAGTTAAGGATTTGCGGATAAAAATCATACTTAATTTAGATTGGGCTCTAAATCCAGTGACCACTTCCCTATAGGAGGAGAAGGAAGACAGAGTTACTTAGAAAAATCTATTTAGATGGAGCAGAAATTGGCATTATTAGATCCTTTAGAAGCAGCATGGCCCTGATGATACCTTGAATTTGAATTTCTAGCCTTTATAACTACAATATAATAATTTCTGTCATTTTAATCCACCAAGTTGTGCTAATTTGTTATGGAAGCTATACGAAACTAACATAGTGTGTTTTTTAGAAATCTTAAATAATATGCCTCATATTAATCTATGCATCTCTAAGAATCACTTACAAAATATACTTTTGATGAAAAAATATAAAATGAATATAAATATCCCAAAGATAAAATTGACAAACACATTGCACTGTCCATTTAAACCACATATTTTGATGCTGGTTTTGGTAAGTATCTAATATCTGGCTAATTCTGTAGCTCAAGTAGCTACAGTAAACTATAAAAATGTTCAGATTGCCAGCCAGTTGGCTTTAACTTTGTTCTTTTTCAATATGATTTATGATCAGAACTCCAAGTCCAGACAATTTCACATGAAACTTGTATGTGTGTGCATTTTGTGTGTGTGAGAGAGGCTGTTCTACTTTTCCCAGCTTTCCAAGAATAAAGAGCTCTGTAATTGACCCAATCAAACTTGGAAATTACTATATCAAATATTGTGGCTAAGTTCATCTTATATGATACTAATTGAAGAATAAACTAGACTTTGGGACCATCTCATTATCGGCAGTGAAGTGACTACCATCGAGTAGGATTATGTTACTTAAATTAGGAACACCACAAGCAAATAATAGGTCTTTACTCCACAAAAGGTTTCTGTGGTAGAAAATATATGATTAAAAAATTTAAAACATATTTCTTTAAGAAATATTCACAGGCCATAAGATACTGGTATGTATTATGAATCTTCAGGAAGAAAAATATGCAGTATTCTTCCAGCTTATTTATTCTTTTAACAGTTTTTATTAAATATCTATATCAATTCCAAGTGCAAGTGCTCTGGAGAGCATCGTGTGGATATAGTACTTCAGTGCATGGTGGCATCATGGGCTTGTAGAGTAATAATGACATAATACTCTTATACAATATTGTCTTACTTTTTCATAGTCCTTGCATAACTTTTTTTTTTTCTTTAATGAGTCTCGCTCTGTTGCCCAGGCTGGAGTGCAGTGGCACAATCTCAGCTCAGCTCACTGCAACCTCCACCTCCCAGGTTCAAGTAATTATCCTGCCTCAGCCTCCCAAGTAGCTGGGATAACAGGCCTCTGCCACCACGCCTGGATAATTTATTTTGTCTTTTTAGGAAAGACAGGGTTTCACCATGTTGACCAGCCTGGTTTTGAACTCCTGACCTCAAGAGATCCACTGACCTTGGCCTCCCAAAGTGCTAGGATTACAAACAGGAGCCACCACAACCAGCCAACTCTAATTCTTATAGTATACATTGTTACAGGTACTAATGTAGGCATTTTACTTTCATTAAGTCACTTAATATTTTCAATACTCTTATAGCGTAGGTAATATTATTATCCCTAATTAACATGCTAAATCACATGTCCAATGTAACATAAGGGCATTATGTTACAGCAGGAATTTAAAATGCAGGCCATCTGGTTACAGTCTGCAGATTTCACATACAGTAAGAACTAATGGGCAAATATTGAAGCTTAATGAAGGCAAGAATAAACTAGAAAGTAAATCAGTGTTCCTTAACTAGATTTGGTTATGGATTCACTTGAAAACAGAAAGAAAGCCACAGAAAATATCTTCATAACAGTGTATACACATATATCTAAAAACATGTATATCTGACTTTTGGGGCATTGCAAATCTCCGAAATTATCCATTGTACATCAGGGTGAAAATCACTAATTTAACTACCTTTATGTGAAGCATGACTAAATTAATAGGTGCCAGATCTAGAAAAACTATTAAAGTAAATTAGTGTGTAGTGGAATCATACGAAACTTGTGAGGTTGAGGTATGGAAAAAACAAACTATTCCATATCATTCATTGGACTGGAATGTTATCCATACTGATATTGTTGTTTGCTGGCCCGCTTTAATAATTCTTAGCTCTTTCTTTCAAAAATATTTTGGCTAGCTAATTATCCTTATTTTGAATCAAAATTGTTGGTAATCTGATGGGCTAGGACAGCCCTCCAGTTCATTTGTTTAATCTAATTAAATGTAAATGGCTTATATCTATTTTTATTTCCATTTGACTTGGGTTATTAATTTCATCTTACAGGAAAGATATAAGTTAAAATTATGAAGTACTTTGCAAATTAAAACAGTAAAATAAAAAAAATTAAAATTAATAGGTTTTTATTTTATTATCAAATCAAGTGACATTAAAAATGAGTTTTTAATTTAAATGAATATATTAGTAGCCTAAAACTTGACTATGCCCCCCCAAAAGCACAAATATTTTCAGAATAATGACTGAATGGTGAATTACTTGAATGCAGCCATGCATAATGAAAAAGACATGAAAATTAAAAGAAAATATGCCTGGGTTTTAATCACTTACATTCAACAAATATCCACTGAGTATATTTTAGTGTAAATCTTGTGCTATTTACCTAAATCTTATGTAAGGGCAGAGATTACATACTTGTATCCTTCAAGTACCCCTGTTCTAACTGTCTACCACTTATAATGGGACTTCAAAATGGCTGATCAGAGTCATAAAGAAGAACCAAATACCAGGTAAATACTTACAGTTCAGACAGGTTATCTAAGAGAGAATATTGGTATTCAACAGAGAAGTGACAGGAAATGCCTGAGTCAAGGAAGGAGAGGGAAGTGAGGCAGCCTGCTTGGCCAGGATTGGCTGGAAGCCTGGAAAGGGTCCCCAGTGTGGGACAAGGGTAAATGAGTGACTCACAGCTATCCACATTCCCACCACAGACTCCTACAATCCCAGCCACCAGAGAGCCCCTTGACCCATGTGGGCTCTGAGACTAACATAGGGAACTGCATGGCCATGGTGTGATTGCCTTGTTGCAGAAAGAAGTTCATGCTGGATCCCACCCTTATCTTGAGACCTAAGCAGCTACAGCTAGGTGCCATGTTGAGAGCCCAACCCCCATCAGACTGTATCCTGCCCTAGGGCCCAACCACTACTACATCTCTGAATTGCTGGGGATTCATTGATTTCCTCCGCTCACAGTGAGGCATTGCTGCTGGCTGTTGCCACCATGGCCAAAGTCCAAGACACTGGCAGTAAACCCACTGCCTCCAGGGCCAAAGCACATTTAAAAGTGCGCTGAGAAAAGGCTACCCCACTTATAGCCACCACATGGGGCCAAAGTACATGCTTTCCAGTCACCTATACATAACTGCTGCCACTGAGATCAATTTTGCCCTTCCTGGAAGAAGGACCACAGTGTAGCCACTGCTACCACCACCCTCACATTGTACTTTAGTCTTGGGCGTCATCTTGTACTTACCTACCACAGTAAGTTCCTACACACACTATTGTGTAGGAAAGGCCCACCCACCCAGGCTTCAAACACCCAACCCTGCCCCCTGAAGGATACCATCTAGGGGCCTGGAGATCTCCTCATCACATTCGTCATCATTAACACCTGAACATTCCTCCCTGGGGCCTGAGATCAGACCCACACAGCCTGCCACTACCATAATTGCTGTCACTCACATGCATGCACCAAATAGGGGCCTGAGTACTGGGCTTCCCAGCCCATGGCAGCTACCATCAACAACAACATGGAGGGCTTGGGAGTCAGAGGATTGTCCCACCACTGCTAGTGTCATTGCCAATCCATACCTATTGCTTTAGGGGCTTAGGGATCCAAATCACCACTGCCACTGCCAGCACCTGAGCAAGCCATATGGGGGTCCAAGAAAAAGTCTGCCTTGACTCACTAACACCAGTGGCAGCATAAGTTGTCCTAGGGTCCAACTACAGGCATATTTGGTCTATTGCTGCCACCATTGCAACCCAAGGACTGGCCTGCCTGATGTCCCTGTGCCCAATAAAACTTCACCACAGCCTCCACTAACAACTATACCCTAAGCCATTTAGGAAATCACATACATGACTGATGTTATTTCCAGCTAAATAAATCATATAGAGACTACCCTACTGCACATACTAAGAAACAAAGCCAAAGTGCCCTGCACAACAAACACCATGGACACATTTTTAGGAAAAAGTCCCCCAGTATAAAAGCAAATTCAAGAAATTGAGAGAGTCAACTATCATATCAGGTGTACAGATATAAGGAAAATATAAGGACAAAATAAACATTAGAAAGCAAGGAAATACGATACTTCTAAAGGAACACAATAATTCTCTAACAAAATATGCCAATAAAAAAGTTTATGAAATTCCAGAAAAATAGTTCAAAATAATGACATTAAAAATGTCATTGAGTTTCCAGAGAACTCAGAAAAGCTATACTAACAGTTCAGAAAAAATAATTCAGGATATGAATAATAAACTTACCAAAAGTTAGATATTATCAAAAAGAATCAAGCAAATCATGAAACTGAAGCATTCGGTGAGGGAAATAAAAAATACTTCAAAAACTTTAACAATAGACTAAATGAAGCAGAAGAAAGAATTCCAGAATTTGACAAGTTTTTTTAAGATAATCTTGTCAGACAAAAGTTAAAAAGAATATGAAGAAATGGAGTCTACACAACATATCGGACACCACAAAGTGACCAAATGTTGATGTATTGGTGCCCCAGAAGGCAAAGAAAAAATGAAAGGAACAGAAAACCTATTTAACAAAATAATGGCTGAAAAACACTCAAGTCTAGCAAGAGATTTAGACATTGAGATATGGAAGCTTCAAGATCCCCAAACAAGCACAAACAAAAAGGTTTTCTCCATGGTGCATTATAGTCAAGCTGTCAAAAGTCAAAACAAAAAAAAGAATTCTAAAACAGTTAAGAGATAAATGTCTAGTCACTTATAAGGGAACTTATATCAGACGTAGAGTAGATTTTTCAGGGGAAACCTTACAGGCCAGGAAATCAGATGATATACTAAAAGTGCTGGAAGAAAAACAAAAAACCCTCCTAACCAAGAATGTTATATCCAGCAAAGCTAACTTTCATAAATGAAGGAGAAATAAAGTACTTCTTGTACAAATGTTAGCTGAGAGAATTCACCACCACTAAACCAGTCCAACGAGAAATGGTTACATTAGTCCTATAAGCAGAAATAAAAGGAGGATAACTACCATTATGAAAACCCAGAGAAGTACAAAACGCACTGGTAGACCGAAGACACCAATAAGGAAAAGAAAGGATTCAAATGTTACTAATACAGAAAACCACCATATCACAATGACAAACAATAAGGGAAAGAAAGAAACAAAACAACCATAAATAAATGAATAAAATGACACAAATAAGCCCTTACATATCAACAATAACCTTGAATGTAACTAAATTAGACTTTCCACTTAAATAACATAGACTGGCTGAATGGATTTAAAAATAACCCAACTATATGCTGCTGTAAGAACCTCATCTTACCTGTAAATACACATATACATTAAAAATTAAAAGATAGCAAAAGATATTCCATAAAAAGAGAAACTAAAAATCCACAGGAGCAGCTATACTTATAATAGACATATCAGACTTTAATTCTAAAACACTAAAAAGAGACAAAGAAAGTCATTCCATAATAACATAGGTATCAATCCAATAAGGGCATATAACAATTCTCAATTGTATACACACACACACACACACACACACACACACCACCAGAGTGCCTATATACATAAAAAAAAATTAGATTTAAAAACAGTGGGTTGAGGCCAGGTGTGGTGGCTCACACCTGTAATTCCAGCACCTTTGGGAGGCCGAGGTGGGTGGGTCACGAAGTCAGGAGATTGAGCCCATCATGGCCAACATGGTGAAACCCCGTCTCTACTAAAAACACAAAAATTAGTTGGGTATGGTGGCACACACCTGTAATCCCAGCTACTCGGGAGGCTGAGGCAAGAGAATCGCTTGAACCCGGGAGGTGGAGGTCACAGTGAGCCGAGATCGTGCCACTGTACTCCAGGCTGGTGACAAGAGTGAGGTTCTGTCTAGGAAAAAAAAAAAAACAGTGGGATGACTGTGGGGGCTCACACCTGTAATCCTAGCATGTTGGGAGGCTGAAGCAGGTAAATACCTTTAGCCTAGGAGTTCAAGACCAGCCTGGGCAACTTCACCATGTTGCCCAGGCTGGTCTTACTCCTAAGCTAAAGGTATTTACCTCCACAAAATACATAAAAATTAGCTGGGCATGGTGCTGTAGACCTGCAGTGTCAGCTACTCAGTATTCTGCAGCAGGAGGACAAAGCAAGTACCAGGCTGGTACTGACAGAGTGAAACACTGTGTCAAACAAACAAACATTTAAAAGGAGAGATATACTCCAATGACTCCAGTGTCATGATAGTTTGGTACTTCAAAACCCCACTGCCAGAATTAGAAAGGTCATCTAGACAGAAAATTAACAAATAAACATTGGATTTAACCAAATTTTAGACCAAATGAACATGAAGGACGTTTACAAAATATTCCCTCCAATCTCCAGGACTGACCATTTATTAGGTGAAAAACAAGTTTTGACAAAGCTTTACAAATTGACATCATGTTAATTATATTGGCAGACCAGAATAGAATAAAACTAGAATCAAGAGAAACTTTGGAAACTACAATTACATAGAAATTAAGCAAGAGAAACTTTGGAAACTACAATTACATAGAAATTAAGCACCATGCTCCGGGATGATCATTGGGTCAAGAAATAAATTCAAAAGAAAATTTAAAAAAAAATTCCTTGAAATAAATGAAAATTAAAACCCATAACAAGTTGGATACAGCAAAATCAGTACGAAGAGGAAACGTTATAGCAATAAATATCTACATCAAAAAAGTAAAAAGATTTGACATAAACAATATAATGATGCATACTAATAATGAGTAATGATATTGAATTGGTAATAATAATGAATAAAACCTTCCAACAATGAAAAGTTCAGGACCAGATGCCTTTACCACTGAAATCTGCTAAACTTACAAGGAAGAACTAATGCTAATACTCTTCAAACTATTCCAAAACACAGAAGAGGAGGGAATACTCCCAAACTCCTATTATGAGGCCATAATTACTATGGGACTATATTAGACTAAAACGCTTCTGCATAGCAATGGTAACAACAGATTGAACAGACAATCTGACGAATGAGAGACAATATTTGCAAACAATTCATTAAGCAGGGAACTAATATCTGGAATATACAGGGAACTCAACTCAACAGGAAAAAAATAAAATAGTCTCATCAAAAAGGGGGCACAGGACATGAATAAACATTTCTCCAAAGGAGACATACAAATGGTCAACAGGTATATGAAAAAAATGTCCAACATCACTAATAATCAGTGAAATGCAAATGAAAACCACAATGAGACATAATCTTATCCCAGTTAGAATAATTATTATTAAGAAGACAAAAAACAACAGATGTTGGTGAGGATGTAGAGAAAAAGGAACTATTATACATTTTTGGAGGGAATGTAAATTAGTAAAGCACCATAGAAAACATAATGGTGATTTCTCATAAAATTATACATAGAACTACCATACTATTCAGCAATCTCACTACTGGGTATGTATCCAAAAGAAGACAAATTCATGTATCAAAGGGATACTTGCACCGCCATATGTATTATAACATTATTCACAATAGCAAAGGCATGGAATCAATCCGAGTGCCCATCAACAGATGAATGAATAAAGAAAACTTGGCATATACACACAATAGAATACTGTTCAGCCATTACAAAGGAATGATATCATGTCTTTGGAGCAGCATGGATGGAACTGGAAGTCATTGTGTTAAGTGAACTAAGCCAGGTACAGAAAGAAAAATATTATGTTTTCTCACTTATATGCGGGAGCTAAAAAAGTTGAATTCATGAAGTAGAGAGTAGAGTGATAAGATACCAAAGGGCCTGTGAGGTGAAGGAGTATAAAGAGAGTTTAGCCATGCGGGAATTCAAGATGAGATTTGGGTGGGGACATAGCCAAACCATATCACAAAGATAGAAGGAATAAGTTCTAATGTTTGATAACAGAGTAGGGTGACTATATTTAACAATATATTGTATATTCCAACATAGTTGGAAGAGAGACTTAAAATGTTTCTAACACATAGAAATGATAACTACTCCAGGTTATGGAAACCCCAAATATCCTGACTTGATCATTACACATACTATGTATGTAACAAAATATTACATGTGCTCCATAAATATGCATGAATACTGTGTATCAATAATAGATGAATGCATAAATTTGAGAGTTTGCTTTTTCAATGCAAAAAAGAAATAGTTTACCACGTATGGTTTGTATGACAAGGTGCAAATGACTTAATTTCTCTTTCTTTATGTAAATAGAAACAATAATTACACAATAATTATCACATAATTACTTGCTAATTTAAATAACATGGCAACATACAGACAGCAGCTTATCAGGGTCTAGCACAATGTCTTTGGCTCATAAATATCTGTTGAATGATTGTGTATATAAAAAATTAATGTTCTGGGAGTTAAAACTTGTCAAATATATTATGGCATACACCAGCACCCAGTGCACAGTAATTGCTAAAAATATGTTTCTTCTTTTTTCTCTATAATTTCACAACGACTAGGAAATCTCAAGTTAGCAATAGGATTTCATGGGCATGACAGTTAGTAAACTTGAGAGCAATTAACACCACTGGGTAAAAAAGGTATTTTTCTGAATCTCTTTGGGCTTGCTTTACTCTTGTGTGCAATATTCTCACATTATATATTTATTTGTAAAGAAACAGTGATTTATCAAGTTTTCTCTCTAAAGAACCTTGTTTTGAGTGTCATGATAGCTTACAGTACAGGGAAAGCCAAGTTCCTCTCAAAAAGAATACTATTTACTAGAGACAAAACAAGCTTAGTCCTTGAAAATACTATCAAAGGAAAAATATAAACCAATATGACTCTTAAGTGTCAAAATCCATGCCACAAGAAAGGGCATGTCTGGAGCCAGGTGGACTTAGTTGGAGGAGATTACTGGAGATGGAATTTCTTTTCGTCCATTAAATGTGATATTTATTTGTTTAGCAACTGGCACACTACCAGGTGTTCTACATACGATATTTTAAATATGATACATCATAATATACATGATATATTTTAGGTGATACATCGTAATCATCCAAAGTCTATCATTTAAGTTAGCATTAACTCTTGAGTGTTGAACATTCTATGGATTTGTACAAATGTATAATGACATTTATTCACTATTATAGTTTCTTTCAGAGTATTTTCCTAAACCTCATGTCCTCCCATTGCAAACACAATCATGGCCTTTCAACAGTCTCCCAAAGTCTTAACTCATTCCAGCATCAACACAAAATTCCATGTCCAAAGTTACAACTGAGACAAGTAAGTCCCTTCTGCCTATGAACATGTAAAATCAAAAGCAAGTTAGTTAATTCTCAGATACAGTGGGGTTACAGGCATTGGGTAAATACACCTGATCCAAATGGGAGAAATTGGCCCAAACAAAGGACCTGCAGGTGCCATGCAAGTCTGAAATCCAAGAAGGCAGTCATTAAGCCTTAACATTCCAAAATGATCTCCTTTGACTACATGCCTCACATCCAGGGCTCACTGATGCAAGAAGTAGGCTCCCATGGCCTTGGGCATCTCTGCCCTTGTGGCTTTGCAGGATACAACCCCCTCCTGCCTGCCTTCTTGAGCTGATGTTGAGTGTCTGTGGCTTTACCAGGTGCATGGTGCAAACTATCAGTGGATCTACCACTGTGGGGTCTGGAAGACAGTGGCCCTCTTCCTACTGCTCCACTAGGCCGTGCCCTATTAGGGACTCTGTGTGGTGGCTTCAATCCCACATTTCCCTTCCACACTGCCCTAGCAGAGGTTTTTCATGAGGCCCCTGCCGCTGCAGCAAACTTCTGCCTGGTCATTCACACATTTTCATACCCAAACCTCAATTATTGACTTCTCTGCACCTGCAGGGCCAACACCATTTGAACACTGCCCATGCTTGGGGCTTGCACCCTCTGAAGGAATGGCCTGTGCTGTAAATTGATCCCTTTTAGCCATGATTGGAGCTGAAGCCCCTGGGATTTAAGGCAGCATGTCACATGGCTGCACAGAGCAGGGGGACCCTGGGCTTGGCCCATGAAATAATTTTTCCCTCCGAGGCCTCTGGGCCTGTGATGAAAGGGGCTGTTACAAAAGTCTCTGACATGCCCTGGAGACATTTTCCCCATTATCTTGGTGATTAACATTCAGCTCCTTATTACTTATGCAAATTTTTGTAGCCAGCTTCAATTTCTCTCCAAAATGGGGTTTTCTTTTCCAATACATCATTAGGTTGTAAATTTTCCAAACTTTTATGCTCTACTTTCTCTGAAGGCTTTCCCTGTAGACATTTCGTCTGCCAGATACCCTAAATCATCTCTCCTAAGTTCAAAGTTCCACAGATCTCTAGGGTAGTGGCAAAATGCCACCAGTCTCTTTGCATAGCAAGAGTGGCCTTTACTCCAGTTCCCAACAAGTTCCTTATCTCCATCTGAGACTCCTTAGCCTGGACCTCAGTGTCCATATTACTACAATCATTTTGGTCAAAGCTACTCAAGAAGACTCTAGGAAGTTCCAAAGTTTCCCACATCTTCCTGTCTTCTGAGCCCTCCAAGTCTTTAGAAAGTTGCAAATTTTCCCACATTTCCTTATCTTCTTCTGAGCCTTCCAAAATGTTCCAACCTCTACCTGTTACCCAGTTCCAAAGTCACATCCACATTTTCAGGTATCTTTATAGCAACACCCCATTCCCGGTATGAATTTACTGTATCAGTTTATTTTCATGTTGCTATAAGGCATACCCAAGACTGAGTAATTTATAAAGAAAAGATGTTGGCCTGGCACAGTGGCTCATGCCTCTAATCTCAGCACTTTGGGAGGCCGAGGCAGGCAGATCATGAGGTCAGGAGATGGAGGCCATCCTGGCTAACACGGTGAAACCCCGTCTCTACTAAAAATACCAAAAATTAGCCAGGCTTGGTGGCGGATGCCTGTAGTCCCAGCTACTCAGGAAGCTGAGATGGGAAAATGGTGTGAACCCCAGAGGTGGAGCTTGCAGTGAGCCGAGATGCTGCCACTGCACCACTGCACCCTGGGTGATATAGCGAGACTCCATCTCAAAAAAAAAAAAAAAAAAAAAAAAAAAAAAAAAATCAGAAAAGATGTTTAATTGACTCACAGCTCTGCATAGTTGGGGAGGTCTCCAGAAACTTACAATCATGGTGGCAGGGGAAGTAATCACGTTGTTCTTAACAAGGCGGCAGGAAAGAGAAGTGCCAAGCAAAGAAAAAAAAAAAAAATCCCTTATAAAACCATCAGATCTCCTAAGAACTCGTTATCATGAGAATAACATGAGGATAACTGCCCTTCTGTTTCAATTACCTCTCACTGGGTCCCTCTCATGACAGTTGCTAACCTCCATGCAATGAAAAAATTCACTTGTAACTTTTGACTCCTCAAAACTTAACTGCTAATGGCTTACTGTTGACCAGAAGCCTGACTGACAACATAAACAGTTCATTAACACATATTTTGTATGTTATATACATATAATGCATATTACAATATTACAATAAAGTAAGCTAGAGAAAAGTAAATTATAAGAAAATCATAAGAAAAAGAAAATATATTTATTTTTCATTAAGTAGAAGTGGATCATCATAAAGGTTTTCATTCTCATCATCTTCACATTGAGATGGCTGAGATGGAGGAGGAAGAGGAGGGTTTGGTTTTGCTCTCTCAGGGGTAGCAGAGGCAGAAAAAGTTCATATATAAGCAGATCCACACTATTGAAACCCATGATGTTCAATGGTCAACTGTATTTATATGGGCATATTTCTGGGCTCTGTATTGTTCCATTGATCTATTAATCCTTTCTTTTATCAATACCAGACTGTCTTGATTACTCATTTTATTTTTATCTTTGTGTTTGTAAGATGGTTGACAGCATCAACTAAGAGTAAGTATTCTCAGTAGAGAAAAAGAGAGAGGAGAGAGAGAAAGAGAAATTGTTTCCAAAATCATCCAATAAAAGTTTTCAGTCTTCCACTGTTGACTCACTTCTGAATAAATTTTTATGGCAAAGCACATAAAGGAGGCTGACAGTTCAAAATATCAGAACTAATCACTGGAAAAGTAGATGAGGAAGACTTTTAATTTTAACTGACACATCAAGAATCTAAAGAAATCTAGATCTCTACATCTATATTAACAGTTGTAGAAATGATAAATTTAATCATGTGCCTTGGAAAGGAAATGAAATGAAGGAAATGATAGATTTACTAAGCTAATTAAAAACAGAATAAAGTTGAACTTTCTAAGATGACATTTTGAGAAAAACAATGGAAAAGTAGAGGTACTAAACACATTATTTAATTCACTCCCTTCTGAGACAATAATATGCCCTCTGGGTTACATATATGTCTTAATAAAGTGTTTGACATAATTTAGCTCTGTGTTCCCACTCAAATCTTGTCTCGAATTGTAATCCCCATGTGTCAAAGGAGGCAGCTGGTGGGAGGTCATTGCATCAAGGGGGCATATTTCCCCCATGCTCTTCTCGTGATAGTGAGTTTTCACGAGATCTGGTTGTTTGATAAATATCTGGTGCTTCCCCCTTCTCACTCTCTTTCTCCTGCCACCATGTAAAATGTGCCTTGCTTCCCCTCCACCTTCTACCATAAATGTAAGTTTCCTGAGGCCTCCCCAGCCATGGGGAACTGTGAATCAATTAAACCTCTTTCCTTTATAAATTACCCAGTCTCAGACAGTATCTTTATAGCAGTGTGAGAACAGAGTGATAGTGTCTCTGTTCGAGTACAGATGAGCTGGATGTCATAATAATATAAATTCTGACATACTGTCTGTGCTTGAGTTCTGACAATGCCAATTCCTAGTTGCATTATTTTGGACAGATAATGATGTATGTCCCACTCTGTTTCCTCACCTGTAAAATGCTACTAACAATGGTAACTGCTTTTCACTGTTTCTGTAAACATGATCAAATAACATATATAATGTATATAATGCTCAGTAAAATGCCTGATATTTGTAAACTCATTTTATGCTAACTAATAATTTGGTTGAGACCAATCAAGCATTAGACTTATGAAGATTTATACATTTGTTCTGCAAAGCCATCTATCTGCTTGTTATTTCTATCTAATATTCTGCCTAAATTACTTCCAGTCAGTGTCATTGTTTCTATCTGTGAAGAATTAAAAGAAGAATGATAGGAACAAGAATAAACAACAAGTTGTTTTGGCATTCTTATAAACGGGCTTTCATCTTTGATTTGCTTTCCTGTTCCAGGAATTTGTTTATTTGCATAAAGACAAAAATAAAAGCTACTAAGGGCTTCATGCCATGCAATCAGAGGAAAACTTGGCATGGCTTTGAAACTCTGTGATCAAAGCACTTGGGAAAACATGTTAGGGGTACCCAAGAATATTTGGTTTTGTGATGGGTTACATGCGACGTTAAAGGGCTTTAATTTAAAGGCACAAAATAGCATAGACTAGAGAAAAATATAATATAACATATTCAAAGGTACCTGATGGCTCTTAGTTGTCATTACATGAGGTTATTACCACCACTGACCTTCAATCATAATCAGCTTCACATATATAGTAAAGAGTTGGACAATTAAGAATCCTGATGTCAAGACAGAACTTTTGGAATCAGAAATCCTTGAGTCTTCTCCCTTTCTGCCACCTGCTTGGTGGCCACCATCTTGGGCAAGCTCATTAACATCTATAAGAATGGATTTCCTCATCTAATATATTGGTATAATAACATCGATCTCAGGGTTTTTGAAATCATTAAATGTATATAAAGCCCAGCATGGTAGCTCTCACCCGCAGTCCTAGCTACTCGGGAGTACGTGATTATGGAGTATCCAGTGTGTGACTTAAAAGTACATGTGTCTTATAAAAGCATTCCATAATCACATACTTTATTTTTGATGTGTTTATATGTTCATATACATCACTTGTTATAAAACACACTTTAAGTCCATCACAAAGCTTATATCTACCTTAAACAATGCGTGCTTGTATATAATAATTTTTTAAAAGAAAAAAATATAAATAATAGAAGGGCTGGAACACCAAATGAATACAGGAATGATGCTAATATAAAAATACAAACCCTAAATTTTATTTATATATTCTGAGGGTAAGCTAGTTTCAGGTTTTTCTCTAAGGTTTTGTAGGAAGAGAAAAATTGGCCACACTAACGCCATTTTAAAATATGCCTCCACCTGTAAGAGGCAGGGCCACCTGAGGTGAAAAGGTAAACGACTTGTGTAAGATTTGGCTAAAAGCCTAGAAATTAACTGAAGTCCTGGAACACGTCCTGGGACACGGCTCCCGGAACGATTGTTCAAGTCCCGGAGCACGTTTCGGAACGGTGCTCCAGGAACACAGCTCCCGGAGCGATTGTTTCAAAGTTGCTTGCTCGGAAGGGCCCTCCTGAGCAAACAACAGAGGGTGCCCAAAGTAATAATTGGATTTAATAGAAGGAGCTTACACGAAAGAAGAGCTGAACGCTGCTGTGGTCGTGTGCTGGGGGCCGCCCCAACTCCAACTGCAGGACCCCGGGCGTCCGCCTTCCGACTCCAGTGATGATTCTTCCTGCGGTCTGGTGAGCCTTGGTTACATGTTGTCTTCTATTGTTAGTTCTTTTATACCTACTTAAGGCTGCTTTTGCTGTGATATTTGCTTAAACTTTTTTTTTTTTTTTTTTTTTTTTTTGAGAGGGAGTCTCACTCTGGCACCCAGGCTGGAGGGCAGTGGTGCAATCTCGGCTCACTGCAGTCTCGCCTCCGGGTTCCAGCAATTCTCCAGTCTCAGCTTTCCAAGCAGCTGGGATTATAGGCGTGCGCCACCACACCTGGCTAATTTTTGTATTTTTCGAAGAGACTGGTTTTGACTATGTTGACCAGGCTGGTTTCGAACTCCAGACCTTAGGTGACCCGCCCCCGAGGGCCTCCAGAAGTGCTGGGATTATAGGGGTGAGCCACTGTGCCTGGCCTTGCTTACACTGCAGGCTCCCGGGCGTCTCCCTTCCGACTCCGCTGACCCGGCTTCCTGTGGTCTTATGAGCTTCCGGTTACATTTTATTGAGCTTTGGTTACATTTAGTCTTCTCTTGTTAAAAGGCTGATTTTCTATTGCTATTTGCTTAAAGTAATAAAGTTTTAGTTTACCCGTCCCTCCCACTTGAGTGCTCTGCTGTCCTTCCGACACCATCTTGAAATAGGTTTATTCAAAGATTTAAAAAAAAAAAAAAAAAAAAAGGCAGTACGAACTCTGCATTAATTCACAGACCCCATTACATAATGTAAAACAACCAGTCAGTAAAAGCAAAACTCTTCATTCATTACTGAGGTTCCTACGTGTGAAGCTGCTGGGGAGGTGACGGGAAGACAACTGGCTGCACCCCTCAAACACTGCTCTGGCAGCCCAGTCCCCACAGCTCCGGTTCTGAGCCCTGGCGTCCACTACGGTCTGGCCTATGGGCAGTACGCTCCTCAGTGTGGTTTCCCTCTCCTCTGCCCACACCTTGGTAACTAGACCTGCATTAATTAGCTTCCACTGGGTTATGCTGAGATAAAAACTACCCCCACACTTTAGTGTCTTTTAACAATAGTTTTTCACTTACATTGTGTGGAAATCACTGGAGGTCGGTGGCAGCTCTGCTCCACCCATCTTCTCTTCTTGAAGAGGATGGGTCTAGACTGAAGAGGCAGCCCCTATGTGGAATATGCCACTTCTGAGGCGGAGAGGAAGAACCTCAGCTGCCAGAAACAAGCAGTGCTCTTAAAGCTTTCATTCACACTTTGGGAGGCCGAGGCGGGCGGATCAGGAGGTCAGGATATAGAGACCATCCTGTCTAACACGGTGAAACCCCGTCTCTACTAAAAAAAAAAAAAAAAAATAGCCAGGCGCGGTGGCGGGGGGCGCCTGTAGTCCCAGGTATTCGGGAGTCTGAGGCGGGAGAATGACGTCAACCCAGGAGGAGGAACTTGCAGTGAACGGAAATCGCGCCACTGCACTCCAGCCTGGGCAACACAGTGAGACTCGGTCTCAAAAAAAAAAGCTTTCATTCAGCTCTGACTTCTCCTGTCCCATGTCATGAGTGTGTCAGGGTGTAGTGTACCCTGCCAAAGGGACAGGGACATGTTCTTCTCCCAAAAGAAGGCCTCTTGAGGGATAGAACTCTGGGGTGTGGTTGGAGGGTGTGTATAGGTGAGAGGATGGTGGAGGTGTAATTCTCTTACAGGAAGGGTGACTGCTGCTCAACGGGAATAGTAATATCATCTGCAGCCTTTTAAAACTTTGCTCAGCTTTCTCAATCAGAGTCACTTGTTGTCTCCTAGCATTCTGACCTTTACATTGTTTAGAGGAGAAAGAAAACAGAAACTCCAATTGAGGAGAGATGATACTTAGTAACAAAATCTTGGCAATAAATAAAAATATTGACAAAATGAATATTCATACATTTTTTAAAATGTAAACAAAATGTTTCAAAAATATGTGTTATTGTTTGCTATATTCCCTCTTTAAATTATCATGACTTCTTAAATTATCTTACCAGTACCTACCTACTCACTGCACACTTTACAGAAGAGGAGTCTTTCTAAGGCTGCGTATACATTTGCCACAGAACCAAATGGGTTTTCTTTACTATTAGTTTTATATATTCCTCTAGGTCATTAATTTTATAAAAGATTCAAGGGTATTTATTTGTGTTGGTAAACCATAATCCATAATTCTCATTTATTTATTTATTGTAGAGACAGGATCTCATTATGTTGCCCAGGCTGGTCTCAGACACCTGGGCTCAGGCAGTCCTCCTGCCTAGGCTTCCCAAAGTGCTGGGATTAGACATGAGCCACTGCACCTGGGCCATAATCCATCAATCATTGCACCAATCTACTATACCAGCCCTTTCAGTTATTTCCTGTTTTTTTTTTTTTTTTTAACTATTGTAATTTCACAATGCATTTGTCAAATTATTTTCCTTAAATTTTTTAAAGTCACATCAAGATTTCAAATCTTATCTCTTTTAAATCTCTTGGTAGTTAGCATTAATGGACATCCAGAAAAAAATACCAATTTTTATTTTCTTTAGGGGTCTCTTTCCTTTACATCTTTCATTATATTTCTTTAAAATTATTAATTTTTTAAAAGCTTCAAAAATTTTTGTGGGTACATGGTAGGTGTATATATTTTGGGGTTACCTGAGATATTTTGATAGAAGCATGCAATGTGAAATTTGATCTTTGCTAATCTTAAGGTAAATAATCATACTTCTGGCAACTGGTGAGTTGAGTGGTTTACAGATATGCTTGGTATATGTTTTATATACATAAATACATATATACATGCATATATATAATGTGTATGTACAGGTATCATACATATATACATATATATGCAAGTATTTTATATACATGTTTTAAATAGTTTCAAATAAATATGCTTGCTTTATAATTTTTCTAATATTATTAATGTATTTTATACAGAATTTAAAAACAAAGTTATTTGATATGATTCTAAAGATCAGAGTTGTATAAATAATCTTCTATAGTTTTGATACATTATTAAATTTCAAAAAATAAAAATAAAATGAATCCATAATTAATTTTTAAATATAGTATGATTTAGGCACCTACTTTTATTTTTAATAAAAACTTAGTCCCATTTCCATATATCATTTACAAAATAATATTTTTAATTATTAATTTGACTACCACCTTTATTATATAATTTATTTTTTACAAGTTAGTGTTTTCTTACATATACCGTTAAGTGCCTATTTCTCTGCTACTACAACATAATTTAAGTTTTTGTCACTTTATATCATGTTTCTGTAACAGGCCAATCTCTCCTTCTCTCTTTTTAAGTTAA
The DNA here is from genome assembly GCF_043159975.1 of Macaca nemestrina. Taxonomy (NCBI): domain Eukaryota; kingdom Metazoa; phylum Chordata; class Mammalia; order Primates; family Cercopithecidae; genus Macaca; species Macaca nemestrina. Next base: position 178,128,535 of record NC_092127.1, on the reverse strand, counting down.
AAATGTTTTTCCGGCCAGGCACGGTGGCTCAAGCCTGTAATCCCAGCACTTTGGGAGGCCGAGACGGGCGGATCACGAGGTCAGATCGAGACTATCCTGGCTAATACGGTGAAACCCCGTCTCTACTAAAAAATACAAAAAAACTAGCCCGGCGAGGTGGCCGGCGCCTGTTGTCCCAGCTACTCGGGAGGCTGAGGCAGGAGAATGGCGTAAACCCGGGAGGCGGAGCTTGCAGTGAGCTGAGGTCCGGCCACTGCACTCCAGCCTGGGCCACAGAGCCAGACTCCTTCTCAAAAAAAAAAAAAAAAAAATTTTCCATATACATAAGTCCATATGAACTTAATTTAAAAACAATGTAAAACAAAATGTTTTTTAATTTTGTTAAATATATAAATTATTTTGAAAAAAATGCCACTGTTAGTATATTGTCTTCCTGTGCAAGAGCATTATCTCTCCATTTACTTTTGTAATATTTATGCTGACTAATGTGGTGTATTTCTAACATTGTGCACATTTTGTGAAATTATTTCTCATTTTTTAATTTTTGCCCATTTTCATTATACACCAGATATTTTCAAAATAATGGTCTAAAATTATCAATTTAAAATAATAAAATATATTATTGAAAATTTTCTGATTTCTGCCATTGTTTTACAGATATTACTCTTAGTCAAAAATTTTATCCACTGCAGAAAATGATTTGAACTCCTCCATTCTGATCAATTATGCTATTGTTGCCTTTGCAATAGCCAACTCACTTCAATTACAGTGGTGATTGTAGTATTCTTTCTATTCTTTTATTGTATTTAATTAATATCCTAGTGATTTACCATTAAGTATCATTCTGATAGTTAATTTAAGATTTTTTTATTCTTATTATTTGAAGGAACTATATGTCTTTATTGTAACATAAATTTATTTTATTAAAAAGTATTTAATTTTATTAAAGCATTTGAATTTATCAAAACAATTACATATTCCTTTTATCTTCCTTCTACATAGAACATGATTCATGCTTTTGAATATTAATTTGCAAGTTCAGTTCCAAATAGTGTTCTTCCATTGTATCATTTATTGTCATTTCCTTTCGACTTGGTTTTTTTCTTTCTTTGAACTGGCATTTCTCTTTATCTGGAAATAAAGATCTCTTTTCCCACACTGGGCAAGTCTGTGGAAACCAGGATAAACTAGACACATTTGAATGCAAAGATCCCATTGCCAACAAGTAGCTTTCCCATTTGACGTTTGGCTTGAAGTATGGTAAGAGGAGGGGTAGGAAAAATATGTAGTGAGAAAAAATACTTATATTTTTACCCCTACATCATTACTAGTGCCCATATTGCAGATATTATATACTGAACAAATGTTTGTTCTTCCATAGCATGTTAATTCCTAAGAGAGTTGGAAACCAAATGATTAATACACTCATTGTTTCTATTTATTTATTTATTTAGTTAGTTAGTTAGTTAGTTATTTCTGAGACGGGATTTGGCTCTGTTGCCTAGGCTCGAGTACATTGGTGCAATCAGAGCTCACTGCAGCCTCAACCTTTTAGGCTCAAAGGATCTTCCTGCCTCCACCTCCCACGTAACTGGGACTAGCACATTTGTCTAGCACATTAAAGGTGGTTCCTTGTAGAGATAATGTACAACCACATATTTATTTACTATTATCTACCTCTTTATGTAATTTACAAATAGAAACCATGAACACCTGTGTATATATACATATGTCCTTAAATGTACATATGTATTTACTACCATGCCTGGCTTATTTTTAAATTTTTTTTGTAGAGATGAGGTCTCACTATGTTGCCCAGATTGATTTTGAACTCCTGGGCTCAAGCAGTCCTCCCACTTTGGACCCTCAAAGTGCCAGGATTATAGGCGTAAGCCACTCATATTTGTAATAACAGAGTTCAGTTGCCTCATCAGGAGATATTTCTGAATTTTCTTGGTTCATTAGAACTAGAAGATCTGAATTCTCATCTGGTAATTTTGGTGTCATGTGCTTTCAAAATAAATAGAAGGTCTTCTTACTCATTTGGAATGTGTCAATTTGTGAACAATTGTGAATATATATGTAATAGAACTACTTTATTGAGAATGAAAGGAGTGCAGTCGAGCATGTGGATTATAATTTTACCCTCAGTCTCTCTCTCACAATGTCACTGGAACACCTAACCCTCTTTATTGCCTTTTCCTATACCTTATTCTCCTCACTTTAAACTCCATGTTTTCCAAGAGTAAAGCCATATTATCATCAGATTAAACAAGGCTCTGGCAGCTACTCTTCACTGTTACTCTTCACCTAGAGTGTCTAGTGATTTTTCTCTTTTGCTGTTAAATAGCTTCAGAATGTGGCTCCTGCTCCCTACTCTATTCACAGTTGCCACTAGTCTTCTCACTCTTCCTACCATCATTCATGGCCTGGAATGGAGGTTTCTCTTCCATCAGTGACTATTGATGGAGAAAGAGAAGGGAAAGGGAGGGGAGGGGAGGGGAGGAGAGAGGAGGGGACGGGAGGGGAGGGGAGGGGAGGGAATGAGCTTCTTGCTCATTCCCCAAAGGACATGCTGAAACTTCTTGTGCTTTATGGGCTTTACTTTCATGAACGTTAAGATGTTTTCTTTTTGGGCATTGTCAGAGAACAATAAAAGGATAGCTTACAATCAAAAGTCTTCTTTTTTTAATAATAGTAAATTGATTTTCCAGGAACATCTTAGTCATAGTGTCAGTATCTGCCATATGGAAAAATTTTTATGAGTATCTGCCATACTTATCTGCTGTCTCTAAATATCTGCTATAAGTACTCCTGCCTTTCCTTTGTTTCAGAATCTTAACTTTTATATCTTAGTCCCAGTTTTCTTCCAGTACTTTTTTATAGTAGACCTAGGTTTTCATGCAGTAGAAGACACATTGGTCTACTAGGATATTCTACTATTCCCAAAGTAGACTTACTAATTAAGTTCCATGATCTTAAAAGATATTTGACTTTGTGGTTATCTGCCTTTTCTGTTTAAGGGAACATATCTGATGTTGAAGCCATTTTTTTTGCCTTATTTTAGCCTATCTTAAAGGTTACATATACAACCATTGATAAATTAGCAGGACCAACAAGTATTAATTTGGCATGTAGCTGCCAGAGCCTTGTTTAATCTGATGATAACATGACTTTACTCTTGGAAAACATAGAGTTTAAATAACACTTTTATAGAAATGATCTCATTTTATCTTTATAAGAGGACAACAAATTGTACTTCATTTTATGGGGGAAAATCTAAATAAGGCTTCGAGAAACTAAACCACTTGCCCATAGTTAGCCTGCAAGAGAATGAAACAACTAGTGTTTCCCCTCAGGCTTTCTGTCTCTCATTACTAAATAATTAAATTTCCAAACTGTACTTTTGGACACCAGACATTGTCTTGAAGGGCTCATCTGTTTCTTATTTGAAACTAGATATAGTTTTGAAATCAACTCATCCTTCCCCTCTCAAACTGGTTTCTTCTCTTATATTATCAATATTCCCCTAGAAATCTGGGGGCCTTTTGTCAGCCATTAACCCTTCCCCTCACGTACACACATACATACTTGTCAAGTCCTAGTGACTTTCCTCCTAAGTGTTTTTTGAACTTTTCTCCTTACACAATGCTCCTACTTCCGTTTCCTTAGTTCTGAACCTTGAAACTCATCTCAGGAATCACTACACTGTCTTTTCAACTGGTGCTCTTCTCTCCAAAGATTTCTTGCCACCAACAGAGCATGATCAAATAGATATAAGACTCATTGTATTAAAATAGATATAAGATCCACTATAAACAGACCTTTTTCTACCTCAGCAATGCATCATTTGACACTCTCTGTCTTGTAGTCTATGCTTTAGAAATCCTGATTTACCAATTACCTACATTTTCTGCAGTTCATCTTTCTCTTATCTCTGTCTTTTCTATTTACTGCTCTTTCTGTTGGAGATTTCTTTATCTTCTCCATATGCCTCATTCCTTTTTGTTCACCCATTGCCTTCATCATGCAACTTTCACTAACATCTTCAATTATTGTGCAAGGGATCCCTTCCTGGTGTTGCTATAACACCACAATACAATGTTAATACATTTATTGCTGTACATTATTAGTTGTTAAGATTTATATTATTTTCAATGTGTTGGTATAATATATTTATCTCTTTATTTGATAATTAAATATTTATGTCAGATACCTTGTCTGTTTATATGCTCTCTCTCCTAATTAAACTATAATCTTTTAAAGGGAATTATTTTCACTGGCTCCTTTGTCTAGCATATTAAAGGTGGGACCTTGTAAAGATAATGTACAATCACATATTTATTTAGTATTTATCTACCTCATTATGTAATCTATAAATAGAAACCATGAACAACTGTGTATATATATAGATATATCCTCAAATGTACATATATATGGACATAGAGGTGCACATATACATACATGAGATATATACACAAATATCCATGTGTGTATACAACATATATTTATGTGCTCTTTTTTTCTGTCCATCTCCAACTGAAAGGATGCATGTTCTTTGAATTTAAAGTTTGGAATATAAAGACTTGAAGAAATATTTTACACAAAATTCAACATCTGATTCTAAAATCCAAACCCTACTCTAAGGAATATGCTTGTGTGAGCCAGTAAAATGTATGAGTTGGGCATGAGTTGGATGGAAGGATATAGAGGGTTTTGCACTAGTTTCTCAGCTGCTCCCTGATTAGGATAATGTCTTTGGTTGTGTATTGAGGTCAAGTTGTCGACAAAGGTGACACTATCATCTTCCCCACAGTATTATATAAAATATAAAATGGTTAGTGTAAGTGAATCCAAGAATGTAGAAAGGTCAAATCCTTAGAAAAACTTCTGTAAATCACAAAGTCTGTGCATTCTGAGAAGTGAATACCAAAATAAAAATGCAATTTGTTTTATATATTGTACATAATCATTACACACTATGCAAACATATTCATTAAAGGGATTTTAAAGTATAGATTAAATTAGTAATGATGATTCAAATATATAATATTAAGCAGAAATATTTTGTGGATTGCTAAATAAGGGGGTAAAGTATATAATATCGTGGATAATTTGTTGGGCTTTTGGATAGGTTGAAAACACATTTTTCCCCATTTAAAATAAGGCATGCAGGCTTCCACTATCAGATATGTTGCTAACACCTTGTAGGGAAATAATCTGGGGAATACACACACAAACATAATATATATATACACACACACACATATATATCACATATTAATACATATGTGTATATATACATTTATATGTACATGTATATGTGTGTGTGCTTACATATCAATCATATGTAAAGCACATGAGACAAAGCCATATCACAGTCCTACTGCTTTACTACTATTTTCCTGGTTATGACATATGATTGATTTCAGCAAAAGTCTCAATACTTATTAAGTGGACCTACATTAGAATATTTTTTCTATTCTAATGCTGTATTATTAGAACATTTTAATATATTTTAGTCTTATATTTTGATATGTATGTTTCAATTTAAAATTTTTTTTTGTCTCTTGTATTAACAGCTTCCATTTTCTGACTAAATCACCTCTAATTTTATGTAAAGCATCTAATACACTGTCTTTGTGAAACTGAAGTCTGTGAAATGGGGTTCTATCTTTAAAAGAATGCAAGACTTGATGCCCTCTAATTGTACTGTTTTCCTTTTTTTTTTTTTTTTTTTTTTAATGAGTGGTTGGGACATGCAAGGTTTCTTTGTTTCTGAAGGGCCAGCATTCTGTATCAAATGTCACTTCCCCCAAATTAAGATTCTAACTCAATCTAAATGCCAAGAACCTCATCTACTAATTAATGGCATCTACAGATTCCAAGCCTAGAATTTCCTTTGATTTATCGCATGTTCAGACTTAACTGTTCTTTAGGGATATAAGTATCCTTATTTTATCAGTCCTAATAAAGCTCAATTTATTCAAATCCCTTGCAAGAACTTGAGCATCTCACATTTAAAACACAGTGATTATTTCTAATCCTTGTTAAGCAAATTACTCTAACCATCATACCATTGACATCTAGAGGAGCATATTCAGGGTTAGGGAATTCGTTTTTCCTAGCTGGAAAGTTTCACAGTGTAATGAACCTAGCTCTAGATCAGCAGTTCTCATACTCATCAAATAAGTGTAAGCATCCCAATCACCTGGAAGGCTTATTTAGACACAAATTGCTGAACCCCACCCCCAGCATATCAGAGTCAATAGGCCTTGGGCAGAGCCCAAAATTTGCATTTCTAACAGCTTCCCAAGTTACCTCATGCTGCTGGCGCCCAAACTGCACTTTGAGAACTATTGCTCTAGATCAAAACCCAACACTCTTAAAATTAACTCTTTATTAAACATGTAACTTTAAGTTTGTGCCTTATTCTCCCTGAGCTTCAAGTTCCTCATTAGCTCTGTAACAGTTCAGTGCTCATAAGGGCCACACACATGCTAGGCAGCTGAGCTATGAAAGAGTGAACATACCCAGGAACAATGGTCAGACCATACATAACAGTAGAACCTCTGTCCCAAAACCTCTGCAGCAACCAGCCCAGAAACCACAGCCTCTAAAGCTATTGGCCCAGAATGTCAGGACTTGGACAACAACTTAGAGCTTTTCCATTTTGCCCATTTCCACCTCAGGACCAACTAAGGAAAACTGATTATTCTCCCCAAACCAACCACAATTCTAGATAACACAAATCCAGTTTTCCCATGTCAGAACATCCAATAAGGACACACTTGAAGCCTTCCCTTTGTTTTCACTACAACAATTTCCCATTTCCATGCTTGCCTTTGAATCTCTGCCAAACACAAGTGATTGCGGCTGACTCCTTTGCTATAGAAAGCTCTGAATATTTATGAATATTATGGAAAGCTAGTTAGCCTCTGCTTTTACACATTTGGGTGGTCTTAATTTGTTTTCACAGCTAGTACTGAACCAAAACTTCTAAGTTCAGTAGTATTTCTACTTCATCATAGCTACCACCAGTAAAAATAATAATGTCACAGTTGCATTTTTTTCCTAGTATGTTTCTCAGTTTTATAGGGGAGCCACCTTATATGTGAAACATTGTTTATTTCCTGGGAAAAATATGGATAAGTTGTTGTAAGGAGATCACATTTTAGGGTAAAAAAAATATCTACTTTACAACAATAGAGGTAAATGCAGAGTATCCTAATTGTGCACACAAAGAACACATAACCCAAATATGGAGGAAGGAGGGAATCATTCAAAGTGGATTCAGTATAAAATAATCATTTATAGGATACATTTCTACAGGTGTAGGACTCTTAGGAGAGTAATGATAAACTACCCCACAAAAAAAACTCCAGGCTCAAATTGCTTCACCAGTATTTTCTGCCAAACCTTTAGAGATTGTACTAATTGTATAACATTCTTCTAAAAAATTGAAGAGATGGCAATATTTTTCAACTCATTCTATGATGCCAGCATTTCTTTGATACTGAAACCGGACAAAAGTGTTAAAAAGAAAGAACGCTGTAGACATAAAAGAAAAACATCTCTTACGAATATACGTGGAAAGGTTCTTAACACAATCTCAGCAAATTGCATCTAACAATACATAAAATAACATCAAGGCCAGATGGATTTTATATTAGGAATACAAGGTTAATTTAGCATTCACAAATCAATCATTGTAATTCCTTCTATGAACATACTTGTATTAGCTGTTTTTGTATTGCGATACATATCTGAGACTGGATTATTTATGAAGAAAAGGGTTGAATTGGCTCACAGTTCCATAGGCTGTACAGGAAGCATGATGGCTTCTGGTGAAGGGACAGCGGGCACATCTTATATGGCCGGAGCAGGAGGAAGAGAGAGAGGGGGAGGTACCACATGTTAAAACAACCAGATCTTGTGAGTATTCATTCACCATCACAAGGGCAGCATTGAGGGGAAAAATCTGCCCCCATAATCCAATTGTCTCCCACCAAGCCCTAACTCCACCATTGGGCATTGTAATTTGACATGAGATTTGGGTGGGATGTGATTGAATTATGGGGGTAGATCCAAACCATATAAATACTAAGAAAGGAAGAAAACATAGAATCATCTCCATAGACTCGAAAGGCATTTTACAAATCTAACACCCATTCCTAATAAAACTTTGTAGCAAACTAGGAACAGAATGGACTTACTTCAGCTTGAAAAATAGCCTATACAAAAATTCTACTTCCTGGTTAATTTACTAATTAAGTAGTTAATGAGTAATCATAACTCACAAGGATTCTTACATCCTAGTAAATAGTAAAATATTTAGTGCTTCCCACTTATATAAGGAATAAGGAAAAGAAGACTACTCTAGAACTTTTGTTACTCATTGCTACATCCATGGAAAGGAATACTACTCAGCAATAAAAAGGAACAACCCACTAAAACATACCACATAGATAAAATAATTATACTGAATGAAAGAAGTCAGAGGAGAAAAAAGGGTACATGATATGTATGAAATATTCTATTTATATAAAATTTGAGAAAATGCAAAGTAATCTGTAGTTTAAAAAAAAAAACGTATCTGTTGTTGTCTAGAGATGGGCTAGTTTGGAGGCAGGGAGTGGTGGGGGTGCGGTGGGGAGAAATTACACAGGGACCTGAGAAAACCTAATGGATAATTTATTTTTTCATTTCTTGATCATAGTGAAGTTTTTAACTTGTACAGATATATGTCTAAACATTAAATTGTACATTTCAAATATGTTCAGGTTATTTTATATATATTATACCTCAATAGAGCTACTAAAAATCAATAAAAAAACAAAAACAAAATGAAAGGGAGCCAAGAGAATCTTTTAAATTTATTTTTTAAATCTTATTTTAGAACACTAGAGCATAATTCTCCCAAATCTATGAACATTTCTTGCTCCACTTGTGTAATTTTGTTCCACAGAATCATGTTTATAGCAATATTATCTGTGCTGTGGTGGAGGTATTTACAGAGAACTTTCTGTAGTTATTCTGTACCTCGTACCCCTCTGACCACAAAGAGAGAATAAGAGAATGAGAGGGCAAAAATATTAAACATTTCAAATTTACAGAATATACACACACATAAATTATATATTCACATACACCATGTATCACAAATATGTGATTATATATATTTAATATGCATATATGGTTGTATGTATTTATATTATACACAAAACTATATTTTGGGAGTGTGGAGAACCAATAATTGGACAAAATGAGCTTATTGTTTTGTAAACTCATTATGAAGAAATGCATACTGAATACACAGGTATTACTTAGTGACTCGTGGTCCTTAATAGGTTGAAAAATGATTATTTTACTTTATTACAGAGTACATCAATGTCTATTATAAAACTCCGTACAACATTTTCCTCTCTTAAACACTATCTGCATTAAAACACACACAGTGCTGTGTAAATTCCATTAAGTAGCATGTTTTTCACCATAGAAGCCAATGAATACCTTTGCATTCAAGTTTTCTCGAAGCTGTTAGTAAAAGTTATATCATGCAGCTTAGGCACTATAAAGACAGCAAATAAAGAAATGTGCTTCATTCCTCCCTTCCCATCATGATTCTAATAGGGCAATGAAAAGTTGTTTTAATTAAACTTCAGATTGTGCAGATAATAGAATGTCTCATTTCCTTTGATTTCTGTGCTCCTGCAGAAATGTTCTTGTCTCGGAAAGCGTCAGGTGTTCCACATTTTCCTCTTTTTTTTTTTTTGTTTAATATGACAAAGGATGGAAGTTGAAATCTGGGGATTTTTTCATGGAAAGAGAAGATACAAAAAGATGTGTGTAGGAAGAGGGATTAGGTGAAGCAAAGAGAAAATGTCGCATCTCTAAAAGGATACTTCCTAAGTCAATGCCCATTTCTGACAGATTTGGAAATAGTTATCCAAGGCAGGAGGTGACTATCAAGATTGCAAATTAAGTTAGAGGAGGCTCAAAAATAAAATCGGTTGCCTCTTGAAAGGCACCTAACTCAGCTAGGCTACTGGAGGTTTTCTCACAACAGGACCTCTAATGTTCTATATCCACATTAATTAAATGGGGTAAAAGGCTAGGAATCAGATTTTAACCAAGATGTGTACTTGGCTGTGTGATACACTTTGCCTTTTTAAAGTGAATATCCTATGACGGACTCAGCAAATTTGTTCCAGTTAGATAAAGTACTTTCAACTCCTCTAAACAACTGGCAATGCTTAAGTGCCAATAGGCAGGAGTTAAATTAAGGTTTCTAACCTCAGCACTATTGACAGTTAGGGCTGGATAATTTATTGTTGGGGGCTATTCTGTGCATTGTAAGGTGTTTAACAGCATCCCTGGTCTCTGCCCACTAGATGCCAGTAGCCCTCATTCCATTTGTGACAACCAAAAGGTCTCCAACCATTGCCAAATAGTCCCCTAGGAGGCAAAATGTCACCAGGTAAAAATCGTGAGGTAAATCATCTCTAGATGATTTATTTCTGATATTGCCTATTAAGTTTAACCTGAAGAATACTTGTATTCATTCTCACATAGTTTATTTCTCATATTTCTCATCAACTTATCAACTTTTAGTTTGTATTTTCCTTTTTTTTTTTTTTTTAATTTTTTGAGACAAGTCTCACTCTGTCACCCATGCAGTGGCACTATCCTGGCTCACTGTAACCTCTGCCTCCCGGGTTCAAGCCGTTCTCCTGCCTCAGCCTCCCAAGTAGCTGGGATTACAGGCGTGTACTACCACACCTGGCTAATTTTTTCTATTTTCAGTAGAGACAGGGTTTCACCATATTTGCCAGGCTGGTCTCAAATGCCTGACCTCAAATGATCCGCCCACCTCGGCCTCTCAAGGTTTGGGGATTACAGGCGTGAGGCACTGAGCCAGGCCCGTACTTTCCTATTTTAGATTCACTGGGTACAAGACTGGGTGTGTTACATGGATATGTTGTGTTTAGGGTTTAGGCTTCTGTTTAGCCCATCAATCAAATAGTGAATGTATTCCCCAATAGGTAGTATTTCGGTCTCCAAACTACTTTCCGCAGTGGGCGAACCCATTCATTGTGGAGGCAAATGTAACTCCATCTAATCTGCCATGTTGGCTTCTGATTAACTCCTAATCCAGAAAGGCCCCTAAGATTTCAGTTTATCTTTTGTTCCTGTGTTAGAGCAGGTACTAACCGTAAGCCCTTAGGTAAAACGACCTTGCTGTTATTGCACTTCAATTGTCTTACATATCTCTTCTGAACTACTCCTTCCCTATGGTATAAGAGCAATGGGTCTGGGAGATAATGGCCTGGGGATCCACCATCTTGTCTCCCTGTGACACAAGACACAAACATGGCTTCTGTTCACAAGTCCCTATAAAATGTTTCGTTTGGCGAAACTGGATTTATCAGCCTCTTTTTTTGGCCTCTCCTCAGATTTTGGGGTAGGTGTGCATAGACCCGCCCACTGTGGAACATTTACATTCCCACCAGCAGTTTAAAAGCACTCTCTTTTCACTGTAGTCTCACTAGCATGTGTTTTTGTTTGTTTGTTTGTTTGTTTTTACGTTTTAATAATAGCCATTCTGGCTTTTGTGAGATTGTGTCTCATTGTGGTTTTAACTTGCATTTCTGTGATAGTGAGGTTGAGCGTTTTTTCATATGTTAGTTGGCCACTTGTTTATCTTCTTTTAAGAAGTGTCAGCTGGGCATGGTAACTCACGCCTGTAATCTCAGCACCTTGGGAGGCCAAGGTGGGTGCATCACCTGAGGTCAGAAGTTTGAGACCAGCCAGGTCAACATGGTGAAGCCCTGTCTCTACTAAAAATACAAAAATTAGCCGGAGTGGTGGTGCGTGCCTGTAGTCTTAGCTATTCGAGAGGCTGAGGCATGAGAATCCCTTGAACCCAGGAGGCCGAGGTTGCAGTGAGCCGAGATCGCACCATTGAACTCTAGCCTGGGAAACAAGAGTGAAAGTCTGTCTCAAAAAAATTTAAACAAGTGTCTATTCGTAACTTTTGTCCACTTTTTAATGGGGTTATTCATATTTTCTTGCTGATTTATTTGGATTCCTAATAGATTCCGGATATTAGTCCTTTGTCAGATGCATAATGTGCAAATATTTTCTCCCATTCTGTAGGTGGCCTGTTTACACTGTTGATAGTTTCTTTGCTGTGGAGAAGCTCTTCAGTTTAAGTCAGTTTTTATTTTTGTTACATTTGCCTTTGAGTCTTTAGTCATAAATTCTTTGCCTAGGCCAATGTCTAGAAGAGTATTTCCTAGATTTTCTTCTAGGATGTTTATAGTTTGGGGTCTTACAGGTAAATCTTAATACATACTGAGTTAATTTTTGTATATGATGAGAGATAGGGGTCCAATTTCATTCTTCTGCATACGGATAGCCAGTTTTCCCAGCCTTATTTATTAAATAGGTTGTCCTTTCCTCATTGTTTATTTTTATCAGTTTTGTGAAAGATCATTTTGTTGTAGGTGTGTGGCTTTGTTTCTGGGCTCTCTATTCTGTTACATTGTTGTGTACCTATACCATGCTGTTTTAGTTACTATACCCGTTTAGTACAGTTTGAAATTATGTAATGTGATAGTTCTAGCTTTGTTATTTTGCTTAGGATTGTTTTAGCTATTTTAGCTCTTTTTTGGCTCCATGTGAATTTTAGAATTGTTTTTCCTAATTCTGTGAAAAATTACATTAGTAATTTGATAGGGATTTTATTGCATCTCTAGATTGCTTTGGGCATTATGAACATTTTAATAATACTGATTCTTACAGTCTGTGAGCATGGGGTGTTTTTTTAATTTGTGTCCTCTGTAATTTCTCTCAACGTGTTTTATAATTCTCCTTGTAGAGATCTTTCACCTCCCTAGTTAGACACATTCCTTGATATTTTTATGTCTTTTGGCTATTCTAAGTGGGATTGTGTTCTTGATTTAAGTATCAGCTTGAATTTTATTGGTGTATAGACATGCTGCTGATTTTTGCATGCTGACTTTGTATCCTAACACTTTACTCAAGTTGCTTATCAGGTCTAAGACTGTTTTCACAGAGTCTTTATGATTGTCCAGGTATATAATCATATTGTTTGTAATCAGAAATCAGGTCACTGGACATCCTCTTTTCCTATTTGAGTGCCTTTTCATTCTTTTGCCTGATTTCTCTGATTAGGATGCTCAGTACTATGAATATATGGAAACTCAACAACTAAGTTGCACCTGAATGAGTTTTGGGTAAGCAAAAAAAAAAAAAAAAAAAAAAAAAATTAAGGTAGACATCAAAATAATATTTGAAACAAAAGAAAATAGAGGCACAACATACCAGATCTTCTGGGATACAGCAAAAGCTGTTAGGAGGAAAGTTTAAAGCACTATATTCTTACATCAAGAAGATAGAAAGATATCAAATTAACAACTTAACATCACACATAACTATAAAAACAAGAACAAACCAAATCCAAAGCTAGCAGAAGACAAGAAATAACTAAGTTCAGAGTAGAACTAAATGAAATTGGGATCAAAAATAAATACAAAGGATCAAAAAAATGAAAAGTTGGTTTTTTGAAAGAATGAACAGGAGAGATAGACAGCTAGCTTGATTGACAAAGGAAAAAGAGAGTATCCAAACAAGCACAATGAGAAATGAAAAAGGTGACATTACAAATTATATCACAGATATATACAAAAGACCCTCAGAGACTACTGCCAACATCTCTACATGCACAAACTAGAAAACCTAGAGAAAGTGGATAAATTCCTGGAGACAACCTCCCAAAACTGAATCAGGAAGAAACTGAAATCCTGAATGAGTTACAAATTTGAGTCAGTAATAAAAAACTTAGCAATGAAAAAGCCCTAGATCAAATGTATCCACAGCCCGATTCTACTAGACATACAAAGAAGAGCTGGTATGGATCTTACTGAAACTATTCCAAGAAAGTAACTCATTCTACAAACCAATATCATCCTGATACCAAAGTCTGGCAAGGACACAGCAACAACAAAAAGAAAACTACAGGCAATATCCCTGACGAATACTACAAAAATCCTCAGATACAAAAATCCTCAACAAAATACTAGCAAACTGAATCCAGCAGCACATCAAAAAGATAATTCATCATAGCCAATTGGGCTTCATTCCTGGGATACAAAGATGTTTCAACATATGCAGATCAATAAATGTGATTCATCACATAAACAGTATTAAAAAATTATGATAATCTCAATAGATACAGAAAAAGTATTTGAAAAAAATCCAACATCCTTTCATTATAAAAATCCTCAACAAACTTGGCATCGGGACGATATCTTAAAATAACATTACACTTAATGCCCAAAAGTTGCAAAAGAATTCTCCCTAAGTGTTGGAATAAGACAAGAAGGTCTACACTTACCACTCCCATTCAACATAGTACTGTAAGTCTCATCAAAGCTCAAGTGACTCAACTTTTTTTGTGGTTTATTTTACTTTGTTTTATCTACATATAATTGGCTTATTGAAGAATCTCAATTTTGGCTACAAACAAAATGTTTATTTTTTCTAATTATTGCGATTTATGTTGATCACTCCTTTCCTGCAGAAGAATAAACCATTTAATGGAAGTTTAACCATATTCCATAGGCTTTTGTTCAACTTTCATTTTAACAGTGGTTAATATTCATCTAGTTTTGTCCTCATATCAGATTCTAAGCTCATCTCCAGTATTCCTAATTCAGATCACCTCTGGTTCTAGTTGCACAGGAGGTGCAAGGTTTGGGAGCTTCATCTTGTCTCAGACACATGCTCCAGAGAGAGGAAAACATAGTTCCTTATTTGGCTGACAAAAAAGATATTCACTCCTTGATTGTCATAATGTGTTTTAAAGAGAATTTAACCCCTTGTAAGTGTTTTAATTTCAATGAGTGTTCACCATCTAACTCGCCTAGTTTTTGTAGGTTCCTTGAATCCCTTAGATGATTAAGCCTCATATGTTTCTGAGCTCCAGCTCACAGTCTTGATCAACAGTGCTCTCCTTTGTGTATTCTTAATCTATGGTGCCTTCTAGCAAGTCCATGGTTCACATTTTCCTCCATGGTCCTCAATTTTAGGGCTTGAGGACATATTATTGATTCCTTGTCTCAGAACCTAGAAATTAGAAAAATGACCCTATCCTCTCTGTTAGCCTGTCTCACGTCTTACCAGGCACCTTCCTCTTGCTCATTCCTCCAGTCCTCAGAAGCAGTAGGCAATCTTCCAGGACAATGACTTGGCAAATTTTAGATAGGAGATAATTACAGTCTTACATTTGGCAACAAAGAGACACTTTGTGTACCCCTAACATAAAAGGTGAGTTTCTCCCCATTTTCTCTCTCATTTTTTTGTTAGGAAATTTTGATGCCTTGCATTAGAATTCTGTTTTACAGATCTTTAAAAGTTATGGAATTCCTGCCATTATCACTATGATTGTCATACCTCAAATGGTATTACAATTGATTATTTTTCTAATCTGTCATTCTCAGTATTTTGTAAATTTCATTGAAGTATTTGAAACTTCAGCACCAAACACAATTTCTGGAACATAGTATGTCAACAATTATTGAACAAGTGAATACATGAATAATATATTCTCTGTGTGTGTGCGTGTGTGTGTGCGTGTGTGTGTGTGTGTGATTGTATGTTTCTTATGTATATCTTGGGTTTTATTTATATTTCCAATTCTTATACCAGTATCACTGTGATTTTATTAATTTAGTTTTACAATAGTTTAAATGGCTTATTCCCTTTTGGGAGTCTTTATTTTAATAACAATGGCATCTTAATTTTTCTTGCTGTTTAATTTTCCAAGAAATACATAGATTTATTTTTATCAAGTTACAAAAATAACAAAAAGCAGATAAGATTTGGAAAACCGAGTGCCTACTTTGGCCCACATATTTTGCTAAACCCTGTGCATTCATTACCTTATTTATTTTTCACAAGAATTTGGGATAAATGCTATTATATTCCCATACTACTCATGCCCACAGCTACAAAACTCACACATCACCAAGACAGAATTTGAGCCCATGGTCTTAAATAGTAAAATGTATAGTTTTAACCACTATACTTTGAATGTATTATTTATAAAATAGTCTGAGAATAAATGACCTGTTTGTAAAATAAGTCCTTTCATCAGGTGCATTGAATTTATCTGTATTTCTTCAATTTTCATTTTTGTTTTTATAGAATGCTATTCCTTCATATAAACTCTAGTCCATGTTAAATTAATACTTCTTTGTGTTTTTGATTGCCATTGTGTATGAGATCTGTTTTCTGCTATATTTTTTATTTTGTAATTTAGTGCTATATAGAAGATAGTTATTTTGACATTTACATTTTGCATCATACTGTCTTAATAAACAGCACCAATTTAAAACATTCTCAAGCTGAATAAGTATTCAAGCATACTTTCTGAAAATAATAGTAATGTTAACCAATCAGTATTATTTATCCATAATAATTTTATATTATCAAATATATTTTTATTCTCATACTTGTATAAAGCATAAAACAAGGAATGGGTTTCACATTTTGTCAAAAATTTTTGTATCTATCTTTACCTAGAATTCATGGAATGCATTGTTTTGATATTTTTGTATAATTGCCAAGGTCAAAATTAAGCTAATATTTTTAAAGCTATTAGTCTCATATTTTCATTTTATTAAACATTGAAAATGAATAAAATATATATGATATAAACAAAACGAATGAACTACAGCAAATACTAATGAGTCCCAACCCTTATACAATCGCTGTTAATATTTCTGTGCATTTCCTATCCTTTAGGCACATTACTCTCCTTTTTATCATTATTTTGTGTACTTATCATTGTTCTATATAAAATGTGGTCTATAGTATTAATAACCATACATTTCTAATTTTACTTAACTATTTCTCTTATGGGGATATATTCTTCGTGGTGGGGAACAAAGAGAGCATTCAGAGATTAAATAAGGAATAAATATAATAATAATTAGATTGTATACTATGTTAAGAGTGGATAAATTTCATTTAATTTTATTTTTTCCCACCCTTTCAGTAGGGGATAAATTTTATAGAACAAAACTAAAGCCGGAAGAAGGGGCTAAGTAGTGCTGAAACTAGTATGGCAATTTTTAATTGATGGCTATTTTTAATAGGTACAATTTTTAATAGGTATTGTAATTTTTAATTTGAGCATTAACTTGCAGAAAAGAGGTAAACCCCACCCACAGGCAGAGAACTCTCAAAGCAGAGGAATCTCCTGGGCAAATGTCCTATGGGAATGTGCCTGGTGTGTTTGAAAAACAGCTAGGAGGACAGTGTGATTGAAACTGAGAGGGTGAGAGGAATATGCAAGGTCAGAAAGCAACGGGTCACCCAAATTACATGTGCCTTCTTGGCTATTGGAAGGCCTCTGAGGACAAATCTTTCATTCTTGGAGAAATGGAGATACACTGGAGAATTTTGAGTAAAGGTGACAGAGAAACTCTCCTATTCAAATCTTTGGTCACATATTTAATGATTTTTGTTTGTTTGTTTTTTGTTTTTTTTAGTCGGAGTCTCACTCTGTTGCAGTTGGAGTGCAGTGGTATGATCTTGGCTCTCTACAACCTCTGCCTCCCAGGTTCAAGCAGTTCTCCTGCTCAGCCTCCCAAGTAGCTGGGACTATAGGTGTGCGCCACCACGCCCAGCTAATTTTTGTATTTTTAGTAGAGATGGAGTTTTACCATGTTGTTCAGGCTGGTCTTGAACTCCTGACTTCATGATCCACCCGCCTGGGCCTTCCAAAGTGCTGGGATTACAGGCCTGAGCCACCATGCCCGGCCATGAATTTTTATGGAAAGGGGCTCTTGCATAATTTTAAACTAATTTTTCAGATAGATTATATAATAATGAATACCCCCAAAACAGGACAAGAAAATGCTGCATTTTACCACACCCTCATCATTATAGTTCAGTATTTTTCAGGCTCCTGTGTCTCCTGTCCACTGAAGAAATAAACTGTATATCATAACCTAGTGCATAAATACATATGTGGATGCTCTGTAATAGGGATCTCCAAGCCCCAGGTCACTTACTGCTACCTATCTGTGGCCTGTTAGGAAACTGGCTGCACCGGAGGTGAGCAGTTAGCATTACCACCTGTACCACCTGTACCACCTCCTGTCAGATTAGCAGTGGCATTAGATTCTCATAGGTGTGTGAACCCGGTTGTGAACTGTGCCTGTGAGGGAAGTAGGTTGTGGGCTGCTGATGAGAATCTAATAACTGATGATCTGTCATTGTCCCCCATCAGCCCCAGATGGAACTATCTAGTCGCAGGAGAACAAATTCAGAGCTCCCACTGATTCTACCTGTGGTGAGTTGTATAATTATTTTATAGTATATGACAATATAATAATAGAAATATAAAGTGCACAATAAATGTAATGTGCTTAAATCATCCAGAAACCATCCCCAGTTACCCCCCATTCCATGGAAAAACTGTCTTCCATGAAACCGGTCTCTTGTGCTAAAAAGGTTGAGGACCACTGCTCTATAGGAAAAACAGATATAGACGTAGATGTAAATTTCATGAATAAAAGTTTCCAGTTATTCTTTATGAGGGTGATGCTTTCTTATGTTTTCTACCACCTTTTTTTCTTTATCTAAAGCAATCCTGTTCTTAAGTTATTGGATTAATTTCACAACACACTTTTCAGGTCACATTTGCTAGCCAATTATTTTGGATATTAGAGATTATCTTAATCCTTTGTGTAAATTCTTTGTGTATTCATGACATTAACTTTATAATATTTGCCTGTTAATGTAGTTGATATTGACTTAGAACAGTCAGATATTTTATTTGCATGAGATAAAAATTACCAATTTTTTTCTGCAGTACTGTTAATTATTAAAATTTCAGGGATTTAGAAGTCAGAAAAATATTCAACTTTTAAAATATCTTTTGGAAGGACTATTTTATATATAATATTTTAATCCATAGGATTATGCTTTGCCACATATTTTGAGGTGAGGTCTTAACTTGAATTTTACTCTAACATAAAAGGCCTATTTGTGATGTCTCATTTTAGATCTATTTCAAAAGTCTTTGCAATTCATTTTTTTCCAAGGCTGATCATCTGTAACCGTCAAATTAGCTCAAGTATAATAACCTTATATAATTGTCTAATACCAATATTAATAATCAGCTTTCTGGTGCTTATTAATATAGTTAATAAAATAGACTTTACTACATTTGAAAGTCATTAACATGGTGAATGGGTATTTTATCACAATTAAAAAATGGAAAAAAAATAGACTGGAGTCAGACAACACTGGATTTGAATCCTGGTTCTTCCAATTTCTGGCTCTGGAACCCCAGGAAGGTTACTTAATGTCTGTGAGTTTTTCTTTCTTAGTCTAAAAATGAGAATGACAATTTAATTACATAATATATTCAAGATACTTAAGATAATGCATGATACAAAGGGAATGCTCAGTCAATTACAATCATCAATTTACAATTTTGTTAAAGTTGTTCTTAGATGTGTTTACATAATACATTTTTCTTACATGAAATAATCTTGCTAAGTAATCTTTTAATATTATCTACATAAAAGTGTGTTTACCAGCAAATGTTAAAAGTGATTATTCCTTATCTGATATCTATTTACTACCTTCTTGCATTCATAAAACATTACGCCCCAAATGCAAATTTATAATTTTGCTTCTAATTTTAATTGGGGCATCTGTTTTGTTTACCCAGCAATTAAAATTTTGACATTTGCTTTTTCATATTAAAAAGATGGCTGTTTTTTGGTCAGTTTTTTAGGGGTTATCACTGAGGCAGAGCCTTACTTTTATGGAATTTCCGTTGTGCTCTTTCTCATTAATCCTGTTGAAATCAACTCATAATAGTTCATTAGTTTTTTAAAATATATATCCATAAATGATATCATTTTATATTTTTCCTCTGATAGTTTCTTTGTCAAATGTAAATGAGCTTCATCAAATAAATTATGCAATATTCCATAATTCTGGAAAACAGTTCACAGAACATCTCAATTAAACTTTTTAAACAAAAATTTAAAATAACAGGCCGGGCGAGGTGGCTCACACTTGTAGTCCCAACACTTTGGGAGGCTGAGGCAGGCGGATCACGAGGTCGGGAGATCGAAACCATCCTGGCTAACACAGTGAAACCCCGTCTCTACTAAAACTACAAAAAAATTAGACAGGCATGGTGGCACTCACCTGTAGTCCCAGCCACTTGGGAGGCTGAGGCAGGAGAATCGCTTGAACCCGGGAGGCAGAGGTTGCAGTGAGCCAAGATCGCAACACTGCACTCCAGCCTGGGTGACAGAGCGAGACTCCGTCTCAAAAATAAATAAATTTAAAATAACACACAAAAA
Organism: Macaca nemestrina; assembly: GCF_043159975.1. Taxonomy (NCBI): domain Eukaryota; kingdom Metazoa; phylum Chordata; class Mammalia; order Primates; family Cercopithecidae; genus Macaca; species Macaca nemestrina. Next base: position 178,108,112 of record NC_092127.1, on the reverse strand, counting down.
TTTTCTAAGTCTACAGTATTTTGGTGATTCTTTCTTGGTAAGTTTTGCATGTTTTTTACTCTATGGTCATTGACTCACTTAGGAATTTGAATTATTTTTTTGACTCAGTTTTAGTAAGTTATGTTTTATTCTGCATGGAAGGTATTCATTCTATAAACATTTTCTAAAAGCCTATAGTTGTACATAGTATTATTCCATAAAAACCTAGTCCTTAGTATCCTATTCTATATTTGTATCTCCATAGTTCTAAATTTCAGTATTATTCCTTGATAATTCCCTGCCTTTTCCATTTTATACAATTATTTACTTTCAAAGAACTAGATATTTTTTATTTTCCATTTCTACTCCATTTTAAAAATTCTTATATTTTGCTTTTATATCATAACTATATTTATATGTACATTCTTATGGTTCTACTTATCACTTTTGTAAATCTATGAACTGAATTTATTTCACTTTACTGTCTGTTTAAATACTGCAAATAGCCATAAATTCTACTTAGACAATGACCAAAGTATTATTTTCTCAAGAGTGTCTGACTAAAATTCTTACTCCCCTTTTGGTTCATGTTTTGGTAAAGAGGGTGTTGTAGTTGAATCTCCTAATCATTAATTCTTCATACATTTCTTTTTCTTTCACTCAAAACACAAATATCTTTATAGTCTATCTTATCATGAACAGGTAGAAGACACTTCAAGTAGAGCCTGTTGTATAGACTTTGGCGTAATACTATTTCAGGAATACGAAATGACTAAATGCTTATGAAGCTATCATTAAAATATATTAAAATTATAGGAAAACAAGAGTTTGGATTAAAAACAAAGATATAAGATAAATAACTGTTTTAATGTTAAATAGATATGTGTTTGTATGTATAAATACACATACGAATATATACATACAATTATGATCTTTCAACTGAGATTATATTTCACCACATATTTGTTGATGTATGGTCTCTATAATGAAATCAATTGAGGGTTGAATTTGTATGCCTTGGCAGTAGTGGGTCCTTGAAATAATTATTTAATTGATGTGAGTCACAGTTTGCTGATTTTCCTTCATCAAATGGTTAAAAAAAGTCTCACATGATTAGATGAGGGAACACTTTCAAGGCCCACCACAGTGCTGGTTTCATAGTTTTTGCTTAATAAATATTGTTAAAAAGTGTCCGACACAGCATCCATTCCATTGCCACCCCACCTTTATCCTCCACCAACATGCTCCCCACTACCCAAGGTTAGTGTTCTTTTATACCTGCAATTGTTCCTGAGTGAAATATGAGATAGCTGCATGCTAAATATTTTACACTCCAACTACCAGTGGCCTCCCTTGTTCTGCCTATTAACACCTTCCATTGCAAGATTACATCCCAGGGCAGGTCTTGTATCAGATGAATGACTGCCTTCTTAAAACAAACCTGTTGCCTTGCCTGATTGTCCAAATGGCCAAATGCTTTACAGAGGAGAAAAGCTAGAAAGTTGGAAACCAACATGTTGTTATTTATTTATTTATTTAGAGACAGAGTCTTGCTTTGTCATCCAGACTGGAGTGCAGTGGCTTAATCTAGGCTCACTGCAACCTCCACCTCCTGGGTTCAAGCAATTCTCCTGCCTCAGCTTCCCAAAAGCTGGGATTACAGGCGCACACCACCACACCTGGCTAATTTTTTTGTATTTTTAGTAGAGATGGGGTTTCACCATATTAGCCAGGATGGTCTCAATCTTCTGACCTCGTGATCCGCCCACCTTGGCCTCCCAAAGTGCTGGGATTACAGACGTGAGCCACCGCACCCTGCCTAGACTGGAATTTAAATGGTCAGCTTTGGCTTTGTGAACCCGGTCAAGTTATTTAATCTAATGTAAATTATGTATCTTTATTTTCGAAAGAGAATAATCACAATCAATACCCAGTGGCGTTGTGTAGATTGGATTAGATAAATCAGGAAGAAGTTCCAGGTACAGGTCATACTTTCGAAACACTGCTTTACCCACCCTTCCTCCCTTCTTCCCTCCCTCCCTCCCTCCTTTCTCACCTTCCCTCCTTCCCTCCCTTCCTTTACTTCCTTCCTTCTCTTTCCCTTTCTCCCTTTCTTCTTGCCTTTATGCCTGTCATATCGACTTTAATATACAAAATCAGCTTCAGAAATCTTTTTTTTTCCTTTTTTTAAATTATAATTTAAATTCTGGGATACATATGCAGAATGTGCAGGTTTGTTGCGTAGGTATACACGTACCATGGTGGTTTGCTGCACCCATCAACCCGTCATCTACTTTAGGTATTTCTCCTAATGCTATCCCTCCCTTAGCTCCCCACCTCACAACAGGCCCCGGCGTGTGATGTTCCCCTCCCTGTGTCCATGTGTTCTCATTGTTCAACTCCCACTTATGAGTGAGAACATGTGGTGTTTGGTTTTCTGTTCTTGTGTTAGTTTGCTGAAATCTTTAATAGAAAAAAACGAGTAACTCTTCCTGCAGACAAATGTCAAACATGGAGTTCAAATTCACAAAAATAGGAGGATGTGATTTCTTGAGTAGTTCTGTATTCCTTAGATTTTAATCTTAGAACATCACAAAACAATTATCTGTTACTTTTAACTGCTAATTACTATAGTGAATGCAATTATGTTTCCAACAAGTTGTGTATTGTTTATTTAGCATTAACCCAGTGCTTAATTATCATATAATGATTTAATATACAGATTGCTTAATTTTAATTGTTGAAATAAGGTTTGGCAAATGAGAAAATATTTTTAAATTGTTACTGTTGAGATAATTTCTATATAAATGATTTAAACTAGAAAGGAGATTTGGGTTTTTTCAACTTATTTCTTAGTGAAAGAAAATAAAACTTAAATTTCCACTATTTGTATGATGAACATTTCCATTTTTGAATATTTGAATAATTTTAATTAGCCTGGGCAACACAGAACTTTTAAAACATGTATCCTGTTATTGCTAGGTATGTTTTTCAAAAACACATATGTCTAGTCAATTTCTATCACTTACCTCTATGTGAATAAAAGATAGAAACCGAGATAGAGAGATCATAGCCAGAGACAGAATGCCAGAGCCAGAGAAATGAAATTAGATGAGGGATACTAAGAGAGCTGAAAGACACACAGACAGAGAGGGAACAATTTACACTGTAAGGGGAGTTTGCCCACGTAAAGAGTGAAACTTGGGAGTGACTATGACATGCAATGTAGGATTTGCCGTTCTTTCATTCATTCTCAGGTCCATTGTGCTTCTGATTTTATCATCATCTGAGCATATTGAATTTGTGTTTTATGGAAACATGCTGCATATACAGATTTCTGGAATTAGAAATGTTTAAAAAGAAAAGTGAGGTACTCTAGGCAATGCTTAGAAACGTATAAAGCTGGATTGTGGAGCATTCAAGATATTCAAATTGTATAACATAAATAAACTGGCTCTACTCAGGATAACCTAGACTATCCCAATCAACCCGGGGAGATGTCAGAAATATTACTGCATTTATTTTAAACATTGACTGTGTTCCGCAATATCTTGCATATCTTACATCATAGTGTCTATAGTTGGTGATTTCTTATGTACAGTCTTTTTTTCTCCTTTCTTCAGAGTTTTCTGCTAGTATTCATCACCACAAAGCTTCAATTTGGTTTCATAAACTATTTTATCTCTCATCTGTATTTCTATTCCCTTTGTTTCCAGGATACCACCAAAATCTTATGATAGTTCAGCCATTTTGCCCTTCCTGAAACATTTAAACTCTATTTACTATTGATATTATTTTAATATCTATAAAATAGATATTAAAGTGAGTATCTGCTCAAAAGATTATACAATACTTTGATAAAGTCATAAACATTTAGAAACACATGCAGCTCCTATAAACACTTTATGCCTGATATTAAGTTTAAAATTGCTGACACATTTAATGTCACATTTGAAAAAATTCAAAGTGTCTTGTAGAAAATATTAAGTAAATAAATTTCAGAAACACACTTTATTTTTAATGGAGCACTACCTGTCACCTGATACTAACAGCATTTATAACTTATTGGATATAGTTTGCATAGTATGTAATTATCCATTGATCGACCATTATTTGGAAAATGTTGATAATATTCCTCATTAACTCATCATAAAAATTTAGCAAACTGGAAATAAAAAGAAATGCCTGTACTTGAGCCTTCAAAAATAGCATGCCAAAGTATGATATTTTAAAAAGAGCCTGCGGGGTGTGGTGGCTCACACCTGTACTCCCAGCACTTTAGGAGGCCGAGGGAGGCGGATCACCAGGTCAAGATATCCAGACCATTCTGGCCAACATGGTGAAAGCCTGTCTCTACTAAAAATACAAAAATTAGCTGGGTGTGGTGGTGTGTGCCTGTAATCCCAGCTACTCGGGAGGCTGAGGCAGGAGAATCGCTTGAACCAGGGAGGTGGAGGTTGCAGTGAGCCAAGATCTCACCATTGCACTCCAGCCTGGCGACAGAGACTCCGTCTAAAAAAAATAAAGAGTCCCATTAGAATTATGCAGAAAGCAAGTATGTGCACCAGCCTACTTACTACTATATTAACCAGGACCCCCTAAACAATAAAAAAGTTTGTGTGACAATTGGAAAACAAGAGATAAAAATAATCGATTATTTTCAGGAAATAGGTTTTAATTTATATAAAATGTATATAAAAACCAAGAATGTGTATAAATTATTAAAACTAATGAGATGATTTAATAAGAATGCTGGTGCAGGCAGGGTGTGGTGGTCCACGCCTGTAATCCCAGCACTTTGGGAGGCCGAGGCGGTCGGATCACAAAGTCAGGAAATCGAGACCATCCTGGCTAACGCTGTGAAACCTCGTCTCTGCTAAAAATACAAAAAATTAGCCAGTCACGGTGGTGGGTGTCTGTAGTCCCAGCTACTCCGGAGGCAGAGGCAGGAGAATGGCGTGAACCTGGGAGGCGGAGCTTGCAGTGAGCTGAGATCCGGCCACTGCACTCCAGCCTGGGCGACAGAGCGAGACTCCGTCTCAAAAAAAAAAAAAAAAAAGAATGCTGGTGCAAGGTGCAAAGCAGTGTTCAAATCAAGGTGTTCTCATACACCATTAATAGACAAGGAATATAGAATAAATTATAACACATAATAGAGCAACTATCTGGTGGTATATAGTAAATTTTGTTTAAAGTAGTAGAATTTTACATATAGATTTAAAATCTTTCTTCACCTAAATTAAGACTAAAAACAAAGAAGGCTGGGCGCGGTGTCTCACATCTGTAATATCAGCACTTTGGGAGGCCGAGGCGGGTGTATGATGAGGTCAGGAGTTTGGGACCAGCCTGGCCAACATGGTGAAATGCTGTCTCTACTAAAAATACAAAAAATTAGCCAGGCGTGGTGGCACGCGCCTGTGATCCCAACTACTCGGGTGACTGAGGCAGGAGAATCACTTGAACCTGTGAGACAGGGGTTGCAGTGAGCCGAGATCATGCCACCGCACTCCAGCCTGGGCAACAGAGGGAGACTCTGTCTCAAAAAAAAAAAAAAAAAAAAAAAGACAAAGATAAGGTAGCCAGTGTCCTGAATAACAAGACCCAGTACCATAAAAATGTCAGATAACACCAGATATCACTACAAGTAAATTGTGAAGACAATGTCTTTTAAATTTAAATTCCTCTAGGGTTTATTTTGCATCTTGGCAAGTAGATCCTAAAATTCCTATTGAAGGGTAAAGGGCTAAGAATAAGAAGAACAAAGTTGGGCAATTGATCATCTCATATATCAAAAGTCTTTTAAAAGTATGTTAATTAAGACCACATTATATAGGGAGAGTATTAGACAAATGGGTCATTGGAATAGGAAAGAAAACCCAGAAATAGAGCCTTAAAATATTATTTATAGGCAAGAGGTCATGTTACAATCAAATGTGGAGAAAACACATTGCTCACTAAATGATGAAAGAAACATTGAATTTCTTTATGGGAACATAGTTCTCTACATCATATTATGGACCAAAGTAAATTTCACTTATATTAAAAGTATAAATATTAAAATCAAATTATCAGACTTTCAGAATAACATGTAGGACAATAGATTTTGGGTAGTAGTGGAATGAATTATTTCACAGAAACTGAGAACAAGTCATAAAAATTAGACTCTGGTAAATAAAATAAATAACTCCTACCAAAATGAATGTATACAAATTTAAAATATAAATCATAGGCTCAGAGAAGATTTGCAATGTATATTAGACAAAGATTTAGTGTCCATGAAGCATTACACCATGCTACATGTTGTTTTTGAAAACAAACATCCCTTCTCTCACACACATACACACAAAACGGTTAAAGCATTTATTAGATACTTCACATAATAATAAAATTAAGTGAATAAAAATTATGAAAAAGTATACAAATTTACTAATAATCATGGAAAGGTTAATACAGACAATAAAATACTTGTATCTACAAAATGTAAACAATGATGATAACACGGTAGGCTATTGTGTGGAGAAAGTCTTATAAGTTAATAATTTGTGGAAGCACATGCCGTATAACCCAGCTCTTCTACTTTTTGATTTAATTACTAAGAGAATGTACCACATATCTACATGTATTAATTTCTGAGGGTTGCCGTAATAAATTAAAACAAACTGAGTGGATTAAAGCAGTAGAAATGTATTCTTTCAAAATTCTAGAGGCCAAAAATCTGAAATTAAGGATAGTTCTTTGTGGAATTCTAAGGGAAAGTCTGTTTCACGCCTCCCTTCCACCTCTGGTGGGTGTGAGCAATTGGTGGCGTTGCTTGGTTTGCAGACACATCACTCCAGTCTGGCTTTGTCTTCACGTGGTGTCCTTCTCTGTGTGTGCTCTGTGTCTAATTTCCCTCTCTTCTTACAAGGACACAGTCATTAGATTAGGGTCCACCCTAATCCATTATGCCCTCTTCTTAACTTGGTATATCTGCAACACCCTTATTTCCAAACAAAGTCATATTCTAACATTCTGTATGAACATGAATTTGGGGGGACACTATTCAAACCAGTACACCACACAGAGAGAAATGTATAATAAAGTTTATCACAGCCCTGTTTGTCAAGGAGAACAATTTAAACCAACAGAATATCTACGTATATACTAATGGTTAATAAATAAGGGCAAAAGACATATATTGGTTATACAGGTGTTATAACCAGTGACTCAGACATATGAATATCAAAATTGATAAATATTAAAAACATGTTGAGTGAAAGAAAGAAATTGTAGGATATTCGACAGCTTTCTATCTGGTGCGTAAGAATAATGAATACACAGCCGGGCACGGTGGCTCAAGCCTGTAATCCCAGCGCTTTGGGAGGCCAGGTGGGTGGATCATGAGGTCAGGAAATCGAGACCATCCTGGCTAACACGGTGAAACCCTATCTCTACTAAAAATACAAAAAAATTAGCCAGGCATGGTGGCAGTTGCCTGTAGTCCCAGCTACTCGGGAGACTGAGGCAGGAGAATGGCGTGAACCCGGGAGGCAGAGCGTGCAGTGAGCCGAGATAGCGCCACTGCACTCCAGCCTGGGCGACAGAGCGAGACTACGCCTCCAAAAAAAAAAAAAAAAAAAAAAAAAAGAACAATGAATACACAACAAAGCATAGTGTTTTATACATATGAAATAAAATATACAAATATGCAGTGTCACCTGCACATCAATTTTAGATTAGAGATTATCGCTAAGGTGAGAAGGGGAAGATTGAGATCAGGAGTAAAGAAATCCTTCGAATATATTTATAATATTTTTCTTATTTAAAGGAGAGGAGATTTGGAGCAAATGTGTTGAAATGTTAACATCTCATACAGTTGAATGGTGAGTATAGAGTAGAGTTTCTCAGCACCTGCACTACTGGTATTTGGCACAGGATTCTTTGCTGTGTGGAGCTGTCCCATGCATTGTAGATCATTTCGATGTTTATCAGTTTGCCTGGCTTGTGTCCACTAGATGCCAGTAGCAAACCTTCCCCTTACCCCCAGTTATGACAATCAAAAATGTTGCCAAACATTTTGTTCTGTGGATAAAAATCAATTCTGGTTTAGAACTACTGGTGTAGAGCATTCATTATATGTTTCTGTTTGTCTTTGCACATATTTAAAATATATTATTGTATCCTGTGATAAAATAAAAATGTATTTCTTGCATACTAAATTTTAATAAAAATAATTATCAACATATAAACATATATAATATAAAGTATGCCATGTCATAAATTCCAGATATAAAAAAGACTTACATAATAAAGAACATTTGCAATTAACTTTGAGCTGTTTAAGATAGGCTACACTAAAAAAATTTCTTGGTTTCACCTTTAAAGATGTGTAGTATTTTACAAGTTTGAGAAGTGTGGAATACCATTATAAGCGGGAATGGCAAGGGAGCAGAAACTACGTAATTATTTTACAGAATAATGAATTCTTCTGGGAAACTGAAACACAGAGTCTCAAATTTTCATGCCTTCAATGGCAATAGCATATGTGTGTGGAGCAAATGGTTGTAAGAAATTTTAGAATAGTGCGGCCTACAACAGATTGGAGAGGGCACCTAGTAGACCATGCAAAACAAGTTTGAGGGCAGATTCAGTCCACATTTTTAATTGCCCTTGTCTTAAAATGTATGGAGGGAACTACTACAAATATGCTGGCAAGAAATAATTGATGCCATTAAGAAACAGTCATTTAAATTAATATTCTTGTAGAATGTTGACACATTAAAATTGCTTGAGTAATATACAACTTCATGGATTAGACGTTTTAATATGATTAATATATCAATACTCCACAAATTGACTTGCTGATTAAATGCATTGACAAATATAATTCTGGCAGGATTTTTGAAAAATTGGCATGATGACTTTGAAAATCCATATGAAAATGCAAAGTATCTAGAACAAAGTTGGAAATCTTATACTGCATGTCTTTGAGAGTTGTTGTAAAGCTATCTGATCATGAAGTGTGATAGTGACATAACAATCATTACATAGGTCAGTGGAACAAAATGAACAGACCAGCAACAGAGCCACACTCATTCGGTCCTTTAATTTTCTACAAAGCTTTCAATATTATTCAATTTGTGTCAGTCTTTGTCTTTTTGACAAGTGGTGGGATAAATAGATACTATAACTTGATGATCTTTACATTATACTATATACAAAACATAATTCAAGACACACCATAGACCTTAACATAAAAGCTAAAGCCATAAGGTTTTTACAGGAAAACATCAGAATTTCTTTGTGATTTGGAAATACGCAAAAATAGCCTAGACTAGAAACAAAAAGCAATAACAAAAAACCTGACAAATTAGACTTGATCAAAAAATTTTTAAAAATTTAAAAATATTTTCTCAGAAAATGATTCCATTAAGCAAAATAACAGGAATATTACAGATCTAGAGAAAATACTTGTAAAACATATATATCTTACTGAGAACTGGTGTCTAGGATTTTACGTAACTTCTACAAATAAATGATAATAAGATTCAAAATGAGCAAAGAATCCAGAAACTCCACAACAAAATCTACAGAAATCGCCAATAGACGCTAGAAAATATGTCTATCACGGTAATCTGGGAAATGACAAAGGCATAACTGGAAACCCATCAACAACAACAATCACATATTTTGAGAGTAAGTGGATCAATTGATATTCTCATACATTTCTGGGAGAAATGCAAAATGTTAAACTATTTTAGAAACAGGTTTGGACATTTTTATTTATTTATTTTTGTCAAGGATTGTGTTCTCTATTAGAGAAAGATCAGAAAAGGGGCTCTTTGTTTCTGCAACATTATGAATATTTTATGTATACCATTCAATGACTTCCCAGCAGCGGTTGCTTTTAACATGTTAATTTAATGCTGAAGGCCATGCCCATTATAAAATCATGTACTAATCTCTGGTGTGTATTTGAGTTTTTATATATTCTGAAGAGTGTCCCAAGAAACACACAATTAGAACTACAATTAAAAATTCTCTGGATAAATAGTCATATGTCATATCTGTGTTACTATTTTTTATCTATATACTATGAAGAATTGTTGGATAAAACATGTATGCTCTTTATTATATTCATATAGATAAGGCATATTAACTATTTACTTAAAAGTGTTTGCCTTTGAATAGAATGAAATACCAGGAGGGCAAAAATTGTGTCTTGGTCACATTTGTTTCCCAGGGCTTAGAAGAATATCTGGCATATAATAAAAATGCAATGAATATTTGTCAAATGAAGGAATATGACAACCAGAATCGAATAGTTGCAAGACTATAAATGTTTATGAGGGAAATATTTGTGTCTTCATTAAAATTGACATTTTAGGGGGCCATGTGGCTTGCTGAATATCTGCAGTTAATATATATTATTTTGTAAGAAATTATGAAATACTTTTTACCTATGTAGATTTTTTAGTTTAAATTTTACTTCATATATTCTATAGAGCATAAATTTGTATTTGCATCTTTTAAAAATACATGCTAATTACAATTTAGGGACATGAAGGCTTACATAAATGCTGAGTAAATTTTATGTGTACACATTTCCCATTCAAATGATTTTCATAGCTCATGGGGCATTCAGTTAAATGCAGTCACTCTTTATGTTTCATGGAAATGGAATGAGATCTGAGAGAGATGCATTTTTTTCCTCACCAATTCATTTCTCATTGTAGTTCAGCACTGTATTTCTTTAATGCAATAAGAATTGCATTTTGTTGTTGCTGATTTTTCTTTACACCTGTTATTTTCCACAGTATTATTGAGAATCGAAATTCTATTTTTTATATATATATATTTTTAATTTAGTTTTTTCTTGGACAATTTAGGTCATTTTTTTATATATTAGTTTTTTCTTTGGCAATTTCTCCTAATGCAGGTGAATAATATGTGATGATTGTAGGATTTCCAAAATTAGATATCTACATAACAAGAAGTAAGTCATTTGTTCCATTATCACTTTTTAACATTTATGCATGCATAGGAATTGAATCTCACTTTTAAAAAGTCAATTTCTGATTTTGCAAATGTGTTTTACTCTCCCGTTGCCTGATCAGTAGAGGTTTTCAGTAGAAAGCCAAAAGAGGAAATGACTGCTTTCATGTTTTCTAATTAAAACACACACACACACACACACACACACACACACACACACCACACAAACACATACATCTGATTTAAGAGGTGGCCAACAAAGAATTACAAATACCTCTTATAGTTAGAAGAAAAAAAGAAACAATTACAGTGTTTTTCATAATTTCATTTCAAAAAATGAAGATTCAAAAATATTGTGTTTCTGGAAACTTAAGTAATCATGCTTATTATGAAAAATATAGGAGGAAATAAAGTGGCATAAAAAGGGGATGAGTTGATCCGGTAAATACACTATTAATAATTTGGTATACATCACTCCAGTTATCTACCAATTTATAAAACAGATTATTAGTATATTGTATTTACTATGCTGTAATCTGAATGTATTGTTTTTTCCCTTAGCAATAATCTCAAATGATTAAATATTAATCTGCAATATGATTCTTAATGACTTTTTAGTGTCCCACTAGTTAGCTGGAGAACGTTTTATCAGATCAATCACTTATTATTGGACATTTCATCTGTTTCTAATTGCAATGACTATCCCTGTCTTTACTTTCATATCTGATAGCCTTTTTAGGGTATTTTAGAGTAAAACTGACACTTTCCATTAGCTTAAAATATTAACAAGAAAAGAACGTGATTATTTTGACTTAATGGAATAAGCTGTGGTGTGACTCTGGTTCTCATCCAAATTAATTATATGACCTATAGGTAATTCAGTTCTCTGAGCCTCAGTTTCTTCTTCTGTAAAGTAGGTATTGGATGGATAATTACTAAGTCCTAACATTCTCTAACAGCTGTGGGTGTTCCCTACAGATTTGATGGTATGCGGTTCCTGAGTACAAAGCAGGAAGTAGTTTTATCCATGGTTTTCAAGTTATCTGTCCAATTTTAATCTACAATAGGTGTCCAATGGGGAGAATACAGTCATGGATCCCTAGCTTCTGTTTCTAGTTGGACAAGTAAAGCCCCTTCCTAGTCCCTCTTTTCTGCTTATCACTAGAGAGAGAAAATAAAAACTATGGCTTCAAGCTGATAAAACCCTAAAACAAATGAAAACAGGACAACAAAAAAATAAGGTGGGTTGGACAAGCTTGAACATTTGTTCTCTACTTACAGAGTTTGAAGATTCTTCCATGACTGGCTTTTAATCTCAAGTGTCTGAATGAAAGTGAACGATAATGACACGAGTGTATCATATGGTCCTCATCCATATTGAGTGGCTAACTGCGAGGATCCTAACTCTCCAAAAAGGGATCTCTTCACAAAGAAAGCTAGACCAAACTCTAGTACTGTTCTCTCTTTCTTTAATTTTCTTCTCTTGATATATATATATATATATATATATATATATATATATATATATATATATTTTTTTTTTTTTTTTTTTTTTTTTTTTTTTTTGAGACGGAGTCTTGCTCTGTCCGTAGGCTGGAGTGCAGTGGCCGGATCTCGGCTCACTGCAAGCTCCGCCTCCCGGGTTCACGCCATTCTCCTGCCTCAGCCTCCCGAGAAGCTGGGACTACAGGCGCCGGCCACCTCGCCCGGCTAGTTTTTTTTTTTTGTTTGTTTGTTTGTTTTTTTTTTGTACTTTTTAGTAGAGACGGGGTTTCACCGTGTTCGCCAGGATGGTCTCGATCTCCTGACCTTGTGATCCGCCCGTCTCGGCCTCCCAAAGTGCTGGGATTACAGGCTTGAGCCACCGCACCCGGCCTTGATATATATTTTATAGTTTTAGTTTCATCAATATCTGCTTTGCCTTTGAACATTTATTTGTTTGGATTTATTTTTCTCACTTTTGCTTTCTACTTAATCTAAGTTGTAATTTAAAATGACCAGCAAATGGCACGGCGCTGGAAATAAGTTAGTACACTACAGTACTACAGTAGTGTTAGTTAGTAGTTATTAGTTAGTACTGGTAGTACACTACAGTAGAACCAGGACGCATTTCATCCACAGGGTGCCCCGAAGGGATCACTGAGTATCTCACACTGTAACAACAGATCTCTCATGTATTTGAAAATACTGTCTTCAGATGGCTTGAACTTAATTCCCCACTATGATTCTCTTTGGATTGCAGTCTTGATTTTGTTAAATGTGGTCATTCTAAACCTTCTATATCATCTAGCCTTTACTGGAGGCTTGTAGCTAATATATTTTATGACTACATATTTTATTGGAATGAAACCATTTATCTTCAAGGCCGATTGTGCCAATAGCAAATAAGGATGGTACCGCCTCTCTATGTTGCTTGTGGGAAGCTCCACTAAATTATCAGGAATTAGATTGTGTCACATAGATTTATCTAGAAATAAGAGGCATATGAGAATGAGGCTCATATTACCTCTAAGACACGAGCCTAGGTAACTTCTAAAAAAATGAACAGCTGAGATGGAGTCTTTTAATATTTGTCTTCTCAAGGAATGTTGATTATTCTTTGCATTAATTTTCAGAAAATGGCATTTAACATAGTAATATTCTGAATAGTTACTGAATTATTAGAGTACTCTCACATTTACTTCCAAAGATGAATGTCTATTAGAACCCATTCTAGTACAGGTAACCTTGGGGATAAATTTGTAGGCATACCTATTTCAGAGAAACAGTTAGATGTATTGTATCTTGACCTAGAGGAGCCAGATAATCAGATCAATGTTAAGTTATTCTGAAGAAAACAGAAGCTTAAGTAGATATTTTGAAAATCTAAAGATTGTTCATTACATATTCTTTTTATAAACACTCAGAGCTCTTATAGCATAACTATTATATCATAACTATTATAGCACAGCTATTATAACATAACTCTCTTATTTTTCTTGCTTGCTAAAATAATCATCTTGGTTAATTCTATCACCTACTTTGTGTCCTAACCCGTCAGCCCAACAAGGTTGAAGAAAACACAAGAACATAAAACTAGTCTCATTTTGTATTTATGACCCCTGATCTTGGTACTTATTGCTGTCAAGCAATAATATTCCATTTCCAAATTTTTTTATCTGTTCAAGTCTTTTAGACATATATTTTACCTTTCAGTTCTCCTTAAATATATAATACCTCTTCTCTCATTCTCACTCATAAGTGATGAGCTTGTTTTAGGTCATTAACAAAATTGCAAAAATCAAAAGAGAACACCTACAGGCTTCCACCATCCTATTTATCCCATAAGTTTCATCTGTACCCAGGCAGTCTCCTTCACAGTCTATGACTATAGATTATTAATTCTACCCATTCTCACAGAAGACTACCCTATCTAATAAACACAAATGTATAATTCCAGTAATTCACCTCTTTCACCTATATTATGAATTATCCCCCTGCTAGGCTGTTAATATTCAAACATACTGTCTTTTCTCCCATCTTAAGAAATACATTTTTTTGTACCTACTCACCAGTCCAGCTATTGCCTCATTTCTCTTCTTCCTTTTGTGGAAAAACTTCTCATAAATGTTAATCATACTGATGTTTCAAATTTACCTTCTCCCATATCCTTTGAAATAGCTCTAAACAGGCCTTTACTCTTACCATTCTTCTAAAACTGTTATATTTAAGGTCACCTACTAATGCTGTTGATCAGTTTTTAGTAGTCATATTATTTGTTCCATCAGAAGTATTTGACATAGCAGAATTCTAGGTCTTCATTGGCTGTCCAGGACTTCACATTCTTACTTTTACTTGTAAATTGCTGGCCATTACTTACTCAGGGATTGATGCTTCAATATGTCTGTTCTAAATTCTAAATACTTGCAATGGTAATGACATCCAGTTTCATGGCTTTAATATCATCTGTCAATCAGTCTCTGTCTCTATCTGTCTATCTCTCTCTCTCTCTCTCTCTCTCTCTCTCTCTCTCTCTCTGTACCTACCTACCTACCTACATATCTACCTCCTACCTACCTATAATTGGTCTATCCCAGAACTCTCACCTGGGTTCCAAGTTCATACTTCCAACTGCTTACTACATTTTTTTTCCATGTGAATGTCTAATAGACACTTGGATCCTAACATTGACAATTGACTTTCTAACCATTTCTTCAGGCACTGGTTCTGCCATTTCTTCTTATCTCAATTAATGATTAAACTCTAGGCCAAAATTTGGTTTATACTTGACTCTCCTCTTTCAAATCTTACACTTATTCCATCTATATAAATCTTGTGGCTGTACATTTGAACCATATATCAATACTTCTGCTGCTACCACCCTTCCATAAATGATAAGCTTCTCTCTCCCGGATTATAGCAACTACTTATTTCCTTGCTGATCTCTCTTTCCGGAACAATCTCTTCCAGAAATCATGTAACTCATATAGTCATCTCTTTGCCTTCTCACTGAAGTCTTTCCCAACCAACCTATGGGAAGTTTCTAGTAACCCTTATCTCATTGCCGGCCCTATTTCTCCCTAGCAAAAATCAAATTCTACATGTTCTATATTTTAACATTTTGTATTTTATTTATCTGTCCAAACAAGTCTGTAAACTCTTTGACAATCGAAATGAAGATTTCTGCTTTATTTATTACTAGGAACAAAATAGCAGATAAATAAATATGAGCACTTTTCTAATCTAGAATACTTTTTTTGTTTGCTGATAATATTCTTCATTGAGATTTTAGAATGTGAGCCAGTTGAGAATTAATATTAGGCTTTATATAAGTTTTTAAGTGCTATATGCATTTAAATGCTACATTTTGAGAAGACTCAAAAATACTCACAGTCCCACATTTAAGGGTTTTGACCTCGCTTTCAAGAGAAAAACAGAATGATTAAGGGTGTTTTGGTCACCACTCTCATATTCATTATTTTCAGGAGAATATGTCTTAAGCTTCCTAGCTCCCTGTGCTAAAATTATTATCTTCCTTCCAGTCCTGAGTCAATTTTCTGACAAATTGGACATGATTTGTCTTAACACTTACAATTCCCTGTCAAGGCAAACGCAGTCTGCTCACACATATGGTCTCTTTTGGACAATATTTTAACTTTAATTTATTCTGCACACCTCTAAGACTTGGCAATCTCTGGGGACCTTGCCTGGATTGGAGGCAGATCAGATGAAGATCTTCTTGGACTCAGTGGCTAATGAGTGAATTGCTTCTTATTTTTCACACACAGCAACATTAATCAAAATTGAAAATGTATCACCAGCATTTAGGGTTCTGAATGGTACCATATGGTGTTAATTAATCTGGAGGAATTTTACTTTTACTATTACTTTTTGGCCATTGACCTAGATGTTATTTAAAATGAGGGTACCTCACTTTTGACTACTGATCTTTTGATGGCTCTTCTGTATGAGAACACAAAGTCAGAATTTCTTCTTGGCTTTAATTCTGGGCATAGCAAGTCTAGAACATTTCAATTGCAATTATCCCTATGAGAGAAAGAAAGATAAAAGGTCTAAGATACACACAAGGAATTTCAAACTCTGTTAGTGACCCATAGTTCTATTTTCTCCCCATAATGGCTGCATTCTCTAATATAAACAGGTAGAATAAAGGTATGTAACAAACTGATCTGTTGAAATTATTTATAAGACATATTACTTTGTGGGAATATTGCCATTCTATAGTCTATGGACAGATTTTATTACCAGAAATAACCAAAGATATTCTGAATTGTGTTTGGTGAATCAGTGAGTGGTCAATCTAGGTGACAAATACAAACTAAAAGGCATATTTACAAAAAAAAGTCTGAAGATAATTCTCTAAAATTTGTTACGCTATAACTTAATCTTTAGAATAATGAACCTACTTTGAAGCAATGCATTCACGAAGATTTCCACATTCTGGCATGTTTAGTAATTTCACGGTAATAATGAGTCATTCCTGAATGTTTTCTTTTTTTCTTTTTTTCTTTTTTTTTGAGACGGAGTCTCGCTCTGTCGCCCAGGCTGGAGTGCAGTGGCCAGATCTCAGCTCACTGCACCTCCGCCTCCCGGGTTTACACCATTCTCCTACCTCAGCCTCCTGAGTAGCTGGTACTATAGGCACCCGTCACCTCGCCCGGCTAGTTTTTTTGTATTTTTAGTAGAGACGGGGTTTCACCGGGTTTGCCAGGATGGTCTCGATCTCCTGACCTCGTGATCCGCCCGTCTCGGCCTCCCAAAGTGCAGGGATTACAGGCTTGAGCCACCGCGCCCGGCCCCCTGAATGTTTTCAAAAATAATATTCAAAGATGTCTTCTTAGGATCAATATGTATATTCTATTAATAAGAGCTAATATTTGTTAGCACTTTTCATGTACCAGACAATATGCTAACATTTTAATAACATCTTTCAGTAAATATATATTGAATGCTTGCTTAACATCAAGTACTATGCTAAGAACATGAGGTACATAATAAACAAATAAAAATATAAAGGCCTGCGCTACCATAGACCATTGTGGTGAAAGACAATTGGCAAAAAATGGCAGACCTAGACACCTAGACTGTAACAGACTAAGTAAATTATAATATTGCTATGGGTTGAATTGTCTATCCCTAAAATTCTTGTTAAAATATTAAGCCTCATTGCCTCAGAAAGTGACCTCATTTGGAAATAGGGTCTTTATAGCGATAATCCAGTCTAAAAAAGGTTATTCCAAAAGCCCCAATCCAGTATGTCTGGTGCACTTTTAAAAGGTAGAACTTTGAAGACAGACCCACATGCAGAAAGAATGCCAGGTGAAGATGAAGGCAGAATCAGAGGATGTTTCTGCAAGCCAAGGAACATCAAAGACTTCCAGAAAATCACCAGGAGCTAGGCAAGAAGCAAGAGTAGGTTTTCTCTCACAACCCCAAGAAGAAACCAGTCCTACTAAAAACTTGATCTTAGACTGAGTCTTCTGAACCGAACAATAAATTTCTGTTCATAAGTCACCCATTTGTGGTACTTCATTAAGGTGCCCCGGTAAACTAATGCAAATACGTAAGATGGTATGGAAGAACGCCTTTAAATATGGCTATGAAAAATGTCTTTTCCCCATAGGTGCATGCCAATCTTCCCATCATAAAATGGAGTGTATTTACCTTTGTATCTAAAATAGTCATGCACTTTACTTTTAACAACAGCATGAGGTGAAAGTGAGGCTGTGCCAGTGCCAGGAGGAGCTTAGAAAGACCTGACAGTTTCACCTTGGCTCTCTGGGAATCCAGCTGTCATGCTTTAAACTGGAACCAGGTCTAGACTTCTGGAGGAAGAATGGCCACATGGAGCATAAGAGACAGATCTCAAATCCAACCAGTACCAACTCACAAGTAGATCAGTGAGGTGGCCTTGTACATTCCAATCCCTAACTGAACCCCCAACTGGACCCCCATCTGAATGTAGCTTCATAAGTGACCTGAACTAACATCACACAGAGCCGAACTGCACAAGTGAACCTTAGCTAGATTCATAGTCATGAGAAATGATATACCATTATTGAGTTAAACATTTGTGTTTTCAAGTGATTTGTTACACATCAATAAATCATTAAAACATAGACCAACAAGTTCCAGGAAAATGATAAAGAAAGATAGAATGAAGAAATTGAGTAAGAGTGTTTCTATGTGCCATGTTAGTGGTGGGGGAGAATAGGAGGCTACAATCCTCACAGCAGTTTATAGGGTTGATATAATATCCCATTTTACAGACAAGCAGCTGAAATTACAGAGGTTAAGCAAGGTGTCAATTGTTACCTAGTGAAGGCTAGATTCAAATTCAGAGTATCTGTCCAAACCACACTATCAAATAAGTTACTGGAGATAAGAGTAGAGTGGGTCATTGATGACGACAAAGAGTCAACAGAGTGAATTTTTCTCTCCAAGATAACAGTCTAAAAGAATACTTTTAAAATAAATATTTTAAGGGAGATGTCATGGTTAATTATATGTGTTGACTTAGTCCTGGTGATACGGTTTGACTTCATGTCCTCACCCAAATCTTACTTCAAATTGTACTCCCCACATGTTGGAGGAGTGACCTGGTGAGAGGTGATTGGATCATGGGGTTTGTTTCCCTCATGCTGTTCTCGTGATAACCAGTGAGTGCTCGTGAGATCTGGTTGTTTGATAAGTGTCTGTCAGTTGCCCCTTCTTGCTCTCTTTCTCCTGTCGCCATGTAAAATGTGCCTTGTTTCTCCTTTCACTTCTACCATGATTGTAAGTCTTCTGAGGTCTCCCCATCCATGTGGAGCTATGAGTCAATTAAACATATTTTCTTTATAAATTACCCAGTCTCAGGCAGTATCTTGTTGTTGTTGTTGTTGTTGTTGTTGAGACAGAGTCTCGCTCTGTTGCCTAGCTTGGAGCACAGTGGCGTGATCTCAGCTCACGGCAACCTCCATCTCCTGGGTTCAAGCAATTCTTCTGTCTCATCCTCCTGAGTAGCTGGGACTACAGTTGCACTCCACCTTGCCCAGCTAATTTTTGTATTTTTGATAGAGATGATGTTTCACCATATTGGTCAGACTGGTCTAGGACTCCTGATGTCAGGTGATCCACCCATCTTGGCCTCCTAATGTGCTAGGGTTACAGGTGTGAGCACCATGCCCGGCCTCATGCAGTATCTTTATAGCAGTGTGAGAATGGACTATAACACATTCAGTGCCCAGACATTCAGTAAAACATTATTCTGGGTGTGTCTTTGACAGTGTTTCAGGAGACGGAGTAAAGGAGATTGAATTCCCTGATATGAGTAGACCTCATCCAAATATTTGATGGCCTGAATAGGAAAAAAAAAAAAAAAAGACTGACTATCTTCAAGTAAGCAGGAACTCCTCCTGCCTGGCTACCTTTGAGCTAGAACGTTAAGTTTTTCCTGCCCTCGGATTTATACTAAAATATTAGCTCCTGCTAGGTCTCAAGCCTTCCAGCCTTCAGTCTGGAGTGACACCATCAGCTATGCAGGTTCTCAGGCCTGCAGACTCAGACTGGAACCACATCATCATCTCTGCTGTGCCTCCAGTTTGAGGGCAACAGACCTGGAGACTTGTCAGCCTCTATAATCGTTTGAGACATCCTCACAATAAATCTTTCTACACATTTACGGATCCTGTTTGTTTTTTGTTTGTTTGCTGTGGAAAACCCTGATTAATACAGAAGTTATGTCTCCACCCTGTGCGCGCGCGCGCGCGTGTGTGTGTGTGTGTGTGTGTGTGTATGATAGGTGAATATGGCATCAGGGATTTAGGGAGAAATTCTGGAAACCTAGTCTAAGCCTCCTTTTCTTAAAGTTATTAAAAAGTCAAGAAGAATAAAGCTTATAGAAGGGGCTAATAGGGATATCGTATAACACACTAAAAGCCTGCATGAGATTCATAAAATCAAAATTGAGTTTTCCATTTTTATATATATATATATATATATATATATATATATATTTTTTTTTTTTTTTTTTTTTTTTTTTTGAGACAGATATTCACTCTTGTTGCCGAGGCTGGAGCGCAATGGCACTATCTCGGCTGACTGCATGACTGCAACCTCCACCTCCTGGGTTAAAGGGATTCTCCTGACTCAGTCTCCCAGGTAGCTGGGATTATAAGCATGTGCCACCACGCTTGGCTAATTTTTGTATTTTTAGTAGAGACAGGGATTCACCATGTTGGTCGAACTCCTGACTTCAGGTGATCCACCCACCTCGGCCCGTCTAGACTTTTTTATATTTTATATTTTATTTGATTTTAAAGTAACATGTTAATGGAAAATTTAAAAAAGCAGCATCAAGAGAAATGAATCATACATAAGCCAGCACATTAAGCAACTTTCATTTTTAAGTGAAGGTTTTTTTTTTTTTTTCATAACATGATTGTTGCGTTTGTAGGCAAAGTTGCATGAGAAAAATACATTTTGCAGGAGAATAAATGGATATTGCTTAGGGAGTTTTAGATTCTAAATAACAAACATCCATCATATCTTTAACTGTATTTGGTGTGGTATGCGAAAATAATAATTTGATTAAGCAAAATGTATCCAATAAATAAATAAAGTTCTTTCCTTTGTCCTTCAATCTTCCAGATGGTCATAGTCTCTTTTATCCTCTTTTACCTGACCTTGTAATTTTGGTTGTTGCATTGTGTACAGTCACCAAAAGTGAAACAAAAATGACACTACACTCAAGTTATAAAGAAGAAAAAGAGAAAAAGAAAATGGAACATTAACATACTAACAGAACAATAACATCAAAAATACCTCTGTGTTCCTGTTTTCCTCATATAAAAACTAAATTATTAGTTCCATCTTTCATGGATTCAGATCTTGATTATAGTGGAACTAGTAATCGTCTGTGTAATGCAAAAAATGTTTTCTTATTAATCAAATTCCAATTATCCTATTTGCTTTATGAAATCTCACACTGTAGGAGAACTGCCTCTGCTTATATTTTACAGCATTTCCTTTGAAAGGGAAGTAATTTTTCTTCATACATTTTTAAATAGAATCAGAAAATATATGGTTTGTGGTTTTCAGCTAGTACAGTTTTCATAAATTGTATCTTCCGGGGAAGGGTGGGGATGGGAAACCCAGATACTTTCTAATTGTATTTTATTCATGATGAAAAATTTTGTTAGTTTTGTGATAAGAGAAAGGCATGTGGGAGATGAAGTAGAATGACTCATTCCAGCTTCATTATTAATTTTCTATATGACTATAGTCATATTACACCAACTTTCTGAAGCTACATTTTTCTCAGTAATAATAATAATAAAAAATGATGGTAACAATTGTTAACTAGAAGGGTTTTGAAATGATTAAAGGTAATATATGAGATATAACTTAATCCATCTTGAGTTTTCTGATAACATTAGTTGTCCATAATATTGCTGCTCTTTTTTGATTACTACTATTATTTTATTTACTTTTTTTTTTTTTTTTTTTTTTGAGATGGAGCCCCACTGTGTCACCAGGCTGGAGTGCAGTGGCGCCACCTTAGCTCACTGCAACCTCCGCCTCCTGGGTTTGTGTTCGAGCAATTCTCTTGCCTCAGCTTCCTGAGTAGCTGGGACTATAGCCATGGGCCACCACACAGAGATAACTTCTGTGGTTTTCGTAGAGATGGGGTTTCACTATGTTGGCCGGGATTGTCTCCATCTTTTGACCTCATGATCCACCCGCCTTGGCCTCCCACAGTGCTGGGATTACAGGCTTGAGCCACCACGCCTGGCCGATTACAACTATTAGTAATGCTTTTTAGAAACATCTCATCTATTTTAATTGTCTGAATAGGGAAGAAAAGGAGCCATATTCCTTCCTAAATGATTTGGTAATGAAGTAAGTGCCACATATAGATACAGATCCATGAAAGAAGCACTGATGGGCTGGATTTCTAAAACCCACACCTTCATGATTATAAAGATTGTGTCCCTCCTATGAACAAATGTGGATATAACATTGGAAGTTCCATTTTGATTTTTTCATGTAGTCTATAAACTACTGGACCATAAATTCTACTTTTTGAACTTGTCCTAGTGATCCTGGGAAGCCACTTATCCTTTCCTAATGTCAGTTTTTCATTTGAAAATGGTCAATAATGTATTAATTATATTACTGTTGATATTATGAGACTGCTATAAGCAACTGAGATTATATATGTATACACATACACATATACATGAATACATATACGTATGCATATATATGTAATTTATAAATTGCAAAAATAGTTATACAAATAATGTTAATGAAATGTTAGAGCAATTAAACACAATGTAAGCACTTATTCATATTATGTAATATTGAAAACACAAATGCCAACTAAGTTCAATAATATAAACTGAGTTCAGTTAGCTTTAACATTATGATTCTTATTAGATATAAACATATACTTTTTTTCATAATATTACCTTTCCATAACATGTTTTCAGGCGGTACTCTGATTTTCACATTAAGACTGCAGATACTTATATTTTGGTCTACTAAAAAATTATATTTCAATCCACATTTTTTGTGACAGTTGTTTATTTACTTATATACTCAACCATGTATGTAGAGACTGTGGCTTTTTTTTTTCAGCAAGACAATTTTTGCATTCATGAACAGTGATAGCTCTTAAAAATGACACTGTTGTGGCATTGTTTCTGGACAGATAATAATTCTTACCACATGGAAAGTTTCAACCTGACCAAAGATTTTATGACTGTCTTATGTTACTGTCTTACTGGGGTAAGCTATATTTGAAAAAAGTATATAAAAATTGTGACACCCATCTGAATAAATTATATATATATGAGCAAATGTGGAAGCCATTTACTCTAGTATAGAAATCATGATAACTACATCCAGATAGAATTAGAAAACTCTAACCAAAAATCTGCCATATATTACCTGATTTTCTTTCTTTCTTTTTTAAGGATTCTTAGCGAAAATTATTTCTGTATTTGCACATAACTAGTTAGTGTAGGTGAATCTGTGTTACAGGAAGCCTCCTTTGGATGAAGCTCTCGTAGTAATTTCGTTTCCCGTAAGTGATCGTGAAAGTTGTAAGGATTAAAACAGTAAGCTTATAAAACACTTGGACCAGTCCCTGGCAAATAATAAGAACTCAATAATTTATAATGTTTTATTTTTACTAATAAAGAAAACTATACTGCAAAGGCTAGAGAGACAAATTTCCTCACTACCAGGCCCTGTTGTTTTGAAACACCACAAACTGAAGCTCAGTTTCCTCTCTTGCAAGTTGAAACTGTTTCCTCCTTGATATTTTCTTGGTGCCTTCCCTGTACATCAGGTATAGGGTTTCCCACCTTGATATGATTTGGCTGTGTCCCCACCAAAATCTCATCTTGAATTGTAGTTCCCACAATCTCCATGTGTTGTGGGAGGGACCCAGTGGGAGGTAATTGAATCATGGGGCAGTTACCCTCATGCTATTCTTGTGGTAGTGAGTGAGTTCTCAGGAGATCTGATTGTTTTATAAGGGGCTTTTCTCCTTGGCTAGGCACTTCTCTCTCCTGCTGCTACGTGAAAAGGATTTGTTTGCTGGTCCCTTTCTATCATGCTTGTAAGTTTCCTGAGGCCTCCCCAGCAATGTGGAACTGTGAGTCAATTAAACCTCTTTCCTTTATAAATTACCCAGTCTTGGGTATTTCTTTATATCAGTGTGAGAATGGACTAATACACACCTATTGTAATTCTTTTACTTATGATTCCTATTTTTTTCTGTGTCTTTCCCACATCCTTTGTACTTTAACAGTAAGATGATCCAATAGTGTTTATCAAAAAATAAGTGTTTTGTAAAGCAGAGAATTGATTTTTTTGTTTGTTTTTTTGTTTGTTTTTTTTAGACGGAGTCACAGAGTCTTGCTTTGTTGATAGGCTGGAGTGCAGTGGCATGATCTCAGCTCACTGCAACCTCCACCTCCTGGGTTCAAATGATTCTCCTGCCTCAGTCTCCCGAGTAGCTGGGACTACAGGCATGCGCCACCATGCAGGGATAATTTTTGTATTTTTAGTAGAAACGGGATTTCCCTATGTTGGCCAGGCTAGTCTTGAACTCCTGACCTCCTAATCCAACCGCCTTGGCCTCCCAAAGTGTTGGGATTACAGGTGTGAGCCACTGCGCCAGGCCTGATTTGTGCTTTCTATTTAGGTAACTTGTGATTTTCATTTTGCCCTAGTTTGGATTGGAATGAAGCTAACTCAAGTACTGTTTTAAATGTTTAATTTTATATTTTATCTTACGTGGCTCATGATATCCTGATGATAGAGGTGTGGTGTCATTTCCTAAATGACAAACTGAGGCTTAGCCGGCATGTTAAATATTGACAACAAAGCTGCAGGGTCAGAGTCAGGGTTCAGACCAGGTCTTTTCATCAGTGGTCTTTCTATACTGTCTTATGCTGATTTTGTTGATATTTACATTGCCAGAAAAAGAAAAGAAATATTTAACAATCTTAAAAGATATCAGTTAAATAACTAACATCTGAATGTAGGACCACATCTGTCTTACATGGATAGTGAGGCATGTAAGAGACCTGAATGGTGTTACTAGCCTTCTGGGAGATTAATTACAACATTTCCCAAACAAACACACACACAAGCACAGTTACCACTTAGAGGTTCTTTAACAGGTTCAGAGTGTTACTCAATCCTGGGTGCATCACAGCTACAGTTGTGTGTTTGAAGATAAGGTGTAGGGAACACCTGTTGTCAGTGTTTTATGACAGCCTGCCTAACAGGTTCACCACTGTGTCCTCTTTACCTAGTAAATTGACAGAGCATATAACAAAGTCTCAATAAATATATATTGAATAAATTTGTTGAATGAATTTTGTTTAATATAAAAATTTGTTTTAAAAAGTCCTGTTTATGGTATTCCAGGTCTGTGCCATAAAATTGATATTCATTTGTTCATTCATTTGATTCAACAATTATTGATACCTTCATGTTTTAGATTCTATATGTTCATGGAACTTATTTTCTATGTCTCCTTTATACTCTTAGAATTACCTAGTTCATTGTTACCTAGAATTCTGTATCACATTCATTATTTTTACCATACTAGAGTATTTTTAAAATAAATTTTCTTTTTTCTTTTTAAATTCAGTAGTATTAGTCTCATGCTAAAAGATAATCTCCATGAAGTCACATATTCAATATGATTGTTATATTTTTCTAATACATAAAATTGAAATGCATATATTATTGATATAGACATATTTATTTATTTGTCATTTGGCACTATTGCACAAGAAGTTTTTTGGTTTAAGGCAACAGTTTGGAAAATACTGATCGGAATTGACCCTGTTAACTTGGAGTTAACACATTGAAGACGATGATGGTTATCTGGTATAACCAAGGTCAAAGAAACGGTTCATGGCAACACACAACAAAACACAGGTTTTCTTTTATGAATAAGATAGTAATCCTCATATAATTCACTTTAAATTGGAAGCATTATCAGTACATACTACAATATTCATTCCTTTCATAGTGTAACATTATTTTTTGCTTCTTACAGTATTGTAAAAAAAATTTGTGGGGACATGGACCAATTGAGGGTTCTAGGTTCAGGTTGTAGTCAAATCCCAGCTCTAAGGTTATTTCACTTCCTTGGGCTGCGATGTCCTTATCTATATAAATATTCACAATAAATATTATTTTTTAAAATAGGATAATAATACCTATGTAGAGATACAGTTGTCATCATTAAATAAAATTATCTATGCTGGCATTTCAACAATACCTGGCACATATTAATTAGCTATGTTAACTCTTAAAATTATTATGACTATTAGAGAATTTGATTATTGCTATTGATCTTATTGAAAACTATATAGTTGCACATACAATCAAAATTTTGAATACAAAGATCAGAGTTTTCTCAGACTTCTTAAAGCTTAAAAATTATAGCTTAAGAGATCTATTGATATTCTTAAAGATTCAAGTAACAGATAAACAGAATTGCACTATTTCTAATAGTCTTTCTTGAAAACAAATTGGTTATCAATTTCCTAAGTCAACTCAGCAAATATAACAACTTTTTAAAACAAATTATAATATAGTGAGCTGAGGAAATGTTACAGTAATCTTAAAAAAGATCATGTAAACCCACTTTTTAAATATAGAGGGCGAGATATTGCTAATATAAAGTAATCTGTTTAAATTATTGATAACAGAGTTATGGAACATGTTAGAAGTAAAGATTTTAATACAAAGGCATATAGCATTTCTGCACATATAGGGATATGTTGGATAGATAATAATTCTAGTTATCTGAAGCTCCCTTCTTTTCCTTGCTTGTCTACAGTGCTGTTCCATGAGAGGTTTCACAAGGAAAATAGGTGGAATGGATGTGAGTGGCTGAGTTCTGAAGCCATTAGGTATCTAAGAACCAACATTCTTAGATATAGCCCTACACTTTTTACAAAATGAGAGAGAAATCATAGAGGAAGCCTATAGGCAAGTGACAGAGTTAAAAAGAAATTCTTTTTCTTTTTAGAGGCACATAGAGAAAGAAGAGAGAGAGACCATGTCTAGACTAACAACATTCCGAGGACAGAGGAATGCAAATTGAAATAGGGGAAGGTTTTGGAAAAAATATTTCATAGGGCAAGAAGAATAGACCAAGAATAAAAAAGAATCTTGAAAATTCTCAGTGTGCTTCAACCAAACCACAAGAAATGTATAGTTAAAAAAAGAATAGACTTTCAATGGAAGCAGAAGAAGTTGACATGATCATCATCATCCTCTATCTTATGTTAGAGTATAAACACAGGCACAAGGGTTTTAGCCAGACCACTGGATGCATAGAACCAAACTGAGAATGGGGGTACCAGTGGATAGATGGGCCAAATGAGAAAGCAAAACATTAAGGACAAACCTAAATTGAGACATAAGAGCATGCCTGAATCCATGAATTTATTTAAATATTTTTAAAATAAAGTATAAAATTACTAATGAATTTTAAAATTCATCTCAGAAAACAGCAGACCATGAAGATTATTTCCAATATATTCAGTGCTTATAGCAAAATTGATAAGATGGGCTGAATCATAGAATACAGAATTACCTGTTTCTTGTCCAATATTGCAGGCATGTGTTCTTCCTACTTTCCATTAATATATTATTAATAATACAGCAATACATTCTTAACTACAATTTTTGCTTCATATTGATAAAACATATAATTTTGGATTTTTTGGTAAATGTGAGGATTTTGTTTCCCTTATACCTAAGATGTGGACTTTCCCCTATGAGAATAGTTAAGAAAGCTGGAAAATCATCATGGCAACTAGGAGAGGGAGCCAAACAGCACCCAAGTATGAATGAGGCTTTTGCTATCACTAATGGAGGAATAAAAGAAGTAGGAGAAAGTAAAGTCAGATTTGAACTACATGGTCTTATGTGCTATGATATATGGGGCTAGTATGAATAAGAGGAACTCAACAGGCAATGCATTTGTCCTTCCATGAGACCATAATAGTTCCGAAAGATGGTAGATCAGTATTCTTAAGTATAACATCAGAGAGCTTTAGACTTTGGAATGGACAACAAAGTGTGGAAAAATCATGCCTGTTAATTAAATAATATCATCAACAAAGCTCAATTGTTTACAAGCAACTTATTATAACTGTAGAATAAGGAAAGCCTATAATAATTATTAAGGGAAGAATAAATATAAATTAAATGAACAGTACATAACTTATTGATTAAAGTATATAAAATATAATTGATTCTTTACTTATTGTGCTATTTAATATATTGAGTATCAAATAGGTCAAGGACTTGGCTAGGCAATTTTAAAAATGTTATTTTATTTTTATATTTTAACAACTTTTTAAAAGAGGAGTTTTAGATTCACACCAAAATTGAGAGGAAGGTACAGAGACATCCCATATACTCCCTCTTCCTATATGTTCATGGCCTCCCTCATTAACAACATCCCCCACCAGAGTGGTACATTTGTTATAAATGATGAATCTATGATAATACAACATTATCACTTAATGACCATAGTTTGTATTAGGGTTCATTCTTCTACATAGATTTGGGACCAGGTAATTTTAATACATTATCTCTTAATTTTGAAACAGGTGTAACTTAAGCTTTGCTAAAATAAATGATATATTTAAATCATAAAACTGACAAGTGACAAACTCACAAGTGACAATAACCATTATCTTTCATTGAGGTCATACTACAAACTTGCTAGAAAGATAAATCGACTATGTATATTACCTCATTTTATCCTCATATTAACCTTATAAGAGAGGGGTCATTGTTCCCATTTTAAAGATTAGGAAACTGTGGTTTGCAAATGCTAAGCAACATGCAAGGATCACCCAACCAGTAAATGATAAAGCTTGTATTTAAACCCATGTCAACAAAAGATGTAAATCTTACCTTTAAAATTTTAGTTATTACAGCAATCAGGTTTCTATCAGAAAAGCAGAATCTCTATGACTAACAAAGTATAAGGGTTTATGTTTAGGAATTAGACCTTACACAATTATGGGGGCTGGTTAAGAAGTCTGTGCAACCAGGCGCAGTGACTCATGCCTGTAATCCCAGCACTTTGGGAGGCCGAGGCGAGTGGATCACTTAAGACCAGGAGTTTGAGACCAGCCTGGCCAACATGGTTAAACTCCATCTCTACTTAAATACAAATATCAGCTGGGCGTGGTGGTGCATGCTTATAATCTCAGCTACTTGGGAAGCTGAAGGAGTAGAATCACTTGAACCACGAGGCAGAGGTTGCTGTGAGCCAAGATTGAGCCATTGCACTGCAGCCTGGGCAACAAAAGCGAAACTCCATCTCAAAAAAAAAAAAAAAAAAAAAAAAAAAAAAAAAAAAAAAAAAAAAAAAAAGGCTATGGAAGAGCATTGTCTTTGCATTTGGTGTTGGATGATCCATAAGTTAGCTGGGGCTTCTGATGGGTAACTGAAGTGTAGGAGAGCAAAGACCATCAGAGACCTATGAAGACACAGATACCCACATCCATATCTCACGATTGTCAACTTTGATGGTGCAGGTGACCTGCAGGAGAAGTTGGCACCTTTGCCATGGAGCTAATTACACATCTGGCACAGGATTTGCAGAATTTGAAGGGAGAAGCCTGGTAAGATTGGGGGTAGCTGTGAGTCAGGCAGCTTTCCCTCACTCAACTAAGTGTGCCAGTACATTAATGAAGACACGTGCAAGATGTCATTGTGCCTAGCACACTATGTCTGTCTTCCAAGTGTCAAACTGGTTCTTCCTTCATCTCTTTCCAAAAATCTTGCAAATCTCTCTGTATCCATCTCTCACTTGGAACCACATAGAGAAGAGAATTCTAGAAAAAGTAACTCAGTTGAGTTAAGTTCTATCACCACAGGGACCTAGTGAGAATATATCATGAAAATATATACATGTAGGTGCATGTGCATGTGTCTGTGTGTTCACTTTTGATATTAGTTTTATTGATTTTTCCCATTAGTTGTGAATTTCTTCAACTCTTACTTTCCTCAGCTTCATCAGCTCTCTTAAATCATAGTGGTTTTCAGCAACTCCATGAGTAGAGTGGGACGACTGAATGCAATATTTTCTTTGAAGAGCAGAATAGCCATAATAACAGAATTTAAAAGAACATAATAATTATTCAGTCATCCAAGACAGATCTCTAACCCAAATAATAATAAATAAAATTGTTGTGTAGTTGTACTTAACATTTCCTGGAAGTGAAAATGCATCATATTTTGCATTGACAAGTCCAATCAATCTGTAGTGGCTGTTGAAAGTGCTGCCTCAAGACAACCTCTGAGGAACATATGAGGTCAATGGGTTTGAGGGTGGTGATTAATTACCAATGCATTTCAAAGATTCTAATCAAAGAGTGTGTCACATATGCTGCACAATAGATATTACATTCACAGTTTAAAAAACAATCATTATACATAGATAGCTACCGTCACCCATCCCATGCCCTGGTTATTAGTCCTTCCTGTGACCTGAATATTTTGCTACTATTAATGCAGCCTAAATTTGCCTTTTTTTTTTTTTTGAGCCACAAATTGCATTAAATCCCCAAGATTGTAACTGTGTGTTCTGGTTACAAACAAGGACTTCATCATCCTACTCTTAGTTGAATTTCTGAAGCAAAGCAAAGGATTCTTTGTATTGATTTTGTAAGGGAGATACTATTGTTCCCATTGTATGGATAAGGAAATAGAGACACCTAAATGCTAAGATACTTGCAAGCATCACTTAACCAGTAGATAGCAAAGTTTACATTTAAACAAACCCATGACAACAAAAGGTTGGCATTTTATGTATTTCTATGTGTCTGTTTTGACCCATTGTGTCAGCCTGTTGACAAACGTTTTAAATATCATAGTAGTCAATTGGATATGTTTTAGATGGCCTATCAAGCCTGCTAGAATGAGTTTTGCTTTCCAAGTAGAAGTATTTTAAGCAATTCTCCACAGCTATAAGAACACCATTCTCTGGTTTGGTTCTCCCGCTCCTTGGTTGATCTCATATATTTCCGTTTTTTTTGTTTTTGTTTTTGTTTTTCTCTTTTCTTTTTTTGAGACACAGTCGCACTCTGTCGCCCAGGCTGGAGTCAGTGGCGCAATCTCAGCTCACTGCAACCTTTGCCTCCCAGACGCAAGCTGTTTTCCTGCCTCAGCCCCCTGAGTAGCTGGGATTACAGGTGCCTGCCACCATGCCCAGCTAATTTTTGTAGTTTTTGTAGAAACAAGGTTTCCTCATCTTGGCTAGGCTGGTCTGAACTCCTGACCTTGTGATCCACCCACCTCAGTCTCCCAAAGTGCTGGGATTACAGGCGTGAGCCAGCGTGCCTGGCCTATTTCCTTTTTAAAAATATTTAAGAAATTTAAGTAATTTTTAAATTAATATCCACTTCCTTGAGGTTCAAAATCAACACTATACTCTGACATCTCGCTTTATATATGAATTTTTGAAGGATAAGGCCTTCTGTTTCATTCTTGAAATGCATATCCTTCCTTCTTAAGTTGTTTTTGCACTTTCTCTTTTAAATTAGCAAACCTTCAATGAATAACACTGAACACAATGTAATCATCCTCTGATCCATATAATGAGGGCATTCATTATATTCACCACATAGGGTTGTTATGATGATAAAAGCACAAAATAATTCATGTAATGCACTGAATAGAATGCTGAAAATGCTCACTTTAAGTTAATTACTAGTCATGTGGCTTAATCTGTTCTTCAGATACCTCTTTTGATTTTTGTCCAGGTCCCTGAAATCATCTATTAGATAATTATCTTTTTCTTCTGGCCCTATTAGTTTCTTCTTTCCTCACTGTGTTGGACACAAAGTATACCAGAGTGAGCATAATACCAGAAAACAGGAAATGTGTAGGGTGATCAATAGGCTTGAAGGGATAGAAGGCTTACTGCACCTATTAATTTTGAAAGGGGGAGATACCAGCTCCCTGCTAGGCCTAAAGACAAGAGTGAGAGACTTCTGGTCATCACAAGGTCTGGGGTTGCTATCTATGTTCAGAAGCCAGAAGTGTTAAAATGCTTTTCTCTGAATGGGATGTTTGGCCTTAAATGCCATAATACTCAGGTGAAATCAATGCAATGAGCAACACAACAGAAGAATCATGAGGGTTACTTGCTGGGGATATGGAGAAACAGGAATAGGAGGGCTCATAAGCTATATTCATATGCAGTCTGGAAGCATTTTATGTGGATTTGAAATATAATATCATAATGTAATATAAAGCTATAATCGTATGTGCCTAATCTGAAAGTATGTGAGATCTCCCAAATCTTCAGAATTCATTGAGGATTACAAAATTTCCAAGATTACGGTTTAGGTAACTTATATTTTGTACTTTAATATTGTCAAAAGGAAGTGCCATTTATGTGGCAAATAGAAATACTAACAAACCTTGTTGGTATTACTTGAATCTCACAGTTATTTCCCTGTATTGAAACTTCTTCAGATGCTTTGGTAATGCAAGCTCTGTGCTTACACGATTATTATAATTTAAAATCTTCTTAAATATTCTACAACACTGCTGTGTAAAGGCTAGAGACAATGCAGTAAAATGCACTAAGAGATCAAGAACCTGGGAAGGAAGTTAAATAACATAAAAATGCCACAAAGAAGACCAAACGACCTCCATAATATGCCATACATTTGAGTAAGCTAAGAAATATTAGTAATAATTCTGAGGAAGCTGAAAAGTATTATTAAAGAAACTACAGGACGGGCGCGGTGGCTCAAGCCTGTAATCCCAGCACTTTGGGAGGCCGAGACGGGCGGATCACAAGGTCAGGA
This sequence comes from Macaca nemestrina, assembly GCF_043159975.1. NCBI lineage: Eukaryota > Metazoa > Chordata > Mammalia > Primates > Cercopithecidae > Macaca > Macaca nemestrina. The sequence goes on along the minus strand of NC_092127.1, from coordinate 178,075,290 downwards.
GATCGAGACCATCCTGGCTAACACGGTGAAACCCTGTCTCTACTAAAAAAATACAAAAAACTAGCCGGGCGCGGTGGCGAGCGCCTGTAGTCCCAGCTACTCGGGAGGCTGAGGCAGGAGAATGGCGTAAACCCAGGAGGCGGAGCTTGCAGTGAGCTGAGATCCGGCCACTGCACTCCAGCCTGGGCGGCAGAGCGAGACTCTGTCTCAAAAAAAAAAAAAAAGAAAGAAACTACAGCTTTAATTTTACAAAAATAGTCATATAACTGGTCAAGGATAATGAGAAGATGCTGACTGCAAGATCAGTGCTACTGACATGTGCTTCTAATCCAAGTTACCATCTGTACTAAGGCATAAAGTATTCTTGATGATTTTAGAGGAGATAATATATTTAAATATACATATTTTGCAAAAATTTAATAGTGCTTAGAAAGTATGTACATATGCAAATATATATTACAATGTTTGTAGATGCATGTGCTCTGAAAAACAACCTCGCTTTTTTATTTTAGTCTGTGAGAAAAGTACCCTTAAATGCTTTCATTCTGCTATTGTGTTATGAATTTAGAAGTCAGACTAGTTTCTCCATTCTACCGCTGTAAAACTCTGAGCTACAAATCTCAGATCTGTTTTCTCAAACACACAACTTTCCAGATTTGATTGAAGAGTAAATGAAATGACGTGGGTTAAATTCTTAATAGAGAGCAAGCTCTTAACCTTTGGCACATACCATGAAAATAGTAATAGCTAATGCGACTGTAGCCCTTATGACAGGTCAGTCTTTATTCTAAATGTCTCACACATATCATCCCCTTTAGTCCTCAAAATACCTCTCTGATGTAAATATTATACTATCACTCCCATTGGTCAGATGAGGACATTGAGCAACAAGAAAATTAAGCAGATTTTATAAATTCCCATGCCAGAAAGTAGCTAATTTGAACCTCAGCAATCCAGCTTTAAAAACCTGTGTACATCTTAGTGCTTGCCATTGACAAACATTAGCTCTCAACTTAATCCTGGGGCACTTATAAGCAGACTATTACATTACTTCAGCCTAGATCTCCACTCATTATGTATTAGTTGTTCATCCAGCATTCAAAATAAGACCAAATTCGATATTTGGTGATGATGCTGATGAGTGATTGTCAGCAAATCAGTCACTGGTTGGAGTTTGGGACTATTATCTGTCTAGAGGCATATGCCAAAGTTAACTATTGCTTTGAAAAGTCTTCATTAATGAAGAATGGAAAGAACCAGAAACATAAGATGAAGGACTAGGCTCTTACAAGAGATCATGAAAAGAAGCATAATATTCCTCCAATAGTGGTAGTGTGGAGTGGGGAAGGTTGCAGTGCACAGGCGCCAAAAAATCATGATCCTGAGAAAATTTTAAGATAGCCACGGAAAACTAAAGGCATACGCAATATTATGCTTGAAAACTGCCTGGCATTTTAATGGAGAGCACTTTTCTCTAGTTAGAGAATATTAAGGCTTGTAACAGCTGGCCAAAGGCCAAATGCACTTGAACACCGCATGTTCTCAAAAATGGTAGGGTTGTTGCTTCTACCTGGGATAGAGCTGACCAGAAAAAATGAAATCCTTTAACTACTTTGCTTTTTAAATGGCGTTTGGGGGTTTATACTCAGAGTGAACTCACTAAACCACCTGTGTTTTTATTTTACTTAAACAAAAATGCTCTTTCCAAACTCTAATTAAAGTTTGCTGTTTAAGCCAGCCTTTTATGTGGTGACTGCAGCCATGGAGTGTGAGATCCTTTAATGTCTTATTGAGCCACTACTGTTGTTCATGGATAGGGGAATAATGGAAAGCCAAAATGTGCATTTGTTTCTGCCCAGTGGTAAATATTGGAAATCATAGTGCTTACATTTCAGAAAATCATTAAACATGGAATAAATTGATATGAGTTTGACACAGTTCAGACTTGGAATTGTTGCAGGTATCGTGCATTGTGATGCTATAGAAGAAAAACTTTCTAAAACCTGCTGGTATCACTCTGGCACAATGCTATAAAAATTCTTGAAATCTTTTATTTCTGTATTAGACTTATGACCACACAAGGTGGAAGTAAGGACAGCATTGCTGAAAATGACCTGGGCATTAATGAGATGGACTGCTGTGAAGGGAGGATAGAGCTCCTGATACCAGAAGAGTGACAATCTTTTTCTTAACTCCTGACCTCCTCAGGCACCACATTTAGAAGGTTAATAGTGTGATGAATGAGAGGCATCTGAGTTGAAACCTTGATATGGCTTCATCTCTTGTTCATCTGAAGACCTTTAAAAAAGTTTTTTTTCTTTAAATTCTCGTGGTTCTGAAACTACACAGAAGCATTGGAGGATAGAATGATATAAAATGTAGAAAGCTCATAGTGATAAATTTATATGCATTTTTTTATGGCTCAGGCTCAAATCTACCTCCTATAAACTGATGCCTATGGCCATTCCTTCCTCTGCTTCTGTCACATGAATCTTTGTGCTGCATAATTAACAAGAGAAGAAACACTACGGTATGCTCTAAGAGTCTCTGCTAAGAAGGGGAACAGCATTACATGTTTATTTACCTTTGGAAGTAAAAAAGAAAATATGCTCCCCACCCCAATAAAACGTTATTATGCTAACAATTTAGACTAGGGGTCAGCCAACTAGGGCTCTCAGGCCAATTCCAGCTACCTGCTTAGGTCAATAAAGTTTTATTGGAAAACAGCTATGCCCATTTATTTCCATATATCTATGGCAACTGTAATGCCACAACAGCAAAAGTCAAGTATTTGCAGCAAAGACCATATAACCTACTAGACTTAAAGTAGTTACCATCAAGCCCTTTACAGAAAAAGTTTGTAGACTCCACTCTATGAAGGTAATGCCCCTAATAAATTATATGATCTATAGTTCTCTCAGTTGACTTTTGTTTTATTCTGTGGTTTGAAGGTTGTTTCCAATGTTTAAAGGTCAAGAAAGCAAGGGTTTTTCCTACAGTCTATTATATGCAATGTATGTAGCTCCTTCATATGGTGGTAGCTAAGGAAACAGTAACCTGTTCATGCATAAGAAGAAAAGTGACTATTGGAATTATTTATAGGCTGGGCGCGGTAGCTCACGCCTTTAATCCTAGCATTTTGGGAGGCCAAGCGGGTGGATTGCTTGAGGCCAGGAGTTCAAGACCAGCCTGGCCAACATGGTGAAACCCAATCTCTACTAAAAATACAAAAAAATAGGTGGGCAAGGTGGTGTGCACCTGTAATCTTAGCTACTTGAGAGGCCGAGGCAGGAGAATCACTTGAACCCAGGAAGCAGAGGTTGCAGTGAGCCAAGATTGCGCCACTGCACTCTGCCCTGGGCAATAGAGTGCAACTCTGCTTAAAAAAAAGAAAGTATTCATAGATGTTCGTCTTCAGTGTGCCATTTCTCAGAGGAAAGACAATTATAATTTCAACACTAAGGTGATACTCTCACTTTAGGCACTGATGTTTGAGCTTCATTCATGCTCCCTAATACCAACTTAAGTTGTGATTTGACTATACAATATAGCACATTGAAAAATACCTTCAGCTTTTTCTTCACATGTTTTGTAGCATTTTTAATGTTCTGCTTTGTCTTCCAGTCATAATCCTATATGCTTTTAGTCAAGGTACTCAATTTAGTTCTGTTTGAGGATGCTGACTCACATATGTATCTCTAGGCCTCTGACTTCCTTGTTCTTTCTGCTTGGCATAGCAGATACCACCAGGTGTCTTTCAATATCTACCCTTCCCTTTTTCTTGGAAATAGCATTTTTTTTTATCAGAACATATGCCTGCGTAGCCTCCCTTTTGGCTTGGAGTGGTCATGTGATTAGGTTATGCCTAATGGAAAATATAAGGGGAAGTGGTATGTGCAACTTCTGGGTCATGACCATATAGGGAGAGATTGTCTTTCTTGCTCTGGCTAATCTTCCACTATTCTGCAGCCTAGATTGTTAATGTAATAATGAGATACCCTGGACAACACAGAAATATCCTAAGAATAGTAGAGAAATATGATAGATCCCAGGTTTCTGATATCGGGGAGCTGTCAGACAAGGCATAACAGTTGTATACAAGAGAAATATGCCTCTGACTTCTTGAAGCCACTTTATTTGGAGTCTGTCTTTTATGAAGCAATATCTACTTTATTTTTGTTGTTGTTGTTTTCCTGGGACAGAGTATTGCTCTGTCACCCAGGCAGGAGTTCAGTGGCATTATCATAACTCACTGCAGTTTCAAACTTCTGGGCTCAAGCGATCCTCTTGCCTCAGCCTCCAGAAATATTGGGATTACAGGCATGAGCCTCAATGCCCTGACCAATACCTATTTTCTGATGGAAACTCAGTCACTAGCGTCAAAGAGTATACAGTCAAGTAGTTAAGGTAACTGTTTATCAACTTGTTATACCAATGAGTATATAATTTAAGTTTAAATCTATACAAGAATCTGTATGTTATAGAGGCTTTTAAAATTTTTATTATTATTATTTTTTTTTACAAAAGGATCCAATCAATGTGCTGTGAAAGGAAAATAAAATTCGCTTCTGAAGTAAAGACATAGAAAGTTCTAGAATTATTTATTTCTGATACTTTTTACTTTGCTCTTTTCTGCCTGGTAAGTAAGCTCTTTCTTCCATGTGTATAGCATATACAGCTTTAGAATAGGAGTTTCTCCCTCACTTTCTTTAGGCCTCTGCACAAGTATCACATGATTGGAAAAGATTTCCTGCTGTTATGTAAAAGCATCCCTCATAGCACTGTTAACCACCTGACATACTCTATAATCAGGTATTTACTAAATGCCTGACCCTCCATACTAATACACTAAAATATGCTCTAGGCAATTCCAAACTGCATCTGTTTTACTTTATTAACTATTGTTTCTCTGGAATGAGGAAAAATGCCTGACAAGAACTAAATCATTTGATATGGCTTGGCTGTGTCCCCATCCAAATCTAATCTTGTAGCACCCCAAATTCCCTTATGTCATGGGAGGGACTGAATCATGGGGATGGGTTTTTCCTATGCTGTTCTCATGAAAGTGAATAAATCTCACCAGATCTGATGGTTTTAAAAACCAGAGATTCCTTGAACAAGCTCTCTTCTTTTGTCTGCCACCACGTGAGATGTGCCTTTCACCTTCTGCTATGATTGTGAAGCCTCACCAGCCACATGGAACTGTGAGTCCAATAAACTTCTTTCTTTCGTAAATTGGCCAGTCTTGAGTATATCTTTATCAGCAGCGTGAAAATGAACTAATACAGTAAATAGGTAACAGTAGAGTGGAGCACTGATAAAAAGATACCCAAAAATGTGAAAGCAACTTTGGAACTGGGTAACAGACAGAGGTTGGAATGGTTTGTAGGGCTTGGAAGATGGCAGAAAAGTGTGGGAAAGTTTGGAACTTCCTAGAGTCTTGTTGAATGGCTTTGACCAAAATGCTGATAGTGATATGAACTGTAAGGTCCAGGCTGAGGAGGTTTCAGATGGAGATGAGGAAATGGTTGGGAACTGGAACAAAGATTACTCTTGTTATGTTTTAGCTAAGAGACTGGTGGCATTTGCCCCTGCCCTAGAGATTTGTTAGAACTTGCAACTTGAGAGAGATGATTTAGGGTATCTGATGAAATAATTTCTAAGCAGCAAAGCATTCAAGAGGTGACTTGGGTGCTGTTAAAGGCATTCAGCTTTATAAGGGAAGCAGAGCATAAAAGTTTAGAAAATTTGCAGCCTGAAAATGTGATAGAAAAGAAAATCCTTCTGAGAGAAAGTCAAGCTGGCTGCAGAAATTTGCATAAGTAACAAGGAGCCGAATGTTATTCCCCAAGACAATGGGGAAAATATCTCCAGGGCATGCCAGAGATCTTCACAGCAGCCACTCCCATCACAGGCCCAGAGGCCTAGGAGGAAGAAGTGGTTTTGTGGACTGGGCCCAGGGTCCCTGTGCTGTGTGCAGCCTAGGAACTTGGTGCCCTGCATCCCAGCCACTCCAACTGTGGCTGAAAGAGGCCAATGTAGAGTTTGAGCAGTGGTTTCAGCGAGTGCAAGCCCCATGCCTTGGCAGCTTACACACAGTGTTGAGCCTGCATGTGCACATAAATCAAGAATTGAGACTTGGGAACCTCTGCCTAGATTTCAGAGGATGTATGGAAATGCCCGAATGTCTAGGCAGAAGTTTGCTGCAAGAATGGTGCTCTCATGGAGAATCTCTGCTAGAGCAGTGCAGAAGGGAAATGTGAGGTCAGAGCCCCCACACAGAGTCCTTTCTGGGGCACCACCTAGTGGAGCTGTGAAAAGAGGGCCATCATCCTCCAGACCCCAGAATGGTAGATCCACTGACAGCTTGCACCGTGTGCCTGGAAAAGTCACAGACACTCAACACCAATTTGTGAAGGCAGCCAGGAAGGAGGCTATACCCTGCAAAGCCACAGGGGCAGAGCTGACCAAGAACATAAGAATCCACTTCTTGCATCAGTATGACCTGGATATGAGACATAGATTCAAAGGAGATCATTTTGGAGCTTTAAGGTTTGATTGCCCTGCTGGATTTCAAACTTGCATGGGGCCTGTAGCCCCTTTGTTTTGGCCAATTTATCCCATTTGGAACAGCTGTCTTTACTTGAGGCCTATAGCCCCATTGTATCTAGGAAGTAACTAACTTGCTTTTGATTTTACAGTCTCATAGGAGGAAGGGACTTGCTTTGTCTCAGATGAGACTTTGGACTGTGGACTTTTGCATTAATGCTGAAATGAGTTAAGACTTTGGGAAACTTGGAAAGGCATGATTGGTTTTGAAATGTGAAGACGTGAGATTTAGGAGGGGTCAGGGGTGGAATGATATGGTTTGGCTCTATGTCCCCACCCAAATCTCACCTTGTAGCTCCCATAATTCCCACATGTTGTGGGAAGAACCTGGTGAGAATTAATTGAGTCATGGGGGTGGGTCTTTCCCATACTGTTCTTGTAATAGTGAATAAGCCTCACAAGATTTAATGGTTTTAAAAAAGGGGGGGCTCCCTGCACAAACTCTATTCTCTTGTCTGCCACCATGTGAGATGTGCTTTTTACCTTTGCCCATCATTGTGAGGCCTCCCTAGATATGTGGAACTGTTTCTCTTTTGTTTTTTTTGTTTGTTTGTTTGTTTGTTTGAGTCCAATAAGCCTCTTTCTTTTGTAAATTGCCTTGAGTATGCCTTTATTAGCAGTGCCAATAAAGATTAATACACCCCTAATAAAGTTTTGCTGAGTGATTGAATGAATCAATGACCACTTGTCAAGGAGACCAGAACCACCATCATATAGACAGTAAAGGACTAGTGACTGAGATGGGCCTCAGAGCTAGGCCGAACCAGCTCATAAAGGTGCCTGTCAGTCACATGAAGAGTTTTGTCTTTCTCCCAAGAGCAGTAAAAGACATTGAAAGGTTGTAAAGGGACTAGAGTATTTGTGATCAGATTAGGGAATGTGAAGAGATAATTCTTTCTCCAGTGTGGAAAAGGGAGGGAAGTCAGAGTTGTAATAGGGGAGCTGTGGCAGACCACTGTAGTCATTTAGGGAAGAGATTGTGGTCATGTGGATTTGGGTGGAACAGCAAGGCTATGCTTTGGAAAGAGTGCTGGTCATTTTTCAAGTTTCTCTCACTTCGTCTGCTCTCTCTAGGCTCTGTGTCCCAGTACCTTAGCCCGGGCAGCTCTAACAAATTACTGTAGGCTGGGAGGCTTATATGCAACAGAAATTTATTTCTCACTGGGAGGCTGGAAATCTGAGATCAAGGTGCCAGCATGGCTGGGTTTTGCTGAGGGCTCTCTTCAGAATTTCAGACTGCTGATTTTTTTGTTTGTTTGTTTGTTTTGTGTTTTGAGGCGGAGTTTCAGTCTTGTTGCACTCTTGTCAGGCTGGAGTGCAGTGGTGCGATCTCAGCTCACTGCAACCTCTACCCCCTGGTTCAAGCGATTCTCCTCCTCAGCCTCCTGAGTAGCTAGGATCACAAGAACGTACCACTACACCTGGCTTATTTTTATATTTTTTTTAGTAGAGACAGGGTTTCACCATGTTGGCCAGGCTAATCTCGAACTCCTGACCTCAGATGATCCAACCGCCTCAGCCTCCCAAAGTGCTAGGATTACAGGCATGAGCCACCATGCCAGGCCCAGACTGCTGACTTCTAACTATATCCTCTCATGGCAAAAGGGGGAAGGAATCTTCTAAGGTCCCTTGTATAAGGGCACTAAATCCATGCATATGAGTGGACCCCAACTCCTGAAGGCCTCCACATATCATCATAGTGAGGATGGATTAGATTTTAACATATTTATTTTGGGGAAACGTAAACATTCAATATATAGCTAGATACCTTGCTAGATATAGTTTTTCCTGCTAGATACCTTGCTAACTGGCTTCTGGCTGGATTTGCCAAGAGGAAGCACCTGCAGGAGACCTGAGGGTGTAGGAAAGGGAGAATCAAGGTATTAATCCCACTTCTGCCTGAAAACAGTTTTTAATGCAGTTACTATGTCCTTTATGGTTCCAGCTCTCACCTCCTTCAGCCCCTCTTTCTGTGGTCTCAGATACCCTGGGGCAGTCATTCTCCTTGGATCCAGCTCCTACATGGTGTCCCCAGGTTTGAGTGGTACAATGCTCTCTGCTCTCTCCCATTCTGAAACTGATAGATGCCTCCTATAGTTGGTCATCTCTGGCTGGCCTTTTGGTCACCTGTTTGGTTTCCCAGTATTCCATTATCTGACTAACCAATTTCCTCTATTATATTATGTATTTCTGAAAAACTCAGAGCATTGTTGTTTTACAGACAGGACACTGGCAGATACAGTTCTATAGTCTGCCACATTGATACCTTTGTTTAAAAAACTTTATTACAGAAATGACTATTATACATATGTATGTATATACATACATATATATATATATATTCATGTCGTACAATTTCTTCTAGGAGAAATTGCTAATTTAAATACGATGACTAGCATTGCAAGCTTCTTGGAAACAATGTTTACATCCCTTTATCTTCTTACTTTCCAGGTACTAGCTCCAAGTTTGCCTTTTTTAAATCATAGGGCAGAGAGAAAATGTTAGCAAAACTGTGGCTTTACGCATATGGATGTTTGGAAAGTAAAGATTCTAATCATTGACTTTCTTTTGCTGTCATCTCTCCAAATAAAATGGACAACATAGCCTTTTTATGTTTTACTATTTTTCCATGAAAAATGATAGATCTTATTACACCATAGTTCTGCTGCAAATTAGCTTAATAGCAGTTAACACAGTATATCATTGGTGTGGCCCAGCTGCTATTGTTTTTATTACACTATTCCAGTGCCTCGGGGTAATTACCTTTGAGACCTCAAATGCATTTTCATATGTAAAACTCATTCTTTAATGTTTAGTATTTTGAAGTATACAACCTCAGCATTTGTTTTATTTTCTCATATTTATTCATTCACAATGACCATTTCATAATTAGCTTTAGATGTTCTCATAGAAGTCTCAAGGAGCACATCCAAGGGCACGCAAATGCACTCTGTGTTTTTCAGAGCCCAAGAGGTATTTAACACTTTGGCAGGAGTTTGGGGATGTGTAGAAGCCGTGAGTGATGATTCTAGTTCCTGCCTTTGCATGCATTAACTGCTGGTCGCCTCTGAATAATTGGCTAAGAATATTGGTTAACACATCAAGTGAAAATGTATGTGGCAGTGCCTGTCTCCATCGTCCCGGGAGAACATCTGTCCACTTCCCAAATCCACTAAACAATTTGGCTCTGTCTGTGTGACTGGCAGCCGTTCCCAGTGAGGCCCTTTGCCACAAAGCAGGGACGGGGGAAGTTTGGGCTTGAGTTGTGTTGGCAGGTTTTGTTGAAACACTTGGAGAGTAATTTTACAAAATTTGCCCGCTGGTGATATTAGCCCTTTATTTCTGTGAAAGTCAAGGGGAAAAAAGAAATCACAACTCTTTCTGTGCATAGAAATTGTTTTGGGAAATAGCTCCTTGGGTATATTCAGGTTCTTCTGTAAAAATGTGTCGAGGTTCTCCAAGCTGAAGCCTTGACCTCTACTCTCAAAAAATTCAGTTTTGCACCGGGACAGAAACATTAAAAAAATACAATGTCTTATAGTAAAGCATACAGACTATTCTGAGGGGGAAAGTTATTGTGTCTGCATGGGAAAAAAAGGAAACTCACAGAAAAAAAATCAAACAAATTCAAAATATCATAGTACAATTTAATTAAAAAGAAATTGAATCAAGGACAAATTGTTCAACTGGATTCAAGATTGCAAATCAACGCTAAAACTTAGAATCTGCCATCCAAAGAATGACTTTTTGTTGTTTGGTTTATGTATACCAAGCTATACGTGGACATGCTGTAATAATGACCATGAGGGTGTTGGCCCCCTTTTAAGACATACGAACTACCAAGAATTGCCTGAATTTCTGGAATTGGCATAGGAATTTCAAAAAATTCATCTCTAAATCACCACCTGCATTTTCTGCTAATACCGAAAACTTCTATATTACACATTTTTTGCTTATTTTCTTTTATCATTAATAGTTTATTTTGAACTTTGAAGTCACTGCATATTTAGGCTCTCTGAAGGAAGTAAGGAATGTGCAGATTACCAAAGAGGCTTTCCATCATCCCTGGCTGAAATATATAGTCATCAGCCCAAATCTTTGTGGTTTTCTAGACCTAACTTTCTTATATCTGAAATTTCCAAAGATGATTTGATCTGTTTAACATAGAACTGGAGTTTCTGTTGGTGACATGGATTATCTGCTGGAGCTTCCAACTTCATGAATGGTTGGTCATTTCTCTTGATGGAAAAAAATTTCTGATATTTATGTAGATAAGTAGTGATTCAAAGCATCTCCAAATTAACAGGCTAGGAAGTCAGATAAAATTTAGGGGACTGCTATTCCTGTTATATTAAAAACCTTAACAGCTTTACAAGGGAAATATTTCCACACAATTCTCCCATTTAGGAGAAGATTTTGACAAGGATCCTGGATGAACTTAAAGGCACATAAACTTGAATCTAGATATATTTTTTAAAAATGGTATATGCAGACCAGGCATGGTGGCTCACACCTGTAATTCCAGCACTTTGGGAGGCAGAGGCAGGTGGATCACAAGGTCAGGAGATTGAGACCAGGCTGGCTAACCCGGTGAAACCCTGTCTCTACCAAAAATACAAAAAATTAGCCGGCATGGTGGCACACACCTATTGTCCCAACTACTCGGGAGGCTGAGGCAGGAGAATCGTTTGAACCCGGGAGACGAAGGTTACAGTGAGCCGAGATCACACCACTGCACTCCAGCCTTGGCAACAGAGTGAGGCTCTGTCTCAGAAAAGCAAAGTAACAAACAAACAAACAAAAAACCCGTAAACAAAATGGTATATGCATCTAAGAGTGGTTTATGCATGTATTAATGTATAAATATATAATATGTTATACACATAAATAAATATAATCAGTCTCCTAATTTTCATATCTGCATCTGTTTTATTGGTTTTTTCATGCAACTGCATTTACTATACTAATTTAGCACAAATGAATGGCATTAATCACCTCACCACCACACCAAGATCCTGTTCCAAATATGCATCTTAAATTATGAAACCCTTTGGAAATGCATGTTTTCTCACTCTCTCCGCATTCCTGTACACTCACTCATGGGCCCCTTGTAATATATGTTCTACCCCTGCCACTTTCCTAGAACTACTGCTTTGTAGAGATAAAATATAGTTACAATCTTAGACATCTCATCATTTGACCTCACTCCAATATTCCTCACTGGAACCCTTTCTTTCCTTTGTAAACTCACTTCTCTTTGAATCTTTATTGTTGATACCTCACTGTAAGTCTCCCCTTAGCTGCTATTTGAACTCACTTCCCTTATTTTCTCTAAATTCTCTCCCTCTGAAATTGCATTCCAGTGTGTTATTTGACATCTTCCATATCGACAGGTTCCCATCAGCTTCTCTGCCAAGCAGTCATCCTCTATTTCTAATGGTTGCTGATCATCCCTGCCTAAATGTCCCGAGGGCGTCCTTAAGCAACATATCCCCAAATCAAGTTCATTCTTGTTTTTTTAACACCCAGAATAGCTACTCTGACTAATCTCTATTTCCAAGAATGTCAGAAAAGATCTGTTATAAAAGATTGAACCCTGGGAGTTATCAATAGCTCCTCCTGTTCTCTTAGTCTACCCGAGTGACAGAGACACAAGTTCTGGGAATGCTGCCATATCTCTGGAATATGTGCTGCCCCTTTATCCCTTCTGCCTCAATCCAGTTCAGACAATTATTACCTCTTCTATGGATTATTCCAGCAACTTTATAATAGCTCCTTTTCTATAGGCTGTCCATTCTCCCAACTGTCCTAATTAACACTAGTACTTTAACTCAGGAGAGCACAAATAATTAGAATCACTTCCACCGATCTCTAAATGATCTTCTAATCTCTGGACATAAAGCATTTTCTAGTACTATCTTAAAATTTTCTCACACCCATGCTCTACATTTATGCTAAATTGAACTATTCATTGAACCTCAAAAATACACTCTGCCCTGTGTCTACTTTACTCATGCTCTTTGCTCCACTAAATAAGCCATACTCCTTATCCTGCCCATCAAATATTACTCACCTTTCAAGGATTAACTTACTTGCCACCTCTACTATAAAGCCTTTTAAATGTCCAGTCTAATAGTGAGTAGTCATTTTATGAAGTGCCTTGAGATATAATATACTTGCGTTACAATTCTACCACATATTGCAGCTCATTATATAAGTAGAGTTCATTACTTACTCAACTGCATTTGTATTCCTCAAATTTGAAACCTACATTATTCCATTTTGTATGGTTAGAAGTGCCTGGAACAAATGCCATTTGTTAAGTCATTATTAAGTGAAAGAGAAAAGTGCCTGACTCAAATAACTCAATAACTACAATTTTGATAGTGTTATTGTCAATTTTTAGTTATATACTAATAATTCTAGAATTTTTAAATATATGATTAATTTTTGAACTTAAAAACCCAAGTGTACTAATGTCATGATAAATGGAGCAATTGTCTTAGATATGAGCCATTTCATTTAGACATTTAGTTATGTCCTATTTCTCTGGCTAAATACATTGAAAGTTATAAGCTGTTCATGTCGAAGGCATGTAATTAATGTATAGGATAACAATATGGGCAATAGTCACCCTCCAGACTCTTAAAAATTACCGCCCGGTCAGGTGTCGTGGCTCACGCCTATAATCTCAGCACTTTAGGAGGCCAAGGTGGGTGGATCACAAGGTCGGGAGATCGAGACTATCCTGGCTAACATGGTAAAACCCTGTCTCTACTAAAAATACAAAAAAAAAATTAGCCTGTAATCCTAGCTACTTAGGAGGCTGAGGCAGGAGAATCACTTGAACCTGGGAGGTGGAGGTTGCAGTGAACCGAGATCGCCACTGCCTAGATGACAGAGTGAGACTCACAAAAAAAAAAAAAAAAAAGTACCACCAACTCTTGGCCCAGATGGCTATACTTGTCCTTTCTGGAGACAAGATGGAATATTGGCTTGAATGAATTTTTAGGTTTTTGTCTAAGCTCTAGAGTTCCATAGAAAAGTATTAATTGGGGCAGGCACGGTGGCTCACGCCTGTAATCCCAGCAGTTTCGGAGACTGAGGTGGGCAGATCACCTAAGGTCAGGAGTTCAAGACCAGCCTGGCTAACATGATGAAACCTCGTTTCTACTAAAAATGCAAAGAAATTAGCCAGGTGTGGTGGCATGCACCTGTAATCCCGGGTACTCAGCAGACTGAGGCAGGAGAATCACTTGAACCTGGGAGAGTGAGGTTGCAGTGAGTTGAGATCATGACATTGCACTTCATCCTCCTGGAGACAGAGCGAGACTCCCTCCCTCACCACACACACACACATAAAAAGAGTATTAATTGGTGAAAACACCACATTCCCTTTAAATTAAGTAAGTTACTCATAATGAGAATTGAAATTGTTATTTAAACATTAAAATTTTATTCATTGTTGCACATGTGAAAAAAAAAAAAACAGTAGCTAAACAATATAGTTGCATGGCCCACAGCATGCTAAAATGTCTGGCCATTTTTTTACAAATAAATTTAAAAAGACTTGACAATACACTTTGATTAAAAAAAGACTCAATGCCAAGATAGTACATATTGAGTGCTCTTTCCACAAAAAATAATATGTGAGTTGATGCATTTGTTAGCTAGCTAGATTTTATCATTCATTTATACATATGCATCAGAAATTATGTTGTACATGACAAATACATATATCAATTTAAAACATAAATTTGAAAAAAAGTAGTTGGGGACACAAGACAAAAAGTAAACATATGATTGAATTAGTGTTTCACTTTCAATTTATTTCTTTGATGTTATGAAGATATAGTCAAAGACTATGATATATTACCTACATTATATCGTGAATATGTTATATATTGCTGGAGATTGTCAAAGGGAACCAGAGCCAGATGCTAGCTAACGGCAGTAAATACAATAATACGTGTTCTGTGGCTGTTAGATGAAATACTTTGCCTTTGTCTCTTAGGTCCATTTGGTCTAATGTAGGGTTCAAGTCCAATGTTTCCTTATTGATTTTCTGTTTGGATGATCTATCTATTGTTGAAAGTAAGGTATTAAAAGCCACTACTATAATTGTATTCCTGTCTATCTATTCTTTCAGATCTTTTAATATTTGCTTTATATACTGAGGTGCTCCAATGTTGGGTGCATATATACTTACAATTGTTATATATCCTGATGAATTGGCCCCTTTATCATTATATAAGGAGTTTCTTTGTCTCTTTCTATAGTCTTAGACTTCAAGTATATTTTGTCTGATATAAGTGTAGCTACCCTAGCTTGCTTTTAGTTTCCATTTGCATGGATTTTTTTTTTATCCCTTTGCTTTCAGTCTATGTATGTTCTTCAAGCTGAGGTGGGTCTCTTGAAGCAGCATATAATTGGGTCTTGTTTTATCCATTCAGTCACTTTATGTCTTTTGATTGAAAGATTTAATCCACTTATATTTATCTTGATTGTAGTAATCATTTCACAATTATATGTATATGAGAACACCACATTTTATACCTTGAATATGTAAAATTTTATATGTCAATTATACCTCAATAAAGCTGAAAAATACAATAAGTAAATAAATAAAGCAGTAAAGTTATATTTTATTTAGTACCTCTTGTAAACAGAGAACAGAGACATAAGTATAAAAGGAAGCTCAATTCTGAATACAACAAGGACAAGTCGGAATTTATAGCCAAGGAGCAGGGTGTAGGGGGTGGTAGTCAGTAAATGAAAAATTATCGAGAGACTACAAGGGTAGGATAATCTAACACAATTACATGGAATTTATCCCAGAAATGCAAGGATGATTTAACATACATAAATAAATATATCAATAGAATAAAAAACAAATACCATATAATCATCTCAATAGACACAGAAAAAGCATATGAAAAAGTCAGTATCATTTCAAGATAAAAGTGTTCAAGAATTAGGCATAGAAAAAACCACTACTCAATATAATAAATGCCATATATAACAAACCCACACCTAACATCACACTGAATGCAGGAAATCTGAAAGCCTTTCCTCTAAGAACTGGAACAAGACAAGGATGCCCACTTTGAGCATTTGCATTCAGCATACACTGGAAGTTCTAGCCAGAGCAATTAAGCAAGAGAAAAAAAAAAGCCATCCACATTGGAAAAGAAAAAGTCAAATTGTCCTTCTTTGCAAATATGAGCTTACAGATAGAAAAACCTAAAGTTTGCACTACAAAACTCTTAGAATTTATATATAATTGTATCTTGCATCAGTAAAATTGTGGGATAAAATATCAACTTAAAAATTTCATAGTGTTTCTATTCACCAAGAATGGACTAACTGAGAAAGGAATAAAGAAAATAATCCCATTTACAACAGCTACAAAAAAAGTCTAACATAGGTAAAAATAAATTTAATCAAGGATACAAAATAACACTATAAAATAAACTACAAAACACTGATGAAAGAAATTGAAGAGATCACAAACAAATGGAAAGACACACTACATTCAGTGGAAGAATTAATATTGTTAAAATGACCATACCACCCAAAGCAATCTAAAATTCAATGCAATTCCTGTCAAACTACCAATTATGTTTTTCATGGAAATAAAAAAAAGAAATAGTTCTAAAATTTATATGGAACTACAAAAGAACTTGAATAGCTAAAGCAATACTCATCAAAAAGAACAAAGCCAGAGGCATCCCACTACCTGAATTCAAAATATATTAAAAAGCCATAGTAGCCGGGCACGGTGGCTCAAGCCTGTAATCCCAGCACTTTGGGAGGCCGAGACGGGCGGATCACGAGGTCAGGAGATCGAGACCATCCTGGCTAACACGGTGAAAACTCTACTAAAAAAAATACAAAAAACTAGCCGGGCCAGGTGGCGGGCGCCTGTAGTCCCAGCTACTCGGGAGGCTGAGGCAGGAGAATGGCGTGAACCCAGGAGGCGGAGCTTGCAGCGAGCTGAGATCCGGCCACTGCACTCCAGCCTTGGCGACAGAGCGAGACTCCGTCTCAAAAAAAAAAAAAAAGCCATAGTCATCAAAAGAGCATGGTATTCATATAAAAACAGACAATAGACTAATGAAACACAATAGAGAATCTAGAAAAAAGCCACGCATTTAGAGCCAGCTGATTTTTGAAAAGATGCGAAGAACGTGCATTAAATGGTGCTGCGAAAACTGAATATCCACATGCACAAGAATGAGACTGGACTCTCCTGCCTTTCGCTATATAAAAAAATTAACCCAAAATGGATTAAAGACATGAATGTAAGACCCCAAATTATGAAACTATTAGAAGAAAACTGGGAAAACATTTTAGGATATTAGCCTAGGCAAAGACTTTATGGTGAAGACATCAAAGGCATAGGCAAAAAGAAAAAGAGAGACTGAGAGATAAATGGAACTATGTTATACTGAAAACTTTCTCTACAGCAGAGGAAACAATTAACAAAATGAAGAGACAACCTATTGAATGAGAGAAAATATATGAAAATTATTCATCCAACCAGGGACCACTATCCAGAATATACAATAAACTCAAAAACTCAACAGCAAAAGAAAACGACAACAAGCAATTCCATTAAAAAGTAGGCAAAAGGAATTCTCAAAAAGGACATACAAATGACCAACATACATGAAAAAATACTCAACACTAATAATCAGATGAATGCAAATCAAAACCATAATGACATATCATCTCATCATAGTTAGAATGGCTATTATCTAAAAGACGAAGAAAATGTTGGTTAAGATGCAGAAAAAGAAGACCCTTAATACACTGTGAGAATATAAATTATTGCAGCCATTATGAAAAACAGTATGGAGGCCTCTCAAAAAACTAAAAATAGAACAACCATGCATTCCAGCAATCCCACAGTGGATATTTATCCAGAGGAAAGGAAATCAGTGTATAAAAGAAATACTGGCCAAGCATAGTGGCTCACGCCTGTAATCTCAGCACCTTGGGAGGCTGAAGCGGGTGGATCACCTGGGGTGAGGAGTTTGAGACCAACCTGATCAATGTGGTGAAACCCCATCTGCACTAAAAATACAAAACTTAGCTGGGCAAGGTGGCATGCGCCTATAGTCCGAGCTACTTGGGAGGCTGAGACAGAAGAATTGCTTGAACCTGGGAGGTGAAGTTTGCAGTGAGTGAGTGAGATTGTGCCACTGCACTCCAGCCTGGGCAACAGCGTGAGACTCCGTCTCAAAAAAAAAAAAAAAATAAAAATAATAATAATAATTATATAAAGAAATAAAAAGAATCTCTATAGCTGCATGTTTATTGCAGCACTATTCACAATACCTAAGATATGGAATGAACCTAAGTGTCCATCCACAGATGAGCGGATAAAGAAAATGTGGTATAGATGCACAGTGGAATACAATTCTACCATAAAAAATAATAAAATCCTGTTATTTGTGCAACATGGATAAGCCTAGAGGACAATATGTTAAGTGAAATAAGTCACGTACAGAAAGACAAATACCATATGTTCTTACTCATGTAGGAGCCAAAATAATTTTTTTTAAGCTCATAGAAATAGAAAGTACAATTGTAGCTATTAGAGGCTGATAAGTGTAGGAGGGAAAGGAAGATAGAGAGAGGTTGATTAAGGGATAAAAAATTATAGCTAGATAGAATGAGTTTTGGTGTTTTGCAGCACTGTAGGATGAATATGGCTAGCTCTAATTTATTGTATACTTTCAAAAAGCTGGAGGAAAGGATTTTGAATGTTCACCACAACCAAGAAATGATAAAGGTTTGAGGTGAAACATATGCTAGTTACTGTGATTTGATTATTATACATTGTATGCACAGATCGAAATATCACCCTGTCTCCCATAAATATGTAGAATTGTTACTTGTCAACCAAAAAGAAAAGCCAGAGGACAGTTCTACAGGACTCCTTTAGATGGATGTTCCCTCTGAAGATAATCAGAGATGAGCATAATACCTCCAAATTTTAAATGCCAGATCATGATATTTTATGAAGAAAAATAAAAGAAGCAATATATTTAGATAACATTTCACCTTGATTAGTTTTCTATTGTTGCTGTAGCAAATTACCACAAATTTAGCAGTACAAAACAACACAAATTTCTCATCCCAAAGTTTTGTGGGTCAGAAGTCTGACCCAGGACTCACTGGGGTCACATCAAGGTGTCATGAGGGCTACATTCTTTTCTGGGCATTCTAGGGGAGAATCTATTTCTTTGTATTTTCTAACTTTTTCGAGGCAGGCTTGGCTCATAGTCTACCTTCCTTCATCTTGAAAGCCAGAATTAATAATTGAAGTCTCACGTTACCTTAATCTGATTTACTTTGACCATCACATCTTTTTCTCTGATTCTTCTCCTCCGCTTCTCTTTATCACTTTTGAGGACCTGGTAATTATATTGAGCACACTCAAATAATCCAGCTGATGAGCCGCTTTAATTGTCCTTTGCCTTGTAATACAACATATTCTCAGACTCTTAGCAACAGGATTTGTACATCTTTTCAGGCCATTATTCTGCCTACCACCCAACAATTGGCACAGAGTCTAAATATATATAAACATACACAAAATACAATATGTAAAATATGGAAATTATTTTTATAAGGAAAGTGAACAAGATTTACATGTTTTCCCGTAAAGAACTGCATGTCTCATTTACTGTATTTCCTTATACACAGGAAAATAACTAAAAATAACTAAAAGATAAGCCATCTCTCAGATCTGACAATCTCATGACAAAAAGCATTTTGGGAGAAAATGGTATCTACTTCAAAAATGCAAAATACATTGCCAGTCACGGTGGCTCATGCCTTTAATCCCAGCACTTTTGGAGGCCGAGACGGGCAGATCACTTGAGGTCAGGAGTTCGAGACCAGCCGCCTGGTCAACATGGCAAAACCCCGTCTCTACTAATAGTACAAAAATTAGCTGGGCATGGTGGCATGCACCTGTAATCCCAGCTACTTGGGAGGTTGAGGCAGGAGAATCGCTTGAAGCTGGGAGGCAGAGGTTGTAGTGAGCCGATGTAGTACCACAGCACTCCAGCCTGGGCAACAGAGACACTGTCTCAAAAAAAAAAAAAAAAAGGAAAATACAAAAGCTGCTCTTCAGTTTACAAATGTCTAGCATTCATGTGTTGCCACATTCTGTACCTTGTATTGAAATGATTTGATATAATTGTTACATTTAATTACCATAATCTTTTTTTGTTTGTTTTCTGCTTCAACACCAAATCCAGTTTAAAAAATCCACTAACTGATAGTTCTCATCCTTGAGGAGAGTTATTCTTGGCATTTTTTTTGGCACTTTTCACATATGTAGGACCCGCCCTCAGGTTAATCTCACATCAACCTGTCCATAAACTCCGGGGCCCATACCTTGTATTACAGGTAGCAATGTTCTGTGACTTGGTTTGAGCCTTCCAGTAGGCAACTCTCTGCTTTGCTTCATTAGTGGAGATCCCTAACACTTCATAGCAAGCACTGCCTCATCTTTGACTGAGGATGACAATGTCTACCTCCATTAAATGAAGTAATTCACTAAAAATGCTGAGGACAGAACATGTTATACAGAAAACATGTGATATGCGATGCTTATATTTAATATTCTTTTCTTCTTATTCCTCTTTGAACTCAGGGTACACTTATTATGTCTGGCATTTGACGCTCAACTTCCCCTGATCAACTTTATCTTGGACTAGCTCCTACCTTTTGCAGTTCTGAACTGCCTTGGTTGTTAGGGCCCTTGGGAACCCCAACTTTGGCATTCTTTTCTTGCCTCTTATCCCAGCTGATTTATATTCCCCTCCCTTTCTTCATGTGGCAAGGGAGGATTCAGAGCTATTTGGAGTTCAGCTGCTTCATAAATTACATAGCATTTCAATTTATTCAATTTTTTATGAATAATTTGTGGAGACAAAGGAAAGAAGGGCATTTGTATTACTTAGGGGGCTTAGGAGTGTCTGTGTTGTTGGCGGTTACACTGCATTCAGAGAGAGTCAGCTCTGCTCTGGTATGTCTGCCAGATCTGGACAAAAGATGCCTGTCATTCCCATCCAGACGAAAGAACATCAATATCAACAATACGTGCAGATTTGGAGTTATCTGAAGCCAGGGCATTCTGTCTTTTCAGCCAAGTTTGAGGCGAACAGAGGGTGTCTACTATGCCAAACATGTGGGACACACAAACATTCTTTACAAGACCCATCTCCAACCTGCTGCAATCTGCCCTCAGTCTGAACTTTAGAGCAGAGCTATGCAGAAGAGTTCTTGTGCAAGCTCCTGTTACATTTCTTGGCATCACCATCCAAACACTGAGCATAGAGCAGTGGGCAATGTTCAGAGGCTTTTTCTGGGTTCCAAAGGGAAAGTTTGTGGTTAGGAGCACTTGATTCTCTCAAATCCTGATCCTGCCAATTAAACAGAGGAGTGACCTCTGGAAAACTCGGTGCCCCAGTTTTCCTCCTCTGAAAAACAAAATTTTAGGGGTTGCTCCTTTTAGGGTTGTTGTGAGGAATAACTTAGGAAAGTCACGCAAAATCCTTAGGACAGTTCTCAGCACATAGCAGGAGCCTCCTATATGGGAGCTGCCACTCCTTACTCAGTGAAAACCTTTGTGATCCTAGTTGAAAGAATCCAGAGTTCCTTTATGCAGACAAAATGCGTGGGAGTGAAGGGAGCTGGACAGTGTTTCTGGGGACCTCATTCTCCCTATGTTAGTTTCTTTCTCCAAATCACTACTTAATTCTCAGTACTCTTTCCTCACATGAACCCAAGAAATTATCTGAAATTCATTTGCACTATCATGAAACGATTACTAGAAACTTAAATCAGACCTCTACAAACTTTAGTTAAAGGGAAAAGATATTCTAATGAGAAATTCATGCATTCGTTCATTTATCCACTCATCAAAACTGTCTTAATGCCAACCCATAACCAGGCACCCTACTAAGTACTCCCTGACACAGGAAAGATTAAGGTAAGTTCTTTTTAAGGTTCATGGGGATCTCATACCTATAACCAGAAATCCGTTTTATGATGACCGCTACAATGACTTATTCATAAGAAGCTTTAATTGCATAGAGACAGGAGGGCCTTCTTTTACCTCCAGGGAAAGAAAAAAAATTGATTTGGAGGGGAAAATTTATATATTCAAAGGAATATGAAATCAAATCATGTGGGTGGTCATTTACTTGCCTATGTGTTGTGCTTACGACTTCTGTTTATGTTAAGATTGACTTTGGGTCTCTTATAACTGACAGAAACACCAATACACATTATCCTCAAAATAGGTACAATCTATTGCAATGCTTACTCAAGAATTGGGATATATTTGAGATATAAAATGTGTTTTAAATTTGTAATTTAGTAAATATTCCATAAGTGATGTCCTTGCATCTTTTGAATATAATTGTGATATTGGTATTATCATTTCCATTTTACAGATGGAGATCCTACACAGTTAACTTTGTATCCAAGGATCTATTGCCAAGAAATTTGGAGCTCAGTTTCAAATGTAAGTATTCTGGGTCCAAATTTTCTGCCCTTAAAATAGCTGAATTGTATTTTATTGGGAAATAGAAATATAGAATTCAAGAGTTATTAAATATTATAAAGTCTAACCCTCTAAATTAATACACAAGGAGACAGAAAGTTTCAGTGACAAATGCCGTACATAAAACTGCTTCGTATGAGAGGCAGAAAGAGAGCTCGCTTTTCCTACAGTTTATGTAACACAGAGCTGTCCAGCTCATTCTACGTATGAAACTGATATACAATCAGGACAGATTTCCCCTCCCATAAATTTTATGCCACTTGATTGTGTCTTTGTTATTTGTTAGCAACAGTTTATGTAAGAGAACACTTTGGAGCCAATTCAAATCTGCTATTAATTATTTCACTGAATATTAAGAAAATTGAGATTATAGTATTTAGCTAGGAGATATGAACATGTCTTTTTTTTTTTCTTGTTTTCTAAATCATAAATACCCTCATTTAATCATCTGCATTTAAAAGGGGGATTTGGACTAGAAACTATAATTGGAAGCCTGTGGCCCAGGAGAGCTTAGCCTATTTATTAAAAGTATCACTGCGTATTCAGAGTTATAAAACTGAGTTCTAAGGAGGCCTAATATTCTGCAGCTGGGAGTGGAAGGGCAAAAGGTGAATTGTATTTTTTAAGCCTGTCACTCTGAAAACTCCCTGCTTCAAAACTCAATGCATTTCCAGGATTGTCGACTTCACAGCAGCAGTGAAGCGGGAGATGCAAAGGCATCTTTGGAAGCAGCTACACGCACAAGTGCTTAATATCTCCCCAGGCTTGTGAGAACTTGTTTGTCTGGCAGGTATTTCCAAGCACTCTCTGTTCTTTGGACAATGGAGTTGGCAATCTGGAGATTGTAACTTCATAATAGAGAGTCTTTAGGGAGAGAAGCTTCCATTTAAATTCATTTAAATGGATAAGTATTAGATAACTTCCCTGAAAAAATGTTAACATAGTTATTAAATATATTCAAGTTCCATTCCGATCTCATTCTCTGAACAATTGAACTCTTTTTCACTGGGCATTATGCTGCAATTTTACGGTAGGTTAAATGATATCAAGTGCATTGAAGTTATTCTTAAAATGCCTCTCAGTACTTCTTATATAGTACTAAATAGTTAATCAATGAATAAAATTTCTATTTTCCAGCCATTTTTGAAATAGCACATGGCACATAACTGAAAAAGCCCACGTGACTAACCTATATTCTGGGTACCATTGTATCACAATTGAATTCTGTTGTGATTTTAGTCGAAGCCCTTAACTTCATAAATATATCACGAAAAGCCTGTATCAAGATCATTGGTCATTGCTGCTTGCGAGAAATAGAAACACAGGTGAAGTAGAAAAAAAGGCCTGTTTAGTGAAAATAAAGAAGACAAACACAAGACAAAATTATTTTAGATTTAGCTGGGCTTTGTGGGGAATTGATTCAATTGAGGATTTAAAGGTCAGAAAATGAAATCATTTATGAATTAAGATGCTTATAACCACACAAATTATATGCCCAAGTACTATGGCTAGAATAAATAAGAATTTTTTAATCTAACATACCAACAAATTTAATGATACTTCAGTTGTATATATGTTAATTCAAAACTTAACACAGTCACCCGAGACCAAGTCTTTTTTCCTGTTTCAGTCTACTATCTTCAGTGTCTGGCCGTGGTCCTTTGGTTTATCACCTCCTGGTTACAAGGCTGCTGTAGGGCCAGAACACCATGTCTTTACTTAGCATCGTCCAAAAAGTGCATTTTTTTCTCTTATATCTCTTTTTAACCAGAAGGGAACCATTCCCAGAAGTCCTCCATACTTCCTCTTTGAATTTATTGGTAATTATTGGGTCATAAATCCACTCTTTACCTATAAGGGAAGCTGAAGAAGTATGTATCTGGCATCATCATGGGGAAATATTTGGGAGATATATACTTGGAAAAATCATGAGCAAAGTCAGCCATTGCTTTTCCCTTTCTCAGAGGCCAAATTGATATCATCTGCAGTTCTTTCTGTTTCCACTAACTTTTGATCAGTTTGTTGTGCTTACTGAGCCTGTGACTGTAAAATGTGTATCTGCCCTAGATCCTTCATGAACTACCCAGACTTAACATTTGTCTCGTTAAAATTGGTTGAGGAGGGAGTAAAGGATGGTGTCACATAGTTCACTTTGAATTTAGCAGTTGTGGAGGCTAAACATGTCTAGCATTCTATGAATGTATTTTCCCAAGACACGCAGATGCACTTTCTCTTCTAGTTTGCTGGTGTTTTTATAGTATATGATTCTGGTTCTCAACTACTTCATTTGCTTATTTATTTATTTATTTATTTATTTATTTATTTATTTTTGGTGAGACGGAGATTTAATCTTGTTGCCCAGGCTGGAGTGCAATGGTGTGATCTCGGCTCACCACATCCTCCGCCTCCCAGGTTCAAGTGATTCTCCTGCCTCAGCCTCCCGAGTAGCTGGGATTATAGGCATGTGCCACCACACCTGGCTAATTTTGTATTTTTGGTAGAGACGGGGTGTCACCGTGTTGCCCAGGCTGATCTTGAACTCCTGACCTCAGGTGATCCTCCCACCTCGGCCTCCCAAAGTGCTGGGATTAAAGGCGTGAGCCACTGTGCCTGGCCATTTGCTTATTTATTAAATTCGGCATCAGTCAGTCAAAATAACCCTTATCCTACTAATCAAATATCCTTTTTTTTCTAGGTATAAATACCTTTAAATTTATAACTAAATAATGAATATGAGTGTACTTTAAAGTTAAAAAAATCTGCTACAATTGTAAATTATTTTAATTGCAAAATTAAAATACCTAATTCAATCATCCTAAAATGTTCTACAATAAAAGACAAACTCAAATATATTTTTATAATATATATGATGGTAACACAAAATAGAGAAGATATGCTGCTTCTGCATTGTTTAAAATATAGAGGTTAGTTATTAATGAGCAAGCACCAATGTCTATTATATTTATTTGTCATCGTCTAATAATTCAACCTGATCTGCATTGGTAATATACTAAAAAAGTAATCACAGTAATGGACTCATTATATTGCATACTTAGAGGTATATTTCAAGACATTAGGGAGAAATATATTAATTTATTCCTGTTTGAAGTCTCTGAATTCCTCTGTGATTCATTGTTAAATTTAAATAGCTTCACTCTGATATGGCTGTCATCA
Organism: Macaca nemestrina; assembly: GCF_043159975.1. Taxonomy (NCBI): domain Eukaryota; kingdom Metazoa; phylum Chordata; class Mammalia; order Primates; family Cercopithecidae; genus Macaca; species Macaca nemestrina. The sequence continues at coordinate 178,049,915 of NC_092127.1, read as the reverse complement.
ACTACACCTCACTCTTAGAGCAACCATGACCCTTCTAATAAGAATTCATAGAGAATATAATCAGTGCAAATGTCAAATTAAAATTCTGAAATCTTTTAAAGTCTGTTCTTAGATGAAGTCAGTCAACACCTCAGTATCTAGAACTGTGTCCTAACTATTTGTACCTCCATAACCTAGCACATTACATTCAATTTTTATTGTTGGAATGAACCAAAACAGTCTATGATTTATACATTAAATATGCATCTAAGGACCTCTGACAAGATCCATGCTAGTCTACGTTTGGGGTACAATAATAAAATAATGTTTCTGCTCTCAATGATCTTTCAACTTGGGTGAAATGATGCATTATAGAAGAATAAAAATATGACAACATATTAAGGCTGTCTGTGAGAAGAACCAAATTTGTGACACATAAACAATAAGAATTGAAGATAAGTTGTTTCTTGTTTTCTGAACGACCCGGACAGATATAAGAATTCAATTTGTCTCTTCCCTAGGCCAAAGGAAATTGTAGTGGGAAATTCCAAGGGTAGCAGAGTTATGCAAAGTCACAGAAAAAAGAAATAATAGCAGATGTAGATATTATAATTTTGAACTTCCCTTTTATTCCTATATCTATCTTCTATCTATCCATCCATTCATCTATTCTTAGTTATCATCCTTTATATGTAACTATGATCTATTTATCTGTCTACTTTATCTATCATCTATCAGTTGATTTATCTACCTATTATTTAATTATTTATTATTGACTATTTGGTGATATAATGACTATAATAAGCCTTGATGCCAGAAAAATACACATATTTGCTCATACAAAACTTGCTTTACTACCGAGTCAAAAACAACTCATTTATACTTGTGAACATACATTAGGTTATTCCCCCAAGTAGAGTAACTTGGGTAGAAAAGCATCGTCATTGGAACCATTGGTTCTAATAGCTCTTCCTATGTAACTTAAAAGCAGAAGAGAATAAATAAAGAGGAGATAATAGACTCTAATAAAAATTAACCCACTCAAAGCCTGAGATTTCTTTAATTTCTGTGGTTTAAAGAGACCCAAATTGTATAATATATATCACATATATCTATTTATTGCAACATAAAAATCACATTGTGAATTATTTTCCATCTAAAACTAATATTTATCTTACAGCTTTACATGTCATCTTAATAATAATGGATATCACCCCTTGCCTGCTAATCCTCTGGGTGTGAGACTATATTGAGAACTACTGGATAAGAGACCAGTTCAAATAATGTTAAAATTATCCTCCTTAGCCTGAATGACGAAATCCTGCATGATCTGACCCTTCTATAGTTGTATCTCTTACTCATTCCTTCCTAGTATTAAAATGTCTAGTCCAGTCTCAAACTCCCTCCAGAACTCTGTCTGTTCTCTTCTCCATGTGTTTGTACGCATGGTAGTCCACTACTCACATGTACTCACTCCCTTCACTGCATCATCTCTTGTTCATCCTTTCAGACTATGTCAATGAGTCTTCTGGAAGCCTTTTCTCAACCTCTGGGTTTACCCCGACATTATATTTATTTATTACACATTAATCATCTCTTTATGAGTCTATGTCTTCTTCTAGCTCCATAATCCATCTTCATCGTCTCTCATGTGTCCCAGGAGAAGACCTGGAATATAATAGATGCTCAGTTAATATTGTTTGAAGTAAACTTATTTGAGCACAGTAGAATCCACTTGACAATCACTGATGACAGCATTGATGAAAGTAACTTTTTTGATGTATTCTGCCATTGAGGAGAGGAGTACATACATGCAGGTCGATGTCATGCACCCCAACTAGGAAGCTAATGCTTATTGTTCAGGAATGGGTTAATATCAGCCAGCACTAACATGGGAATAGATGGGGTGAAACAGAAGAAGCAACTTTAACAGGCAAGCCTTGGAAAATGAGAGAAGGCAAAACAAGGAGCCAAAGTTATCCCTGAAATTTCCAGGCTGAATGATGGTGAATGAAACTGGACCAGTCTTTAGTTGTGTTAAAAGGACCTCCTTGATTTGTCTGCCTGAAGGGAGAGGGTACATGTGTAGGCTGCTGCAGGGGCAGTGGGAGTGGATAGAAGGCATGTCAAAAGGGGAAGGGGGAAGCAAAGCTTAGAAACCAGCTACAAAGAAACCAGGTAGCTTCAATACTAGTGGACAAAATGAAGGCCTCTTACTGAAACCAAGAGCCTTCTCCATCAGAGAGAGTCAGGTTGAAGATGAACCTTATAGTGGCAGCCGGAGGGAAAGGAAGCTCGTCATCCTCCTGGGGGATGTTCCACTAGGCACCCCAACACAGCCATTAGCACCCAGTGAAGTTGAGTCTAAGCCAGCCCAGGGTGGAACCCACAACGGTCTCTCATCACACCAACGCTCCCAAGGCACAGCTTCACAAGCAACATCATTTCCAAGTTCAAAAATCCTATTATTGCCACTTTAAAAACTGCTCTAACATCTATAAAATTCCAATATTAATTTCTCTTTATTTCAATGCCAATTTTATTTAAGACCAATTTAGTTGTATACTCATTATTATCACCTGTGTTCTGTTTCCAAGCCATGATCTCAGTCCACTCCAGTTAACAAGGAAATCACCCAAGTAGCCTTATAATTTGAATTGAGCCACTTTAACCTCCAAAATAATTTCCTGCATGGACAGAAATTTTCTTAACTGGAAACTAAACTGAATGAGCCAAGAACCTGCTGTCTCCCGTGGGCTTCTTCCAAATGGCAAATTTGCCTATTATACCGTAGGACATCAACCTCTGCTAACAATCTCCTGTGGGCCCCTCTCTTACCTGTGTCCTGATTGTGTCTTCTTCTCTTCTGGACTTATTAAATGAGTGCTCTCAGCTGGGGTTTTTCCTCAGGAAGCCTGTGCCAGAGCTGGCCTAGAGGTGAGGTTGGGCAGTCCCTAAATATGTGGAGTGATAGAAACACAGCCATAAGTACTCCCTGAAAATCATATTTATTCATTTATTCCTTTGTTCATTTTCTTCTTCGTGCATACATGTATTCATTCTCTAATTATGCATTCCTCCTTTATAGTTAGTATTTCTTCGGCATTACTTAAGTCCCATCCATTGTATTCACGACGTTTGGTAGATCTGAAGGATAGTCAGGAGTGGAATAAGAGAAAAATATAAGGAATATGGGAATAAAGGAAACAGACCAAGTGGTACTCAAGCTGTGGTCTATTAAAGACAACATACATTTTAAAATTTCAGATTCCTGGGTTCACTTCCCATCAACTGATTTGGAATACTAAGATGAAGACCCAGAAATCTTTATTTTATATCCACAGCCAAATTTTCTTACATACGTTAACATGTGTGAACCCCTGAAGTATAGAAAGAAAGAGGATAAGGACAAATTTGGAAGTCAAAGGTGAGCTTAGAAATAATTTGTCAAATAATACTGAATATTTAAAAATATATATTTGTTTACGTGCTTAAGCCTGAGAACAAACATGAAGATACTGCACTTTTGTAAAAATATAAACCAAGAATGGATCCTCTTATTTTATATATGACGTGAGGTGACTCGTTTAATGCCATAGAAGTTTGACTTCTCATAATTTTGTTTCCAAACAAGAGTAAGATAATTTTAGGGAATTTATTTTATATCTTATATAGAGAAAAACTGCCAAACTACAAAAAAGTGTATTTAATTATGGGGGGGAACATCTGTCCATAAATAATATAAATGTGTACATTAACATCTTTTTTTGGAATTTTTGCCTGGATTTCCAAGAATCTAGATTTTTTAAATTAAATTTAAATTAATTAAATAATTTTTTATTTAAATATAGGTTTTATTTTTATTCTTTTTATAGTCACAGAAGTGGATATGCCTCTGGAATTACTTTTTAAAAATTTATTTTATTTGAAGTTCAGGGGTACATGTGTTGAGGTGAACTTAGTTTAAGCTTGTTGATTTATTTAGAAACAAAACAAAACAAAAACACTGATTGAGCACTACTCTAGGTCCCAAAGATACAGTGGTGGTTGAATCATGGTCTCTGCCTTTGAAAAGCAGAAAAATGAATAGGCAAATAAAATACAATTGGTAAATAATATGATGGGATAACATGGGGACTCATAAGGAGATGGAGTTAGCCAGGGGAGCTTTCTTGGAGAAGGTGATAGCTAAGCCAGGGTTTGAGAAACTAGTCGATATTAACCAGGAACATTGAGTAAGTGTGTGTCCAATGTGGAGGAAAGTCAATGCGAGTGTGAAGTAGAATATCTCCACAATATTCCATCTTTGTTGTTCACTTCTGTCTATGCAGCTCACCTGCCCTTCCTTCGCCCACTTTGTAGACCTATCCAAAATCAAAACAAAAACAAAAGCAACAACTAAACAATCACAAAATATGAGTTTGCTTAGGCCCCAAACACCCTTATTTTGAAAGCTGCCCTGATTTTAAAGCCTCTGTCCTCAGTTCTAGCTAATTCTCTGAGCCTTGCCTAGACTTTCAGTATCTGTGTGGGCCACCTGAGTGATTGCTATTTCTGGGTCCTCTCTGACACCTTGTCTATCTCTGTTTTCTGTTATATTCTTGGGTCCTGCGTGCAGTCATGCTTCATTTTTACCTTCTGAATTCTGCTTTACCTTAGTGGTTTACATGTGACACCATTCAAAATCTGGCTCTTTCTGGGTTAGCAATGAACCGTAATTTTTTTTTTTTTTTTTTTTTTCCTGAGGCACGCTGTTGGATGAGTTCACTCATATTTGTTCTACTTCAAGCCAGTCTGTACCAGGCTTCATCTGATTACTTTATTCTACAACTGAGCCAAATACATAATTGAGTAGGTGTAACCACTGAGTTGCTAAGACTCCAGGGATTGACATTTCTTTGTTCGGGGAAATGAGAAAAAAAAATGCACTATTGAAACATAATGCATGGGATTAACAACACATAAAATGGTCCTTTAAATTTGCTTTCTCCTCTCAGAAATAAAATCAAACACACACGTAAAAATGGCTGTCTCAGCTTCTTGAATGAGGTTAGATACTAAGAAAGAAAAAAAAGGTAAGGATATGTTCGTTTCTAATTAGAAGTGTCAATTTCAATCAATTGAACTATTAGAGACAATGTTCCTTCCTAGTCTTTTGCCTTTAACTCAAGCACTCTGCCGCTGCCTCAAAGTAAAAATCCTACTCTGCCAAAGTGAATATTTGTTTTGGAAGTCGAGGGCCAATATCCTCACTCTTCTTCTGGTAAGAGCTTTTTTCGATTCCCACTTTCTGACTCTGAGGCATGGATGAGCTTACCTTATTCTCATTTTTAGTGACTGGCTCATGAATGAATGTATGGCCCAATTTTGGGTAATGAGTGTCAGACCTAGGACTTGTATTTGAATTTTTAAGAACAAACCACTTCTTTGTTACAAACTTGGAGTTGGGGTCAAGCGTGTTATTGGCGTTCATTTTACCTGAGAATAAACAGGGCCAACTAAGTGAAAAACATAGGAGAACTGAGAGACAGGGTGTCCTGAAAATTTCCTTGAGCCTGTGAATCTAGCTATTCTTTGAAGGCAAAGCTTCACTAATTTTTAAGAGTGTAAAACACTGATTCTGGTTCATGTTTACGTTGTGGTTTTTGAGGCTGTTTGATTTAGATCTTTGGAAAATGAAACTAAAAGAGTTTTGCTTAATGTACTTGAGAAAATTTACTCAATCCTACTTTATCCTGGTGTTTTCCCAACTCTTTTACGTTGATCTTAATCTGCAGTCCCATTTCCTTGTGTTGATGTATGTGGATGCTCTATCAGGGCACCCTATGAAGTTTATTTCATAGGATAGCTACTTTTGCATAAGTGTGTCTTCACCAGTGCATTCTTACAACTTGGAGGATAAGGACAACGCACATTCATCTACCCATACACACAGTGAAACACATGTGTAGCTTAAATAAAATAGACACTCTCCAAGAATTTCTCCAACTGTAATAATTGATTGGGCTTCAAAAACTCAAGGTTGAATTTCAGCTTCTAACTTGATGAGAATGGCTGTCTTAATTCTGTCATTTTTTGTTAATTTTACTTCCAAAATGTCAGGGCTGTGATTTGAGGCTTTTTCTCTAAGCTTCTATGATGGAGATGAATTTATTAAAGTGCAGCCATAATGTCATTTTGAGCAACACTAAAACTGAGTCATCAGATTTAGGAAGTATCAGAAGTCAAGATCAATTTTAAAGAACAGGAGCATAAAATTCGAACTCAATCTGTGTTAACATTAAGAGACTTAGAAGCTCATTCAGACTGATAACTAACGAATAATACAGCTTTCATTTGTTGGAAACTTTATGTGAGCCAGCCACTTATACAAGTTATTTATAATCCCCACAGTAATACTGCAAGGTAGTTATTATCAACTCTATTTTGCAGTTGAGGAAATTGAGGCTAAGAAATATGCCATTTAACTTTCGCTGCATAACAAACTACCCCAAAATTTAATGGTTTAAAACAATATGCATCTGTTGTGTCTCAGCATTTTGAGGTCCCAGTGAGTAGCTGTTCTGGTCTGGATTAGTTCAGGTGATATCTGCAGTCGGCTAACATATCTGGTGCTAGATGATCTACAATGACTTTACCCACTTAGTAAATCTAGTCGATGGTAGGTTTTGTTCATATATCCTCAACTCTCCTCCATGAGACTGGTCTGAAAAACTGGCTTGAGCTCAGTCATATCATGGACTCAAGTTTCATGTCATGGACAGCAAGAGAGGAAAAGCCCCAATGATTGAGCATTTTTTCAAATATTTGCTTAGGTTAAATTTTCTAATTTAACAATTTTCCATTTTAAAATTTCTGACTCCTAATTGACCAAACAAGTCAGATGACCATTCCCAGATTTGAGAAGTAGAGAAATAGAGCCATGTCAAGAGAGGAGGAATGGTGCAGTTGCATTTCAACGGGGTGTGCATATGATGACCAGAAGAATTATCGTGATTAATTTTGAAAAAAAAAAATGAAGTCTACCAAAAAAAAAGAGAAGTAACTCAACTAATATGATACAGAGCTCATACTAAAGCACAAAAGAGCTTGACTTAAAAACATGATATTTAGTATTCTATATTTTATGGGACTGACTCACACACGCCAAAAAACAAACAAACAAAAAGAAACACAAACAAATAAAAAGAAACCAAAAAAGCACCTAGCTAAGAGCACAGTGGTAATTCATCCTACAGAGTGCATTTTTTAATATTTTCTGTTCCCAGCAGGGCTTCTTCTTTCACCACACCAGTGTTTGTGTCTCCCTGGATCAAATGAGAATATCTATGTGTAGATCACTTATTGGAGAAATCGTCTTTGATGAATATCTCATCTGTAGTGGTATTCAGTAGCAAAAGTCACATGTAAGAATGGTCCAGACTCAAGTTTAAGACAATAGGGAGATATAGCATCTGTGGCAATATGAAGCATCTGCCCCATCTAAAAATATCCAAATTAGGAAAAAAAAAAAAAAAAAAAAAAAAAGCACAACACTCTATTGCCCAAAGCAAATCTGTCTCAGAACCAGAAATGGCTGACAACTACCTGTTTGTGGTCCCTACCATATAAACACCTACCTACCCGTACCTGGAATTAGCAACATTCCAACAAAAACTGGACCCCCAGAGTCCTGCCCTTCTACAACTGAGACATGGAGAAGCGGGAACCTTTTCAAAAGAAACCCCAATGGACTTTTTGGTAATGGTGAGACAACTAGCATATCTACATCTTCACAGGGTCCTGTCATTTGATGCATCCAGCAAGGGGATTGTCTGTTCAGGAAGTCGCATAGACACTGAGACTGAGTGAGACATCATTCTCCACCTGCAGATGTGGGTTCAGGTGTCATGAAAACTGCCAGGTAGAGGAAATATACCCCTCGATTCACACACACAAAAGGCCTGGAGGTTCAGTTTGTCAGCCGTCAAAGGGCAATGGAAAACTGTGTGCTTTTTCTCTAAAACTGTGAGAAAACCAAGAATTTAATACCTCCGTTCCAACTTCAAACCAATCAAACATTGGCAGTTTGGGATTGTTTTATTTTGAGGCTTTAGCTTATCTCCGTGGGATAAAAGCCTTTCCAAACTGGCTTTAACTAAAAATGTCATCAATCCCAGCTGCTCACTGGTTAGCAGAAAGAGTGGTAACAGAAGGTCCCTTTTGATAGTCCCCTTCCATAATATCATTATCCAAATTTGCATGGCAAAGATGTGGGAGCTATTTATATGTTGATTATTACAGTGCTGCAGTTTATATTTTTCCCAGCACAGTTGAAAATTATATTTAGAAAGGCTGACATCATCTTTAAATATATGTTATAGCTCTCATTTGATGGAGATGAGATGTTGAAATACATGCCACCTACTCAACGTCTCAGAAAAATGGCATAGATATTTCACACATGGTTATATATAAACGTGTACACTGGCATGGAACTGAACTGGCAGCTCTAAGACTTTGAAGGAGTTTTGTGGGCTCTGGTTTTTGCCTTCTCAGTTTGCTCTTTATTTAAAAAGGAGGATGGGCACTGTGATTTGGTTGTAAGAACAGGGCTTTGTAGCCAGAAAGTAGGGGTTCTGAATTCTAGCTCTGCTAGAATAGTAGAATAGTAGCTGTGTGATCATGAAAAAGATAGTTCTCCACCATAAACATCCATATTTCTCAAGTATAAGATGTCACTATGAGGGCTCACTTGAGAGATATTAGAAGTAAATTGTGCAGCACAGTTAACAGTTAATGAAAAAGAATGATTAGCATTATGAAACATGTTCCCAACAATGGAATGCATGCTTTACATAAATTGTGATGGTTAATTTTGTGTGTCAACTTGATTGGACCATGGGGTGTAAAGATATTTGATCATACAGTATTCTTGGGTGGCTTTGGATGAGATTAATATCAAAATCAGTAGAATGAGGAAAGAAGATTGCCCTCCCTAATGTAGGTAGGCCTCACCCAGTCAATTGAAGGTCTAAATTGAACGAAGTAGTTGACCCTCTCCTGAGTAAGTTAATTCTTCCTTCTTGGCTGTCTTCGAAATAGGAACATCTGCATTTTTTTCTTGTCTTTGGACTGAATGTTTGCTCTTCCTGGGTTTCATCAGCTTTTGGATAGGAATCATACCATCAGTTCTTCTAGTTCTCAGGACTTCAGGTTACACCTGGGACTAAATCATGGACTCTCCCAGGTCTCTACTTGCAGACTCACCCTGCAGATCTTGAGACTTGCCAGTCTTTATAATCATGTGAGCCAATTCTTTATAATAAATATTTCTCTCTCTCTCTCTCTCTCCCCCCCATATATATCTAGATAGATAGATAGATAGACAGACAAAGATATATAGATTAGATAGATAGATATGTGTCTGTGTGTATATATATATGTACATGTAGGTATAAATATACAGTATATATATCATATGTTTCTTATTTGTTCTGTTTCTTTGGAGAACTCTAATACACAGATTATTCACTTACGTATTTTGTTTCCTAGGATAACTTATTAAGATAGAAGATATTGCTCTGTTTCCCTATCTTTATCCTATTTAACAGATGAGGAAATTGAGGCCTCCAGAAGCAAAATAATGTGTTCTAAGGACATAGAGGCATGACATGGTGGAGGCAGAATTTGAATTGTGGAAACCCGATGTTATATTTTACCCATTTAACTACTTCCTTAACTTGTCTAGAGGTTACAGGTTAGACAAAGTTAGCTGCTGTCTCAACCCTGAGAAGATTCTGGAGGACTGAACTCATAGTGAATCACAACCAAGGGCACTGTAAGATACCAGCCCACCTCAGGACAATGTGTAAGGAGCATCTGACTATAGTGTGGTGGGGTGCAGAGCAAGCTATGAAACCTCCAGGCAGAACTCCGTGGAGTGTAGTTGGAACTGGGTAATATTTTGATTTCTCTGGACCGTCAATCTCCTCCCATTTATCTTGAACCTGGAATCTGACTGCTGACTCAGGTTAGATTTGTGTTTGCAATTCTGTGGCACATTTGAGAGACCATGGCCCAGCAGGGATATTCACAACTCAAATTTAATCAAATATGTTTTAATTCTATAAGAAAGCAAATTTAAAATAGCATTTTCTTTCTTAACTTTTAAGTGTCAGAGTCCACAATTTCACCAACAGGGCTTCATAGTTTAGAGTGATTAAAAATTAAATTTTTGATATGTATGCTAGTTTTAATTATTCAGTGAGAATATCGAGATATTAAAGATAAATCTACCTTTGAAGGATTATAGTACCACTGTTTTTAATAACATGAGGGCCCCAAATGACACTTAGGTGTTGTATTTTGCCAAACTTGACTATTATAAAAAATTCTTTAAAAATCATTTACCCCACAAATGGAAACAAAAATACAGCTGCAAGTGCTAAGAGTAGTGAGATGACATTTTATTTTTTATAAATTAGTTGGCAAAAAATCAAGTTTCATAAGCACATATGCCTGTCCTGAGCTTTTAAGGAGTCAGTTTTATGTTTCATACCATTCTCTCTTCTTGCCTAGTTAGCAATTTTCAGTTTGAGCCAAGATCAGTTTTTATATGAAGCTCAGAGGTAAAACATTTTATATAACATTTGCATAGACATAACTGTTTCCACACATTTCTTCCCCACTACCCCCCATGGACTGCATATCATTGTCAAAATGATCGGTTTGAAACCTCACTCTCAATGTGTCATGCCCTGATTCAAGAAAAAGCCTCTATTTCATTAAAACAAAATGTTTCATGCTGGCATCCATGGCCCTCTATAATCTGACCCCACTTTCTTTTGTAGTTATAATGAGAATAATTTCCTTTTTAAAAATAAGAGGTTTTTTTGGTAATCTTTTTTCCTCTTTTTGACTCCTATGAAACCTCAAGGAGAGGTTTGAAGTGGACCATAAATAATAATTGCCTTGGCCTCTGTAGTTCAGAAACAATTGAGAATTAAGATATAAGAGCCATGAAGATTCAGATAAAGACTCAACTTCATTATTATTAAGGTCAATATGAGAACAACATGGCTTGCAATGTCTGTCATGTAGGCCCTTCAAAGATCCTCTCTCCTTTACTCTAATTTGTCCCCACAAAAGGTGGAGAATCCCTTGTGGGACCGTTCTTATTCCTGGTTAGCTCACCACACCAGCAAGAATATGCAAGAATTTACACTCTCAGCAAGAAGCTGACTTAAAAGACTGGGAGAATAGGCTGATTCTGATACACGTCCTTCCTTCTCTTACTCTCCAGTGCAAGAAATCCAGATCAAGCCAGCATAAGTAGAAAGAAGATGGGTATATTCCTCATTAGGGCTCTGTATTAATTTTCCATTGCTGCATTACAAATTACCACAAATTTAGGAATATTAAAACCCTTATCAGCTGGCACTTCTATAAGTCAGAAGACTAGAAACAGCCCAGTAAAATTTGCTACTCATAGTAACAGGCTAGAGTCAAGACTTGTTGCTCATCTGGCACCTTTGTCCCCCTTGTTCCCTTTCTTTTTTTCTTTTCTTTTCTTTTTTTTTTTTTGAGATGGAGTTTCACTCTTGTTGCCCAGGCATGCAGTGGCATAATGTCGGCTCACTGCAACCTCCGCCTCCCAGGTTCAAGCAATTCTTCTGCCTCAGCCTCCTGAGTAGCTGGGATTACAGGCAACTGCCACCATGCCCAGCTAATTTTTTTTGTATTTTTAGTAGAAATGGGGTTTCACCATGTTGGCCAGGCTGGTCTCGAACTCCTGACCTCAGGTGATCCACCCACCTCGGCCTCCCAAAGTGCTGGGATTACAGGCGTGAGCCACCGGGCGTGCTCCCCTTGTTCGCTTGCAAGCTTATTGTTGGTGTTGGAAGAATTTAGTTGCTGTAGTTGTAGGACTGAGATCACTGATTTCTTGTTGGCTGCTACACAGGGGCTGCTCTCAGTTACAGGAGGCTACGCTTACTCCTTGTCCCATGACCTCCCTTACTTTCAAGTTAGCAACAATACAGCAAATGTGTCTTGTGCTTCAAATCTCTAATTTCTGTCTCTGACCTCTACACCCAGATTTTTTTTTTTTTTTAGCTGGCCTTTTACACAAGAACAGTTTTAAATTTATAGTATCATTGTGCATACAGAATGAAGAGTTCCCTTATCACATAACCCAATTCCCTATTATTGTTATCTTTCATTAGTATGGTATATTTGTTACAAATAAAGAACCAATGCTGACATATTGTTATTAACTAAACTCCCTATTTAACCAGAATTCTTTTTTTCTTATGTATTTTTTTCTGTTACAGAATTCATCCATTATGCTACACTGTATTTAGTAAGCATAGATTTTAGTCTCCTCTTAGTCGTTACAATTTCTTAGATTTGCCTACTTTTGATGACCTTGACAGTTTTGAGAACTACTAATTGGGTATTTTGTAGAATGTCCCACAACTGAGACTTGTCTAATGTTTTTATCATGATGAGACTGATGCAATGTGTTTATAGATGGAAGACTACAGATAAGGAGCAATCCATAACACATTTTATCAACTATACATACTAGCAATGTGACTTATTACCACTGATATTAAACTTGGCCATTTGGCTTGAGGTAGTGTAAGTTACAAAATATGGTCCACACGTAGAGGTAGAAAGTTAGACTTTACCTCTTTCATGGTAGAGTATGTACATAAGCTATTGAAATTCTTATGCATGGAATATTTGTCTCTTCTCTCTCATTTATTTATTCAGGCATTCATTTATATTTTAGGGACTCATTGATATTTTGTTAACACTGCGTTATGATCCAATGTTTATTTATCAATTTCATATATCAAATTGTTTCAGCTTTAGCCACTGGGAGCTCCTTCAGTTGGTCACTGTGTCTGCGTGTGTATATATTTGTATATGTAGGTATAAATGTACAGCATATATATCGTATGTTTCTTAATTGTTCTGTTTCTTTGGAGAACCCCCATCATCTTTTATTTTTTTTTTTTTTAGCACTTTCTTACTTTCTGACACTACAAGTTGCTCCAGGCTCACTGTTTATTTCCTACCCATGTTAGCACTAGCTAGGACTTCCAGTATATTGTTGAATAGGGGTGGTAAAAAAGGGCATCCTAGCCTGGTTCCTGATACTAAGGGAAAGCATTTAGTTTATCATCATTAAGTATGATGTCACCTCTAGGTTTTCATAGATATTCTTTATCAAATTGAGGATGTTATCTCTGTTATGAGCTAAACTTTGTCCCTGCTAAACAAATCTACACATTGAAGCCCTGACCTTCAGTACCTCAGAATGTGACTGTATTTGGAAGTTGAACCTTTATAGAGGTGATTGTGTTAAAATGAGTTCATTCAAATGATTTGTAACCCTATCTCACTAGTATACCTACAAAAAGAAAATTCGGTAACACAGGAGACACCAAAGGTGCACATGCACAGAGAAAAGACCATATGAGGATACAGTGAAAAACTGACCATTTGCAAACTAAGGAGAGAGGCTTTAGAAGAACCAATTCTGGCCGGGCACGGTGGCTCACGCTTGTAATCCCAGCGCTTTGGGATACTGAGGCGGGTGGATCACGAGGTCAGGAGATCAAGACCATCCTAGCTAACACAGTGAAACCCTGTCTCTACTAAAAATACAAAAAATTAGCCGGGCGTGGTGGCGGGCGCCTGTGGTCCCAGCTCTTGGGAGGCTGAGGCAGGAGAATGGCATGAACCCGGGAGGCTGAGCTTGCAGTGAGAGGAGACAGACCACTGCACTCCAACCTGGGTGACAGAATGAGACTCCGTCTCAAAAAAAAAAAAAAAAAAAAAAAAAAAAAAAAAAAAAAAAAAAGCAATTCTTCTGACACCTTGATTTTGGACTTCCAACCTCAAATAGAAATGAAGAACATAGTATTAAACACTGGAGAAAAGGTGGCATTTATTATAAAGTAGCAGATAACTGGGGTGAATTGTGTTCTAGTATTTTTTCAGAAGGGTAGAACTCGTGAGTGATGATCCTGGATATTTAACTGAAACTGTTTCAAAGCAAAGTGTTGAAAATGCAGCCTGTTATCTCCTTGCCTCTTCTCATAAAGTGCAAAAGGGTAGACAGAAATGGAAGAAGTCATTGTTTAGCAAAAAGGAACTAGAACTTGAAGATTTGGAAATTTTTCGGCTTATCCATATTTCAAAAGACAAGAAAGTATTTTCTGGAGAGCACATGAGGAGTGTATCCAGAAAATCATGTGATGATATATCAAGGGTGTGATTTATGTATCTAATCAGCCATCTCAACAGAAGCCAAGAATAGTGATTTGAGTGTTACCATCAGAAACACTTCCAGCTTGGACTAACAGGATCAGGGATGGACAAAAGTGAAGAATGGCTTTCAGACTCTGGGATTTTACATTATAGAAAAATAGAGTTAATTGGTTTTGAATATGTGTTATCCTTCAAGAAAGTGGAAGAACGGCCATGAGCATAATTCTCACATTGGCAAGGCTGATACTCTCACTACAGGTCTGATAGGTGAGGCTGTCTCCTCCTCAGTTTCAGAGGGTGAAGCTACCTTTTGGATGTTCTTAGAAAAGTGGGCCAGGCTGCTGCTACAACAGGGTCTCAGTAGTAGGGCAGCCACCCAGGGCCTTAAGGATTAGGCTCCTGCCTTGGGCCTCAAGGGCAGCACTGCTGCCTCAGTGTACCTGGAAGGAGAGATTTTAGGCCTCCAGAAATAATACTCTGACTCAGTGTTTGTGCCCTGGATCCAGTGGAGTATTGTTCCTGGAGCTGTAAAACCTGAAAATCTGAAATTTGCTCTGCTAGGTTTTGGGATTGCTTGTGACCCATTTTTGCCGCCTTCTTTTCGATTTCTACCTTGTATTAGTTTGTTTTCACGCTGCTGATAAAGACATGCCCAAGACTGGGTAATTTATAAAGAAAAAGAGGTTTAATGGACTCACAGTTCCATGTGGCTGGAGAGGTCTCACAATCATGGTGGAAGGTGAAAGGTACATCTTACATGGTGGCAGACAAAAGCAAATGAGGGCCAAGGAAAAGAGGAAACCCTTTATAAAACCATCAGCTCTTGTGAGACTCATTCACTACCCTGAGAACAGTATGGGGAAACCGCCACCATGATTCAATTATCTCCCACAGGGCCCCTCCCACAGCACATAGGAATTATGGGATTTACAATTCAAGATGAGATTTTGGTGGGGTCACAGTTACACCATATTATCCCTTTTGGGAAGGGACATGTCTATGCTATACCTGTCTCACCATTGTATTTTGGGAGCACATAACTTACCTTGTTTCACAGCTAGAGAGAAATTTTGTCTCATATTAAGTTATACCTCAAATCTCACCCACACTTGAGTTAGATGGTATTTAGACAAAATTTTGAATTTAGAGTTAGTGATGAAATGGATTAATACTTTTAGACTGTCAGGTTATATTGAATTTTTTTTTTTTTTTTTTTTTTTTAACATCAGAAGGACATGAATTTGGAGGGTACAGAATGTTATAGACTAAACCATGCTCCCTAAAATTGTTATGTTGAAGTCCCAATCCCCAGTTCTCGCAATGTAATCATATTTGGTGACAAATCATTTAAAGAGGTGATTAAGTTAAAGGTCTTTTAGTGTGGGGCCCTAATCCAATATAACTGGTGTCATTTTAAGAAGAGAAAGAGCCACCATAGAAGTGCACGCATGAAGAAAAGGTCATGTGAAAACACAGCACAAGGAAGTCGCCATCTGCAAGCCAAGCAGAGAGACCTCGAAAAAAGCAAATCTGCTAACATCTTGATCTTAGACTTCTGACCTCCAGAATTCTGAGAAAATAGATCTCTGTTATTTAAGTCATTCAGTCTGTGGTAATTTGTTATGGTAGCTCTTTTTAACTAATATATCAATTTCGCAGGCTGGGCCACCTTCTCATCTTCAGCAGACCCATTTGCTACCCAGAGTCTTAGGGGTGAGGTTGCCACTTAGGGTCTCAGAGTATATTGGTGTAATTCTTTTTTATCTTTCTTAAAGGCATTAAAGCACTCACCAATGAATCTATATGAATAATACTTTCTGTTTTGCAAAACTATTAAATTATTAATTCAGTGTATTAAAGGTAGATAATAGGCCAATATAGATTATCTGTTTCTCTTTGTGTGAGTTTTGGTTCATTGTGCTTTTTAAAAATAATTTATCCATTTTACTGAGGTTATCAAATCATAGGTATATATTTGTTTTATTAAATTTTATTTTTAATTATACTGTTTTTGTTTTAAATTGTTTTTCCTTTTTGTAGTTTCCTATGATGTAAACTTAGATTAGTTATGTTAGATCTTTATTCATTTCTAATATATACAGATAATTCTGTAAACTTCCTTCAAACGACTGTTTTCACTGGTTGCTACAAATGTTGATAAATTGTTTTTAAATTTCCATTTAGTTAAAAATATGTTTTTATTTCACTTGAGACTTCTTTGATTCATGCTATTGAGAGCAACTTTTTAAATGTGCAAATGTTTAAGTATGTTTTAGTTATCTTTTTGTTACTATTTTTCTGTACAATTACTTGAGGTCTGAGAACATAGTCATTTTTTGTATGTCTTTGAATATATTTTGATTTTTTTTTTTAGCTAGAGTGTAGTTTAACTTGGTAAATGTTTCTTGTGAGCTTGAAAAGAATGTGTCTTCTGTTGCTGATAGAGTATTCTATAAATGTCAACTAAATCAAGTAAATGGAGAGTATTATTGATGTTTAACAATATTCATAGTGAATTTTTGCCTATTTGCTCTAAAAATTATTGATAGGAAGGTGTTGAAGTATGCAACTATACTAGCAGATTTGTTTGTATTTTCTTTCAGTTGTATTCAATTTTGCTTGATATATTTCGATGTTTGATTTTTAATTTGATTGTCAGTTTTGTTATTTATTTTTGGAGAATTTACTTCTTTATCATATAGTGCCTATTTTATTCTTGAAAGTACTCTTGATCCACTTTGTCTGAAATTGGCATATTTACTGCAACTTTCTTTATTGTTAACATGCTATATTTTTGTATATTTTTCTTCTCTTTACTTTTGAACTTCTTACAGTTTTTTTAATAGACAATATATAGTTAATTGATTATCTGTTTGGTTTTATTTGCTCTGACAAAATCTGTCTTTTAGTGTATTCAGATCAATCATATTTAAAATGATTATTGATATATTAGGATTAATATCAACCATGTTTGTAAATGTTTTATATTCATTGCTAATGACTTCTTTTTTTGCCTCTTCAGTTTTTAGTTCAGCATTTTATATGATTTCACACTTTTGGCATATAATTTATACTTCTTTAAAAATAGTTTTTGGTTGCTGTCCTAGAGTTTTTTCTCTCTCTCTCTCTCTCTCTCTCTCTCTCTAGATATATATATATATATATATATATATATATATATATATATATATATATAATTTTTTTTCTCTCTCTGTCACCCAGGCTGGAGTACAGTGGCATGATCTCAGCTTACTGCAACCTCTGCCTCCCAGGTTTAAGAGATTTTCCTGCCTCAGTCTACTGAATAGTTGGGATTACCGGCATTTGCCACCATGCCTTGCTAATTTTGGTATCTTTAGTAGAGATGGGGTTTCACCATGTTGGCTAGGCTGGTCTAAAATTCCTGGCCTCAGGTGATCAGCTTGCCTAAGCCTCCCAAAGTGCTGGGATTACAGGCATGAGCCACTGCACCCAACAATACATTTTTTTAATAATGCAAGTCTAAATTCAAACAACACTTGCTGCCCTGGAGTTTACAATAAATATTTTTAATAATATAATTTTTAATAATATTTTTAATAATTAAAATATTTTTAAAAATATAAATCTAAATTCAAACAACACTATTTTGCCTCATGTGTAGTACAAGTACCACATAACAAAGTATTCCCAATTACTACTTCTCATCTCCATGGTATTGCTGCCATTAATTTCATTTTCTAATATGCCATGATCAGCTAATACATTGGTAGTATCATTACCTAAGTTTCTTTAGATTAATTTAATTTAATTTATTTTTTTTTTTATATGGAGTTTTGCTCTTGTTGCTCGTGCTGGAGCCCAGTGGCACGATCTCAGCCCACTACAACCTCGCGCTCCCAGGTTCAAGTGATTCTCCTACCTCAGCCTCCCAAGTAGCTGGGATTACAGGTGCCCACCACCACACCCAGATACTTTTTTTTCTTATTTTTAGTAGAGACGGTGTTTCATCATGTTGCCCAGGCTGACCTTGAATTCCTGACCTCAGGTGATCTGCCCACCTCAGCCTCCCAAAGTGCTAGGATTACAAGCATGAGCCACCAAGCCCAGCCACTTTAGATTAATTTTAAAAATAAAAATAAAACATTTTATTTTACCATCAGTTATTCCTTTTTCAGTGATCTCCTTTTCTTTATACAGATTCAAGTTTCTGAGCTCTATATTTTTTCTTCTTCCTAAATATGATTTTTTTGATTATTTCTTATAGGATAGATCTGCTGGTGAAGAATACTCTCAGTTATTGTTTGAAAAGCTTTTATTTTTTCTTTACTTTGAAGGGTAAATTTACTTGATATAGAATTCTGTGTTGGAGTTTCAATTTTTTTAAACTCCTTCAACATTTCACTCCATTCTTTTTTTGCTTGCATGGTTTCTAATGAGAAATTTACTGTACTTCTTTTTTTTTTTTTTTTTTGAGATGGAGTCTTGCTCTGTCGCCCAGGCTGGAGTGCAGAGGCGTGATCATGGCTCATTGAAACCACCGCCTCCCAGGTTCAAGTGATTCTCCTGCCTCAGCTTCCTGAGTGGCTAGGACTACAGATATGCGCCACTATGCCTGGCTAATTTTTTGTATTTTTGTAGAGATGGCATTTCACCATATTGGCCAAGCTGGTCTTGAACTCCTGACCTCAAGCAATCCTCCCACCTCATCCTTCCAAACTTCTGGGATTACAGGTGTGAGCCACTACACCCAGCCATTTATTGTACTTCTTATCCCTGTTTATCTATAGGTAAGATTCACTTCCTCCCTCTGGCATCTTTCAATATTTTCTCTTTGTCTTTGTCTTCCTACTGTTTGAATATGATATACCTAAATGTAGTTGTTGTTTCTGTTAATTCTGCTTAAAGTTGTCTGAGGTTCCTGGATTTTTGGTTTGGTGTCTGTTATTAATTTGAAAATGTCAGGGCTTTAATATTTTAAACATTTATTCTGTTCCATTCTTTCCATTTTCTCCTTCTGATATCCCAATTACACATGCACTGTATCTTTTGAGACCATAACTCTCGTTCTTGGCTCTTCTGTGTTTGCTTATGTGGGAAAGAGAGTTTCTAGGATGCCAGATGAGTTGGTTTCCCTTGTGTGAGACACCCATGGGGAGCCATGGGAGGTCTCTGAGGAGAGAAGTCTCCTTATTGCCTTCATGTCTTTATGCCCTGAGAGCATAACCGCTCTGCCGCATTCTGCAGGTTGCTCTGGGAGATAACACTCCCCTGAAGCAGTGGAGTATAATCAAACATCTTGGCTCCTCCTGAAACCCACTCCCACCCACTTCAGTCCCAATCAGTTAAAGATCTTCAGTAGTTTAGACACACTTAAACTTTGCTCAAGGAAATTCACAGAAACCATCACTGCTATACATATTATGAATGACTCACGAGTTCTCCTTCACTGATTAATCCTTTTCCTCATCCCTTCCTACCACTCCCATCTGCCCTAAGAACAAAGAGCTTATAAATCAGTAAATTAGGTGGAGCTAAAGAGCTCTGGGCTGTGAGCAAGCCTCGATGCTCTGGTCCCTTGGACCCACCTTTTAAACTCCTATTCTGTCTCTTTCTAACTCCTTTGTCTCCGCTGGACTCGGGGTACCCGCCGGGTGGTGTGGAGTGGGCTTCCCCAACAGCTTATTTGTATCGTTTCTTCTATTTGCATTTTGAGAAGTTTCTATTGGCCTGTATTCCAGATTACTAATTCTTCCCTTGGTCTTACTGAGTCTGCTATTGAGCCCATCAATGATATTTTTCATTTCTTTATACTAATTTTGATTACTAACATTTCCTTTTGAATTTTCTCTTAGAATTTTGATCTCTTTGCTTACATTGCCCATTCGCTCTTAATGTTGACTACTTTTCCAATGGAAGCTTTAATGTCATAGTTATTGTAAATTTCATTATAATAAATCTGCATCGTATCTGAGTATAACTGTGACGCTTGATTTGTTTCTTATGACTCTATTTTATTGCTATTTGACATGTTTTGTGATGTTTTTGTTGTTGAAAGCTGGGCATATTGTATTAAGTACTAGCAACTTAGAAAAATAGGCCTCTAGTATAAGAATTTGTTAATCTGGCTAAGAGTTTGTATTTGTTTAATGTTTGTTGCATAATAGGGCAATAGAAGCTCAAATCTTTCTGGTATCTGTATTTTTATCTTTCAACTTGACTTTAGTCTTTACTAGGTACTCCTCTTCAGAGAAAGTTTATTTTCTGCAACTCTTTAAGCCATAATCACTTTATTTTTGTGTCTGTGGAAGACTGGTAGTTCACAGATGGGAATGGTCCATGGCTCACACTGTGAATAACACTGATATCATAATCTGATTCCAGGCCATCTCCCCTCCTGCTCATCTCATTGCAAACCCCCCCACGTTTTTTTTTTTAAAGTGCACATGCTGGGTCTTCTTGTATCATACATTTTTATTTATTGCTATGTAACAAACTACCATTAATTTAGCAGCACAAAATCACACACATTTATTATTTTACGATTTCTGTGAGGAATGCGGGCATGCCTTACTTTGGGTCTCCCAAAGTGTCATCAAAGTTTTTATCTGAGTTTGATGTCTTCTTCCAAACTCATTGTGGTTGTTGGCAGACTCTAGCTCTGTAAAGTTGTAGCACTGAGACCCTCAGTTCCTAGATAATACCTACAGTGCTCTGCTTTGTGGCCCTCTCCACTGGCAGTGACAACGTAGAAAATTATTCTCCAGGCCGGGCGCGGTGGCTCAAGCCTGTAATTCCTGCACCTTGGGAGGCCGAGACGGGTGGATCACGAGGTCAGGAAATGGAGACCATCCTGGCTAACACGGTGAAACCTCGTCTCTACTAAAAAATACAAAGAAAGTAGCCAAGCGAGGCGGCGGGCGCCTGTAGTCCTAGGTACTCGGATGTCTGAGGCAGGAGAATGGCGTAAACCCGGAAGGCGGAGCTTGCAGTGAGCTGAGATCCGGCCACTGCACTCCAGCCTGGGAGACAGAGTGAGACTCCGTCTCACCAAAAAAAAAAAAAAAAGAAAAGAAAAGAAAAGAAAATTTTTCTCCAAAGCCAGCAAGGGGGAGTCTCTTGCTGCAGTCTGCTAAGATAGAGTCTTCTATAACATAACATACACACGGGGGTCACATTCCATCATCTTTGTCATATAATGTAACCTAAAAAAATGGCAGTCTGTTATATTTTCCATATTCATTAGTTAGAAATAAGTTGTAGGTTCCACCTACGCTCAACAGGAGGGGATAATACAAAATCGTAAATACACGGAGATGGGAAATCATTACTGGTGACCTTAGGATCTAAGTGGGCTCACCTCAGAGTCTTTGCATTTGCTTTTCCTCTCCTTTCTTTTAGGTCTCTGTTCAAATGTCACATCCTAATAGACTCTTAAATGCACCCTGTTTCCTAATGTAGCCATGCCCATCACAGTCATTGCTAGTCTGTTACTCTATTTTATTTTACTTCGAAACATTGAACATCCTCTGACATTATAGGATTACTTGTTCAAAATCTGTTTCCTCTTTTAGATGTAAGCTGATTTCAATATGTAAGAAATTAATCTGCCATATTAAAAAAACGTTTGCAGGAATTACCACCAAAGCCTGTCTAATTTGACCTATTCATTTTATCAGTAGATTACAACAATGCAAGTTGATGTTAATGTTTAATCTTGTCTCTGTTGTGAAGCTTCAAGCAGAGACAGATGGTATAGAAGAAATAGTAATAGGCTTCAGGACAGGATAGACTGAAATCAAACTCACGCTGTTACTCACTACCTTTGTGACCTAAGAGGTTAATTTCTCTGAATTCCAATTAAAAGATCAAAGAAAACAGAGCATTCTTTCTGTTAGGTAGATTTGGGTTTTAATCATAGATCCACTACATACTAGTGTAACTTTCGACCAGTTATTCGGGTTTTTAGAGGCATAATGACTTCATCTGTAAATGGATCATAGTAATAATTTCTCCCACATAGGATGACTGTGAGGTTAAATGGATACCTACATATGAATCACCTACCCTGGTGATGGAAACATTATTTGTTGTCAGTATAAGTTAGCTTTCATTAATATGAATAATTTTATTATACATATTGATATAATATACATTATTATATTGTCAACATCAATATAAGTTCAATGGCATAAAGTGTGTTAAATAGTATTCACTATCTTCTTACATCTTTCATTTGGAAACAGCATAGAGATAGATAGAAGAATAATAGGCCTGGCGCAGTGGCTCTTGCCTATAATCCCAGCAATTTGGGGGGCTGAGAAAGAAGGATTCCTTTAGGTCAAGAGTTTGAGACCAGCCTGGGCAACATAGCAAGACTTAATCTCTACAAAAAATTAAAACATAAGCCATATGTGGTGATGGGCATCTGTAGTCCCAGCTACTTGGGAGGCTGAAGCAGGAGAATCACTTGAGCCCAGAAGTTCGAGGTTACAGTGAGTTATGGTCACACCACTGCACTCTAGACTGGGTGATAGAGCGACACCCTGTCCCTAAAATAAAAAAATTGAAATAATAATAATAGTAAAAACTACTATTTATAGAAGAATTTATTATAAACCTAAACAACTAGATGAATAACAGGGGCTAAAGAAACAGGTGTTGACAGTCTACATCTAGCTAAGTCTTCTGTAGAACTTTGAGAAAAAAATACATAAATTGTTATCTGTTAGTTTTAAACTACAGGATGTTGCTGTTCAATGAGTATACAGTTTCAGTTGTGCTTATAGTTTACAGTATAGGATCGTACATTAAAGATTGAGAGGGTAGACCTCATGTCACTTTTTTTACTGCAATAAAAATGCATATATATATATATGTATATATATATAAATTTTTTTGAGACAGGGTCTCACTGTGTTGCCCAGGCTGGAGTGCAGTGACATGATCTCGGCTCACTGCAGCCTCTGCCTCCCAGGTTCAAGCAATCTCCCACCTCAGCCTCCTGAGTATCTGGGATTACAGGGGCACAACACTATGCCTGGCTACTTTTTGTATTTTTAGTAGAGAGGTGGTTTCACCATGTTGGCTAGGCTGCTCTCAAACTCCTGACCTTATGTGATCCACCTGCCTTGGCCTTCCAAAGTGCTGGGATTATAGGCATGAGCCACTGTACCCACCCGTAAATATTTTTATTATTTTCTAAAAATCTGCTCATAGTATCTCACAAATTATCTGTTTCTATGTAAAGGCAGATCAAACAGAAACTTAAAAGAGTGTTTTTTTTTTTTTTAACTCCTAAGCCATATAAAATACTCATAAAATTATGATTATAGAGTACTATTTTCTTTTACTTTAATTTATAATTACATAGAGTCTGTGAAATTCTTCATTACTTTTGAAATACTAATTAATTAAACTTTAGTGTTCTGACAAAGAAAGAATGAGGGGGAGTTCTTTTCTGTAAAAACCAAGAGCCAAACCAAAACAAAAACCCAGTTAACATGTGGAGGAAGCTAGATAGATTTCAAAAATAATCATTCAACCCCCTTAAATAAAGTAATTAATTTAGGCAGTTGTAATCAATGGATAAAACTCTTAGATAGAAATTGATGATGAACTTTATGATGGAATCATCAGACACTCTCAACCTGGACCTGTTAATAATCTTAGCCCCACTAAAAGTGGGATAAACAGACATGTGTGAGTTGATGTACCTTGCCATTTATGAACTATTGTTTTAAAAAATATGAAGTTAATCAAGCTTCTAGAAGAAATTTTTGTTCCAAGGGACAACTCACAGAGTGTCTGCAATAAGTCAAGGACATGAAAAAAAAAAAAAAAAAAAAAAAAAAGGTCTTGAGGAATGGACCCAACCAAGCTTAACAGTAGACTCTGTTCAGATCCTGATATGAACAAACCAACTGTGAAAGAACATTTTGATATAGTTTAGAAAACATGAAAATGGGCTGAATGTTAAAGGAGTATTGAAAATATTGCTAATTATTCTTAGTTACAATCGTGTGATTTGAGAGAAAGAAAATGCTTATTTTGAAAATATTCTTTGTGAAGCACATAGAGTTGAAATGATAAAATGTCTGAAATTGGCTTTAAAATATTTCATTGCAGAGGATAAAAGTCAAAAGGGAAAGCGAAACAAATATGACCAAATCTTGATAAATGTCAAGTTCAGTGACATATGGGAATACTTTATATTGGTTTACTCTCGCACATGTTCATATATTTTAATTAAAATGAAAAAGAAAACAAAGTAAAACCCACTCTATCTCTAGAATATGGACTTTCCCCTATGGTTGTCTGTTGTTAGGGACCTTCTACCTGGCTGGAGGGTCCGTTCACATGCTGTCCTCAGTCTGAGTGTAGGATAGATGTATCATCCTCTTCACACACTCTGTCTTTCCTAACTTCTTCTTTAGTCTTATAAATCATACAGTGAACATCATAGTCTCCAGCTCTTGCATTATCGTAATCTCAATTTCTGACTATTCTGAGCTGTCATGAGAGCATCGCGATGCATGAACTGAAGTCCTAAGCCCTGGCCCTTGCACACATTCCTGTGCTAAAGCATGGATTGTGATAATCATGAAATAATTTGTTGAAAACCAAGAAAGGAATAACAGTTTTTATTTTTAAAGAGTAAGGCTTTGTCATTACAGGTCAAGGAATTAGGGGAAAAATAGCCCCAAGGCCTTTATGAGCCCAATATACTTTAGATTGCTAAGGATAATCAAGAGACTAGCTTGCTTATTAATTATAACAATGAAATTAATAACCAGTTTCTTTTAGTTCAGTTTATATTAGGCACTGGGATGAGGAACTTACAATCATCATCTCATTTATTTCCTGCAATAATCCCACAAGATGGTCTTTAGGAATGTTCTTATTTCACAATGCTTAATTAACTCATACAAATAGAACAACTACAAAAACGAGGAGTCAGGATTTTGCCCCAAATCTGATTCCATGGCTCACATTCTGCTTAAAACAAATAGAGAAAATAAATTTGCACCCAAAATGTGAGAACCTCCATTAAGTCCATAAACATTTTTTATTCCTAAAATTTATTTAACCACTATTCATTCATTGTCTGTTATGTGTCGGGTCTTGTGCCAATATTAGAAGCATAGTGATACATGTGACCTGTTTCCAGCTTCGGGGAGCTCAAAATTTAGCTGATGAGACACACAATTTCATCATCAGACTGCAGTATTACTGGTGTTAAAATCACGGTGGATAAAGTGATTGTTTTTCTGTCTTTCAGTTTGCCTGGGAGTAACACTTCAGAATAAGGGCTAAAATTGGGGTCTAAGAAAGGTGTGAATAAGGAAAGCATTAAATAAGTTTACCTAAAAGAGAGTTGGGAGAGACAGTTTAGGGGACAAGTCACTGAGTAAGAAAAATTAGTAAGACGTCAGCAGGGCACAGAGTGGCAGAGATAAGCAAGAGAATGAAAGGCTCACAGAGGGCACATCCCGCAGGGCCAAGGGTGAAGAGCTAAGGTGTGAACCTGAAGATGGCTGGAGGCCTAATAGAGGTGGCTTTTCCCAGGATACCTTGATACCCTTATTTTTTTCAGGCAGACATAGAAAAAGGTGATCAGTATGAAAATAAATAAATAAATAAATAAAAAAACAGAATCTTTTGGACTAGTGCCGAATTTAGAGTATGAATTGCGTGTTACACTACTAAAGACAACCTTTCCTTGAAACAATTCTATTTTTTTTTTTCCTTTTCAGTGGGGAGGTAAATATCTATATAATTGGACTGTATTTTGATCTTACCATTTTAAGGGAAGTAAAACACACTACACTGTTTTATAAATGAGTCGTCCCTTCAGAATGCCACCTGAGCCCGTTGGCAAGCACAAAATATGCTTGTGATGCCAGCCCTGGCCATGGCAGATAGCAGGGATAATAGTAATTGCTGTTTCCAACACTTTTGGAAGTTTCCAAGCTGTCTTTGGCATCTGCTCCATTCATGCTCCACTGGCAGCAAGGGAGTAAGGGATTTTGAAGATACTAATAACATTTTTTGCCAATTAGGAAATGTGTGATCAAATAATTGCTCTAAACTATTCAAGATGGCCCACCTCAGAGAGCTGGATTGAAGCAATGGAAAGCTGCCTATACTTCACCTTAGAAGTGCAGCTTAACGCATGATACAGTGTTACATGAAAAAATGTAACTTATGAAAGATTCTTAGGTGTTTGTTGCTCAATGTGATTTGGAAAAAAAAAATAGCTTATTTGATCATTCTTTATTCAACTCAGTATCCTGGCAAAATAAACTATTCCATTTTCTCCATATATTAATATAACCTGGCATGCATTACTTCAGTGCCCATAATGATTCTCTTTCCTCCATAAGGGAGACCTGTTCCTTTCATCTTAACCTTTTTAAATGTTATTTGTTTCATCCACACCTGAATTAATTCCCGATTTTAACATTTAACAGTTGAGTGACCTTGGATAAGCCTATTAACTTTTTTTAATTTAACTCAAAACAAGTGAGGTGTATACTGTTAAACACACTTTATAAACCTTGTCTGTGTGCCTAACTTTTGCATAAAGGTGTAGAACATTGCCCCTGTATTCAACTGTGTCTGATTTCCAAAGAAAGACTACAATTAGAGGACAAAAATCTTGTTGGTTGTAGAGGGTTTTCACTAGATGGAATACGTTTGAAGAATGAGTAGGAATCTGCGATAGAAAAGTAATGGAAATCAAGATACCATTTCCCCAAATGTGGCATCTCAGTATTTGAGGAAACAGCAGAAGTGGGAAGGACACTTTCACCTTCCCCTCAATTTTCTCCCCTAAAGCAGGCCATAAAATAATTCTCTTAAGTTTCCTCTACAAAAGGTCATAAAACCCTCATTCCAGAGGGGTCCTCCTATGGGCAGAGTAAAGGAATGTCAGAAAGGGATGCCAGTAAGAATCTGTCAATAACTGGGCCTTGTTAAATTGCCTCGAGTTATTAACATTAGATCATACTTTATTGTCCTCTAGTAATACTTCTGCACCATTGTCCATAAAAGTTCACACATTTCCCTGTTTCTTTGAGTCTGCAATTTTGAAAGTTCCTATGTCATATAAAACCTATGTGATATGGTTTGGCCTTGTGTCCCCTCCCAGATCTCGTCTTGAATTGTAATCCTATATGTCAAGAGGGGAACCCTATAAGGGGGTTATTGGATCATGGGGGCGGTTTCCCCCATGCTCAGTATCTCATGATGCTGAGTGAGTTCTTATGACATCTGATGGTTTTATAAGTGTTTGGCCTTTCCCCTGCTCACTCCTCTCTCCTGCCACCCTGTGAAGAAGGTCCTTGTTTCCCTCTCACCTTCTGCCATGATTGTAAGTTTCCTGAGGCCTCCCCAGTCATGTGGAACTGTAAGTCAATGAAACCTCTTTCCTTTATAAATTACCCAGTCTTTGGTATTTTTTTATAGTAGTGTGAGGACAGACTAATAGACTATGTTAAATACATTTGTAGTTTTTCTCGTTAATCTCTCTTTTGTTACAGGATTCTCAGCCATGAACCAATAAATGGATGAGAAAAAGTTTCATTTCTTCTTTTCAAAACAAGGCAGTAGGACAGTACCAGAGGTTGGCACCAGAATGCAAATCAATTTTTTGCTATCAGAAACTCAGCAGTACAGAATATTTAAATTCTGACTTAAGGTTCTTATTGCTTTGAGACTGGTAAATTACCTTTTTTGTAGACCAGAAGAGTTTCACTATCTATGCTTTAACTAACTTTTTTTGTAGGCACAAAGAGCAGTATTTATGGACCTGAGTCACGATATCATCTTAGTAAACTTATTCTATCAGAATTTCTGCTGATTTAACTATAGCATAACATTGAATATGGTGAAGGTAAAAAATAAATTAAGAAAAAAAGCCCTTTCCTTTCTATAGTGAAATAGGTCTATGTCATGCTGTTTTCTTATAACTCAATATTTGGATGAGACATATTTGAAAACTATCCAAACTATATACTCCTAACATTTTTGAAAAGCTAAAACTATTCTGTAATAAAATGCTTATTTTCTTAAAGATTTCACGAGCAGAAAAAAAACAGCCTGAATAAAAGAAGGTCAGCAGGGAAGGATTGTTAGGCAAAGCCAGGCAATGAACCATTGGAAAGAGATTGAGTTTCTTATATTTTTGCAATTACAGATCTCCAACCTTAGCCCCTCCGTGATCCTTTTCTGACTATTTGCAACCTTGCTCTCACTTCCTTCTATTACTAATTAGCCTGTTTTATGTGAATTTCAGCATGTAATATTTCATATTTAATAACCCTGCATCAGAAGAAATGGGAAGTCAAAGAAGCTGGAATTTATTGCCAGGTGTTCTGGAAAGCACCAGGGGGCATTCACAGGGAACCCACAAAATTCCTCAATACCCTGAGGAGTCCACAACCCACATTTTCAGGAATCAAATAAGTTTCAGCGAGAATACTATAAATACCACAGAATAAGAGCCATACCCTGATCAAGCTCATTCACTGGATAGTCAGGAGACAGGAAGTTGAAGTTAAGGGGTAGCCATAATTGGCCTTTGCATTTAACACCTTGTTAACATAAATTGAGTAAGTTCACACCTCTAATCTCTCATTACTAATGTCGCCTACTAGATTCTGAACTCAATAAGATGAAGTTGGCTTGCTGGCAATGCTGCTTATTTTTCTGAACAGGAGGAAAGGGATTTAAATGTTTCAACTAAGAGACATGGAATCTGACATGGGAGGTATCTTAAGTCTTTGGGGCAGTTTCCAAAGCTAGAGGTTAAAGTCTTAAGGTCACTAAGGTTGTCACTCAGAGTCCCCATGATTTCAGTTTATTCTTGTTTTATATATAGCATTTCTTATTCTCTCTTTTCTTATATCAGATCCTACAGCCAAATTGATTACTGTGATTCATCCAGATAGATTACCCTCCTCTCTCCTTTACTCACAATGTACTCATCCTCTCAATACCATTTCCTCCTGTTATCAACAGTCCACTTCCCATTACCCCTTTAAAATCCTGTTCAAATTCATCCTCTTTCAAAAAGTCTTAAGAATTTAAATTCTAATTTATTCTTAAAGTCTTCTTTACTTCTTCAAATGCCACTGTTTATTCCCGTCTGTGATTGCTATCTGTGTTATCACAAAATTTGACAACTTGTTATATGTGATCTTGTGTCTTAACATTTGTCACTTATTTTTCGTTAGTCAGCAAAATATCAAGCTTTTTGAAGACAACTATCTCAAACTTCTCTGTTCTAACAGTGCCTAAGACAGTGCCAGTGTTAGTTATGGCACTGTCAAAAAGAAAGTCACCTTTTGTAAAGCTTGCTGTTAGGAGATTGCTTACTTTGGCTGATAGACATTAGGATAGTGATTATAAGTAAAGATTGTTTAAGCCAGACATGAGCCTCTCTTTAAAAATGCTAGAGTTTGGGACATTAAAAAGGCAGTGGAAGGGTTATATGAAAAGTGATGAGCAATAACTTCAGGACTGAGAGAGCAGAATAAGGCTGATTAAACAGAATTTCCTTTCCTCAGCTCAGAACCCAATAAAAGGAATATATATATATATATATGTGTGTGTGTGTGTGTGTATGTGTGTGTGTGTGTATGAAATAGAATCACCTAGTTTCTAATGATTCAGAAGTTGGAGGTCACATAATGAATTATTTAGGTAGGAGCTTAAAGTGTCTATACACCTTGACATTGCTTTCACCTTAGAAGCCTTACTAACAAGCTGACAAATCCAAAGATTTTTTTTTACCATCTCCCTAACATTTGGAAAGAAACAAATTAAGTGGGTATTCTTAAATTCCATTATCCCTGGTAAGTAGTAGACAGTGTTGCTAAAATACCTGCTAAAAGAAGGAAACCCAGGGCTCCAGAGGCACCCTGAAATCGGACAGTCAAGTATGCCATGAGAATGGATTATACTTTATAACTATTAGAAATGAAACTTGATAAAGAACCCTTAATCAAACATCAAAAGTTAAAAAAGATTAAGTAATGTAAAAATTTTGCACACTCACTATCCCAGAGTTCTTTATGCCACCATGCTATAGAGGAGTGGACAGAATAGCAAGTATCTAACACTCAAACCACCCTTTGATAAGGAAAACAAAATAGTCATGAATAAATAAGGAAGAGATTCAGTTTCAAAAAGCCACCCTTGAAATAGCAGAGACAATTGAAAATCTAGACAGAACTGCCCAGAAGTGAGCAAAATTTCAAAAACAAATGGCAGAGTAACTATACAAACTTAGCTTAGGAAAAGGAGTGCAGAGTAACAAAAACATAGCATTTCAAATACAAATCAAATCTAAAAGGAAAAGTAAACAAAGGGGAAGAAGAAAATTTCTTGTAAGTGGTGTCTTCTACAACAAATATAATTACTATATGAATTCAGTAAACCAAAGTCTCAAAATTATGAAGATAAACTAACAACCAAAATCATGAACATAAGCTAACAACAAAAGTTGAAAGGATATATTGAAAACCTAATTAAGAAAACAACATTATTACCAAATTAATAAATAAATTAGAATCAGCAAGGGACCAAACACAGCCAGCTGAAAAATCAAATTACAACAGAAAAAAAAGGCTGGAGACAAGCAACAGTGCAGGCAAGAAAAGCAAATTATATGAAACCGATCAAACAGGTGATAGGAAAAATTGATATACTTGACACAGAGAAAAAAATAAAAAGCAACAAATGAACATTTTCTTAAAATGAACATAGAACTAAGTTGGCAGATATTAAGAATAGACAATATTTGAGTAAAATGTGGTAATAATAATCATCACCAATTATTATGTTTAAGTTACTGAATTTTAAGTGCAAAGAAACTTTTCTTTAAGTATTCAGGCAGCAAAAACAAGTTAGTCATATAATGCATAGATAGAGATAAGTAGTGATAACCCATAGGAAGATATAACCAGACTGGCTTCAGACCACTCTCCATAGAAACCTTCAATGCTGAAAGACAATGGGTCTTTGCTTATAAATATCTGAGGAGGATAAATGTATGTAATAATATATGTTTCAAAACATCATGTTATATACCACAAGTATATACAATTTTTGTTAATTATAAATGACTAAATAAAAGTTGGACAGAAGTAATTTTATTCATATATTAATCAAATCAATGGAAACATTATGCATGCCTTTATTTTTCATTTATGTTATTAGCAACCGTAAGATATAAAAGTTGAGTGATTATTCCAGGTGGCATAGCACTTTATATACACAAATATTTATAGACATTTTGACATAAACTGTGAGGTATAAGTTTTAATTATCAGGTAACTTTTAATTATTTAAGGGAGATAATTATTTGCATGTTTGGGTAGCTTGACAGTTTTTATAGTGGTGACTGTTGAATGCAATGAAGGATGAGTGGAACATGGAAATGTGATGGAAAGAAGACAGTTCAAGCAGCAGGAATAGGATAAGCAAAGGCATGAAAATGGAAGATGTCTGGTCCATTCTGGGTAGTGAAACTCAGGTCATGGTGGCATGGTTGGCAGACATGGGTGAATGTAACAATAGCATAGTGGGTTGACACACATATATGAAATGCCTTGTACACCTCTTGTATTTTATGCATGAATTAGCATGAAAATGAAACCACAGAAGCTTTTAGAAATAGAAGTGCATTTTAGGGTATCTAGTTCTAACCCACCAACTAGAAAGATTAATATAGGAACAGCTTCTGTATTATCTTACATACTTTAATTCAGATCCAGTCATTATTCTTTTAAGAGAAAAGAAATGCATGACTTTCAAAGGATATCCTGACATAATTTTTAGAACAACTACACATGTATTAAATATGTAGCACGTGTAAGACCCTGTTATTGGAACAGGATCATTTCTGAATTTATAGTACTATATTATAATCATTAATGTTTAGCTGTATAAAACCTGTAGTTTTGTCAGTAAAAATACTATCAGGATTAGTAAGGTAAGGGAATCAATTCATTGATCAAAACAGGTTCTTAAAATGGTAAGAAAATATAAAGCTATATATTAGAAATCAAGAAAATTCAATTTTGCCAAACATCATATTCCCTAAGTATTCAGGTTTTCTGAATTCTACTCTAGTGAGTAAAGCACTGTGAAAGATTGGCTCTTTTTGTTTTTTTTTTTAATCCCCATGGCTGAGAATATCAACTGCGTTAATCATTTTAAAATTCTTACCCCCTGTAGAAATGGACAATTTCTTTTTTCCTCAATGACCTGATAGCTAGCTTCTTGTGTAGAAAAGAACATTGATTAAACCTCAGGACATAATTATTAGCTGTGTAATCTTGGCTATGAGAGTTAGTCTCTGAGACTGTAAGTTTCCTTATTTGTAAACAGGAAGAATACTAAGTAGTACCCTCGGTTATGGTAAACATTAAGTCAGTTAATGTATAGAAAGGATCTACAAAGGCATACTGTACGTGC
Source organism: Macaca nemestrina (assembly GCF_043159975.1). Classification (NCBI taxonomy): domain Eukaryota; kingdom Metazoa; phylum Chordata; class Mammalia; order Primates; family Cercopithecidae; genus Macaca; species Macaca nemestrina. The sequence continues at coordinate 178,017,206 of NC_092127.1, read as the reverse complement.
AGAATAAATATTAATCAGCTACATTTCTCCTTCTTTTGTCAATGGCGTGGAATCAAGAAACCAGATATTTTTATGATTTAAATTCATAGTGTTAGCTTATGCAGACACTTAAGCAATTAAAGCCCTTGTCTGTAATACATCTCTTATTTTTCTTCCAGCACTGAAACCTGTCAGATAAATATTGTGTAAAGTTGTTTTCAAGAGCAGTTATAGGGTGCAGGGAAGTGAAAGCATTCAGCATTGCTACCCAAATGGTTATAAAATCTGGTCTGTAGGATGCCTGAGAAGTAACTCATTGCTTCACAAAGAGTCAGGTAAGCACAAGTATACATATGTAACAAACCTGCCTATTAGGCACATGTACCCTACAACTTAAAGTATAATAATAATAAATTAATTAAAAAAAAAATGATGGACCGCATATACAACAGTGGTCCCATAAGACTATTAAAAAAAAAAAAAAAAAAAAAAAAAAAAAAAAAAGAAGAGCATGACAATTGTACACAGACAACCTTTACTCTTATTTTTGTCTGTTTTACTGTGAAGGATATTGTTCACAGATGGCAAGTTCACACACTAAAATGAAACTCTTATGTGACCCACATGCACGGATTTATTCAGGTCAGTCTGATCACTGGCTGAAACTTGTGCATCCCAAATGCTGTAATTTAGGTTTTTTGGGAGAGAATTATTTTGGAAAAGTTCTCATCCAGAAGCTGATTATGAAATGCCTGGCCAGGCACCCTGGCTCATGCCTGTAATCCCAGCACTTTGGGAGGCCGAACCAGGCAGATTACCTGAGGTCAGGAGTTTGAGATCAGCCTGCCCAACATGGTGAAACCCTGTCTCTACTAAAAATACAAAAAAATTATACAGGCGTGGTGGCGTGCACCTGTAATCCCAGCTACTCGGTAGGCTGAGGCACAAGAATTGCTTGAACCCACGAGGCAGAGGTTGCAGTGAACCGAGATCACACCTCTGTACTCCAGCCTGGGCAACAGAGCAAGACTCACTCTCAAAAAATAAAAAATAAAATTTAAAAAAAAAGGGAGGATTTTGATTTTCCATTCATAGTTCTTCCTTTCTGTGAAGAGCCTGGAAAGTGACAGGCCAGAAGTGAAATGGCAGGCAGTAAGGAATGAGTTTGATTGCCATTCTGAATTTTCTCAAACCCTCTTCATCATTTAGGATAACTGGTAACATGTTACAATTTTGGAGAATAAGTTAAATAGCATTTCTCTTTGATGAATTATTACTGATTTAACCAATGGAAAATTTGAAAGAACTTCAGCGCACATAGGTTAAACAAATTATCAACTGTGGCCCACATTTGTGAATACTGACTTCAAATTTCAGCTGGGCTACATTTTACAGGCGTTAAGAAACAATCATTCTAGAAGAATAACAAATAGTGTAGAAGACTGCATAAATTGTATGCTTTTTATTTAGTTAGGTTTTCTGGCATTCCTGCAGAATGTGGTTCTTATGAAAGATCATTTATTTCTTCATTAGGTGATATTGGAATCCATTTAAGCAGAGGTGATATGGATCTAGACTCCACTGAACAGCCACACTGATTTAAGTGTCTTGGTCTTCTGTGGAGGCTACTCAAAATAAAGACCAACTATGAAAATATTCCAGATGGAAATACTACTATGTTAGAGGTATTATGACTTTTCTTGTTACATCTTCTCTAGAATTAACCCTTGGCTCAAAAGCTGCAGGTAAACAAGCATCACTTCAAGATATTTAGATCTATGGGTTCAATAGGGCAATATAGCAACTTATTTCAAAAGTAGAAATATCATGTGCGAAGATCCACTCTATTCCCTTGCCAAACAAAATTCCATTAACTAACTTAAATTGGACTTAATAACAATCACATAAACTAATTAGTTTCCATTTATAACTCCATTAGGAGTATTATTCATCGCAGCATTGCCCGATAGAGCTGTGCTTCTTCAGACTTTGAACAGATTAAATAAATATAACCTGGGGTGCTAATTATACAATGATGATGCAGAGACTCCAAGATTACTCCCTTAATATAGATATAATTTTTGTGAAATGGATTTTTTTTTCAGAAAATGTCCTTGGTCTAAACTCTTGATTTTCTTATTTTATATTTTAAATGAGTGTGCATCCCTAACATATGATTGGAACTATCATATCCTGTGGGCCTTGGTGATAACTTTGCTTTTGCAAATCCAGATAACCTTTATTTTTGCATTATTCACAAGATACATCACTTTCCAAGTGCTCTATCTTACGTAGTTTTAGAATTATTTGTGGTTCATAGACGGAAATTAGATGAACCATAGCTCATGCCCTACTCCAGGAACTCTACCAGTATTGTGTCCCAGGGCTGGCCCCTGAAACTTTAAAAAAAATAAAGCATTTTCCTCCATAATCTCATGCTCGTTGTACCATCTATGTGCTCATACCTCCCAAATACATAACCACAACTAGAATCTCTTGGGTATCTCCACTTGATATGGTTACTATGAACCTTTCATTTCTGCTCATCTAGGGCACAGACAATGGAGCCTAATGACTTGAGTTGGTAGCCCTAATTGGAAAACCATCTAGCACCAAACAAACTCTCAATACATGCTAATCTTCTGTTATTATTACTGAAGAGCTGTGAGGCCTAATGCAAACTTCCAGGTTTGCTTCATTAAGAACCTGGTGAAAGACTACAGACAGATATAAGAAAGAATTGCTCCCTAGTGATACCTAAATATCTCTTTTTTATTGTGTAGCTATTCCTCAGGTTCTTTTCAAGTTACCCTGTTTTTACTTTCACAATCTTTTAGTTTGAATGCCACTTCCTTGTTTGAGACCTTATTAGTGTTCTCAGAATTCTTACTGTCTGCAGTTAAAATCCAGAGCCAAAACTGAATACCAGAATATTCCCAAGGACTAAATATTGTATCCCTCACAAGGAGTGCTCTCACTAATAGAATCTGGAACCTGGGTGGGTGGGGTTGCGGGGAATTCCTTCAGTGGATTATTTTATAAATAAAGTTATATTGATACAGTCACATTCATTATTCATTTGTGTTGTGTCTGTGGCTATTTTCACACCACAATGGCAGTATTAAGTAGTTGCAAAACGGAATATATGGCCAACAAAACCTAAGATGTTTGTTATTTTGGCCTTTGACAAAACAATTTTGCCAGCTCTTGCTTTAGAAATTTCTGTCCTCACTAAAACATGTATTATAGCAGTTGACATCATATTCCCATTTAAGAATTTTCAATTTCAATGAAACATGTTACTATACTTAATTGTTAATTACTCAAATTTGTATTAGTTTCATAATTTGATAGTTAAAGTATTTTGGCTCTACGGTTTCATAAGAATTATAAACATAAGGATTTATGTGGTTTTGTCTGAAATTAAAGTATTATAAGTAATTTAAGTACCTATTAGAGGTCTAGGAGCTTTTGATTTTCTTTAACAAAGTCCTATTCTCTTAAGTTGGGAAAACCCTTCACTAGATAATTATCTGAAAATTCTGACCACATGGCTGTAAGCTGGCACTGGGTTTCATGAGCTTTCTCTGGGCTTCATCTGTACTCTAGATCTATAGCAGCTACTCAAACTCTTTGACATGAAGAACTGGTTTTTATTCACCCCTGTATATCTAATTAATAGTCTTTTAAAAATCAATAAAATAATTATTGAAATATGATCATGAACATTGATGTGCAATTATGTCAAATAGCTACCAAAGTTCCTGAATGTACATTCTCAATTTCTGTACTCATCTCATGGAAGATCAGAAATAACGAGAAGTGGATGAACACCAGCTAATGGACGGCAGTATGCATATGGGATATGGAAGCCACTGAAAAGGGAGGAGGGGAAGGGATTGTCTCTATATTTAAGGATCATCTGGATTTCTAAAGTAAACTTAGAAATGAGTAAATTTCTCCCTGTTCTTTGGAGAAAATCTTTAGGACCCTTAAATCTACTTTGCATAATGTCTGCATTTGGGCACTGAGGACCACGACTTTAGAAACACATTTGAAAGTATTTCCACTGTCTGCTATGTTCACTTATTCATCATAAATGTAGCAAATATTGAACAGATAGGATGTTCCAAAAAGTTCTAGTTACTGAGGATAGAGCCTTGAGCAAGACAAAAATCCCGCTCTCATATGGTATATATTATAGTAAGAGAAACTGGAAAATGAACAAACAAATACATCGGCAAAAAATAAATAAATAAATAAAAACAACTGAGAATAACAATTGGTGTGATGTAGGGAATTAAAACAATGTGATTTGATACTTCTTGACAGGGTGTCTGCTTTTGTTTGGGTAGCTAGCCAAGCCCTCACTAAAAAGCTGCCCTTTAGGCTGAAATGTGAATGATAAGAAGGAAGTGGCCATAATTAGGGAAAAAAAAATTCACAAAGCAAAAAACAGTAAGTGAAAAGTTCTCAATGAGGTCATGACTTTGGCGAGTCAGAGTGAAGAAACAAGGCTTTGTGGCTGAATTCTCTTAGGTGACAAGGAACACGATAAAAGGTAAAATCACAGAGGTAGCCGGGCGTGGTGGCTCACACCTGGAATCCCAGCCCTTTGGGAGGCTGAGGCGGGGGGATCACCTGAGGTCAAGAGTTTGAGACCAGCCTGGCCAACATGACGAAACCCTGTCTCTACTAAAAATACAAAACTTAGCCTGGTGTGGTGGCATGCTTGAAGACAACTCCAAAACAAGACAATTAACTATACACAAAACTAATGCATAAAATATTTTAGCTTTATTTCTCTAATTCTCATTATAATCTAAAAATTATACCTTCCTTTCCCATTATATGTTAAGGACATTAGGATTCAGAGAAATTAAACAACTTGTTCAAAGTCTGATAGCTAGTAGGTGAAGATTCAGGTATCCCAAATACATGTGATTGTTTACAACAGAGCATGGTTTTTGCTCTACACTCTAGTGTTGCTAAAATATAGGTATATTTAGTTTGCTTTTTGGCAGGGCATTTCAGTAAAAGCATTCCTACTCTGCCCTCGTTTTAGACTTCAATCTCTAGTGTTCATTCTTGATTCATTCTTTCCTGGCACGTCCCTTACCCCTGACCTGGATAGCTTATACTTCCAGAGAGGATCCCACCACCCCTATGTGATATGGCTTAGATCCTGGGGCAACCACTATTAAAATATTAAGTCAAAGCTTGCTTTGACGGGTGATAGTCTTGAACAAATATTAATAACACCTGACTTGCATTTTTGAGTCTGGTGAGCACCAGCCAGATTTGTTCCTATCAAGATCATAACCATTTTTTAATATATTTCTTCAGACTGGTTTTTAAATTGCCATTTAAGATATGAATTATGTTAATTTAATATACTTACACTGTCAAGATACAATTTTTAGAAATCCTAATACATGCTATATTATGAATACAAATGCATAGTCCTCCCCATCCCACCAAAAAATAAACAACAGGAAATGTGGAATTTAAATTTTTTCAGAAATGCCTTAAAGATGGTTAACTTATATGCATACATTTTTCTATCTCTTTAAGAATATAAAATCATATTTTATTAATTTTTATGAACCTACTAAGTTTTTTGCACAGATTAGTAGCTGGGAGCCAACATAATTTATTGAGTCTTAACTGGGTAGGAAGTGCTTTTCGTGCTTGTGGCACCAACACCCAACATTTATTTCTAAACTTATTTCTCTCTTCCCTTGTAGGGTGACCATGTGACATAATATAATTCTGGCCAATAATGCCTAAGTAGACATCTGTTGGTGGGGATCTTCCAGAAACACTTTTGCTATTTCTGATGAAAGGGGTAGATGATGATGCCATGACCAACCATCCTTGCTTTCTCTTGTTTCGAATATGGATTAGATGTGTGGAGTTGTGGCATGAGGAAACCACTTAGAGGCTCCCATTCATTTTCATCAGCAGAATAGTTGTTAAGATGCTTCTTGTAAATTAAAGATGGTATGAGGCACTGAAGGGAACATAAAATGAGTGTTAGTATGATTCTTGCCCTAAAAATACTTACAATTTGCTTGAGGTATAAAAAAAGAATAGGAAAAAGATTATAGTCCAAATTGTATAATAATTTGGGTAGCATGATACCTTCCAAAGCAGTCACATGCCAAAAGGAGATTTAAAGATCTTTCCAGGGCAAGCACAGAGAGCTGATATCATGATGATCTCAGCATGGGATCTCATTGACAGTGGAGTTGACTTGGGAGAATTATCTTTCCCATCATTACACTCTCCTCCTTAGAAAAAGATCTTTATTCCTTCTTCCACCACCCAAGGAACAGCCCAAACAGACAGTCTATGCATATGCATTCCAGATCAGTAATGTGAAGCATAAGAGGGAGGAACTCTAAATTTAAGAGTGGAATAACACTCTTATTCCCTCCAATTGCTGAAATTGCAGAGAGGAACAATATTTTCATCCAAATTGTCTGGCTTTCATTGTACATATTAGAGCCAGACATGTAGTAAACCAGATGTAATTTGAGACTTGCGGAATTTATTTCTCAGCCAAGCAAGAAGCTGAATTAATAGATTTTTACTTTTACTTTTGTTGAAATGAGAAAGCTGAAGAGTTTCCAGCATATTCCTACCAGATGGCATGCTTCATTGCGTGCAATTTTGCTCCCTACAAGTTTGTCTCCTCAAAGGTGAAGAGGATAAATATGTATCTGCCTATTTTTATGGTAATCAAAGTAGAAGAGATAGGAAAGGTCAATCTGCCCACCTCCAGCTGTGGTTCACCTTGACCTAACCGTGCATTTATTTAAGACTCTGGTGAGATAAGACGTGTCTTCCTAAAAGCAGGGAGTATTATTAAATTTTGGTATGACAAATAAAGTGAATTGATGTTTGATGGTTAATAACCTAAATATACGATAATGTCCTGATATTTATGAGGTCTCTAGGTGATGATAGAGAAGAAGGGCTGACTTTATTGATCAAATCCAACTGAACATGTCCACCACTTGAAAGTCATTGCTTAAACTGTAAGCATCAATTTGTTACTTATATTTTCATATGGGATTGCTAAGTCTTTGGTGGGTCACAGAAAGTGTTATAAATAACAGCAGAGTCAGAAGAGGGTTTTACTGAAAATTATATTTCGGTCACTTTAGATGAAAATCTTACATTTTACAGTTAAGTGATCCAGAGAAGTAAGAAATTTAACAGCAAATAAGAATAAATGAATGTTTATATAGTGATTTAAAGCTGAATTCTAATCTCTCCCTAATAACTGATCATTAAAAGTAGCATTTTTCTGATAATCTTTACAAAAACCTATCAGTAAATATGATAAGGAATAGTTTTAAAAATACCTAGTAATCTTTGAGGATGGCACTACTCTGTTAATCCCATAATTGACCCATTTTTTATATTGTTTTTTTGGGAAAGCAAGTGACCATGCACCAGTGTAGAAACTAACAGTGAAGTAGAGCCAGTACTTTTACAAGTTTCTACCTGTTCTCACATTGCTGATTAAAATGCCTATAGACCATCCTTAATTTATTTTACTTTGCCCCGAAGTGGGCACAGATGTCAGCTTCAAGGAGGAAGTGCTGATTGCATACATTTTTAAACATAGCATTTGGCCCAGCATTTTATAAATCGCTTCCACATACATCATCTCTTTTGAGCTCCATAATGTCTCTTCCCATTTCAGGTCACTGTGTTAAAATCCATGGAGAGCATTTCTTGTTGCTCCTTGGGTTCTCTGACTGACTCTGGCTGTGACAGAACAGAATATGTGTATTTTGAATCCTTTACAGCCAGGGTGGAGGATGTCCACCTAGAATGATCTTCCCTCACTAATACATAAAATAGGAGCCAATCATGCCACAGAAAAGTTACATAGACTTAAGTCAGAGTAACAGGGTGGATTCTAGGAAGTCAAAAAAAAGTAAAGAAAAGAAATAAAATCACATTTCTCCTCTAGAAGGCAAAAATGAGATTCAAACCTTTGACTTCTTAACATTGTGCCTTGATTATTTCTATCCCTCCATACTTCCCACCTTTCCCTAACATGAAATATTTCCTCCAAGAGTTAGATCCTCTGAACTCGGCATCTTCATATGAGTGTTTCCATATATTTCTTCTATTTTATATAACGTTAGAAACTCATTGCAGGTCCTCGTTTGCTATACTGAAAATACCACATTTATCAAGTGAATCAATTGTGTGTTCTCTTATTGTTATAGAATATTAACTCTGAATACAATTTTAATAAGTTGTCTAGTCTTTCCAGAATGCCTTATCACATATGCCAGTCATCCAGGGAATTCATTCTGGAGCAGTGTTATATCAGCAATGCTAAAACTGGGCTGCAGGGTAGATGGGAATGGTAATGGGTACAAAAAAAATAGTGCGAAAGAATGGATAAGACCTACTATTTCATAGCAAAATAAGTTGACTATAGTCAATAATAACTTAATTTTACATTTTAAAATAATTTAGAGTGTAATTGGATTGTTTGTAACTCAAAGGATAAATGCTTGAGAGGATGAATATCCCATTCTCGATGTGGTTATTTCATATTGCATGCCTGTATCTAAACATCTTATGTATCCCCATATAGATACACCTATGATATGTCCACGAAAATTTGAAAAACAAAAATAAAATGAAATTGTATGGTTTTTGTTTTTATGGGTGGAAAATGATTCAAGCATTACTTTAAAAATTACAGTTGAAGATTCACTTGTTCCAATAATTTCTTAATACTCAAGACATTAAATTAAAGATCATTTCCATTTATTTTGTGCTGTGGGAGCAACTGTAATTTATAGCAATGAGGATTTTTAATTTATAGCACATGAGAGGGGAGAAAGTGTTAGATGTTCAACTGCCTAGGAAAAGGAAATGTAGTGATTTATAGCTTGAGGGGAATGTACTGGTGTCATCGAATACAGCTCCTTCTGTTATAAATTAAAAAATAAAGTCACGTCCTGCACTAGCTCTGTATTTATTTTACCTTGTGGTCTCTAAATAAAGTCTATAAAGGCAAAGTGATAAAACTTTTAAAGTACTCTTTTCTTTTTGACATAGATCTTGATTTCCTCTTACTGGCCAACTGAAGGCAAAAAATACTGAACTACATGTTTATCCAATTGTACTATTTAATCAAGAACTCCAACCATTCCTTTCCCCACAATTTCTCCCAGCCCTCATACTGCCCACTCAGTGCACTCTGCATCCAGGTCAAGGCTCCTCACCTGAACTTTGGCTGTTTACTTCTCTGGCCCACGGCAAGAGTAACAAGTAACCTCACTTGAACAAAACTACAATAAGATAAAATGTTACAAAGTAGAAAAAAAAGTATTCGTTTTTCAGTAGATAAGAAAACTCTAAATCTGTTGTATATCAAATACAGTGGAAGACACCCTATGAAATATTTTGAATAATCTACCCTGTTCTAGAATTGTGCAATAGCGTTTCCTTCTTTTGGCTTTCTCAATTAACAGACGGAAAATCTCTAACTCTCCCACATGCTTGGCTATTAAACTTTCAATACACTGCCAAAAAAATTCTTGTCAAACAAATAACCAGACATACCACAGAAAGCAAGTTCTAGAATGATGAAGTGAAATCTAATCATGCTAACAGGTATAATGTTAGAATTATAACATTGAAAGTTTTTGTGTGTGAAATATTCCATGCTTAGCAACCCTTAAGTAGTTTAAGAGTTATTTAAATATTTTTCCTGAATCTGAATCACATCTTATAAAATTCCAGGGACTTTCATTCACTTCCTCGAATATACACCTTCAAGAACAAATGACATAACATGATTTGATTGGAATTTCCTTAAACTCTGATGGAAAAGGAGAGGACTTCTTTTTCTTCTTGGTTTTGTCTTTTCTTTTCTTTCTTCTTTTTTTTAAGACTAGAAAGACAAAGGTCAAGAACATACAAATAACCAAGGAAGAAAAGGAGGAGGAAGACGAGGAAGTGGAGGAGGAAGGAAAAGAAGAAGGGGAAAAAATCACTACAGACATAAAAATGACTTTATGTTATATTAATCAGAGAAATTTGCATCCATCAATGTGAAAATCAAAATACCATTTATAATATACAATTTATAAAGTTTCCCACTTTTTGAAATACAAGACATAATTCTGGGAAGAGTCATGACTCCTTCTTAATTGACATTAGATAAGTTACAGAGTGTCTTATTGAAGCCAGAGACTTATTTTTAACTCCAAAATTCCACTATATTATTAGGTCAAATAGATTACTTTTTTATGTAACTTAAAAATTTGAGAGACATCCATACAAAAGGATTTCTAAACCACATGCAAGTACACACACATGCATGAGCACACACACACACACACACGTATACAAAATTTAATGAGTAGGTGGGGTAAAACGACCATGTGAATGATACTACTGAGATTTTAAGGAAGAAAAATAGAATTTTGCCTGTTCCTTGGAAGGCATAGTGCCTCAACCCAGTTATTCCCCACTTCACTTCCTCTCTCCTACACATGGCTATTAATATGATATTAGTGTTAAAATCTGAATCTATTGCTTTTCTTGATAATTTTCTAATTTATGTACCTATCCTAAAAAAAGATACAGTTTAGTTTTTCTGTAATCGGGATTTATATAAATAAACTCATGCTGTATGTATATGTATTCATTGGTGACATGTTCGTTTCACCCCACGTGTTGAGGTCCATCCGTGTTCATGTGTGCATTGGTAGTTCCGTCATTTTCATTGTTAAATAGTAATCCATTGGCTCTTCAACATTATTTAGCAGACCTTTTTACTTTTGGTAATCATTTGAAATGTTTCAAGTTTGAAAGTATCATTAACAATGATATTACTATCAGTTTTATATATGTATCTTGATATAAATGTGCATACATTTTTTTCTGAGACAGGAATCTTGAAGAATGCCAAAATATTTCCAAAATATTTAAATGTATGCTTCTATGATGAGGATATTAGGATTCTTGTTGCACTCACTTGCTGGAGATTTTCACGTTTTTATTCTTTGCTAGTAGGGTCATGTGGTTTTAATTGCACACCCTTATTGCTAATAGATTTGCACATTTGTTTTTCTGCAATACTATCACTACCCTATGTCGAGTGTCAACACATATTCATTGGCTATACGAATTTTCACTTCTGTGAAATTATATTCGGTCTTTCTGTTCATGTTCTGTAGTTTTAAAAATTGATATATGAGTTTTTTAACATCAAGAATATTAATTCCACAATATAAACTGCTATTGCTAAAAATATAACTTACTGTATTAACATATTTGCCTCAGAACTTTATAACAAATTACTCATATTTCTGTACAAGCTCATCACCTTGACTGAAGGTCCTCTTCAGTATAGTAACAATCCATTTTTTTCCATACTGAAATAATTTCTTTTGATATTCCTGTAAAAATACTCTTTTTATTGAAATGAATTATCTTTTACCTTTTCTAGATAGCACTTTGCTTAGTCCTCATTTGCTCAGTTCAATCCATCAAGACATATCTTGACTATCACCTCCTCCACAATTTTACTCTTGATTCTCGTCTAGAGATGAATTCTTCCTCATTTTCTATTTTTTCCCACTTTTGAAAATTTGTTTTGCTTCTGAGAAGTAAGGGAACTCTAACTTTTTGTATCTATCTGCTAAAATGTCAGACCAGATTTTATTTATGTATTTATTTAATTTTATAATTATTTTTATTTATTTATTTATTTATTTATTTAAATTTTCATCAAATAATGCGGCAGAAAGTATAAAGCACATTTTGTAGATTTAAAAAAAACCTGAAATTTGGGTCAAGGAGGGGGAAAACCAACTGAGGATAGTAAAGCCAAAGTTCAAACTCCTTTCTGCCTGATAACAATGATAGTGCCTTCTCTACTACTCAGTTCAGGCCCAGAGGTATCTTACTATGACATTCAATATATTTACTTAATATACGGAGTTACAGCAATGGCACTGCAGCCAGAAAGCTTGGCATAGCAGGTTGATGATGTTTCCTAAAATGGTATGTTCACGTCATAACCCCACAAACTATGAATGTGATTATACTCAAAAATAAAAGAGAGGAGTTCAGCAGATGCAATCACATGAAAGATTTTAATATGAAATCATCCTGGATTATCTGGTTGGACCCTATCCAATGGCATGTGTCCTTATAAGAGACAGAAGAAGAGAAGATAAAGAGAGTCAAGGAGAAGGTCATATGAAGACAAGGCAAGGACTGGAGTGATGCAACTACAGAGAATATTGACGATGACTAGAAGCTAGAAGAAGCAAGGACAGATTCTCCCTAAAGCACCGAGTGTGCCTCTGTTAACACCTTCATTTCAGACTTCTGGTTTCCAGAGCTGTGAGATAATAAGTTTCTGTTACTTTAAGCCACTGAATCATAGCAATTTGTTACCATAACCCTGGGAAACTAATATACCTGGATGTGCAACATAGATGACAAACTTTTTTTTTTTTTTGCCATGTAACCTAGAGCAAAATGTTAAAACTCTCTGGGACTCAGTGCCTTCATTGATAAAATGGGAATAAAAAGAGCAATCTGGTTATTTTAACAATTAAATGATTTTATAAATGCCAAGTATTCCTCCAAAAATTCTTAACTATTTTTATTATTTATGATCTTGCCAGCTAAACTTTAAAGTTTTTGAGAGTAAGATCTAAAATATGCTTATCTTTACATTCTTACATATGAGGTGAAAAATCTATTGAAGACTCTGAGTATGGAGTGAGCATGGGTAGTGGCTTTGTTCCCTTGCTTCTTCCTGATGCCTTGAGACTAGCAGGAGATATTAACCTGCCATTTGTGTGTATTCTGCAGACTCAATCTTTCATTGGGACTGTCATTCCAAGATGACACCTAAAGGATAGGGAGCTTAGAATGCACCACCCTTGCATGTATAAGAGAGCCAACTCCTTTACATTACATCAAACTTGGTTCCCAACTGTGGTTAGAAAAAGGGGTGCTATTTATTTGCCTTTTCCTCATGTATTAGTCAGCTAGGGCTGCCATAACAAAATACCACAAGCTGGATAGTGTTTAAGCCAAACAGAAATTCATTTTCTCACAGTTCTGGATGCTGGAAATACAAGATGGCGAATACAAGAGGCGATTCTCCTGCCTCAGCCTCCTGAGTAGCTGGAATTACAGGCACGCACCACGGCATCTAGATACTTTTTGTATTTTAATAGAGAGAGGGTTTCACTATGTTTCCCAGGCTGGTCTTGAACTCCTGACCTCAGGCGATCCACCTGCCTCAACCTCCCAAAGTGCTGGGATTAGAGGCATGAGCCACTGTGCCTGGCCACAAATGCACTTCTATCAAAGTACATATCAAGCAAGTACCAAGACATTTAGCATAGTATCAGGTTATATGAGCATGTAACTATTTAAATGAGAATGATTCTCATTTAAATAGTTACCAAACTGAAATAGGGAAGAGCTAGGGCCAACCGACAAATGAATCTGCTCCATCCCAGTTCTAGTAATATAAGGTGTTAAGAAAATAGGTATTATTTTCAACCACACGTTAGTTATGGTTTAAGCTTTTAAGAAAACAGCTCTCTGGCCCTTCCATAATGTTTGCTTTTTAGAAAATATAGGAGGTTAAATGTTAAGGAGACTATAATTTCAAATATAGGACTGATTTTTAAGTATTTTTGAAAAACAATGAAAATTAAATATGGTTCCCTACCTCTAATTGCTTTAACTGTCTCAAGATTATCAGTCTTTCACAAACCAAATTCAACATGTTTTATTAACATTACTTCTCAGACGCTCACAAAATGTGTTGAGTGTAGCCGCCCTTCTCTCTGAGTGAACTTGAGCACAAGAACTTATTTTTCACAAACCAGTCAGAAGCAACCCAGGCTTGGAGGGCTGTGGTCATGGTGTGGATTACATCATCTGTTCATCTTGGCTCATCCTCATAATGTCTAGGTGTTTCTGCAGTGTCTTTTTGGCTAGAGTTTCTCATTTCACCTATTAAGATGCCTTCTTAGCAGTGAGTCTGCCACCGCCCTTCTGGGCTCCACCCAAGGAGCTTGTATCCAAACCCTTCTTGGCTGGTAAACAGGAACCCGGGGTAATAATTGTATCTGGCAGGAATCTACCAGCCTGAACAAGGGGGAGCTGCCTAACTGGATTAACAATCTCTGCTTCTGGTGAATTTTTCAATGAAACCAAATTGCATAAATAATTATTACAAAAATACATCAGTTTCTCTATTTTACATTTCTATCATTACAAATGCACTTCTTTCTTTCTTTTCTTTTCTTTTCTTTTCTTTTCTTTTCTTTTCTTTTCTTTTCTTTCAGATGGAGTCTTGCTCTGTCACCCAGGATGGAGGGCAATGGCTCAATCTTGGCTCACTGCAACCTCTGACTCCTGGGCCCAAGCAATTCTCCTGCGTCAGCCTCCTGAGTAGCTGGAATTACAGGCACGCACCATGGCATCCAGATACTTTTTGTATTTTAATAGAGATAGGGTTTCACTATGTTTCCCAGGCTGGTCTTGAACTCCTGACCTCAGGCGATCCACCTGCCTTAACCTCCCAAAGTGCTGGGATTAGAGGCATGAGCCACTGTGCCCGGCCACAAATGCACTTCTATCAAAGTACATATCAAGCAAGTACCAAGACATTTAGCATAGTATCAGGTTATATAAGCATGTCTGGACACAAAATCTGACTTCAAATTTTTGCAAAGCCGTATGGTATAAATAATTATGTCAAAAATGTCTGTATTTTACATATCTATCATTACAAATAGAAAGTACATATCAAGAAAGTACCAAGACATTCAGCCTGTATCAGCTATGTGATCATATCTGGACACAAAATCTGAGTTCAAATTTCAGCACCATCACGGGGAGGAAGAATGTAGACAAGTTGCTTGACCTCTCTGTTATACTTTTACTTTGTAAAATTGGTTAATAAGAGGACCCAAAACAGAGGGTTGTCATACGGATTCAGTGAACTGATGCATTTCTACTGCATAAATAAGCAATCAATAAGTATTAGCTATTATTTCAATAAATATTTATTTTGAAGGAAAGTTTAGAAAATGTGAGAGTTTATGTTTATTGGTTGAAGAAAAGGGAAAGTTAGCCTTTTCGCAATGACTTGATCTACTTTTTCAAAATGGTTCACTTTAAAAGGCATCCAGCCAGGGTCCCTAGATGGGGTGTTATAGGCTGAATTGTGTCCTTCACTCCAATCACAGATATTTATGTTGAAGCTGTAATCCCCAGTGTGACTGTCTTTGCAGATAGGGACTTTAAACAAGTAATTAAGCTTAAATGAGGTCCATGGTGTGTCCTCATCCAATATGCCAGGTGTCCTTATAAAAAGGGGAAGAGATGTCAGGGATGCCTGTGCATAGATCAAGGGACATGGGAAGGCATAGCAAGAAGTCAGCCATCTCCAAGGCAAGTAGAGAAGGCTTAGAAGAAACTAAACCTGCCAGGACCTGCATCTTGTATTTCCAGCATCCAGAACTGTGAGAAAATGAATTTCTGTTTGGCTTAAACACCATCCAGCCTGTGGTATTTTGTTATGGCAGCCCTAGCTGACTAATACATGAGGTCCACAAAAAGGCAAATAAATAGCACCCCTTTTTCTAACCACAGTTGGGAACCAAGTTTGATGTAATGTAAAGGAGTTGGCTCTCTTATACATGCAAGGGTGGTGCATTCTAAGCTCCCTATCCTTTAGGTGTCATCTTGGAATGACAGTCCCAATGAAAGATTGAGTCTGCAGAATACACACAAATGGCAGGTTAGTATCTCCTGCTAGTCCCAAGGCATCAGGAAGAAGCAAGGGAACAAAGCCACTACCCATGCCCACTCCATACTAAGAGTCTTCGATTTTTCACCACAAATGAGAAACATGAACGAATGACTGACGCCAACCAGGTCACTCTCAGCACCTCTGTAAAGGCCTCCATCTTCAGAAAAACTGCATGAATGAGTGAGGAGCACTGGAGAAGAGCTTCCTGACCCACGCTGGAGTGGTCACATGGGGTCATCCCATGTAATTTCCCTGTATTTTATTTTGGAGATAGATCTTGTTCTGCTGCCCAGACTGGAGTACAGTGGTGTGATCATAGCTCACTGCAGCCTTGAACTAGGCTCAAGCAATCCTCCTGCCTCAGCCTCCCCAGGAGTTGCTGGGATTACAGGCATGAACCATCATGCCTGGCCCAATACGACTTTCTAATGGTATTTCCACAAGATCTCTTCTCTCTTGGATGGGGAGAATGCAGTTAAAAAATGATTAAAACAAACGTTTTATCTAACGAATGGGCTAAAAGACATTTGAAATACAGTAGTAGATCATGAGCGTCTAGATGTAAGCCTTTGCCACTAATGGAAACAAAGAATTCTGCAGTTAGACATCTTGGGTTTGAATTCTGGCTTTGCCATTATTTGTCATGTGATCAACAAGTTATGTAACTTCTTTGAACCTCGGTTTTCTCAAACACAAAATAGTGAAAATAATGCCTACCTTAAGGGATGCTTAAGGTTTAAGTGAATAAATAAATACTTTACTTAGAAGCGTGACTAATACACAATAAGCACTCAATATTATTAATAATAATTTTGTTCTTAAAATTGCTCCTTTTCCTTTGTCGTCTCCAATGTGACTAGCACATAGCAGATGTTCATGAACTATTTGATGGAGAAATGAAACAAAATTCTTTATCAATTACTTCAATATGATGTTTCAAGGGCTTACTACAAGTATAATGAAATTAGTCTACAACAGGACAAACTTTCATAAATGTAGGCAAATGGTGACTCAAATTTCATTCAGACAGAAAGGAAATTACCAAACAAAAATTAAAATTGAATCCAGCAATGAGCTATTTAGCATCGATTTATCAAAAACACATTGAAAAACATTTACTGAAGCTTGAAGTCAATGTACATACGTGATTGTAGTGATCATAGTCAACCCAGTTTTAGAAAGAGCCATCCCTTTATGGATCATAAACTTTATTTGGAAATAATGCCAATGAAATCACAGTTTTTAAACTGTACAAAAGATTTAAAAATGTAAAATTGGAGGAAGAAATTAACATGGACTACGTGCCAACCTAGTGCTGGGAACTGTATTAAGCACATTAGATATTTAATCTTATTTAATCCTTACCCCCACCCTGTGAGGCAGGTATAATTATCCTTTTTCTTTTCTTTTTGTTTAACAGATGAGGACATAGACGCTCAAATGACTATGTGAATTTTCAAGACCAGACAACTAGTAAGGAAAGGAGCTGGAATTGACAGTTGGCACTTACCTTTATTTAACTACAAATATCTTTCTGTTAGCAATATTAGAAAGAAGATACGGAGACAGATAGGAAGGGAAGAATTTTATGAAACTTAAAATTAATTTCCTGCTTCAGTAAAACTGTACTGAAACATGTAATGCTACTTTACTAAACATGGAAATATCATAGGAGAATTAAAAAATCATAAATGAGAATTCATGTGGATCTGCATATGTTATTTTATGATTTTTTAATATTACTCCATGAGAAATTGTATCAGCTGTAATTTAAACTATGAAAGTAGTTGAGAAGTCACATAAAGATTCAGACATAATAATCTGACTTCCTTTCAATGATATATATTCCCTTGAACCTATCCTGCTATAATTTAAGATGAATTTGGCTACCTGGCAAGCTACAGTGCTGACGTGCCTTGGACCATGAAAGGCAGGTAGATCAAGTTGCCAAAAATGCTTTTAAAAGAAAGGGTAAAAATAAAATGTGGTCAAATAGATTACATCCAATATATAATTTCTAGATGCAGTTAGGCAAGTGGTATAAATATTTTAATAGTGTCCACGCACTGTAAAAGATATGGAGAGAGTAGCCAGTTTCTGTAGAGCAAACTTAACCTCAAAAACCACCCCCACCTTCCTCTTAAACTAGCCATATATTAAATTGGCAGATTTTAAAACTCCTTACTCACTTTTTTTTTTTTTAAATGGCCCTTTCTGATAAACACTCTGTTACAATTGAACAAGTTTCCTTGTAGAAAACCTGCTAGAAAAGAATGTATGATGATAAAACTCTGAGATGGTCATAACTCTGCACATGTAATTCCCTTCTCTTGACTGTATGTCTGACCTGTGATTTGCTTCTAACCAACAGAATACAGCAAGGGAGAGGAGATGTGTGTATGTGCATATGATCACAACACATGAGTTATAACACCCATCTTCGTTAGGCTCCCGGATTTGCTAGCTTTGAGAAAGCGAGGGGCTATTTTGAAAAGGCACACATGGCAAGAAACTGATATAAGCCTCTGGCTGAAAGACAGCAAGATACTGAGGTCCTTAGTCCTCCAACATGATAGGAACTGGAAGTTACCAATATTCACATAAGCTTGGAGAGGTACATCACCCCCCACCGCCAGTCAAGCTCAGATGAGACCGCAGCCCTCGCTGCAACTGAGTGCAGCTTTGTGAGAACCTGAAGTAGAGGGCCCTGCTAGGGAAACCCAGAGTTTCTTATCCACAAAAAGCATGAAATAATAAATACATGTTGTTTTAAGTCACAAAGGTTGCGATACCACTGCAATGCAGCAATAGATAACTAAGACAAATCATATAGTATCCTCCTGATTTCAGATTTTTCATTGACAGTTATTTACTGAGCACCTATCATCTGCCAAGATTCATCCTAGGGTAAACATATGCCTACTGACCTCAAGGATGTTTATTTTTTGGAAAAGACCAAGTGTGTATAACACAAAGAGCAAAGTATGGTAACTATCTCATAATATTATTATAATGAAAAAATGAGATAACGGGTATAAAAACATTAAGCAGTATGCCTGATGCATGGTAGTTATTAATGTAATTAAAGAAAATAATTATTTTGTTTAAAATTAAAAGCTGTGCTACCTGTTCTTTAGGCAAAGAGTTAAGAGAGGTGAGATTTCTGTCAGCTGTGGAAATATAAAAGTTATTATAGAAGGAATGAGGCCTGAGTGGACTTTTCCTGGGGGAAACAAATGGTATTGTCTTAGTAGGTATATTTGTAAATACTAGAGTAATACATGGCCTGTATTTGAGTACTAGGAAGGGGAGGAGAATGAGTAACAATAGTAGTAAATATAATAGTTTTTATGTAGTACAAAAGAAAGGACAGGTAATTGCTTTTTTAATTAACTAAAGAATTAGATCCTAAGCCAGAAATTATCCTACTAATTTAAAAAAGGAAAACTTCTTCTTGAGAAGAATTTTAATGTTTCTAGTACAAAGAAGTAATAAATGTTTGAGGTGATGAATATCCTAATTACACTGATTTGATCATCACATCGTATACATGTGTCAAAATATCACATGTTCTCCCAAAATATGTGTATCTATATCAGTAAACAACCTACTTCTCTAATCATTGCAATTTGAAAAGAATTATCTTTGAAGTTTTCCAAAAAGTATTCAAACAAATTAGAAAATATTCCATTGAGAATTATTTTCTGACTTAAATCACTGTGCTTATGAGTGGTGTTTGGACTTTTCAGCTGCAACAGTCAACTGTAGCTGCTACTAGACACATTTGTGCTTAGTAACTCTATTGCCAGTTCATTGGTTATTATGATTTATGTTTGAAATTCCAACAGTGGCATTAGCCATAGCTTCTAGCCCATACAATTATGCTTGGGAAATCTGTTGCCAAGTACATCTGAGTGTACTGCTCAGTGGTGTATTTCAATGAATTTCACTTTGCTTCTTAACCAGAATAGTTAAGTTAGCCTATTAACAAATGCTTAAATAAAAATAGCACAATGCTTCATAAAACAGGGCCAGATTATCTCAAGATGTCTGTTATTTAGAACAGTCATTCCAATTATTAAGGACCCACAAGCTTCAATGAAATTAAAGCTATTCAAGAAAAATCAGGAAGGATTCAAATATATCATAATTCAAACATAAAGCAAAACAAAAATCTGTAACTAGAGTATTTATGTACTGTAATTTGTTATCTAAACTGGGACACTTGTGAGTTTCATGTTGTCTCATGATGCAACATCCAGGTGAAATCTATGGCTATCACAAGCACAATGTGATGTATGATCACCTTTTACTGTTCAGTGTTAGTGATCATCATTCTTAGTCCAATTGTGGACCCTCAGTGACTTATTTATTTTTGATATTAAATAGCCTCATAGACATAGTGGTAATTCTGAAGTGGAGTAATGAAAATGCAATGGTTGGAGATGTTCTACGTTAGCAGTCCTATATGTCTGTTTAGTTTTTTATAGTTGTATTACTCTGTTCTCACAATGCTATAAAGAACTACCTGAGACTGGGTAATTTATAAAGAAAACAGTTTTAATTGACTCACAATTCTGCAGGTTTAATAGAAATCATGATTGGGAGGCCTTAGGAAGCTTACAATCACGGGGAAATTGAAGGGAAGCAAGCACGTCTTACCATGGCAGAGCAAGAAAGAGACAGCGAGAAGGGGGAGGTGCCACATACCTTTAAACCATTAGATCTCATGAGAACCCACTCACTGTCACGAGAACAGAAAGGAGAAAATCTGCCCCCCGATCCAATTACCTCATACCAGGTCCCTCTCTTGACACACGGGGATTACAATTCATCATGAGATTTAGGTGGGGACACAGGGCAAAACTATATCAACAGGTAATAGTTTTAAAGAAACATTGCATGACTTCACTACATAGGACAATAGTTTAATGTCTAAGTATATATCCATTCAATAAATACTCACTGAGTACTTTCTATGTGCCAGGCACTGCTGTAGCTGCTGGGTATACATTGGACACAAGATAGACAAGGTTCCTGCTTTATGAAATTTATATTGCAATGAAAATATAGAGAATGAAGGTTGTGGAGAAAAAGGAACACTTATACACAGTTGATGGGAGTATAAATTAGTTCAGCCATTGTGGAAGACAGTATGACAATTCCTCAAAGACCTAAAAACAGAAATACCATTTGACCTAGCAATCCCATTACTGAATATATACCCAAAGGAATATAAATTATTCTATATACATACATGCACACATATGTTCATTGCAGCACTATTCACGATAGCAAAGACATGGAATCAACCTAAATTCCCAGCAATGATAGACTGGATAAGGAAAATGTGGTACATATACACCATGGAATATTACACAGCCATAGAAAGAACAAGATCATGCCCTTTGCAGGGACATGGATGATGCTGGAATTCATTATCCTTAGCAAACGAACACCAGAATAGAAAACTAAATACTATATGTTCTCACTTTTAAGTGGGAGTTAAATAATGAGAGCACATGGACACTTACTGAGAACAACAAACACTGGGGCTTTTCAGAAAGCAGAGGGTGGGATGAGGGAGACAATCAGGAAAAATAACAAATGGGTACTAAGTTTAATGCCTGCGTGATGCAATAATCTGTACAACAAACCCCCGTGACACAAATTTACCTATATAACAGACCTTCACTTGTACTCCTGAACTTAAAATGAAAGTTAAAAAAAAGATTAAAAATAATAATAATTTAATCAGAACAAAGTTACCCAACTGACACCAATCTAGAAACATTCATCCAACACTTTTTAATGTCCTATGACTGAGCTAAACAACTGGTCACTTTGGGAGTTATTAATGTCATTTAAGAAATTAAGAAATTGATCTGGCATAGTGGCTCATGCTTGTAAACCCAGCACTTTGGGAGGCCAAGGCAGGCAGAACCTGAGGTATGCCCAAGATGACCATTATAATTTAAAGACGTTTTACATATCAGAGAAGAGATCAAGACCATCCTGGCTAACACGGTGAAACTCCGTCTCTAACAAAAGTACAAAAAATTAGCAGAGTGTGGTGACATGCACCTGTAATCCCAGTTACTCGGTAGGCTGAGGCAGGAGAATCTCTTGAACCCGGGAGGCGGAGGTTGCAGTGAGCTGAGAACTGCACTCTAGCCTGGAGACAGAGTGAGACTCCATCTCTAAATCAATCAATCAGTCAATCAATCAATCAATCCTCAAATTGACCAAGCAGAGCTGTAACTTAAATCTGTAACATACTAAGTAAAGGAGCCTATCACAAATAAAAGCGAAGATGAACATTATAATTTAAAGATGTGTTACATATCAGAGAAGAGACTGATAGCTAATCACCAACATCCATATTTTCATTTTCTTCCTAGTGACACACAGAAACTATGAGTTTAGCATCCCTTTCAGTTAGATTTGGCCATGTCAATGAAACCTAGATAATAGAAAGTGAAAAGTGATGCTTGCCATCTTCAGACCTGGCTCCTGTAAACCTCCCATATGGTGACACTCAACATATCTTCTCCATTCCAGCTAGAATTGAAATAGTGTCCACTAGGTGAGTCATTGAATGACTGCACAGGAAGGGCTATCCCACAATCCTGTTCACTTGTGCCATATTCTCATGAGACCTAGAAACAAACATCAACTGTATGTTAACCAATGCACATTTCAGAGTCTATTGTATACAGCAGTTCACCTACGTTGAGTGAAACAGAAATCTGCAAATGCCCTGCAATTGTACAGCCACGTCTCTTTATTGTGACTTCCTATTGATTTTTTTTTCTGAGTCAACATAGAGCTCAAAATTTTTCAAGATCCAGTGCTGCACTGAGTCAATGTCAGTTGAATAGAATCATGATACAAAGTGAAACCTGGTGGTCACTTTAATAACCCTCTTTAATTTACAGATAATAATTCACAGATAATTTAATTTACAGATAGACTAAAGGCTTGGAGAGGTTATAACATTTAACCTAAATCATTGGGGGCATTAACTTAACCATAGATATCAGGGCTGTCCCTCTATCCCAACATGCTGTAGAATATCATGCCAAGGGGTAAATGAAATTTGTTGTCTTAAATTTTGAATAAGCTCTTTGTTTAAAATACATTGGAGTATTATCTAATCTACATTCTGGACTCTTACTAAAGACAACTATTTTAATTTTTTTTTCTATTTTCATTTTGTTTTTGTCAAGGATGTGAAGTCATATTTTAATAAAACTCAGTCACATTTAACAGGACTTAAATGAATCAAATATAACTTGAAATAATAGAGGAGTGGTAAGATCTACATTAAATTTTGCTATATGTAATTTCCTTAAAATTATTTGCAGTGATAGCATTGACTCCTCTTGTTACTGAACCATAATATAATAAATACATGTTCAGCATTAACTTGGCACATGATAATTATTCCATATATAATAAATTCTATATGTGTGATTATGATTGTGCTATGTTTTTAAGGAAATATGGAGGAGTGGTTAGGAGAATGGACTGTGCTGTTACACTGTCTGAGTAGAAATCTTTACTCCATCGCTACCTATTCAATATTGACCAAGCCATGAGCCCTTTCTGGTTTGGTTTCCTCTACTGAAACATCAGAAAATTAAAAAAAAAAAAAATAGTCACATGAAGTTGTTAAGAAAATTGAATAGTAACTGCATGGGAATTACCTCTAACAATGTTTGCCACACAGGAACAATTCAATGAATGCTAGCTTTTGTTAACACAAGGGACAGGAAAAGGATTTCTTTTTGAAAAGAAAACTTATCTGGAATTGTGAAAAATGAACTATAATTTGTCACATATCTTTTGGCTTACAAAAACAAGCAATTGAGCAAATTTACTAAAATTAAATTAATGACTGAAATGCTTTGTGATGTATTATTAATATGGAAGTCTCAGAATTCAAGAGACTCCTGTTCTATGTAGAAACTTTTCACCCAGCAGAAATAGTAAACATTGAATGTCTGAAGAGAACCTGAGTTTGGCAGTTTTATAAAACACTTGAAACCTACTCTTCCCACTCTTCAGTGAAACTTTGAAGACAGGAATGATTTCTATCTAATTTTTCGTAGTATCTCAAGTGATTGACTTATGTTTGCTTTGCATTAGTAACATATAAATATGTATTGAATAAACACATAGATGTATGGCTATGATCAGGTCACTAAATCTATCCATTCCTTAGTTAGTCTCATCGATAAGATGGAAACAGATGGAAACATGAACACTTAACCAGTCAACAGTTTACGTGGAATGATCTGCATAAGTTGCACAAACACCTGGTTCTGGTAGGCAACAGAAAAATGTGTGGCTATTAAAACTCTATGCCAGACATCGGACTGTATGATACTTTATAATTGCCTAATTTAGATTTCACAGTTAGTTCATGAGGTTAATATTTTTCTCAGCTAAAATTATTGAGTTTTTTTGTTTTTTTTTTTTAATTTTTTATTATATTCTATTTATTTATTTTGGCTGGGAAACAACATCAATTTGTGCTAACCTAGGCATGATGGGTAAATTTATTACATGAACACAGACATGCATCATGGCAACATATGCCAAGGACAGACAGGCAGAGAAGGATTAAAACCAGGGCACAGGAAATCATCCAGAACCCAAGCAGCCCATATTTCGGTCTCTCTGAATCTCTCACAACCAGCTTTCACTATCTGCCTGATTCATGTCTGTCTGTTGATGGCTTTCTCTGCTTTCCTGTACACATGGCAAAAGATGGCGGCCTTATATCACTTCAGTTCAACAGTCAAGCCAAGCTACGCTTAATGCCTGAGACGAAATTCCAGTCTTTCAGGAATAAAAGTGGATTGGTTTAGCTTGAGACGGGTGAGATACTCTATGTTCCCAGAGAAGGGAAGGTCAAAATGTACAAACGTAGGTATTAACTTTTAACCTTAATATTGGGTGTGGTAGTTATGGGTAGTTCTAGGAGAATGTATGTCATTGTGGGCTGGAGGTTAACCCATACTTATTTATTACAATACTACATAAATATTGCAATATTCATTTTAAAAATAAGATTGAAGAAGTTAGGGAGTTTGAATAACTACCTCAATGTCATACAGTAAGTTAAAAACTGAGATCTAAATTCAGTCTATCAGATTCTGACTTTTTTTTTTTTTTTTTTTTTTTTTTTGCTGAGATTGCCTCTCCTTAAGTAATGCTGGGACATCTGGCCTTTACTTTTCTGTATTGATCTCTAAGGTATCTTTAAACTCTCTGACTTACTCTGGCTAATGCCTAGTTCTGGTGTCTATTAAGCTGTAAATATTCTAAAGTCTACATTTTCATGTAGACTTGTTGTTTTCAAGTCTTTTCTTTTTATGTTTGCACCCACAGAGCTAAAAGGAGCTTACTTTATGGAATACAGGACTCAAGATAAAAACTGTTTCTAGAACACTATGCAGCAAAACAAAACAAAACAAAACAACAACAACAAAAAACAAAAAAACAAAAAACTCTTGAAACCTTTTGAGGTGTATTTTGAATGTAGCTGCCTCTGGAACTGAATGAATAGTTTTGGCATCTTTTCTAAAGATATTAGAATAAAAATTTAAAAAATGGTACAGATCTCTAAGCCCTTCCTCTAATAATTAAAAACAATGATTAAAAATAATGCTGTCAGCCGGGCACAGTGGCTCACATCTGTAATCCCAGCACTTTGGGAAGCCAAAGTGAGTGGATCATTTGGGGTCAGGAGTTCGAGACCAGCTTAGCCAACATGGTGAAACCCTGCCTCTACTAAAAATACAAAAATTAGCCAGGTGTGGTGGCAGGCGCCTGTAGTCCCAGCTACTAGGGAGGCTGAAGCAGGAGGATCACTTGAACCCGGGAAGTAGAGGTTGCAGTGAGCCAAGATCTCGCCACTGCACTCCGGCCTGGACAACAGAGCAAAACTCAGTCTCAAAAAAAAAAAATGTTGTCCATTGGAAAGTAATATCTATGAGGGTATTTAAAATATCATATTACAAACACATATCAAAACATTACATTATACCTCATAAATATATACAATGACTGTCAATTAAAAAATATGTATTTTTTAAAAGTACTCACTAATGAGTCAGTGTGAAAATTCTGCCCTCCTACAGTTGACTTTGAGCTAATATTTTCAACTGGGCTATTTTAGGATGATTGCAATATTATGATTTTTATGACAAAATGGATAACTCCAGATAACGTATCACTGAGTTCAGTTCAAAGACTGTGATTAAACCTTTGAAAGGAGAACTTGAAATTCAAATGTATCTACTTTTTCTTGTCATTTTATTAGCTGACTGCATGCAAGTAGAAAAGAAGGTATTAATCAAAAAATAATTATCTGGTCAGAAAAAAACTTTCTTCTGATTTTTCAAAGAGGATAAAAGAAGAAAAGAAAAGTAAAATGTTGGCAGCCCCGCAGTTTAGAAACTTTGCTAAGACTTTGAAATTTGAATGTGAACTGCAAGAGAACATTCAGGAGAAGAGTGAAATTAGTAGGTTTCGTTGTATTTAGTTTGGCCTCTTAAATGTAACACGATGGAACTTGTAACCTAGAAATACTTTCTTAGGTATATTCACTGGGGAAGTTGAGCATAATTACAGCTGTTCAGACTTCATGCAAACCAAATTGGCGTTGTGGACAATTAATCTTTTGAAACGTTAAGATAGCTCTGTAATTTCTCACTTTTGTAAAAAGTAAGAAGAAGGCAACATAAATCAAAATTTAGTCAGTAGGCCAGAAATGTACTTAATTGACAGTGTAAGACAAAGCCTCACTAAATTTTTATTACATTGGGGAAACCATTATTCACAACAGTCTATATGGTACAGAGCATGCATAATTATTAATACATCCTAATTAGGAATTACCCAGGAGGGTACTAAATAGGCATTTTGCCTACTATACTTTTGAGTTTAAGTTTGATTGAGATAACTTATCAACAGGTTGGGATTTCTTAGAATAAAATAATATTATGACATGTTCTTCACTCATACATGCTGAGTGCCTTATGCTGCTTGTAACCTTGACAACGAAAAAAACATACACACACACACACACAAACACACACCATGATTCAAGTGGATTTGATAAACTGGAAACCAGGTTAGCTACTCTGGACTTTGAAAAATCAATAAACATTGTAAAAAAGTCTCTTACCATCGAAGGAAAGCACTAAATTTTGTTTTGCAATGGTGACCAGTTATATTTAGGATAGATATGGAAAGCGTTGGGCTCAATGTGAATCTAGGATAAAGAAGTTGTCCAAGTTACATTAGAGTGGGAAAAGGATCCCTACTATTTATGACCCATTTATTGAAAGTCAGTACCGGTTATAAAATGAGTTTCTTATAAATTCAGAAATACATAGATTGCTATATGAAACTCTTCAGTTATATGCCTGCATGTAACAGAGAAGCCAATTACCTTTACCATATGCTTCCCTCCTTTTCCACTGGGAGTCTCTCATGTTTTGCCTCTGCCCTCTTCTTGTGTACTGTATTGCATTTTATTTTAATTGCCACCTTACAATCAAATGAAAGGGAAATATTGCTGTAGGGAAGGGTGGAAATTATAGGATTTTCAACATTCCCCAGATGGGCTGACTGCCTGACTTAGGGACCACGTTTTCCAGAATGTTAAGTTTGAAGGTCATGGCCCATTTTCTAAGATCTATGGAAAACAACACAGCTTGTGGCTTGGAAAAGATGATTTTGAGCACAAGCTGTGGAGTCGAAGGAGCTCGGGCTGTTCAGTTCTGGACTGTGTGGCCATGTCCTGTAATCTCTCCCAGTCTCAACTCTAAAATTAATTCTGTGGACTTGTTAACCTCTAATGCCTCTTTTAGTTATAACGTACTTTTCCTCAGAAATTGAGATGAGATTCTATCTCCTCTGTAGGACTTTTCTTCTCCCCGTCACTCCCAAGACTGAGATAGGTACATTCCTATATCGAGATACTCTATTGTAATTTCTGTTTTCCTGTAGATATTTCTATAGGTCATAGACCTGTTTCCTGTAGACAGAAATTCTGCCTTATTCGTCATTCAAGCTTCAGCAATTTGCATAGCCTCTAGCCCATGGTAGACACTCAGTAATCACTGACTGAGTTAAAAAAAGAAAGAAAGAATGAAATAAATGACTTAATGGTATTAATCATGCAAACTAACAGCTTTAAACAACAGTGAACCTCTTGAATGTCCAATTTTTTTTTTCTGACTTCTTGAGGGCAATATTGACACTAGAGAAGCCTAAAAGGTAAGAGAATATACCCGTCTTATTTCACATAGGATGGTATGAACAATCATAGCTAAAATGATTGGGTGCTTAATGCAGACACCGTGAATGAAGACGTCTTATTTAATATGCACAAAATCCTTGACACAAGTATAATTAACATCATCATTTTACAGACAAAAACCCTGAGTTTTAGAGTTTTCTAACCTGTTCAACATTTCACAGCTAGGGAGCAATGAAGTTTGGTTTGTGGCCAAACTGACACCCAAACCACTACGTTAATTCTGTCTCCTAGACCCAACCTCTACAGTCAACTCAGGGTCTGAACCACGACTCCAGTCGTAAACCTTGTCCCATATCTCTAGCACATTCTGTCAATCTTCATGAAAGCAGAAGTCAGTCATAACTAACTATAATTGGAATTATCTGCCCACAAGTTTTTGAAAGTGGACTAATGTTAATTCACTAACAGCTGCTCTTGTTGCTTGTGAGTTAATGAAGTAGGGGGATGCACCAAATCTATAAATTTCCTTAGTCAGTTTCAGTCACAAATAAAAACAGAGCACCAGTAACTACAAAAGAATATGCAGAAACAGAGTGGATGATATAATTGTAGCATTTCCATATTATCAAAAAAGAAAATACAATGAGGAAATGAAATCTGATAAGATGTTTTCAGATTATAAAGCAAGGTACTTGGATAATATAATGGCTAAAAACACATCTTGAAAGCAGGAATGGAGTGTTCATTGAGAGAAATCAAGGACATATATATTTCTGTATTTGTGGACACTGTATAGTATGGAAACAGACAAAGTAAATATATATATATAATTTAAATGCATGTGTTCTATATATATGTAGGTATATCTAAAGATTTTCTGAAGTGAGGTAATTCTTTATTCTGTCTCTTTGTATGAAATCACCGAAAATATCTGTTTTCACACCTTGCCTCTGATAATGTCATGACATGACTTTTGTCTGCCTTTTTTTATCTTTCATTTTTTTACCTGATTATATAGCTCCCTTTTCCACATTGATAGACACTTTTTGAGTTTTGCTTCTTCATTCTTCATGAAGATGGTGCCAAGAGCTGAAGGCAGGTATGTGTGTGTGTGTGTGTGTGTGTTTATGGTAGCCGTAACTCCTCAGCAATACTTTACATTGAATTTAGAAGCAAGGGCCTTTAAGCCCTGCTGTGAATCTAAAACTTTTCTGCTGTATAATGCCTATGGTGTTGGAAACGATAGCAGTTGAGCTAAAATGTTTTTATTAAGTGTCTTTTGTTCAACCACGGATAGCAAAATAGTGCAAGAAAAAAAGACAAAAAAGTATCTTCTTTCCATTTAGACTTATTAAATATTCAAGTGATTCCTCAAATATACTCAGCCTTGCTGTGGCTTTATTAAAGTGCAGCTCCATTGCATTTTACTATGGAACACTGATACAATATGCTTCCTGCAGTGGCTACCCGCAAGCAAACAGATTGCTGCATTCCTCACCAGCCGAAGCTCAAAAGTAGCCCAAAGTCAAGAGTATTATAGTAATCAAGGCCGCAGGTTAGAGGCATGGATAATGATGGCAAAATCCACATCAGTGAAAAAAGAGGCCACAACTTCCTCATCAAGTGCAGATGGAAATAACAAACAGCTATTCCTAGTCAGGGCTTAGTGCCCCTTATTTAAGAAGTCACTTCTAAAGATCTGCCTCAGAAAGCTTACGTCTCCATCCGGAGGTCAATTCACTATAGGCAGTATTTGAAGTGATTAAAAATGAACATTTGACTATGTTAAAAAATAAACTAAATGCCTACTGTGAAAAAATAGATGAAACCAAATCACAACATGAAGGAATCAAGGACATTTATGAATTTTGATTGCAATTGCTAAAAGTATATGGGCATAGGGAATGAGATTAGAAAAATACACAACAAACCTTAAAACCTGTAACAGTAAGTTCCATTGTTTGAGAAACTACTGTATTCAAGCATTTCTCAAGGTTTTTCATTTATATTATTGTATATAATTCTTCAAACAATCCAGATATGTAAATATAGGCACACATAAATAGGAAAACAAAGCACTGCTACAAAATGTGATGTGCACAATGATATATAGCTAGATAAGCCTATAAAATTATGTTCTATGGGACTCCAAATAATTTCCACTATGTTATAGTACTTTATCAGGATAAACATTATTTGGTCAGATGACAGAATTATACGTAAAATGTATCTTTTATTTTTGTAATTGTATTAAACTCATTTTAAATTAACAATTTAAAATCCGCTTTAGAATATTCACAAATATCATGTTTATGTCTAGCTGTAATAGTTCACACTCACCTTCCAGAGGTTTTTCTTACTTAAGTGCACATACTGAGTCATGCTGGAGCTGCTTTTTATTAGCTTTAGCTCAGACTGTCACTCTAGTCTTTCTAGAAGAAATCTGAACACAAGTCCATAGGGAACAGTCAGCCTAGAAGGTTCAGTTTTGAAGTGAAATGTGCATTATACCATTTGAGGTGGAATTTTGAATCTACTTTGGAACATGTGATAGTCTCTTCCAAAGTCTTTTGCAAAACCTAATGATATATTGCTGTCATTACTTCTGAAGTTCTCAGAAGTCACCATAGTTATGCTAGAATGATCAATCTGTACAAATAATCCAATGGAAGTCTTTGGACCTAATATAATGAAATATATTATAAATAAAATAACACCTGCATCCTCCATCTCCATCCCCTCCAACTTCTCTCAAAGGAATTACCTTTAATTGTAGGTTGTAGTCAGATTTTCATTCATTCATATATGATAGAAATATTCGTGTATGTTTTTATTGCTGGGTACTCTTATAGCCCAGGGGAAGGGACGGCTTAGTAATTATCGGTAAGCTGATAGAATCTCAGAGAAGAAAGTCAAGTTAAAAGGCAATTACAATAGGATTACAAGCACATGACTCTTCAAGATTAATCTTTTGGCAAGAGTGAATAATAATAGTTCTTAAATGAGATAAACTTATGAAGAACAGTGTTTGGCCTTCCATACCACTGCCTCACAGAACTGGAATAATTAGAGAAGTTTTTGTCTCTCTTCATAATCAATTGGTCATTTTGCAGGCTGCCTATGAAAATTCAGTAAATCAATTTTAGTGCAATCCATAAAGAAAAGTCAATATATTCAGCCTGAATGCCCTCAACATATTTATTATTTTTTTGCAAAATGCCAATACTTATCTTTGGAATATGTTAATTCATCTCCATAGCTCATTTATGTAGGATATTTCTAAACATATCAATGACCAGCTAGAAACAACTACTTGCAAATACAAGAGACCTAAACGGATTAAGAATTTAAAAAGCTAAAATTTAGAAGGAATGCAAGCTTATTTTATAACCCGTTTCTTCATTCGTTTCAATGTTCATTCTCTTAAGGCAAGGAGAGAAAGCCATGTGTGTTGAGGGGATAGGGGTAGGTGTGTAGGTGTCCCTGTACACTGCTAGGTATTCTGTGAGTTCAGGATCTGGGGAAGACATTGAGGTATTATGCTCTCTATTTCTTGGATGGAAAGAAAGGCAAACACATAGAAGCTACTTATGGCTTCCATCTGCAAGGACCTTACAGTTGAGTGGGTACATATAAAATGAATAATTATCTCATCAAAAAGGGTAAAATAATAAGCATCAGAGATTGTTTGATGGAAGCTTAAAAGAAGGGAGAGAATGTCAGTCTTGGGTCAAAGTTTTATAAGTGGCATTAAATAAAAAACTAAATTCGGAAGACCTTAAGCCCTAAGGCTATAGTTTTTCAGGGAAGAGCCAAAGAAGAAAAGTCTTCTTTCTAGCTTTAAATTCAGTGATTTGATCCTATTTTGTATGCTCCAGGTAATGATGAAAATTATTTCTTCCTCATCAGAATATGATATCCTAAATTAAGGATTTTTTGATTGGGAAGTAACTTCTATTAAAGATGGATATCAAGTTAAAAATTAGACCTAATATATCAGAGATAAAATTAGTGTGTTTATTATTTTATTTGTCCTTATAAATGACATTTTATTATTTTGTTCTGTTTTTATTGGTATAAATTTAGTGGGGACAAGTGCAGTTTTGTTACATGGTTACATTATATAGTGGTAAAGTCTGGGCTTTTAATA
The DNA here is from genome assembly GCF_043159975.1 of Macaca nemestrina. Taxonomy (NCBI): domain Eukaryota; kingdom Metazoa; phylum Chordata; class Mammalia; order Primates; family Cercopithecidae; genus Macaca; species Macaca nemestrina. The sequence continues at coordinate 177,984,950 of NC_092127.1, read as the reverse complement.
TATCCATCACTCAGTGGATACATTAAATTACTTACTGCACCCATTAAGTTATTTCTCTGCTCTCCCTCCCCTTTCACCCTCCCTTCCTTCTGGCTCTCCAAGGACTGCATTAGTCCATTCTCACACTTCTATAAAGAACTACCTGAGAGTGGGTAATTTATGAAGAAAAGAGGTTTAATTGGGTTTAACAGGAAGCATGGTTTTAACAGGAAGCATGACTGGGAGGCCTCAGGAAATTTACAAACATGGCGGAAGGTGAAGAAGGAGCAATCACCTTCTTCACAAGTTGGTAAGAGAGAAAGCAACAAAAACAGTAAGTGCCACACACTTTTAAACCATCAGATTTTATGAGAACTCACTCACTGTCATGAGAACAGCAAGGGAAAAATCAGACCCCGTGATTCAATCACCTCCGAACAGGCCCCTCCTCCAATTTGACATGAGTTTTGGGAAGGGACACAAATTCAAACGACATCACTGTTTTTCCACATTCTATGTCCATGTCTATACTTTATTTAGCTCCCACTTATAAGTGAGGACATGCAGTAACTGACTTGTATTAACAAATTAAAAAGTTGGTTCAAAGTTTCTTGCCTTCCCAGTAATGTTTTCTGTAAGTTACCCTAAACTGCTCATCCTGTCTTCCCCATATCCTATCAGAGACAAAAATCAAATTTACTGCATACACTCAGTTAAGAGAAGCTAGTAAGGGCCTACCATGTGCCACAGTCTTTAATTACATCCTTTATTGAATTCTCAATACAGCTTTATAGGGGTGATATATTCTTCCTCTTTGATAAAGAGGGAACTGATGTTAAATAGGTTGTTTAGTAATATTGAAAGCCAAAAATCATGTTTTTGCCTGAGGCAACCCATTTCCTGGTTTATGGATGATGTCTTCTGGCTGCATTCTTCCATGGTGTAAAGGGTCAGTTAGCTCTGTGTGGTCTCTTTTTTAAGGGTGTTAATCCCATGAATGAGAGATGATCCTTTAATACCTAATTACCTCCAAAAGGGCCTGTCACCTCACATCTTTTATTGATAAATATACAGGAAAATTGATGCCATGTTATTTGTTATTTTGTAACATTACGCACAGATCAGTGAATACATAAATGTTTTGAATAATGTAAATTTCCTGGGCTTTAGGGGTTTTTGTTTGTTTAATGTCATTTGGTAAAAACATTTTTCTTCTAAATTTTAATACCATTTAAAATTTTTCATTTACTCTTAGCCTAAGGTATAGAACAAACATAAATAATAATTGGAAATTCTAGGTAATATAGATAGATGATATAAGTATAAGGTGTAGACATAAGGGCATCTGTATGTAATAGAAATATATATCAATATAGATGTAGACGTATACAGATAGAAAGAGACAAAGATAGAGAGAGAGAGAGAGATCACACTAACATTTAAATTCTGCTTACTAAGTACAGGGCATTATTCTGAGTACATTATATAGATTGACTCCTTAGTTGTCCTAAAAACTCTGAAGTAAGTACTATTTTCACCCTCACTTTACAGCTGGAGAAATTAAAGTAAAACTAGGTGTTACTCATTTCCTTTGGCATCTACAGCAAATAATCACAAAGTGAGTGATTTAGAACAAGAGAAATTTATTGTCACAGTCTGGAAACCTGAAATCCAAAATCATTATCATTGGGACAAATCAAGGTGTCATCAGAGTTGTGCCATCTCTGGGCTCTAGGGGCACATCGTTTCTTGCCTTTTCCAGCTTCTGGCTGCTCTTCTTACATTCCTTCTTTGGGGCTGCATCACCCCTCTCTACCTTTTTCTTCACACTGCTGTCACCTTTGTGTGTGTGCCATTTGTCTTCTGTCTGTATCAATCTTCCTCTGCCTTTCTGTTATAGGACACTTGCGATTACAGTTATTGCCCAGCTGAAAATCCAGGACAAAATTGTCATCCCAAGATTGTTAATTCAACCACATCTGCAAATATCATTTTTCCTTATTAGGTAACATTTACAGGTTCCAGAAATTAGAAATTGATATCATTGTATGACTTTTGTGTTGGGGTCCACGTGTTTCCTAAACAAAGGAATGAACACACAAGACAACACAAGACAAGACAAACATGGCAGCCGCCCCCAATGGCACACTCTGCTTTATTTTATACAGTCGTTTGTGGAATGTTGCCAAGTCACAAGACACATTGTTGTTTTTCTGACCTTTCCCTGACTTTCTGGATTTTCAAGATGTTTACACATAAACAAGCCCCCAGGGTCTGCTGTTTGCAGCTGGCTCCTTTGTCCTCCCTGTTTTCAGGGAAGGAACGCCCTGCTTCATTTGCAAGAGCAGGACTTATGGGGAACGCCCTGCTTTGTTTGCAAGAGCAGGACTTATCGGGAACGTCTTGTTTCCGAGCACGTAGTCCTCTACACTTTTGTTAAACCTTCTCCACAGGCTAGGTAACTTATGAAAAGATCACACAGCTTGAAGTTTGGGGAGCCTGTCAAACACACAGTGCATATATTCTATATATCAACAATTCTTATCAATGACCACTGCCTATTACTTCTTTCTAGAATATTGCTGAGTATAAAGTGATTCTAAGAGAAATGTTTTCATTTTATAGTAAGTTAGACTTAAATTGTGTCCACTTCATTCATAATGGCTGTGAACAACAGGTACCAATGCCTGCCCATAGGAAGCCAGACCTAATATTTGATCATTGGGGCCAAACTATGTCATGAGAATCCATTGCTCAAAAATTGATATTTGAGTCCTTCTGTGATGCCACAACAGAGTAATAAAAAGTAATCAGAATTTATTTCAGTCTTTTAAAGTTTATCTCAAAGGCACATTTCAATTCTAACAGCAAGCTCTTTCTTGCTTGCTTTATAAGTAATTATATGATGTGGTTTAAACATTTTCATAGTTTTTATCTCATGGCAATATGAGGAAAACTTACAAAATAATCAGGTTTCTCAAAATAATCCAGTTCGTTACACCCCAAATCATCAATGCCACATTTAAAATAGTGTGTTTATGCTTTAATTTGTCCTTACAAATGATGTTTTTATTATATTGTTTTACTTTTATTGGTATATATTTAGAGGTGACAAATGCAATTTTGTCATGTGGATACATTATATAGTGGTGAAGGCTGCCATTATTATTATTTATTTTGTGCTATGGTGTTATTTTTGTGCTATGGCATTAAAATATCATTGAGGATATTTTAATATTGATTTTCCCCAAGACCAGTGAAACCACCTCAAACACTGGATGCTTCCATCAACACTTTGCAATATAGGAGGATTACAAAGAACCTTCTGTTTAAGTTATTTAAATTCCTTAGTGACAGTGCTGCAATGAAAATTACTCAAGAGTACAAACGTAGTTAACTTTATTCTGTGTAGGGTGTCTGATATTAATTATAAAGTATGGTATAACTACCACTTTCTGGATGGGTTGCATAATCAACTGAATAATAATGTGTTTATACTCAAGAATACAGTTGTTTGATAGGTTTTAAAAGTGTTAAGGGAATATTATGACAAATTATGAATGCAAGAATATAATATAAAATAATATATATGTGTTTTGTTATATATAATATTATATTCTCATCTACCTTCTTACGAAACGTCAGTGAAGATTTGAATACAACTTAGAGAAAACTTGTCATTAGCACAGCATGAGCTGAGTGACACCGCAGAGCCGTGGATATAGGATGGACTAGAGTTCTAAATGTAAGATTGATTTCCTGACTATTAATTACTGGGTATAGAGTCTTGGACACCTTTCTTGATCTCTCTTAGACTCAGTTTCCCCATGCCACCTATCTCATAAGATGGTTGCTTTGGTTGGAATTGAAGAGGGTGTGTTTTACAGACTGCATGTCACCTTCAAGTGTTTTCTGTCTACACTGTTAATGCATCCTGGCATTTGGGGAGGGGAACAGTTTACATAGGTGAAAGTTCCAAGGCTAAACCGGATGGAACTGTGCTGTAGCAGGATGCCTATGACCCATCCTCTATCCTCACTTTTTACTGCTCACCTAACCCCTACATCTGGCACCTGCATAATGGAAACCCAGGGATCAGGGGAGTAAACCTATAAACATACACTATATTATCTGCCCTTAAAGATAAATGTTTTAATTCCTCTCTGTCTCCCTCCCCTACCTCTCTATTGAACATATATTTGACTAAGTATCTCCTCCCATTCTAGAGGCAAGGGGCAAAGTACAAATGGATGCCCACATTATCATATGTCAGAATAATTACCACACAAGCTAATATTTATTCTGTTAAATTAAAAAAAAAAATCTTCCCTCCTATATTGAGACACATGCCTCTAAATAACCTAGAAAGCCAGGTTCAAACTGAAAATTTTCAGATCCCTTGGAGTTCTGACCTCTGGTCCTTTACCCCCAGAATATTCTCCCTCTCTTCCCATCTCCAAGTTCATCCATACCATGACAGGTGTTGTACACACACAAGTGGGCATTCCAACCAATGTGTCAAAACTTTATCCACTCAACACAGCAAAAAAGCTCATTCTATTCTTGATGACCGCTGTGGCCTAGGGATGCCTATATTGGCAGAATGATCATTCCTTAGGACTGATCTGGGAAACAGGCTCAGGCAGACCATGAGAGAGGGTACAAAGCCTTTGGAGCTTGGACTCCCAAAGCTGCAGGTCCTTGATGCATATGGTAGAAGGAGAGTTTTGCCTATTAAATGAACATGTGCTCTTAGTCCCTGTGACTCCTTATCCCATGGGAAAGGTAATTAATAAAGAAAGGATTTTTTTTTCCTCTTTACAAATCTAAAGGGAGAAGAGGGTTCCCAATTTTGACATAATTTTTCAGATGTAATATTGTTACAGTTGAGAGTTATTGTGTTGATCCAGGCATCTTTCCCTATTCACTTGCTCCTAGTAAATGAAATCATGTATTTGACCAGCCTGTCATAAGGAAATAAAATTCTGAAGGCAAATTAGAGACAATTCTTGTTTTCAGCTTTGATAGTAGGTGATGAATTTGGGTGAGAATATTAGTCTGCTAGGAATGCCATAACACAATATCACAGACTGAGTGGGTGGCTTAAATAACAGAAATTAATTTTTCACAGTACTGAAGCCTGAGAGCCCAAGATGAAGGTGCTGGCAGGATTGTTTTTTTCTGTGATCTTCTTTCCTGGATTGCAATCTTCTTGTTATGTCCTCACATGTCCTTTTCTCTATGCATGTGCGTACCTGATATCTCTGTCTCCTCTTATAAGGCCATCATTCCTATTATATTATGTCCCCATTCTTATAACCTAATTTAAACTTAGTTGCCCTATCTCCAAATACAGTCACATTGGGGGTTAGGGCTTCAATACAGGATTTTATGGAAGGGAGACAAAATTCAGTCCATAACAGTGGGTCGTATAGATTCCAATCAACAGCTTTAAATATCAGATACAAAGAACTGTGCTAGGTAATTGGGAGAATAAAAAGAATAAAGGGTTTTAGCTTCACCCTCTTAGTTCCCTACACACTCACTCCCAAAACTTTGCAAGTTGGACAACCATAAAATTTGTGTTAACTAAAAAAGTTGGTCCAAAGTTTCTTGCCTTTCCAGTATTGTTTTCTTGTAAAGTCAGCCTAAATTGTTCATCCTGTCTGCCTTATAATCTATGAAAGAGAAAAATCAAATTTATTACATGTTCTCAATTAAGAGAAGCTAGTAAGGGCCCACCATGTGCCAGGGTCTTTAATTCCATCATTTAATGAATTCTCAGTACTACTCAATACAATATAAAAGTGATATATATCCTCCCTATAAAGGAGGAATCTGAAGTTCTTCCTTTAAATTCTTTAAATATTGCTAAATAAGTGTTTAGTAATCTTCGAAGCCAAAAACAATGTATCTTCATGTGTTTGAGATTCTATAACAAAATACCACAGACTGGGTAGCTTATAAACAGTAGAAATTTATTTCTCACTGTTCAGGAGGCTGGGAAGTCCAAGATCAAGGTGCTAGCAGATTATCTGTCTGATAAGGGCCCATTTTCTGAGTTATAGATGCTGTCTTCTAGCTGCATCCTAACTTGGTGGAAATGACTAGTTAGTTCTGTGAGGTCTCCTTTCTACAGGTGCCATTCATAAGAGAAGATCCCTTACAACCTAATAATCTCCAAAAGGGCCTGCCCCTTTTAATGCCATCACTTTTGGGGTTAGAATTGGATATTAATCATGAGAGGACAGAAATATTCAGGCCATAGCACTGTGTGATATCACCACTTTGTCCTGTCGCAGTAACTCTGCCGCAAGTATACCGAGATCTTCCTTCCTACCCAGCTCATAGTTTCCTGAGGCAAAGCAGAAAAAAAAAATACTGCACTACACAATTTATATCACCACTAATTCTTTAAATCAATGGTAGTATAGGCATAGCTCCAAAATCTAGATATCTCTATATTCTTGAATTGATAATAGCAAGAACTTTGTATGAAAAAAATAATTGATATAAATGTAAGGTAATTTTTAAGCCATATGATTCCATAAAGTAAAATTTATCACAAAGTAATTAATCCTATTGTCTTTGTTTTTGTTTTTGTTTTTGTTTTTCTTCATCAATTCCTGCTAAGACATTATCCTTGATGAGAATGTGAAGCCTTCCTTGAAGGCAGTGAGGAAAATTTAACTCCCAATAATGGTAATCACAATAATGAACAAAGGAGGAACCCTAAAAATCGATTGAATTGAGAATATTACTTTGTAATTTTCTGGCAGTATTTTGATCACAATATCCCATCATTGCTGATTTGTAAGAAAAAGGGAGGAACTTAAGGCTTTTCTTTTAAATCCTTCTCTTCTTTGGAAGATAGTCACAGAGCAAAGCACTGGCTGCAAGAGACATTACTTGCCATAGCATTTTATCTCTCCTCATGGCTCCAGATGCAGTTTTACTAACTATATTGGAATTGCCTCTGGTCCTGGGTTTTTGGAAGAGGATGTTCTGATTTAACTAGAAAACCTTTCTTCCTAGAAGCTGTTCTCCTTTGAATAACCTTCCATTTTCATTTGTAAACTAGGAAAAATATAAGTGAAAATTTTGGGGGTCTATTTTCATATAATAGAAATATAAATCAAGTCAAATATGCAAAAACAATTTCATTTGACTCACTCTAGTTAAAATTGTGCAATTATAAGTAATACTATAAATTATTGTTTCAGCAACTTTGGAATAATTCACTAAATACAATTGCTTCTTTTTTTATTTTTATTTTATTTTATTGCGTTTTGTGAAACGAATTCTTGCTCTGTGACCCAGGCTGGAGTGCAATGGTGCGATCTTGGCTCACTGCAGCCTCTGCCTCCAGGGTTCAAGCTATTCTCAATGCCTCAGCCTCCCAAGTAGCTGGGACTACAGGCATGCACCACCAGGTCCGGCTAATTTTTGTGTTTTTTTAGTAGAGACGGGGTTTCACTATGTGGGCCAGGCCGGTCTCAAACTCCTGACCTCAAGTGATCCACCCACCTCGGCCTCCCAAAGTGCTGGGATTACAGGCATGAGCCACAGCCCCTGGCCCGATTGCTTCTTTAAGGATAGATCTAATAATGGAAAAATATATGTTTTGCAGGTATTAATTTTATGATCATTATTATTATTAACCTATTATAATGTTATGATATCAGAAACCTTTTTACTACTCTGTTATATAACAAGTTGTGCTTTTTATTTTTTCTATTTTTAAAATACCTATCAGGATAATTTTCACAGAAAAGACCAAGAAATACAAGCATTCTCCAGATAACAAGAATGATAGGAAGTTGAATGATGATAATAATGGGAATTAGATTGATCCAATATGGACATGTTTCATAGATCTTTAAACTATATTAAATTATCATAATAAATAAATTATTTAATTTTTTTAAGTTGTCCATTTAAAATGTTTATATATGGGACAAGGATGTGAGTCGAATGTGCAGAGAATGGAGCATAAAATGTAAATAGTTTGGTACATAGTATGGAAACAATAGTGCCACGGAACTAGTCTTTAAGCCTACCTAGACGGCATAAATAATAGAATCTTCTGATTATTTTCCTAAAGAGATTTTTCATGCCTAAGAAAGGAATAATATTCAAATGAGATTGAGCTACCAAGTCATAAAAAGACCTGAAAAACTTTAAAAGCATATTGCTAAGTGAAAGAAGCCAGTCTAAAATGGCTACATCTTTATTTTTCTAACTACATGACATTTTAGAAAAGCAAGACTATTAAGAGAGTGAAAAGATCAGTGTTTGCCTGGGGTATTGGAGGAGAGTGGATGTATAGGTGAAGTCTAGGAGAGTTTATGAGCCGTGAAACTACTTTGTATGATACTATAATGGTAAATATATGTCATTATACATTTGTCAAAATCCAGAGACTGTACAATATGAAGAGTGAATTCTAATGTAAATTATGAACTCTAGTCACAAAGTGTCAGTATTGGATGATCAATTAAAACAAATATACCACACTAACGCAAAATGTTAATAACGGGGGAAATGGGGAGGGGGGATTTGTGAGGTGGTATATGAAAACTCTCTCTACTGTCAGCTCATTTTTCTGAAAACTTACAACTGTTCTAAAATATAAAGTCTGTTAACTCAAAAAATAAAATCAGCTCCACTCTAATAAAAGCAATGATGGAGTATGCTGTTGGCATTCATATGTCCCTTCATACCACAAGAACATAAAGATGAGCATAAAGATGACAGCTTTGACAGATGTCAAAAGACAGCTGTGAGGGACAGGGAAATTGACAGGTAACATTCCACTACTGAATTCCAGTTGTTACTGAAGTCCAAATTTCTTTGTGATTTTCCTACATTTTATTGCTCAGCTCTTCTTACCTGTGTTCTGGGATCAGCATACTATTCTCCCTTCTCAATTTTCTCACTAAAATCATTAAAATTAAGTTGTTTGTTTGTTTGTTTGTTATGTATAGCTAAGAGTGCTAGTACTGCCAGGGACACGCAGAGTGAATCATACCTAATCAGCAAGCTTATCTATCATTGCATTTCAAGATTCAAATAGGCAGTTGTGTACCATTGTGCCAGCTTTTACCCTTATATTGATTATGTAAGTTAATTTTTAATCTTGCCATAGCCCCAGAGAGAGAAATTGAAGACAGCACATCTTTAACAATTGAGTGCTTGCAAAATCACAGGAAACACAAGCGAAGTGTGTGGTTTCCAGTCATCTGCATACATTTTCTTCCTAAATATGATCAACAATTTAGGAAGATAGAAGTGCAGTAAAAATTTTAAAACTTAAACAGCTGCCTGTACCTAATATGCAAAACATGGGGTTGGGAAATAGAGCTATTGTAAAGATTTAGAAATCACTCTAATTGTACATGAGCACCTCCTGGATTTTTTTTTTTTTTTTTAACATCCAGTAGGACAAAGTCATTCACTTTTCTATTTTCTAGGCCTAAGAAAGTTAAGTGCATGGTCCCAGTATTTCCATCGTAGTGCTTTGAAATTTAGGCCTTGGGGGTTCGGCACAGTGGCTCACACCTATAATCCCAGCACTTTCGGAGGTCGAGGTGGGTGGATCACCTGAAGTCAGGAGTTCAAAACCAGCCTGACCAACAAGGTGGAAACCCTGTCTCTGCTAAATACAAAAAAATTAACTAGGTGTTGTTGTGCATGCCTGTAATCGTTGTGTTATGCCCAGACTGTTTGTTCCCCAAAGAAGACCACCAGAGTCCAGAGTCAAAGCTAAGCGGCAAGGATCTTTACTACAAGTTCGAACTTGGTCCCTCCTTTACACAGTATACAAGAGGGCCCTGAACAATGCGAGCGTTTGCTTTTTATAGCCCGAAAGTTGTAGGGGAACAAAGAAATTCTTTTGGCTCCTGCGCTTTCAGTAACCTTGAACGGCTGTCCCCTTATCGGAGACTTTCCAGGTGGTGTTTATACTGGGCTCAGGGAGTTTGAGAGATATATGGTGGTGGGATGGGAGGATGGGATGTGTTTGTGCTAGGCTCAGGGAGTTTTGAGCCCGGGGCTGAGGAATGTGCCCAGCTCCTTTCAGTTGTAGTGTGCCAAGATGGTGCCATTGCACTCCAGCCTGGCCAACAAGAGTGAAACATCATCTAAAAAAAAAAAGAAAGAGAAATTTAGGCCTTGAATAATTGTAATTAGGTGTTCCCCAGAGTTCTCAATGTTTGATGTCATTGGTTTCAATGTTAGAAAAATGCTAGATTTCTGCAGAAAATCACTCATAAATACTGAAAGATATTGCCTACTGGTTTCAAAAGTTTAAAGTCTGGGATATATTGATAGGGTTCATAGACTCTATTCTACATATAGATAGAAAAATGCATGCAACATATTATCCTCTTCAGGTATTAAATCAGCTGACCAAAGAGTATCTGTGTTTCTTCTTTTATCTTATATTTTTAAATGATTATCTCTACATTACTGTGTTTCCAGACCTAACAATGAGGAGATAAGTTGTACAGATTTGAAAGCATTTTATCCTACTTATGCAGTTGCAATAAATTATCTTTTTAAATTATTTATCTTCTCATATATATTTCAAACTGTATTATTATGTAGATTTTTCACAGCATTTCACATAATTAGTGTAACCTCGACCCTGATGTTCAGAAAAATTTGCAATCAAAAAATAATATTTTGATTTCTTAAGAATACTTTGCTGTACTTGGTTGTATAAATGAATAGAACCAGAATTCATTATTTTTACAAGGAAGTAATTCTAAAATATACTTAAAAATAATATGTAAGTGATATCACACCACAATACATATGCATTTAAAACATGCTAAAAAAAACTGTTTTCAAATGAATAATGGTTAAAAATTGACTATAATATGTTAGTACCTTTATAGCATTTCATACTGTCATTATATAATTTCACTTATTTGTTCATCATAATAGGGTGTTTCTCCCCTTCCCTTTTATACATGAAAGAACAATGAACCTCAGGAACTTAAGTGACTAAAGTGCCCAGAAGTCAGGCAGACAAGCTGGGTCATGTTTCTGCTTGGACTTGAACCACTGTGTTCTACCCTTATATTCATTGCATAATCTGCTGGCCCACAAGAACAATGACCCATTCATTCACCAAGTATTTTTAAAGTACACTATGTAAGCCACATTCTGAGGATTTCTTTGTAATGTGCAAAAGCTATACTTTTCTCCATGGTTGTTTCAATGTAATGAGTAAAAGAGTTATCCAAGTAACAATTGAAAATGTAATCAAGGGGATCTTCAAGAGAGCTGACTTGAAGCATCTGCTACTCATGCCCTTCACAAGGAAGAACTAAAATAGAAAGTAGATAGCCACACTAGAATAGATTATTTAAGAAAGAACATTGGAATTCAACAGAGAAGTGAGAGGAAATACCTAAAGCAAGAAAGGAGAGGGAAATGAGCCAGCCTACTTGGCCATGATCAGCTCAGAGCCTTGAGAGTCTCCCAAATGCAGTGAAAGCATAAGTGAATGACCCCCAGCAGTCCATATTCGCACTGCAGACTTCTGGAAGTCTGCAGCCATGAGAAAAGCCTTAGACTCATGTGAACCCTAAGACTGATGTAGGGAGCTGCCTGGGGACTGTGGGAAGACATTGCTCCAAAGAGGAAGATCATCCTGGGTCCCACACACCCCCCACTCGTGCTCCAAGCAACTACAGCAAGATGCCGTTTGGAGAGCCCAGCCCCCATCAATCGCCATCCTCCCTGGGGGCCAATAGCTTCTGTATCTCCACATCTCTGGATCCACTTTGACATTTCCTGCCCACAGCTGCTGTTGTCAGGGTTGAAGCATAAGCCATTGGCAAAGACCTTCCTATGCCCGGCAGTGACACCTCAGTGCATGTTTACACACTTGTAGGGCAAGCTCCCTTGACCACAGCAACTGCTGCTATGGGCTGCCATTGCCAGGGAGGAAATGCAAGAGAAGTGTGTGCTTCCCAGTCACTTGCTCACAGCTGTTGCCACTGAAAGCAACCCCTCTCACTTGGAGCAGCCACTGCCAACATGACCTGAGCATTACAGCATAGGTCTAGTATCACCTCCCACCCGCACCTACTGCATGCAGCACCTGCACACATCACCAGAGGCTCTGAGAACAGGTCTGACTGGTCTGGCTCCAACCCCCAAATGCCCAAGCACACCTTCTAGGGGCCAGAGAATTGCCTAGCCCAGTCCACGACAATTGACACCTGAGAATTCCTCCCAGGTGCCTGAGTTTGGGCCCACCAAACCTGCTGCTACCAGCTACCTGTGGAACTGGGACTGGCCTGCCAAGCCAATCACAGTCACTGTCAATACCAGGATGGAATTGGAAGCCTTAAGTTTGTCCTGCCACTGCTACCACTATCGCCCAAAGCATACTTCATGCTCAGGAGCCCAAAAACCTGCTCACCCAATGGCTTACTGCTGTCACTACCAGCAACCAAGCAACCCACCTGGAGGTTCAAGAATCAGCCTATCTGGACTAACTAACACTAATGCCAGTATACACTGCCCTAGGTCCCAAGGAAAGGAATATTTGGCTTACCACTGCTGTGACTAGAACCTGAAGACGAGATACCTGGCATCGAAGTCACCAGCAAAACTTAACCATAGCCTGTACTAACAACTGCACCTTAAGCCACTGAGGAAATCACAGACACTGCTGACACTTATTATAGCTGAAGAAATAATATGTAGACTACACTACTGCAAACATCCTGAGTTAAAACCAAAATGTCCTGCCCAAGCAACACCATAGATAATATCTTTAGGAAAAAGGTTTTCCCTACAATAGCAAAATAAAAAATTTGAAAAAGTGACTGTAACACCAGATGCACAGATAGCAATTTAACAGCATAAGAATCATAAAAAAAAAAAACAAGGAAATATAATGCCTCCAAAAGAAAACAATAATTCTTCAGTAAAATATTTGAATAAAAAACTATAAAAATCACACAAAAAAACTTATTTTAATAATATTAAATAAGCCAAATGACATACAAAAGAATGCAGAAAAGCAATACAAAGAAATTAGAAAAACAACTTGGGATACTAATGACAAACTTACTAAAGAGAAATATCACAAAAAAGAATCAAACAAAAATTCTTGAACTGAAGAATTTATTAAATGAAATACAAAATGTACTCAAAAGTTTCAACAATATAATAGATGAAGCAGAAGAAAGAATTTTAGACAAAGATTTTTCAAAAGAATTTGTTTAAAAAGCTAGTTTGACATATGGGACATCATAAAGCAAATAAATATTTGAATTTTCTGATTCCCACAAGGTTAAAAAAAGAGATAGAAATGCTATTTAACAAAATAATGGCTGGAAATTTCTTAAGTCTAGCAAGATATTTAGAAATCCAGTTACAGGAAGTTCAGAGATCCCCAAACAGGCACAATTCCAAAAAGTATTCTCCATAAGACATTGTAGTTAAACTGTAAAAAATCAAAGACGGAGATAATTCCAAAAGCAGCTAGAAAAACTGTCTAGTCATCTATAATGGAACCCCCATTTGACTAACAGAGGGTTTCTCACCGGAAACCTTACAAGCCAAGAGAACATGGGATGATATATTCGAAGTACTGACAGAAAAATATTGCCAACCAGGGATACTATATCCAGAAAACTTATCATTCATACATAAAGACTGGTCCTACAAGAAATGAGAGTCCTGCATCTGGAAGTAAAAGGACAATATCTACCATTATGAAAGTACATGAAAGTCTAAAGCCTGCTAGTAGAGCAATCACACAAATAAAGAAGAGAAAGAAATGTTACCAATACAGAAAAACCACCAAATGACAATAAAAAATAAGACAGAAGGAAAGGAACAAAGAATAACAAACGATAGGAAACAACCAGAAATAATTTAATACAATGACAAGAATAAGCTCTTACATGTCAATATAAGCTCTTACATTGAATGTAAATGGTTAAAATTCCATTTACATGGAATTTTATAAAATATATGTTTTATAAAATATGTAAATTTTATATGTAAATTTTATAAAAGATATAAATTAACTGGCTATATGCCAATAAATGAGTAAACAAAAATGACTCTGCTATATATTGCCTATAAGAAAACTCATCTCACCAATAAAGACACATGTACAGTGAAAGTAAAGGAATAGAAAATATATTCTATGCAAATGGAAACCAAAGCAAGCCTAAGTAGCTATACTTATATCAGGTAAAGCAGACTTTAAGTCAAAAATAATAAAAAGAGATGAAGAAATTTACTATATAATAATAAAGGTATCAAATAAAAGAATTTAGAAAAATGCTAAGCATATACACACCCAACCCTGCAGTAACCAAAAATATAAAGCAAATCTTATGCCAATACGATAGTAGTTAGGACTTTAAAACCACACTGTCAACATTAAATGGATCATCGAGACAAAAACTTCAGAAAGAAATATTGGAGTTAAACTCTAATTTAGAACAAATGGACAGAGCAGACATATGCAGAATATTTCATCCTATAGCTACAGAATATACATTATCCTCATTAGCATATGAAATACTCTTTAGGAAAGGCCATATATCAGACCACAAAACACATGTCAACAATTATTTTAAAATCAGGTTATATCAAGTTTGTACTCTGACCATAATAAAATAAAACTAGAAATCAGAAATTTTTTAAAAACTTCGTAAATTGTACAAATACATGGAAATTAAATAGCATGCTCCTGAATTACCATTGGGTCAAGGAAAAAATTAAGAAGAAAATAAAAATATTTCTTGAAACAAATTAAAATTTAAAAAAAATCTTATCAAAACCTGTGGAATATGGCAAAAGTAGTACTGATAAGAAACTTTATAGCAATAAATGCCTATCTCAGTAAAGTACAAGTATTTTAAATAAATAATATAACAATGGACCTCAAAAAGAAAAGCAAGAAGAAAACAGGCAAAAAACTAGTGAAAAGAAAGAAAGAATAAATTTCATACCAGAATGAAAGTACTGGAGATCAGGAAAAAAACCAATCTTTGTATTTCATTATATATATAGTATGTATGTTCATCATGTATCTATGTACATACATATAAAATACAAAGAATAAATGAAATAAAAACTTTGTTTTCTGAAAAGACAGACAAAATCAACAAATTATTAACTGGACTAAGCAAATCGAAAAGAGGGAGACAGCCCAAATACACAAAATCAGAAATGAAAAAGGAGACATTACAATTGATACTACTGAAAAACAAAAGATTATTAGAGGCTACTATGAACACCTATATGCTAACCAACTGGAGAACCTAGAGGAAATGGATAAATTCATCAATACATACAACCTACCATATTAGAATTAAGAAGAGAAAATCTCAATAGATCAATAATAAGCAATGAGGTGCACTCAGTAATAAGATATTTCCCAACAAAGAAAAGTCAAGGCAAAATGGCTTCACTGTCAAATTCTACCAAACTGCTAAAGAAACTCTAATACTAATTGTTATCAAACATTACCAAAATATTGAAAAGAAGGAAATTTCCTCTATTTCTATGATGCCAGCATTACCCTAATACCAAAACCAGACGAGGACACAACAACAAAAGAAAACTCTAGGCCAATTACCCTGATTAACATAGATACAAATATCCTCCACAAAATATCAGCAAACTGAATCTAACAGCACATCAAAAAGATAATGCAGGGCAAGCATGGTGGCTCACGCCTGTAATCCCAGCACTTTGGGAGGCCGAGGCAAGTGGATCACTTGAGTTCAAGAGTTCGAGATCAGCCTGGCCAACATGGTGAAACCCTGTCTCTACTAGAAATACAAAAATTAGCCGGGCATGGTGGCAGGCACAGGTAATCCCAACTACTTGGGTGGCTGAGGCAGGAGAATGACTTGAACCCAGGAGGCGGAGGTTGCCGTGAGCCAAGATTGCACCACTGCACTCCAGCCTGGGCGACAGAAGAAAAGTCTGTCTTAAAAAAAAAAAAAAAAAAAAGGGTAATGCATCACAATGTGCATTCCCCCTCCCTCGCCCCCACAGGGATTCAAGTATGGCTCAACATATGCAAATCAATAAATTCAATTCACCACATAAGCAGAACTGAAAACAAAAAACATATAATTATCTCAATAGTTGCAGAGAAAGCATTTGATAAAAACACTCAACAATTTAGGCATTGAAAATACATACCTTGCAATTATAAAAGCCAAGTATGACAAACCCATGGCCAACATCATACTTAACTGACAAAAGTTTGGGTCATTTCTACTAAGACAAGGATGCCTATTTTCACCATATTACTGGAAGTCATATTTAACATATCACTGGAAGTCCTAGCCAGACCAATTAGACCAAAGAAAGAAACAACAGTCATTCAAACTGGAAAAGAGAAAATCAAATTTCCTCTCTTCAATGACGACATGATCTAATACACAGAAAATCCTAAACACTTCTCCAAGATACTGTAATTGATAAATCACTTCAGTAAAGTTTCAGATACAAAATCAACCTTAAAATATTAGTAACATTTCTATACACCAATAACATTCAAGCTAAAAGTCAAATCAAGAACTCAATCCCTTTTACAATAGCCACACACAACACACAGATATGTAGGGATACATTTAACTAAAGAGATTGGTGAAAGAAATCTCTACACAAATACTACAAAACACCGGTTAAAGAAAATACAGGTAACACAAACAGATAAATATCTCATGCTCATGGAATGGAATAATTAATAGCATTAGAATATTAATACTGCTCAAAGCAGTCTATAGATTCAATACAATTCCTATAAAAATATCAACATAATTTTTCACAGAATTAGAAAAAAACAATTTTAAAATTTACATGAAACCAAAAGTGCCTGAATAGCCAAATCAATCCTAAGCAAAAATAACAAAGCTGTATGCATCACGTTTTCCAACTTCAAATTATAATCCAGGGATATACTTACCAAAACAGTATAATACTAGCATAAAAATAGGCACATAGATGAATGAAA
Organism: Macaca nemestrina; assembly: GCF_043159975.1. NCBI lineage: Eukaryota > Metazoa > Chordata > Mammalia > Primates > Cercopithecidae > Macaca > Macaca nemestrina. The sequence goes on along the minus strand of NC_092127.1, from coordinate 177,967,954 downwards.
TGGAATAGAAAACCCAGAAATAAGTTATTTACCTATAAGCAACTGATCTTCAGCAAAGTTGACAAAATATACAATAGGGAAAGGATATCCTCCTATTCAATGAATGACACTGGGAAAATTCGCTAGCTGTATTCAGAATAATGAAGCTAAACCCATAGCTCTCACCAGTTACAAAAAAGTGATTCATGATGGAGTAAAGACTTAAATGTAAGACCTGGCACTATAAAAATTATAGAAGATAACCTAGGAAAAAGTCTTCAGGATTGTGTCTTAGGCAAAGAATTTATGACTAAGATCTCAAAAGCAAATGCAATGTACACAAAAATAGACACAGAAATTCAATCAAACTGAATAACTTCGGAGCAATAGTAATAATAATCAACAGAGTAAACATATAACCTACAGAATGGGAAAAGTATTTGCAAACTATGCATCCAACAGAGGGCTAATATCTAAAACCTAGAAGGAACTCAACCCAAAAATATAACAAATAACCTCATTACAAAATGGACAAATGACATGAACAGACATTTCTCAAGAAAAGGACATATCTACAGCCAACAAACATATTGCACAATGTCCAACATCAGAGGAATGCTAATTAAAACCACCATAAGTTAGCATCTCACCCAGTCAGAAAGGGTGTTACAAAAAATGAAAAAATAATGTGGGCAAGGATGAAGAAAAAAGGAAACACTTACATTCTGATGGTGGGAATGTAAATTAGTACAAACTCTATGGAGGACAGTATGAAGATATTTCAATCAACTGAAAACAGAAATACCATTTTATGCAACGACCCCACTATAGGATATATATAGAAAGAAAAATAAATTATTACCTCAAAAACACACCTGCACTTGTATGTTTATTGCAGCACCATTTACAATAGCAAAATCATAGAATCAACTGAATTGTCCATCAATGGATGACTGAAACTGGATGAAGAAAATGTACATATACAGAACACCATACAATCATTATGAAGAATAAAATCATGTCTTTTGCAGCAACATGGAACTGGAGGCCCTTATCTTAAGTGAGATAATTCAGAAGCAAAAAATCAAATACCACATGTTCTCACTTACAAGAGGGAGCTCAAAAATGGGTGCGCCATATGGACATACAGAGGGGTGTATTAGACACTGGGAACTACAAAACTGAAGAGTGGGAGGGGGGTGAGAATTGAAAAATTAGCTATTGGGTATAATGTTCACTATTGAGTTGATGGGAACACTAGATGTTCAAGCCCCACTACTACACAGTCTGTCCATGTAACAAACCTGTACATGTACTCCTTGAATCTATAAAAATTAAACACAAACAAATACATAAATAATTAAATCTAACTCATACAAATGACCAACAGATATAAGAACAAATGTTCAGCATCACTAATCATCAGATTAATGCAAATCAAAACCTCAAAGAGACATTATCTTACCCAGTTATAATGGCTATTATTAAAAGGAAAAAAATACTGAGGAGGATGTGCAAAAGAAGGAATTATTGATGGTGGGAATGTAAATCAGGCCATCCACTATGGAAAACAGTATAAAGATTTCTCTAAAATAACAAAACAGAGCTTCCATGTGATCCAGCAATCCACTACTGGGTTGATATGATTTGCCTCTGCCCCATCCAAATCTCATTTTGTAGCTTCCATAATTCCCGCAAGTGGTGGGAGGGACCCAATGGGAGATCACTGAATTATAGGGGTGGGTCTTTCCCATACTGTTCTCATGATAGTGAATAAGTCTTACAAAATTTGATGGTTTTAAATATGGTAGTTGCCCTGCAGAAATTGTTTTTGCCTGCTGTCTATGTAAGATGTGACTTGCTCCTCCTTCCACCATGATTGTGAGGCCTCCCCAGCCATGTGGAACTATAACTTCAATTCCTATTTGGATATATTTGGATACTAATAAGCCTAAAGATGCTTCCTTTAGTTCAGTTGCTTGCTCCTTGCCTAAGTCTTTGGCCTGGCTCACAGGGAATGAAGTAAAAGCCATTGTCCCACAAAAGGTCTTATGGTGGGTATATTTCTCCTTTTAGGAAGATTTACAGGCTGGTTGACATAAGTACCAACAACTCTAGCACTGGCTGAATGTGTTTTGCCAACTGAGTAATCTAGGTTAAGCTAAACACAGTTGGTAGGAGGATATCTTTCTCACCAGAAGCCTTGGCATTGAAGTGATTCTAGTTGTGGGTACACGATTTTATCTTTGTGAACTTCTTGTTATGGATTATAATATTGATAATTATCATCAACTAATAATCAACCAGAAGAAGGGTATTTAATGTACACCCAAGGCGGAAGTTGATTTTTCCTCCTTTTTTAGTAAAGGAAATAACAATTCCAGGTTTTAATAATCTTGATGGTACTGAGTCCCACACCCTGACCAGCTTTTTAGGAATTATCAAAGAGAAATCTGGATTACATTTTAACAATAGGAAATCCAGCTTACTACCCTTAAATTCAAACCAGTATGCTAAGTGTATCCATTTTCCCCCATTTTAATTACACAAGCAAAAGAATATGGCATACTAGAAATCTACAGAAAGCAGGTAGCATCTTTTTGGCTTCTTCTAATTCTGTATACTCAGTAAGAACTTTAACTTATCACATTATTTTAATATTTACAATGTTTATTTCCTAATCTTACCATGACACCCTCAATGAGTTTACATAACTTACCCAATGTCTAACAGCTAGGAACAAGTAGCACCATGGTTCCAATTCAAGTATTTCTGTTATCAGAGCTGCCCCCTCTTTCTAAACTACTCTGCCTTTAGTGACAATGAATCATTTTTCCTTAAGAAAGAGATGATGTTTCATGCTGCATTTGAGAGTAGCACAGCACATCTGATGTAGAGAAAGTAATTGCTTCTTTGTTTATCTATAGAGATGCATACTTTATATATTTCTGCTGAGAGGAACAGGACATAAAGATTCCTACCACTAATAAACTGCTACTGGTTTGAATACTGAGCCTTAATAAGTCCATTCAAGAGCCTTATTTATGAGGCATGGAGTAAAATAATTCTAATATAGTGCATGAAGTGTGCAAGGAAACTCATAAACTCATAAAAAGTGAGAATTTATACTTTCGATTCCAAAATATTATCATCTATTTTATGCTTGTCTTCCACATGCTGACTTCATGCTAGGTATTTGGGGTAAAAAGTTATGTAAGCATAGTCTCTCTTTGCTTAGTTCCTAGGGCTGCTATAACAAATCACCACAAATGTGGTGGCTTAATATGACATAAATTTTATTCTATCACAGTTCTTCAGGACAGAAACAGAAATCAAGGTATCAGTAGTATCATGGCCACTCTGAAGGTTATGGGGGAAAGATTCCTCCTTGCCTCTTTGAGATTCTGAATATGGCTCCCAGAATTCCTTGGCCTTTAGCTGTATCACTCTGTCTTCACATGCTCTTATTCTCTGTCTGTGCTTTTCTCCTTTGTCTGTTTTAAGGACATGTATCATTGGATTTAGGGCCCTTACAATCCCTGCCCTTACAACTTAGATCTGGGAGGCTTTATTGTTAAGCAGAAGATTTCTAATATAGAAAGTGTGATCTATTTTAGTCCTCACTGTGATGTCATATTAAACTTGAGACTTATGTTTAGGAAGAAACTGGACATATTGACTAGGGGCCAGGACATTTTCTGGGCACTGGCTATTTCTGTTCCTTCAAAGGCCTGGCCTGCTAACCAAAAAGAACTCATCTGATATCCACATCACTTTATATGTGGCCCCAAATCCCATAATATTCTTACACAGCATGATAATTAATGGCAACACCAAATCATACATTGCTGTAGCTCAAATAATATTTGGGCTCTTCGCATGACTGTAGATTTGGAGATGTTTGGACTTGCTTGTTTTCAGATGACAAATGTCCATCTAAAACTGATAATTGGCTTTTACATAATTTATTGGTTTTATTATAGTAGAGATTGGTAACCTACAGCAAGATTTTCAGATAACCTGGTAATCAGATAACTCAGATAATCCAGGATGATGTTATTTTGATATCCCCAACTTAATTACATCTGCAAAGACCCCTTTTCCAAAGAGAGTCATATTCAAAAGACCTGGGATGTAGGGCATGGCATACTTGTGGGGGCCACTGGTCAACCCACTACAATTTCTTCTCCGGAGGAATTCACAATTTAACATGGGAAACTGACAGGCAAACAAATACATGCTAGAATTTTACAGATCCTGTGACAGAAGTCTGTACACGGCATAGTAGGGGCACAAAGGAGTAAAACACATACCATCTGGAGGGAATTCAAGAAAGACTGCATTTAAAAAAAGATACTCCTTCAGCTTGTTCTTGAAACCGAAGAATGAAAATATAGGAGAAAGAAATTGTTTGGGCTTCCTAAGCAGAAGTAATGCACTGTATTTCATTGCCTACAGATGTGTTTTGTTTGGCCCATAACATATTTGCCTACACAGTGTTTAAAAATTAATTGAATTAGTTGTCAACGTTTAAATCCTGAAACATTTTACACAATAATCTGGATTTCCTGCTCCTTTTAAAAAGTGGAAGATCTAGCATTATTAGTCCTATATTAATTTTTGACAAAAATCAGCTGGAGCTGAGTGGAAATACTGCCTTTGAATGAACCTGCACTTTGCAGTTCTAAAATATCCATAAAACTCCCTCTCATTTATGACATAATTAGGCCAAGTGTCAAGTGGCATTTGTTGGTGTTGCTGCTGTCATACTTGTGCTGTTTTCTGCATGATAGAGTTAGGAGTAAAGATAAACATGAACTCTGTCTCTATGAAAAAAAGCTAAGTAAATGATAGAGAGGACTTTGTTATTTTAGAAAATATGAGAGTACATACTGGTATATAGAAGGAAATAACTTTTTTGTCTTTAATATGCAAAGTGTGTCTGGGCTGAAACTAGAAAATGTTCTTATCCTTGCTCACTTGATTCACTTGATTTGTTGATGCTCCCTGTGCATTTTGTTTCTGTGGGTATCGGAATTGCAACCCCTGCCCTTATGACTTAGATCTGAGAGTTTATTGTTAAGTAGAAGATTTCTAATATAGAAAGTGTGATCTATTTTAGTCCTCACTGTGATGTCATATTAAACTTGAAACTTATGTTTAGGAAGAAACTGGACATGTTGACTGGGGACCAGGACATTTTCTGGGCACTGGCTATTTCCATTCCTTCAAAGGCCTGGCCTGCTAACCAAAAAGAACTCATCTGATACCCACATCACTCTATATGTGGCCCCAAATCCCATAATATTCCTGCATAGCACGATAACTAATGGCAACACCAAATCATACATTGCTGTGGTCCAAAGAATATTTGGGCTCTTTGCATGGCTGTAGATTTGGAGACATTTGGACTTGCTTGTTTTCAGATGACAAATGTCCACCTAAATCTGACAACTGGCTTATTATGTAATTTATTGGTTTTATTGTAGTAGAGATTAGTAACCTACAGTAAGATTTTCAGTTAGGATTTGAGATTATGATAATAACGAATAGAATATTTCCAAATTGGAATTAGAAGATAGTTGTGTGACAGAGATTCAGGACTTGCCATTTGGCAAACATCAAAGTCATTGTTTGGTGTGTAATAGTACAAAATCATCTTGCTTAACAGAGAAAGGATATCTGTTGCTCCCAAATAAAACAATTTTTCTGAAATAGAAGGCCCAGAATTGGTCTCCGATAATTAATAAAGACATCAAAGATAGCAAAATAATTTTTATATCTTAGGGCCAAAACTTCCAATTTAATAATTAAAACAAGTTCTGGTGAGCTCTGAACTTGGCAGAATTGGTGGCAGCATATACTTTGGATTTTCCAAATTCCCCACATAAAACAAAGGGGATCAACTAGATAGAAAAACCAGAAACCTTTGGAAATATCTGTTAAAAAAAGAAAAAAAAAAACTTGCAGTAAGCAAGTGCAAAAACAAAAACAAAATAAACAACAACAACAAAAACACCAACAGTTGCAAAACTCTTATATAATCACTGGAAATCACGGAAGGGTACTTGACAACAGCTGAATCTGAGGAGGTCTTTGTTCACTCAAAAATTAGTTAATACAAGGGATTATTGTCAGGAATTTTAGGGGCTGAAATTGTGTATTCCCTATGAATTCTAGAAATGGACTATCTGGGGAGCTGTTTTAAAAGAGAACCTAACACTGGAAACAGTGCTGTAAATGGAAGAAGAATTGAGAAGAATAAAATAAAAATAGGTGAAGAATAGATATGATTAAAATGCAAGTGGAAGTGGAAAACAATGCCAAGGAATCTCAGAAAATCAAGCCATTATATTTTAGAGTACACCATGAAAACAACAGAAAAGGAAAAAAATTAGAAATATATAACTTTAGAAAAATATGTCTTCTAAAAGTTAAAAAGCTAGATTTATATAAAAATAAGCAACGGAAATTTATAAAGCCAAAATCTGATGCAATGCTACTACAAAATGTAAAAAGAATAAAAAGCAAAATAACATCCCTGGAAATCATGAAAGCACACTACATAGACATGCTCACAAAATCAAAGCTGTAATACACAGTATCAAAGCAAGCTAGAAGACATTAGAAAATGATGCCAGAGTGAAAAAATATACAACATAATTTTAAAAAACTAATACAATACTTGAAAATAGTCAAAAAAGAATTAAAAATAAAACCTTTTTCAGAATTAAACACAAAACATGAATAAAATTAAGAACTAATAAGCGCAGCAAATAATGATTCAAAAGAAATAAATGCTGAAAAGCATAAAACTTTATAACAATATTAAAAAGAACTAAAAGGATTCAAGAGAGAAAGAATATTAAAAATAGGTAAAGAAGATCCAACTTACAAACAATAGAAGTCCCTGAAGAATAAAAACAAAGTGAGAGAATAGAAGAAATACTAAATGCTACTATAAGGAAAACTTTCTTAAAATTAGGGGAAAAGAGAGAAAGAGAGACAGAGAGAGAGAGAGTACTACATATCAAAATTATATGTCAAATCAGGAAAATCAACACCAAAACATATTCTAGTAAAGTTATGTGAAAGAAAAATAATTTAAACAATGAGCCAAAAATAGCACACAATATATAATTAGACTTTTATCTGACTTATTGACAGGAATAAGACTGCAACTGCTCATTAATGTGCATTTGTGCAATTAATCTATTAATACATTATAAATGAACTAGAATAGAACATAAATCCATAACATGTATTTTTCTGTATGCATATGTTTATAATCTCCTCATTTTGGATCACCCAGCCTAATGCAATCCACATTTGACAGAGGACAGAGAAAAATTAGGTTGGGTGGAGCCTTATAAACTTCATAACATAACAGTAGGGAGCTGTTTTTGGAGAAGATTGTTTTTTAGCCAAACAACAACAACAGCAACAATTCTGAAGAAGTAATGGTATATATTCTGAAACTTGGCCTGAAAGACACCAAGCAATTCAGTTCCCTGACCAAAAATAGTTTTTGTTATTTCTTTGCCACAAAAGTCAGAACAGTTTGTTACATGCTTTTGGGAAATGAAAAGATACCAAAGTTCAAATGATGAAAATATATGGAAATATGAGAAATGAAAGACTTGAACCAATTTTGCTTTATCTGCATTTTAGGACAAAAAGGAAGAATATGTATTGGTTTTAACTTAATTTTGTTCACTTTCCCTACTCAGTGCTTTCAAATATGCCATTTTCTGTGTCTGAAATTGTATCTGATAGCTCATTTCTGGGTCTAACAAGTCAAATTTTGAGACAAGATCCTCTGTGATCACTCTTTAAACCAACTACTGTTCCTTATGAAAACAAATTCTTGTTTTATTCACTCTGCCTATGTTGTGTAGAGTTGCCCATGTGAGAAGTGTTACCCATATCTCAATCAGTAGCAATTTTGGAGATCTCATTAGAAACCACCCCTCATTTTCTCTATTCATGGCAATCGAGTATCTGTTAAATGTTTCTCACAGGCCTCTTATTACACTTTATACTTTGCAGCTCTGGAAAATGTTTTTCTTTAACATTTCCCACCACATACACAGAATCTCAAAAAGCAAATTTATTACGTGCTGTGTAGCTTATAATCATACCTTCTTATATATATCCTTGAATTTTGTGATCATTTTTAGTCAACTTTTTAAAAAATGTGGCAACATACATGCAAACAATTTTGCATACATATATATACATTGTATTTTTTATATATTTATTGGCTAGTGTCCCCATACGCTAGCCAATAAATATAAATATTTACAATATGGTAAAAACACCTTATTTATGAATTTTATATTATATAGAAATGATGGTTCATGAAAGCATTAAGTGTGTATCTATATTTTTTCATCACAATTTCCAATTCCTAGCATTATAAATGAAAGAGAATCCTGTTGATATCTATTAAGTAAATGCCTGTCTAAACAAATTTAATTTGTTAATATCTTTCTTTATGTGCATTACCCAGCATAAATACATGATTCCTAATGTGATCTATTGCAGAGTGCAGTGATTCCAAATGTTCTGTTAATAAGTGTCCTCCAACCAACTTTTATTATTGATATTTTTAATAACAGTGCAATTTTATTGTCATTTATCTTTGTTAAATTTTCTTTTACATTTGATAATGTAGGAGTCCAACCTGTTGAGATCATTTTGGATATTCCAAAATACGAGCTCTCTTTCCCAGATTTATAGAAGCAACAAATTTGCCTTCATACAAGGCATTGATAAAAATATTGCCCAATGAAGCCCACTATAGAACACTGAGGGCCCAAGTGACCTTTTATCTTATAGGCATGGGTCTCAAAATCAACTACATTTATAGTATTCTTCCTCAGAATTGTAATCCAACTCTACTTTATTCTTTCTGTTTCCAAAAGTGGCTTGAGGAAATTTCTCAAATGATGGGATGCAGACAAAGTGAGACTGAAACTTAGAGAAACAGAGGAAATGGGAAAGAGAACCATTGATTAAATAATCCATTCATGTGATCAAGATGAAAATGAGGATCATTTGGCATAGTTTATTTTTAATAAAAGTATTTTGAATTCCTGTGATACCACCTTTATTTCTGAGTCCTAAAATATTATTAAGTTAGCATTGCTTTCCCAGAAGTTTGTGGAATTCATTCATTGTTTCCCTAGTTTAGTTTTTAAAATATATACCTTCTTTCCTTTGGAAATTAGAGAAAATATTTGCATAAACACCAGCCTTTAGCAACACTTAAACATTTTGTAAAATTATGATTGATGGATTTTAATAGGCTTTATAGTAAAATATACATATCAAGTTTATAATAAATATTTATCAGACATTAATTTTGTCAGAGTGTTGGGAATCTGGCCATACTCTAATAGATACTACAAATTGGTGCATATATTGGTTGAAAAATATTTGAACAGATGCTACCTATTGCAGCATCTGATAAAGACTAAGATTTAGTTTTTACATCTAATTTATTTTATGTGTCTTAAACACTAATTAAAAAAATTTATTGAATTAGCAAAATAGTCAATTTGTGGAAGACTGGTGGGTAGACTAGACAGTTCTAAGAAAAAAAAATTGTTGATATTGTCCCTAGAATAGTTATACAAAAATAAGTTTGTTATAAACATCAGAAACTTTCTTCATCAATTATGATGGCTCAGACTTTGACTTCACTTCTAACCATTGCTACTGCCACTTACTAGACAGGTAAACTTTTCCCCATTTTTTAAACTTGCCAGCCTTTCTCCTATCTGTATTATGAGATAATAGTCCTTTACATAATACATTTTTGAAAAATGAAAGTAAAGTGGTAGATTTAAGGCAATTTTCGTAGTACTTAATACCTAAAAATATCTCAATAAATGTTTATTTTCATAATAACTTCCATAATGAATAAGACTGCAACTGCTCATTAATGTGCATTTGTGCAATTAATCTATTAATACATTATAAATGAACTAGAATAGAACATAAATCCATAACATGTATTTTTCTGTATGCATATGTTTATAATCTCCTCATTTTGGATCACCCAGCCTAATGCAATCCACATTTGACAGAGGACAGAGAAAAATTAGGTTGGGTGGAGCCTTATAAACTTCATAACATAACAGTAGGGAGCTGTTTTTGGAGAAGATTGTTTTTTAGCCAAACAACAACAACAGCAACAATTCTGAAGAAGTAATGGTATATATTCTGAAACTTGGCCTGAAAGACACCAAGCAATTCAGTTCCCTGACCAAAAATAGTTTTTGTTATTTCTTTGCCACAAAAGTCAGAACAGTCTGTAACATGCTTTTGGGAAACGAAAAGATACCAAAGTTCAAATGATGAAAATATATGGAAATATGAGAAATGAAAGACTTGAACCAATTTTGCTTTATCTGCATTTTATAATGAAGAGCTTTAAATCATTGGGATTTTTTTCTGACTATCAGGCTTAGAAACATTGTCATTACAAATAAAACATATGGTGGCCATATTAAAAATGAGAACAACTAGTTTCTTCATTCTTAAGAAAATGCATCATCAGGCTTGATTTTGCCTTGGAACTCTGAAATATGGAATGAAAAGGAAAACCCATGAAAGAACTAAACTTGGGCTTACTTTGTTTTGAAATTAGTATTCTCTTTCGAAAAAAAGAACAAAAAGAGTCATGTTCCTCCTTATTAGTAAATTAGAAGGCCCTTAAGAATTTTCTGAGAAACTTCTGTAAGTCTACCCAACAATACTCTGAAGAATATTTGCAAACTATTCTCACTTAAGATTACAGGCTATCCTGGCAAAATATAATTTTTCTTGATCACAATAAGTAGGTTTGATTCTCAGCTACCTCACCTCTGATGTCATTGTGGAGAAATTACTTAATCTCTCTAAAGCTCAATGTCGTCATCTGTAGTAAGGTGACAACAGTTTTAAAGATTGAACATGATAAAGAGTATAAAGTACTTAGCACAGTACTAAGTACATGTAGGGTCAATAATAATAAAAATAATAACATAAAATATATATTAATAATATATAAATATATGTTATTATTTTTATAAATGTTATTAATTATATTCTGCTACTAATTATAAATGTATAATATATTTGTAATATAGTATAATCTTATACTAAATATAATATTATAATATTAGTATCATTGTTTTTATTTGAAGTCAAACTTCTTAATTCTAAATCATCCCAGCTTTATTAGTTATGGCATCTAGAACAAGTGAGAATCATTTTGTGACTTAGATGTTCATCTGTAAAATGGGAATAACAGAGCACTTACCTCTTAAAATTGTTTTTAAGGATTTATTGAATTAGGGTATGAAAAATACTCAGATATAAAGAACTTGCACACAGACACAGCCAGCTACCTAAAAGTCAGTGTTATTATGTTTTCCTTCCTTCCTTCCTTCCTTCCTTCCTTCCTTCCTTCCTTCCTTCCTTCCTTCCTTCCTTCTTTCCTTTTCTTTCTTTCTCTTTCTTTTATTTCCATCTTTCTTCCTTCCCTTCCCTTCTTTTCCCTTCCCTTCCCTTACTTTTTTTTCTTATTTTTTTGAGACAGGGTCTCAGTCTGCTGTCATCCATGCTGGAGTGCAGTGGTGCCATCATAGCTCACTGTATCCTCAACCTCCCAGGCTCAAGTGATTCTCCTGCCTCAGCCTCCTGAGTAGCTGGGACTACAGGCACATCTGACCATGTCTGGCTAATTTTTTGTATTTTTTGTAGAGGTGGGGGTGGTATCCCTACATTGCCTATGCTGGTCTCGAACTCCTGGGCTCAAGTGATCCACTTGCCTTGGCCTCCCAAATTGCTGGGATTACAGGTGTGAGCCACCATGCCTGGTCTATCTTCTGTTCACTACAGATAGTTGCTTTTTGTGTTTTTCATCTTTCCCTACCAAATTGGAGTCTGTGGCAGTGCCAAAGAAAGCATTAGTGGATGAAAAGAATGGAACATATTATCTTCTACCTACATATAAGTGAATATTTTTGTTTTTTCTCTTAAAGAGAAAACTATTTTCTGCATCCAGGGCTTTGCCATGATTTCCCGCTTGTCCAGTGGCTATATATTACTCCTCTCTTGCCTCTTTGTACTCATCCTTCAGGTCTCCATTTAGACAGCTACACTAGAAAGCCTTCCCTGAACCTCCTCTAAGAGTAGACTCTCATGTACTCCAGTGATGTGCTGTATTTTATTCCCCATTGACTTACACCACATTGACTTACAATTGCCTGTGCAATTACTACCTTTTCTTGCAAAATAATAACCTCCTTGATGGCAGGGACCATATTTATTTTTTCCTCATTATATCCTCAGCAACATAATCAGTTGCCTGGTATGGCATAATATATTGTCTTCATATTTATCAGTTTAATTAACAAGCCGATGAATCTGCACAGACCAGCATGTAACATTTGCATGGCTTGGGGCAAAAGTGTACATTGAAGCCCAAATTAACAGATGTCCAAATATTTAAAAGTTATATGCCACTTTAACAAGTTTTGTTTTGTTTTGTTTTTTGTTTTTTTAAAATAAATTTAAGGGGTACAACTGCAATTTAGTTACACTGATAAAGTGTATAGTGGCGAAGTCTGGGCTTTCAGTGTATCCATCACCCAAATAATGTATGTTGTACCTATTAAGTAATTTCTCATCGTCCGACCCCCTGATCCCAATGCTCTTTTGAGTCTTCAATGTCTATCATTACACACTCTATGTCCATGTATATGTAAAGGTGAACTGAGGCTGGAGCCGAACCGGGAACGAAGACACAGGCAAATGGCAGTGAGAATAGCTTTTATTAGGACTCACGGGCAAGGTTCCTCGGTCCAAAGGTGCGGGCCGATGAAGTCGAGCTGAGGGAGGAGGGTAGGGGCTTTTTTATAGCCCGAGAGGTAGGGAAACTGGTTGTACAAACAGGGCCTGGGGGGGTCTTGAAACTACTAGGGCAGGAGTCGAGTAAGGGTCACGAGGAAGGGGTCTTTGGAAACTGTTAACCGAAACTGCTGTTTATGAACTTGTGGAATGCAGGTGAGCTGCAGGTCATGGGGGAGTGTGGTTGCCCAGCCAGAATCTTTGACGTATGCAAGTCTGCGGGTGTGTTCAAAGAGGAACGGAAGTCTTGAACAAAGGGCCTGCTACGCCGGGTGGCGCCGCCATGTCGGGTCTAGATCCCTGCCTAACAGTAAACATATTATTTTGCTCCCATTGTACCTGAAAACATACAGTGTTTTTGTTTCTGTTTCTGAGTTGTTTCACTTAAGAAAATGTCCTCCAATTCCATCCATGTTTCTACAAAAGACATGATTGTATTCATTTTATGGATGATTTGTATTCTGTTGTGTATATATACCAAATTTTCTTTATTCAATCATCTGTTGATGGACAGTTAAGTTGCTTCCAAATCTTTGCTATTGTGAATAGTGCTACAATAAACATACAAATGCAGGTATCTTTTGGATATGATGTTTTTTTTTTTCCTTTGTGTAGATTCTCAGTAGTGGAATTGTTGGATTGAATGGTAGGTGGTACCATACTGTTTTCTGCAAAGATTATACTAATTTACAACCCCACAAACAGTAGGAAATGTAAATCTCCATACTGTTTTCCATAAAGAATATACTAATTTACAATCCCACAGTGTATACGTGTTCCCTTTTCCCTGCATCCTTACCAACAACATCTGTTATTTTTTGTCTTTTTAATAATAGCCATTCTGACTGGTATAAGATGATAGCTCATTGTGGTTTTAATTTGCATTTCTCTGATGATTAGTGATGCTGAACATGTTTACCATGTGTTTATCGACCAATTTTATGTCTTCTTTTGAAAAATGTTTATTCATGTCCTTTGCCCACTTTTTAAGGGGTTATTTCTTGTTTTTGCTGTTGTTGTTGTTGACTTGTTTTACTTCCTCATGTGTACTTCAGTTATTAGTACCCTGTCAGATGCACAGTTTGCAAATATTTCTCCCATTTTGCAAGTTGTCTGTTCACTTTGTTGATTATGTGTTTTGCTGTGCAGAGCTTTTTAGTTTAATTGAGTACAACTTGTCTATTTTTGGTTTTGTGGCGTGTGCTTTTGATGTCTTAGTCATAAATTATGTGCCTAGACCAATGTCCAAAAGAATTTTTCTAGGTTTTTCCTAGGATTTTATAAAATCAGGTCTATCATCTAAGTCTTTAATTCACCTTAAGTTTATTTTTTTATCTGGTGAGAGATAGGGGGTCCACTTGCATTCTTCTGCAGATGACAATCTTATTTTCCCAGCACCATTTATTGAAACGGTTGCACTTTCTTTAATGTATATTCTTGTCGACTTTGTCCAAGATCTTTTTGCTAAAGATATGTGGCTTTATTTGTGGGTTCTCTATTAATCTATATGTCTATTTTTATTCTGTTACCATGTTGTGTTGGTTACTATAGCATTGTAGTATAATTTGAGGTCAAGTAATGTGATGCCTCCAGCTTTCTTCTTTGTGCTTAGGATTTCTTTGGCTATTCAAATTCCTGTTTTGATTCCATACAAATTTTAGGGACTTTTTTTTTCCCTGATTCTGTGAAAAATGATGTTGGTATTTTGATAGGGTTTGCATAGTATCTGTAGATTGCTTTGGACAATATGGTCATTTAAACAATATGAATTATTCTTATCCATGGCCATGAGATGTTTTTCAATTTGTTTGTTTCATCTAAAATTTCTTTCATTAGCGTTTTGTAGTTTTTCATGTAGAGATCTTTCACCTTTTTAATTAAATATATTCCTAGGTATTTTAATTTTTTAGAGCCTTTGCAAATGGAATTGAATTCTTTTTTTTATTCTTTATTAGATTCTCTGATAGATCATCATTGGTGTATAGAAATGCAACTAATTCTTGTATATTGATTTTATATTCCAAAACTATACTGAATTTATTTATCAAATCTGAGCTTTTTTGGTAGAATTTTAGGGTTTTCTAAATATAAGATTATGTCATCAGTGAGAGAGATAATTTGTCTGCCTCTCTTCCAATTTGTGTGCCTTTTTTTTTTTCTCTTTCCTGATTGCTCTGGCTATCACTTCATGTACTAATGTTGAAATGTGAAAGTGGGCATTCTTTCCTTGTTCCAGTTCTTACAGGGAATATTTTTAACTTTTTCTCATTCAGCATAATGTTGGCTGTGGGTTTGTTGTATGTGGCCTTTATCAGGTTGAGATATTTTCCTTCCATGCCTACTTTGTTGAGGCTTTTTATCATGAAAGAATGCTAAATTTTATCAAGTGCTTTTTCTGCATGTATTAAGATGATCATGTTATTTTTGTACTTGGGTTTTTGTGATGAATCAAATATATTGATTTGTATATAGGAACCATTCTTGCATCCCTGGTATAAAATTCACTTGATCATGGTGTATTATCGATGTGCTGTTGGATTTTGTTTGCTAGTATTTTGTTGAAGATTTTTGCATGTATATTTATCAGGGATATTGGTGTGTAGTTTTACTTTTTGTTGAGTTTTGTCTGTTTTTGGTATCAGGGTGATACTGTCTTTGTAGAACGAGTTAAGGAGAATTATCTTCTCCTTATTTTGGGGGGAACAGTTTCGAGAGGATTTGTATCAATTCATCATTGTGTGTTTAGTAGAATTTGGCTGTGAATTCATCTGGTTCTATGTGTTTTCCATTGAGAGATTTTTATTTATTACTGGTTCAATCACACTACTCATTATTAGTAATATCTATTATCTTATTTCAATATGCTTAGGGCTATGATTTTTATATAACTAAAATTTAGAAAAAATTTTAAAAATGAATAAATTAAAGTATTGCAAGTGTCTGGGAGTTCTACTGATGGTCTGGAGATATCTGGAAGAGTAATTTTTAAAAAGAGTGGAAATATATGACATGGTTTTGTTGTGTCCCCATCCAAATTTCTTCTTGAATTCCCACATGGTATGAGAGGGAACTACTGGGAGGTAATTGAATTGTGGGGGCAGGTCTTTCCCATGCTGTTCTCATGATAGTGAATAAGTATCAGGAGATCTGATGGCTTTAAAAGGGGAAGTTTTTTTCACAAACTCTCTTTGCTTGCTGCCACCCATGTAAGATGTGACTAGCTCCTCCTTGACTTCCACCATGATTGTGAGGCCTCCCCAGCTCCTTGGAACTTAAATCCATTAAGCTTCTTTCTTCTGTAAATTGCCCAGTCTCAGGTATGTCTTTATCAGCAGTGTGAAAATGAACTAAATAAATATATATGTATATAATAGCTCATTATTTTGTTCTTGCAAAATTATGTTATGTACTAAAATTAAGATATTCATATATTTATTCAAATAATGATAATCAAATGAATTAATGTAAAATGTAATTGTATTAAAACTATTCACAATCTGAA
The DNA here is from genome assembly GCF_043159975.1 of Macaca nemestrina. NCBI lineage: Eukaryota > Metazoa > Chordata > Mammalia > Primates > Cercopithecidae > Macaca > Macaca nemestrina. Next base: position 177,951,570 of record NC_092127.1, on the reverse strand, counting down.
TATACATTCACAAAATAAAAAGCAGCTTAAAAATAAAACATTAAGATTTCATGTTTTTGAAAACATAATTTTCTTCTCAAATATTAAATAACATTAAAATTAAAAATTAAGTACAAAGAATCATAAATTAGTAGAAATTTTTAAATTGAATAAAACAAGGCTGACATTTCATTTAATTTTTAATTTGAAATAATTTGCCATATAGCATATTACACCTAATATAGATAGAATATGGTTATATTCATATTATATTTTGTAGTATATATGTATATATTTTAATACATCAACCACACATTGGAACCCTAGAACTATGTAAGAAATTAGACATATTTTGATATGTAAGAATATATTGTATCCATGCTATGTCAGATAAAGAAACTGACAATTTGGCCAAGTTGTCTTTGCTTTTATTTTTGCACTGCACTGTCAAATTCTTTCTCAACTCCAAAATAGCATTCTTCTCCAATATCAGAAGCAGAGCAACCACAAACGTTTAGAGAACTCAGATGCACTTACCTTTTGTTTCAAGGACATAAGCACTGAGAAGTAAGTCATGAGATCACATATTTAAGGTTACTGTTTTGTGCTGCATTACTAATGAACACTGTACCTCAAGTCACAGAGGCATCCATGAATTGTTTAATACATTTATTCACTTTTTCCCTGTGTGAAGTCCTCTGAAGCAAGGGACTGTTGGAAAAGACCCTTCTTACCTTCACGATACTAAATCTGCATCACCGTGTATACTGTAAAAGTCTTTATGAATTGCCTGAATATTTAATTCCAAACAAAAGTCAGCCCATTGAAGGCAGAGACTGAAATTTTTCATTTTTGTTAAGTAACAAGTACAGTGCCTGCTACAAGAACTCACTTAATACAAATGCTTTAAAAAATAAATGAATAATTGAATTAGTAGGTTAATATTATTGTGGTAAGTATCATCTAACTTCCATAGAGACTTAGAAAGATTTCTTCTAGGACTTTAAATCTCTAAAGCATCATATCTTTCCTATTTAGTTCCCAGTTGTTATAATTTACATCATTGACATTGAAAAGTAAAAATGTGATTTTTTTTTATCCATCTTCACTCAGTAATGACAAGAAAAAAATATTTTCTTGGTTTGGGCTAGCACATCTTTTACATTCTATTTCCATCCATAAATATTAAGACATTCTCCTTTTTCTACCTATATGTAATCTTATTGCTTAAAATCTGTTTATTATTTTATAGAAAAATATCGTTTTTGTTTTTTTTATGTTTACAGCTCAAACATGTACTGCAAGACTACTAGAGGGCTTGCAATTTTAATTTAAGATGGACATTGGAACTACTGCAGTATCTATCTCAACAACATTTTGAATTTTTTTGAAAAAGATCAGTGATTTTCTATGCAAACGTATATGAAACACACAAGTACACAAGTCCCTATGATGAAGAAATACTAGGAATATTCATAATGGAAAGCCTTTCTGTGTATGTCTGTGCATGTCCTGTATTATCAATAGGGCTTCTCAAGAGAATTAAATGATACCAGGGAAATTTTGTCTGCATTTTAGAAAAGTTTTCTTCTTAGATATTCAAAGAAAGCAGTTGTCAAAAGTCCTCTTGCAAGTTCACCTAATATATTGTTTCCACATGTGTTAAACTTATAGCTTACTGCTAACTTGGAGACAAGAGGGTATCTGGTTGCCAAAGCTTTCAATAATAGGCTGTTCAATTCATTTTACTATGGTGATGTTTGGGAAACATTTTTATTCAACAAATTATACAAGGTAACTTTATGCAAACTTGTAGTTTAACATTAGAGAATCTTTCCACTAAATAAACTCTAGATATTTCATGTCTGTGCTTGTGATGAAATTTTAGAGCACATTCTTTATCTTCATTTCTCAATAAAATTTACAGACTTCTACATCTTTCAGTTTGGTCACAGACAAAAAAAACTAGGTGAATACACACAGCATAAAATCCAGTACATGCTTGTGTGTTGCCTACTCAGTGAAAAAATTTTACTGTTTCGCTCATCACCTGTATTAGTCAGGGTTTTCTAGAGGGACAGAACTAATAGGATAGATTTATATATAAATGGGAGTTTATTGGGATAATTGACTCACACGATCACAAGGTGAAGTCCCACAATAGGCCGTCGGCAAGCTGAGAAGCCAAGAAGCCAGTCCAAGTCCCCAAATCTCAAAAATAAGGAAGCTAAGAGGGCAATCTTTAGTCTGTGTTCAAAGGCCCAAGAGCTCCTAGCAAATTACTAGTGTAAGTCCAGGAGTCCAAAAGCTGAAGAACTTAGAGTCTATTGTTCAAGGGCAGAAAGCATCCAGCACAGGAGAAAGATGGAGGCCAGAAGACTTAGCCAATCTAGTCTGTCCATGTTCTTCTGCCTGCTTTTATTCTGGCTGTGCTAGCAGCTTGTTAGATTGTGTCTACCCAGATTGAGGGTGAGTCTGCCTTTCCCAGTCCACTGACTCAAGTGTTAATCTTCTTTGGCAACACCCCCCACAGACACACCCAGGAATAATACTTTGCATCCTTCAATCCAATCAAGTTGACAACATTAACCATCACAAGTCTACCCTGTGTCAACTTGAACCCATAAACATCTCCTCAAAAAATTGGTTTTTCTTTTCTAACGTATTGTCAGGTTGCAAATTTTCTGAACTTTTATGCTCTGCTTCCCTTTTAAATATAAGGTCCAATTCCCAACCACATTGTTGTGAATACACAAAACGTAATGCTTTTAACAGCACCCAAGTCATCTCTTGAATGCTTTACTGCTTAAAAATTCCTTCCACCAGATACTCTAAATCATCTCTCTCAAGTTCAAAATTCCATAGATCACTAGGAGAGGGGCAAAATGCTGCCAATCTCTTTGCTAAAGCATGGTAAGAGTCACCATTGCTCCAGTTCCCAACAAGTTCCTCATCTCCATCTGAGACCACCTCAACCTGGACTTCATTGTCCATGTCACAATCAGCATTTTTGTAAAAGCCATTCAACAAGTCTCTAGGAAGTTTCCCACATTTTCCTGTCTTTAGAGCCCTCCAAACTCTTCCAACCTCTACCTCTTACCCAGTTCCAAAGTCCCTTCCACATTTTAAGGTATCTTTACAGCAGCACCCAGTCATGGTTCCAATTTACTGTATTAGTCAGTTCTCACACTGCTAATAAAGACATACCTGAGACTGGGTAATTTATAAAGGAGACAATGTTTAATGGACTCACAGTTCCACATGGTGGGGGAGGCCTCACAATCATGGTGGAAGGCAAAGGAAGAGCAAAGGCATGTCTTCCATGGTGGCAGGCAAGAGAGCATGTGCAGGGGAACTCCCCTTTATAATACCTTCAGATCTCAAGTGACACATTCACTGTCACGAGAACAGCACAGGAAAAACCCACCCCCATGATTCAAGTACATCCTACTGGATACCTCCCATAACACATGGGGATTGTTACAATTCAAGTTGAGATTTGGTTTTGGATAGAGGCACCCTTGATACTTTGTATCTGATGATACAAAAAATTTACATATTTTAAATCAAAAAATGGTCCAGGTATATACACGCTTGTCATTGTGGTACCTGTTTGTCATTAAAAAAAAAAAAAAAAAAAATGGTCTGTAGTTATAGCCGGAAGAAGATGTCTTATGCATTCTCATGTTTCTCTCTCTCTCTCTCTTTCTCCTTTAACTTGACAAATTTTTCAATATTAAGTATGTGCTAGGTGCTATTGTAGACTTCAAATGGTGGGGTTTGAATCAGAAAGAAGGCAGTTTCTTATATGTTGGATCTTATATTTGAAAGACCAACAAGCTGGGCTATTAAGTAAGAAAATTTGTAGGAAAGATAAAGAAGGAGAATAATAGGTGTTAGGAAAAGAACTCAAGAGAGTAGAGAATGGCAAGTTTCTTCAGAGATGTGATGATGTCAGGTGGGTAAACAGGAAGGGCTTCTCTCTGAAGTGACAGAAGGGATGTGCAGCTTCCTGTCTAAAACTGACCCTTCTGCCAGTTCTCTGAATCTCATTCAGTTTTCTTGGAAATCTTAATCTATTAATTTATTATTTCTCTGACTGGTATCTTTCAACTCCTCCTCTGTACTGAACACCAATGTATTTTTGCTTTTAGGCCTCCTTTTTCCCTTTTACTGGAAACATCAGCCATTCTAAAGAGAACAATCCCGCCACCATCTCTAATTGTTTCTACGGCATTCTAAGTCATAGTTTTCCGCCCCCTTTGGATTGTAGTAGGATGGTGCCTACTATGAGCCTGCCCAATTATATTTTATAGTCCTCTACTCATAGCTGATGTCTCAGAGATGGACAGATGAGCCTAATCTGATCAAAGTTCTCTAAGATTATTTTTATACGTGCTGATGCTGTGAGAGTGATATTTTCTTATTTCTATGGAACGTGAAACAACATCATTTGGAGCCCTAGATTTTCAGTCAGTCCCATTCCTGAATACCGCTGATTTTTGAATCAGTACTTATTTTTTCATTTTCTTTAATTATTTGATATAAGTCTCTGCAACCAGAAGAATCCTGAATATGTGTCCACTGCTCTGATTTCTTCTTTCCATTATGTAGATATGCTCAGTCCTTTCCTGTTAAAAGCAAAATAAATTACCTTTTCTGACACCATGTTCTTATCCAGATACTGTTTCTCTCTCTCTCATTCTCTCACTCTCCCTCTTTTTCTTCTTTTACACTAAGTACTTAATAAAGTTGTATGCCCTTAATGTCTTTATTCCCTTACTTCACCATTTTATTTCTTATTTTATTAACTAGTCATTTTTCAGTCTGATTTCTGTTCCCACCACAGAACTCTGAAATAATTTGTAACAAAATTATTACTAATGACCTTGTTGCAATATTGAATGAACACCGCTCAGATCTTGCTCCACTTGATGTGAAATACAGAAATATTTTGTGCTATTGCTGGTGAAGGCATCAGTCCTGACTTGGTTTTCCACTTACCTCTCTACTGACTCTCTCTCCTGGTTATTGTTCACATTTATGTCTCTTACATATTTGGTGTTTCTGTGGTGCTGTTTTTGTATCTCTTATCTGTGGTTCCTTCTCTCTAGACTGTCTCAAGATTTCTTAGGGTTCCAATTGCCACATATTCTTCATGAACACAAAAATCAACATTTCCTGCCACTAACCTGAACTCAAAGAACCAGACACACATACATATTAAGGCTTTAAATATTTTCTATACTTCAACAGGACCTTAAATGCAATAGGTGCAAAACTGAGCTCATCATATTCTTTCTGTATCTCCATCCTGAGTTCCCCATCTCATTAAAGAGTACTACAGACCACCTGTGTTTCAAGCCAGACACTGGCATTTAAATGGCAATTTAACTTAAGGGCTGTTCGGAGACTGAAAATAACATAGAAATTACCTAACAGTTATCCTAGCCTAACATGCTCAATTAAGAGCATGAATGCAAAAAACATGCTCTGAAACAATAAAGAGAATATTACACATTTTAATAAATAAGTCTTTTTACTGTCACTCTTAGTATAAACATCCATTTTAAGAACAGCCCTATTTTAAGAAATTGTGACGTACCTAATATCCACCTTTCACTCAGATAAATAGGATCAAGGTCATTCCATCTCATTTTTGCAGTGTTTCATTAAAAGAAAATCTCCACTTCCTTAGCACAAAACCCTTTCTACTTCCTAACACAGGCTGTAGTTGTGTCTGAAAAATCCCTGCTCATTCTTAAGATTGCATGCCAACCATTGCTTTCTCAGATAAGCCTCTGAACATTGATTCCTTCCCACTGAAGGCTCCTCCAGCTTCTGGTACATTCCTCTGTAAGAACATTTATCATGTTGTACAGCTATTGTTTGTTTATGAGGCAGTCCCCTTCTGTATGCTCGGAACTTCTAGAATATGAGGGCTTTGTCTTCACCACCACTACATCTCTAAGTTTAAATTGATGAGAACTTTCTGTGAAACATGCACATTTTACATGGACTGTAAAATCCTCCCTTCCCTAATTACAAACTTGTGAGCTGTGAGACATTCCCAGAAAAGCAGAGTGACTACAGCACTTAAAGAGATGCCTCCCTTATATTTCACAGTGGTGTAGTAAACCAACATTTTTTCCTGTGTACCTCCTGCCATATAAGAGATATATGTAAAATGGCATTTAACAATTGGGTCTTCATTTTGAATACCCACAAAGCTGTACATGGGATTTTCCTGACCATCTTCTTAGATGTAGAAAGTTTGTTGTGAAGAACATTTGCTTATCTCAGCTGTCTTTGATTTACTCTGTAGCTTGACTTTCAAATGGAATCTTCTGATTTGAGTTTATTTCATGACTAATGCTGTAAAATGCTGATTGCTTGAATTAAATCCTCTTTGCTCCTACAGCTGCTTACATGCAATCACTAACAAAAGAACAAAACAATGTGAGCTTTCCAAGATTCAAAAGCACGCTGTACAGTGTTTCCAGGTAGGCTAAATAAGAAACGACGGAAAGTGTGGTAGAAAGGTACTTAATCTCAGCATGCATCCACGAAGGGTGATTTCTAGGTCTTGGTTTATATTTTTGAATGTCTTTTATAAAATTATCAAAAATGTGTGATTCAGGAAATCCAGTCTACCCTTACAGCTCAATGACCTTCAATACATTTATAAAAATATCTGTATGTTTCCTATAGATAACATAAAAATTACCATAAATTTATTATCTTAACAACACAATGTGTTACATCATAGTTCTAGAGGTCAGAAGTCCAACAATGGTCTCCTTAAGCTTAAACCAAGATGTCAGAAGTGATTCATTCCTTACTAGAGGTTCAAGGGGAGAATTCATTTTCTGGTCTTTTCCAACTTCTAGAGGCCAGTCATTTCCTTGGCTCACAGCACCCTCCTCCATCTTCAAAGCCGGCAATGTTGGGCTGAGTGCTTCCTACACCACCATCTCTCTAGTTTGCTCTTCTGCCTCCGTCTCTCATTTAAAAATCTCTGGTGATCACACTGGGCCCACCTAGATTATCGAGGATGATCTTCCCCTATCAGCATCAGTGCAGTAGCAAACTTGATTTAATCTGCAACATTATTTTCCTTTGCCATGTAACCCAGGTTCTGATGGTTAAGACATCAACATCTTCCACAGCTATTATTCTGCTTACCATAACATATGAGAAACATCTTGGTTGAAAGCTACCAGACACAGGATACCCAAATAAATTTGAATTTCTGATAAATAGTATTTTCAGTGTAATTATGTCCAATGTAGTATTAGTAGATCTTAAATATGAGATATTTAAATATGTGAATATGAAAAAATTATTTGTCATTTATCTAAAATTCAAATTTAACTGGGTGTTTTGTATTTTTACTCATTAAATTCTAGCAATTGTACCAGGAATAAGTGAAGTAATCTTGGACTATAATCCAGACACAAAAGGACCTAAAACAGTTTCTTGACTGCTTTTGATACTTACTACACTGTTGTATTTAAAAGTAAAATTTATGAATCCACCCCTGTGGGGATTGTTAATAAAATGTAAAAAATCTTTTTCATGAAATAATATGTGCCCAAAATGTTATTTTATTAATTCTGTTGACAGAAAAAAAATCATTTGACTTAATGTTATGAGAAAGCAAGATACACAATAACACACTAAGTGTATATATATACACACACATATATACATATATATACACATATATATATATATATATATATATATATTTTTTTTTTTTTTTTTGAGACAGAGTCTCACTCTGTCACCAGACTGGAGTTCAGTGGCATGATCTCTGCTCCCTGCAACCTCCGCCTCACGGGGTTCAAGCAATTCTCCTGCCTCAGCCTCCCGAGTAGCTGGGACTACCGGCACCCACCACCATGCCCGGCTAATGTTTGTATTTTTAGTAGAGACAGTGTTTCGCCATATTGGCCAGGCTGGTCTCGAACTCCTGACCTTGTGGTCTGCCCACCTCAGCCTCCCAAAGTGCTTGGATTATAGGCGTGAGCCATCGCGCCCAGCATAGTATAATTATAGCAACATAAGCGAAAGAGGTTAGGCCTATAAAGATAATAGAAGCAAATCGGCCGGGTGTGGTGGCTCATGCCTGTAATCACAGCACTTTGGGAGGCCAAGGTGGGCGGATCACCTAAGGTAGGGAGTTCGATAGCAGCCTGAGCAACATGGAGAAACCCTGTCTCTACTAAAAGTACAAAATTAGCCAGGCGTCGTGGCACATGCCTGAATTCCCAGCTACTCAGTAGGCTGAGGCAGGAGAATTGCTTGAACCCAGGAGGTGGAGGTTGCTGTGAACTAAGATCGCGCATTGCACTCCAGCCTGGGCAACAAGAGCAAAACTCTGTCTCCAAAAAAATAAAATAAAATAATAATAATAATAATAATAATAGAAGCAAATACTTCAACATGTGGAGAGTTTGGTCTTTCTTGATGGGAACAGGGGTGATTATTTTAAAATTTATTTTTTTAATGTTACATAATAATTGTACATATTTATAGGAACATGGAAAATATTGATAAAAACATAAAATGTGTAATGATCAAATCAAGGAAATTGGGATATCAATTCCCTTTTTTGTATTTTTCCCTTAATTTCTTTAATGTATAGCATTCATTGTCTAAAAATATAATAAGATGTCCTATGAGTAGATAATGGTAGTGTTTATCCTGCTTCTCAGAGTAATACTGTTTTTATGACCGAGCTAGTTAGCCTACATTGGTTTAATAAAAGAAAAATTAGCATACGTTCCATATATTCACCATTTGTGAAAATAAAATATTATATATTGTGTATTGCCGTCATTTCACGAATATTTTACACTCTCTTCCGTCCAAAAGTAAACAGTAAAAATGTAGATTTTGTTTCCTTTAAAGTAAGTTCATTGAAATGCCTATTGGTTTAATAACACTTGAGAAAACATGTCACATTATGGGTATTTAAAGTTGTGATACAATCATGCAGATAACAGTGGCAAGAATCAGTGTCATACAACTTCAATGCCTTTGCTAATTAGCAACATTTGTGAGAACCTGGTCATTTCCAGACACTTGCTCTTTTGATTAATGCCTTGAAACTAAAGCCAGCTGTTAATTACGTTAACCACCAATTCCTTGGGAATCATCATAATCCATTTTAATGGACTGACAATTATTATTAATAAAATCCAGAGACCTGAAGTGTCACAAACTTGAAAATTCAGCTTTGTTGTGCATTGGGGTATAAGATGTGTGTGAAGGCAAAGAATAACAAAATTGTCCTTATTTTATTTTAATGAAGAAAGTAGGTTTTTTTCCTGAATCTGTGAGTAGTTCTTACATTGTACTGTTTAATTAAGCTTCCTTACATGATGCAAAACAGCCAGCTACAGAGTGGAAAAAGTAATTCAAAATTAGTGGCTTGGCATATTTCAGAAAAGAAAAGGGATGTTAGACTTCAGTGAGAAACATAAAACAAACAAAATCTGACATTGTGAGCATAAATTTGAGAGAAAGGTCATTGAAAGGGGAAAGAAGCTAGAAGAGTCTTTGAAGAGGATGTAGGAGAACTCGATGCTTCTTTCTTCCCTCGCCTTTCCTCACCTTCTGTCATTTGCTACTTCTAGTTATTTGTTTTTTGTAAATGCATCAAGGGCCCAATGACATGCAAACCATCGATATCATGGACAACGTCACATGCATTAGTTCCTTTTCCTGAAATTACTGGCTTTAATTATAAATATTTTGATACATCTGAAAAAGACTGAAGTAAAATAATTAATTTATCCCATTTTGCATTTCCAGTTAACAGATCTATATCAATGGCATTAAATCACCCATTTATTCATTCGTTCATGTATTTTTTATAATTGTAGACCATGTCTCATTCTGTGGCCCAGGCTGGAATGCAGTGGGACAATCTCTGCTCACTGCAACCTCCACCTCCCGGGTTCAAGTGATTCTTCTGCCTCAGCCTCCCAATTAACTGGGATTACAGGCATGCGCCACCACACCTGGCTAATTTTTGTATTTTTAGTAGAGATGGGGTTTCATCATGTTAGCCAGGCTGGTCTCGAACTCCTGACCTCAGGTGATCCACCCACCTTGGCCTCCCAAAGTGCTGGGATTACAGGCGTGAGCCACTGCCCCCGGACTCGTTCATGTATTTAGTAACTCATTTGTTTGTTCGACATTAATTACTGAACTCCTACAAAGGCACTGTTGTAAGTGCTGCAGATACAGAGATGTCAAGAAAGATATGGCCTTGGCTTCAGGGAGCTTATGGTGCGCTGAGTGGAGGATAGCAGACATGAAAGTAAGTGAATGCACACGTAATTCAGGTAATGCTAATTTGGTAGTAAGAATTGCAAAGGAAAAAAAGGACAATGTGATAGAGAATCAAGAGGGGATGGGAAAGAAATGTTAATTTAGATGGAATAAACAGTGGGAGATTCTCTGAGGATGTCACATTTGTACAGAACCTGGACAACTAGAAGGAATTAGCTAGGCAAAATCCTGACAGAACAATATTCTGGGCTGAGGGTGCAAGGACACCGCCTCTAATGTGGAAAGGCATTTAAGTTGTTTGAGGGATGAAGAGAGACCGGTGGACTCCCCTTATAGTGAGCAATGAAGTGGAGAATGACAAAATTGGAGCTGTAGATCAAGGACCAGATGTCAAAGTGCCTCATAGGCCATAGGAAGGGTTTGTTTCAGATTGCAGTGGAAAGTGATTGACAGTGTTAAGCAGGTCAGTGGCATCTGAAATTAACACATTCCTAAGAGCAAAGATTTTTCAGATTGATAATGGCAGAAATAATTGATGGAATATACACAGGAGTAGGTTTTGAAAGCAAATCAAATGTTTTCCTCATCTTTGTTTTTCAACAAAACACCTCTAACATCTACCAAAAAAAGGATTTTGATATTGCATTAATATGCATATAATTTGTCTAATACTCGTTTTTGTGAAGCTCATTGATTTTTCAAAAATATCTCTTCAATTACAGACACTCAGTCATATACTGTGATAATCATCTATCCTAACCACTCTGTCTCTGATGAAAAAGGGAAGTTTCCCAGTAAGGATCTTCAAGGCGGTCAATACAAATGGGGTGTTAGAATATGGCAAAGATCGGGGGTTTCCGATATTGGGCAAAAACTGTGCCTAAAGTCTCACTATAGGCTTATTTTCTATTTACACTGCCTCCTTGATGAGTTTGGCTTCCAACCTTACTTGCTGTCTTTGCATCACTTTTTTTTTTTTTTTTTTTTTTTTTTTTTTTTGAGACGAAGTGTCCCTCTGCAGCCCAGGCTGGAGTGCAGTGGCGCGACCTGGGCTCACTGCGAGCTCCGCCTCCCGGGTTCACGCCATTCTCCTTTGCATCACTTTTTGGGCTCACTGCAAACCCCGCCTTCCAGGTTCACGCCATTCTCCGCGCCCGGCCTTTGCATCACTTTTTTAAGATTCAAAGGCCTTTGATAAGCATCTAGCTATTCAAAAGAGCCCCGGCCAGGCGCGGTGGCTCACGCCTATAATCCCAGCACTTTGAGAGGCCTAGTCTGGCGGATCACAAGGTCAGAAGATCAAGACCATCCTGGCTAACACGGTGAAACCCCATCTCTATTTAAAATACAAAAAATTAGCCGGGCGTGATGGTGGACACCTGTATTCCCAGCTACTCAGGAGTCTGAGACAGGAGAATGGCGTGAACCCGGGAGGCAGAGCTTTCAGTTAGCCAAGATCCCGCCACTGACTCCAGCCTTGGCAACAGAGCTAGACCCCGCAGCAAAAAAAAAAAAAAAAAAGAAAGAGCCCCAGTGGGAGTTTGGCTATATTATTAGGAGTTAAAAAATAACTTCCTACGAAATCCTTTATTGAACACATGAAACAGGAACATAACTAGAACCCAAATTCTCTATTTCTTGTAGCACATACTTTCTGTTACAACAAGAGGTCTATTGCTTTATATTTTTGGAAACCTAGGCACATCCACTTGTCAGAGCTTGACACAGACAAGTGGCACATTGTCTTTTCTTATTAATGTGAAGAATGAGTCAAATGGCTACCTTAGCCTATGTATCCTTAGCTATGTATAGCCTATCTATCGAGATTTAAAACAGGCATAAAATACTGTAACTTTTGTAACTCTAAAGAGCTTAGGAAAATATTTTGTGTGGTACACACACACACACACACACACATATATTCAATGCTATATGTGAATTAGCATTTTCAAATCTTTCAATGAATTTGTCATAGATCATTGTTTCATGGAAAAAGAAATAAAAAGGATAAGAATCTCAGATAAATTCTGGAGAAATTGTTAAGCCCAATTAATAAATGATATGCTATTATATTTGATATATGGTTGTTCTTTTGCCATGGTTGTAACAAAAGTGGACTTCAGTTTGGCATTTGAGTAATCTGTAAGCATTGGGGCAAGTTTTTCTTCAATGCTATTTGTGATAAATGTGGTGTAGGTGAGAGTAAGACCAAAGTCTTGCTTTTGCAGGAAAAAAAAGAAAAACACTGACTGGGATATGGCAGTCCTGAATGCCAATTTGAGACAAATTCCAGCAAGCAATGTAATCTAGGAGAAAATATTGGATAGCTGTAAGCCCTCAGTTATCCCTCTGTATAATGAGGCAGTAATAGGAAAGTCTTTCTAAAATCCCTTTGTTTCCATAATTCCATGATGTTTCATAAGTGAGAGGAGCCACGGATTGTCAAGCTGGCCCTAATTGTGCCACGAACTAATTGTGTGACTTTATTCCCTAACTCCTTCCTTTCTGAGCTCAAGTCATTTTCTCTACACACATGAAGGACTATGACTTGCAATTTCCCTTGCAGATTAAAATTCCATTTAATGACCAGAAAAAGGATAAGGCTTTCTGCATTATATTGTTTGTATACTGGCAAGATTACTTTGTGCTGCCTGTTTTCTCAGACCTCTCGCCCATCAAATGTGTGGGTTTATAGGTTGAGCATCTGGCATTTGCCTCGTTCATAATGACATAAGAAAAGAGATCATACTCAGGAGAGTGTATAGATAGTATAAAGGAGATGGATGTATATTGTTTTAGGTTTGAAAAAATTTCCTGAAAACATTTAAATCTCTAATTATTCACACAATGACCAATGCATTTCAAATTGTATAGCATTGTCTAAGTATAAAAAAGTCTATAAGTGTTCTCTACTTACAAAAATAATACATTATTTTTGACAGATTTTGAACCTAGAAAAACCACAAGTATAACTCACTTATAATTCTATGATCTGTGACAATCTGTATTATAGTGGTACACTTCTGTTCTGTATTTTGTATTTTTGTGTACTTTGGATTACAATATAAATGTTTAGTATCAAATTCAGCAAAAATATCTTAAATATTTTCAGCACATCAATGTTCTTTTAAATATCTTTTTAAGTATCTTTCTCGGCACTAAAGAAACTTACCCTTACATCATTTTTTCCTAATTTACTTTCTACGATTCTAAATTATCACCTTATTATTTCTAAATTCCTTTTAATTATTTTCTATTTTAGCATTGCCATATTATATTATACGCAATTTATTTCTGCATCAGATATTTATTGGGCACTTTCTAGCTTTCAATGTTCCTGGTAGTGTTAGGTTCTGGGATATCTGGTGATGAGTATATAGTGGCTGTGTTTTTAAAATTTACATCTCAGCTAGAGGAAAAACATGCAAAGAATATAACAGATATCATTGTAAAAATAATAAAAATAGAGCCCTAGGAGAACAGAAAATAGAGAGAACTTATATCTATCCAGTCATGTTTGAGGATGCAAGCAAAGAAATAAAGTTAGAACTCCATCTGAAATAAAAAGTGGGAGTTGATCAGACCAAATATGTTGAAAATGCACATACGCAAATACATAAGAGAAGGCCCATTAAGACCAGGGAAATGTCTGGAATTACCCAGACCAGCTGAACCAAAGGCTTAGAAGGAGATAACTAGTAATGAGCTAATAAAATAAACTTGAACCAACCAGAGACCACAGGTATCATGGGAATGATTTTGTAAAAAATTCTAATCATAAAATTAATGACTAAGATAACATTTACCGTGTGTTTTCTTTGAGCCAAATACTGTACTAACCACTGAATCCTCTGAGATCACCACTATTACTGCACTTCTGCTAAACATGAGGAAACAGAGTCATAGAGAGAATAATTAACTCAGCAGTACACAGGTAATGGTGAAGGTGGAGCTTAACCTCAGTGCCACCTGACACCATTGCAGTGTTCTCACTAATCCGCTTAGCTGCAGCTCCTTGATGCCTCTCCACAGGTCACAGCACAGCATGAAAGAAGTGTAAAATTAGAAGTGCAAGCCCATGATTTACAGAGATTCCTTTATTAGGAAGAAAATATTTGTTTCTTCCTCTGGCAATCTCCCTTGCCTCCAAGAGTGTAGTATCTTTGAATTACAATAAAGATAACTCTTTTGATTTATATTTAGCTGAATTTCGTTCCTAGAACACGGCGAAGAAAGTTTCCTACAATTGTTTAAAGCTTCAGTTTTTGACCACAGGCCAGGAAAAGTGCTTTTCTTACCAACTTCTCTCATCATTTTTTCACTGGGTCATCAAAGAGATACCCTCATTTCTCCTGTGATATTCATTTATTTATACGACACTACTGTTCAGTGGCTTTATCTATGGATATCATGGAATATTTAAATAATATTGAGCAGAAGTGAAATGCCATAGTTTCAGGGCCAGGTCTGTTTTTACTTGTGGACCTTGACTAGTTACAGGAGCCAATGGGAAATTCACTAGCACTCAGTGCCATGGCAGGCGGGCAGGCAGGAGACAAGCTCTGGGTGAGTTTCTTGGAATCTCTAGCTAATCATCTATTTATCAGAAACCAGGACATGTGGGTAAAGCTTTGTAAATCTTCTTAAACTTAACCTCAACGTTAAGTCTTCTTACTCTTCGTCTGTTTTAACCAACTGGATTATTTGGAAAGCACTTGGGGGATTTGTTACTCTGCTTATTGTAGATATAGACATCTGAATAGCCTGGAAAAGGCCCAAGAGAAGGCGATGGAAGTGATTAAAGAGTTGGGAAGTAGATCATAAAGAAAAACTAGAGAAGCCAAGGAGAAATGAGGAGGAAAGGGTGCTTAATATATCTTGATGTTCTGGGGGGATGTTATACAGGTGGAGGCAATGAATTTGTTTCCGTCCTTCTCATTTAGATCAAGGGAACATGAGCCATGCTAATGTAGAAGTATGAGGCATTAGGATGCAGTTTATAAATGCGTACATAAAGCAAATGTTATTATCAAAGCACAAAGGAAACATGTTCTAGTATCTTTCCCTGAAGTTTGGTTTTTCTTAACATGGTAATTTATTATATTTAATTAATACAACATCAGATATATGCCTCAAGAACTCAAGTACCATAGAGATAGAGACAAGCCATTCAGTAGTTTGTAGAAAATAGTAGAGGAAAACATGTATAGAAATAGTAGAGGAAAATATGTATAGGATTGTGTATAGGAACAGTAGAGGAAAATATGCTTTGGATAAGTGCTAAAATAAAGATAACTAGAAGACAAGATGGCAGCACCAATATATCCAGTACACAGTTGGAAACTGAAGGTTAGAATCATCATCTAAAACTAAATATGTGGCAGTCATCAGATTAGGGGTGATATTTTGAAGAAATCTCCAAAGAATAGTCAATAAGCACCAAATCTAGTTTTAGTGATGTTATGATCACATACTAACTTGTTTGTGATTATAAAAATGTTTCCCAGGAAATCCATATATGTAAATATTGTAGATATGCATTTTATTTTTAATGTATGTTGTCTCAGTTTTTTTGTGCATTAATAGATATTGAAAAGGAAAAAAAAAATAGTGTTGGAAATTCCAAGTAGGAGTAGCCAGGCAGCACATGTTGAGATCCTTCTAAAGCTGAGCCCATGTAACAGGTGGAACCATAATGAAGAGTGTAAAGTGCAATTCTTTCACTTCCAGGAGCTGATAATCCACCTGGGAGAGAAAACAAACATTTATAAAGTTCGAAGTGGTAAAATACAGCTTATTCTAACACATGGCACCAGAATTCATAAGGTGGAAGGGGCATATTATTTACATGGTTTTAAAAAATGAAACATCTCCCTTTCAAATATTGAGGAAGATTTTGCTACAGTAGAGTATTTGAGATCTGCTAGAGGAGAACTTTGCTTTTTTCTTTGATGGAAAAATGTAGCGTGGGAGGAGGTTGAGAATAAAGGTTCAAAAAAAGGATAGAAATTGTATATAATCTATCTTAATAAAAGGAAAAGCCAAGTCATATGATGGTTATTGTTAATAATGAGATGCTTAGTCAGTTCAAAATTATCTGTTTATAATTCCCACATCTTTCTACCAACTAGAAAGAGATAAGTATTCTCAATGTAATTTTCAAGCATTGTCAGTGACAAAATAGGAAATTCAGATTAAGCCTCTTGTTGAGAATTTTTTTTAGACAGGCAAATGAGTGTCATTTCTGCTCAAAGACATCCAGAGGCTAACAAGGCAGTAAGGATAACAGGGCCAGGATTCAGGAAAAGGTTGTTCCATGCTTGTCCTAGTGGTACTTACCAATTGCAGAAGAAACTACTAAGAACCTAACAGAGATCTTGATAGTCTTATGAGCTAAGAGATCTAAAATGTGGAGTCCAAGGCCAACCATAGGTAGGTGCATGATAAAACCCACACATGTTAGGTTGGGGCCCTGAAAGACTGTGTTTTTAAAGAAGGGATGAACAGCAAGTAGAAAAATTCAAGCATGGATGAAACCAGCTTTAACTCTTACCAATCCCTAAAATTGGGCTTAGGTCATATGGTATCACCAGTACCCCTAGCCTCCTTGCAGAAGAGAGGGGAAATGCATCTATTCTGGAGAAATGTAACATCGTCTTAAGTTTCAAATTATTTGTACAATTTATTCACATACAATGCACAGCAGTCAATAAAAAAATCACCAGACACATATATACCCCAGAAAAATACAGACGGGGATTCCAGGTAATGGAATTATTTGGCATAGAGGTTAAAGTAACTATGCTCAGTACATTAAGTAATAAAAGATAGGATGGATTATTTGGGCATAGAACTGAAATTGTTTAAGGCATAAAAGAATCAAATAGCAATCCTGGAGCTGAAATATATAATATCAGAAACCAATAATTCAATGGACTGACTTAACGGAGTACTTGGCACTGAAGAAGTTACAATACATTAGGTAATAGGTCAGAAAAAAATTCTGAAATGATGGAGAAATGCAAAAGAGAGACTAAAGGACATAGTGAATAAAGTAGAAAAAAAAGCACATGTTTAATTACAGTCCTAGAAGGAGGCAAGAAAAAAAATAATATATTAGGAAATTATAACAGAAAAATTGACAAGCTTTCAAAGACCTCAAGTCATAGGATGAAAAGACTGCTATAGAACTTCCAGCTTTGACATAATAAGTACATTCCAACACCATCATTTCACAAACAACAACAAAAACCATAGACTATTTACTAAAACAACTCACCAAATGCTATAATAGTTGGAGAAAAGGAAGTCTGCCTAGGAGTCGCAGGACTTGAGGAACAACACGATGGAATTTCTGTTCTGCAGCTGCAGATGCTATGGGCAATACCCAGTCTTTATTGACAATTCTGCAATAACAAGGAAATGCACCCCCTCATAACAATAGAGTTGGGGGATGAATTCAGAGAGGATAAAGTTGCAGGAAAGGATTGTCAAACTCTGTATGGGCCTGAACTCCCCAGCAGACCTCTGAGTGACCCGAGCATAAAAATGAAACAGCAAAGCAAAAGAAACAGCAAAGCAAACAGCAAAGCAAGAGTGGAGAACTGAGCCCTGGTCTGGAACGTCACCCAGGATTCAGGTAAGCTTCTGGCAAACACAAATGAGGCAGTCCAAATTAGACTGCAAAGGCTTTGAAAATCAAACTGACATTTGGACCACAACCCACAAAAGTAGGTAAGTGTATGCATTTTGGAACTAAATAGGCTTACTGCCTGCTAAATAGAAGATGCAAATCAGAGCCACAGTGTGGTAACATAATTGTTATAATGTATAGCATAATTCAAAATTATTCATTTTAGCAAGAGCCAATATAATATTAATATCAACTTAAAAGACAATTAGTAGATACTAAAACTGAGGTGACATAAGTTACATAAAATTATCTGACAATGATGTTATAGCAATGTTGTGGACTTCATGATTGTGTCACACAAATTTATTGTTTTAAGCCATAACGAACCCCTAATGTGATGGTATTTGGAGATGGGGCCTTTGGGAGGTAATTAGCAACAGAAGATATCATGAGGATGAGGTCTTGCTATGACAGAATTAGTGTCCTTATAAAAAGAGACACCAGAGAGCTCCTCTCTTTCTCTCTGCCCTGTGACGATATAGCCAGAAGGCGGACACCTACAAGGGAGTAAGAAAGCCCTCTTTAGAACCCGACCAGACTGGCATCCTGAGCTCAAACTCCCAGCCTCCACAACCATGAAAAATAAATTTCCATTGTTTAAGCCATTCAGTTCATGGTGTTCTCTTATGGTAGCCCGTTGTGACTAAGACAAGCAACTAGCTTACAAATGTTCCGGAAAGCAATTACAAACCCTCTTGCAACAAGCTTTTTAAAATGGGTAGTCTTGGTTAAAAAAATAGAAGGTATAAGGTAGAACTAAATTAGAATTTTAAACTAAAAAATGCAATTAAAAAAACTACAAAAAAAAAAAACCCCTCACACTTGTGCTCAATAACAGAATGGAGATGAGAGGAGAAAATGTAATAAATTGGAAAATCTATCAAAATAAATTGTCCAATCTGAAAAATAGAAGGTAGATAGAAGCAAAAATTTACAGAACATTGCAGACAACAGAGAGCTCAGGAACAATAACAAAGGAACGAACATTAATGTAATCAAAGTCCCAGAAAGGAAAGAAAAAGTGTAGGATTGAAAAATTATCTGTGCAATATTGGCACAAGGAGAAATGTACAGAATAATAAAACAGAATAGATTCTACACATAGAGCACACATATAAAGTCAATTCATTTTTGTCAAAAGTACCAAAGTCTTTTAATGAAGAAATAAAATTATTTTCAATAAATGGTACTGGAACTACATAACCACATTTTTAAAAATTAGTAACCTTCATCTTTACCACCTACCAAATGAAAAAAAATAATGTGAAATGAAACATAGAAACAAAAGTAAACATCAAAGGAAACCTTTATAATCATGTGGTAAGCAAAGTTTGTGTTTTTCTTTAAGACAGAGATTCTAAACCCATAACTGTAAAGAAAAAAAAATAGTAACTTGTATTTCATCAAAATTTTTAAAAATTCTGCTTTTAAAGAAACAATATGAAGAAAATGAAATGACAAGCTTATAAGACAAACACACTGCGTGAAAATATTTGTAAAATATTTTTTCTAAGAATATACTTTATCCAGATTACGTAAACAATTCATAATAAAAAGAGAAGACAACACAATTTTTAAAATGGGCAAAAATGTGAACACTCCAGCAAAAAAAGAAACACAAATAGCTAATCAGCACATGAAAAAGTACTCAACATTAGTTATCAAAGAAATGAAAATTAAAACTACAGGATGCATCAATATTCACTCAAAGAGCTAAAATTAAAAAAGACTGACACTAGCAAATTTTGCCAGAGATACAAAGACACTTAAATGATTATGTATTGCAAGGGAAGTATAAAATGTGAAAAAGACATTGGAGAAATTAAGAACTACTTTGGGTGTTTTTCATAAATTTAAACGTACAATTTTGGAATGATAGAAATTTCCCTCCTAGATACCTATTAATAGAAAGGCAAACATATATGGACACAAATATCTATACAACAATGGTTGTTGCAGCTTTTTTCATAATAGTTACAGGTTGGAAACAACTCAATTGTCCATCAATAGGTGAATAGATAAACAAACTTGAATTCATTCAATCAAATTACTAATGACCAAAAAAGAAATAGCATGTATGGATCTTAAAGGCTTTATGATGGGTGAATGCAGAAAGATACAAAAGGGGCCTGCTGTATTTTCCTATATACAGAAATATTAGAACAGGTTAAACTAATTGCTAGTGGTAGAAAGCAGACCTGTGTTTGCTTCATCTGTAATGAGATTATGGAGACTGATATAAAAGAGAACAAGAAACTCAATGGGATGATGAAGTGTTGGCTCTTTTGATAATGGTGGTAGATACATTTTTCAAAATTCATCAACTTGTATGCTTAAATGGATACATTTCATCGAATAAAAATTATATCTCAACCAAGTTATACATGCATATTTATGTATATATATGCTTAAATATATATAATGCATATGACTTGATGTGTGTGTGTGTGTGTGTATAGTTTTTCAGAAAGAAAGAAATGAAAACTTTGTCAGTGTGCCCTAAAGAAAGATTTTTTTTTAGGAACAAATTATTCTAGAATGTCCAATACTACAACTCACCACCCAAAATAAGAAAACAAAAAATGCCCATAGAATTGAAAACAATTAAAATCACAAAAATAATTATTGCATTACATTATTTTCAGTTATGCATTCTTTGGCCTCCATAACTTTTTATCTTAAAACAAAATTATTAAATGCAGTCAGGAACACACTATTTAGGGGCCTTTATAGTAGCAAATGATGAAGTGGTTTTTTATTTTCTAAGGCAACCAATTTTCTCCTGATGTGACAATTTTGTAAAGCTGAATTGTTATTTTAAGGTGTTCTTAAAAGTTAAATATATTTGTATGTGTCATAGACTCATATGGAAATTATATATTTAATTTTCTTCTGCAGTCAGAAAGATGGTTATCAATGCTAATATCCTTTTGCTGAAAAAATAAATCAGAATGAGCTTCTAGATTTCATAAAGTTGTTGCTTCACTATTAACCCGCCTGTAATATTATGTAACAGGCACATTTTTACATCTTAATTGGCTATTAAATATTTGGGGAGAAAGAAACTGCAAATTTGATGTAAATGATATTTGAGAAATGTGTCCTTTAGTGGCAATTAATTATTTCAGTCCTTGGTAATTTTCATAAGTCTCTAGAGAGAAGTGGGGAAAAGTCTATTTCCTTTTCTTCTTCCTTTTTTTTTTTTTTTTTTTTTTTTAACATCTGTGTTTGGAGTAATGTTCCCTTCTAAGTGAAATTGTATTGCTGATTTCACAATCCTTGAAGTTTTGATATTTAAAAAAAAAAAAAGACTTGCATTTCAAAGATAATTTGAGATTTCCATGTCATTACATTTCTCCCTTGTTTCCTTTGGTATAAATGGAGTAAATACCCTGAGAATACTATAGAACAAACATAAAATATGTACACAAAATTAAGCCCCATTTTTCGTTTGTAGCAAACAATGGCATATACTCCGCAACTCACATTTTTACTTCAAACAGATTTATTAACAAAATTTGAAGGGCTTAATAATTTTCAAAGAAAAATATTGCCTCTGGGAGTCAAGGGCCTTTTGTGTTGTGAGCCAAACCTGTCTTCTGTGTTCCAGATACCTCTCAGCTTTCTGGTGGGAGTTTTGCAACATGCCGTTTTTATTAAGGATAAGAATTATTGGATCAAATGTGGACATAAACCCTCATTTAAAAAAATAATTAACAATACATACTTGAAAAACATTTATTTCATTTCTCAAGTACCATTTGTTCTTTATTTGAGGAGTTTTAAATTTCCTGTAGTTGTGCAGAGAGCAAATTATATGCTGGTCACCAATCATGGTAGCATACCCAATGAGTTTAGCCAGTTGTACTGTGTTTGACACATACAAATCAGAATTATTTGTTTTTCTTTTCCCCCAGTAACTCAGGAAAAAATAATAACAAAAGGTAAAAAAATGAATAAATGTATTCTTCCCCAACCCATATTATTTCCTCACCTAACACAACCCCATCACAAATGTCACAAATCTTAGCATATGTTGAATATCTTGGCCTTTTTCTAATTAAAGGTGGCTGCCCAATTCCCAAGGCAGTGCAAAAACCCTTCAGGTCCTAAAAAGAAATGACTTCGAAATCGAAAAGCTAGTAAATAAGTAAGTTTGGACCCAAAGCAATTATCATTACAAGGAAGTATCTTGTTAAAAGTCTATCTTGAGTTAGCTAGTTTTGGTCTTCTAGTAATTTGGAGGCAGACAGCAATTTCAATCCCAAACATATACAAATGCAATTTCTCCATATTGTGATGATGTTTAGTTGAAAGTACTTGTGTTAGAAAGGCCTAAACAGCAACTTGTGTTCGTTACTTGCAAAAAATCTGAGGATAATGAAACAATTTTATTCTAAACTGCATATAAATAATTCTAATTATACTTGCATTGCCAGGCATTTTAACTGGTTATATAATACTATTCAATTGATGATCTGAGTGTTTATTAGATGCAAAGTACCGTGTTAAACTTCAGAAGGGAAAGTATTATCAAGGTGGTTAAAGTACACAGAACTTGAAATTTGCAAAAGAAGGAGACAAAATTCCAGAGCATAAGGCCTAAGAGAAATTCTACAAATGAAATTCACAGGGCCTTGGGGATATTAGCAGGAGAAACAAGAGCATATGGACCCGAGGAAAGGGAGAGGTGATGAGGAAAGATTTCATGGAGAACATAATGCTTGAGAAGGTCTTTGTGAGCCAACATTATTTCCATAAGCAAAGTTGAGAAAAGAGGGCTTTCTGGGAAGTGAAAAGAGCATGGTTAAAGCCTGGAGATGGAAGACCTTGGGGATATGTTGTGAAAGTACAAACCATACGGTTTCAAAGGAGGAGAGAAAATGAACAAGGTAAAAATAGACAATGTTTCTCCACTCAAACTGTGACGAATATGTGAAATTTCCTATTTTCAAGACCTGGGCAGCCAATAACGTATTTTTAGCAGAGAATACTAGGAATATGTCTCCATGGAGATTAGTAGAGTGAAGGTGGTAGGGGCAGAGGTAGGAGGAGTTGTGAATCACTAGCGATGACTGAAGCAAGAGAATTAGAGAAAATGAATGACAGATTAACTCTCAAGCCCTTGGGATGGCAGAAGGGGAGTATTGTGAATTATTGAAATTCATATTTGAATTACATAAAAGGCATAATATGAAAAACTCACAAAATGCTTAAGACGGTAAAAGAGAGAGAAGAAGGAAGTTCTTATAACTTAAAGTTTAAAAATTTGGCAAGATGGAACTGAAGCAGGGTGGGATGTCACCTCACCCAGGAAGTGCAAGGGGTTGGGGGAGTTGCCTCTCCTAGCCAAGAGAAGCCACAAGAAACTGTACCAGGAGGAACTGTGCATTCTGGCCCAGATACTGTGTTTTTCACAGGGTCTTCACAACCAGCAAACCAGGAGGTTCTCTTTGGCGCCTGGCTCGGCTGGCTCAACTGGTCCCACCCCCACGGAGCCCAGCAAGCTAAGATCCACTGGCTTGAAATTCTCCTTGCTAGTACAGCAGTCTGAGGTCGACCTGGGAAGGTGTCAGGGGAGGGGCATCCGGTATTGCTGAGGCTTGAATAGGCGGTTTTACCCTCATAGGGTAAACAAAGCCACCAGGAAGGTGGAACTGGGTGGAGCCCATAGCACCTCCCTGGGACAGAGCCCTTGGGGGAAGGGGCAGCTGACTTCAGCAGACTTAAACGTCCTTGCCTGACAGCTCTGAAGAGAGCAGCGGCTCTCCCAGCACAGTGTACAAGCTCTGATAAGGGCAGACCGCCAGCTTCCTCAAGTGGGTCCCTGACTGTCTTGTATCCTGACTGGGAGACACCTCCTGGCAGGAGTCGACAGACACCTCATACAGGAGAAGTCTGGCTGGCATCTGGTGGGTGCCCTTCTGGGACAAAGCTTCCAGAGGTAGGAACAGGCAGCAATCTTTGCTGTTCTGCAGCCTCTGCTGGTGATACCCAGGCAAACAGGGTCTGGAATGGACCTCCAGCAAACTCCAGCAGACCTGCAGGACAGAGACCTGACTGTTAGAAGGAAAACTAACAAACAGAAAGGAGTAGTATCAACACTACCAACATCAAAGACCAAAGGTACATCAATCCGTGAAGATGGGGAGAAACCAGCACAAAAAGGCTGAAAATTCCAAAACCCAGAGTGCCTCTTCTCCTCCAAAAGATCACAACTCCTCACCAGCAAGGAAACAAAACTAGACGGAGAATGAGTTTGATGAATTGACAGAAGTAGGCTTCAGAAGGTGGATAACCACAAACTCCTCCGAGCTAAAGAAGCATGTTCTAACCCAATGAAAGGAAGCTAAAAACCTGGAAAAAAGGTTTGACAAATTGCAAACTAGAATAAACAGCTTAGAGAAGAACATAAATGGCCTGATGGAGCTGAAAAACACAGCACGAGAACTTCTGACGCATACACAAGTATCAATAGCCAAATCGATCAAGTGGAAGAAAGGATACCAGATATTGAAGATAAACTCAATGAAATAAAGCGAGAAGACAAGATTAGAGAAAAAAGAGTGAAAAGAAATGAACAAAGCCTCCAAGAATTATGGGACTATGTGAAAAGACCAAATCTACGTTTGATTGGTGTACCTGAAAGTGATGGGGAAAATGGAACCAAGTTGGAAAACACTCTTCAGGATATTATCCAGGAAAACTTCCCCAACCTAGCAAGGCAGGCCAACATATAAATTCAGGAAATACAGAGAACACCAGAAAGATATTCCTCGAGAAGAGCAACACAGGACACATAATCGTCAGATTCACCAATATCTGGTATCCTTTCTTCCACTTGATCGATTTGGCTATTGATACTTGTGTATGCGTCAGAAGCTCTCGTGCTGTGTTTTTCAGCTCCATCAGGCCATTTATGTTCTTGAAATGAAGGAAAAATGTTAAGGGCAGCCAGAGAGAAAGGTCAGGTTACTCACAAAGGGAAGCCCATCAGACTAACAGCAGATCTCTTGGCAGAAACCCTACAAACCAGAAGACAGTGAGGGCCAATATTCAACATTCTTAAATAAAAGAATTTTCAACTCAGAATTTCATATCCAGCCTAACTAAGTTTCATAAGCAAAGGAGAAATAAAACCCTTTACAGGCAGGCAAATGTGGAGAGACTTTGTCACCATGAGGCATACCTTACAAGAGCTCCTGAAGGAAGCACTGAACATGGAAAGGAACAACCAGTACCAGCCACTGCAAAAACATACCAAATTGTAAAGACCATTGATGCTATGAAGAAACTGCATCGACTAACAGGCAAAATAACCAGCTAGCATCATAATGACAGGATCAAATTCACATATAACAATACGGAACTTAAATATAAATGGGCTAAATGCCCCAAATTAAAAGACACAGACTTGCAAATTGGATAAAGAGTCAAGACCCCATTGGTGTGCTGTATTCAGGATACCCATTTCATGTGCAAAGACACACATAGGCTCAACATAAAGGGATTGAGGAAGATTTACCAAGCAAATGTAAAGCAAAATAAAAATAAAAATAAAAAATAAGCAGGGGTTGCAATCCTAGTCTTTGATAAAACAGACATTAAACCAACAATGATCAAAAGAGAAAAAGATAGGCATTACATAATGGTAAAGGGATCAATGCAACAAGAAGAGCTAACTATCCTAAATATATATGCACCCAATACAGGTGGACCCGATTCATAAAGCAAGCTCTTAAAGACCTACAAAGAGACATAGACTCCTACACAATAATAGTGGGAGATTTTAACACCACACTATCAATATTAGACAGCTAATTCCTGTACACCAATAATAGACAAACAGGGAACCAAATCATGAGTGAACTCCCATTCACAATTGCTACAAAAACACATTACCTAGGAATACAACTTAACAAGGGGTGTGAAGGAATTCTTCAAGGACAACTACAAACCACTGCTCAAGGAAGTAAGAGAGGACACAAATAAATGGAAAAACATTCCATGCTCATGGATAGGAAGAACCAATATCATGAAAATGGCCATACTGCCCAAAGTAATTTATAGATTCAATGCCTTCCCCATCAACCTACCACTGACTTTCTTCACAGAAGTAGAAAAAAATTACTTTAAATTTCACATGGAACCAAAAAAGAGCCTGCACAGCCAAGATAATCCTAAACAAAAAGAGCAAAGCTGGAGGCATCATGTTACCTGACTTCAAACCATACTACAAGGCTACAGTAAACAAAACAGAATGGTACTGTTACCAAAACAGATATATAGACCAATGGAACAGAACAGAGGCCTCAGAAAAAAACACCACACATCTACAACCATCTGATCTTTGACAAACGTGACAAAAATAAGCAATGGGGAAAGGATTCCCTATTTAATAAATGGTGTTGGGAAAAATGGTCAGCCATATGCAGAAAGCTGAAACTGGATCCCTTCCTTACACCTTATATAAAAATTAACTCAAGATGGATTAAAGACTTAAGCATAAGACTATAAAAAACTATAAAACTCTAGAAGAAAACTTGGACAATACCATTCAGGACATAGGCATGGGCAAAGACTTCATGACTAAACCCCCAAAGCAATGGCAGCAAAAGCCAAAATAGACAAGTGGGACATAATTAAAATAAAGAGCAGATGTGCAGCAAAAGAAACTATCATCAGTGTGAAGAGGCAACCTACAGAATGGAAGAAAATTTTTGCAATCTATCCATCTGGCAAAGGGCTATTATCCAGAATCTACAAGGAACATAAACAAATTTACTAGAAAAAAACAAACAACCCCATCAAAAAGTGGGCAAAGGATATGAACAGACACTTCTCAAAATAAGACATTTATGCAGCCAACAAGCATATGAAAAAATTCTCATCATCACTGGTCATTAGAGAAATGCAAATCAAAACCACAATTAAATACCATCTCACACCCGTTAGAATGGCGATCATTAAAAAGTCAGGAAACAACAGATGCTAGAGAGGATGTGGAGAATTAGCAACGATTTTACACTGTTGGTGGGAGTGTAAATTAATTCAACCATTGTGGATGACAGTGTGGTGATTCCTCAAGGATCTAGAACTAGAAATACTATTTGACCCAGCAATCCCATTACTGTGTATATACCCAAAGGATTATAAATCATTCTACTATAAAGACACATTCACATGCATGTTTATTGCAGCACTGTTCACAATAGCAAAGATATGGAACCAACCCAAATGCCCATCAATGATAGACTGGATAAAGAAAATGTGGCACATATACACAGAGGAAATACTATGCAGCCATAAAAGAGGATGAGGATGAGTTCACGTCCTTTGCAGGAACATGGATGAAGCTGGAAACCATCATTCTCAGCAAACTAACACGAGAACAGAAAACTAAACACCACATGTTCTCACTCGTAAGTGGGAACTGAACAATGAGAACACATGGACACAGGGATGGAAACATTACACACCAGGGCCTGTCGGGCGTGGGTGGAAGGGGGAGGGATAGCATTAGGAGAAATACCTAAAGTAGATGACAGGTTGATAGGTGCAGCAAACCACTATGGCACATGTATACCTATGTAACAAACCTGCCAGTTCTGCACATGTATCCAGAACTTAAAATATAATTTAAAAATAAATATATAAATATAACAAAGTGTATTTACAATAAAAAACAGTTACAATTTTGAAAAAATTGGCGAGATGATTTGGATAAAAACAAGTGTAGCTAATTTGTTTGGGGCTATATTTTAAATGGAGAGCCAATAGGGAGAAATGAGTATTTCTCTCATTCTTTCACAATCAGCCATCACTGCTGTGAAGACAAAAATAACATAAATACATTTGTTCATTCAAAAAGTATTTATTCTAAAACAGAGAGTATTTTGAGAGTTTTGAATTGACTGTGATATGCACTGAAAACATTATAAATGATAGCTAATATATACTTAAGACCTATGCAGGAATCATTCTCAATAATATAATCATTTAATCCTCACAATTACATTATCTTCATTTGACAGAAGATCAAGGTATAGAGAGAAGAGTTGAAAAAAATTACCCAAGAACACAAATCTAGTATATATCACAAGTTTGACTGAAATCAAGGTTTACTTGTTTCCAAAACACATTCATTAGTCCACATTATGCTATGTAAATTGCTGTTGAAACCCAAGGGATAACTGTTGGTAAAATGACAGCAAGAACCTTCCTTATTGACCATGTAGCTGAGTCTTAAAGAAGAAAATGGAGGTGGCTAAATTTAAGATAGAGTGAGAGAGAATGCCAGGGGAGAAGTGGCTTTCCAGGCAGTGGAAGCTGCCTATGAAAAGTCTGGAAGTGAGAAGCAAGGCACATTTGGGGAATAGCAATTCATCATGAACCTTATTATACTGTCATAAGCAGTGCCTCTGGGGAAGTGGGCACTGTTATGTCACATTGTCATTACTCTTTGAAAATATTAGAAAATTATTAAATCAGATCTCAATTAAGCAGAGACTTCAATTAGTTAAAATGTGTCTCCCACAATATTATTTTTAATAAGAAAAGAAAAATGACAAGCATTCAACTGTCAGTCAGTCTCTTGGGCTGAGGCAGAACAGATCCTGAATCTCTCATGTGTTAAGTGAGGTTTGATGAGAACATCTCTGAGGTCCATCAACCAAGAAGAAAAAGTGAATGGTATTTTCTAGGTTATCATGCAGAGTTTTTATAGCTTTAAGTTTTTCATTTAAGTCTTTAATTCATCCTGAATTGATTTTTGTATATGCTCTAAGGAAAAGGTCCAGTTTCAGTCTTCTGCATATGGCTAGCCAGTTATTCCAGCATCATTTATTGATTAAGGAGTCCTTTCCCAATTGCTTGTTTTTGTCAACTTCTTCCAAGATCAGATTGTCATAGGGAACATTTATACACTACTGGTGAAAATGTGAATTAGGTCAGCCATTATGAAAAGCAGTTTGGTTAATTTTTTTTTTTTTTTTTTTTTTTTTTTTTTTTTTTTTTTTTTTTTTTGAGACAGAGTCTCGCTCTGTCGTCAGACTGGAGTGCAGTGGCATGATCTCGGTTCACTGCAACCTCTGCCTCCTGGGTTCAAGCGATTCTCCTGCCTCAGCGTCCCGAGTAGCCAGGATAACAGGCGCATGCCACCACACCCAGCTAATATTTGTATTTTTAGTAGAGATGGGGTTTCAACATGTTGGCCAGGATGGTCTCTATCTCCTGATCTCATGATCCACCCACCTCAGCCTCCCAAAGTGCTGGCTGCGATTACAGGCTTGAACCACCATGCCCGGCTGCAATTTGGTCATTTTTCAAATAAATTAAGACAGATTTACCATTTGACCCAGCAACCCCATTACTGGATATATACCCAAAGGAATATAAAATCACACTATCATAAAGACACGTACACACATATGTTCATTGCAGCACTATTCACAATAGCAAAGACATGAAATCAACCTGAATGCCCATCATTACTAGACTGGATAAAGAAAATGTGGTACATATACAATATGGAATACTATATAACCATAAGAAAGAATGAGATCATGTTATTTTGCAGAAACTGGGATAGAGCTGGAGGCCATTATCCTAAATGAACTGACATAGGAACAGAAGACCAAACACCATATGTTCTCGCTTGTAAGTAGGAGCTAAGCATTGAGAACACATGGACACAGAAAAGGGAGTAACAGACACTGGAACCTACTTGAAGGTAGACGGAGGGAGGAGAGAGAGGATCAAAAAACTACCTATTGGGGGCCAGGCACGGTGGCTCATGCCTGTAATCCCAGCACTTTAGGAAGCCAAAGACAAGAAATGCTATTTCTTTTATTTATTTATTTTATTCCTAAAGGTCCATAAAACCTAGCTGTGGAGCTATGAAGGTCATGGCTTCCTGTGATATCAGGGTTGCTTTGGGAGGGGGATAGTTATGGTAGGTTTGTGGTCTGTGACACTGTGTCATCAAGAGAGACAATAAGAGGTACTGGGTAAAATCATTGACTTTGCAGAACACTGCTTGGGCCTGGGCTTGGGTCCTGGTTCCCGTGTAACCTTTGGCAAATGCATTTGTTATCTATTGCTATGTAACAAATTATCCTGAAGTTGGCAGCTCAAAACAACAAACATTTATCATACACCACATCTGAAAGTGAGGAATCTAGAAGAGGCTTAGCTAGCTGGTTTTGGCTCAGGATCAGGCCTGAGAATCCAAGCTAACTGCTGTGCCTGTTGGCAGGAGGTTTCAGTTCCTCACTGTGTAGTTGTTTTCGTAGAGCTGCTTACAGACATAGTAGCTGGCTTTCCGTGGTGCAAGGGACCTGAGAAAGAGAGAGAAAGGCAGAGAGAAATGGAAAGAGGGTGCTCAAGACAAAAGCCATTATGTTTTTACAACTTAGTCTTAAGAAGTACAACTATCACCGCTGCCCTATATCATTCATTAGAATTTAATTATTATGCCCAGCCCGAAATCAAGGAGAAGAATTAAGCTTGACCTCTTCAGAATATCAAATAATCTATGAACATACATTTATACCACCAAAGAAAAATTATTTAACTTCTTAGTATGTGTTTCTCTATCTTTAAAATGAAGATATCAATAGTATCTACAACATAGGGTTAGTATTAGTCAGAGTTCTCCAGAGAAACAGAACCAACAGAATGTGTTGTGTGTCTTTGTGTATACGTATATGCACAATATTTATTATAAAGAATTGCCTTACACAAGTAGAATTGCCTGAGATTGGCAATCATCAAGCTAAAAACCCAGGAGATCCAATGTGTAGTACCAGTTTGAGTTTGAAGGCTTGAGAACCAGGAAAGTCAATGGTATGAGTTCCAGTACAAAAGCCAGCAGGCTTGAAAGTCAAGAAGAGTGGATGTTTCAATCCTAGTCAGAAGCCTGGTAAAATACAAATGTCCCAGCTCAAGGCAGTTAAACAGAAAAAAAATTCTACCTCATTCAGCCTTTAGTATCTGGGTCTTCAAGTCCTGGATTAGGTCCACCCATATCAAGGATTGCAATCTGCTTTATTCAGTCTACTGATTCAAATGTTAATCTCATCCAGAAACACCCTCACAGACACACCCAGAATAATGTTTGGTCATATGTCTGGGCACCCTGTGGCCCAGTCAAGTTGATACATTAATCGTTACAGGGTTGTAACATAAACTTAATTACTTCACATTTGATAAATGCTTAGAACAGTGCATAATAAGGATTTCTTAAAGTTAATATTATTTTCTGAAGAAATTGATATCTAGAGAAATAAAATGATGTGTTGTTTAGTAATAACATATGAACTATCAGATCTGTATTTTTCCTTGTATTGTCATTCTCTTTAATGTGACTTTGGGGAGAGCCAGAAAACTACCATCCCCTCACTCTAAAATCAAAATACTTTCTGCATCCATCAATGGTGATATCAGATGTTGATTATTTTTATGCTTTTCTGTGTTAATTATTATGTTCCCTAGGTAATTGCCTTATAAAATGAAAATTTCCCTATTAAAATTTTTTCTTGTAAAACTCATTAAATTAATTTAATAAATAACCACAATGTTAAAGTATTTCAATAAATGAGGCTGGCAGCCTGGGAGGGAAATATAGTAGATGAGGTTCACCATAGAATGTATCAACTTCGTTGGGTTATTATTTTTTTCTTCTTCTTCTTAAAAGCACTGAGATTTTCAGAGAGAGGAAGCAGAAATAATATAGGGATACAGAGAAAGAAGATGCTGCACAAAAGTTCTTCAATTTATTTCCCCCAAATCAACTCTCTATCAGAGAGCATGGAGAAATGACTGTGATGTAAACTAAAGAAACACTTGCAGCTCAACTCAGATGTTCTAAGCAATGCTCTGAAGTCTTCCTCTCAGAAAAGTTTGTGTGGGACCAATGAAAGGAACCTGAAGGATCTACCTCAATAGCTTCCATTGCACAGCTATTTCTAAATGCCTTGGTTCTGGTCTCTGAAGAAGATATAATCAAGGGAGTGTTCCTCCTAATACATAACATTTCCCCAAATCCCAAAGTGCAGGTCCTTCTTGCTTTTGGCAAGCAGTAAGATGTTTCAGCTTTCAAGCTAGAATTGCCTCTTCGAGATTGCCAGGTTATTGTGGGATTGCAGTAAAACAAAGAGTTGCTTTTCATGGAGAGTTTTCAATAAGACCTTCTTGTATACAAGGAAAATGCATCAACATATTAGCCTCCATTGTCTTCTCTGGCTCTTTATTGAAGGAAAAAGACAATGAAATAAAATAAGAGAGAGGAAAAAGAAAATGCATCTTTGAAAACAAAGTTATCTTCTAGGTCTGAAGAGCAACATCAGAATATTCCTTTTTAAAATATTTTTAAAATGTGTCATGTCATTTGTAAAGAGCAGAGCCACATAAGAAATAGACAGCTAAGAAAAAAAATTAAGTATAATGTTTGGTACATAATATGTGTTTAGTAAATGTCTGGTGAATGAAATTGTTAACCAATGAAAGACGAAGCCATGTACAGTTACCATTTGCATAAATCAGACTTTCCTTAAATATTCATATCATCTCAGACCCAAACTCTGCACCTGAAGTTACCTTTGAAATATTGCTGCCCAAAATTATACTAACCTCAGAAAGGCATGATGGTTTGGCTGGCTACAATACTAGTCCTCTGTAACTTGCCTATAACCAGGAGCAGGACTTCCTAAAACACAGATTGCTCGTTCACATCGTCAGAGTTCTTGATTAGTTAGGTCTGGGTGGGGCCAGAGAATTCACATTTCTGATAATTTGCATTTCTAGTAAGTTGTCAGGAGATACCAGCGCTGCTGGTCCAGGGAACACCCTTGAAGAATCACTGTTGTAAGGGGCAAAACAATGAGCTGAAAGTTCTGAGAGGTGTTTTGTTGTTATTTCTTTTATATAGAAGTTCTACTTTGGATACCTCAGCCTTTGAAAATTACTTGAAAGTAATAATCTATATAAATCTACCAGATATAATTATACAATCTTTTGCAATTAATATTTTCCATATGTCTTAACAGATTGGATTCTTACGATAGCTCAATAAGTTAGAAAGAAGAGTGATTATTATAATGATATTTTAATAGATTATAAATTAAACTTAGATGGTGTAAAAATAAATACCTTGAAGACAGTGATCATGTCTCACTTATATTAGTATCCTTGAAACTTAACAATGTAAACAAAACGTACACAGTGTTTAAGAAATATTTAATTAGTTAATTTTGCACAAGGACATTACTTGTAAGTGATTGAACCAGGGATCAAATAGTCATATGACTCCAAATTCAGTGCTCTGTCCAATTCTCCATAATACTCTCATAATAGAGTACCTTGGCCCCTAATTGTCCTTCTCTGTATATGGAGAGGGGTAAATTGATAGCAACATAGAATTAGCATAAAACAATAAGCTACTTAGATAAAGAAACCATGGCATCTCCATTTCCTGTTGCATAGGATGATGCCTGACACATAGGAGACACATCACCTGTATTTGTGGGATTGACTTGCATGTTTATCTTCACCCCCACTTACATAACCGTGACTGTATGTATATGTCATCCCAGAATTGTTAGCAGGCCTCAGGCTTGGAGAATAAAGTTCAGGGAAACCACAAGCCGTGGAGGAGAGCCACCTGGGGTTTGGGCTATATGGCTCTGACTTCTTCCTCATGAGAGGAAAGCGGCCTCCTTAGACCAAAAAGCTTGGGATGGGTGACTGCCAATTCCGTTAGCTGGCAGCTCCAGACTCTAACCCTTGACCTTCCTCTGCTATGCTTCCAAATCCTCAAATGTGTTCCAATCAAGGGAATGCTGCCGTATTGAAATGGATTTACCTATCACTGCAAGGAAACAAGGCAAGCCTTAACTTAGACTTCTAAGCAGAGTCCCAGAGGGAGGACGCCTCATTAGACCAAGGACCAAACTCCTTCATGCCCTGCCAGAGAGGCCCACTGAGTTTCTGTAGGATGATGGCCACAGAATCTGTGTTCTGCGCATAGTGGCCTGGCTTCCCACAGTGAGGGGAAAAATCTTTTTTTTTATTTTTTGAGACAGAGTCGCACTCTGTCTCCCAGGCTAGAGTGCAGTGACGTGATCTTGGCTCACTGCAACCTCCGCCCAGGTTCAAGCGATTCTCCTGCCTCAGCCTCCCTAGTAGCTGGAACTAGAGGCGCCTGCCGCCACGCCTGGCTAATGTTTTGTATTTTCAGTAGAGACGGGGTTTCTTCGTGTTAGCCAGGATATTCTCGATCTCCTGACCTCGTGATCCACCCACCTCAGCCTCCCAAAGTGTTGGGATTACAGGCGTGAGCCACCGCACCCGGCCTTGTTGGGGGTAAAATCTTAATGCATATTATCTTACCCAAAGAATTTATAATGTTAGAAGATGTTTGTTAAAGCATTAATGGACTAAACTTTGTATTTGTGGCAATTTCACAAAAAGAAGCAGCTCTCATAAATTCCCCCATTGATTACATCTATGCACTTCATTTTTTTTTTTTAAATTATTGTACTTTAAGTTCTGGGATACATGTGCAGAACGTGCAGGTTTGTCACATAGGCATACACGTACCATGTGATTTGCACCCATCAACCCGTCATCTCTATTAGGTATTTATCCTAATGCTATCCCTCCCCCTTCTGCCACCCCCGACAGGCCTCAGTGTGTGATGTTCCCCTCCTGTGTCCATGCATACTCATTGTTCAGCTCCCACTTATGAGTGAGAACATGCAGTGTTTGGTTTTCTGTTCTTGTGTTAATTTGCTTATCTAGTCTATCACTGATGGGCATTTGGGCTGGTTCCAAATCTTTGCTATTGTAAACATTGCTGCAAAAAACTTATGTGTACATGTATCTTTATAGCAGAATGATTTCTTATCCTTTGGGTATGTATCTAGTAATGGGATGGCTGGGTCAAATTGTATTTGTGGTTCTAGATCCTCGAGGAATTGCCACACTGTCTTCCACAGTGGTTGAACTCATTTACACTCCCGCCAACAGTGTAAAAGCATTCCTATTTCTCCACATCCTCTTCAGCATCTGTTGTTTCCTGAGTTCATTTCGTTATCTGAATAATTGCATGATAAATAAAATTAGACTTTCGTTACAAATTATGAGCAACTTTAAAACCATTTTCATAAAATCTACATCATTTTTCCTTGTTTTCAAAATTAACTTTAAAATTAATATGAGCCACGATTACCACAAAAACTGAGTTTACCGAAAACATTTAAAAACCAAGAATCAGATGTGCTTCCTTAAAGAACTCATTTTAAGTGGACATATTATCTTTTGTTAAATAGGTAACACAACTGCACAAATATTTTCTTTCTGTTGCTCTTAGTAACTAAACAATGTATTTACAAATCAAAGGATCACACTCGAGTGTTCTGTATTTTTATTATTCAACCCCACACAATGGTGCCAGGAGGTTCATCTTTATATACTATCAAACTTATAAGTTACCAGTTGACAAGAGAAGGGCCTGCGATCTTGGGGAAGCCTGCTAGAGCCAGGTGCATTGAACCATGAGGAGAATAAGCAAGAAAGAATACTAGAAGTGAAGGTTAGAGGTGGTTTGTAAAGGCTAGCTATAGCTGATGCAACGGCAAACTATGAGAAACTATAAAAAAATAAATTACCAGGGGAACAGGAAGGGACAGAAGCCAGATGAGAGAAAGGCAGCAGGTTGGGACAAGGGATAAGACTAGCATCAGGGTGCTCAAGTGCTGTCTGACAGAGTGACAGATTTTAACTGCTACATCTTCTTTTTTGTGGTCTCATCTCCACTGATATAAAGAGACAGTAACCATAGGCTATTTCCTGACATCTATGTAGTTTCTAAAAATCTGTCTTATAAGAGAAGTCTAATTTATGCAATGAATATTTATTAAGCATTAATATATACCAGGTGACACACTACATGCTATTTATACATTGTGTTCACACTCTTGAAACTCACAACTCAGTGGGAGAGGCAAGCACTTCATATTATTTGAATTCAAGAAAATGTTTTCTGAATTATTGATAAAATGTGTGTGTGCATGCACACATATAGATACAGCAATTAAAGAAACCTATAATTGCAATAATTTTAAAGAAACATGCTGAAATAACTAATACCAGATTAAATATTTAGCAAAATAGGTCAAACACCAAAATACCTCTAACTTGCCTAAGAAGCAAACCAGGCAATATCAGGTTAGTGTCTAAGAGTGACTAAGACTTTGAGCTAATGGAATTTATGGCTATCTTGTTGCTATTACTTACTAGTAGAATCACCTGTGGGAAATTTCCGATCTTCTTGAAATCTCAGCTTTGTCTCGCATCACTGAATTATAGAAATTAAACAGAAATGTGTGGCATGTAGAAAATACTTATCAAATGCTCACTATTTCTATAATAAGAAGATGCCAATACCGCTATATGAGATGAACAACTGCCTTGCCCATTTTCAACGATGAGAGTGAAAGGATTTTCTCCTATGTTATCATCTAGGAGTTTTATAATTTTGTATTTTAAGTTCAGGTCTACACTTGAGATAATTTTGTGAAAGGTATAAAATCTGTCTAGACTCATTTGTTGCATGTGGATGTCCAATTGTGCCAGCACCTTTTATTGAAGAGACTATCCTTTCTCCATTGGATTGCCTTTGCTCCTGCATCAAAGACCAGTTGACTATGTTCCCGTGGGTCTATATCTGGGCTGTCCATTTTGTTCCATTGATTTCTACATATTTTCTTCCACAAACACCACACTTTCTTGATGATTGTAGCCTCATAGGAAGTCTCGATGTCGGGTAGAATCAGTCCTCCAATTTTCTTCTTCTCGTTCAGTATTGTGGTTGGCTGTTCTGGGTCTTTTGCCTTTCCACATAAACTCCAAAATCAGTTTGTCAATTTCTGCAAAATAACTTGCTTGGATTTTGACCATGATTGCATTGAATCTATAGGTCAAGTTAATCTTTTCATTGCCTGGACCCAGCACAGTAAATAGCACATTTTAGGAGCCTCTTTAATTTTTACTGAAGCAGACATTCATTGAGACAAATTAAAGGTGGGGAATTTTCTATTACCCCCAAATTGTAATAGGTTTGAATTAGCGGCGCATGTTAACTCCCTCCTTCCTTTATAATAAGAATTTGGGAGGTGGAAGAGGGGACAACAAGGATGGATCACAGAAGATGCTTCATTAAGACAAGAAACTTTTTTCTCTGCTTTGCTGATGATTGTGCCCCAAACACCTGGAGCACTTCCTGCCACATCAAACCAATTTTTTGTTCTTTCGAGAGGGTCTCTCCCTCCATCACCCAGGCTGGAGGGCAGTGCTATCTCGGCTCACTACAGCCTCTGCCTCCCAGGTTCCAGCGATTCTCATTCCTCAGCTTCCCCAGGAACTGGAATTACAGGAGCCCTCCACTACGCCTGGCTAATTTTTGTATTTTTAGTAGAGATGTGGCTTCACCATGTTGACCAGGCTGGTCTAGAACTCTTGACCTCAAGTGACCCACCCGCCTCAGCCTCCCAAAGTGCTGGGATTACAGGAGTGAGCCACTCCATCTGGCCTCTCCAAAATTTTGTAATGTAAATGTTTTGTTTTGTTTTTTCTTTTTTTTGGCTGGAGACCAATATGCTGAAGGAACTTCAGTTGCAAAATACATAGTGATGTCTTTGCACCTAGGTCCTTGCCTGAACTATTTGCCTCTGCCTGCAACTCTCTTCTTACTTCTACACTTTCAACTTTACTAACTACAGGTACCTCAGATACCTGTTTACACATTGCTACTTCTTTGTGTCTCTCATGTGCTTTGTTTCCTATTCCATTTCCAAGAACCAGAACACTTTGGCATGCATGAGGTACTCAACACATAATTGCTGTTTAAAATAACATATTTCACCCTGTTCACGGACCCACTCAGGACTGTAAAAACACACACTTGTGAATAATTCCTGAGTGAATTATTCATACACAGAGGCCAAAATCTGCACTCTAGATGAAGGTCTACAGTATATCTTTGGATGTAGCATTGCAGTTGTAAAAGTATTTGGCATTTTCCTCTCCTGCTTTATGGTGTAAACAGAATGGTCACTCTGGATTTAAGTTCTCTCTCTCATTAGAAAAATTGCCTCCAATATAGGAAGGCATCTTGCATCTCATCACCTTCAAGACAGCTGTTATCCATTTCCTGAGTGTTCCAGTCGCAGCTTCTGGTCTTCTGCTGAAAGATTTCATTCCATTATTTATGATTCAACCTATTAAATGTTGATGGGAAGATTCCCTGGAAAGGTGTGTTACTGTGGTTACCAGAAACTTCTCTCATCCCAAGAAGAATCTGCTTTCTGGGCTATGGAACGGGCTTTAAAATCAGCAGGAACCACACATGTTGAAGCAGAGATGAGTGAGGGGCACAAAGAACCTATGATTACTTTCATGGCATCCTGGGAAATTCCAGGAAAGATTCTGGAATTTTCTTTCAAAATGATAACTTATGGACAGTTTGAGGAAAAGCTATGGAAATTAAATGATTTGATTTTCCTGCCATAGATAGAACAGTGACTTTTTATTCTACAGCTATCCTCCCCCACCTCAAAAAACGCATTTTTTATGAGAAAGTCAAACTGGCCTTGTCTCACAGGCAAACACTCCTCACAGAACAGATGAGCCTTTTTTGTTAAATTACAGAAACAGTGAAAGATTTATGATTCTGCGAGACAAAATCCTTTTGTTTTAAATAGTTGCCACTTTTCCATGAAGAAATCAGACACCTTGTTGGTGTTTTCTTATAGTAAACATAAGGTCACTGAAAGGAAACAGGCCAGATGAAATATCACCACGGTATTAAATTACTTCCATCTGCAAACACTGTAAATCCTGTCGACATGAAAAGAGAAGTTACGGTTAGAGCTCTGAAGTGTCATGTTTTTGGACTTGAAAAAAGTCCTTCTGCTGAGGACTTTATTCTATTGCCAAGAGTAAGAAACATGAAGTCGTGATGCAGTAACTGGACCATGTCAAAAGCATTCTACAATAGACATCGCATTTACTCTCTCTTTTTCTCAACCCCTTTTCGGTCGATTCACTTCTAACATTATCTAACGTTCAAGTTTATATTGGGAGAAATTTCTATGAATTAGAGTCAAAGTCCCGCAGTAATAGTTTTCAATAGATTGTCAAGAACTCATTCAAACCATTCAATTATTCTCTACAGTTTTTATTAATTTATTTATTTGTTTTACTGATTATAAATTGTTCATGCTTGGGATAGAATTCAAAATGGTATATTTTAGAAGCAAAGTCATTTACATTTGTAGTCAATTAATGGTGTCCACAGTTGCAATTTTCCTAAATTGCATGGTAGGCTTTAGCAGAACTTAGATTTTTTTCATCCAAGGTTATTAGTAGTTACTGTAAGAGAGAGCAATGACTATTTTTTGGGGAGCTGCTAAGCATTTGAACTCAATTCCTAGTTCTGAGAAATTTGTTATTGTGTGAGTCTTACCATCACAGGCCAGAGACTTGCTTCCTAACTTCCTCAAAGACAGGACATGGACATGAGACATGATAGGACCCCATACATACAGCCAAGATTTGAATCTGGAACAAGTGATACAAAATAATGAGCTAGTTTATAAGCATTTTTCTCACATGTTTTCATGCGATATAATTGAAGGGTGATCCACAGTCTGCTACTAGAACTTCTGAAGTTCTGTTAAAGTAGAATCAGTGTTAGAGTTCTGCTGAAAGTAGGGAAAGAGAGGTAGTTTGTGTGTTTGTTTTAACCTATAT
Organism: Macaca nemestrina; assembly: GCF_043159975.1. Lineage (NCBI taxonomy): Eukaryota > Metazoa > Chordata > Mammalia > Primates > Cercopithecidae > Macaca > Macaca nemestrina. Next base: position 177,911,780 of record NC_092127.1, on the reverse strand, counting down.
GTCCTCATATTTGCCTGAGAGGAAGAAGAGCAAACAATACTTATAAATTCACAAGGACGACTGGATCTTCGACTCCTGAAAACACAGGGCAAAGGTGGAAGCTCTGTTTGACTTTTGCCCACACAGTCTGACGATATTATGGAGAGGTTGTCAGGGAGAAAACACCAGTGCAAACCACATCATGATTGTCAAGAATCTGGCTCCGTGTCTAAGAAATCCAGAAAGTTGTCTGGGAAATAGTAATATCAGAAGCTTCCTTGGATTATTTATTTGATAAGATCTCTTCTCAGTGCTTCTGAAGAGAAAGAGAGAGAGAGACAAAAGATGGTATTGAAAAAAGTTCTAGCTGTTTCAGAGGAAATCCATGTGGTTTGCATGCCTTATATAGCTCTTCCTAAAAAAGGAAGACAGCTGTTTGCTGAAGGAAGGCCCAGACTACTGTGGCCAGGCGCTTCAGGCCACTAATTACAGTTTCGGAGGCATCAGAGAAGCCAAATTCTTTAAAATTTGTCTCACATCCTTCAAAATCCCTAATTTCTTCTAAGTGTGGACTGCTTCTCACGACCTCAGATAGACCTAGAAGGATCTGATATGTCACTACCTTTCCATGGAGTCTTTATTACCCTTTTTACTAATGGGGAGTCAAATGCAGTGCTCTTGATGACTGCTTGGTGAGTTTTTACCCCACATAGAGTTCCAAGCAAATGTTGCACACATTTTGGTAGTCAGTTAATTGGAAGAACCTTTTTCCATTAACAACGACATATTGGCACTGGAGAGTGTGGTTAGGCTGGAAAGCACCAGAATAGGACTCGGGACACTTCAGCCTTTCTTTTCACTCAAGTATTAATTGCCTGTGTGATCTTGAAAGGGGTCCTGCACCTATATTTTCATTAGGCTTTATTTTTATTTTCTACATAAGACAGAGTTGACTGAGATCACTTCCAAGGCAGTTGCCAAGTATAAATTACATAATTTTTAATTTTAGAGATAACTTTTTTGCAGCAAAAAACACGAATAACAATAATTCGTAACATTCGAGTAGGCCACATATGGCAGAATGGAACACCCATACTCATGGTTATAATTCTTTACTTTATAATATGAATACATATATGCTGACCTATGTTTTGGTAAATATTTTACATATAAAATGATAGCAAATAGTTTATGAATAATACCTAGTTGTTAAATATTGAACCATTTCTAAATATCCTATAATACAATGATAACAATGACGACGATGGTAAGCAGTATTTGCTGAGCACTTCTTATGGGCCACCACTGGCAAAATGCTTGAGATATAATCACTCATTTAATCCTCAAATCGTCCTCGATGTTAGACAAAATTATAGCTTTTATTTTACAAATTAGAAAATTGAGTCACGACTATACAGGTAAAATGTGGCAGAATTAGAATTTAAATCAAGGCAATCTGGCTCCATATTCAGTGCTCTTAAACACTCTACGTTTTAACACTGAAGGTATACTTGGAGAGCAAGATAATCCAGCAATTTTTTTTTTTTATAATACTATAATGAAAAAGAATCCCAAGTAAAATTAGGTCAAATTCTAATTGTGTCATTTATTACTTCTTTAATCTTGGAAAATGTTTAATCCTCTTAATATTCAGTTTTTTCACCTGTAAAATGGGGATAATATTATACAGAATCATCAAATGGGTTTGATGAGATAAAAATTTATGTTTTAGCAAATATATTTGGAGCACCTGCAATGTGTCAGCCACTGGTAAGAGGTATCCAGTAGCAAACAGAACAAAGTTTATACCATCATAGAACTGGAAAAATTGTAGGGAGATACAGATTTTTTAAAACATACAAGTAACAGGATAATTACAAAGAATAATCAGTGAGTGAATGCTTTCCTTATCTGTTGCTGTGTAACAATACAACAATAAATAAAGGGATTCTGAAAAGGCACAGTGGAGATGGTTCTTTGCTCAATGGAATGATTTGAGTACCTGAAGGGTAGAACAACTGGGGCTGGAGAATGTGTTTCCAAGAGGGCTTCATTGCCTACGTATAGAGTACCAGGACTGAGATGGCTCAAACTCACCCCGGCTCAGCGAGAATGTGAACATGTGGCATCTCCAACATGTCAAGAATGTGAACATGTGGCATCTCCAACATGTCAAGATATCTGTAGAATTAAAATAGGAGATGTGATGATACTGAGTGACTAGAGGATTAATTTGGAGCATGTTCAAGGAAGCATCTCTGAAGAAATGATGAAGAGCTGAAGAGGGAAAAGGATCCAGTCAAATAAAGATGATGAAGGATAATTCTAGGCAGAGCTAGTGCAAATGTTCTGTGGAGAAAATGCAAAGCCTGGTAGGATGGGGGATGAGATAAAGCCAATGATTCGGACAGAGGCCAGATAAAGTGGCGTTATGCCAGGTTAGAGTTAGGAGCTTATTATGGCTCTGATGGGAAGTCATTCAAAGGTTTTGAGTAGGAGAGTTACAGAATCTTAAACTAAAATAAATAAATGAAAAAGAAAACATGGAACGCAAGAAAAAAAACAACAAGAAAATGGAATCCGTCTTCAATTTCTTCTGACTACATCTACTATAACCCACCTTCAGTATCTTCACAGCAGATCCTACTTAGCAACTCTCTTCATCTTCTATGCTGATAATTTATGAAATAAAATATTCACCTTTCTTTAATCTCCAATAATATGTGTACACTATGTTTACAAGATTAGTATACATCTAAAATGGAAATAAAATATTTGGGAGTTGCAGAATCTCATAAACTAATACAGATTTAACTCCAAAAATAGACAAAAGCCTTTTATTCATGTGTCATTAATTCAAGCATCCATTCACTCAGCAATTTTTCCATTGAGCTCTAGATATCAATAAACCAATATCATAAAAATGAGTGTGACACAGTTTTTCCTTGCATGACATTCCTATGACACACAGTAATTTCTCTTTCCTTTCCTTCTTTCCTTCTTTCTTTCTTTCTTTTTTCTCTTTCTTTCTTTTCTCTCTCTTTCTTTCTTCCTTTCTTCCTTTCTTTCTCTCTCTCTCTCCTTCCTTCCTCCCTCCCTCCCTCTCTTTCCCTCTTTTCTCTCCTTCCTTCCTTCCTTCCTTCCTTCCTTCCTTCCTTCCTTCCTTCCTTCCTTCCTTCCTCCCTCCCTCCCTCCCTCCCTCTCTCTCTCTCTTTCTTTCTTTCTCTTTCTTTTTTTCTTTCTTTCGAAATTGCTATTGGAACACAAAGGAGGAAAAACACCATCTGATATTCCACAGCAGAAAACCCTGAAGATTGTTCAGCAAATCCTGTGTCCTGGAAAAAATACCCTAATTAAAATGAAATTAGTTTCAAGTCTTTGTATTTTGACCCAAAAAGTTTTTGTCTTAGTCATAGAGAAAGATCTGCATTTGGTGCTTCTATCAAGTGTGATTTAAGCAAACTGAAAATGGAAGTATTCCTTATGGTCTTTCTTGCAGAGTATTTGTCCATTGTCAACAGTCCTCAGGAACTGGATTCCTTCCATGTGAAAGAAATTCCTAAGTGCAATACATTCCTTAGCTTCCAAAGCAGAACCAAAAGCCTAGACAATTGTTCTCAATGAATGACACATACACACACAATTTGCAGAGAGGACTGGTGACAAACGTCTTAGCAATTTTTTTTTTTCAGTTTGTTGTTATCTCTCATTCTGTACCTCACTGAAAAGAACTGCAGGCTTTTCAAGGCAAATATATTTATCCAGACTTAAAAGCCAATCATTTAAGATCTAATATTGGCCAAAATAATACTTAAAATCTGGAATTATAAGTGAACAATCGGTTCTTTGTAATCTATGGATGGCTTTCCAAATGAAACTGATCTTTTCATTATCATATCAACCATAAAGTTATTTTTGATGTCAGAGTCTCAAAACCAAGATTATTGGAAGTAAATTTTTTATTTTTTTTTTTGATGAAACATATATTTAAATATTTAAAGCTAAGTTTTTTTCTATGCTGTCTTGACTAAAATAATGAAAGCAAAATTTATATCAGTGACAATTCTTCTTACAACTTTCCTCCCAAAACTCACGCAAGCACCCAGACCCATTAAATCTTCCATGCACCGTCATAATAAGCATGTTTTTCTACTTCCTGTCTTTATTGCTATGTTAACTAGTGGTTTAGAATAAGATGTCTACAGTGAAATACCTGGGGCCTATTTCTGTCTCCACCTCTTGTTTTCTATGTGACCTGAACAGTTACTTAACTTTTGTATCTCAGTATTCTGATGGAAACATGATGCCAACATTATGTTTTTATGATAATTAATTTAGTTAGTATATGTAAAGTATTTAGAAGTGCCTGGAACACTATTAATATTTAATCAATGCAATATTCCTAGGAATTCAGTTAGGTTTTTTTTCTGTTGTTTTGTTTTGTTTTCTGGATTCTCATTTTCCTTCTTAGTGCCCCTGTCTGCTTTCTTGCTTCTAAAACTAGGATTACAGCCTTTCATTCTTAATAACATACATAACATGATGTATTATTATTATGTGTGTTCTCTTATTTTGCTCCTTTGTTGAAGGCCACTGATAGCTTCACACAGAAGTTCAAGTATTTCCTGCATGTGAGGGAGACTGAGGAGGAAAGGGAGGGTTGGAATCTCCAGCATTAGAGTTGCAAGGGGCTTTCCAGAGGACAAAGAACTCTGTGATGTAATGCATGGCTTATTGTCATAGAGGTATCTGACGAGGTATCAAAAAGACTTTCAAACAGTCTGTTCATAGATCCACCAATTCAACATGAGGGTAAGAGCAATGCGAGACATGAAAACATGAAATATAATTTTCTTGACTCTAACAAGTTTTTAGATGACTGTGTATACATGAGACGCAGAGGAGAGAATGATAAATGAACTATTTAAAAATTACATTATTAGTTTTGCGTCCTTCAAGGAATACTGAAAGAATGAGAGTGCCAGGAACAAAATTTTTTCACCTAAAATAGGTGACAGTAAGAGCAAGGAAAGGACATTGAAAATATCTGAAGAATAAAGAAATTTTATGGACCAATATGAGTATAGAGAAATAGCAGAAAAGACACTAGATGAAGAGATATTGCAGGTTGGGATGGGAATGAATGAAGTCTCAAAAGTGCAACTGGCACATTAGGAAGGTCGACAGATTAGAAGGCCTGGTCTTTCTTAGCTATATGTCCAAATATATTTGATAAATACATTAGACAAAGACCGGGCTCTCTTAGATGTGTCATTGTGGTGAATATTGTTTTTGAGAACACAAAACCAGAGCCTTCCATTCTAGTGACAGCTACTCTGACCTTACTCAGAAATGTAGAAAAGTCTAGCCACTCCATTTCAAACCAAATTTAGCCCTTACACTTCGGCAGCCAAAACAGTATGAGATGGCAAAATACAATATTTTCCACAGTGATGTTGACTAGGATAAAAATCAACTTGGCTGGAAAGAATACACAATTTTCTGGGTCTTATGACATAATTAAAAATTGGTCACAGACTAATACATGTAGCACAAACTTTGAGCACAAACTCCCCCAAAAGTTGTGCTCATCAATGAAGATGCAAGGATTAAGGATGCGTTCACACATTTCAGTGGCCTGAAGTCAGATAATCTCTCTCTTATTACAACTTTCCTGCCTATGGTATTGAAACTGATCCATAGTGCAGCAACAAACATCCTACTTCTGTTTCTGTGTCCTCTAGACAGAGTCTTCTGTTCTAACTACAGATTGGACCAAGAGGTGGGTTGGTCCAACCCATGGACCATGCTAGATCATGTATGGACTTGATTTATCTTTGCATGTCCAATCCTCCACATGATGAAAGCAGAGATGAGATATTCAATGGAGTTTTGTTGAATGAGTGAGTGAGTTAATAAATTAATGTATCAATTGTTGAAAATATAGAAAAATGAATGATTAAATGAATAAGTAGAAAACAAATTGTAGGTTCTTCTAAGATTTTTAATGAGATAAAGAATAAATGAATAAATGAGTTAATGAATCAAGTATTATTTCCCCTAATTACTCTTCCTAGTACATACTATGACATGGAGAAAAAAATCTATATTTTTTACAGTTAAGTCAGGTGCAGTGAGCTGGCTACTTTTGTTAAGTATGTGTGGGGTTCTACATATTTTTCTGCCTCATTGAAAAAAGCTTTGTTGTAAATGTTAGCTTTATACTGATCCTTGAAGAAGGCCATCCAAAAATAGCTCAGCATGACAAGTTCATCATGCTGTTTCCTTCACTTCTCTAGGCTACTGCCCTATGAAAAATATTTTTATTTTATTGGTTCATTTCACATGATGGCAGAATGAATTATCATTTTATAGTGGACATCAGCAAAAGGATAAGAATTTACCATTAAAACAGAGTGAAACTGAAACTAGTTTGGCCTCCCTCTGCTATCCTTGAAGATAAATGATTATGATGTCAGTGCAATTTGAAAGAATATTAAATCAGAAGCTGAAAACACCTAGCAGTTCCAACTCCCTCATATCATAAGGCTAGTATTTTCACGAACTCGAAAAACTAAGATGATTCTTTCATTCTCATTATCATTCTCAAAAAAACAAATAGTTTGTTTGCAGCTAGTTACTTGACACATTGAGTGGAAAAAACTCCCCTTCGTTCATCATGGTCTTACATTTACAATTGTCTACATAATTTGATTTTCTTCCAGATGCTTTTCAAACTTAATTGAGATAAATAAAATACCAGTCCTTTAAACACTCACCAAAGAAGGAAACAAATCCATACCGTTAGTATATTTCTGCTTTCTTATAGCTTTGAAGACTTGTTCATTTTAATCTTAATTCCTTCAGCATGTATTTTTTTACCTCTGAGAAGAGTGATCAGATGATGATATATTGAACAAAAGAGCAAACGAGTCCATGTTACTCAAATCCTGATAGCAGAAGGGTAAAGAAGAGCTGAAATTTGTTTCACACCTTTTTGTGCTAAAACCTGCAATATATGCATGATGACCCCCTCAAAGATGTCCACATCCTAATCCCTGAAAACTGTGAATGCATTACCTTTCGTGGAAAATATATTACCTTATATGGCATCCTAATTCCTACAAACTGTGAATATGTTACCTTATATGATAAATGAACATATATGGTATATGTGATTAAGTTAATGATATTGAATTGGGTGGGTTATCTCGTTAGACCCTATATAATCACAAGGGTTCTTATAAGAGGGAGGTAGGATAGTAGAGAGGAAAGAAGGCAATGTGATGACTGAAGCACAGATTGGAGTGATGTGTCCACAAACTTTAGAAAGTTGCTTCTTTGTCCGCCACAAGGAATGATGAACAACAGCTTTAAAAGCTGGGAGAGGCAAAGAATCAACTCTCTCTTGGAGTGTCTAGAAGGAAAAATCTCTGCAGACCCCTTAATTATAGCCCTGTAAAACTCACCTTAGGAATTCTGACTGCCAGATTTGTAAGAAATTAAATTTGTGTTTGTGATAATTTGTTACAGCAGCAATAAGAAAATAAGGAAGCATCTTTGTATTATCTCGTGAAGGATTCATAATAGTATGAAGGAGAAGTAATGTCTCCATTTTACAGTGGCACCCATTGCTTGGTGAGGCCCACCCAAGTTTACACCGTCAAGCAATAGTGGAAGTAGGCCCTAAATAAAGATTTTTCAGCCAGCAAAGACCATGATTTTTTTTCATAGGGCTATGCAACCAATAATATTATCTAGATTTATCTCTTACCATCAATGTCAACTTGATAGCTTACTCATACTTCTGTGTTATCTAGGAGTCCATTCTGCTCCATAGGCCATTGTTTTCATACATAGATTATGTGGATTACCCAGAATAGTTTAATTTACAAATTTTCCTTCACTCAACTACAAATTTGGAAGTTACCTGCTTTGCAAGAGAAGGCAGGGACGTAGAGCAGAAAGGGGAAGAAAGTAAGAAAGTGAAAGCCAAGACAGACCTCCTGTATGAATTGTGTCCAGGAGTCTTTTGTCCAGCAGTGTTAAGAGTCTTGTGGAATGAGTGCAGGGCTTTTATTTCTCCTTTATAGCTTCAACAGGAAGTTACTACCACACACGACACTTTCTGCCAAAACAGCTGACTTTGGGGATGTTCATGAAAATGATTGAAATGGATGCCTTCTCCCTGAGCTACCAGGGAGCTGTACCTAACATCTTTAAGGGCAGCTTGGCCTTCTTCCAGCAGAGGTACTATCTGATTTACTGCCGTGCCTACTGTGTTGCCTGCACAGCCCAACTTCCCACCTGACCAGTGGGGAACAGCTGCAGGAACATACCCTCCCCCTCCCCTTCGCCTCACTCCAGCCAGAAGGGGAAGGCCAGCTCAACATCTGTCTTTCTTATCTGTTTCTGATGTGCACAAAAGTGCACGTTTTCGAGTTGTTGTTTGTCAAAGAAGCTTTCAGGCATGTAAGTTGCCCCTCCTCTACTTCTTGTTTAGATCTTTCTGCAACTCATTTGGGATCCTCAAAAAATAAAAACAATCTCTCCTTCACAGAGCTCAACTAGCGGATGTTAATGCAGAGACATATTTTATGTATCAGTTTCTCCTAATAGATTTTCACTGTTTTCAGTATAAAAATAAAGTCCTAAGGAATAGGAAAGATGAAACATGCTACTATGCTGCATTTTAGTCACCATCAAATTGGTAATGACACTTACAGTCCTGGCCAGTGTGAACCCAAGGTGCTAAGAAGTACAACAGTAATTTGTATTTCTTTTAGATTTTTCTCCATTAGTTTTTCTAGTCCCCTCTCCCCTCATCAAATACTTTCATTCTGAGAGTGAATACAGCATTCTCCAGCAACTTTTGTAACTTACTCCTAAACGGTTTGGTTAGCTCCAAACTTGGCATGCTTTGTGCTATCCTGTTGTTCTGATGTGTGCATGTGAAAGAGGAAGCGGGAAATAGTGTGGAACTGGAAAAGCTGACAAACAATACAGAGTGCCTCATGCATTTCTATAAAACCGATTATTTACTGTTAGGGTTTTTGGAAAGGAAAAAAAGCAAAGCAAAACTCTAGAATAACTATTTTAGCCTAATGCTATTTGGTCCTTCGTGATGTTTGAGTTAGCCACCAAATGGGGAGGGCAGCAAAAAGGAGAAACTGTAATGTAATTTTTTTTTATTTAGATAAATATTTTAAATATATACTGAGAAGTTGGGGAGGAAACGCTAGTGGGAAACCTACAGATAGCAGAACATCTGATAGAAAACATCAGATAAACATATAGATAGTAGATATTATGATTTTTTAAAATTCAGTCATTGAGGAAGTGCCAGAAAGTGCTATTAACTATTTTGATTCCTAATTTTTAACATGCGTGGGGGGAATATTTTAGAAGAAATGATGTTGATGAGAATAGATATATGCATTGTAACGCAAATGTTTCCTGTCCGAAAAGATGTGCGAATTGGAGATTGATGCTGATTTCCAGAGGAGAGGAATCCAGTGAGGTGGAGTTTATTAGAAAATGATTCTGAAACATTGTTTGAAATAAAACTACACCTTTTTTTTTTTTTTTTTTTTTTTTTTGAGGCAGAGTTTTGCTCTTGTTGCCCAGGCTGGAGTACAGTGGCGCGATCTCAGTTCACCACAACCTCCACCTCCCGAATTCAAGCAGTTCTCCTGCCTCAGCCTCCCGAGTAGCTGGGATTACAGGCATGCGCCACCAGGCCTGACTAATTTTGTACTTTTAGTAGAGACAGGGTTTCTCCATGTTGGTCAGGCTGGTCTCAAACTCCCAACCTCAGGTGATCCACCCGCCTTGGCCTCACAAACTGCTGGGATTACAAGCGTGAGCCACCACACCCAGCCACCTACTTTTTAATCATCATTGAAGAAAATGATAATATACAACTTTGAGTGAGACTTGGAGACCATGCCTTAGATCAGCTTATACATTGAAGCTTAATCGTTTTCACTATTTTATTGATTTCTTAATAAACCAGAAAAAATTTTATCCGCCTTGTCATCACACTGATTCCTTGATTTCAGTCCTGTGTAGCTACTCTTAGGTGCCCAAGTAGACCCCACAGTTTCAGCTGCACTCCTTGTTGCATTCTTATCTGATGAATCCTGATCCACTTTTTCAGCCCCCACACTTCTTCCATGTAGACAGCTCTCCTTTCTTAGAAACTCAATACAAATTACAACAATGAATTTCAAGGATGACACTTAAAAAAAATACCATGGATCATATTTATCTACATATATATATATACCTTCTGTTGGTTTTCAAACTCCTCGAAAAGATGAATTGTGTCATTTTTATCTTGTATTATCTCAAGTAAATCCTACAGTGCCTAGAGCACAAATGACAAAATATAAATATTTATTGAAAACTAGTAAGTTTGTAGATTTTGGTTTTGGTTTTCCTTGATGCAATTGCGTATTTATTTATAATCATAAAATAACTGATAGAAAAGGAGAAACTATTGGTGACAGCCATTTTTTTGAATCCACTATCTTCAAGGCTCAATGGCAATCTCTTTATTCATATTACCTCATCTAATTCTTACAACAATTTTTCATGTTTGAAGAAAAGTATGAATATTTACTATATGCAAATTTAAGTACATATTCATGTTCATTTTGCTTATGAGGAAAATGATGCTTAGAAAATTAAAGGTCACAGAACTAATCAACAGAAGAACCAGTATTCAAATTTCATTATATTTTGATGCCAATATCCCAACTTTTTAATTAAAGGATATAGTTCAAAATAAACTATTAAAAACTGACACTCTCCTTTCTATTTTCTCCATCTAATAGTCTACAGTGACTATTGTTCCCATGTTTATATCCATGTGTGCTTAATGTTTAGCTCCCACTTATAAATGAGAAAATGTGGTATTTGATTTCCCATTCCTGTGTTAATTCGCTTAGAATAATGGCCTCCAGGTTCATCAATTTTGCTGCAAAGAACATGATTGCTTTCTTTTTAATGAATGCATTGTATTCCATAGTGTATATGTACCACATTCTCTTTATCCAATCCACCATTAATGGGTACCTCAGTTGATTCCATGCCTTAGCTATTGTGAATAGCATGGCAACGAACATATAAGTACATACGTATTTTTGGTATAATGATCTACTTTTCTTTCAGAATATACCCAGTAATGGGATTGCTGGATCGAATGGTAGCTGTTTTAACTTCTTTGAGAAATCTTCAAAATGCTTTCATAATGGCTGAACTAATTTACATTCCCACCAACAGTGCATAAGAGTTCCCTTTTCTCCTTAGCCTTGCCAGCATCTGTTGTTCTTTGACTTTTTAAAATAAAAGCCATTCTGACTGCTGTGAAATGGTATCACATTTTGTCATTGATTTGCATTTCTCTGATGATTATTTATAATGAGATGTTCTCATATGTTTGTTGGCCACTTATATGTCTTCTTTCAGAAGTGCCTGTTCATGTCTTTTGTCCATTTTTTAAATGGGATTTTTTGCTTTTTGCCTGTTGATTTAAGTTCCTTGCAGATACTGGATATTAGACCTTTGTTGGAGGCATAAGTTGCAAATATTTTTCTCTCATTTTGTAGGTTGTCTTTTTATTCTTTTGATAGTTTCTTTCACTGTGCAGAAACTCATTAATTTAATAAGATCTCATATGCCAATTTTTGTCCTTATTACAATTGTTTTTGGGGACATAGCCAAAAATTCTTTGTGAAAGTGGATGTCAAGAAGAGCACTTCCTAGATTTTCTTTGAGGATTTTCATAGTTTGAGGTCTTATATTTAAATCTTTAATACATCTTGAGTTAATTTTTGTATATGGTGAAAGATAAGGATCCAGTTTCATTCTTCTGCATATGTCTAGTCAGTTATCCCAGCACTATTTATTGAAATCCTTTCCCCATCACTTGTTTTGGTTCAGCCTTGTGAAAGATCAGGTGACTATAGGTATGCAACTTTATCTCTGAGTTTTCTGTTCTATTCCATTGGCCCATGTTTTTCTTACCATACCACTGGTGCCATGCCTTTTTGATTACTGTAGCCTTATATTATAGTTTGGAGTTGAGTAATGTGATGCCTCCAAGACGATCCAAGAAGGTATCATCAGAAATGACAAAGATGATATTACAACTGATGTCACAGAAATACAAAATATCCACAAAGACTATGTACCACTCTATGCACACAAATTAGAAATAATGAGTTAGAAGAAATGAATAAATTCCTGGAAACTGACAGTCTTCCAAGATTGCATAAGGAATATACTGAAACCCTGAATAGACCAATGTTGAGCTCTGAAATCAAATCAGTAGTAGAAAACCTAACAATCAGAAAAAGCCCTGGGCCAGATGGATTCACAGCCAAACTCTATCAGGTATATAAAGAAAAACTGGTACCAGTCTTACTGAAGCTTTTCCAAAAAAAAACTGAGGAGGAGTGACTCCTCCCGCTTATTCTGTGAAGCCAGCATAGCCGAATACCAAAATCTGGCAGAGACACAATGAAAAACAAAACAAAACAAAACAAAAAATCTTCACACCAGTATCCCTGATGAACAGATGCAAAAATCTTTAACAGAATACTAGCAAACCAAATATAGGAGCACCTTTTGAAGTTAATTCACCACAATCAAGCAGGCTTTATCCCTGGGATGCAAGGTTGGTTTAATATGTACAAATCAATAATTGTGATTCAACATGTTAATGGAATTAAAAGAAAAAACCATATGATCATCTCAACAGATGTAGAAGAAGCTTTTGATAAAATCCAACATCCTGTCATGATAAAAACCTTCAGTACACTGGGCATTGAAGAAACATACCTCAAAATAATAAGAGCCATCTCTGATAAACCCATAGCCAACATCGTACTGAGTGAGAAAAAAACCCTTGAGAACTGAAACAGATAAGGATGCTTGCTGTCACCACTCCTGTTAAACATAATACCAGAAGTCCTAGCCAGAGCAATCAGGCAAGAGAAAGACATAAAAGGCATCCAAATAGAAAAAGAAGAAGTCATGCTATTTCTCTTCACTGATGACATGATTCTATACCTAGAAATTCCTAAAGACTCCACAAAAATGCTCCTGGAACTAACACATGACTTAAGTAAAGTTGCAAGATACAAAATCAATGTACACAAATCAGTAGCATTTCTATACACCAACAATGTCCTGGCTGACAGTCAAATAAAGAACACAATTGCATTTACAACAACCACAAAGAAAATGAAATACCTAGAAATACAGCTAACCAAAGAAGTGAAAGATCTCTACCAGAAGAACTATAAAACACAGCTGAAGGAACTCAGAGATGACACAAATAAATGGAAAAATATTCCATGCTCATGGATTGGAAGAATCAATATTGTTAAAAGGGTTATATTGCCCAAAGCAATTTACAGATTCAATGCTATTCCTATCAAACTAGTAATGTCATTCTTCACAGAATTAGAAAAAAATCTATTGTAAAATTCTTATAGAACCAAAAGGGAGCCCTAGTAGCCAAAGCAGTCCTTAGCGAAAAGAAATGAACTGTTCTTAATGTAACAAAGCAATGAAAAGATGTCTTCTAAATGTATTCTTAGTTCATCACAAGCACATTGATTTGTATTTCTTTTCTAAGGCTATTAAGGAAAAACTCTTCCAAAATATCATTCAAAAATGTTTCTGGCCGGGCACGGTGGCTCATGTCTGTAATCCCAGCACTTTGGGAGGCCGAGGCAGGTGGATCATGAGGTCAGGAGATCGAGACCATCCTAGCTAACACGGTGAAACCCCGTCTCTACTAAAAGTACAAAAGAAAATTAGCCAGGCGCGGTGGCAGACGCCTGTAGTCCCAGCTACTCAGGAGGCTGAGGCAGGAGAATGGCGTGAACCCGGGAGGTGAAGCTTGCAGTGAGCAGAGATCACACCACTGTACTCCAGCCTGGGCCGCAGAGCGAGACTCCTTCTCGAAAAAAACAAACAAACAAAAATGTTTCTAATTTTGTTCAGTTGCTGAGTTTTGCCTTTCATACAATGACTTCTAAATTTTAAGTAAGCTATTATTCAATATCTTCTTACAACTAAGAAAGATGTGCTCACTATTCTCTGTGGTCAATGTTCTTCAACATTCGTCTTTCGTTTTAGTGCCTTTTATTTACAAATAACAGAAAATCAACTCTGTCTAAGCAAAATAATAAAGTAATGCAAAAAAAAGGTGCTTTATTGGCTTATGGAACTGAAAACAAATCTGAGATAAATTGGTTTCAGGCACCACTAAAACTAGGCGTTCAAATGTATCAAGTCTTAGTCCCTTTGTTTCTTAATCATATCTTCTTCTTCCCTCTCTGTCTTCTTCTGTTCATTTCTATCATTCTCTTTATGTCTTAAATTTGCTTTCCTCTATGTTTGTTGCATTTTCAAACAGGCTTTCTCTGAATTTAGCAAGATGGCTACTCACAACTCTAGAGTTAAATCTAATACAATCAGCAATACAATTGAGAATAAAAGGTCTCTATCCAGTTAGCTCAAACAAAGTCTGTGGAAATACATTCTCTTTACTCATGTTAGTTATATTCTAGAAAGTTGCCATAAATGCTGAGTTAGAAAACACTGAACCATTGCCCCAAGGTAAAATACAAGAATATGGGACTAGGTCCCTGTGAATCTGAGCCTAATCAAACCATTCTCATCAATCATTACATAATCTTGTTTTATGTGTGCTTTTGTTTAAAAACCATTTATAGAAACACACATAAAACAAGATTATGCATTTTATATGTATACTATATGTATATAGTTAATATATAAAACTCTATATATGACACTATATATATAGTTTATATATACACATGTATATGCACACACACATAAAGTTATATAGTTGATTTATTTACATTAAACTCATGACAAACAGCACTATAGCTCATGCTTGAACAAAGTTTATATAACATGCATATTTTATTCAAAATGTATGTCAAATCCTCCTTGCTCTTTGGAACACTAGACAGCACTTTTTAGCACTATTCTTGCAGTCATTTTAAACGGTAAAATCACACACAAAAAAAAACAAAACCCTACAAAAATGTGAAAAACATGGCCCGGAATAGACTTCAAAAGAACATGTTTACTGTATGAGAGCTGAAACTAAAAGTCAGAGCTTTACCTTGTTCAGCCTCAGCTGGGAACATGAACATGGGGTGACCCAATTTTTTTCTGCTGTGTTTGTGTCTTTGAATAATCAGGATTTGGGGATTGCAAATACATTTTAGAAGAATTTAGAAGAATTTATATCAGTACCCATTCACAAATATAAAAGCCATGAATAATGAAGGTGTGCTGAAAGCCTTATGGCTCTGATTGACCAAGTTCTGAGTCACCTACTCACTCTTAGACACAAAGGAACCGATATCAGTTCCCTGTAAGCAACATGGATGATTCAGTCAATTCAGGATGGCCCCCTAAGGGAAATAGATGCAATTATTAGTAGCAGGGGAAGGAGAGATTGGAATTGGTCAGGAAAAGAAGATTACTAAGTATTATTGACACCTTGTTTCAGCCTACTCCTTCCTGGGTAAAAGACATTTATTTCTTAAGACTTTTACTTTTAAAATTCTCTCCTATTAACATCTAGCTTTCCTCATGTGTAATTGATCAGCTGTTTATATGAAGACTCATACAGAAAATATATACTCTATATAGTAATTATTAATTAGTGTAAAACCATCAAATTATCCTAAATAATCTTATATATTCTATGCAAGTTTTTCTAGTATTTTCTTTAAATTAAATTTAATTTGTGATAATTCTGTTCTCATTTTCTTTTTTGAAGCTGATCACTAGTGAAATAACAAAAGTAAAGTTTCCTTATTAACTGGGGAAAGTGATTGTGTCATACTTATGTCAAGCCCTATTTGTTTTTATTTCTTAAAAGATAGGGAAATACTGCTTATTTTGCTTTCCTGTGGATAGGCTTCTTGCCTTTACAGATGGTGTTTTATCATCAAAAACGTTTCTTCTGAGAAAACATAACTGAGGCACAGTTTGGTAACGTAATTCCACCCATTGATGTACAAATTCAGTTACCATTTATTATTTTCTCTGTGCTTGGACTGTGCTTGGCAATGCTCTGAAAGACAGGTAAACAGAGGGTTACTTACGGCATTCATTAAATAAATAAATAATTCTTAAAGGTCTCTTCATGCTAAAATTGGATTGGTTTGGGGAGATGGGGAGAGGGGTAGGTCCTGTTTTTACAGAGTGTGCAGTCAATTGAGACTCTTAACTCAGTACAAGGGGATCCATTAGAGGTGAGCATGGTTTACCTGGATAGCACACATGTGGAAGCAGAGATAAGGATAGGTGACATTTTAATGACACCTTAAAGGATGAGTAAGTGTGTCTGAGCTGATTGAGAGATTTGGAAGTCTCTAGGGAAGTTTACTAATATTTGGTTGACGCTAGTCCTTTGGGAACTCATAGGACTGTATTTCCCACTGGTGAGCTCCAGTCTTGTGAAATATGAGAAGTGACACATGGAAATAAAATCTTTAGGACCCAGCATGCTGGGGGAACATCCAGTGTTCCCATTCACCAAGATTAGGAGTTCACATGGCAATACAGGGATTCCCAACTACTGTTCATTGGAATAATAGCTGCCCATGATACTAATTAGTATTTTGGGCAAAATAATTTTTAGACCAAATAAATGCCCTAATTACTGTGTCAAAGAGGTCAAATGTGTACCTCTACTAAACTATTTCCTAGTACTCTTAGAATTCTTTTTTTTTTTTTTTTTTTTTAATGAATTCTCTCACTGTGACCCAGGCTGGACTGCAGTGGCCCAATCTCGTCTCACTGCAAGCTCCGCCTCCTGGGTTCAAGTGATTCTCCTGCCTCAGCCTCCCGAGTAGAGTAGCTGAGACTACAGGTACCTGCCACCACATCCAACTATTTTTTGTTTTCCTTAGTAGAGATGCGGTTTCACTGTGTTAGCCAGGATGATCTCAACCTCCTGACCTTGTGATCCACCCATCTCATCCTCCCAAAGTGCTGGGATTATAGGCGTGGGCCACCGTGCCCGGCCTAGTACTCTTAGAATTCTAATAAAACTTGTGAAGTTACAGAAGGAAGATACATATATAGCATTCCTGATAATTGTTTTACCCACAGGTCACTAAATCCAACATATATTTTTCAGTCCTTGTATTGTTTGACTTCCTTGGTTTATTTGACATGGTTGACCTCTTTTCCTAAGGCATCTTATTTCATCCCTTCACCTAAGTGTGTGTTAATTATTCCAGTAACTTTTATGAATCACATCACATGTGTTAGGCCTATGTAGTCACTTAAGAAATAAAACAGTGAGCACAAACAGCCATCATTCACCATTTCACAGAGCCTAAGCTGGCTGAATGAGTTTGACTTTAGCTCAGCAGAAGGATGCTTCAGTTCAAGATAAGAAAAATCTTATAACCAAGGAGGCTGATCTACCCAGTGGAAGAGGGAAAACTAGGTGCTTGTGTCAATCTTGGAAGATGAGGAGGAGTTACTGAAGCTAAGGAGGCAGGGACCACCGAGCAAAGGAACAAGCATTTCAAATGATTTGCCATGTGTAGGCAAACAGCAATACAATACCAAAAAAATGGTAGTAAGTCTAGTGTGGCTCAAGAACAGAAAAAATCATTAATGGCCGTAACCACCCAGTCATGAAGACCTGATGCCGGTGTGTTAGGCTTCAGTACTTTCTTTATCTTAAGTTATTTGACAATTCATTGAAGGAATTCAAGCTAGACAAAGGGATGCTGGAGAAGGGAGTGCCCTTTTTTGGTACCTTTCATTGTTGATCATCATTTACTATGTAAATCAAATAATGCATCAGAAGAATAGAGACTCCCTGTAATGGTTCACCATGGTGTTCCTGGAGTCCAACAGAATGACCAGTCCATAGCATTCCATAAGTCTTTACTAAATGATTGAAAGAATTCATTATATGACATTTTTCATCTATCATCTCTCTCGTAGATTTTCCACAATTTGAAAAGAAACACTCTAATTCAGTAATTTTCAAACTTTAATGTGTATATGAATCACCTGAGAATCTTTTTTAAACTGAAATGGTCTAAGATGGAGTTTAAAATCCCTCAATTCAAATAACTAGAAATGAGGATGATACTGGTGGACCATGGAATACCCTTACAGTAGTATTGAGTCCTAAGCCCTGAATCCAAACCTAGATGCAGAGAACAGAGTGAATTCAGCAAATTCCCTCCTGTACCAGTGAGTCTCATACTCTCATAATTGGATGCCCATAGAAATAATCTGGAAAGTTCTCTCTCTCTCTCTCTCAATATATATAGATATATATCTTTTTTCTGGTCCCCATCACTAGAATCAGCTGATAAGGAGTAGAGTTATAAGCACTGGAAGACTGAAATCGCTATCCTTGATAGGCTAAGGAACACCCATGGCTGAGATTCAGCGTTTTATATAAAGGCGCACCTCTGGATTGCTTGGAGTTAAATCCAACTCTTTTGCCTTCTCTCCTCATTCCTCCAGTCCCTGGCCTGCCCCTACTCACTTTGCTCATTAGTCTAGCTCCTGCACAGATGGTGTTTGTGGGCATGCTGATGACTTCCATCACCATCAGGGTGCTCATTGCCAGAGGGTGCAGCAAATAAATTGTCTGTGCAGGTGTAATTGGGAAAGGAGGATTGATGCTCAGAGGAATGTCTTATTTTGTGATACATTCTATCAAAATCAAAATCCCCGTGGCTGACTTGCCAGGAAGTATACTTTGTCATGTTAATATGAAAAAGAGCTAATGACACTACATATATTTACTTTTCTTTCTTCTTCTTCTTCTTTTTAAACCATCCAGATGTTCAGGAGCTAGGCATTTAATATTCCATGTTTGACCTTATAGCCCTCTGCCATCTGCTACACAGGATGTTTCAGCAAGCTAATGTGAAAAGGCATTTGATAACAAATTAACTTGATTGTAACACATTTTGATAATCCCAATTCAAGGTAAAATTTTCATGCTAATAATTAATTAGATGAGGGCTCTCATGGATCTTCCTCAAATTTTCTGATGCCTTAAGTTTCCTGCAACTGTGTGAAGATAGGACGACATCCCAGCATAGCCTGTTAAGTCTTCCTTAAACTAAACTATATACTAAACTATAAACTGAGTCTTCCTTAAACTAAACTATATATCTCTTTTCCCTGATAACTGGGATAATCTCCTCTAATCTGGAAACATAACTTTATTTGGCCTTTAAAGAGTTAATACATTCCCAGAAAATACTATATCAGTGAGAGTAATAACAAATTCTAATAATATCCATGTATATATTAGTTACTTAGTCAATCCATAAAGGAACAATGTGAACAGCTTCATATTTTAGGTGAAAAGAAAACACCCCAAGAACAAGAAGAGTGTTGGGTCTTCCTGTGAGATTTGTACTTGCGCCCATTTATCCACAGCACCCATATACTACAAACAATCTCAATGATAATTCATTGTCAGCATTCTCATATTGATATAATGCTTTTTTTCCTTTATCTTTCGGTCAAAACATCCTTTTAAGTTTTTAAGGAGTAATTTTAGATTCACAGTAAAATTGAGCAGAAAGTACAGAGTTCACACACACCCCACCGACTCACACACACAGCCTCCCCCAACATTCCACATATCTGTGATATATTTGCGACAGTTGATGCACCAACATTGACATGTAATTATCAACTGAAGTCCACAGTTTACATAAGGTTTCATTCTTTGTGTCGTACATTCTCTAGATTTTGACAAACGTATGACAGGTATCTAACATTGCAATACCATGCAGAATAGCCACATGCCCTGAAAATCTCCCCTGCTCCATTTATCCTGTTCATCCTTCTCATCCTCACTCCCCATAATGTCTGGCAACAACTGATCTTTTTCTGTCTCTTTAGTTTTGCCTTTTCCAGAGGGTCAAATAGTTGGAATTGTATGGTATATGGCCTTCCTCAGACTGACTTCTTTCATTTAGTAATATGCATTTACGTTTTCTCCATGGCTTTTCATGGCTTAATAGCTCTTATTTTATTTTTGATGCTGAATAAAATACTATTGTCTGTATATACCATAGTTTGTTTATCCACTCACCTATTGAAGAAAATTTTGCTTGCTTCCAAGTTAAATACAATTATGGGTAAAGAGGCTATAAAACTTTGTGTATAGATTTTCCTGTGGACATAAGTTTTCAACTCCTTTAAGCAAATACCAAGAGTGCAATTGCTGGGTTGTATGGTAAGAATATATTTAGTTTTGTAAGAAGCCACCAAAATGTCTTCAAAAGTGACTTTATTATGTTGCACTCTCACTAGCAGCGAATGACAGTGCCTGTTTTCCACATCTTCACCAGCATTTGTGGTGTTAGTGTGCTGAATTTTTGCCATTCTAACAGATATATAGTTATATCATTATTGTTTCAGTTTTCACTTCCTGATGACATATGACGGAGGGCATCTTTTCATATGCTTATTTGTTACCTGTATATCCTCTTTGGTGTGGTTTCTGATAAGGTCTTTGGCCCATTTTTTAATCTAGTTGTTTGTTTTCTCATCAGTGAGTTTTAAGTGGTCTTTGTACAGATGCTCCTCAACTTAAGATGTGGTTACATCTTGTAAAACCCATTGTAAGTTGATAATATCATAAGTCAAAAATTCATTTAATACACCTAACCTACAGAACACCATGGCTTAGCCTAACCTACCTTTCCTGTACTTAAAACACTTACATTCTCCTACAGTTTGGCAAGTCATCTATTGAATACAGTGCACGGTAGAGTACTGTATCAGTTATTTACCCTCACGATCATGTGGCTGACTAGGAGCTGTGGCTGACTAGGAGCTGTGGCTTATTGCCACTGTCCAACTTCACAAGAGAATATCCTATCTCATATGACTAATTCTGGAAAAGATTCAAATTTTGGACTCAAAATAGGGTTTCTACAGAATGTGTGAAGCTTTTGTGCCAGGGTAAAGTAAAAAGAAAAATAAATAAGTCAAGCCATCATTACGTTGGGGACCCATCTGCGTATTTTGGATGGAAGTCTTTTACCAGATAGATATCTCTTTTGCAAATATTTTCTCCAGTCTGCAGCTTTTCTTTTTATTCTCTTGACAGTGTCCTTCACAGAGTGGAAATTATTAATTCTAATTAAGTCCTGCTTATCAATTCTTTCTTATTTGAATTTTGCCTTTGCTGTTGTATCTAAAAAGTCATTGACAAACCCAACATTATATAGATTTTCTCCTATGTTATCTTCCATAGGTTTTATAGTTTTGTGCTTTAAATTTAGGTCTGTGAATCACTGTGGGTTACTTTTCTGAAGGGTGTAAGGTCTGTGTCTAGATTTGTTTCCACTGAGGATCCAGTTGTTCTAAGAGGTTTTCAATTCTCTATTTATTCTTCATTCCCCCTAATTCTTCATTCTGAACAAACTCAGAATAAGAGAATTGGAGAAATCTCATGAGGATTATTGTTTTCTGTTCACCCGGTATGTAGATCACCTTCATTTTTACTTGGATGCTAATATAATTCTTTCCCCCATATTTGGATTGAGGACAGTTGCAATTCCAATACATGCTTTTCTGGATACAAAAGGAATTTAACCAGTACAAGAGTGGTGTGTGTGGGGTATGCACAATTGACTATCTAGCCCATTAGATGTGAGGAGCACAATTTATGAGAGTGGATATTTAAGGACCTTCTATAGCTTTTGTGCAGCAATAAAAACAATCATAAAATGAAAAGATAAGCAAGAGATTGGGAGAAAATATTTGCAAACTATAAATCTGATGTGTGTTATTATCCAAAATACATAAGAAACTTCTACAACTCAGTAGCAAAAACAAAACAAAGCAAAACAAAACAAAAAGAAATAATCCAATTTAAAAATGGGCAAAGGACCTGAACAGAGATTTTCTCAAAGAAGACATACAAATGGCCAACAGGTATATGAAAAGGTTTTCAGTATGACTAATCAAGAAAATGCCAATCAAAATCACAGCAAAACTTCACACCTGTTAGATAGCTACCATCAAAAAGACAAGAGATAACAAGTGTTGGTGAAGGTGTGGAGAAAAGGGATCCTTGGTATAATGTTGGTGGGGATGTAACTTGGTACAGCCATTATGAATATCAGCATGGAAGTTTCTAAAAAAAATTAGAAATAGAACTCCTATATGTTCCAGCAATGCCTCTGCTGGTTATACATCCAAGGAAAATGAAATCATCACCTCCTAGAGATATCTGCACTCCTGTGTTCGTTGCAGCATCACTCACAGTGGACAAGATATGAAAACAGCCTGACTGTTCCTTTATGGATAAAGACGTAGTGATATAGTGATATCATTCAGCCTTGAAAAAAAAAAACCCAGAAATTCTGTCATTTGTGACAACATGGTTGAAGCTGGAGAATATTATGCTAAGTGAAATAAGCCAGACATAAAAAGACAAATACTACATAAACTCACTTGTGCATGGAATCTGAACAAAGAGCAGAATACATAGAAACAGAATAGAATGGTGATCACTATGGGCAAGAAGGAGGGGGAAATAGGTCAAAGTGTGCAAACTTGCATTTGTGTAGAATGAATAATTCTAGAGATCTAATGTTCAGAGTGAGGACAATAGTTATTAATATTGTATACTGAAATTTTACAAAGGGAGCACATTTTAGGTGCTCTTACCACAAAAGAAGTATGGAAGATAATGAATAGCTTAATCTGCTTGACTGTAGTAGTAATTTCATTATGTGTATGTATATGAAAACATCAGGTTCTACATCTTAAATATGTCCAAAATACTTTTAAATAAAGGTATTTTGTAGAGCAGTTGGGTGGAGGTGGTAATAAAATAATTTTCAAGTTGGCACAGGAATAGGGTCTTTCAGTTCAGGGTGTGCCAAAGAGATGGGTAGATGCCTTTTTTTTCCTCCTCTCAGTTTTATTCTATTGCAGAATTTAAACCTGAGATGAAGACTGATAGTTCCTGAGTGATGCTGGATGAATTCCTTATGAAATATTCAGGGAGGAAGATGTATTCTATAATATGTGTAGAAAAATAGTACATAATATTTTTAACTAAATGCTTAAACTACTTTTCTCAAAAGTGAAATAACATGACAGATATAAATAGATTGATGTATGCATACATACATGCATAATTAGAAAAAAATGTGTGCATGCTTGTCTCTGCATGCCCAAGTTATATTTATTTTTCTTTTTTTTTCTTTTTAATTTATTTATTATTATTATACTTTAAGTTCTAGGGTACATGTGCATAACGTGCAGATTTGTTACATATGTATACTTGTGCCATGTTGGTGTGCTGCACCCATCAACTCGTCAGCACCCATCAACTCGTCATTTACATCAGGTATAACTCCCAATGCAATCCCTCCCCCTCCCCCCTCCCCATGATAAGCCCCGGTGTGTGATGTTCCCCTTCCTGAGTCCAAGTGATCTCATTGTTCAGTTCCCACCTATGAGTGAGAACATGCGGTGTTTGGTTTTCTGTTCTTGTGATAGTTTGCTAAGAATGATGGTTTCCAGCTGCATCCATGTCCCTACAAAGGACACAAACTCATCCTTTTTGATGGCTGCATAGTATTCCATGGTGTATATGTGCCACATTTTCTTAATCCAATCTGTCACTGATGGACATTTGGGTTGATTCCAAGTCTTTGCTATTGTGAATAGTGCTGCAATAAACATACGTGTGCATGTGTCTTTATAGCAGCATAATTTATAATCCTTTGGGTATATACCCAGTAATGGGATGGCTGGGTCATATGGTACATCTAGTTCTAGATCCTTGAGGAATCGCCATACTGTTTTCCATAATGGTTGAACTAGTTTACAATCCCACCAACAGTGTAAAAGTGTTCCTATTTCTCCACATCCTCTCCAGCACCTGTTGTTTCCTGACTTTTTAATGATCGCCATTCTAACTGGTGTGAGATGGTATCTCATTGTGGTTTTGATTTGCATTTCTCTGATGGCCAGTGATGATGAGCATTTTTTCATGTGTCGGCTGTACGAATGTCTTCTTTTGAGATATGTCTGTTCATATCCTTTGCCCACTTTTTGATGGGGTTGTTTGTTTTTTTCTTGTAAATTTGTTTGAGTTCTTTGTAGGTTCTGGATATTAGCCCTTTGTCAGATGAGTAGATTGCAAAAATTTTCTCCCATTCTGTAGGTTGCCTGTTCACTCTGATGGTAGTTTCTTTTGCTGTGCAGAAGCTCTTTAGTTTAATTAGATCCCATTTGTCAATTTTGGCTTTTGCTGCCGTTGCTTTTGGTGTTTTAGACATGAAGTCTTTGCCCATGCCTATGTCCTGAATGGTACTACCTAGGTTTTCCTCTAGGATTTTTATGGTATTAGGTCTAACATTTAAGTTGTTCCACAGTTCAGGATCTGCCAACTTTTCCTCAGTTGGCTAAATCACTTTCATAACCAGCAAACATATGTTATTTAAGACGGAAACAAGCTATTTGATAGATTTACTCATTGTATTTTTAAAATGTATTTTAATTTTATAGCACCTCTATAAGAATCAGTACACCTCCACCTGGAAGCTAGGACAAATATCTCAAGTATCAGGCCTCTGGGTGGAAACCTCGCCATATACCCAAAGTACTGGGCCTCTTCTACACACACCCTTTCTTCTCCTAAATAGGTAAGAACTGTGTAGCCTGATGACAATTACCTTATGCCCTTCAGAGGATTTCAAATTCACCAGCTATTATTAATCTTTATTTACCCTCCTTAAGTGTTCCAAATCATATCGATAACTCACATTCTTTTAGGACATACCATCCTGGACATTCAAAATACCAATTTGTTTTATTTTATTTTGTTTTTTGAGACAGAATCTCATTCTGTCACCCAGGCCAGAGTACAGTGGCACAATCTCTGCTGACTTCAACCTGCGCTTCCCAGGTTCAAGCGATTCTCCTGTCTCAGCCTTCTGAGTAGCTGGGACTACAGGCACATGCCACCAGGCTGGCTAATTGTTTGTATTTTTAGTAGAGATGGGGTTTCACCATCTTGGTCAGGCTGGTCTCTTGAACTCCTGATCTCATAATCCGCCCACCTCGGCCTCCCAAAGTGCTGAGATTACAGGCCAAAATTTTGTCGATCCAGGCTTCCCACAAATCAAAAAGTCTAAGCCTTCTTTGCTGTTCTAAATACTTCTTGAGCATCCTATGCGTTTCGTTCTATGCTCTGAGAGTCCTTGCAATTACTAAGTCTATTTGTTCCATTCTTTCTCTGTTATTCCAACTCCTGTCTTTGAGAGAGGACCCCATCATGGATAACAGAAGAGAATATGACTAAGGCACCACTGCCCTGTCAAAGTTGGCAAAGCTGGTGGTGCCTTGCATCCCCAACATATCTCCAAGATTGCGGAGGCAAGATTCTTTTATTAGAAACCACTGTAAACAATTGGTCCAGGGGCTCATTTAAATGCTGGTCAATCTGCAGTTTTCAGAACCCCTATCTAAATTTGACACACAAGTTTTAGAACTTTTTTATACTTCTTGACTTTCCCTTTTTAAAGAACAGGTGATTCCTTGGGAGCTTCTTAACACCTCTTCTACACAGCTTTCTCACTGCCACCTTCACCATCACCAATCCTGCCCAGCTAGCATACTAGACATTTCTGATTACTAGGGGGCCTCTAGCATATATCCATTATAGATGTTCCTAAAATTAAGCCGTGGTTGCATAAATTAGAGGTAATCAAATGTCCAGCTATCAGTAAAATCTTGAACTGCATCGATGTAATTTGAGTGCTAAAATGCACAGATATGAGTGATGTAATGTAGTTATTTATTAATTCTGGTGCAGTGTACAAGAAAGAATGTTGAACTGAAAATCAAGAGATGGATTAGGCCCTTCCTGTTTATTCCAGAATTAGTTTTATAAGCTTGCAAAATTCTCACAATTCCTAGCTCATTTAAAACTTAGGGAGTAATTCAATCTCTAAGTTTTCTTCCAAGGTGCTATGGATTAAATGTTTTTGACCCTCCAAATCCATATGTTGAAACCTAATCCCCCATGTGATGGTATTTGGAAGTGAGGCCTTTGAGATGTGATTAGGTCATGATAATAGAGCCCTCATGAATAGGATTAGTGCCCTTACAAAAGAGGCTCCAGAGAGCGCTCTCATCCCATCTGCCATGGGAGGACATAGTGAGAAGACAGTACCTAAACACTAGAAAGCATGTACTCATCAGGTACTGAATCTGCTGGAGCCTTAATTTTGAATCTCCTGGCATCCAGAACTGTGAGACATAAATATGTGTTGTTTATAAGCCACCCACTTTTCTTATTGCAACTTGAACAGACTAAAACACAAGGTTCCTTTCAGTTAGTTCTAAATGAAAACATTTTGAGGGGACCCTGTTTTGGGGGAACAGTGAGAAGGAGCTTATCAACAGAATGTAGGTTCCGTAGTTTAACACTGACGCATCCATTTGCATGATCTGTGTGAGAATAGCGAAAAAGAGGAACCTTGTCAGCCCCACCCTCAGACAATGCACTTTTCAATTTTTTACTTCAAGGCTTGTAGGTGGAAACAAGATTTATCATTGCTTTCAAATTATATTTCTATCTACGCAAGAGAACATAGGTCTTCAAAATAATACCAAAGTCTGGGAACTGTCACCGCGCAATTTAGGAAGGATTGCAAGTAAAACTATTCGAGGATACAATATAATGCAAAGAGTCAAATTCAGAGAAGAAAAATACATGTATAAGTTTAGTAAGAACCCTCAGCCACTCTTTTTTCAATGAATATAAATCTTTTGGGAAAAAACTCCTACTGAGATTCAAATTACATAAACAGAGAAAGAGAGAATATATGAGTTATTTATGGCAGTGTTACTAAGGTAAATGCAAATGCAACTGCAAAATGGCTGTGCTCATAATGGTAAAATGTAGGTTACATACATATTTTCCCTAGCATCTTACTAGTGGATTTGAAAGTAAAACTGCAATTGCAATTCAACTTGAAGAATGAGAAATGTTCCTACCTGGGAAGAAGATTAATCTCTCTTTAATTGACTCTTTGATCAGAATAAAGATTTATAAGATGAAAATGCAATATGCCTCTGATAAGGAATTAGGGATGATGAATGGAGAAGCCATTAGCATTATGGGGATTCTAGGAAGGCATGTGTTTCAAGACAAAGTAACCTTTATTGAGGCAAGGTAATTTAAGAAGTGAACTTTTTGGTTACATTCAAATTTATCTGCAAAGTACTTTCTAAACTTTCTTGTAACAAAATCCCAATTCTTGCATTGTTACAATGGCAGTTTAGAACAAGTTCTTCCTGCCTTTATTAGGTACTTGACAAAAACACAGACTAGCCTATAAAGTGCCATAAAAGCAAGGAGAATGTTGTTTATATTTTCCATAAAGGTCTCAGCTCACTATGAATGCTAAGTGGATGCTAAATCTGAGTCATGAAAATGCCTCTCTAATGAGTAGTAAAGAATTCCCAGAATAAGATCGTGTCTTTGTAACCAATGTCAAAAATCAACCTTCCTCCCTTTGTATCAAAGTGGTTCCCAGAAGCTCTGCCCATAATCCTTTATCATCCACAGACCAGGTACTCAGACAATGTTGATTGAATTAATTTGAGAGTTTTGTTGAAATAAAATGCCTCAGGAAAAAGGTTTAGTAGAACCAATATTTCCAGCTCTATTATCATATTGAAAAAGGTGTTTTTGTTTGTTTGTTTGTTTCTTTTTGTTTCAATGCTATAATGCTATCACCATACTAGTAAAATTGCAGGTTCAGTTTCAGGGACACTCATGGAAACCATTCTCCTGCATACGGTCTCAATTTTTTTCTCTTTTCTTTCATCATCCCACTCACTTTTCAATGCCAGCCCTGGTTAAATTCTACTTTGCATCTATATCCACACAGCTAAAAATGGTTGGAGACCAGAGCTATGCCAGCTGGTCTCATTTTGAATTCAAGATCACCCAATCACAAGTAGGCTCTGAATGCTCTCCAGCCACCAGAACTTATTCTATTCTAATTAGTTTCTCTGGCTCCTAGACAACAACTACGCCATCTTTCTTTTCTCTCTTCAAGCATCTAGCCCCTCTACTTCCATTCTCCATTTCTGCTGATGACCTTGTTTCCTATTTCACTTAAAAAATAGAAATCGTTTCACTATCTCACATCTCCTCACATAATGGTATCAGTTCAACACATTCTACCTTCTCTCCTAATGCCTTTGATGAATTCCCCTGCAAAAACATTGACCCAGCAATTTTCTCTCCACTGAATCACTCCCAGCAGCATACAGACATGCCGTTACTTTTCCCAACCGAAAAAACAAAATTGACAAACAAAAGGAAAACAAAAATCTCTCTACATCTCTTAACCTAATTCCTTCAACTGCAGCCCCTCTTTGTCTTACAATAGCAAATTCCTAATAAATGTTGCCTACATTTGCAACCCTATTTATCTTCTCCATTTGCTTTTGAACCCATTGCAAGTAAGTTTTTGCTCCCCACCTCTCCACTGAAGTTACTGGGTCAAGGTCACCATGAGTTTCATATTGTTTAGTCTGCAGATCAATTCTGTCCTCATCTAACTGTACCTGTCTGCGTCATTTGAGAGTCAATTCCTCTTTCCTCTTTTGTCCACCTTGTTTTTCTGACTTCACTCCCTTTGTATCACTTCTTTTGGCTTTTCTGATTTAATCTCCTTTTCTGGTTTGTTCTTTTCTCTCCAATCACTTCAATTTTAGGAGTATACCAAAGATAAATTTCCTGGCTTCTTCTCTTACTTATCTGACTTTCTCTTGGTGATCTCATCTGATCACTGATGACTACAGAATGCCCATCTTTGGCATCATGTTCTCTCCTAATTCCAGCCCACATTATATAATAGCTGCCCATTTAATATTTCTATGTAGATCTGTAATCAACATCTCAAAATTAGTACCCCCAAACAACCATCTAAAAATATACCATTCCTGCCCGGTGCCAAACTTGCTTTTTCAGTTTCTTGGACAAAAAATTCTGGGACCATCCTTGAATTTTCTATTTCCCAGATACACTGCAGTTAAGTCACTAACAAATTGTGTTATCTGTGCCTTAAAAACATTCCCAGGACTGGGCGTGATGGCTCACACTTGTAATCCTAGCACTTTGGGAGGCTGAGGCAGTTGGATCACAAGGTCAGGAGTTCAAGACCATCCTGGCTAACATAGTGAAACCCCGTCTCTATTAAAAATACAAAAATTAGCTGGGCATGGTGGCAGGCACCTGTAATCTCAGTTACTAGGGAGACTGAGGCAGAGAATTGCTTGAACCTGGGAGGCGGAGGTTGCAGTGAGCTGAGATTGCGCCTCTGTACTCCAGCCTGGGCGACAGAGTGAGACTCCGTCTCAACAACAACAACAACAATAACAAAAAAAGTATTTCCACAATCTGACTCCTTGATATTACTTTCACATTCACCCCACTGGTCCAAGCTGCTGTACTGTCCCATCAGCATTCGTGTAGTAGGCTCCTAACTAGTATCTCCACTTCTACTCTTATCAAACACAATCTATTATTAATAAAGCAAGAAGATTAATCCTCTCAAAACTTAAATCACGATTCCAATCAGAAAGTTGCAGTAAATACTGTTATGGCTATCTATTGCTGCATAACAAATCATGCTAAAACGTAATAGTTTTAAACAAGTTATTATATCTCTCTGTGTTGACTGGTGTTAGCTGAGTGGCTCTAGCTTGAGGCCTCTCTTGTGGGTTTTGGATGCTAACAGATAGTGTCTGGGACTGGAGTCATCTGAAGGACTGAGTGGAAGGATGTCCTTGATAACTCATCCTCATGGCATTTGACTGGAAGTTCAGCTAGCTGTGAGATTGTCTATGCTTCTCTCCATGTGAGTTTGGTTTCTAAGAGCATGATGCCTAAGTTTCAAGAATGAGTCTTTCACATAACGGGAAGTAGAAGATGACATTCTACAAACTGGGACCCAGAAACTGTCACAGTGCTACTTCTTTTGCATTCTGTTGGTCAAAGTAGGCACAAATTCTACTAAAGTTCAAGGAAAGGAGACACATACCCTGCCTCTCAATGGAAGAAATGTCAAACCTGTTGAGACCATGCTTAATCTGCCATAGTTCCCATATTATTCATAGTAAAAGGCAACATTATTGCAGTCATCTTCAAAGCCCATTGTATAAGGACTCAAGATACCTCTCTGATCTCATCTTCTACTAACCTCCCCTTTCTTACTTCATTCTAGCTACTCCTCAAAGCTGCAAAGCTTTAGTGTTTGTTATTTCCTCTTTCTAGAATCCCTTTCCCTCAGGTGTTTATATATCCACATGGCTTGATCCTTCTTTTAATGTCTGTTTAAATGTAACCTTCTCAGGGAAGCCTTCTCTGACAACCGAATGTGTGTGTGTGTGTGTGTGTGTGTGTATGTGTGTGTGTATGTGTGTGTGTGTGTGTATATATATATATATATATATATATATATATATATACTACACACATATATTTGTTGTCTGACTCTTATCAATAGAAAGGAAGATGCAAAGTGCAGGGAATTCTCACAATTTTATTTACTTCTGCATTTGTGGTTTCTAGAATAGTGCTTGGAACATTAAACAAGCTCAATAAATATACTTTTGGAATGAAGAAACATACTGCGTTTCTTTAATTCCTAGCAGTAGATTTATTCCATTTAACTGCAACAATTAAGGATTTTTCCCACTTGACTCACTTTGAGTTCACAAGAAAAGAAAGAAAAGAAAAAAGAAAAAAAAAATCTATTTGTGGAAGGGGTGCTTATTGCCCAAATACTTGATCACACTCAGAGAACAACTCCAGATACATCCAGCATTAAAAGAGTGATCTTCTAAATCTTAAGACAGACAACTGAACTATTAACCCTGCAAAGATGGTGCCTCATTAGGGAGCAAAGGTGGCAGTGGAAGCTCAATTAACTCTTTCACACCACTTTGGAATTTGAAGAATCCAAATAACTAAATTAACTACTTTATAGTGTGTTAAGGTTTTGAGGTTTACAAACCTATTTCCTAAGCTTTTTATGTACATAGATGGAAATCATGCTAAATTCAATGAATATTATAAGCTGAGAAGCCATCCATTGAAGGCTTTTTGTTTCTCTTGATCTTTAGTTCAGTTCTCTGTTCATCGAACCGTTTTGCTCCCAGGAAACACATAGAGCATTTACATGTAAGCATTCACTCTGGGCCTTCATGTATGAAGCCCTCCTAAGATTTCTCACCACAAGCTCAGTTTCATTTAAAACTACAAGATATAAGGAAATTCTTGAACTTTCAAAAGTACTATTTTTATCATGAGTATGAGTCATTATTAAACATTATGAAGTTCACAATTAATTAATTCACATTTTATTGTGATTGTTGCTGATTATTTTTCAGGACTATGCTCTCCACACACCATAGTTTGAAACATTAGGAAAAATACTGTTGGTATAGCTTGTATACGAAACATGCAATGAAGTTTTCCAAAGGCACTTTTGCCTGAACAACATTTGAGCCCTGTCAGTGAGACCTCAGCACTATGTGTCAAATGAACTAGAGGGGAAGCTTCTAATATAAATATGGTATTGAAGACAAAGTCACTGGGCTCTTTGCAGCAGGGTCAGCTGAAGCCAGGAAATGCGTCCCACATTTTATCTGAAGATCAGCATAGGACAGCAGCCCCTGCTCCATCTGTGAAAGGTTAAAGTGATGCTCTTGCAGATGCAAAGAGGCAGAGGGCAAGTTTGGCAGGAAGAAGGGTGACACTGCAAAAAATGTCATTTAAAATTGTATTGAAGGATGTCCAGTAACTTCTAGCCAGTTGCTTCTCCTGGTATTAGGAGATGATTATTCACTTTGCAGCAGATTCCAGAAACTGTTTCATATTCAGTAGGTCAACATGTTTCAGAATCCTGCATTGATTACAATAATTCCAATTCTGTTAGCTTTTATTGAGAGCTTACTCTGTGCTATAACAATCAGCTGAATGAAGAATTATGTCACTAATCCTAAAACAGCACCAGGAGGCCCTTTAATTATTTTTCTAATGCATATTAATCTACCCACGTTAGTCCATTTCTGCTAAAAACACCAGCCAACATCGTCTCTCGCTTAAAGTATTTTAGTAACATCCAGGTAGCTCTCCCTGTTTCCATTCTTATACCTTAATCATTTCTCTATGCAGCAAAGAGATGGATATTTTTATGGTCATGATATATCCTTGTGTGATCTGTGCCCTGCCTACTCTATCAGCTTAATTTCATATCACTCTCCCCTCAATTTCTGTGTTCCACCTGTATTAGTCTTTTTCTTTTTGTAGTTCCTTGAATATTTCTTGTCTCTTCATCACTTACAGATATTTTCCTACAGAAGAAAGATCTCTATACTTATTCCGTCTCCCTGCCCCTAGAATATTCTGTTCTTCCTTGTCCCAAATCTCATTAGACACTTTTTAAACCATATATTCCTTCTTACTCGCATTTAGAATAACTGCATGTCAACAGTCCTTGGACAATTAATTTGTTTTCATCTCTGATGCAGAAGAATGCAAGCTTTGAAAGGGAAGAGAACACATCTTTTTGTTAATTTCTTACTTCCTTGGCAAGCCATTGTATCACCTACACATAATTAGCACCAAATATAAGTTTTCAAATAAATGAAAGACCCTTTATGCCTATAATATTAGGAAAAATGGACATTTTGAATGAGAAGGATCACTTTTACAGGGAAGATAACACATAAAAACAGGTAAAGGATAGTCTTTGGAGGCACATCATCATAATCTTAGGGCCAATATTAGGTAATAATAATGACTTCCAAAGAGGGTGACCATGGAAAGTAGCAGGAACTTACAAGCAGAACTGAGAGTCATTCCATATATATATAAGATTATACACACACACACACACATATATAATCTTATATATATGGAATGACTCTCATATATATATGATTATACACACACACGTGTGTGTGTGTGTGTGTGTGTGTATGTATATATATATAAAATTCCAAGGCAAATTGAGATTCGACGGGGCAAGGAAAGGCATCCATGTGAAATAGATTGCAGATTCCTCACTTGAAATATGCATTTCTCCTCTTTGGATATGTCAGAGTTTAATTGTAAGTTAGCATAACATATGTATATTCAGGTGCAGCATCAGTTCACTTTTAAAAGAAGAAATGTTTTTCTGTACTCCAAAAAACATTGACAGAAGCGATGAAGATTAATGATTGTCCATGCTGACGTGAAGTTTCTGAGGCACTTGGTTCAGGAGCCTGCTCACTTTCCCGTAATGTGTTTTCCTTCCTTAGCTAAATGTGCTATTCTTTCTGTTGTTCTTGGACTTGTTTCCCTGACATTTCCTTCTCTGTCCCTTCTTGAATGCTCTGTGTTTTTCCAGTGTTCTATCGTAAGCCTTCTACTTACCTTATCTGATCTTCTTACCTTATTTTCTACTTACCTTATCTGATCTTCTCCATTGACTGGGCTTTAATCACTAAAATTTAAAACAAACAAAATCATAGTTTCTTCTTTCTTTCATGTTGGCTTCTCAGATACATCATTTCCTACTCAAACTATCTGTTGAATGTTTATTATGAGCTAATGCGTTATCCACTGAGTTGGCAATCTGGAACAAAATGGGCACAAGATATGTGCCCTCACTAAATTTGTGAATGCAGAAGAGACTGCAAGCCAATACATATAAGCAAATTAATAAAAATCAGATAGGTTATGATTCTGAAAAAAAAATCTAGACTATGTTATGTAAGAGGAAAGCACGGGAGACATAAATTTGTTGGGGTCTAGTCTAGAATGACCTTTCTAATATAGGGGACTTCCAGCTGATTTCTGAGGGCTAAAATATTTTAGACAGGCCAATAACATGAAAAGAGAAATCTGGCCCAAAGACAAGAACGAAGCTGTGTGTTTAAGGTGAGACAGGAGTTGTGTTAAAAAGACAATCTGTAACCAGCCTCTGGTTCACAAAATCTCCAATCATCGGGAAATTAAATCAGAGTATCTGAGCTGGTAAGTGAAGAAGCCACAGTGCTTTATGATTAGGGAAGGGAATGACCCTCCAAGACTTGTTTGGATATCGGGGGTACAAAAGAACATGGGGGTTTGTGGATATACAAAAACCCAATACCTTAGAGGTGACAGGAACTTCAATGGGTACCTGTGTGGACCAGGTACTAATTGTTACCACGTTGGAAGATTTGATGGTGCTTCCTGTAGTCCAGCTCAACATTGAGTTAAAGCTATTGAAAGGACTTCCCAGATGATTTCTGGGAAGGGACTCGCTAGAGCAGTGTTCAGCAAATTGTGGTCCATGAACTGAATGCCTGTTTTTACATATAGTTTTTGCAAGCACAGCTACACTCATTTGTATTACCTGCCACTGCCTTCATGTGACAATGGAAGATGTGAATAGTTACCCATAAAGCCTAACATATTTTCTATCTGTATTTTTTTTTTCAGAAAAAGTTTCCTAATCACTGCTGTGACCCTTACTTTCTGTTCCTTGCATCTGGATTGTCCTTAAAGTCATCTTTTGACTGACAGAACCCCTAACTTATCAAGTCGCAGTTCATGTCACTGTGCTGAGAAGACTTTAAAGAGTGCCT
This sequence comes from Macaca nemestrina, assembly GCF_043159975.1. NCBI lineage: Eukaryota > Metazoa > Chordata > Mammalia > Primates > Cercopithecidae > Macaca > Macaca nemestrina. The sequence goes on along the minus strand of NC_092127.1, from coordinate 177,877,058 downwards.
TTCTACCCTCACCCCACAGAGCTGATCACTCCTATCCTATCCTGCACTGCAATTATCATAGTACCTCAATTGCAACATTTCTTCTTCTAACAGGCTCTGAGTAATTTGAGGCCAAGACCTGTGTCACACTGACTTCTGTATATCTCACATACTTTGCAGTGTATCTTGCATATCGCAGGGCAAATTAAGATTCAACTGGGCCAGGAAGGGCATCAATGTGAAATAGATTGCAGATTCCTCACTTGAAATATGCATTTCTCCTCTTTGGATACGTCAGAGTTTAATTGTAAGTTAACATTATTCTGGAATCACAGGTCTCATCAAGAATGTCAAGATTGTTTTATACTAGTTTGCTTCAGAGACCGTAACAGTCAACTGGCTCTATTAACACAAATGACCAGGGTGATTTTCAAATGAAAGGTTTGTTTTTGCCAGTTCTGTGAATTAAATCATTTGGATATTTTGCATTTCCATAAAATGCTAATAGATTCACTAATGTAATCCAGCAGTCCTCCTCTAGATATGCAATTAAAGTCCACTCCCATCTCAGCCACCATTTATCAGAAACTTGCTGGCCCTGAAGGTCATCAGAATTTAGCACCAACCGAATACAGAGAGAGCAGATGTCCTTTTGTAGAGAATTACCCAAATAAATTTTTCTGAACAAAGAATTAACACAAAGCATTATAATAACTCACAAATAGTTCTCAGGTGGAAGGTGGTTTTCAAGATAACTATTAAGAAAAATAGAATTTCAATCATAAATGTTCACAAAATTTTCTATTGATTTCAAATAGCAAATGAGTTGGAATTGCTATTCCCTGATCAATTTGTGCCAAAATCATCAGAAAATAGTTACTGCAATTTCATATTTGGTAGGATTTTATTTTTATTCTTAGCAAATACTTTGTCTCATTCGACACTGAGATATTTCTCATAATAATTGTAGAAAAGTAGTAAAAGAGACAGTCCCTATAGATTTCCTCCCAAAAAGGCTAAGCCTCTCTAGATAACAATAGTCTGCAACAATGACCTTGATTTAAGATTTAGTGGTCAAGGCCCAACAAAATGATCAGAATTCCTTTGTAGGAGTATATTCCAAATGATAAATTCTGTTATCTGTTTTCCTTAAAATGTTTCTTTACTATAAGTACTTGTGAAATAAACAAAAATATAGAACAAAAGAGAAAAGACTCAAAATGCCCTGGAGGTAAATTTTTTTATAAAAGTTCATGTGGCCATACTTACAATAATTCATACACAGCTTTAATCACTTGAAATCTTATGTAACCAATTTCCTTCACTCCAGAGACAGGTGGCTGGAAGGAAAGTCTTGGTCTTAATGCTCATTCTCCTCCTCGTCTCTCTCTTTTTGTCTTCAGTTCACTGGAATTCCCTTAGCTAGGGGGACTCTCCGACTCAGGCTTTGCCCAAAGACAGATCAGAGTAAAGGTCTTGTTATCCAGACCATAATCTTTCCTCTCCCACTGTGGCTGCTGCTCCTCTGTTTCTCTTGCCCTCTGTGAGGTGTGCAATAGCATGGTGCCACTTTAAACCAAACTTCCTCACTGTGCTGTCCTCTGGAACTTCTCTCAGGATAGCATTTCTCCTTCGATCATCAACCTCAACAAGAAGTTTGAGACTTTCTAGTCTGGTAAAGAATCTCACTCTTGGTGAAATATTTTCAGTTATCTCATTGATCGCATATTTCTGTAGTGTTGCTGATTACACTGATGACCTTGTGTGCAACACTCAAGTCTAATATCTTGCTGTGGTCTGTCTTTCCATCCACTATTATACCTATTATTCTCTATTTTTAATGTGTACTCTGGTGGTATTATGATACTACAAGATGGAGATTATTAGCTTCACATCCTCAGTGCAGAATCTTAGGCTGAGAGAGGTTAAGTTGAATGTCCAAAGTCACCAGTTAGCTGCCAAAGTCAGTATCCGAACTTAGATATAATTTTAAAATATGAATGAGCTACAATATTAAAAATCAACAGGCTCTGTATGAAAATCTGGAGCTTTTGTTGAATTATCAAATGCTCACAGTATCTCATGAACTTGCAACAGCCAATTAACCGGTGTAAAGTACTGTGGCATAAATCCACAGTGGCCAGGTCTATGCCAGCCACTCTGAGGTTATAGAGAATTTTTGTAACATGTAGAAGCTGACCTTGGGAAGCTGAGAATCTTATTGAAGAGAATGAACAATGGTACAAGAAACATTTTCAGAATTGTAGATCATAATCTGGTGCTAAAATAATTGGAAGGGAAAATGCATTAGTGACTCTCAACAACACAATTGGAGAAAGAAATAAATATTGGCCAGAATATCAATGAAAGTCACATGAATGAGGTGACTCAGAGGAGGTACGTTAGTCTGTGGATAGTAAGTCTCGGTTAATCTATTATTAAATTATTAGCCTGGGTCTCCTCGGAAGCAGACAGTGAGACAAAGACTTGACTTCAAGTGGTTTGTTTGAGATATAATCCCACAATATAATGATTAAAAAGTGCAAAAGGGGGACAGGGAAAGAAGAGAATCAGGAAAAGAAAAAAAAATAGCAAGCCATTTAGTATGTGGAAAACTAAGCATGTTACTACTGTAGACAATTGGAATTTAATACCACTGGGAATTCTGGCAGACCATATACAATATACATCAGAGTTGCCCCAACTGAGGAATGAGAAAGATAAATCTGCCATTGACTAAGGGCTACTCCAAGTGGTATTAACTCTTCAATGCTGTTGGTCACCTGTACACAGATGCAATTTGCTCTGCTAGACAGAGAAGATTTCAACGTGGCTGTGTTTTTCATTCAGAGATGCAGAGATGAGTGCTATGAGGATGTGAGTGGGTCACTGATAGTCAGCAATAGGTGGGAGCAAAAAACAAAGAGAGAGAGAGAGAGAGATAGTCTGGAAAAAGAAGAGGAAAAGACAGGTATTTTTAAATGATAGAAATTTAAGTATGCACATGAAGGTAAAGTGACTCCAAATAATCGCCCTATCTTATATCATTTTATAATGTACAAATTGCTTTCACATATGAAATATTAAATTGAGTACTTGATATGCTATTATGAGAGGACTAATAGAGGAGACCAAATCTCAGAGGCCTTATTGAAGAGTGATGAAAACTAAAACTGAGTAAGTCTGTGTTCTAGATACCCCACAAAGTAGATGAAAAGATTAGTCCTTCTCATGGCAGAGAAAAGGAGCACTGGTGGATTGCATAGGGAAGGGCTATGATAAATGCAACATTTCAGAAGGATTTTTGACAACTATGTAGCCATTCATTCATTTGTTGCAGAAATATGTTAGTCACCCTCTATATGCCAGATGCTGAGAAAGAATAAAAGTGTGAATAAGATGCAAGAGATGCACATGCAGACAAACAACAGCAAGACTAAGGGTAGGTGAAAAAGAAGAAAAACTGTGACACAAATGGGGCATTCGTTGGTGGCAGAAGAAACTGGAATTCAGAGAGTAGACAGAGTCTCTATTTTTTGTAGTAAATCCATTGGCGGTTCTGTGACTTCCTAAAACAGGAGAGTATCAGGGGGATTGTAGAGAAAATGATGGAGAATGTAGCAGGCATTGTTAGTTGCCTAAACCAGTAGACTTGCTAACGAAATTCCAGTTTATTTGGGAATATAATGGGGCCAGCCCCAGAGATGAAAATATGATACACCTGAGACAATCAATCAAAACAATTTCATTTCCTTTGCCTGATATATCCAGCTTCGCTTGAAGCTAGAAGAAACTGTGTGGAACTACATATAGCCAAAGAGATATTTTCAGAAATATGGTGGGGATGGAGGTATGAGTGTAGTTCTTTCTGATAAAAATACATATCGTGTGTTCCTACCTTGAATATTGAAGCATAGTCTAAGAACATGATTCTTAGACCTTTTCTTGTGGCTGGGTGTAGTGACTTGAATAAAGAAAAAGAGGCAATATGATCACAATAGCTGAGCAAAACGATGGGGGAAATGCCTGAGATCCTGAACCAGCCCTGTAATTACAGGCCACTGTTTTTTGTTTGTTTGTTTGTTTGTTTTTGTTGTTGTTGTTTCCTTCTACTTTAAGTTTTCGGGTATATGTGCAGATCATGCAAGTTTGTTACATAGGGTATACATGTGCCACGGTGGTTTGTCACACCTATCAACCCATCATCTAGGTTTTAAACTTTGCATGCATTAGGTATTTGTCCTAATGCTATCGCTCCCCTGCCCCCCTCCCCCGACAGGCCACAGTGTGCGATGTTCCCTTCCCTGTGTCTATGTGTTCTCATTGTTCAGCTCCCACTCCTGAGTGAGAACGTGCAGTGTTTGGTTTTCTGTTCCTGTGTTAGTTTGCTGAGGATGATGGTTTCCAGCTTCATCCATGTCTCTGCAAAGGATTTGAACTCACATTTTTATGACTGCGTAGTATTCCATGGTGTATATGTGCCACATTTTCTTTATCCAGTCTGTCATTGATAAGCATTTGGTTTGGTTCCAAGTCTTTGCTATTGTAAATAGCACTGCAATAAACATATGTGTTCATGTATCTTTATAGTACAATGATTTATAATCCTTTGGGTATATACCCAGTAATGGGATTCTGGGTCAAATGGTATTTCTGTTTCTAGATCTTCGAGGAATCGCCACACTGTCTTCCATAATGGTTGAACTAATTCACACTCCCACGACACTGTTTTGTTTTGAATGTATGATTATTTGGATTTTTCTAGGCACTCTTATTCAATATTCTACTATATGTAACTACAATCTTTCCTGTCACAATAAGTGTAACACTTTATAAAAGCACTGTCCTAAAACAAACAGAAATGGCAAGTGGCAATGGGTTTAGTTGGTGACATATTTAAATTAAAGTAGTAGTTCTCAAAGTGAATATGATATAAATGGTTCCAAAATCCCACATGGAAGAGTCATTCTAAGTTGGCCAATAAGGTTTGAGTAATGTCTCATGTACAACAGGAAAGGAGGTTTCTAAGAGAATGCCTAAAATAATTTGCTCTTGTCATTCTTTTTGTCAACCTTCTTTTCTAAGTTTTTTGGCTAAAGACAAAGAAAACATACATATGATAATGCAAGTGAATCACATATTAGATAGTTGATACCTTGCTTCAAATAATTGAGACTCTAAAAATATTTTGGCTAGAAAAATAACCTAAAATATAGCAGATGAAACAAAATATTGGAAAAAATATAAGCTTTAGAATTAGGTCCATTAAACAAGCACTTAAACAATGCAGCTAGATGTTACAGTTCAACAGCAGTCGATGTGAAAATGACATATGTTATTTGGCTACTTTAAAACTCAATGTAAGTCAAATGTACATTCATTCATTCATTCATTCATTCATTTATGCAAGCCTCATGTTAGATAATGGACATAGGCACACTCAAAAAACAAGACACCCCAAGAGCTTAAAATGTGTTGAAGGGTTTAATAAGTAAATTACTGATCACAATACGGTTGATAAATGTTTTAGTGATACTATACTTGAAAGGTATATGTGTATATATATAGAACCTTTCCTTTAGTAGGTAAAATACACCCTAGCCAACATACTAGCTATTAATAACATCATGAAAGTTCCTAAATATCAAACCTCTATTTATTTATTCCCCAAATAATTATTAAACATCAACTATGTGTAAGGCTCAAGATGAGAAGCTTTATCAACTAGGATTTACATTCGTGTAAGAGATGGATAAAGAAAAGGAATGAGAATTGACCATTGGATCTGGGGAGATGGCAGTAGTTGGGAACTTTGTGAATTCAGTAGATGGATGTGGATTAAAGAATAACTGAAGATAACTGGAGGTAAGCAATGGAAGGAAGTAAGCACAGAAAAATAATGTTAAAAGTGTACATACAGTCCACTGAGAAATGAAGTTGTAGTTGGAGAGGCAGCTTGTCTGAGGAGGATTTTAAAAATAGACAATATCATAGCTCATGTGTAACAGGAAATCCCATGGAGAAGGTGAATTTGATGATAAAAGAGGAAGAAGGGATTAGTATGAAGAATCAAGACATAGAGTAAGTCAGAGAACATGAAATGATAGTTCTTCTTTACACATGTAATGATAGCTCTCCCATTTTATTTATTTATTTATTTATTTATTTATTTATTTTTTATTTTATTTTGTTTTTTTTTTTGAGACGGAGTCTCGCTCTGTCGCCCAGGCTGGAGTGCAGTGGCGCGATCTCGGCTCACTGCAAGCTCCGCCTCCTGGGTTTACGCCATTCTCCTGCCTCAGCCTCCTGAGTAGCTGGGACTATAGGCGCCCGCCACCGCGCCCGGCTAATTTTTTGTATTTTTAGTAGAGACGGGGTTTCACCGTGGTCTCGATCTCCTGACCTTGTGATCCGCCCGCCTCGGCCTCCCAAAGTGCTGGGATTACAGGCGTGAGCCACCGCGCCCGGCGCTCTCCCATTTTAAAAGAAAATAATACAGAATATATGAATATATTTGAAGGTGGGTTTGTAGAATTAGTGATCTTCTAAGTGCTACTATTTTCTCAACGAAATAAGAAGCAGGCCAACATTTGAGGCTAAGAAGTGGAAAATTTGATAAGAAAGAAGAGATTTAATACAATATTTTGTCAATCAGGATACATCATATGATGCTAAAGTAACAAACAAGTTTCAGTGGCTTAATACATAATGTATTTCTCAGTCATGTTAAACGTACAGCATATGTTAGCAAGAGATCCTTCTTACTGTAGTCATTCAAAGACCAAGGTCTACAGAGAATCTATCTTAACACATTACTATAAACACACTGACACAGTGAAAAGGGAATGTGTTCACTGTGCACTGACTTTTAAATCTTCTGCCTATGCTGATTGTTATGTGGGTTACAAAATAAGTAGAGTTATGTAATATAATATGCATATCTAACACAAAAATTAAGTCATGTGTTCTTGGTTGGAAGTCATTTAAGAATAGGAATTACATTATATAGCAATCACACAATAGATGCATTCAATGCATTTTAGCAAATCTAAAAAGACCATTTCCTGATTCTTAATAATGTTTGCAAGTTATAGATAATCTATGTCACTTTCAATGGAAATTTTGGGTTACCTCTCTAAACATTCATTTTAGAATCTATTTCTGATGTAAGATGCAAGGGAAAACTAAGACTTTCCAGCCAGGCGTGGTGGCTCACACCTGTAATTCCAGCACTTTTGGAGGCTGAGGCAGGAGGATCACCTGAGGTCAGGAGTTCAAGAATAGTGTGGCCAATAGGGTGAAACCCCATCTCTACTAAAAATACAAAACAATTATCCAGACATGGTGACGCACACTTGTAGTCCCAGCTACATGGGAGGCTAAGGCAAGAGAATCACTTGAACCTGAGTGGCAGAGGTTGGCAGTGAGCTGAGATGGCACAACTGCACTCCAACCTGGGCGACAGAGTGAGACTCCATCAAAAAACAAACAAATAAAACTAAGACTTTCCACCTCAAGCCACGTATAATTTAAATCACAGTCTTATTTGATAAGAAATATTTAGCTTAGCAAATCTTCACAAGAACCTTAGTGAGAAGTGGTTAATTTGAAAGATGGAATTCATCCACACTAATAGTCCATTTGTTCATTTCTACATCTAAATTTTTACCACTAGGCAATCTGCTCATTGGGCTTCTTACACATTTTAAATTTCATTAGAGTAGCAAAAATCAAGTTGTATTTCTAGTAAAGAGTACATAAATCTACAGCATGTGGTCACTTACTACAGCAATTCAAGTCAGACTTAAAGCCTATTGTAAGAAATGGAGTATTTCTACTAAAATACGTTTTTGGAGAACCATGTTATTGAGTCAGAAAGAAGCCAAACAATAACAACTGAAATATCTTCAGGAATGGACTTCCAAATAGAGAAACAGCTAGGTATACATAGCTTGTAAGCCAATGAGGAAAGAGATTAAGAAAACCACCTAACATCATCTGAAGCACATGATATGTAAATATCACAGGAGAGAAGTTAAAAGGTATTATTCATGAATACTGAACACATACATATTATGAAAACATTTCTTGCAAAAAAAATCACTGAACCACTGAGCACAGAGATTAATCTCTTATGGAAAACACTGGAAACCCAGTTGCCTGAACCAATTAAAATTGAATTGACCACAGTAACATTTTACATCAGCTAACAAACAGGGCTCAGGTAGGAAGAAATAGCCAATGGATTATTTCCCTACTCAGATATCAATGTTTTTGTGAAATGAATCTGCAGAGAATAAAACATCACAGTCCCAAATATAATCTACTCATTTATTTTAAGTAAAAAAATTGTTTCCTTCACCCTCTAAGTACGGGAAAATATATGAACATAAACAGAGAAGGGTAGTAATTACAGAAGGAAGTGTTTGTAACAAAACAGAGCAGGAGAAAATTCAGTGTGTGAACAGACTTTCAAGTAATGGGTAGAAGGAGAACATAGTTGGGTTAGATGACTGGTGAAAAATGAAATTTAGAAGCTAAATAGATGTCCCTGAATTCACTCCATTCACCCAGGAAATCTCATATTATAAAGTCAAGATCAAAAACAAATTAAATGAATAAACATTTCCCATTTAATTTTATCAATACAAGCATCAAATCTGGGAATAGTTATTGGGAAACTAGAAACACTCGACTAGAATATCTGCATTGATCATTATCATCAAATGATGACTTCACTACCCAGCCCTGTTTTACTAAAGGTAGAAAAATGCCTAAGGAAAATCTCAGAGCTCTTTAAACAGCAAGAGTCAGAAGTATTTATGGTATCATTCTTCTTTTCTAATGTATGTGGTGAGCTCCCCAGAAGTGGGAGTGAAAAATATTTCAGGAAATTTGATTCCCTAAGTACTGTGACCAATCTCACAGCTCACATCTATCTATGTTTGTTTAAAGCCAGTCCTGATCTTTACTTTGCTAAAAATTAGTTGAATGTTAATCTGCTTAAGAAAGAAATGATGAGAGAACTTGAGCAGAAATTTCTAAATTCCATAAACACGATGGCTAATACCTTCAGATTCCACTTTTGAAGAAACTTCTGTAAATGTTTGGGATCCACCTTTTTCTCTGTTGCCACCATAATACAGGTTAAGGAAAAAGCAAGTAAAACCAAAAGGGTGAATAAATTTAAATAATAAAAATATAAGTATAGGCTGGGCATGGTGACTCATACCTGTAATCCCAGCACGTTGGGAGGCTAAGGCAGGCGGATCACGAGGTCAACAGATGGAGACCATCCTGGCCAACATGGTGAAAACCTGTCTCTACTGAAAATACAAGGATTAGCTGAGCATGGTGGTACCCGTCTGTAGTCCCAGCTACTTGGGAGGCTGAGGCAGGAGAATAGCTTAGACTCAGGGAACAGAGGTTGCGGTGAGCCGAGATTGTGCCACTGCATTCAGCCTGGTGACAGAGTGAGACTCCATCTCAAAAATAATAAAATAAAAATAAAAATAAATTAAAATAAGATAAAAAGGTGTATAGTAGGTTGCTGCTTCACAAAACCTAAAATTATAAGTGGCATGGCATGATCTTTACTACTTTGGATATATGTTATTTTTCTACATTTTGAAGCCAATCATGCATTGCAATGTACTATTCTGAGAAAAAGCATATTGATAACCTATTGATTTCAGGCATAGTGTTTCAATGCAAACTATAAATAGTATATAAAGCAGATCTAGGATGAAAGAGGAGATGAGTGGTTATAGTCTGTAGTCTATGGTGTTAGATAAGAATAAAGAGTGCTTATCCTGGTTCCTGCGACAGAAAAGTAAAGGGAAAAAAGGGCTGTCATTAGTCATCAACTGAAACTGAACCTTAAAAGTTTGGCCTTTCCAAAAATCTGATTTGCTATTTCCCAAAGTGATATGAGGTTTGAAAATGAGATGATTGTGCCTGGAGAGGAAGTGGGTGTGGGTTCTGTGGCTTCCAGACAGCGGAAGGGAAATCATTGTGTCTCAAGCCAGGGTTATGTTTTCCCAGGCTTGGGAATGTTGATGGGACTTAGGCAAAGGCAAGAAGACAAACTGGTCGTTGGCCTTTTATTTTTCCTCCCTCAGGTCAGCCGCAAGGAATTAGGTATAGAGAAAGGCAGAAATAAAAGTAAAGGAGACCCATCTCTTAACCTCTCAAAACCTGGTTCAAGATGTCATAAATGCAGCTGCCAGAAATAAAGAGAAAGGAAGTGTATCGGAGTCTAAGAAAAGCAGAAGAGGAAGGGAGGCTTTGAAAAGCCACCATAGTAATCAGTAATCTGTTTGACATCTGGCAAAGAGACACATCTGCAGGGGGCAACTGGGATGAGTAATTGAACTTTGATTTCTACATTTTCACTGAATGTCTATGTTTAGCACCTAAATTTTAAACACAGAATGATTTTTGGAAATGCACTCTTCTCTAAGAGGTTGTTTCATGGGATACAGGAAACATCTGGAGTTAGATCAAGTAAGTTTCATGGCTGCCCAGACAACTGGTGTTTGTACTGTTTCGTTATGGTCCTATAATGGATAGTTAAAATTCATTTGAGGGTTTTCCTAAATGTATATGGCTATGCCAGCATTTCTCAGAATCCAGCCAGAAACAAGAAAAAAGCTACCTCAAAACACATGTCAGACAAGGGAATAGAATCGTAAATTGAGCACCTGCAATAGAGGACTAATTTATTTAAAGTTAAAGGACACCTTCCACTTATTAGAATTACTAAAGAACAAGAAATAATTTATTTCAATATATCTTGTGATATTATGAATAATTCTTCTGTAGATTGAACTTAGTCTATTTTCTTATTCCCTAGCTTCAGATAACCTACAACAAATTGAATCAGAATTCAAGATAATTTGCCTAAAGTGCCTAAAAATGATGCTTTTAAGGTCCATCTTTTAATCCTGTATGAGGCATATTTGCTGGTTTGTAATGAGGTCCCCCACTTCTGCTTCACAATAAACCCAGAAGATGTATGCAAGGGTAGAAATGAGGTAACAATGGAAATAACAAATAGTTATTAAGTACATATTTTAATAATGGATACATTGGCATTCTAGATTAGGAGCCTTAAAATAACTCATATCCCTTTGCTTAGTTGATCCAAAAAGAATTATACACAAAGTTATTTGTCACAACATTATTAATAACAAACAAAACTATAGTCAACTTAAATATCCCAATAGAAATTGGTCAAATTATTTTTAGGATTGGTGTGATGAAATATTACATAGCTAATATAAATGATATCTTCAGAAACTAGGTAAAATAAACAGAATACTTAAAATGTTAACAATAATTTCCCTTCGGGGGATATAAAACTGTATATAAAGTAATTCCAATATTGTATGTGTAAATACATATGTGGAGGGGAGCTAAGTTTACAAAAGCAGGAAGATTCTTCTCATAAAATGTTACCGGTATAGGGTCTTTTTAATATAGCCTGGTGGGTGTAATGAATCATGAAAGGGGCTATGGCAGAGACAGGAGACATTTATGGATGGACAAAGAAAAAGGAAAAGAATCTTTTCATGAGAATATAACTCAAGAATAAATAGATTAGCTTATGCAGCATAAAGTTTGCAAATTTTATTTTGCAAATAAAAAAGCAGATAAAAATTGTTATGTGTTTAAGTGCAACGAATTCCAAACAGACATGCAGATTCATATTAGTTAGCTAGGGTATTTGAATAAGAAGAGATTCATTAAGAGAACTCAAAATTTGCATTAATTGGGAAGCATTTTTTATTATTTTGTTTATTGTAAATAATAATATAGAAACAACAGGAGCGAAAAAGATAATAGCTAAACTTACAACAGGTGAGGCCAAGTCTCAGTGTAAGTGCTTCGAATGAATCAACTTATTTAAACCTTAAAGCAACCATATGATTGTACAGGGGAGGAAATGGATAACTCTCAGTTAAAAATGCATTGATCCTGCCGGGCGCGGCGGCTCACGCCTGTAATCCCAGCACTTTGGGAGGCCGAGGCGGGTGGATCACGAGGTCAGGAGATCGAGACCATCCTGGCTAACACGGTGAAACCCCGTCTCTACTAAAAATACAAAAAATTAGCCGGGCGTGGTGGCAGGCGCCTGTAGTCCCAGCTACTGGGGAGGCTGAGGCAGGAGAATGGCGTGAACCCGGGAGGCGGAGCTTGCAGTGAGCCGAGATCGCACCACTGCACTCCAGCCTGGGCGACAGAGCGAGACTCCATCTCAAAAAAAAAAAAAAAAAAAAAAGGCATTGATCCATAGATTGATCCATAGATAGATACATAGATAAATAGATGCATGTATGCACGCATATGCATGTGGTAGCATTCAGTTAGTAGGAAAGAGAGTTGAGATCTAGGCAATCTGACTTCGGTTGCCTACTCTTGTATCATTGACAGTTATACTATATGTATTAGTCCGTTCTCATGCTGCTAATAAAGCATACGCGAGATGGGGTAATTTATAAAGGAAAGAAGTTTAATTGACTCACAGTTCAGTGTGGCTGGGAAGGCCCTGGCAATTTATAGTCATGGTGGAAGGTAAAGGGGAAGCAAGGCACCTTCTTCACAAGATGACAGGAAGGAGAAGAGCTAGTGAGAGAAATGCCAGACGTTTATAAAACCATCAGATCTCTTGACACTCACTTATCATCACAAGAAGAGCATGGGGGAAACCAACCCCATGATTCGATTACTTCCACCTGGTCCCTCCCTTGACAAGTAGGGAATATAGGGATTACAATTCAAGGTGAGATTTGGGTGGGGACACAGAGCCAGACCAAATCACCACACTAACCCCTCTTAGTTAGAAGTATTATTTTTCTAATTAAAGATATAAATAGCATTTTAAAAAATCTGAATGACTAATATAAAATATGCCCATACTTGCTAAATGAAGAAGGTTTTCTTATTCATTGAAATATCAAAAGAAGATTTTTAAAATAAAATGAAATAAAAAAGGGAGAATATAAGAGACTCACCATTGACTCTGGGTCTCTTCCTTCATGTAACTCACAGGCTTCCAAAGCTCTTATCCAAGTTAGGGGTGAGTTATCCATCAGGACTGGAGAGGAAAAGGAGAAAGTGAAAGGAGATGTATAATAAGATAGAAGGGGATTCAGGAACTTTGCATAATATTTTAGATAACTAACTGTATGTTTTTGCATGCTGTAACTATCAGTGACCTGGGGAAAACTCATGTTCACTTTAGCATTGTTGTTAAATTGGTTTGTGACATTTGATAGCTGCCTGGCTTATTAGTGCTTCTGTTTTTCTTGTTATCCAGTCATGATGACAACTGACCCTGTTGTAATTCTCAGGCATCAACAGTATGATGCAACTGGCCCTGTTGTAATTCTCAGGCTTAAACCAGAGTACACAGTTTTGTTTTACTCTTATTCTTATTAGGGAGAAAAACAAGTCAAGGCAAATAAATAATTGACATAGCATAAATAGAAGACACTATTCTTTATTTCATAAATTGCTAAGGATTAAAAACAAATAGAAAAGTGTCAAGTGTCATTACACCACCATAGGATTTCAATAAATTCAAGATTTTATCCTTCTCTCTGATCTTTATTAGATCAATTTCAAAATTTATTCAATTATTTTCCTCCATTCTACCTATCAAGTACCCAATCTGATAAAATAATTCAAAGAGCTTGATGTGTGGCATGCTCGTTAATTCATTAAGCATTTACAGAGAATCTGCTAAGTGCCAGACACTGGAAAAATCCTAGGGCATACAGTTGTGAAACAGGCAAATGTGTTTTTATTTTCATTGGATGATAAGGATGTGAGAAGGAAGCAGAAAAAAATTGAGTGTTTAAGAACTCAAGCTCTAAAATCAGCCTGCCTACTTCAAATCCAATCTCCAACTTTTACCAACAGTAAACTTTAGGTAACCTACTTAGCCTCTCTATAAATATTCTGTGTATTTATTAAGTGGGAATAATATTAGCTAACTCACTGGGTTGTTGAAGAATACAATTTGAGACGAGACACAGTGGCTTATGCCTGTAATCCCAGCACTTTGGGAGGCTGAGGTGGGAGGATCACTTGAGGCTAGAAGTTTGATACCAGCCTGGCCACCATGGTGAAACTCCAAGACTCTGTCTCTACTAAAAGTACAAAAATTAGCCAGGCATGGTGATGTATGCCTGTAAGCACAGCTACCTGGGACACTGAGGCATGAGAATCAGTTGAACCTGGGTGGCAGAGGTTGCAGTGAGCCAAGTTCGCACCACTGCACTCCAGCCTAGGTGACACAGCACAGCGAGACTCTGTCTCAAAAAAAAAAAAAAAAAAAAAAGAAGTAGGCTTGGGAGTGGTGAAATTACACACCTGAACACGCCTGTAGTCCTAGCAGTTTGGGAGGCTGAGGTGAGCAGATCCCTTGAGCCCAAGAGTTCTAGATTAGTCTGGGCAACATGATGAAAACCTGTGATATGATTTGGCTGTGTCCCTACCCAAATCTTGAATTGTAGCTCCAATAATTCCCATGTGTTCTGGGAGGGACCTGGTGAGAGGTAATTGAATCATGGGGGTGGATCTTTCCTGTGCTGTCCTAGTGATAGTCAATAAGTCTCACAGGATCTTATGGTTTTACAAAGGGGAGTTCCCCTACACAAGCTCTCTTGTCTGCTGCCATGTAAGACGTGACTTTGCTCCTCATTTGCCTTCAGCCATGATCGTGAGGCCTCCCAAGCCATATGGAACTGTGAGTAAATTAAACTTCTTTTCTTTATAAATTACCAAGTCTCAGGTAGGTCTTTATTAGAAGTGTAAGAACAAACTAATACACCCTGTCTCTACTAAAAAATAAAAAATTTAGCTAGGTATGGTGGTGCATGTCTGTTGTCCTAGCTACTCAGGAGGTTAAGGAGGGAGGATCACTTAAGCATGGGAGGTAGAGGCTACAGTGAGCCTTGATGGCACCACTGCACTCCAGCCTGGGTGACAGAATGAGACCTTATCTAAAAAAAAAAAAAAAAAAATAGAGAGTAAGTTAGCACATGTAAAATACTTAGAATCATGCTTTAGTACTGTGAAAATAGTAAATGATCGATAAATGTTAGTTTTATAACTTATTACAATGGACATTTTTACCAGGGCCTCCAACTTAGTCATTAGAGGAGATAATTTGGAGTAAAGACCCTTTGCTAGTCCTCTACAAAGCTGTCTTCTTTATATATAAAGTATATATATAAAGTATAATGTGTATACACATATATATATAATTTTTATATACACACACACACACACACACACACACACACACACACACACATCCCCTGGATCCTGTGACTGGAAGCGAGAAGATCTGTTGATGTTTGGATCCGAATAGAGATTTTCAGAAAAAGATTGTTATCTTGCGATGCCTACTAGTAATACTCATGTGGACATTGCAGAATTATGGAGAGAAATACAAATTATGGATGACAGAAAGAGATTTTAGCCAAGGCCCTAAAGAACAGCTTACCATTATCAACTGCTTAGTTTGAAATAGTTACTCTTAAAAGCACTTTATGGCAATTAAATTGTTTCATACTCACAACATGGCCCTGGTAGTGAGTTTTAGTGTTTTAAACATTTTGTGGAAGTTGTCAGAGTCAAAATAAATTCACTTGTGTTAACAACAAAACAAAACAAAAACCCGAAAAACAGAACCAGAGAAGGCCATGAAGGATTATCATGCATGAATGCCTAGTAACAAAAACAATCACAAAAGACTACAAAAACCACAATCTTGCACAAAGGCCATCACTACCTTACACCAAAAAAACTGCTCAGCAAGTGCCATCCCAACCTTGGACTGATGCCACCTTTTTTTTTTTTGTTCCTTGTCACCAAGGATAATTATCTTAAAACAATTAGGTAATACTCTATTTTTCCTTGAAAAGCCTTTGCTTTCCTTTGCCTCACTGAATACACACATAGTTTACTATGACACCAGTGTTCCTGTTGCAACACCTATTCCCAAATAAACGTTTTCTTTGAGAAATTCTCGTTCTTCATTATTTAGATCAATGATTTCATAAATTAGGGAATGCAGGCATAGAGAAGTAAAAGGAATTACTTAAGTTCTCACAGATAGAGGCAGAACCACAGAACCACGCCTCTGACCTAGAGAGATGGAACCAGGCTTTAACACCTACACTCTGCTCCTTCTCTTTGCTTGCCAATCCAATTAAAATCAATACAAAATATCTAGAAAAATGGATGTACCATCATGCTCTCATAGAGATGTTAGATGCTGAAAAACATGAATCGCTTTCCTTATGTAGAAAATATAAAACTGCTATTCTCAAAAGAAAGCTAAGACATTATAATACATTTATGTAATATCCAGAAGAAAAAATTTGAGAACAAGAGAAAGACATTTCACATTCTGAAGAGATAAATTCCAAATTGTTAACAGATAATAGGTAATCACAAATGAAAAGGTATGAAAATAAGTGCGCACTAAATGAAATACTGACGTTGGGTTGCTACAGTGTCGATCACTTTGGTTGTTTCATTGATAGAAAACTGGATTTTAGAACTCTCTTGGATTTTTAGGCTAATCATTTATCTAAAGTACAGACATAGTCTGGATTGATAATTAAAAACCAGAGACACTGGAACTTTAATATAAGCAAGAACTATATAATGACCATATTTATCCAGATCCTGGTTAGTGTCTGGGAGTTAATGAGCCAAAGTCTCTAAGAGTATACAAGTTAGGCTAGATGACCCTTCGATAAGAGTATTACAGATCCAGAGCTGGATAGGCTGTTTAGCCAACTAATCTGCAGATTGCCTTATGAACCAGAAAGTCAGGGAAATAATAAATGTCCTCATTCATCAAACCTTTATTGAGTACCTATGTATTCAGTTCTATATTTTCCTTAGTAGAAAAATAAGATGTGGCCCTTTTTAGGAGATCTCACCATCATTATAAATACAATATCTAGTGACACTAAAATTTTTCTCCCTGATTTGTGCATGCCCTTAAACATCTAACAAAAATAAATAAATTATTGTGTTAACTTTGTTTTTTAGCAGAGTTAGGTGGGAGGAGATAAGTTTCACAGAAATTAAATGAGTCTAGTTCAAAACAGAAAAAGAACTATGAATCCTTAAAGATATGAACTCAATGCCAAGTGGAAAAAGAGAAGAAAACGTATTAAGAATGTGACATCCACAATTCTGCTGCCAAACACGTGTGTGCATGAAGGAGGGCACAGAAACACTTTCACCTGGGCCTGAGGACTGAGGCTGCTATGTAAAACAGGGATCCATCTGCCTGTGAACAATGAGGTCATCCCACTGTGTTTCTCTGACACTTCATTGATTGTGTAATGGCATTTGATATCACTAAGACCTGGTTGTCCTGGAAGCACTGGTGCATTACAGCAGAGAGATGCATTGTGTATGATGAGTCATGCCCCACAAATTTGTGCTCAGTCTCTGTACAGTAAGAAAAAAAAAAAACAAGATCAAGTAACAGAGAACTGGGGAGGGAGAAAGTTCTCATTGCAGGCACAAATACACCTCCACTTTGTGCAAGGTAAAGAGGGCTTACACACACTCAGTTTTCCACAGAGTTCTAGTAACTTTCAATAGTCCAAATCCTGGATCAGATGTTAGTCGAATAATAATTCCAATAGAGGAAAAATACTTTTCATCTGTGAGTCATTTTTCAGAAGGGATAATGTCTAAACCTCGTAGCCTCTTCCTGGTTACCCTGAGGTTTGGACGTTTGCCAGGAAGGAAGTAGAAGAATAAACATGACCAAGGCAAAGAGTTCGATGAGAAACCCTCAGAATTTTTGGAGAGAGGAGAGGAAAAACAATCTGAAACATGAGTATATCCAGAAAATCAGTTCATTTATGTAACCCAGGATGATTGGCAGATATTTGCTGGCTTTCACAAGTCAATCCTCAAACAAGTAAATGGACACACCTCAAGGGAAAAAAAAATCCTTAAAAGAAAATGTGTATGTGACCTTCTTTACCATCCCATTATTTTTAAAGGGGAAAAACCATTACCTGAGACCACAGTCATGATTTGACAAAGGAAATCTGCTTAACATTCCTCAAACTGTTTTCTATAGAGTGAGATACCAGCATCTTTCCAGGACATCTGTGAATCCTCTAAGATCTGGCCCCAGCCTCTTTCCCATACTTCTTTCCTTCCAAAATTTACTTCCATCTCCCCTACACTTCAGTCACATCCCTCTATGCAGAGTGCTCAAGGGAGTCTTTTCACATTTTCTCCTTTGGCACATTCTCACCTTGAGTGGCATGCCTTCCACACCTCACCCACTTGGCAAAATCCTCTCTTCTCTCAAAGCACAACTTGAATAGTCCCTGTTTATGGAAAGACATCCATGGGCAGCTCCTACTCCATTTCATTTTATCACACCCTCCACTGTTTTCACCATTTAATAAAAGTAAAGCTTCTTTTGCATTTACTTTGGACCATGCAAAATTACAAGAGTCTTTTAATATATTAACTCACTTAATCCTAGCAACAGCCCTATGGAGGAGGTACTAACACTATCTCCATTTTACAGGTAAGGAGACTGAGGCACAGAGAGTATAAATAAATTTCCAAAAATTGCATCACATGTACAAAATAGAGCTGGAATTTGGACTCAGTGTATGTTGACTAACCTGTTCTTTGGTTTCTATCCCAATCGTATATTCCATCATACTTGATTTCAAATATTTGTTGACTATTGTCTGCAGTTAAGTGTGAGTGTCTTGAGGGCAGAGTCTGAGCTATATTATGTGTATGTTGAACATCTTTTGCAGAGACTGCACATAGCAGGTACTGGGTAATAAATAATCAGTAAACCAGCAAAGCAAGCAAGAGTAGGAGTATTATATAGGTTGTGAAGTAAAGAATTAAAAATGATAAATCACCCTAGAAATAACATTTTCTGATTTGAAAACTGTTCCAATTTTGTGTTTGTGCATGCATTTTTCCCCAAGTAAGGCAGAGGGCATGGTAAATGACATAACAGAATTAAGGAGGGAGCAAAGAGAAATGGAAAATAGTGGTGATCTAAGAAGAGTAAGGAGAGACTCCCAGATTCAGAGAAAGACTGGAGCACACTGCTAGCATGGAGAAGACAGAGAGTATCCCAGCACTGGCTATAGGCTCATCTCTGTCTGATGCTAGGCTCTGATAACCACAGGTTTCAGGCAAAGGGAAGTACTGGAAAGGTTTTGTTTGAATGAGCTGATTTGCAGGGTAGTGCATGGTCGTTTGGCTTGAAGGAGAAGACCAATGATTCTCTCCCTTGGGGGAGGCGAGGAAACACTGATGACTGCATCAGACTTCTGCCTGGCCATGAGGACTATGTCCAAACCATAAGGAGAGGAGGCTCCAATAGTCCTTTTACAGAGGACACTTTGAGATATTTAATACAAACATATGCTGCTTCAGGGCAGGGGCGATAAAGAACCACTCAACTGGACAGAAGACTATTCTCCCCATTTAGTTGAAAATTAGAGTTTTACATCTGCCAATTAAGACCTGCAGGACATGTGGCAATGTGTACATTGGAGGCAGTGGCAATGTCCTCATGTTTCCCCGAAGAAGAACCTTTCAGCAGCAACTGTACCCTCTTTAGGAAGGGCTATTTCAAGATTCTCTCTGTTTCTTCATCAACCTGTTTCTTACAAGTCTTCCTTAGTAAAAGGCTGTTATCTGCTGGATAGGAATGGTGAGAGCCTGGCGTCACTTGGTTTGTGTTTACCACTATGTACAATTTCTATACCACAAATGCAATGGACCACACCTTCTTGTGTATTCTTTGTTTTTCTGTGTGTGTGTGTGTGTGTGTGTGTGTGTCTTGACCTGCACATTCTTAGTGAAGGATGTGGTCATTGTGAAGTCATTTTCAATGTGTTAAGCAGACTGACCATGGCTTCCTGCTGGTCTGCTCTCTCTGTTCAAACTTCTCCACCTAAAGTTCAACACATAATAAAATCAGCCTTTCATTGGGAGATCCAGCATATTTGAAGTAACAGAATGATGGATGAGACCACTGCTTCAGTCTTGGGTAAAAACTGCATGTTTCAATCAAAGTATTAACAAGTTCATGATGTGTTTCCTGTTTGGCCCCTCGTGGGTATTCTCCCTATAGAATAGAACCTGGAAGGAGGGATAGGGGTCCCACGGCATGTGGGAAGCCACAAGGAACATCAGCTGAGAGCGCCTCTGTAACAGTGTGCTGGGCCTTCATATCCACACTGCAGTGAGTGTTCACAGGGAGCTGCAGCAAAGAAGGGAACTAAGTACAGAAACTCTGGTAGGTGAGCCTGATGACAGACACCTTTCAGAAGCTCATGAACTGGACTCTCAAACACAAGTGAGAAGACTTTGCTGGGTACTATGTGAGCAAGCAAGGGCCAAAGTCAGCAAGATATGAGTTGTAGTGCCGAGATTAATATCTCATAGCCAAAGACTGGTCAGGCCTGGAGAAATGCAGAGTGTGTGAAAGTCAGAAGCGAGCTGAGAACAGATTTAATGACTGATACTCTAAGCCGTTCTATTCCTTCAGTGTGATTAACTTGTTATGTGAAAAGGGAGACCCTATTTAAAGTGGTCTTGAGGTCTCTTACAAAGAGTGTGGATTTTGGAGACAGAGCTCTGACTTTAAATAACATGTCTCCTATTAAAAGTGATGTGATCAGATGTAAATCCCTTAAATTCTCTGAGCCTCTCATTCCTAGAGAGTATTTGAACTGCATTATCGCTCTCTGCCTTCCATGACCATGCATGATAAAGGTGAACACTTTTTGATAGGAAATTAGAATAAACAGAAAATCTACTAAACTTGAATCTTTATTTTGATTCTTTTAGAAATCATTTCAATATCATATAATAACACTAGGTCAGATCATGGACATCAGGGAAAACATTAAAAAAAAATCCTGAATGAAGGAAAAATGATTTAGGAAGAATCACCACTGGGCTACTTTTAAGCTATGAAACTGGGTTAAGTTAGACAAACTCTCTGAAACTCAGTTCTCTCATCTGTAACATTAGACAAATAATGCATATATTAAAATCTTGAATTTCATGACCTAGCCTCATCTCAGCAAAATATTAGCAATAACTTTGTGTAGCTCAAGCCTTGATTTCTGCTTCTGAATGAAGGGCATAGAAACATCCAAAGGCAACATCTAGTTATAGCATTTGGTGGGATCAAGAATAAGATTTTTCTTTTCTGCAAGTGATTTAATCTGGTTTACCCAGTGGGAAAGCACTAAAGGCTATCATTTTGTTTTCCTTAGTTGAAGCTATTAACTGTAATTGCTTGTGTTAATAATACTTTACTTATTATAATCAAAGTTCAATTTTTGCACTTATACCCTGGGGCCAGTTTGCAGAGGCACAATTTATAAATGGATGAAAAACAATTAATAACAACTAGAAAAACCATTAATGATCTTATCAACAAAGTGCTATGCAGTCTCCAATTGCAAAATCTTGCCCAACACATAAAATACAACACACAACCTCAGCTAGTGCTGTGGGCTTTCCCAGTAATGACCAAACAGAGTATTTCAATAGCAGAAAAATAATGCCTCTGAGGGCACTCTCCTCCTGGGCTTAACAGGGGATGCTTCTATTAATCTACTGAAGGTCAGATGCAGCCTATTATAGTTCCTGTGGGGTGTGAGCCTTCAAAGAGCTAAACTACAATAATTTAAAAGGAAAAATATTCCATCATCTCTCCTCCAAAGCAATTCCCTGCTATAGCCACCAAGACATTATATGATCAGGCTACTACCTCCCTCTCACACCAGTCCAGCCCCTTGCCCCTTAAATGCCCCCTTAACTCTAAACTCCAGCTTTATTCCTGAAAAAAAGCTTAATTTTTTTGCCTACAGCCTTTTATTGACTTTCCCCTTTGCTGGGAATAAGTTCCATGGATGCCTTCTTCTTGTATTCAGATCTCAGCCCTAAAACAGGTCTCAGGTCTTCCCCTAACCCCACTTCGAATGTTGCTGTCAAAAGCCCCAGACTTTGTTTATCATATCACTATTTGAAATTAATGGATTCAACGTCTGGTTTGTCTTGCTCACTACTGTATTCCCAGTACCTTGAACAGGGTCAGAATCATAGTTAGTTCTCAAAAAATATGTGTTGAATGAATGGTCTAGTTGATGAATTAATGAATTCCCACTGGCTGCTGGGACAAAGCAAATAATTACTTACTCATGCCATTTTTCTCTCGTGAACATCAGTTACCAATGTCTCCTTCCTCTCTCCTCCTCTCATTCCTTCCATCCCCTTTCTTCTCCCTCTTCCCATAATTTAATTGCTAAAAACCCAGGCTCAAGTGTCCAGCAGCCTGTGTTTGAATTTAGACTTCATTCACCTGTAGGTCCATGAAGGCAATCATTGTCATTTTTTGTTCACAATTTATTTTCCTGGGACTAGCAGAGAGCTAGCATCTGCTCAATAATTCTTTATTACCAAATGAGAAAAAAATGCATGAATGAGTAAGTGCTTTCTACTTTTCTTCTTTCTAGCTGAGTGATGTCAGATAAGTTACTTAACCTCTTTAACTACGTTTTTCATCAGGAACAATTTAAGAATACTATTTGCCACATGGTTTTATTGCAAGGATCAAATGAGGCCAGATAGGCCCAGGGAGAGTAAACTTTCAATAAACAGTTAAGGATTTATTATCAAAATTTTCTCCATTTATACTTAAAATATAAGTACAAGCTTTGGTCCAATCACTCTGCTTCGATGTTTTTTAACCCTGCAGTAAAGTATGGCCTTGCCTCAGCCCATGAAAACAAGACTTGGAATGTCACTCTCCCTGGGCTCTCCAATTCACTTCCCAAGACCCTAGCCATTCCCCACTCAACAGGGCCACCTTTCTGATAATGGAGGTTCTTACTTTGAATTTCTGAATTTGCATTCTCATTGCATAAGATTTCTTCTTTGATGCCAAGTCAGTTGGAATGAGTTTTATTGAATATCTGACTGGAAAGAAGTCATTAATTTATCTACTTGCTTTTGTCATAAACCCAGATGAAGAACAAGTATCCAAAAATAAGACCAAGTACGGCTTCATGTTTACAGCGTCAACATGGGTCACTGGTGCTGAGCTGCTTGTGACTGTACACTCCATCCCATCATAGGCCACACTTACCTACACTTCAAGCCTTAGGTTGGGCATTAGTCTCTTTGTGAAAAATTCAAAGTCTCAAATATTATAAGCCAAGTAGAAACCAATTGTACATATCCAGAACTTCTTATGAATTCTTTCATTCAACAAACATTTTTTTTCAGAACCTACATATACTGGGATGCTCTGATTTTTGTTTGTTTGTTTGTTTTGAGACAGTCTTGCTCTGTTTCCAGGATAGAGTGCAGTGGCGCGATCTCAGCTCACTGCAATTTCCGCC
This sequence comes from Macaca nemestrina, assembly GCF_043159975.1. Taxonomy (NCBI): domain Eukaryota; kingdom Metazoa; phylum Chordata; class Mammalia; order Primates; family Cercopithecidae; genus Macaca; species Macaca nemestrina. The sequence goes on along the minus strand of NC_092127.1, from coordinate 177,853,617 downwards.
TCCTGGGTTCAAGCGATTGCCCTGCTGCAGCCTCCTGAGAGCTGGGATTATGGGTGCACACCACCACGTCCAGCTAATTTTTTGTATTTTAGTAGAGACGGGGTTTCACCATCTTGGCCAGGATGGTCTCAATCTCCTGCCCTCATGATCTGCCCTCCTCAGCCTCCCAAAGTGCTGGGATTACAGGCGTGAGCCACTGCGCTTGGCCTCTGGGGTGCTCTTTTAGACATCAGTTATATGGTAATGAAACACAACAACAAGGATGACAAAACAGGCAAAAATTTTTATCTTCAGAAATCTACATTATGATAGGAGAAAAAGACAATAAAGTAGAAAGATAAATAAGATAAAAAATATTTTGCATAGTTTCTGAGCAGAAAGGTAAAACAAGGTACAGAGATAGATGCCCCATGGAGATATAATTTTATTTAGAGTGTCCTGGAAGGTCTCAGTGATTAAGGTGGCATTGCAGTAAAGACCAGAAGGCAGTGAAGTGTGGGCGCTGCATATCCCTGTCTTATCACCAACTACGTCACAGTAATGTCACAAAGCCTAAGCTAAGTAATGTCGCAAAGCCTAAGCTAAGGCTTGAAGTGTAAGTAAGTGGGCCTATGATGGGATGGGATGTATGGTCGCAAGCAGCCCAGCACCAGTGACCCATGGTGATATTGTGACATGAAGCCATATTTGGTCTTATTTTTGGATACTTCTTCCTCATCTGGGTTTATGACAAAAGCAAGTAGATAAATTAATGACTTCTTTCCAATCAGATACTCAATAAAATATTGAAAGAAGAAGAAAGGCCTTCCTGCTCCTTTTTCCACAATCACAACTTAAGTTCCCTGAAGGAGAGGGTCATATCTACTCATAATCTTATCCCTGGAACTTAGCTCAGGGTACAGAATGTACTATGTGCTCAACACGTGTTTGCGAACTCCTCTGCTATTCTGCTGGTCACAGCCATGTTACCCTTCAAGGGCCAGGCCCTATCTCATATTTGTGTACTGTGGAAGTTGCATACACCAGAGTAAAATCACATTTTTTTCAGACCCAGCCAAAATAGGGCCAGGAAAGCTGGAAGGAGAGGAGGTCCATATTTACATGTAGGAGATATGAACTGTTTCCAGCAACTTTCTAAAAACCCTTCATGCGTCTCCTGCTTTGATAAATTTTATCATTAGACATTCTTAGGACGGTACTGATTCAGATCAGAAGTTTTCAGAACACTTGCCCAGTAAGGGCATCTCCACCAATAAACTGGCAACAATGCTGGCTTTGAACCTCTGATGAACTCTGTTTCTAAGCAACTTACATGAATTTATATATTAAAATTAAACTCCCCTTTACCCTTTTCTCACTGAATGCACTCGTGGTTTGCGATCCCATGCATTCTAGATTATAATCCTTATTTCCTTTCTAGAATAAACCCAACATATTTAGAGATAATTTTCTCTAGTGTCTTTTTTTTTCAAGGCTGACAATAATTTCCAGGTACGCCCACTGCCAGCCTTTCTCACTCTCGCCGAACACATCTGGATTCCTCATCACTGAGTTCTACTTACTTTCTTGAGAGAACTATCCAGAAGAGCACTAAGGAATTGAATAGCCAGGTCACCAATCTACAATGGGGTACAAAAGCTTTCTGAAAATGTACCTTGATAGAGAAAATCTCCAATTCATTTCCATTTGTATGGTGAGGCAGACGAATTCTACAAGCTGTAAAGAGGTGAGGGTTATATCCTCGAGGGTCATACTTCCTAATACTTGATCATCATCATACCACATGTTAGTCCATTTGGGCTTTTATGACAAAAGATCATAAACTGGGGGGCTTAAGCAATAGGCTTTTATTTCTCACAGTCTGGAAGATGCAAAGTCCAAGATCATGGCTCTGGCAGGTCTCCGTATCTGGTGAAGGCTTTCTTTCTCTCTTGGAGACTATTAGCTTCTCCCTGTGTCCTTGGATGGCAGAAGGGAGAGAGACAGAGACTCTATTTTCCCTTCTTCTTTTCATAAGAACACAGATCTCATTATGAGAGCCCAACTCTCCTGACTTTATTTAAATCTAATTATCTTCCACAGGCCCCATCTCCAAGTACCATTACCTTGGGGGCTAGGGCTTGAACATATAGATTCAGAGCAGGTGTAAACATTCAATCCCTAATAAACTTCCTTGTACACAGAACTGTAAATGAGAATAATTATAAGATGCACCACTTCTAAACTTTTCTGAATGTAAAATGAGCAAAAATTAAATAAGTAAAACTCTTAGCATGGCTCAACTGGGCAATATTTACTATCCAATTCTGAGGCTTTGAACTCAAGGCTTTATTTATTATTTACTTTAGACAGTAAAAGAAGTCTCACAGAGGTGGACTCACACAGAAAATAATGTTCATCAGTCATTATTGTCTTAATAATGCTGCTTTACCAACTACTATCAAATATTAAAGGCATTCACAATAAGCAATGATTTCTTACTCACACATCAGTGGTCAGTTGGAGTTCAGTTAATCTAAACTCATCTTCACTGCACTTGATTCTGACTGTGGGTCATAACAGTGATTACCTTAGGTATGTTCACAGGAAAAGGCAGTAGCACATGAGGGCAAGGGCATTTCAAGCTCTGCCAACACGTCTGCCATTATCCAATCCTTTGTGAAATTGTGAATTGTCCAAAACAGTTGATTCCAAAGAAAGGTGCAGGAAGGTAAACTCTACTCATTGAAAAACCATTGTGAGGGTATGGATAGGTAATAATACTCCAGGAAAATGAAGAATTGGGATTTATAATCCAACCTACCACACATTCCATTGCATTTGAAAGCATTATTTGAAGAACTGCAATGCTTATGTTCAATAGTTAAGGACTATTAAAAACTAAATATAATTCATAACAGTGAATCTTGTAAATCCTAGGTGCTTATAATTTGCTTATAAGAAACAGAGGTATAGCTTTATTTTTTTTTTTAGCATGGCCTAATATATTGGAACCTTTGTTTTTGAACTTTTATCTTTATTATGGAAGCAGTATGGCTCCGTGGGAAGAATGTTAGTGGGATTTCAAATACCCAGATTCTAGTCCTAGATTTACCACTAATTAGCTCTGAGACAATCAGCCAATTATCTCAACTTATCTTGGCCATGTTCTCCTCTTCTGTAAGGGTTTGGGCTGGTTAGTTACATTTCCTTCGATCACTACAACTGCATGAGCTTGTATTTACTGACATGTAAGTTGGCCGATAGGGCTTGCCTCATCTCCTTCTTTTTATTCAAAAAAAAAATTGTTGCATCATATTAAGAGTTCCCAGTACCAAAAATACATGTGTGAACCAAAGTGCGAATCTTATCTAAAGTCGTGGACAGCATTTAAATGTTTTTCAGATGAACCAGAGTTAAGCGGGCCCTTCGTTTCCTGGCCACACACTGTCAATGTGGAGGATCTCTGGCCATGAGTTAAAGATCACCCATGATACCAAATTGCAAATTGTGCAAATTGTGTTGAGAACGGAGAGGGTTTGCAAAGCTGTAATGAATACACAAAACATGCTTATTTATATCACTCAGGTTTGTATGGAAACGCAAAGTACTGTTTGCAAATATGATGGTATTTATCTTCCTGAAATTGGCACAAATTACAAATGTTTGTTTGGGAAGTTAATAATTTCACATATGCTTTTGACAGTGACATATCAGCAAACAATTTTTATAGAGCATTGCACACACTTCTAACACACCACAGCTGAGGTCTGATTCAAGCTAAAACCCCAAGTGACTATAAACCAAACAATTATTTTTTTAGCCCTAATGTGTTTGCTTCCTAATGACCCACAGCCTTAAACTCACACTGAGCGGGACAGCATAAACTTTCTTTTTTTATGCTTCAGGCCCCAACAGGGCAAGGCACATTCTGGAAGACTACTTGTGGGTGACCAGAGTGCAATTTAAAACATCAGAAGCCTTTGATCAGGGCAGCTTGCTTACTTTTAATTGTTTCCAGAGTGCCTGTTTGAAAATTTGTTAGATTACACATCACATGCAATGGGAATTGATGGCTGCATTCACTGCCTTAATTCTTGGCTCAGAAAGGAGTTATGCTTACTTCAGTTACACTTAGGAGACTGAGTTTTTGGCCCAGCAACATAAAGGTGATATCAGTTGCTGTCTCTTTTCACCCATACCCAAAATAACAAGAAATGAACTGAGAGATCCTTTAGGAAAGTGTGAGGTAATTGGTCGCTGGCAATTTTTTTTTCTTTTCTGGCTGCACTAACTTTAATCAAAGATTCTTTTTTTACTTCTTCATGGGTATTAGTGGATACAAGATCTCATAAGGTTTTTTCCTTAAAAAATAAAATAGCAGATAGAGTGCAATTAGTATCAAAGAAAACTTCCTTAAAACCAGATATGTCAAATTCTTTCAATGCTTTGAGGCACAAATCAATATGACTGGACACTAAGTTAATGAGTGAGAGAATCCTTTCCTTAGCAACCCCAAGCTCAGCACTTTTCCTGTCTAACCCTCATAGCCTCCTTGGTTGATCTGACAGAAGTCAACAATGACTTTTGTGTAGATAATGCTTAAAGTTGCATCCACACTTCTGACTACCAACTAGATATAAATCATTGACTAGATGGTGGTGACACATGCATCCCAATTTTCATGTGGCCAATAATAAGTTGATTGTCCTGACCCACTCCCACCCCATACCCAATCCCATTTCTTTCTCATTTTTAATTTTGTAAATGGTACCACCGTTCTACTATTCCAATCACTGCTGATAACTTATTAATTCTTTCAACTGCTTCTTGTCTCCTGTGTCCTACATTCAATATGATACCAGGCTCTTTTAATTCTGTACCCCCACCCCTATGCTTTTCCCAAATTCACCCTACCTTTATGCTCACAATGTACCGAACACAGATTCCTAACAGCTCACAATGCACCAAAACCAGATTCCTAACATGACCCCGAGTCTTCTAAATTGCCTCTTACTAATCCATCCTATATTTTAACATCAGGATTATTTCCTTAAACCCATCTGATTATGTCAGTTTCAAATTAAAGTTAATTAATATTGTCTATACCACAAATGTTAAACTCCTAAACTCCTAAGACTGTCATTCTCCAGTTTTACACTCTATCTTCAACAGTGCTTTCTGCCAATGTGATTAATCCTGGGTTCCAGTGATAAATTATTTGCATAGCATATGACATGCTCTTCAATTCTTGATGCTCAGCACTTGCTCCTTACTTTGCCTCCTTCAAATCCATCTTCCAAAACTCAGTTGAGAGTGACATCTTTTCTGAATCCTTAAACCCAGACTAAAAGTATGCTCCTCCTCTGTGCTTTTGAGGAATCTAGTAAAAGCATATATTATTAAGGTAACCAACCATCCCTGTTTTCAGGATGCTTTCTCTGTTTTATGATCCTAAGTCCTGTAACCAGGAAATCATGTGGGCCCAAGCAAACCAGAAGGGTCAGCAGTCACCCTTGACACACTATGTGGTCACTCTATGTCTGTTTCATCCACCAGACTATGAGATGCTTAAAGTCTCTTAGAAGTTTAATGTATCTTCGTAGCCCTAAAATTTAGTTCAATGTTTGCAAAATAGTGAACTAAATAGTCGATTTCATATTGTAATAACGTTTTGCTCTTTTCTGTTGAATCCTCAAAATCTTTGGAGGATGTCAACTTTAACTCCAATTTTTTTTAATCCATGAAGAGAATACATCCAAGAGAAACTTAGTGATCTGCCCAAAGTTAAACAACCAGACTACACACAGATGTTTTTCTGATTACTAAACCGTGCTTATTTCACCATGAAAACTGAGTAAATCATTGGCTGGAATATTCTGTGATGTGTTAGATTGAGTATTTTTCTATACACAAATTGATTTAGGGAGGAAAATGATTAAAATCAGATAAGCAGTTAATTACCAGCCCTTCCACTCAATTAAATTTTGGAATAGCTATTTGTTTGAATTAGACATCTTCAAACAAGATTGACTGCCTAGATATAACTAGTACAACCAAAACAACAGAAAATTAAAATAAATGTTATTTTCACAGGAACTAAATGAGATAATTTAGAAAATGAGACATTGAGATTTTCTAGTTAACATATTTATAAATCACAACCACACACCTGTTATTTAATCCAGAGGTTCTCAATGGGGATAATTTTGCACCAGGAGTCAGTTGACAATGTCTGGAGACGGTTTTAGCTGTCATAAGCGGGGTAGAGATGAGGGATGCTGCTGAATATCCTACAATGCACAGAACAGCACATCCACCACAAAAAGTCATCCAGCCCAAGGTGTCAGTAGTATGAATGTTGAGAAACTCTAATGTAAACTGACAAGTAGCTAAAGCAAAGGTTGTCACATACATATTTTAATTAACTCTATTATAAGAAATTAAATGTTAACAGAAAATTCCACAAATGCATTTAAAAAAATACAGATTTTATGCATATAAATATATGTATATACATATATTATATATATGGATAAACCAAACCATATAGTGTGTGGGGTTTTCTTATTTTTTTTATTTTTATTTTTATTTTTTTTAAGACAGAGTCTCGCTCTGTAACCCAGGCTGAAGTAAAGTGGCACAATCTCGGCTCATTGCAACTTCTGCCTCCTGGGTTTAAGCAGTTCTCCTGCCTCAGCCTCCCAAGTAACTTGGATTACAGGTGTTCACCACCATGCACAGCTAATTTTTGTATTTTTAGTAGAGATGGGGTTTCACCATGTTGACCAGGCTGACTTTGAACTCCTGACCTCAAGTAATCCGCCTGCCTTGGCCTCCCAAAATGTTGGGATTACAGGCATGAACCACCGTGCCCAGGCAGTGTTTGTTTTTTAATGATGTGAGTAAAGGTGATATTTATACAGTTCTGCTGTATCAACAGACAAAACTTTTTATTTCTTTAAAAGTTATGTCTTTTTTCTTGTTCTTATAATGAAAAAAACAGGCTTACTACAGATAGTCATTACTCAAATAGAAAACATTTTTTAAATTCTATAATCCAACTATTGAAAAAGAATGAAAGCATTTTAGTTTATTTGCTTTACTCTGTAATTTGAAGAATTTAAAAAAATTATACTTACAAAAACAGTTTTGAATCATGCTTTCTTTACTTAACATTATATCATGAAATAGCCTTCTAAAAATGTCATTTTACTATTGAACAAATTCCCTCACATGAATACACCATAATTTATTTAATAAATCTCCTGAAGTTGGATATTTGAAATTTTTTCTCTATGTTTTGCTATAATAAATAACACCATGATGAACATTCCTGTACATAAATCTTCAGTCCCTTCTCTGATTATTTACTTGGGATAGATTCCATGAACTAAAATGTTGAGGTCAAAATGAAGCCATTTAAGGTTTAGGATTTCAGTGATATAATCCATAAAACAGAAATAATAAACTATGGCCTCTCCATAGTCCACAGTATAATAGGGTCATGGAACAGTGATTTATTAACATAAACCAGAGACTAGGCATCCAACTGTGAAGTTATCTCTACATGTGCAAATATAGGTGGGGGGCAGAGAATACACAAAGGCCCTGTTACAGAAATAGACCTGTTCATGTTTGTTTTTTATTTGGTTCACAATCTATGAGTCAGAAAATCCTCTTTTCAGGTAGAACGTGACAGAATGTGCCAAAGAGAGCTATATGAGTGATTCCCACTTCCCACAAAGGTATAGCAAAAGAAAAATTCAATTTCAGCTTATATTGACTACAGCATACCATTCAGTATATGTATATGTATACTACATATACCATTCAGTACTCATTTAGTGAAAACTTACTGTATCCTCCTTGACACTGTGCTATCTTTGCCTCTTTATTGTACATTTTGTTTCTAGCCCTTATAACAGTTCTAAAGTATTATCTCGTTGCGTAGATAAGGATGCTGAGCATCTGAGAGTATTAGGTAAACTGACCATGTAAACAGATTACTAAGTAAAGAATCTTATTTAAACACTCATTTGTATGATCCCTAACCAATTGTTTCTAAACTCAACACTGCCCTTCATGTTTATAATATTTCTAATCCCACATATAAGAACCTACTGAATGGAATTATATAGATAAAAGAATTAATTTATCTTCCTTCACTCTAATCTGCTTCTAAGTGTGACTACTAATTCATCATCATAGTCTATCAAGCTACACTAGATCTCCTTTGTAGGCCTGGCACTGTAGATATTACCCAATCTTATTTACAGTCACTCAGAGACCTAAGGAAATGCACGTGAATTTTCACTTCGAAAACTTCACACTGGAGAGGGATTTGAAGTACGGCATTCATTTAAGGCTACAGCCTTGGAGACGTGGAGCTGTCTTTCATTTCCATCATGTTTAAGGAAACCATTCTCAATAACGTGGGATCAATTGTCCCGAGAATAAGAAACCACCACCATTCTGTGAGAGCATTTTTAGGTGCAGATTTTGTACAAGCTGACACATGCAGAGAAAACTATGTGGGTCTGAGATCTGTTTTCTGTTTTTTGGGTTTTTTTTTTTTAATTGGTTGAACTTCAGAATATTCTTTCTTCTAAATTTGTCTTTCAGATTCTTTCTCTTGGCCAAATACATAAGTAGTAGGTTTTTTCTTCTTGTTCCTCCACTATTTCTCTTCTCCATCATGATAGAGCTACATTTCCCAGCTCCCTCCCTCCCACCTACCCACATATTTATCACCTGGGGTTGACCAGTCGGTTGCCTTTCTCTTTTTGACTGAGTTATTCGGGCACACCCCATGAATGACACTCACATACAATTTGTGAATACAGTTTTTATATGCATCTCCTGTCTTAATATGTACCTTCTCTCCTTTAGTAATCAATTTTCAAACATCTACTTTATGCCTAGGTTTCCCTTCATATCTTTAGATTCTTTCCTAAGTCATTCCCTTCCATATTCCTCCTTCCCATGGATATCTGTGTTTCCAAATTATTTTCTGAATATCATAATTTGGTGTATTATAGATGAAATATGAATGCTTTATAAGTGCTCTATTTCAAAGTCATTGGATAGTTCCAATATCCATTAGCATGCAGTAAGTGAATATAAATGTATCTATGTAAGCAATCACCTACACCCTTTTAATACATATTCACATTGTAAATGTTAAATTCAACTGTATATTTTGTTAATGCTTACCATATGTGAGGAAATGTGCTTGGCACTGACCATGCAAACATCCACAAACGAAGAACGACATTCAGTGAGGTGAAGTGATGTGCCCACAGTCATGACAGCTAGGGCTTTGCAGATGTGGTCTCACATCTCATTTATGCTTTCAGAAACATCCACTGCAATCACTTTCATACCTGTAGCACATTTGTTACCTCTGTGTCTCTGCCACTTAATCTTCACAGTGAAAGTCTTGAAAGTGAAACTCAAACATTACCTTTCTTTGAAGCTTTCTTTTACCATTATCCCTGCACATTGAGACCAAGTGGCCACATATTTCTCTCTTTAACATAGTACGTCATGCTAGTAGAGTAGTCACTGCATTACATTCGGCAGTGTTTGGTCTCTATGTCATTCTTTTTGATCAGTCTTTACCTTGCTCATCTTGTACCCAACTTCTCTGGCAGAGTGATACCTAACAGATATTTGCCTGGACGAATTACCAGTTAAACAGTCCTCTGAATTTGAAATCTACTAAAGAAAGACATTACAGTTACAGTCTCTGCCTTTGGGATTTAGCGTAAGACCTGTCTGAGCAAAAAAACTCATATTCCAGGTATTGAGTTCACTCTTTGAATTGTATACCATACTTCTCTATTCAGTCAAAACAGTTAAATTGACTATTCTTGTTGGTGTTCCTTTCTGATGGCTTATGAATGCTGTTTGAAAATCCATTTCTTTTACTTTCTAGTAAAAGTAAATAATAAAAAATAAAAAAAAGTAAAAGCAAGCTGATGAGTTGCATAAGTAAGGCCATGAAGTCAAATATTCTAGGGTAGAAGCTGATGGCATGATCCTAGACAAAATAAATGGCCCGCTTCCGTTTTTTCACCTATGAAACAGGATCAATATTGCCCACAAGCACAGTTTTTGAATGTCTCACATATGAGAATAAATTTGAAAAAACAATAAATTTTGAAACAACACCCCCGTTGTATAGAGTAACGGCCCCTCCAAGATGTCTACATGCCAATCTCTAGAACCTGTGATTTTGTTGCCTCCACAAAAGGGACTTTACTGATGCGAGTATGGTTAAGAACCTTCCAATAAGATGAAGATCCTGGATAATCTGGGCGACTCTGATCTAATTACAGAAGTTCTTAAAAGAGGACATCCTTTTGGCTGTAGTGAAAAGAGATGTAATAACAGAAGAATGGCCAGAGAAACATCACATTGCAGGCTTTAATGATGGAGAAAATGTGGCCTCTAGAAGCTGGAAAAGGCAAAGATGCTGATTCTCCCCTAGATCCTCCAGAAAAAAAGTATAGTCCTGCTGATGTCTTGATTTCAAACTGGTGAGGTGCCTGTTGGATTCTGACTGTAAGACAATGTATTTGTGTTGTTTTAAGCTACTGATTTGTGGTTAATAAATGTTTGATCTGGTCTTATGTAAATGCTGCTTAATCATATGGACAAAACAATGAGGTCAAGCACTTAAAGCTCACAAAAAGGTTCATTAACTATATTTTTATCTAGTTTGACTCTTCAAATGAACAATTGCTTGAGTTCTTAGAAGGAAGACTTGTTCAATGACCATTTCAAGTTCTTTCTCTTATGGTGTGCATTAACGATTGGTTGCAAAATTAGTAAATTCTAAAGAACTGTGTTATGCAATAGCTTACATAATGCGTATTAAACTATAATTATTTGCATTATTCATTCCCTTACCATTCCACAAATACTGGTTGGGAATTTCCCAAAGAAACAAAATATTCAAAATGGAAAAATGTACTTAATAAACTCCTTCTGCCCAGATGAAACATTCAAGCCAGCAAAAGACAAAAAACCAAAATATAACACCCAAGAGCCTTAAGTTCTGAACTCTGCCTTAACTCACAGTTGCAACTCCAGGTCTCAGCACATTCCCTGGCATATGATAGGTCCACACAAAGAAACTGGGAACTTTGTTGAATCGACTGCTGTATTTGTAATAGTTTAATAACTTACAGAAGGGATGATCAGCCAAAGCTTCTTAGAAGAGATACCATTTAAAATTATTGCCAAAGGCCAAGAAGAAGAGAGTATGCTTAGAAACTGTTTATAATTGAATTTGAAAAACAGTATTGTGTATGAAAACTGCAGTAATAAAATATAGGGCCAAAGAGTGGGTTGCAGAGAAATCATAAGAATTCTGATTTCTAAAACTGGGTTTCAGCACTAGAAAACTCAATGAAGTTTGTAAGTAGCAACAACAAATCATTCTTTACTCACATAAATTTGACTGTATTAAACAAAGTTAAGCAGGTCTTTTCAGCGTAGGATGTTTTAGGCTTCACTAGGCTAATGTGCCTTAAGCTTTCTAAGTAAAGGATAACATGTCTGTATCAGTTACCTATTGCTCAATAATGACCTATTTCAAAACAATAGCTTTAAATCATGCTTTATTACTTCTCATAACTCTGTGTGCTGGCTGCTGTTCTGGGCTTAACTCATGCACCTGCTTTTGGCTGATGCATGGGCTGGAGGCTGAGCTCACCTAGATGGCTGGGTTTCTTTCCACAAGTAGGGTTTTGTTTTTTTTTTTTCTTTTTCTTTTCCACATGTAGGATTTTTTGTTTGTTTTTGTTTCCTTCTTGTTGTTGCTGTTCTTGTGTTTTCCTTTTGTTTGTTTGATTTCTCAGGTTTGTTCACATGATGGCAGACGTATTCCAAAACAAGTAAGAGTAGAAGTCCCAAGGTTTCTTGAGATCTAGGCCCTGACGTCACATGGCGTCACTTCTGCCACATTGTATTGGTCAAAATAAGTCACAAGGTCAGCCCCAATTGGAGTGGCAACTTTAATTGTAGACAAGCAAGTATACAAGGATGAGAGGAACTTGCAACCACATTTTGTAATCTGTTAGTTTAGTTACATTAGTTAGTTCCAAAACTAATGTAATCATTAAACTTTTCTCTTTTATATATACCACCTTGTAATGTGCAATTTATTAATGCTGATGTAAGGCTTTGAATTATACATTAAGTAGTTTTATGACTAGGGACTACTGGAGTCTTTAATTAAGCATTCGACTTTAAAAGGGACACATTTTATAACATATAGCTTTCTATTTTGCAAAAGGCACATATGAGAGTATTTAAGTGAGGAATAGAGCAAAGCAATTTAATAACAGATTATCGGTGTAGCTCAGATGAGTGGAAAAGAGATCTTTATTCAGGTTAAGTGATACTGAGATGAGAAAGGAGAAAGTAAAGGTATATTATATTCTACAGATAGAATCTTTATAATCTGATCAGTCACTTATGCTACAGTTGGGCACAGAGCAGGGTGGGGTTAGTGAAAAGACAAAAAGTCAAGGTCCTCCCCACAGATTTGAGCTTTTGGTAATTAGCCCAACAGTGAAATCATGAACAAAAATAAAGGAGTTAAGAGAAGAAATATCAGATAAAAAAGAGTAAATTTATTATGCATATTTTAGGTTTGGGATGTTAGTTAAGCTACCATGCAGACATATTTAGTAGAGTTTTTTAGTTGCAGGACTGAGATTTTAGAAATGTATTAGTTTTGAGGAATTATATATAACAGATTGATTTATTATTGATACAACAAATATCTCTACATATATTCCCTCCATGATACAATGTAAAATGTAGCAAATATAGATCTTGCCATCTCAGAGCTTATAAATAACTACTTAAGCAATTAAAATGCCTGTCATAAATAAGACTTGGCCAAGCGCGGTGGCTCATGCCTGTAATTCTAGCACTTTGAGAGGCCGAGGGGGGTGGATCACCTGAGGTCAGGAGTTCGAGTCCTGACCAACATGGAGAAACCCTGTCTCTGCTAAAAAACAGACACACAAAAATTAGAAAGACATGGTGACACATGCCTGTAATCCCAGCTACTCAGGAGGCTGAGGCTGGAGAATTGCTTGAACCCATGAGGCGGAGCTTGCGGTGGGCCAAGATCACACCATTGCACTCCAGCCTGGGCAACAAGAGCAAAACTCTGTCTCAAAAAAAAAAAAAAAAAAAGGACTTAAGGATATACAAGGTGCTATTGGTAGAAGCCCCCTTCAAACTGTGCATTACAGTGTGGGGGCGGGGAGAGGGGAGACATGAGATATATAAGACAGAAGGTATGGTTTGTAGGAACTAAAATGTAAAAGCAAATGTATGGAAAAAATAGGCACCTCTTCTGCCTGCCCTTTCTCGATAGACTTACTATTTCTAAAAGTAAGGCAGATTTCACTCCTTGAATCACAGTCCTGCAATGAATGGTTCCTTATTTTGCTTAAAACAACATCTTCACATGTCCTAAAAGATTATACATGACTTTTCCCCCATGATACTCTTTGACCTCATCTCTTACCACTTTCTCCTTGTTTTCTGTCCCTTCAAGCCACAGTGTCCTCTTTGCTGTTCCTCACATTATCCAGGCACACTAGCCTTAGAGTATCCATAGTAACCCTCCCCACTGCCTGGAATGTGCTTCTTCACCTGTCTGTTTGGCTACCTCTCTCACTTTCATTAGGTTTTTGCTCAAATATTACATTCTTAAGGCAGCTCATGCTGACCATTCTATTAAACTTTGCAACTAGAACCCCTACTTGCTCTCCCTATCCTGTTCAGTGTGTTCTATTTTTACCCTGTAGCACTTGTCCTTTCTAAAATATATTTTCCTTCATTGTGCACGCACATTGTTCTTTAACTTTTTGTCTCTTTTCACTAGAATATAAGATCCATAAGGACAGATATTTTTGGGGTTTGCACATTGATACATCCTGAGCACCAAGAATATGCCTGGCTCATAGAGAATATTCAATTGTCAATTAATATGTGTTGACCAAACACATTTTGTAGCACTTTTCAGTATGGGAAAAAGCCACATTGCATCCTGACATCAGAATCCTCAGTGAAGCACTGTACTTACAGAATTCAAGACCAGTTCTTCAATTTGACATTTAAGAATCTAATGCCAGGCACAGTGGCTCATGCTTGTAATCCTAACACTTAGGTGGGAGCATCACTTGAGTCTAAGAGTTTGAGACCAGCCTGGACAACATAGTGAGACCTCATCTCTACAAAAGGAATCAAAAAACTTTTCCGGGTGTGGTGATTCATGCCTGTGGTTCTAGCTACTCAGAAGGCTGAGGGCGGAGGATTACTTAAGCAAGGAGATTGAGGATGCAGTGACCTATGATCATGCCACTGCACTCCAGCCTAGATGAAAAAGCAAGACCCTATAAAACAAAACAAAACAAAACAAAAAACCTTCTACCACTTGGCAGAATTTGGAGAAATTTCTGTATCTATACCTTGGTTTCCTCATCTGGAACAAGTAGCTTACTTACTGGCCTGCAAGGGTTATGGGCTGTGTTCAGTAATAAAATATAAAGCACTAAAAATCATGGAACCAACCCAAATGTCCATCAATGATAGACTGGTTAAAGAAAATATGGTGCATATACACCATGGAATACTATGCAACCATAAAAAGGATCATGTCATTTGCAGGGACATGGATGGAGCTGGAAGCCATCATCCTCAGCAAACGAATGCAGGAACAGAAAACCAAACAGCACATGTTCTCACTCATAAGTGGGAGTTAAACAATGAGAACACATGGACACAGGGAGGGGAACAACATACACCAGAGCCTGTTGAGGGTTGAGGGTTAGGGGTGAGAGGAGGGAACTTAGATAAATAAATAAATAAATAAATAAATAAATAAATAGTTAATTTGAGACTTTTACACTGCCAGTATTCCGGATATGGTGAAATTAATACTTTTTTAAAAGGTCCACTTAAAATAATTTTCTAGTGTGTAAAATACATATATGACACTAAACAAAAGGCCTTGAACACAGTAAGTGCTTAAGACATGGTTGGTTTTTTTATTTCCATTGAATTTATTACCATTCTTTGTTATTATTGTTGTTAGTAGTCACGGGAGTAGTACTGTTATGTTAGATTTCACTGCATCTCCTCACATAGCTGATTTAACTGCCTGATAAATCAGAGTAACTGCTTCTTTCTCAAAGCAGTCTATTTTCGCACCTCTAAGCTTCATTCATCCTGTTCTTACAATAGCCAATAGAGAGTATCAGACTCTCTCCTTTTATTATCTACTTATGTACAAAATTTCTCGATAATTAAATTTTCCTGACATGCCTCGTGATATTTCTACTGAATACCCACTCACCCCCTAAATCTAGAAGTGACTTCTCCTTCCCCTGTGTTCCCATGCGTGTTTTCTATGTCTAACTTGCTGGGGTACATGCCTTTTCTCCCCTAGAAGACTTTAAACCTCTTGAAGGTAGAATTGAGTCACTTAAACTCTGCATTCCAGTGGATGCTTGCTGAACACACACCTTTAACCACCCAATTATAACAATAATTGACTCTACTAGTCAAAGGAATAGTTAATATGAAGATAACTTCCTCTAAATCTGCTCAAATCACAATCTGATAGGAAAAATAACTTCAGAAGGTCTATAAAATAATGCATTATTAGTTCAGTGGAATTAAGAATAGAATAAAGAGAATTAGGGTTAAAGGCACAAAGCCTTGATGTTTTGAGTAAAGAGTGCATTATTATTAAATAATTCAGGTTTAGATAATTTAATGGGAAACCAAAAAGATTTGCATATGGTTAGCTTAAACACCACTTACATGCTGTAACAAAAAGAGAATTAACTGTTTTTATCAAAACACCTCACTTCATAGGCTATTTACTCAATATAATTTGCATAATTTCTAGAAATATGCAAAATGAATTTAGTATGCATTATTCATCATGATCTCAAAAAGAGCTTTTGGCAATTTGCTGCGCTGATATTCTTTCTCATCTGTAATCCTTATCTGCAAAAAAATTAATATTCAGCAGCCATAAGATTCTAAGATTTGGTGATAGCAAATTTTCAAGGAATATGGGTTTTAGAGTCATCAAATATTTTCCTAAAGGAGATGCACATAATGTACCTCATCCTTTAAATCCATCAGGTTAATTAAAATAAAATCATTGAAGTGACTTTGATAGAAATAAAATAGGCTAAGGAGAGGAAAAAGAGAAAGAT
Source organism: Macaca nemestrina (assembly GCF_043159975.1). NCBI lineage: Eukaryota > Metazoa > Chordata > Mammalia > Primates > Cercopithecidae > Macaca > Macaca nemestrina. The sequence goes on along the minus strand of NC_092127.1, from coordinate 177,837,373 downwards.
CTCAAGAACTCGGGCAGCATGAGATACGGAAAATGAAGACTGGAAGCCAGAGGCTTGGGTGCCCCTTCTGTCTTTATTGATAACCTTCAGCTTAGCAAACTGAAGTTATTGAGGCAGTTTTATTCATAAAAGTGTTAATGTTCAGTCCAATGAGATTTATATCAGTAGAAATATGGAACCACTTATATGAAATGAATGATATACCTTTTTACATATATCTTTCAAACATGTTTTAGTGAGATTATTTTTTTCCTTTTACCACCTCATTCTCTTAATTGGAGTATTTTTTGCTTTTGAGTTCTGTGAATTCCTTGTATATTCTAGATTCTAAGCTCTTGTTAAATAAATCATTTGCAAATATTTTTCACATTCTGTAGGTTGTCTCTTCACTCTATTGAATTTTTGCTTTGCTGTGCAGAAGCCTTTTAGTTTGCTTTAATCCAATCTGTCTGTTTTTGCTTTTGTTGCTTGTGCTTTTGACATCTTATCCATAAAACCTTTCCCAAACCAGTCCTGAAACATTTCTCCAATGTGTTCTCCAATGTTTCTCCTGAAACATTTCTCCCGTGTGTCTCACATTATGTGTTTAATCCATTTTGACTTGACTGTTTTATATGGTGAGAGATACATGTCTAGCTTCCTTCTTCTGTTTATGGATATACAGTTTTTCCCAGCACCATTAATTAAAAAGTCTGTTCTTTCCCCAGTGATGTTCTTGGTACCTCTGTTAAAAATTAGTTGCCAGTAAATGTGGATATATTTCTGGGTTCTCTATTCTATTCCACTGTTTTTATGCCAACACTATGCTGTTTTGGTTACTATAGCTTTCTGGTATATTTGATGACAGGTAGTGGGATGACTCCAGGTTTTCTCCTTTTGCTCATCATTGCTGTGGCTATTCTGGGGGTCTTTTGTGGTTCCATACAAATTTTAAGATTTTTTTCTATTTCTGAAAAGAATGTCTTTGGTATTTTGATAGGGGTTACATTGAATCTACAGATTGCTTGGAGTACTATGGTCATTTTAACAATATTAGTTATTGAAATAAATGAATATGTGTGTTTCATTTTTTGTGTACTGTTTAATTTTTTCATTAGATTTTTTTTTTTTTTTTGAGACAGAGTTTCACTCTTTTTGTCCAGGCTAGAGTGCAATGTCATGATCTCAGCTCACTGCAACCCTCGACTCCAGGGTCCAAGTGATTTTCCTGTCTCAGTCTCTGGAGTAGCTGAGATTACAGGAACATGCCACCATGCCCGGCTAATTTTGTATTTTAAGTAGAGATGGGGTTTCAGTATGTTGGCCAGGCTGGTCTGCAACTCCTGACCCCAGGTGATCTGCTTGCCTCAGCCTCTCAAAATGCTGGGATTACAGGGGTGAGCTACCGCACCCAACTGTCATCAGATTTTTATAATTTTCATTTAGAGATATTTTACCTTATTAGTTAAATTTATTCCCAGATATTTTGTGTTTTTGTGGCTATTGTAAATGAGATAACTTTCTTGATTTCTTTTTCAACAAGATCATCAATGGTATATAGAAATGCTAGAGATTTTCATGTTTATTTCTATATTGTTACTCTACTGTTTTCGTTTATCAGTTCTAAATATTTTTAGTAGAGTCTTCAGATTTGACTATATGTAAAATTATGTCATCTGCAAGCAGGGGCAATTTGACTTTCTCTTTTCCAATATGAATGCCTTAAAATGTCTTTCTCTTGTCTAGTTGCTCTGGCAAGCATGTCCAGTAATAAGTTGAATGAATGTGGAAAAGTGATCATCCTTTTCTTGTTCCATTTCTTAGACAAAAATTATTTCTGCCTTTTCCTGCTCAGTATGATGTTAGTTATGAGTTTGCCTTTATTGTGTTTAGGCACATTTCCTTCAACACCTCTTGTGTTGCATGCAATTAAGACATGTTGAATTTTATCAAATGTTATCAAATGCTTTTTTTCTTTTTTTGCATCTATACAAATGAATACATAGTTTTTTTTTTTTTCCTTCGTTCTGTTGATGTGATGTTTCACTTTCATTGATTTAGATATGTTGAACCATCTTTATATCTATGGAATGAATCTCACTGGATAACGAAATATAGTATTTTTGATGTGCTACTGGACCAGGTTTGCTAGCATTTTGTTGAGGATTTTTGCATGTATATTCAGCAAGGATGTTGGCCTAAAGTTTTCTTTTTTCTTTGTGTTCTTGTCTGTTTTTAGCATCAGTGTAATGTTAGTTTAGTGGAATGAGTGTGGAAGAATTCACTCCTATGTAATTTTTGTGAATAGTTTGAGAAGAATTGGTTTTAGTTATTCTTTAAATGCTTGGTAGAATTCAACAGTGAAGCTATTCAGTCCTGGGCTTTTCTTGGCTGGGCCACAATTTATTTTTGTTTCCATGTCATTACTCATCATTGGTCTGTTCAGGTTTTCTATTGTTTCCACGTTTAATCTTGGAAGCTTGTGTGTGTCCAGGAATTTATCCATTTCCTCTACGTTCCCTCCGTTTTCCATTTTGTTAATGTATAGTTGTTGTTCACAATAGTGTCTAATTATCCTTTGTATTTCTGTGGTGGTATCAGTTGTAATGCGTCTTTTTTTTGTTTTTTATTTTATTTATTTTGGACTTTTTCTTACTTTTTAAAGTTGGTATAGCTAGTGATTTCTCAGTTTTGTTTATCTTTTCAAAAAGCAACTTTTGTTTTTCTTAATCTTTTATATTTGTTAGTTTATTTTAAAACTTTAAGTTCTCATCTTTATTAATTTTTTCCTTCTACTAACTGTGTTTGGTTTGTTCTTGTTTTTCTAGTTCTGTGAGGTACACTGATTACTTGTTTATGTGAAAACTTTCTCCTTTTTTGATGCGGGCATGTGTTTACATAAATTCCCCTCTTCGTATTATTTTTCCTGTGGCCCATAGGTTTTGATATGTTGTGTTTTCATTTTTATTTCAAAACATTTTTAAATTTTCTTCTTAATTTCCTCATTGACTCATTGGCAATTCCGGATTTCCATGTGTTTGCTAGTTCCAATATATTTGTACAGTTAATTTCCATGTGTTTGTACAGTTCCAATGTTCCTCTTGTTATTGATTTCTAGGTTTATTCCATTGTAGTTAGAAAAGATACTTGATGGCTAACACGGTGAAACCCCGTCTCTACTAAAAAAAATACAAAAAACTAGACGGGCGAGGTGGCGGGCACCTGTAGTCCCAGCTACTCGGGAGGCTGAGGCGGGAGAATGGCCCGTAAACCCGGGAGGCGGAGCTTGCAGTGAGCTGAGATCCGGCCACTGCACTCCAGCCTGGGCGACAGAGCGAGACTCCCTCTCAAAAAAAAAAAAAAGAAAAAAAAGAAAAGATACTTGATATTTTGATTTTTAAAAATTTGTTGAGACTTCTTTTGTGGCACAATTTGTGGTCTATCTTGAAGAATGTTTCATGTGGTAATGAGAAGAATGTGTATTCTAAAGCCGTTGAATGAAATGTTGTATAAATGTCTGTTAGGTCCATTTGGTCTACAGTGCAGTTTCTTTGGTGATCTTCTGTCCAGATGATCTATCCAGTGTTGAGAGTGGGGTGCTAATGTCTTCAACTGTGATTGTATTGGAATCTATCTCCTACTTTAGATGTACTATTTCCTTTATATATTGGGTTGCTCCAGTGTTGGGTGCATATATCTTAGGTATTGTTGTATCTCATGCCTGTAATCCCAGCACTTTGGCAGGCTGAGGCAGGTGGATCACTTAGGTCAGGAGTTCAAGACCAGCCTGGCTAACATGGCGAACCCCATCTCTACTAAAAATACAAAAATTAGCTAGGTGTGATGGGGTACACCTGTAGTCCCAGCTACTCAGGAGGCTGAGGCAGGATAATTGCTTGAACCTGGGAGGCAAAGGTTGCAGTGAGCCAAGAGAAAAAGAAAAAGAAAATTCCAGTAATATAATGAGATTTATTTTGTAAAAGAGCCTGTTTCTTTTTAGTTGAGCTATAGTTAGTAATTATCCTCCCAGCAAGAATAGATGGTTTGAATTTTTCATATCTGCTTGATTCATCAAAGAAATGTAGAATGTAAGTCCCAAGAAAGCAAAGAAAAATTTTTTCTTGTCCACTGATGTATCCTAAGTACCTGAAACCATGTTTGGCATATTTTAGGTGTTTAATAACTATTAATTAAATGACCAGTTGAGTAAAAACAATATTTATGGAAACTGTTCTTATCTCTTGTTTCTTTACTATACAAAAAGCTGGTTTCATGGGTATTTCAATAGTGCAGTTACACAAGGCCTGATGCTTAGAAGGGTCCCCTTTTTGGTTTAATGCTGTAATATTACTATCTTAATGTTCTTAATAAGTTTATCTTTGAAAGTATGTTTTGTAAATGAAGTACTATGGGACAATAGAGAGTGTGCATGAGCAGAGGGTATACATGAATATGACTGTCCACCACTACTTGCAAGCCCACTTGAATATAGTGCTTGCCATGCACCCTCGCAACCTCGAGCACAGAATTCCCATGGACCCATGATGTCGGGGCATTCAAGTCTCAAAGCAAATACGAAGTGAGTGTGTTACTTTTATACTGAGTAAGTGGGTCACTGACAGCCTGAAGAGGCCATGTTGTCTCTTCAAACTAGAACTCTCTTCTATCAGAAAGAAATCAACGACACTCTAAGAAACACAAAGGACCAAGAAATTATCATATTCTTTCTTATGTCATTCATAAGACTAGCCAACAACTTACCATGAAAATTATGACATAAAAAGAAAGGAAAAGACAGGGCAACCCACAGTTCCTTTTTTTGAAAGTCTTTCTTACTTATCAGTATGCTGAAGGTAGAGAGTGTTGGTAGAATGCATATTTGTCAAAAAGTGAAATAAAAACAGTTGAGTTAGTTTTGTGTAGCATTTCCACTGTTCTGATAAAAATGACATACATATGCACATATGACCTACAAAATATATATTATGCAATATCAGTGATTCCACATGTGAAGTAAATGTTATTACATTTCAGTTAACATTGGCACTATACACTATAACATGACAAAAAATCTATGCTAATATTTTTAAATGTATTTTTCTTTATTTAGAATGACAATAAGTAGCAAATAAAATACTATACATGTTGAGAGGGATATTGTGGAAAAAAGAAAAACGTTCTCTATTCTAATACATTTAGCTAAACTTTTTCTGCTACTTAAACAAAGGATGTTGCATTAGTACTTACCCAATTATACAACTGACTCTAACTAGCCATAAGTACTACCTAAAGACTCACACAATCAATACAACCCTCCAGATACACTGGTCCTCTCTCTAGTGCTTTATCTTTGCATCTGTCATTCCTGCTTTCTCAAGGCCAATGCTGAATTTTGAAATCAAACTGACTTGATTTATATGCTGACTGCTATTTTTAAGTGTGTGACTGAGCCTCTACCTTTTCTTAGTCTTTACCTCCACATTTTGTGAGTGGGGCTTGCTAATACCTACTTTTTAGAGTACTGATGAGAATAAAATATTTTCTGGAAAGTTGAAATAATATAATATGTATAAAACTCCTGCTATAAATGGCTTCAGGGCCAGCCAGGCAGGTAGTAGAATGGTTTGGCACCTTAGCATCAGCCAGTAGGTAATGTTGAGAACAAAAGGAAAAGAAAAACAAAAGAAAGAACTAAAGAAAGAATGAAGAGACAAATGAACAAAAGAGAAGGAAGGAAGGAAGGAAGGAAGGAAGGAAGGAAGGAAGGAAGGAAGGAAGGAAGGAAGGAAGGAAGGAAGGAAGGAAGGAAAAAGGGAAAAATACTATAGTGGCAAGCCATGAGCAATGGAATACAAGTTTAAAAAAATACTTAAAGCATTGTGTTTGACTAAATATTTCTACCACAATGGCTACAATTTAAAAGACTAACAAGACCACAAGACCAAGGGTGGGCAACACTGTGGACTGAAGGGCACTCTCATACACCACTATTGAAAATTGTATAACTACACTACAAAAAGGTTTCTGGAAAAACATTAAGAAATAGGTTCATTCAAAACAAATGACAACGTATGTCCACACAAGACTTGTGCACAATATTCATGTCAGCTTTATTATGGTAGCCAATACCTACAGGCAACTCAAATGTGGTAGTGGAAAAATTTCCCCCGTGAAAATGGAAATTAACTGCTGATATAGGCACAACCTGAATAAATCTTAAAAAACATTATGCTGACTGACCAAAGCTGAACATAAATGATGGCATGCTACATGATTCTGTTGACATAAAATTATAGAACTGTAACTATAGAACTACATATGAAGTACTTCATCTAGAAGTATATAGAATCATACTAAACTATAGTGACAAAAAGGAAGATCAGTGGTTTCCAGGGGCCAAAAGTGGAAGGCAGGAGTAACCCCCTGGAGAATATGGGAATGTCCTGTCTCTTGGTCAGTCTGTCAATTCTAAACAAATTTTAACTTTCAATTGCTGCAGTTTATTTTATGCACATTGTATCTTAAGTTGATTCTAAAGCAAATAATTGGGTGAGAAAATAAAGGCCAGAGAGAGAACTCATGGACTTAGCCATACGACAGACCAGCAGAGGGGCTGGAACAAATTCCCAACCTTCCTGCATCCTCAGAATAAACAACAAAAACATTTTGTTGTGTGGTTGGTGGTCAAACAAATTATATTTTCAGAGGGTTCACCTCACAGGCTGGCAGTCTGCAGTCTATGGTGTAGATAGTAAATGAATGTTTGGATCCCTTTTCCTGCTCGTCACAATTCCACTTCTACTACAATATCTTTATGTGGAAAATGGCTTATTTACAAGCCCCACTAGAACATTCACATCTTTGGTCAAAACTTCTTCAACTTTTCCAGGTGGCTGGCCAACTTCTCTGAGATCCTGAAGCACTGGCCGCATGCTGTTATTGGAGCTTTTATCGCCGATACTGGAATTAGAATTTTGGAGTCTGAAGTTTGTCTGTACTGCTTATTATTGTGTGACCTTGAATGAATCATTAACTCTTTGGACTTCATTTTTTTCTCTATCAAATGAAGAAAATAGGCCAGGCACAGTAGCTTACGCCTGAAATCCCAGAACTTTGGGAGGCCAAGACAGGTGGATCATGAGGCCAGGAGATCAAGATGATCCTGGCTAACATGGTGAAATCCCATATCTACTAAAAATACAAAAAATTAGCTGGGCATGGTGGCACACACATGTAGTCCCAGGTACTCGGAAGGTAGAGACAGGAGAATCGTTTGAACCCGGGAGGCGGAGGTTGCAGTGAGACGAGATCCTGCCACCGCACTGCAGCCTGGGTGACAGAGCGAGATTCCATCTAAAAAAAAACAAAAGAAAATAATAACAATAATAACGATGCCATATTATTTTTTTTTTTGATGATGAACTACAGCTACTTTTTATTTTTATTATTATTTTTTCAATTTATTTATTATTATTATACTTTAAGTTGTAGGGTACATGTGCATAATGTGCAGGTTTGTTACATATGTATACTTGTGCCATGTTGGTGTGCTGCACCCATCAACTCGTCATTTACATCAGGTATAACTCCCAATGCAATCCCTCCCCCCTCCCCCCTCCCCATGATAGGCCCCGGTGTGTGATGTTCCCCTTCCTGAGTCCAAGTGATCTCATTGTTCAGTTCCCACCTATGAGTGAGAACATGCGGTGTTTGGTTTTCTGTTCTTGTGATAGTTTGCTAAGAATGATGGTTTCCAGCTGCATCCATGTCCCTACAAAGGACACAAACTCATCCTTTTTGATGGCTGCATAGTATTCCATAGTGTATGTGTGCCACATTTTCTTAATCCAATCTGTCACTGATGGACATTTGGGTTGATTCCAAGTCTTTGCTATTGTGAATAGTGCTACAATAAACATACGTGTGCATGTGTCTTTATAGCAGCATAATTTTGATAGGTAACATTAGATATGAAAAGTGTTAGGAACAGAACAGTTCCTGGCACCTGGTAAACAGAAATCAGTACGTGTTACTTTTTCCATTTTCATCATAAGCATTGTTATTTTGGACTGCATCTCCTCATACCTATCTTTCCCATTATTCTAAAAGTCGCTCCTGGGAAGTGAGGATGCCTTGCTCTTTCCATTCCCAGCACCTGAGCTGAAATGGTCTCTAAGTGCATAATGAATAAGCGGGTGGGTGAGTCAGAAACTGGGCATCTATTCACAGTTCCTTGTTACTTGATAGTGACTAATGTGAACCTAGTCACGCTGACCTTCACAAGCACCGAGGAAATATCTTTCTTTTTTTCTTTGGAAGCAGTGAAGCTTAACCTTCATTTGTTAGGCTCTCCGCCAAGAAGAAGGCACAAAAGAGTACTTTACTCCAATTTATGAAGGCATAGTAAAAATAAAGGCTCTACAGAAATCCTGAGGGTATGAGGCTCCTGCAGCTGAGGCTGTGGATAACCAACCTGGTAGATGCTCCATGACCCTACTCAATGTGTCACACCAAAGCACAGCATGAATGCAGAGAGAAACAGAGCGTGTGTGGATTCTGCATTCGCCCTTTACAAAGAACAGAATAAATCAGGAAGAAGCTATAGTTCATGCAATGCCATTTTCAAAGCATAGCAAATCCAGGTGAGATTAGGAGAATAATGGATCCTAAGGGAAGTAGCACTAAGTGATGTGTACCTGGAGGGGAAATAATCTAAAGGAAGGTTGCTGCATTTCTCATGGTACATCCAAAGGATGTTCAGGATTTCGGTATTGCTTTGCTTGGAGGTTTATGCCTTTACATTAATTTGTTCAATGACTTTATATTTTAAAAAAATTTAAGAAAAACTATGCCTATTGCAAAACGTGGAAAATATGTTATCAAAAATATAGATTACCCCAATTCAAAAACAAACACGTTAAATTTTGCTTTATATTCCTAAAGTTTCCGATAAATTGATACTTATGTGGCAAGGAAAAAATTAATAAAGGAATTCTCAGACTTCACATTTTCCTTTCCTGTTAAAAAGAATTTTGTCTGGAAACACACGTTTCTCTTCCATTTCTTGTGTTCAGCCTTCTAGAGAGAATCCTTCTACCTCTAGATGAGCCCATTGGGCCTTAGGTTTTACTAATTAAGGAAAGTGGAAGGGCTACCAGAAGAAGCTTTGGTTTGGAGAAGGATAGATGTTGAAGAGAATATTCTGGAAAATGGATGTGAGAGAAAGCTGAGGAATGTGCAGGAAGAAAATAAAAGTGAAAGGGAGCTTTCAAAAAAGCATTGTTAGGTGGAATGACATATCTGTATGGTATTGGAGAAAAATATGGAAAGTATTTGAGTCCTTGTAAGTTATTTTTTGGTTGCCAGATTATATTTTATTGACAAATAGTTTGGATTCATAACCCTTGCTGCGACAAAACTGGATCTCAGAGGTAACAACTTTTTAATGATATAAAAGTGGATATCAATGTGTATATAGAATAAACAGCATAAGTACAGGCACGGGTATAAATATAGGTGGTATAGAGCTAGATATGTATTCACTTAAGTATTAACATCATTACAAGTAGATCTTGGATAGAATTACAGGTGGAAACCAAAAGACAGAAAAGGAAACTTGACACCACATCATATTATTTTAAAAGAACTTTTCTCAGAGAATATAAAATAAACATGATTTTATATTAATAAATCTTTCAACTATGATTTTTTTTCATAAAATGATCAGACATTCACACAAACCAGTTCAATTAAACAAAACTTCATTGTATTAACACACATAAGAAAATAAAAGAAGAGGCTGGGAGTGGTGGTTCACGCCTGTAATCGCAGCACTTTGGGAGGCTGAGGCGGGCAGATCATGAGGTCAAGAGATCCAGACCATCCTAGCTAACACGGTGAAACCCCGTCTCTACTAAAAATACAAAAATAAGCTGAGTGTGGTGGTGCACACCTGTAGTCCCAGCTACTCAGGAGGCTGAGACAGGAGAATTGCTTGAACCTGGGAGGCGGAGATTACAGTGAACCGAGATCACGCCACTGAACTCCAACCTGGCAACAGAGCAAGACTCCATAAAAAAAAAAAAAAAAAAGAAAAAAAAAGAAAAAAAGAAAAAGAAAAAAGAGAGAAAAAAGAAAAGGAAAGAAAAGAGGAAAACTCAACAATATATTTTTAAAGGAAGTCCAGTCCTCATGGAGATTGAAAGTGGAGAGTCGTTGAGATTCTCACCAGCTCTGGAATGTTAGCACACAGGTTCTGTGATATGGCACAAAAATACACAGATATGAGCTACTTATAAACCCCACTGTCTTTTTTCTTCTTTCTTTCTTACAATCAGCTGTGAAATACTTCCATGTTTCTAGCTTACATTTCTAAGAGAGGAAGAAACTGAATAATCGATACATCTCATTGTTTTAGATGTTAACTATTACTTCAATGTGAGAACAGAGTTTGTCCCACAAATTCATGACATGCATAGCTGGCTAGCATGAGGATGCGTCATTGCTCTGGGCTGAGAGAACAAGGTTACAAGATAGTTGTATTATTTACATATGGTACCTTTGTTGCAACTGAAATTAGACAAGAGAAAGAGGTTTTATTGGCTCATATAACTTGATAGTTCATGGATAGTCAAGATGCAGGTATGGCTAATTATACATGGTCAAATTATATTATTAGGAATATGTTTATCTTCATTTCCCAGTTCTGACTTTATCTGCTTTGCCATTATTCCCAATTAGGCATTTCCCATGTAATAACAAAAATAGCCATCATTTCTAAGAGTTTTTTGGTGGAGTCTTTAGGTTTTTCTATACATAACATTATGCCTGTAAGCAGGGATAATTTGACTTCCTTTTGTCCAATGCATATGCCCTTTATATTTGTCTTTTGTCTAAGTGTTCTAAGACTTCCAATTCTGCGTTGAATAAGAGTGTTGAAAGTGAGCTTCCTTGCCTTATTCCAGTTCTTAGAGGAAAAACATTTAACTTTTCTCCTTTCTGTATGATGTTAGCAGTGGGTTTATCATATATGCCCTGTATTGTGTTGAGGCACATTCATTCTATACAGTAAGTGCTTAGCATCATTGAAAGATTCTTGAAACTGCAACTTCAAGTGAAATGGCATACAGCAGGTCCTCAAATTATGTACTTTCATTCAACATTGTTATAACATTCATAAGAAAAAAATTGGTTTCCCTGTATGTCATTTCACTTAAAGTCAGTTTCCAAGAACCAATAAATGATGTTAAGTGAGAATGTACTATATCTAATTTGACAGTTTTTGTCAAGAAGTGATGTTAAATTTTATCAAGTACTTTTTCTGCATCTATTGAGACGGTCATATGGCTTTTGTGCTTCATTATGTTGTTGTGAAGTATCACGTTTATTGATTTGCATATGTTGAACCATCCTTTCATCCCCGAAATTAATTACAGTTGATTATGTTGTATAATCTTGTAAATGTATTATTGGATTCCATTTACTAGTATCTTGTTAAGGATTTTTGCATCTGTGTTCATCAGAGACATTCGCCCATAGTTTTTTGTTGTGTCCTTGTCTCATTTTAGCATCAGGGTGATACTGGGCTCATAGAATGAGTTTGGAAGAATTCTCTCCTATTCAGTGTTTTGGAATACTTTGAGAAGAATTTGTATTAGTTTGTCTTTAAAAGTTTGGTAGAATTCAGAAATGAAGCCATTTGGTCCTAGATTTTCCTTGGTTGAGAGATTTGTTGTTACTGATTCAGCCTCATGACTCATTGGTCTCTTCTGGTGTTCTAACTATTCTTGATTCAATCTTGGAAGGTTATATGTATCCATAAATTTATCTATTTCTTCTAGAAGTTCCATTTTGGTGATATATCCTTGTTGATAATAGTCTTTAATAATATTTTATATTTCTATAGTATCAGTTGTAATGTGTTCTCTTTCATATCCGATTTTACTTATTTGGGTCTTCTTTCTTTTTTTATTATAATTTAAGTTCTGGGGTACATGTACAGAAAGTGCAGGTTTGTTACATAGTTATACACGTATCATGGTGGTTTGCTGTACCCATCAACCCATCATCAACATTAGGTATTTCTCCTAATGCTATCCCTCCCCTAGCCCCCGAACCCCTGACAGGCCCTGGTGTGTGATGTTCCCCTCCCTGTGCCAGACCACTTGACTTCAGCCCCATTTCCAGGGGAATGAATGATTCTATCTCACTCGTGTTCTAGGCGCCACTGGGGTATGGAAAAAGAAAAACTCCTGCAGCTAGCTCGGTGTGTGCCCAAACATCCACCTAGTTTTGTGCTGGAAACCCAGGGCCCTGGTGGTGTAGGCACTAGAGGGAATCTCCTGGTCTGTGGGTTGCAAAGACCATTGGAAAAGCACAGTATCTGGAAAAGACTGCACAGTACAGTCTCTAATGACTTCCTTTGACTAGGAGAGGGAGTTCCCCGATCCCTTGTGCTTCCCAGGTGAGGCAATGTGCCCCACAACTTTGGCTCGCCCTCCTTGGACGGCACCCACTTTCCAACCAGCCCCAGTGAGATGAACTGAGTACCTCAGTTGGAAATGCAGAAATCACCCACCTTCTGTATTAATCTCCCTGGGAGCTGTAGACCAGAGCTGTTCCTATTTGGTCACCTTGTCTCTTCACTGCGTGGTTTTTCTTTTATTGTGCTCAGAGAGATAGAGAATAGAGTACTTGTCACCAGAGGATGGGAAATGGATGGAGCAGGGGGAACAGGGAAAGGACAATTCATGGATACAAAATTATACCTAGATAGGAGGAATAAATTTTCATTTCTATAGTATTATAGAGTGACTACAGTTAACAATAATTTAGTATATATTTTCAAACAGTTAGAAGAGATTATTTTGCAACTTCCCAACACAAAGAAATAATAAATGTTTGAGGTGATGGATATGTTAATTTCTCTGAGTTGATATTTACATATTTTATACATATATCACTCTCTACTTCATAAATATAAAAAAATTAAAAAGCAAAAAATAAAAAGGGCCACCATAAGTGTTAGGCAATCCGTGTACCAGGAGAAAGACCAACCTCAATGGAAAGAGATTGTGCCTTTCCTTTAACTACAACAGAATTCCTGTGCTTGCTTCTGACTCACCCAACTTTATAAGTTACAGGCCTTATAACTTATATAGGACTTCTGAGTCCATCAATGTAGTTTGGAGGAGAAAGTAATCATACTGGCCAAACTGGGGTTCTAGGAATGGGTCAGCCCTACCTAAGCCATATGGGGTCAAAGTCAGAGAAGTAAAGTTAATGAATACTGGACAGGGATAATTAACAGAAAGGAAACCAAGATATATACCAGCTGAATCAGTGAAATTTGATCAAAGATTATTGGGAAAGGTGTGGTTAGTAATTAGGAAGAATAATAAAGAATAGTGCCATGTTTCAGGGATTGTCTCAGAAAGTCATTACCACTTTTAGACCCAAAGAGGCCAATAATGAAGCAGTTCTGGAATCCAGAGAGAGATCTATATAGAAAGGGATGCTTGAGAAGAGGAGGGGGTGCAGTCAACCAATTTTAATAGAGGGGCACAGTCAGTCAATGATGACCTGACAGGGCAGTAAATGTTGAAACAAGTTCTCTGAACTCACTCTTCCTATTTCCTTTGAGTGCCTCCCATCCCAACTGCAAGTCACAGAGCAAGATAGCTGATTGTTGATTACTTTTACTTATTTTGTGTATAAAATAAGACAAGATCATCTCTACAGATAAACACTTTTAAGAATTTCATGTGCAAATTTTCAAATTCCTCTGTTCCTACAAAGCACAGAACCATAAGCACATACACATATATATTCACATATATTTATGTGTTTCATTAAAAATATACATATATACAGAATCACATACATGAGTACATAATTATTTGTATGTGTATGTCTCACACAATGGTCATTTCATGTATATTGTTCTGTAAGTTGCTATTAATATAATATATTGTAGATATCTTTCCAAGTTAATATATTTATATTTCTATTATTTTATTGGATATACAAAATTCTTCATAAGTTTTTATAATTTTTAAGCCATTATCCTCTTGAGAGACTTTTAGGTTGTTTCTGAGTTTGTGCTATTACATACATAGCTATGATATATTCTCATTTACATATCATTATGAATGTTGGGGTACATGTGTCATGCTTATACAGATTTTTATGGTACTATCCTTCATAATTATTCTCCGATATTAAATTTTGTACATTTAAACATGAAATATAGTGCTCTCTTTCAACTTTGCAAAATCTGCATGTTTCCCATCTGTGTTAGTTTCTTGTGCTGCCCTAACAAACTACAACAAATTTGTTTCGTTAAACAATAGAAATGCATGCCCTCACTGTTCTGGAGGCCACAAGTCTGCAATCAAAATGTCAATGGGATAGGCTCTTTCCAGAAGTTCTGAGAGAGAAGGTGTTCCATGCCTCCCTTGTAGTTCTTGTGGCTGTGAGCAATCCTGGGCATATCTTGACTTGTAGCTCCATCATTCCAACCTCTGCCTCTGCCTTCACATGAATTTCTTCCCTTGTGTCTGTGTCTTTTCCCTTTCTGTCTTTTATTAGGATATCTGCCATGTCATTAGGCTTAGTGTAGGCCCTAAATCCAGGATGATCTCATCTCAAGATCCTTAAATTAATTATATCTGCAGAAATTCTACTTCTAAATAAGGTCACGTTCACAGTACTAGGGGTTAAAATTTGAACATACTTTTTGGGAACACAGTTCAACCTCCTACAAAAACTCGTATTTTATTTCACCAGTATGTGACAATCTTTTTTTAATTATTTCTTTATTTTGTCTTTCTTGTATCGTTATTGAGTGTTAGTGCATTAGTCTATTCTCATATTGCTATAAGAACTGCCCAAGACTGGGTAATTTATAAAGAAAAGGAGTTTAATTGACTCATAGTTCTGCATGGCTGGGGAGGCCTCAGGAAACTCACAGTCATGGAAGAAGGTGAAGCAAAGACATCCTTTCCAAGGCAGTAGTAGAGGGAAGTGCAGAGTGAAGGAGGAAGAGCCCCTTGGAAAACCATCAGACCTCGTGAGAACTCACTATCATGAGAATAGCTTTGGGGAACCACATCCACAATCTAATCACCTCCAAGGAGGTCCGTCCCCCAACACCTGGGGATTACAATTTGGATAATTCAAGATGAGATTTGGGTGGGTACACAGGAGTAGACCATATCATGACACCCCTGACCCCTCCCAAATCTCACATCTTTTCACATTTCAAAACTAATCATGCCTTCCCAAGAGTCCTCCAATGTCTTAACTCATTTCAGCATCAACTAAAAAGTCCACAGTCAAAATCTCATCTTAGACAAGGCAAGTACCTTCCACCTATGAGTCTGTAAAATCAAGTGCAAGTTACTTACATCTTAGATACAGTGAGGATACAGTCATTAGGTAAATGCTCACATTCAAATTGGGAGAAATTGGCCAAAACAATGGAGCTACAGACCCCATGCAAGTCCAAAATCCAATAGGGCAGTCATTAAACATTAAAGTTCCAAAATGATCTGCTTTGAGTCCATGTCTCACATCCAGGTTATGCTGATGCAAGAGGTGGGCTCCCATAGTCTTGGGCAGATTTATCCCTGTGACTGCAGAGTACAGTCTCCCTCCTAACTGCTTTCACAGGCTGACATGGAGTGTCTGTACCTTTTCCAGGTGCATGGGTGCAAGCTGTCAGTGGATCTACCATTCTGGGGTCTAGAGGATGACAGGACTCTTTTCACAGCTCCACTAGGCAGTGCCCCAGGGAAGACTCTGTGTGGGGGCTCCAACCCCACCTTTCCCTTCTGCACAGCCCCAGCAGAGGTTCTCCATGAGAGCTTTGCACCTGCAGCAAACTTCTGCCTGGACATCCAGGCATTCTCATACATCCTCTGAAATCTAGACAAAGGCTCCCTAACCTCAATACTTGACTTCTGTGTACCTGCACTCCAAACACCATGTACAAGCTGCCAAGGCTTGGGGCTCACACCCTCTGAAGCAATGGCCTGAACTGTATGTTGTCCCCTTTTAGCTACGGCTGGGAAAGACAGAACCAAGTCCCAAGACTGCACAAAGCATCAAGGCCCTGGGCCTGGCCCATGAAGCCATTTTTTCCTCATAGGCCTCTAGGCTTGTGATGGGAGGGGTCACCATGAGGCCCTCTGACATATCCTGGAGACATTTTCCCTGTTGTCTTGGTGATTAACATTTGGCTCCTCGTTACTTATGGAAATTTTTGCAGCTGGCTTGAATTTCTCCCCAGAAAATGGGTTTTTCGTTTCTATCACATAGTCAGGATATACATTTCCAGGTTTTTATTCCCTGTTTCCCTTTTAAACATAGGTGCCAATTCCAAACCATCTCTTTGTGAATGCATAAAACTGAATGCTTTTGAGAGCACCCAAGTCACCTCTTGAACGCTTTGCTGCTTAGAAATTTCTTTATCCAGACACCCTAAATTATCTCTTTCAAGTTCAAAGTTCCACAGATCTCTAGGGCAGGGGTGAAATGCTACCAGTCTCTTCACTAAAGTGTAGCAAGAATTACCTTTATTCCAATTCCCAAAAAGTTACTCATCCACATCTGAGACCACCTCTGCCTGAGTTTTATTGTCCATATCATTTTCTGTTTTTTGCTCAAAACCATTCAACAAGTCTCTAGGGAGTTCCAAACTTTCCCCCATCTTCCTGTCTTATTCTGAGCCCTCCAAACTGTTTCAACCTCTGCCTGTTACCCAGTTCCAAAGTCGCTTTTGCATTTTCTGTTATCTTTATATCAGTGCCTCACTACCTTGGTACCAATTTACTGTATTCGTCAATTTTCAAACTACTGTAAAGAACGTCCTGAGACTAGGCAGTTTAAAGAAAAGTGCTTTAATTGACTCATAGTTCTGCCTGGCTAAGGAGGCCTCAGAAACCCTACAATTATGGCAGAAGGGGAAGCAAACAGGTACTTCTTCACATGGCAGCAGGAGAGAGAAGTGCCAAGCAATGGAGAAAAAGTGACTTATAAAACCATCAGTTTTCATGACAGCTCACTCACTATCAGGAGAATAGCATGGGGGAACCACCCCCATGATCCAGTCACCTCTGATGAGGTTCCTCCCCCAACATATAGGGATTAAAAGTTGGATTATAATTGAAGATGAGATTTTGGTGGGGACACAGAGCCAGACCATATCAGTTAATTTCTTTACATGTTTGTTAGGTTATTCTTATGCTAATTGTCTGGGATTTTTCATTTGTATTTCTTTATTAGTTGCAGATTTAAAATATATTATCAATAATAGATCTATGTTGTATGATACATTGGAAGTATATTCTATCATTTAAATTTTTTGGGGGGGTTTAAACTTATATTAAACTTATATTATTTCTTGCCACACAAAATATCTACTTTTTGCTTTGTCAAAACTCTTAATCAGTCTTTTGTCTTTTTTTTTTTTTTTTTTTTTTTGAGATGGAGTCTTGCACTGTTGCCCAGGCTGCAGTGCAGTAGTGTGATGTCTGCTCACTGCAACCTCTGCCTCCTGGGTTCAAGCGATTCTCCTGCCTTAGCCTCCCAAGTAGCTGGAATTACAGGCACCTGCCACCATGCTTGGCTAGTTTTTTGTATTTTTAGTAAAGACAGGGATTCACTATGTTGGTCAGGCTGGTCTTGAACTCCTGGCTTCGTGATCCATCTGCCTCAGCCTCCCAAAGTGCTGGGATTAAAGGTGTGAGCCACTGTTCCTGACCAACTGTTAATCATTGTTGTGAAAAATTTTGGAATCTACCTCATGCTTAAAAAACATAAAACATATAAAAATACTTTCCTGTAGCTCATGCTAAATTTTTGCCCTTTTGAGTAAACTTTGAGAGCCTTAATTTAGTTGAAATTAATTTTTGTACATGCTGTATGGAAGAGAGCTGTCATTTTCCTCAATAGGTACAGCAGTTTGTTCTAAAATAACTTATTAAATATCCTATTATTTATCAACTTTAATAAAACGTTTTTATCTTTCAAACTTTTCATATACTTTGCTATGTTTTTGGATTATTAAATTTACTTTCTAAAATTTATTTATCTAAACTTTTCTATACTTATCTATTACTGTTTTCTTGATAATGTTTTATAAATTATGCTTATTGTATAAGTTAGGCTTCATTTGTCAAAATTTTACATATTTGTGTGAGCACTCTCTTACATTTATTTTTCCAGCTGAAATGTGAAATTACAAAATTATAAAAAAAAAAGAATTACAATTTAAATTGAATTATAATTTATTTATTATTTAAGATGGAGAGACATCATCCCATCTAGATGATAATTGTGCAGTTATTAAAAACTTCTCTAAATACTTTATTAACATTTTATATATTTTTCAATATTGTCTTATATAGGTTTACATTAAATATGTATATTCATATTTTATAATTTTATCTTTGATTTTTGCTTTGTTTTGTATTTTTTACATTCAATTTGTTTTTCCTACATACATTCTAATTAGCCATTGCCAACATAAATGAAACAACTTGAATTCAAGTATTTATTTTTTCTAACATGTCATCTGATTGAATATCCTTAATTTTTGGTTGAAATCAAAAAATAAAACAATAGCTTTGATGGAGATGATAGTGGCTAATATGGCTAACAGTCATTATCAATTAAAATTTTTCAAGTGTCTGATACTTTGCTAATCACTTTACTGGTGTTATTAGATTGCATCGTCATAACATTCATGAGAGAGTGGTCAATATCTTTCTCCACAGATGAGGAAATGGAAGCTCAGAAGAGTTAAATAATTAAATAATTGCCTGCAGTCTTTCAGGTAACAAATGTCTGTTCCAAAATAACGTCTATTACTGACTTCTGAGGTCTATCATCAACCGTAAGCTTATATAATATTTCCTCTTTTTTGGCTAGACACTCTAAAGTGATGCTGAATAGTAGTGATACAGTGATGAGACCCAGCATTTCTCTTTGATTGTGAATTTGCTAGAATGTCTCAATACATTTACTATGGTATTTGTTGATGTCTAAAACCTTTTCTCAATTTTTAAGAAAAATTTTCTTTCACTTATATTTCTTTAAGCTTTTATAATTAGTAACAAATGTTGAATATTATTAACTTTTTTGTCTATTGATATCACAATATGCTAAATCACTAGAGTCTATTAAATGGTTTCCTAAAGTTACTATCTTGCACTTGGAGATAAGCTCTACTTCTATGTTGTCGTATTTATAGTTCCCTGATTGCTATTTGCTTATTTCATAGTTTTAAATTTATATAAGATTACTTCTTCATAGTTTAACTTTTTAGTGGCATCTTTATCATATTTTGGAATGAAGATATGTAACCTTAGGAAGATATCTATCTTTGTCTATGCTATGAAATAATTTTATAACATATATATTGTCTATTACCAAAAGATTTGATAAGATTTACCTACAAGTTCACATGAGATAATAAACTTTTAGGTTTAGTCGTTGAAACCCTTTATATTTCTTCTATGACAATCTGTGCTCTATAATATCTTTGAATTTATTTTAAAAGTTTATATTGTCCCAAAATATTGCTCCCCTCATTAAATTATTTATATTTACTTTTATAAATGTTTACATAAAATTGTTTATAATATCTTAGTGGGATTTTGTGTCTCTTTATTTTTACTGTAGTACATGTTTCTCTCTTTTTTCAAAATTATAATTATCTACTTGATTTCACCACCTTTTAATTTTATTAACATTTCTTTCATAATAGGTTTGCTGTTATTTACAGAAACATTTAAATAGCCCTATTATTTTTTCCTTTCTTACATTTAAATTGTTTTCAGTTCAATGTCAACTTATTATCTATTAGTCTTTCTTATTTATTAAAAAGATAATTAAAAGCTTTCATTTCTCTTCTGACTATGGTTTTAGATGCACGTCATATGTTTATTTTATGATGTGAACTAATTTTTCCTAAACTTTAAGTGATTTGGAATTACAATTTTATTTTATACCCATTTTATTCATATAAATTAATTTTTATTGTAGACCATTTACACGTGGTTTATTATTTCACAGGACTCTGCCTTTTGAATTGTAGCAAAGAAAAAAAATGACTTCTAAATTTTCAACACTTGGGAATTTATTGAAATGTTTATTTTATAGCCAGTTATATGTTGTTATTTATTTACTTATCATTTTTGGGTTCCTGATTGTTTCTGGGTCACTGAGAAAATATGCATTTAAATAGGGTATAAACTCTCATGAATAGAAATTAAGTCACCCTTGTCAATTTTATAATGTAACCTTGTATATCTTTATGGTTTTACAATCTATCTGATCTGTCAAATTCTGACTTATATTGCTTGTATTATTCATGGATTATCCTCTTTTATTTATATTTTTCCGATGAAAAATATGCTTCTCTATTTTGACCAAAGTCTTAAATTTTGTGTTATTTAATATTACCATTGCTTCTTATATTTTATTTCTGTGCTTTCATCTTGCTAATATATTATCTTGTAGGGTTTTTTTACTTGCAAGATTTATGTGGCAATTCATTTCAGATGTGTCTGTTGGAAACAGTGCATAGGTAGATTTTTAACCTAATTTAAGTATATTCACCAATATATTGGTATAAAATCCTCATTCTTTAACTTTTACCTTATAATTTAAGCCTAAGCAAGTCATGAAACATAAGGAGTCATTGCAGATAATATTAAACAGTTCTTATAGCTCTCAATCATTTCTTTATTGTTTTTATATTTTGATTATCTTTGGCAAGCTTGCTTCAAATAAATAAAGACCCATAAAGTAGTAAAAGGTAGTGTATATAGATACCTACAATCTTTTGCTTGCATCTTTACAATCTGTGTCCACAGAAATATTTATTTTCTAATAGAAAAAGCAGTAAAATATTTATATTATTCCATAATGAACCACTTAAATCTACAGCCACCTTCAAAAATGAACTAGAGTTATAAATGTTAAAAAAGAAATGCCTCCTGATTTTCTGAGTCTGTCCCTTCAGCTTTGTTTCTTGCTATGCTGAAATGTCCTTCAACGAAATTGTCATTTTCCCTAACTTTGTCAAAATCAGATTGCAAGAGAAAAACAAAGTGATGTGATTGAGAAGAAGAAATTGCCAATATAGCAGGAAAATAAATCCAATCAGGGCTCAGGGTAATCCTTGGTATCACCTATCGCAACTCTGTAATCATACTAATGTAGAAATTAAGTCTCTCAGAGGTTAGACAGATTGCCTGAAGTTACATCGTTTCAAGAAGATCATTAAAACCATAACCAAGAATTTCTTTCTAAACAAGAAAACCTGGCATAGAAAAAAAGGTTATAGGGTTTTAATCAGTCAGCCTGGGGATATATCCTGACTTTACCCATGGTAGTACAAAGACAGACAAACTTGGCATCAAACCCTATGTCTTCATTTATTAATGCTGAAAATTTATAACGTTCCTTAACTTCTAAGCCTGAATTTTCTCTGAAAAAGAGTAGAATATGATCTATTATGAAGCACAAACATTGCTCTAAGGAATAGATTAGACTGCACATAGAAAGCGCGTAGCACTGTGCCCGGCACCTAATTACTCCGCAACAAGTATTCGCTTCCTTCCCCACTCCTTGATTAAACGAGTGCACAGTGGCTTTGTAGGAGTCAGATTATTTATGGAAATAATGCCTCCATGTCACTATTTGAATGCAAGACAACGCTGGTTGAGATAAATCCAGAACCCAGCTAAACAGACAATGTAATCTGGGAAAGTAGGTGGGCCAGGATGGAAAAGGAATGGGAAAGTTAGGGGATTCTATTCTCCTTCTTAACTAATGTCCAGGAAACACCCTTCTTTTCTCCTCAGGCATAAAGCTTGAATGTGACTTTTCATTTTTTAAAATTTCCAGAAAAACCTACTGGGTCCCAGAGGGAACTATCAAAAGGAATTAAATTGTTATGTTTTCCAGAGTTAGAAAATAAATGGAGAGGAGGTGTATATAAAGATTTTTTTCCTGATATTTGTTTTTTCCATGTGATTAGTATATAAAGGCCTTATGTAATCCTGCTACAGCATCATTTTAAACATTCACTTAATGTCTCATTAGCAAGGCCTGGGAATGTATTTGGCTCCTTCTGGCATTGCCTGAGCCTAACCTTCAGGTTAGGCAGCCATTGATTTTAGCTTCCATTGTTCTGCAAAACACATCTGGGTCCCTAATTAACAATTCTCTAAGTTGGAGACAAATTTGCTATTGCTGGAACACGTCTGATTGAAAGCACAGACATAATGCTTACAAAATATTGGGGGTGGGGGAAAGTGATTGAAAGTAAGATTATAAATTACTCTTGGCTTTAGACTTCCCTCAAGCCACGTAAAACAAAAAGCAATTATTTATCTTTGGAAATGGAATTAGTCTTTTTTTTTTTTTCCTGTTATCTAATCAATGCTTATTATTCTTCTCAGCCTGGTTCTCTAGTTGGTTGGGGAACTTGAACAGAGACCCCACTTTTCTCATGCGATCTTTCCCACCTTTCTTCATTTCTTTCTCGTGGGAAATGTTTCCAAAAATGGCACTTGGTTAGCACACAAAAGCCTTCAGTATGTCAGGTGAAACAGTTCAATACCTGTAATTAGTGACGTTTTATTTAAGTCTCCTTCACAGGAAGAAATTTGATTTTATTAGCCCTCCTTTTTTGGTAAATGACTGTGGAATATGAAGCATCTGCATCCAGCGTTTTTAAGTACATCCTGAAAATTCAGAGAGGTCTAGGCTTAATCACACATACGCGCACACGCAGTTGGTGTTCTGTATTTTGCAATAATGTTCGAGGTTTTACCTCTGTGGCATGAATGTACCTTTGTCTTGTATATATTGTTTGGCTTTCAGTAATTCACTTGGACACTAGCAGCATAGATACAATAGTGCAGATTCAAAACACTTCAAAGTATTTCATTTCAAATGTAAGATTAGGTTGCATACATTTTCTGCCATGATTAGGTAGTTTTGCAAATCAGCCTCTCTCTATTTTAACTCTACACAGCAGGCAAACTCTCTAAACCCAAAGGAAAAAAAAAAAAGCTCTTTCTTCCACTCTTTACATATTCTTCTTCTATATTATCATCTCTGGCCATCTACAGCCCAGAAGCTGAGATTTAGTCAGAGTTGGCATCCCAGGAACTGTCTGACACAAGTCTCTTAACATTCCTTGGTTTCAGAATCCTCCTTGTTAAAATGAAGAGGTTAAACCAGCCATAACACGGGGTTTCCTTGCTGACTCTCCAGCACAGGGGTCCTCAACTCCCTGGGCTGTGGACCAGTGTCAGTCCATGGCCTATTAAAGGAACCAGGCCACAGAGCAGGAGGTGAGTGGCATGCCAGCAAGCATTACTGCCTGAGCTGAGCTCCACCTCCTGTCAGATCAGCTGCAGCATTAGATTCTCACAGGAGCGCAAACACTATTGTGACCTGTGCACACAAGGGACCTAGGCTGCACTCTCCTTATGAGAATCTAATGCCTGAAGATCTGAGGTGGAACAGTTTTATCCTGAATCCATTCCTCCGCCCCCAAAAGTTTCTTCCACGAAACCAGTCCCTGGTGCCAAAAACGTTGAGGACCGCTGCTCCAGCACACTCCTCGAATCGTGCTAATCACATTGCTTTTGAAAAAAATAAAAATGCCTTTCTGTTCCCCTCACTGGACTGAGGATTGAGGGACAACAGGTAGACCTTTCCAGTGATGATTTTATTCTATATACTTCCAGCTCACCTCTGCCTCTAGTGGCCTTAACATTGTCCTGCCCCAATGCCCTTCATCTGTTGCAGCGTGTGAAACCTCAGGAAACACACAATAAATGCTTGTGAAATGAATGGTTTCAGATAACTTTTCCTCCTGCAGAGATTCAATGATTGAGGTGTTTCTAAGAGGCTAGTGTACCCCCTTCAGACACCCAGAAGGAGAGACTAGTGCAATACGGAGGACAAGTTTGTCAGGAAGACTTCATTTCCTTTTTTGTTTTGTTTTGTTTCCTGAATATTACAAATACCTTTACCTCTCTCTCTCTCAGTTTTGGCTAAATGCGAAAACATGCTATGTATCGTGGCCTGTAAAATACTAATACGAAGTCATTTTTCCCAAGGGAACGTTAGGAAGAGATAGTATTCTTTCACCTCCCATGTGATAAGGCACTGAGGACAGCCTTTATGATTAACAACAGATCAGTTTCTTCAACCACCTCTGCTCTCTTTACCCACAGACCAGTTTCCAACTCCTCAAGTTGTTATTTTAGTCTAGCAGGGATTTCACCAGTTCCGAAATTGCAGGAAGGGGGCGATATAAAAAGCCCATTAGTCCCAAACATCTCAGATTTCTTCTTTCAAAAACAAGAACATCAAGAGTCGAATGCTAGCCTCAATTGTTTTCTTGTTCTAGACTCCAGTATCCACAGGTGCTGTCAAAACTCTCTTGGAATTAAAAGGCCATCTCTGCAAAGACCAGAAGGACCCACTGGTCCTTTATACCTTTATGAGAGTAAAGCCCCTCTGCACACGGCCTCCTTAGTATTGGGAAGGGAGTTAAAAAAGGAAAAAATGAAAACTGCTGGGGTTTGAAGGACTCAAAACTTTACTTCTCTCTTTTTTCTTATGTAAACCACAGAATCAATTGAGAAATAGATTTAGAAGTTAGATATTAAATTGTTAGGTCTGCGGAGAAATGGGATCCCATTCTTTGAGCGGACTCTCAAACTGAAGTTCTGTGCCATGGTAGGAAGAGCTGGACCATAAAGGTTCTTCTTCACTGGGACCTGATACTACAATTGAAATGTGAACTACGAGTAGAGAAAGTATGCTCCCTGCAGGTAGGCACTTCCTACCAGCAAAGAGTGATTATTGATATTTCTCAGATCCCTGGAAGGAAGCAGAATCTACTCCAGATAACTCACACATAAGAATTTTAATGACAGAACTATTTGTAGAGGTGAGATTAGGGTTTGGGAAACAAAGGATGGGAGGCGACCCAAAGACTAGCAACAGTGGGAAGCTGTTACCACCATAAGGGCTTAAGGGACAAGAAGAAAATTGTGTGTCTGGCACACAGTAAAGACCAGGGCCTTAGAAGAAGAGCCACTCATGGGAGATACAGCTGTAGGAAAAACATAGCTACTTCCAGAGAAATGGGATCACGGTGGGAGGAAAGGAGGTGAGAAACAGTCAAAGAAAATAAATACTCTGACATACTGTCTCCTGTGCCCCAATCTCCTGTTGTGGGTGTCATTGGTCAAAGCCAAAAAGAAGCCAGAGCATTATGCCATCCACAGGGCTAATTTGCCTGCCTTGCCTTCACCTACATTGGCACACCGCAGGGTAGAGGAGGGTGAAGAATGGATCTAGCAAGAGCAAATAATGGCTTATTAGAACATCGACAAATAAGAAAGTGTACATCCACTGGAAGAAATGGATAAAAGAGAAGAAAAATATGGTGGGAGTACAGCAATTTTAATGGACTTTTGTTTTTTCCACTTGGAAAGATAAGGATCAAGGTAACTTTAAGTCATACGTAAGAACAGATATTTCCAATGCTTCGGTTTTCTCCAGACAACCCAGCTTGCCCAGCCAATCGTGACATTCCCCAGGATCTTTCACTGGTCCAGGCAGTTCTGCAGACCTTCTTTCTGCATCCCTAGTCCCAGTCCTTGAACAGCTGACTTTTATTTCTTTCCTTTGCCTTACACAATTTGAAGCAGGTTTAATTGCTAAGTGCCACCAGGAGTCTCTTTCCTTTTGGCTCATGCATGGCTGTTTCTCCAGAGTTGCTTTTCTCTAGCAGACCTCAAAATTCACTGCTTCTGTCATTATGCAGTATAATGTAGTGGAGAGGAAATGGAAAATGATGTCAGATGCACACACTTTCTGTAATGTAACTATTGGATCCCTTCTGAGGCAGGTATCTGCTAGTTAGGAATAACCCCTCCGTGTTAGTGTTGTTGTATGAAGTCAATGAGATAATTACAAGATAATGTATCAATTTGTTGGGATGGGTACAGGCATACAGTGAAGCCCTTGTGATGGTTCATATTGAGTGTCAACTTGATTGGATTGAAGGATGGATAGTATTGTTCCTGAGTTTGTCTGTTAGGGTGTTGCCAAAAGTGATTAGCATTTGAGTCAGTGGACTGGGAGAGGTAGACCCACCCTCAATCTGGACGGGCACCTTCTAATCAGCTGCCAGCATGGCTGGAATGAAGCAGACAGAAGAAGATGGAAGAGCAGACTTCTGGTCTCCATCTTTCTCCCATGCTGAATGCTTCCTGCCCTCAAGCATCAGACTCCAAGTTCTTCAGCTTTTGGACTCTTGGACTTAAATCAGTGGTTTGCCAGGGTCTCTCGGGCCTTTGGCCGGAGACTGAAGGCTGCACTGTCAGCTTCCCTACTTTTGAGGTTTTGGGACTCAGACTGATCCACGACTCACTGCCTTGCTCCTCAACTTGCAGATGGCCTATCAGGGGACTTTACCTTGTGACTCACATGAGTCAATTCTCCCTAATAAACTCCCTTTCATATATATGTATATCCTTTCATATATACTTTCTGTCCCTATATAGAACCTTGACTAATATGGCTCTCAATCTTTATTGTCCCTCACCAACCTTTGCCTGTAGTGTGCCATTTTCCTGTAGCCAAACCTTCTTCTCTCCATGTCCAGTTATTGTTTGAGAAGGGAACACAGGATTGGGGGTTCATTACTTTAACTTTACATCAGTGTTAATGCTGTGTTACTTTCTTTATATAGAGAGATGGAAGTACTAACAGTACTATGCTGGTGTTTTGTATCCTGACATTAAAAACCGGCTTAAAGTTCCAACCAAATTTACTTATCTTGCTTCTCCATTAATCTTTGACAAATTGCAAACCCTAGAATTTCTATGGGTGTAAAAAGAGACCAGCCAGGTCATTATCCAGGGCTGTTAAAATATGGCCTTACAAGCAGCTTCCTGTGTGCATTCACCCCAGCCAGAAATCCTTTTGATATAACTTATCATGCATTATTTAAGTTACTCTGAACTTCTAATGCAGAATTATGGAATATAATGGAAATATCCTATGCATCACAGTGTTCCCCTGTCATTCTATGTCTGCCACAAAAAAAAAAAAAAAAAAAAAAAAAAAAAAAAAAACCTGCAAAATTACTTCTGTGGAATAATCCTATATACGCGATTATGGCTCAGCCATAATTTCTGGGAACATTTTAATTCTTGGCTTTTTCTTCATCCAGCAGATTTTACTTCCTCTTTCACTGCCTAAAGTATCAACTGTCCTTTTGATCATGGCATACTTATAAGAACAATCCTCCCTTGAAGCAGGAAAGGTATGGTGGATTGCCAGCTACCATTAATGTAGTCAAGGCAATTTTGTGGGAAGGGATAGGTGAGCTGAGAAACTTCAAAGAATTTTGCCAATGTGCCTTTTAGATCTGTAAATTTTCTTCAAAACTTATGTTGGTTGGGTTTTGTTTCATTCTAACCATGACAGCCTTGTGACATAAAGAAAAAATATGGAAAAACTGATTGGAAGTATATCAAACCCAGTAATCTTGATATTTTGATTCAGCAATCACAAGATCATACAACCCAGTTTAAGACTTATCTCAATCTCTAAATTTAGAGATTGAGGATAGGATTTAAGCAGGAAGTGATCTAAGTGACATTACATTTTATACAGTTTATTTTTCTCCTATGTAGTATTTTATCAGGTGACTGTCAGTCAAAGAGGGAGTCAAAAGGACCCATGAGGAAAAACTCATTGGTTCTGCATCAAGGCAGAAATAATCTTTATACAGTCAAGTAATCTGTTCCTTCTACACAGAGCATGTGAATTATTGATGATGCTATTCAACACTTTATTTCTTTGTGGCAGCCAACTAGGTCTTCCTAGTTACTTGCTTTTGTTGGCATTAAAATAAAATGTGTTTCTCCTACTGAGGACGTGTAAAAGCGAATGGGAAATTAATATGTTTTCTAAAGTCTATAAGCAAGGCGTCATATGTCAAAAGATTAAGCATTTGTAAGCCTAGCTGAAAAGATCCTTTACAATAAATCTTCATATAGCATGAAAAATACAACTCTGATTTTCTTTCTTCATGCCTTTTAGGGATTAACTTTTTCTCTTTATCATTTTCTCTTTGAAAACACAACTTTATTGTTTTTTGTTTGCTTCTTTATGACTTCGCAACTCTTGACCTTGAAGGTCAATTGTAATGTCAGAAAAATCAGCCTTTATGCTTCCCACCTCTCACAGGTTCGTATCTGGCTCTTGGGTAGCTCTTCTTCTATATATACAAACACTCAGGTTTTCTTGTGTCTTTTGCTTGCCCATATCTGCTTGGGGAATATGTGAAAAGTGAGGAGGTATTCATTTTTTAATGATAATTATAACAACTTATATCATGATTTCTCATGGGCTAATATCAGCCCTTTGAGATATAGTAGCAAAATGTTATAATTGTCATTTTAAACGAAAGAAAATGAGCAGAGATCTTTGTTTTTCTCTTTTCTTTCTTTCTTCTTTTCTTTTTGTTATATTTGTCTAGTTTTCAATGCAGTCCTGTCATGAAGATGTTAACCTACCAACTGGAGACTTGATGAAGACCAGACAACATAGTGTTGATTGCTGGTGGAATAATTGGAAAAAAGATCTACATTCTGGGCTTAAGAATTCTTCTAAATGTCATTTTATCTATTAAAAAGATCTGTCCCCAATGTAATTCATTGAAGTGTGATGATTAGAATCACATTTATAACAGACTAGATTTTAGTCAGAATGACGTATTTAGACTTTTTTGGTCTTTGAAGTGACCTGTGAATCATCTCTTTTCGACATGTATTTATTGTGCACATATTACAGGCCAGGCTCTGTGTTAATAACCAGGGATAATAAAGGCAATTCAATAATGACCCTTTTCAACAGATGTTACAGTGATGATGATAATTAAAGACTGACCAGCTCTTGAACTGGATTGTTAAAACAAGGAGAACCTCACTTATGGAAGTTGGGAGTATGGTGTTTCTGAGGAGGAGAACATGTCAGGCAAAGAGAAGGCTTATGCAAAGCAGGTAAAGCAGAAAATAGCAGGAGAGTTACAAGGAACTAACTGACTCACGTAATTCAGTATACAAGGAACTAACTGACTCAAGTAATTCAGTATAGCAGGAGCAAAACTCCAGAATAGAAATGACTGAGGAAGTGACCAACGTTCACAATGTGCTTGGTCTGCCAATAATGAGGTGACCAGATTTGTGAGATTCATGGTTAATGGACTGAATTAGATGGAGGGAGAGTGAGAAAAAGAGCATAAGACTTAAGACAATCAAACAAAATAAGATGCTGACATGCTGAAAGAGGGGCCAGCCAATTTTTATGTCATACTTTCAGGGCAGGAAAATATTGCTTCTTTTCATTTGTCAACTCAAACCCACCTTCGTTGTCCCACTACCAAACACTCTTTCTTGAAGAAATATTTTATGCAGAGTTGGGCAGCTCACGTTTTGGGATTCCATAGAGCGTTTCAATAGTCAGTATTCAATAGCTTATCCTGCATAACAATTCTAAAGCCTTAGTGGCTGTGCTAGTTCTTGGTTGGTAAATGTACACCATGAAATACTATGCAGCCATAAAAAGGAATGAGATCACGTTCTTTGCAGGGGCATGGGTGAAGCTGGAAACCATCATCCTCAGCAAACTAACACAGGAACAGAAAACCAAATATTGCATGTTCTAACTCATAAGTGGGCGTTGAACATTGAGAACACATGAACACAGAGAGGGGAACAACACACACCAGGGCCTGTTGTGGGGATGCGGTGTGAGGGGAGGAAACTTAGAGGACAGGGCAATAGGTGCAGCAAACCACCATGGCACCCATACACCTATGTAAAAAGCTTGCATGTTCTGCACATGTATCCCATTTTTAAGAAAAAAAATAATAAAATAATAAAAAAAAGAAGTACCTGAGGCTGGGTAATTTATAAAGGAAAGAGGTTTAATTGACTTACAGTTCTGCAGGGTGTACAGGAAGCACCATGCTGGCATCTGCTTCTGGTGAGGTCTCAGGCAGCTTCCAATCATGCTAGAAGGCAAAGAGGGAGCTGGTGTATTACATAGCAAAAGTAGGAGCAAGAGAGAAAGGAGGGAGGTGTCACAAACTTTTAAATAAACGGTTATCCCATGAGAACTCAGAGTGAGCACTCACTCATCACCAAGAGAGAGTACTAAGCTATTCAGGAGGGATACGTCCCCATGATCCAATAGCCTACCACCAGATCCCACCTCCAACACTGAGGATTACATTTCAACCTGAGATTTAGAGGGGACACACATCCAAACAATATCAGTGGTTTTCAACAACAACTAGTTGTTCTCATATAACAAGTTGACTTATTATTCCTGAATCTCAGGTTCAGGCAGGCAGTTAGGTTTGAGTTTGCCTCATATATGTTTATTCTTGGATCCAGGATTAAGGTACAGCCCTGATCTGGAAAAGGCACATTCTCATGAAAGGGGGAAGAGTGAGAGAAGTCAAGCTTCTGCTCAGATGTAGCACATGTCATATTGCATTGGCTATGACAATTGGCAAACCTAATGATGAGGCAGGGATGTATAATCATCTATTATGAAGGTGAGAGCACCACATTTTATTTTATTGTATTATTTTTTTGTGATGGAGTTTTGCTCTTGTTGCCCAGGCTGGAGTGCAGTGGCACTATCTCAGCTGACTGCAACCTCCGCCTCCCCGGTTCAAGCAACTCTCCTGCCTCAGTCTTCCGTGTAGTTGGGATTACAGGTACGTGTCACCATGCCTGGCTAATTTTTATATTTTTAGTAGAGACTGGGTTTCATCATGTTTGTCAGTCTGGTCTCGAACTCCTGATCTCAGGTAATACACCCACCTCGGCCTCCTGAAGTGGTGGGATTACAAGTGTGAGCCACCATGCCCGATCACCACATTTATTTTAATAGCTACCATTTACTGAACCCTTATATACTGGGTGTCACTGTGGAGTATGATTTGCTTACTTTGTGCTTAATAATCACCAGAAATTTTGAGAAAGTGATTATTTAATGTTGTTTTACAAATGGAAAAACCAAGAGCCCAGAAAAGCTCCACACCATGGAGCTGTAATTAGAAATTTTTCTTATTCATTGGTTTACTCATTAATTCACCTGTTATGTGTTATATACTCTTGTAGGTTCTGGAAATACTATGGTGAAAAATACAGACAGGGTCCTTGTTCTCATAAAGACTTTACATTAGTGGAAGAGAGGAGTCCATAAACTAATAAACATAGAAAAAATATTAGATTGTTATAACTACTATGAGGACAGTTAGAATAAGGTAATATTCTAGGTGTTGGCCATAAGAAATAAAGTTCAGGGATCATAGTCACTCCGCATCATTTTTAATACAATGCTGCCATATTTACCTTGTGATCTATCTTATATTACTTTTCAGAACTTTTGTTTTTATTATAATTAACATTTTATATTTTCACAGTTTGCCTCCCCAACTGAATTATGATCAAGACACAGAAAGATGCTTTTTAATTTAGATATTTGTAAGGATATGTTTTGTTTATTGCATTCCATTGATTAATGTAATATGTAGTATAATTATTAAGGTAATTTCCTAGATAATCCTTGTATAAATACATCATCCAATCCATAATTAAAATATTCAGAGAAAGCAACATGCTTTTTACTTGTTTTTATTAGCTGACAGCAGTTAAGGTATTAGGGATGATGGAGCAAAATATTCTCTTATGGCTTAGTATGTGCCTTTCCATGTATGGGGTTCTGAACTTGCTTCTTTGATGAGAGAGCATCTTTGAAGATGAGCAGATATAGTTGTGTTCTTAATTAATTTTATAACTTACAAATTTGTAAAAACAAAAGGATATGAAAAGGCCTATTTATCATTTACGTATTAGGAGTGTATTACAAATGTAAA
This sequence comes from Macaca nemestrina, assembly GCF_043159975.1. Lineage (NCBI taxonomy): Eukaryota > Metazoa > Chordata > Mammalia > Primates > Cercopithecidae > Macaca > Macaca nemestrina. The sequence goes on along the minus strand of NC_092127.1, from coordinate 177,805,383 downwards.
GCATGAATATCTTCTCCTTTATCAATTTTCTAGTTATCTCTTAGAAAAGACTATGCTAACTGTACTGTGATGTAGTAGAAAAAGATTTAGTTTTTGAATTAGAAGACTTAGCTTATGACCATGAATTTCATTTCTGATTTTGCCTATCTATATGACAGAAGGTGAATTACTTAATCTCTCCAAGTCTTTATGTTTCTGTCTATAAAATAGTGCTAATAATGACCAGATAGTCATAGCTTACAGGGCTGCTGAGTTAAGAGAATTTAAAATACAGTCATGTGTTTAAAGGCTCATTAGATAATTTTAGTAATAGCATTAGCAGGAGTAACAGCAGCAGTAACAAGAGTAGTGACGGCAGTAATCCAACTTAATATAATAACTGTATAACTACTGTAAGGCTCCAAGCAATGTGCCCATCCACAGAATGACAGAAAATACACACTGCTGTCTTTACCACAGCACAGTGATCCCTTTCAGAGTAGATGAGTATGGATGCTGGATATGATCTTTCTGGGGACCACATGTTACATAGCAATCACATGGAAGAAGACTTCTTTTTAAGAAACAAACATGACTACCCTCTTGCTCACACACTAAGTAAAACTTGTCCCTCAGGGAATGTGCCACTGCCTGGGTTAAGAATCTCTGTCAGAATTAATATACTGCTACTGATGGAGAAGGTCATATCTCCAACTGAAAGGCACTATTCTAGATGTTGCTTAAAGGGTCTGTGTTGTAGAAGGAAGTAATGAGCTCTATGTGGGATGTACGATTGCCACAGGACTTTATTTATTTATTCATTGGTTATCTAAAATTCAAATTTATGTGGGTACCCTCCACTTTCTGTTACTAAATCTGGCTACTCTCGAAGTAAGGGAAGAGAGATAAATGTTGTCATACCAGACTTATCATAGTAGTCTTCACTTCTTTTACGTCCTTGTAATGTAACTAAAACCAATTACCAAGCACACCTGAAAGGAACTTTATCAATCATTACAGAGAATCATGTATGTGGCAAGTTCCTTCCTCCCATTGCAATGCTGTGCAGTCCCCTCCTGGGTTAATCCTACTGCTCTCACCATATCACACCTTACCCAATTATGAGGAGCAGGGACATTTACAAAATAACAGGAGGAGTAGACTTCCAAATGGAGTTGTCATCTATTTAGAAATGTATATTGAGTTATTCTCTCAGAACACACTCTGCAAATTTTGTTACTACTACTTTATTTTGATCCTAATTTTATTCCTACTGCCTGCTTTGCAACAGCAAATACATGTTAAATGAATGAGTGGGTGAATAAATGATTGATTGAACAAGATACCTCAAGCATATCAACTAAGGAAATGGAGTAAAGAGAACGTTTTAAAGCAAAAGTAACACAGATTATGACTAGGTAGCTCTGTTCAGGAGCAATGCAACTCACCTGTTAATTAAGTCACTTAAGATTCCTGTGACCGAAAAAAAAGTATGCTTTCCTTTGGAGAGTTTACTCATTTGAAATAGATTCCACATCTATAAATGAATTTAATGATTAATATAGTATGTTACATGAAACATAATCTTAGCCTTGAATTTCAAACCATTTGGGTAGCACTAACACAAGGATTTATTTATGAAAATATCCCTTTCTCCTAAAAGTCAAACCTATTTCCTCATATTTCACCACATTGTGAAAGAAGGTAAATCATTTAGCACTTGTCAAGAGCTTGCTATGCCCTACATGCCAGATTAAACCATCCTGGTAGAACGGCGGGGAAAAGTCTACATTAATCCTGCATACATGAATCCTCCATAGCTGTGACCACTCTCACCCATAAAAAGTTAATAACCCAGGTGTCCAGGTTGTTACCTAGTTCATCCTTTTCCATTCTTAGCTTTTAGAATTTCCTTGCACTATGAAAATCCAGTATACCTGGGAGCAATATATGGCCCAGAAATTTCATTATAAAAAATCCACTACTGCTTGATTGGTCTAGATGCCACACTAACAAATTTTATTCTCTACTCTTGTTTTTACAACTAAACTTTTCATAAATGTACGAAGCTTTGTCATCACCATTATTTCTTCCTAAACTACCTCTATTCTTAAATTTATTGTTCCATAAATCTAAAGGTTGTAGTCTTGTCCTGATTAATGAATTGTGTCTATGAATGATTGCCATAATTATGAGCAGAATTTATCAACAAATTGTCCTGTGATTCACAACATGATATATTATAATATATTAGGCAGATGTATTGTCATCAAATACCATATTTATCTGGAAAAATGATAGTACTACAACATAATGGTAATTATCTAGTTCCATAGATAAAAATCAAAGCATGCTTAGTAACGTACTTGTAAAACCTGCCTCTACATAAAATAGAAGAACATGTGCAAATCATACCTGAAACAATTTGGAGTTCAAATTCTTAAAACAACTACATTTAAGTGATGCTTTTTTAAAAAATTAAAAAATACTTAAAAAATACTTTAAAACAAAGAGATCAGAGTGTCACTAGGTAGTTTTGTTCAGTAGCAATACAACTCATCAAAGTAACTGGCATATACGTTATACCTATCCAGAGGCATAAAATGAATAAGAACTATACTTTTCATATATATGTGAGTTGAAAAACTGATACAGCTCTGTGTATAATTGTGAAGCAGGCAGTGATATACTGTACTCACTATGAGAATGTCAATGGCTTTCATTGACATTCTATTGTCACCCTACTGGAAATAACTTTATACTTTCTAGCAGTGCTGCTATGAGTATTATTAAAGGTGACAGGTCATTTGAAGAAACAACAAAAAATGTTTCTAATTCAAATGTAAAAAAAATGTTTCCCATTGAAATGTATGACTTACTCTAAGAATCCATTTGTTAGCAGCCAACTCACATTTTTTCAGACATTTTAGAATTTGATTATTCCAAACCGTAACCCATGAGCATGGACTGTGGTTTTTCTAGTATTATTATTCTCTTTAGCTGTTGTTACAAAGCACTACACAGAGTAGGCATTTAATTGTTTATTGAATTGATAACACTGAGGCTATTTTCTAAGTTTAATCACAGGTTGTGAAAGAACTAGTGAATCTCAATCATGTCTTCTTATATTACTTTGCTAGAGTTGCTGTAAAAAAGGGCCACAAACTGCATGGCTTAAACCACAGAAATTTACTGCTCACAGTTCTGGATGTTAGACGTCTAAAATCAAGGTATCAGCAGGGTTAGTGCTTTCTGAGGGGCACGAATACAAATTTTGTTTCAAGCCTGTCTCCTTGGTTTTCAGATACCCATCATCTCCCTATGTCTCTTCATATCATCCCCATATGCATGTGTGTCTCTGTGTCCACATTTCCCCTTTTGTATGTGGACATCAGCCATGTGGATTAGGTTCTACTCTAACGACATCATTTTAACTTAATTACCTCTGTGAGGACCTATATCCAAACAAAGCTGCATTCTGAGCTACTAGGGGTTAGGATTTCAACATATGAATTTGGTAGCAGGGACACAATTCAACTCATAACAGTCTGATCTGTGACTCCCCTAAAAGTCACGTCCTTCTTATATGCAAAATATATTCACTTGTAAGATCCAACATCTTAACACATTCCAGCATCATCTCTAAGTCTAAAGTCTCCTCCAAACATCATCTAACTCAGTTATGGGTAAGACTCAAGGTATGGTTCATCCTGGGGCAAAATTTCTCTTCATCTCTGAGCCTGTGACACCAGACAAGTTATTGTGCTTTCAAAATACAATGGTAGGACAGGCACAGGAGACACATTCACATTCCAAAAGGATGAAATCATATAGTAAAAAGAGGTTGCAGTTCCCAAGCAAATCTGAAGATTTTCAGGACAAATTCCATTAGATGTTAAGGCTTAAAAAAACACTGTTTTCGGCTTGGTGCTCTGCCACTAGACCCAGCCTGAACAACAGGTGGCAGCCTGAACAACAGCTCAGAAGTTGGGATCCTTTCTAGAACCTAAGAGGTGGCTCTGTTCTCCAGTAGCCAGGAGGCGATGCTCTGCCCCTTGGGACTATGCCCTCTGGGTTTATGGTGACAGTAAGAGTCTTCCTTGTCTCTGTATCTGTGGCACTGCTCACAAAGTCCTATGTTCTTCATTCCATCCTATTTCTACCCTTTTCAATCCAGGTTGATGGTAATTTTGCTTGTATACAGTTCTCAAAATCCTTGTTCCTGACATGGATGTCAAGAAAGAATTCATGAAAGTCAAAGCTATCAGAGAGAGAGTCCTTAACAGATCTCTCATAGATAAATGCATCTCCATTTTTGCCTTCTGCTAAGATAGTTTATTGGATCCATAAATCACGTATCTAGTCTGTTTAGTGAACAACTGTTCATCCACACACTTGGTCCTATTTCCAGAACACACTATCTCAGTACGCTGAGAGTCTTCCCAGTCATCAAGTTATGTTTTTTACCTAACAGTTTCTTCTTTGGTTCACCTCCTTCCTCTTGATTTTACTGTAATCAGCAAGGAGAACCAGACTGTGCCTTCAACCCTGCTTAGATATTGCCTCAGTTAAATATTCAGGTTCATCATTACTTAAAAGTTCTGCTTTCCACGAAACACTAGAAAACAACTGGGCCAAGTTCTCTGCCAATGTTCTTTTTAATGAAGACTTTCAAATTTCTATTTACTGTATTTCAGTGTTATGTTTTTCTTTGAGGCTCTCTGAGGTCAATGGACTCCTTTCCTATAACACTCTAAAGGAAACAAGTCACAAAAGAGACTCTCAGATGGCTTCAGGTTCTGAGACGAGCAAGGCAATTTTCAAATATCCATATAGATCTCTGTGGAGGTGAGAGAGAGAGTGTCCCATTGCCTGGTCTGCTAGCCAGACTGTCTTAAGGCATGAGGAAATCAACAAGGATGATGTTCAGCTCAACTAAGTTCAGCTGTCTTTAGGTCAGGGTAGCCCAAAGATATACTTACTGATTTTCCCAGAATATCCCCTACTTTGACCATAGAGTACACAGTAAAACAATTAGAATGAGGTTTTATTTTTTTTTGTAATCCACAGTGCATGTGCATTTCTGTGGAGATATGCATGAGTGGAAATATGCATTTCTGTTTAGAGCAACTGTGAATGACTTGGCTTTCTTGGAATTCTCCAGTTCTCTTGTGGAGCAGGTCTCTTAGTGAGATACCCACATGATGTGGTTTGACTGTGTCTACACCCAAATCTCATCTTGAATTTTAGTTCCTGTAATCCCAACGTGTTGAGGGAGGGACCCAGTGGGAGGTAATTGAATCATGGGGGCAGTTACCCTCATACTGTTCTCATGATAGTGATTGAGTCCTCACAAGATCTGATAGTTTTATAAGGGGCTTTTCACCCTCTTCACTCAGCACGTCTGTCTCCTTCCCCCATGTAAAGAAGGATGTGTGCTTCCCCTTCCACCATGATTGTAAGTTTCCTGAGGCCACCCCAGCCCATGCAGACCTGTGAGTCAATTACACCGCTGTCTTTTATAAATTACCCAGTCCTTTATAAATTACCCAGCATGAGAATGCACTAATATACCATAACAAATAAACTTCTCAGAGTATCCTTTTAATTTTTCCTCAGTGAAGAACTGTATTAGTCAGTTGAGGCTGCCATAACAAAATACTGCAAGATTGGGTGGCTTGGACAGCAGAAATTTGTTTTTTCACAGTTCTGGATCCTGGAAGTTCAAACTCAGGTTTTCAGCATTGTCAGTTTGTTAGGGATTTTCCCTTGAGTGACAGAAGCCACCATCTCACTGCGTGTTCGCATGATCTCTTCTTTGTGCTTTTATGGAGAGAGTCAGCAAGCTCTTAGGTGTATTTTTTTTTTCATGAGGGTAGCTATCCCATCACGAAGACCCACCCTCATGAGCTCATCTAACCCTAGTTACTTTCCAAAAAGCCTCATCTCCAAATATCACATTGCAGGTAAAGACTTCAACATATAAATTTGGGGGAAACAAAATTCAGCCCATGGCAAGTGCCAGTGTCCCTTGATTTTTTGAGATCACTGTTTTATTAGCAGTGACGTTCTTGAGGATACATGAGAACTGATTAGCACACCTGGTCTTTATCCCTGCCATCAAATGATTAGATGGCATTTTTATCTGCATTAATCAGACATGAACTGGTTAAGCATTATTTTCTCTAGCAGTTGGTTTAAATATGAATTTGGTGTATTAAAATAGCTTTATATTTGTTATTCAGCACAAATAATACACATTTTTGTATATCAATAACTTAGTTTTCTAGCATATTGGGAAAACAGAGCACTGGAATAAATACTAAGCTAGGAGATGGAGAAGTTGAGGGTATAGGTGGTGATGCCTATAAGCTAAGTGTGTCTCTCTTGCCCACCATCAGAGTATAATATTGCAATATATTTTCTAAGCCCTAAGCCTTCTATGCATTCTACGGGCCAAGGGAGAAAAATCTGTTTGGAAAATAAGTTATAACATATGGTAATGCTTATGCTAACTGCATTAATCTTGAAATAAACATACTATATGTTACACTTAACTATAAATACATAAACTATGAATTATTAATACCAAAAATAGAAATAAAATATATGAGACTCACCACTTTTTTCATAACTGATATCACTGCATAGTTTCTCTTCCAAACATTTTCCTTGTTTTTTGTTTTATGTGTTTACTCTGTATATGGGTATAAGATAGCAGACATTTACATTTAGAAGAAATTAATTGATCTGGAATTCTATATAGTTTCTTTTTTACTCTTCCTCATATTTTCTGCAAATGAATTAAATATTAGCTATTAGCATATAAAATATTTTCTTCTTGAATAGGCTCTATATGGTGGGAATCTGTTTTGAAGTTATTACTTTATAAAAGTAGACTAAACTGCAAGTATTTTACCCATCTGCTTTCATTCAGTGCATATTTCCTAACAAGACAATATATGGCAAGTATTTTAAGAGCTAATGGTAATGTGAGATGTATAAAGCTCTTGGCTTAAGCATTTATCTAATCCACTACATGGTCAGAATAAGGTGTAAGGTATAAATCTTCCTTGGAGAGGTAATGCAGTGCCTTATCAACTAACATAGCTTTTACGAAGGCCTTGTACCTGCTGGTTCTTCTGCCTTGAGTGCTCTGTCCTAATGTCTGGCTTCTTTTGGTCATTCAGACTCAGCTCAAATGCCACTCCTTGAGAGAGCTCTTGTCTATGCATTTCTAGAAGCCAGTGATATCTGCTGTAGCATTCTTAAGTAACCACAAAGGAAAAAACAAGAGGGAAATAGAAAAAAACTCTAAAACATCTAACAAAGAGTTTATTTAAAAAATTATGACATAGCCATATGATAGTATATTATGCAATTAATTATAAATGTGATTTTCTGGGAAAATATTTCATAACTTGCATGAACAAACATGACAAAAGATAATAAACAGAATATATATATATACAGCAGAATATGCATATTCAGTAGACTCTCAAGAAAAAAAAATTTGATATATCTATGTATATGGATATAGACATATTTACAAGCAAAAAGAAAACATGGAGAGGACACATCAAAACAGCCATTGTTTTTACAGTTCTCCATATTTTCTGAATCATAAATATGTATATGTAATACATTCTTGATTGGAAAAACAATAAAAGACATGAGAAAAATACCAGTATTAGGGCTTTCTGGCTGCTAAAGTATCATGTACTTCAGCTCTGACAATACATTTTTTTTTTAATCATTGCTTTTCAGTTAGCCGTTCTGTTGTCACAGAGATGCCCTTCAGTTGCTGTGGCAACAAATGAATAATAATCCACACTTGTGTAACACTTCACAGCTCACACATTCCTTTCTCATGCAGCACCTCATTTATGATCAACAAAAACTCAGGAAAGGTTCTGAGGGAAGCAGATCTAGTATCCTCCTCAGTTAACAGATGAGATATTAGAAACCCAAGAGGTTGACAAAGTTGCCTATGGTTACACCGTTAATAACTTAAAGAGTCATTGGAAAAATCTAAGCTCTCCAGGATTCATAATGCATTTCGAAATAGGTTTCATTTATTTGTCTATGTATACATCTATTTATTTATATATTCATATAATTCAAATAAAATCTTTTATACAGCACAGGACTTAACCAAGTAAATTTGGTCAGGTTTCATCAGAGGTGAAGGACAAGGCCCTGTGGCCACTGTCCCATCCTCAAGTGCTCACAATTAGTACTTCTCTCACAGAGGCACAGAGTGGTAGCTTCAACAGTTTCACACTCCAACAGTGCTCTTCTAAACTGATTCTAAATGTGTGTCCTTGTATCTGTGCGTATGTGCGCATGTGTGTGTATGTGTGTGTCTTTATGCTGTCAATGCCTGAGAAATGTGAAGCTCCACTAAGATCTAGACCAATTGTCCACATATATATGATCCATAGAAATAAGACCATTGGACATATGGAACAATCCAGAATATCACTGTCCAATATAGAAAGCACTATTCACATGACTCTGTTTAAGTTAATTTAAAATAAATGCAATTAAAAATTCACTTTCTCTGTTACACTAGGCATATTTTGAGTACTCAGCAGCAACAATAGCAACAATATCCTAGTACATACCATACTGAATATTTCATATGAAGAATATTTTATCACTGCAGAAAGTTCTAGTGAGCAATGCTAAATTGTAGTTACTAAAGCTAAGGTGTTAGGTTTAGACACAACTGGTTTAATGCCAGATCTGTCCTGACTCCCTGAATTCTTCAGAATCTTCATCTGTAAAGAAAGCGTTGGTGATATTATTCACAGGGTTGTTGTAAAGATTAACTGATACACACAGAATGAATGTAATAAGTTAAATCTGATGGATGTGCAAATAGGATTTAATTTTATCATTTTCCCATCATGCCACCCATCTATACTATGTTGGATTTCCCTCCCCATCCCACAGTCATAAATTGGGCTGATATTTTGGCTCTCATAAATTGATTACAAAAAAAACAGAAATAAATGAAAATGTTATTATTCAATTTTTTGAATTTAGAATTTTGTCCTAGGTTTTTATCTGTACTTCAATTTCACATATAATTAATTATTCTCCTTTTTCTGCAACTGAAGTGTAATCTTTCCTACTAATGAAATACCCAGTGGCTGTTGTATGATCTTTCACTGCCAGGGTCAGTGGAGGGGATTATTTTAGAAGAAAATGAGCACAAATCTCACATCCTGGTGTTACAGTCATTTTTTCTTGGCCATTATATTTTCACTAGAGAGGGCCTCCAAGTCCAGGCTCTATGATACGTTTTCATAGTCACTGCAAAATTCCTTTCCTTCAGACTCTGCTTTCTGGCCATTGCAGTCTGATCCTGGTAACTGTCTGCCTTCAGAGTTATGTACGTGAGAAACAAAATATTCATCTTTACGGTCACACGTGTCTCCAAACTCCAGAAGACATAACTCAAGTTCTTCCAAGAACTTTCTTGTCGCATTTGCCCTTGCCTGTTGGCAGAAAGAGCGCCCTAGTTTTCATAGCTCTGTGCATATTCAGTCAGTACCTACTAAATCTTCAGGAATGCATTTCTCAGAACCCTCTTCTCCTGCCTGGAGGTAAGTTAGAATGACATTTTCTCTTCCCCCAAGACTGGATGTGCAAGGGAAATACCGAATGTTTCTCTCCTAAGTCAAAAACGTCCTCACTTTTTGATTCTCTATCTGAAATTGCAGATTTCTAAATATCTCTCTAAAGATTGGCAGTGAGTAATGGGCTGATAATGTCTGTACCAGTTTTGCTGCCTTGGAAAGCCTAGATGTGGCTATCACTGCTCTTTTACCTTTTGTCTGCAGCTAACAGGCCTTAGCAAAATTTCAGAGACAACTGAAAACGTTCCATTCCAGACCTTGTAAGAGACTTTCTAAACAACAAAATGTAGCATAGTTTACAGTGTGACTATATAATGTATTTATACACTATAAATACAGTAGCTAGTACCTCCAAAATTGTCAGAAAACGTTTTATTAGCGAGGCTACTATCACTGGTAAATAAATCTCTGGTCTAAGATGTATATATGAAATTACTGTGATATGACATCTATATAGATAGATATAATTCCAAGATATAATTCCAAAAATTTGTGGTTGAAAGTTCAAAAGAGACAACGACCATTTTTCTAGGTTTTTTCCTGAGTGCTTAGAACTGAATAAACTTTAAAAAATATGGGGGTCTGGAATATAGCACTAAATATCATCGACCTTCCCATGATCTGACTAAAAACCTTGCTGAAATTGTTCAGTGAAGAGAGCTCCAGGTTCCCTGGCTAAGTGACCTCACACAAATCTCTTACCTTCCCTAAACCTCTGAGAAAATGACTGACTTGGATAAGATCTGCTTTCTGACAAATTCATTCAAAATATCAAGTGTAACACATATGTGATTTGCTCAAATATAAGGAGCTCTTAGCAAACAAGAAAAAAATGGTTGTAGAAAAATAACTCGTTTCATTTATTTGAAGTCTAACATTTCAGCCAGCATCTATGTAAAGGCAACCAGTTTTGCTCAACCATGATAGATGGTCATGTAATAATTCCATCAAATAGACTATTTTCTTTGTCATGTAAACGGAAAGCTCCCATTAGCATTCATGAAATTATTAACAACAGACATCTCTAGGTGAGAAATATTGCCAAGTACCTCTTGCAGAGGATAGTTGTATCTTTGATCTTGCTAACCTATAGAGCTATTTCTGCAGGATTTCAGTTTTTGAGCAGCTACATTACTAATGCATTTTTACTTTTCTAAAATATGTGATCCAGAGTAACGATTATTCTCAGACTTCTTAAAATATGCCATAGCATTCAAAGAAAATACAGACCATAAGTAGCCTAAACACTGAATAACTTATTTGGGTGGCAGGAGAAGCATCCCCAGAGAAAACAATTATTAATAATTGTAATTAATTTTGGTGTGGCAATATCCACAAAGATATGCAACACTGAGCTCAGTAATTTCTTTCCAGATAATTCTTTCTGACAAATAATTCATTTGGTTTTCTAAGATATGTTAATGAGTTAAATAAAGTGCCCTAGATAGATTTCTCAACTGGTATAGAAAATTAAAAATGGCTGCCCCTAACTAATCCCTGTGTTTATATTCACAAATTTTTAATCACTTCTCGGTTCCCCTATAATATTTACTTCTTATTTAGTAAGGGTTTTGCTTGTCTTTTTTTTTTTTACATGTCTTAACTAATCTAAAGAACTGTGTGAAACACTAACTCCTAATCTGTTGCAATGTCCATTTAATAACTATCTGCTTCAGTTCTATCCCTCTGTTTGCATTTGAAAACAACATGTTGAGTGATGTATTGGAAATATGCCTAAAGCATTGACAAGCACCAAAGAAGAAGCATCCAATGTTCCTTCTGCAGAGGAGAGGGCATTTTCTGCTGCATTATGAAGGATGAATTTCATGGAGGGAGCACTACCTTAGGAATCAGTAAATTTATGTTTCAGTTTAACATCCTCCACCAAGTTAACACACAGGTTTGGGTAAATTTAATGTGATCTCAAAATGGAGAGTGTGGCTTCCATAAAATGCAAATAACTCTCCCTGCCTCAACTACTTGCAAAACTTCTATCAGGACAGAAGGTGTTTATAGATGTAAATCATAATGCAAATATTTCAAAAATATTGTTATTTTTAAAACACACAACACAGATAAGCATCATACTTTTAAAATTAAGTATTTATCTTACAGTTGTAATATTAAGTTAGCAGCTGGTCCTTCTATTATTTCAGTACTGGGCAGAATAAGCAATGATTTCATAATGAATGAGCTTGGCCAATTTTGATGATTTAGTAACTTTATCAATTGACCCAAGTATACATTTATTTGTGCTGCAGAGATTTCAAGATGCTTGCTAAATAATTCCCTGTTTGGTTTTATTTGATATTAGACTTTAGCTCTGCTTTGATTCAAGAAAATCATTATCTGAGTGTTAGAATTTGAGAAATCCAAACAATATACCAAGTTCATAACATCATCCTTCCATCTTGATGTGTGTTAGTCTTTCTTATGCATATTATCTTTTCTTTCTTTGTGAGCCTGGTTGTAATTCTTTCTCCTTTGATATTATTTTCGGTAACTTACTAAACTGTTTAAGCAAACTGAGGAAGCTAAAAGCCATCACGATCTTGAAACTCAGTTTGTGCAATGAATGAAGGATCTAGGAAAGGATTTATTCTTCATTGGCACCTATGCAATAGGTTTAAATGACTGACTTCATTTTTGAAATCTACTGACATCCTCTATGCCAAAGCACTATAGCTGTCACTCAGTTTAGATGGAGCTCTTTCTTTTTGAGGTACTTGATCTTTAGTATGTTCATTTATGCTTATTAAATTTTGAAATAGCTCTTTCTTTTGAATTATTTTCCTAGCACTCTAGTTTCTTAAGGATTGCAAAATCAAATTCTCTTCAACCTCATTCACTTTCCTGAAAATCTGTGTCTATTTCAACATAAAAGTCAAGGATATGACTATTTATTTCTGATATTCAGTCTGAAAGTGTATTCTCTAGAAATCTTTACATTTTTCTTTCTCTTGATGACTCCTAAATCATCTCTGAAATTTCAACGTTTTTTGTGTTCTAGTGTCATGTTCTTATTTCATTTGTGAATATAAGCACTGTTTCTCAGCAAACTAAACACTTTTAATGTTTTATGTAAAAGTTTATTCACTCTTTAAGAGAATTATAATTGACAGTCAATGTGTACTTAAATTTCTCTATACTCTCATTGTATTGGGTGGATAAATTGACCTTGTAGAGATATATCTGGAAGGATAATTCTCAATAAATCCTCCACTTCACTAGTCAAAATAATTTTCTGCTTGGGCACTGATGTTTCTAATGGCATTCATTTTTTTCTTCCAAGACTGAGTGATTATAGTCATTTGGACATGGATTTCACAGTTTGTTACAATGGGACAGTTTATAAATAAGTAAGTAAGATATCATATGCATCCCAAGTGTCAGATGAAGTCAAGCAGTGGAATTGCAATTAATATAAAGAGATTCACTAATGGAGAAATGCCAAACAATATCAGAAAGAAGCCAAATGAAATAAATTCATTTCCACTATACAAATGAGCACAGCTCCAATAATTGTCCACCTGTCCAAAAAATAGTGAATTAACTATTAAAACATGTTGCCTAGGATTTTACTCTATTCTGTATTTGTACCCAATCTAGATTTTCTAACTACAAAAGAGCCATAATTAAATTAAAATTTGTGATTGCTGTCAGTGTGCCAGGAGAGCTACTTTCTTACCTTTACCATTTCTGAGGTCAAAGATCTGCTTATTCTTTACGACCAATTATATGCTATCCTGGTACCATGTCTTGAATTGTTTATAGGTCAAGTAACCAAACATTTTTTTCTGCACACCTTCATGATTCCCCAGAGACCAATTCTGGCACATTAGTAGTGATTCTTGATGCCCACTTCTATCCATTTCTCTCAGAAGCTGTATATCAACTGATTTTAATACTGCAGTATACTAGCATAAAACATGCACAAAATTGCCGAGCTTGTAACAGGAAAACTTCCATTTATAATAAGAACTTTGCAGTTTGATGTATTTGTCTGTGGCAAATACATGATAGTGATGGATACACATTATATTTATATGTTTAATTTTTTAAAGTAATATTTGGGGATCAAGGCAACCAGAATCAGAACAGAAATACAAGCATTGTGTGGAACCCAAGAACATATTTGATGGAATTTGTATCCATAAGTATGAAGAAAGTGGAGACTAAAACTTTTCCCAAGTGAGAAGAACATCTGGAAAGGTTTGTTGCTGGAAACCAGAGGCTGGAGTAACATTCTTGAGCGGCTGTTTTAGAAACCACTTCAGGCCAGGCACAGTGGCTCATGCCTATCATCCCAGCACTTTGGGAGGTTGAGGCGGGCAGATCACTAGGTCAGGAGATCAAGACCATACTGGCTAACACGGTGTAAACCAGCCAAGCGCGGTGATATGTACCTGTAATCCCAGCTACTGGGGAGGCTGAGGCAGGAGAATCACTTGAACCTGGGAGGCGGAGGTTGCAGTGAGCTGAGATCGTGCCACTGCACTCCAGCGCAGGCGACAGAGCAAGACTCCATCTCAAAAAAAAACAAAAAACAAAAAAACGAAAAGAAACCACTTCCATCCCTTGATTGTTAATTATAGGTACAAAGCTGAAGTTGTACATAGCAAGAAAAATTTAGACACATCTACCCACTGTGTTGATGTCCCCATACCAATTTTGAGCAGGACCTGTGACTCAACATTACAGATCTTGCAAAACCAATAGATAATTGTTGTAGCCACTGTCCAAGGTGGGGCCCCAATCTCCCTCCTGGTGTTCATGTCCTCATATATTGATTACAGCTGCCTTCTGTCACTAATGAGGTACTGTGGAAACGAGAGTGACGTCGTACAAAATACATGACTTCCGTCTTACTCTCTTTTGCATCGCTCACTCTGGGGAAGCCAGTTGCCATGTTAGAGGAGTCTCAAGAAACCCTATGGAGAGGTCAATTTGCTGATAAAAGGAAGCCTTCTACCAAGAGCCACATGAATGAGCTATCCTTGAAAAGAATCCTACAGTTCTAGTTAAGCCCTCAGATGAATATAAATATGGCTGATACTTTGATTACAAGTTCATGGGAAACCATAAGCAAGAGCCACCTAGCTATGCTGCTCCAGAATTTATGACCCACAGACACTGTGAGGTAATGAATGTTTACTATTTTAAATCTCTATTTGAATAAGGTATTAGTTCGTTTTCATACCACTGATAAAGACATACTCGAGACTGGGCAATTCACAAATGAAAGAGGTTTATTGGACTTACAGTTCCACATGACTGGGGAGGCCTCACAATCACGGTGGAAGGTAGAAGGGACTTCTCACGTGGTGGTGCAAGAGAGAGAATAAGAGCCAAGGGAAACAGGTTTCCTGTTATCAAACCATTAGTTTTTGTGAGACTTATTCTCTACCATGAGAATAGTATGGGGGAAACTGCCCCCATGATTCAATTATCTCCAACCGCATCCCTCCCACAACACATGGGAATTATGGGAGCTACAATTCAAGATGAGATTTGGGTGGGGACACGAAGTCAAACCATATCAAATAATTTCGTTTAAATTAGCATTAAGAAACAGACATCAAAATTAATTATTATATTAATTATTAGGTTAAGAATGCAGTTTAGTGAAACTAATTTGTTTAGAACATGCTGACAAAGGTTTTGAGATAAGTATGTTTAGGTTACTCAAAAAGATAAGTAAGGGAAAAGCATCCATATAAAGAAAACGTCGAACGCAAATGAAAAAGAAACAACAGCTAGACAAGGAAAAGAACTGGTTAGACACCTTAAAATGTTAAAGATAGTCATTGATTTAATCTTTTAATTCAACATAAGTGATACAACACAGCTGTATTTAATAAATTAGAAAATACATTCATTTAATAACAGATATCAGTTGTCCACATGATACGTTTCATGTGACTTGCTTTGAACCAATAGAAATGGCAAAGGAAATGGAATGGAAGGTACAGGATTATGGTTACCCGATTATATTCTGTTAGACTGTAGCACCTGTCTGGCTGAGGTCTCTCTCTCCCTCTTTCTCTCTCTCTCTTCCCCCACCCCACTGGCTTCAAGAAGGTGGAACCTACACTAGGAAATGACACGCCGCAAGAAAATGCAGGTGGCTTCCAGGAGATGAGGGTGGCATTTGACTAACAGTCAAGATAAAACTGAAATCTTTAATCCTACAGCTGTAAGAAACTAAATTGTGCTAAGTACCTGAACAAATTTAGAAGCAGATCTTTCCCTAGTTATTCCTCAGATGGGACTGCAAAATCCTGACCTGCAAAACCTGTGAGATAATAAATGTGTGTTGCTTATGGCCGGTACACATGTCACACTCAGCATTGATATTTAACTCTAGAGACACTGGAATTAGTGAGGGTCCTCCCTGAGACCCAGTTGTCTTTGTTCTCGGCATTTAATGGAGTAATCTTTCATGTCTTCAGACCTTGGGCCCATTTATATACTTCATTCCTGGTTTTCAGAGATTTCTACAACTAAGACCTCAATTCCTTTTCAGAGAATATTGCTGCTTATATACCATCCATCTTCAGGGATTTACTTTCCACTAGTGACCCTGTTCAACTTGATTCAATAAGGGCAAGAATATTTTCTTCAGGCTGCGTTCAAACTCACCTTTTTTTTTTTTTTTTTCTCTGCAGCTGTAAGAACTCCCAGCTCCTTGGAGACTTTTAAGAACAAACTGAAAATGCTCTTATTTGTCTAGGCTGAGCTGTCGGCTAATAAGCTAAGAGTGTATTTTATATTGTATTTTCATCATAGCCCTTTGAAACGCTTTGCATAAAAGACCCTTTATAACTGTCTCTGCCCTTCCTCTCTTGCCTATAGAAGTGAGTTCTGCACCAGGGAGAAGGCCTGTTTATTTCACCTCCTCCTGTTCTCACCCTCCTCCCCATTTACTGCTTCTCCATTTTTGGTGAAAGGCACTTGATTGAAGGAAACTTGCCAGCAGCACTCTCTTTTAACTCCTTCAGGCCTGCCTCCTGCCAGCTCTCTGGGCTTTTGGAAAGAGCTAGCCAAGATGAAAACCCTTCTTGGTTATAAAGGTGCCATGTGAATGTATAGTCTTTGGGCACATAATTCTACCATTGACCTATGACAGATATAAAAAGCCGGCATCATATTATAAAAGAGGTGCTACTTTCCTTAGGACAAACAAAACAGAGTCTAGAACATTATTGAAATTGCTGATTAAATTATTGTGATGCTCATATCGAAAGTATTACATGGTACAGAAATTAAAGAGATGAAAAACAACTTATTAGGTGTCTATATGGTTTTAGACTTTGTATAATTGATACATCATTTGATCATCAAAGCCAGCTAAAATTGATATTGTTGTGTTTACAGATGAGAACACAAAGCCTGAGTTTGGTAAATTGTCTCCAAACAATTGTAATTAGCAAATCCAAGGTCTGTATAACTTTCTTTACATTCCAAACCCTTGGTTCCAACACTAGCTGTTTTATCTTTGGTCAAATAAATTATCTGTGCTTGAATTTTTTAATTATTTGCCTCATCTATTGCTGTATAACAAATTGCGACAAGCTTAAGAGCTTAAAACAACACACATTTCTTAAAAGAACTCATGGTTTCTGCAGGTTAGAACTCTGGGCATGGCTTAGCTGGTTCCTCTACTTCAAGTCTCCCAGGTTGGATGCAAAGCAGCCTGATCTGCATTCTCATCTAATAAATGACCAGGGAAAGAACTACATCTACACTTGTTCAGGGAGTTAGCACAATTTAGTTTTTTGCAGTTGTTGGACCAAAGATCTGTATTATCCTGTCTACTAGCTAGAGAACACTTTCATATACTAGAAGCCACCTGTAGTTCTTTTACACACGAGGCTTTCCAGTGTGGGTTCAACCTCTTTGAAGGCAGCAAGAGAGAGAGAGGCATTGGGACTCTAGGCAGAAAGATGCTACCATCTAATACAATATAATCACATATCCCTAATCTTCTACATCCCATTCCCTTTGCTATTTCAATTGGTTCAAAGCAAGTCACACCCAACTACACCCAAGAAGAGGGGATCACATGAACTCCATGAGGCAGAGATCATGGGACTACCTTAAGAGTCTGTTGGCCACATGAGAAAAAAAGAGTTATCAGTAATTCATTATGTTGTTGTAATATTATTGTGATATCACCAGACCCAAAGTGAGTGCTCAATGAATATGATGTACCTATTTAAGCTAAGACTTTTTTTCTTACAAAAAGTATATAAAAATAGAAGCAGTATAAGAAATAAACAAATGTTCACCTCTTCATTACAATGAAGAAACAAAAAATACTTTGCCTTCACAATTACTTCCTCCTAAAGCAACTGACTGACTTCTTCACGATCAACCTTGAAAGAATAAGTACTATTCATTGACATCACTTGTTCATATTTCGCTCAACAAGTTTCAATCTGATTTCTTCCCACTGACAAAGGTGCCAATAAAATAGTAAAAGCCAAATTCAACAGCCTTTATTCTGCTCTGTCCTATCATATCGGATAACTTTGAAAATATCTCTTAACACTGTTCACCAATCACCGTATGTTTCACTGAAGGATTTTCTTTCTATTTTCTCCTTATGACTCTTGGACTTCCATTATTTCTCTGTCTGTTTTTTGTCCTTTCATGTTAGAATTTATGTTTCATATGAATATGAACAAAAAGTTTTTTTTAAATATACTGCTATGTTCACAGAGTTAAAACAAAGCCTGGCTATTGCAATCATCTAATAATTGATTGCTGAATGAATTAATAAATGAATGAAAGAAAAATATTCACCCCCCAAAACTATTGGTGAACCCAGTGGGGAGATAAAGGTGCCATCTACTATCATGATTCATCATGGCCATTCATTCATTCACACATAATGTGACCTCCTTATCACAACAAGATGGAATTTAAGAATAGTTTAAGTTCCCATGTTCTTTAGTAATTTTTAGTATTTTGAACAGGTTATATCTTCATTCATATCAGAATGAGTTTCAAAAGTATAAAAGCGTTTATAGTAGAGGGTCTTCCTCTCGTGAAGCAGCCACTGATACCAATTCCTTTGTTACCACATATATTCTTCCGGAGATAATTCACATACATATTTTTTTCTAGCCCTCCCACATAAAGGTAGCTGTTATGCATACTGTACTGGGCCTATGGGTTTCACACTTAATATATTATGGAGATTTTTTTCCATCCATATATTGTGAATTCCCTTCTTCATTTTTTAATAGCTGCATAACATTCTGTTGTAAATATATACCATAACTTAATTAGCCATCCTAAATAAATCTAATTTGTTTACATTGTTCCGAAAATCAATTTACTTATTTTTAAAAAAGGTGCTACAGGAATAAATTCTTATTTTTTTAAATTAGTATAAACTTTGTGTTTTGAAATCCCATTCTGTCAAACAAATGATGTGGATAGGAGTCGTTCATTTCCAGTGAATTCATCCAGCTAAGATCATGTTTGCTGAAGGGAGGAAAAAGGGAAAGAGAGCATCTCGTTTAATGTTTGAATATTTCAGCTAGAAAAAAGACAGTACTATAATACAAACATTTATTGTTTCTAAGATACTGTCTCAAAGCTTTTATAATGTGGTGGTTTTTTGTAATTCAACTATTAGTAAGAACCATGTATGACATCACTTACTTTAAAACTTTCGTACAATAAAGACCTGGGAGCCAAATTACTGGTAAATATTCACATGTCATGAAAATTAGTTTTGCATATTAAATTAGATCACTTACTTCAAATTAGCCCTCTTTTGTACTATAGAAAAGGCATTTTGTGATCAATAAATATAAATTTCCTTCCTCACATTTCTCAAACTTCTTGCAGTTATTTTGGGGCCATGTCACTAATTCTAGCCAAAGAGCCACAGAAATGTGAATCAAATCAGTAAATGTTACTTTAAGTCTGAAGCACTTAGGATTTGGTGTACCACTTCTATGCCATCTATTCTCATCTTAAAGCCACTCCAAAGTCCTCATGTTTGTTCCATGTCACAAAGCTATAAAAGTATGGGGCTTCCCTCAACCTTAGTCTCTGAGTGATTACATGGAGCAGATTCCACTGTTCAACCAAACTTTCACCCAAAAAAGACCCTTTTTTGATATACAACATAAGGAAAGAATATACGTTTTTCTTATTGTGAATACATTAATACTTATTGGCTTATTTTTTCCTATAGCATAGCTTATCTTATCCTGACTAACATAAATATTCATGGGAAAATCTAATTTTGGAATATATTTCTTATTTTTTTCTGTAGCTTGAAAAGCCATGAAAAATTCAATTTGAATACTTCAATTTTCAAAATACAGATATATCTATTGCCAGCAAGAAATCTTCACCACCATGGCAGGATATTTTTTTTATATCGATGCTTAAATTGAAGTGAAATCACTGAAAATATAAATGGAAAGGAGTCCTTTATTGCTTGAATGTGGAACTGAAAAGAAACACAGTAGGGAAGAGTTGAATGTACACATTTGAACCACACACACAAAACGTATAGAGTCTAAAAAGTATATGGTAGTAGAAAAGAATGGGATAAGTCTGACTTTTATATTCTCTGTTGACTCAGCTTATGGATACCAGGAGCCTAAAAAGGCTTTATATTCAATGACTTCTGTTAGGTTGCTGCTGTATTATCAATAAAAAATAACAACCAGATCTTTCATTAGGGCAGAATTTCAGAATAATGAATGTCTGCAATGTTTTCAATGCCCCAAGAGGTGGAGATACTTCATATTTCTTTTTAAGATTCAAGAAAATTTCAAGTACAAAGATAAGGAACAATTTTGGGGTGGCACGATGGTTAATATTAGGTGTTAAGTTGACTGGAATGAGGAATACCTAGATAACTGGTATAGTATTGTTCCTGTGTGTGTCTGGAAGGGTGTTGCCAGAGGAGATCAACACTTGTGTCAGTGGACTGGGAGAGGAAGACCCACCCTCAATGTGGATGGGCACCATCTGTTTGGCTGCCAGCGTGGCTAGAACAAAGCAGGAGAAGACAGTGGGATAAGCTGGCTTGCTAAGACTTCTCTCTTTTCATTTTTCTCCCTTGCTAAATGCCTCCTTCTCTTCCTCCTGCCCTTGGACATCAGACTACAGGTTCTTCGGCCACTGGACTCTTGGCCTTACACCAGTGGTTTGCTGGTGGCTCTTGGGTTTTCTGATACAAACCGAAGTCTGACCTGTTGGCTTTCCTACTTTGAAGGCTTTTGGAATCAGACTGAGCCACTGTTTTCAGGACATTTTTAAATCCTGGCAAATAAACGGATGGGTTCCAAGAAATACTCTGCTCATCCAAGCTCAAACTCCATTAAAAAAATAAAATGCTAACTACATGCAATTCTTCTAATACAAACCTCTATATATTTACACCTAATATATCCTTGTCCCGAAAGATCATTCTCTCATCCTATATTAAACTTGCCAAACAGAATTTGACTTTTTTCTTCCCCAGCTTGCAGACAGCTTATCAGGGGACTTTGCTTTGTGATCCTGTGAGCCAGTTCTCCCTAATAAACTCCCTTTCATATATACATATACCCTATTAGTTCTGTGCCTCTGAAGAACCCTAATACAATATTATTGTATTAAGCGGGGCTGATTACCAGCCGGAAATAATATCAGGGAGAATGCACATACTTGGAAACATAAAATCTTATTATTGGAATTTCAGCTGTGTCACTAATTATTTGTAATACCCTAAAAAACTTTAGAAAACTTTTAAGAGAAAAAGATGAAAATGAATTCCCGCGGGTTTGGAATCAGGCATTAACCAGTTTGTGCCATGTTCTAGGTGTTGGGGATGCAGGACCAAACATAACACCTCAGGTCTTTCAGGGAGCTTATATGTAAATTTGAGCTGCTTATATAGGAATGTGACTCTCAAGGTTGCAAAGCTTACACTTGAATATGTATCTTCTCCTGGAAAAAGAGAGTTAATAGCCTCACTCTGGGACGAAGAGTAGAAGCAGTGAACAGAAAACTTGTCATCTATGGAAAATAATTTCTCTTGCATAGCATGGTTGATTTTTATTAACCCGCTTTGGACAACCTCACCTTCTTTTTTCTTCATTTATTTATTCAGTAAATGTTTATTGAGCAAATGCATTGGGCTAAGCACTACAGCAGGAACTGGAAATGTATGCATTTTTTTCTTAATCTAATATGAACAAAAAGCTGTTCGTGGACAATATAATGTAATCAGATAATTGTTAATAGAACTTATCATAAGATGCTATTGAAGTGCCAAAAAAGAAATATTTAGATGTCTGAATATTGAGGAGATGGGGTAGGTAGTGGTAGTAAGAGAAGACGTCACAAAGGTTATAATAAACTATTGTGGAAGAAAATGTTAAATTCTGTTTGCAAATTTAGTATCTAGAGAGAGGATGATCTTTCAGGACAGGGGTATATTAGGTGTAAATAAATAGAGCTTTGTATCAGAAGAATTGCACGTCGTTAGGTTTTTTTTTTTTTTTTTTTTTTAATGGAGTATGAACTTGCATGGGTGGATTACTTCTTGAAACCCAGCCACTCATTTGCCAGATTTTAAAAATGTCCCGAAAACAGCTAACCTAAAAATATTAGCAAAAGAAAAAGGAGGTGTCTTTCCTTTTTCATTCTTATTTAAAATTCAAATTGAAAGTTGATTTTCTAGGTTATATTTAGACATTTTAAGGTAATGGAGAGAGAGAGGGCTTATCATCTCAGCACATTGGCATGCAACTTGGGTTTGTACTTTTTAAAGTAATTACAGGGAAATGTGTGTATTTATAGCTGACTTTGACTTTCTTACAATTATTTAATAAGGCAGGCTCGCAATATTACTCTCATGATCTAAGAGCCTGTAATCTCTCTGGAGTCTAATTATCTCCCGATAACCTTGCCCCTTGACGACATCTGTATTACTATTATAAAACATGTTTATTTTGGGAAAGGACATATATTTTGTGGCGTAATAGCATTAAACTGTCAGACCTGAGTGTTAACAGCAATTTGCCCTAAGAGCTTTCAGAAAAGATTAGCTCAGGCATTATATGTGGCTTATCAGACAATCTAAGGGGCTCAAAAGTCATTTTTATTACAACTATTTTTTTCTTGGAAAAGAAAGTCTTGCAGCTTTAGAATTTGGCTTTAATATCTTCAAATAGGGCTATTTACACTTTTACCTGTTAAAACTTGTACTGAGGGTGCAGGCAATTATGAGGAAATGCAAAAGAAATGTAACTGGCATATAAAAGGAATTGAGGTCATGTCAAGAATAATGATGCTAAAATTTAAGCATATGGTTCTAGAGTCAGAAATCTTTGGTTTCAAGTCCAAGTTCTGTCCTTATTACCAGTGTTAGTTTATAAAAATTATTATTCAATTTCTCTTAGACTTCGTTTTCTCAGATGTAAAATGGGTATTACAATGAGGGGATTGTGTAACAATATTCAACTTACATTATTATAGGAGGAATTAAAATAAGTATTACATAAAATAGTTTAACGGTGATAACACATTAAGAAACAGATATACATATATACATATATATTTGTTTGTTTGTTTTTGTTTTGTTTTTTGTGTTTTTTTTGAGACACAGTCTCGCTCTGTCGCCAGACTGGAATGCAGTGGCGCAACCTCAGCTCACTGCAATGGCCACCTCCTGGGTTCTAGTGATTCTCCTACCTTAGTCTCCTGAGCTAGAATTACAGGCACATGCCGCCACACCCAGCTAATTTTTGTATTTTTAGTAGACATGGGGTTTCACCATGTTGGCCAGAATGGTCTTGATCTGACCTCATGATCCACCTGCCTCAGCCTCCCAAAGTGCTGGGATTACAGGCATGAGCCACCAGCCCGGCCAGCTACTGCTAGTCATCATTATCCATTCATTACCAACAAATAGGTATTATTCTTCAGCTTTGTGCTACTCATGACTATAAAGTAGTTATGAAAGGGTAACCCAAAGTTGTTTCCTGCCATCACAAAGCTAAAATACATATGTTTATCTTAATTTTTATTCTAAAACATTTCACCTTTGAATATTCAATAGAAATTGCCCTCCCTGTCTGTCATCTGGGTTGAAACAGGAAAAACAACCACTGAGCCCCGAGTCTGGGGATGCCCATCACAGCAGGTTACAGCCAGAGTCCCTCAGACTGAGACTGTTCTAAACGTGAGGAAGGAAGGTCAATGTACCGGGCACTGTACAACTTATTTCAAAATATGTCCTATGGGTCAGGCACAGTGTTCCAACACTTTGGGAGGCTAAGGCAGGAGGATCACTTGAGCCCAGGAGTTTGAGACCAGCCTGGGCAACATGAGGAGACTCCATGTCTCCAAAAATCAAAAGTCAGCCTGGTGTGGTGGTGCGTGCCTATAGTTCCAGCTACTTGGGAGGCTGAGGCAGGAGAATCGCTGGAGCTCAGGAAGCTGAGGCTGCAGTGAGCCTTGATCAGGCCACTGCACTTCAGCCTGAACAATAGAGCCACACACTGTCTCAAAACTATATGATGTACTATGTTTGGAACACCTTTGAGGCAGACATTCATTAAATTTTACTCAAACACCTATTTGTGCTAGTCACTCTGGAGATTAGGCAGTCAATATGAAACCACATTGTAGTTGAAGGAGTAACAAAAATAATAAGCAAAATATATACTTAGCAAGCAAGATAGTGGTAAGTACAGTAGAGAAGTGGGAAAGATGGATAGATGATGCAAGGGCAGGTGCTGTCTTTGAAAGTAACCAAGAAAAGCCTCAATAAGCAGAGATGCTAATGATGCAGAGGCTTCAATAAGCAGAGGAGAAGGGATGTTTTAATTGAAGCAACTGATGCTAAGAAAGATTGTTTCATTTATTATGTGTGTATTTACTTATGTCCTTTCTAGAATTAAAATTGATTTTAGGTGGCTTTTAAAAAGCCACAAAAGATAAAAAGGGACCAAGAAATTCCAAGTAAAGGGCAACAATGTAGAGAGGTAAAATAAACAAAGATTCAGATTCATATACAAAATTTGCTTTCCGAATAAGAGAAGAAACTCAAAATTTTGTTTTTGAGCATTCTACTAGCCATTGCAAAGAGAAACTAGCCAATGGCAATATTGAAACAAATCTCTTATACAAAAATGCCACTGATAATTCAGGAGGGCCTGAGGTATTGCTGATATTGACACCAGAGAGGAAAATTTAAACAAGGCATTCGCTAATATCACTATGGTAGATACATCAGCGATGTCCTCACCTCATTTATTATAGTGTTCCTAAATGTAAATAAAAAGCCAAAGGCCAAAGTCCAATTCCATTAATAGTGTTCCCCCAAAGCAAAATCAACACAATTCAGTTACCTCCTTCTCTGAGGACCTGGATGAAACTCAACATAGATTTTAGGTTATCTCAAAAATTGATAAAGAAATTTTCTTCAAAAAATATCATTTTACTCAACTAAGAGAAACTTTATCATGTCCCAATTATGCTACTATTCTAAGAATGCAATGATATGACTCTATAAAATCTAGGAACTTAACAAAGAAGTTTTCCAAAGAATTGACTGCTGCATTAAGATAGTGAGGTGAATCAACTTACAAAAGACTACTGTACATCTAGGGCATGGAAGAGTCAGGGTTTAAATCTTGGTAAATCTGACTTTTACATTCACTTCCCAATTGAAAATACATCTCCATGTATATTTAAATTATGTTTAAATGATGATTAATTTTATTATGTAAGTGGTAGATACACAGGAATAAAAACAACATTCAATATAGTACAATAAAGATAAGTGAAATAATAATTTGTAAATAATAAATTAATAAAAATAAATAGAAATAGACTAATTTTAAAAAATAATAATTCTACATCAAATTTGTGTGTTACCAGTCAATAAGAGTTTTTTCCTTTTTTTTTTTTTCCTGGAGGTAAGTGAAGTAATTGTAAACTCATTTAAAATACTTCAGGTATGAGACTGGCCAATAGAAGTATGAATGAAAAAAGTTGTGAGGGAGCTTATGCTAAATAAGAGAACTTATCCTGAAGCTATTTTAATCAATTGGTACGGAAAGGACAAATACATCAGTAGAAAAGAAGGCAATCTAAGGACAGATTGAAATATATACGTGAACTTCACAAAGACCAATTACTGACATTTCAGTAATGATGTATTTAATAAATAGTGCTAGAATGCTGTACTATCTGTCTAGGATAAACAAAAAAAGAAAAAGTCCCAAGAAGTACACAATACCTACAGATGAGTTAGCAACTTTTTAAGAGATAAAGAAGTTTCAGAAATCCTGCTGATTCTACTGGAAGGTTTCATTGTCCTGCTATATCTGACTGAATAAGGAAACTAGAAAGAGATCATATCCCTTCAACAATGTCCCTGATATGGTTTGGCTCTGTGTCCCCACCCAAATCTCATCTTGAATTGTAATAATCCTCACGTGTCAAAGCAGGACCAGTTGGAGATAATCAAATCATGGGAGCAGTTTCCCCCATACTTTTCTCATGATAGTGAGTGAGTTCTTACAAGAGCTAATGGTTTTACAAGGGGCTACCCCCTTCTCTTGCTCTCACTTCTCTCACCTGCCATCATGTAAGACATGCCTATTTTGCCTTCCACCATAACTGTAAATTTTCTGAGGCCTCCCTAGTCATGTGAAACTGTGAGTCAATTAAACCTCTTTTCATTATAAATTACCCAGTCGCAGGTATTTCTTCATAGCAGCATGAAAATGGACTAATACAGGAAATCAGTCCTGCAGAGAGTGAGGCACTATAGCCAAAAATATGAAAATGACTTTGGAAATGGGTAACAAGCAGAGCTTATAACAGTTTGGAGGGCTCAGAAGAAGACGGGCAAATGTGGGAAAGTTTGCAACTTCCTAGAGACTTACAGGGCTCAGAAGCCCGGAAGATATGGAAAAGTCTGGAACTTCCTAGAGACCTATTGAATGGTTTTGACTGAAATGCTGATAGTGATATGGACAATGAATTCCATGCTGAGGTTTTCTCAGATGGCAATAAGGAACTTGTTGGGACCTGGAATAAAGGTCACTCTTGCTATGCAAAGAGACTGGCACCATTTTGTCTCTGCCCTAGAGATTTGTGGAATTTTGAATCTGAGAGAAATCATTTAGGGTATCTGGAAGAAGAAATGTCTAAGTGGCAAAGTGTTCAAGAGGAAGCAGAGCATAAAAATTTGGAAAATGTGCAGCCTGACAATGAGATAGAAAATAAAAACTCATGTTCTGGGGAGAAATTCAAGCCAGCTGTAGAAATTTGCATAAGTAATGAGGAGCCAAAAGTTAATCACCAAGACATTGAGGAAAATGTCTCCAGGGCATGCCAGAAACCTCCATGGAAGCCCCATCCATCACAGATCTGGAGGCCTAGAAGGGAAAAACGGTTTTGTCTGCCAGGCCCAGGGCCCCCCTGCTCTATGCAACCTTGGGACATGGTGTCCTGCATCTCAGCCATTGGTAAAAAGGGTCAAGGTACAGTTCAGTCCATTGCTTCAGAGGGTGCAAGCCCCAAGCCTTGGCAGTTTCCACGTGGTGTTGGGCCTGTGGGTATATAGACAAGAATTGAGGTTTGGGAATCTCTGACTAGATTTTAGAGGCTATAGGGAAACATTCTCTAGGCAGAAGTCTACTGCAGGGATAGAGCCCTCTTGGAGAACCTCTGCTAGTGCAGTGTGGAAGGGAAATGTGGGGTCAGAGCCCTCAGATAGAGTCCCCTCTGAGGCACTGCCTAGTGGAGCTGTGAGAAGAGGACCACCATCCTCCAGACCCCAGAACGGTAGATCCACTGACAGCTTGCACCAGGCGCCCAGAAAAGCCACAGACACTCAACACCAGCCCATGAAAGCAGCTGGGAGGGAGGCTGTACCCTGAAAAGTCACAGGGGTACAGCTGCCCAAAGCTGTGGGAGCCCACCTTTTGCATCAGCATGACCTGGATGTGAGACATGGAGTCAAAGGAGATCATTTCGGACCTTTAAGATTGTGGACTTTAAGATTTTGGAGCTTTCAGATGTTTGCTCCACTGGATTTTGGACTCGCATGTCTCTGGTTGTGGGTTTTCTTGGGTGCTTAGTTATTTTGTCTATTACATCTCATTAAGTGGAGGTTTCTCTCACAGGAATCATATTTTTTTCCCCAGTTTCTGGAGACATTCTTAAGAATTACTTATATATTTGTCAGTGAAAAGTCTCTGCAGGAATTTCTATTTTTAGGCCAGTTTTAGTTTTCAGGCTTGAGGTTTTCACACTGCATGAATGATTTGGAGTTCCACATACATGAGGTTTTGCTGGATGCTGGGATTTCTCCTGGGAATCAGAGGTATGGCTTACTACGAGGCCAGAACCCAAGGCTGGTAAGTGGAGATTTTTGACTTCTAATGAAGAAAGAAATCATATTCTCCTAGATTTTAGGTGTATGAAAAGATTTCGTGTGAAATTTCCTACATACCAGAGGCTGGGTCCTCAACACTCTGGCTTGCTTCAAATGAAAACTGAGTAAGGTATATCCAAAGTTGACAATTAACCAGTACACAGTACTTGTTATAGTATTCCTATACCTTTAGCCATCCCAGTCATCTCAGCCCTTCACTGGGAAATAGATTCCCAGACTCTTCTAGAAAATATACTGACTTTCCGAGACTTAGTTCCCATAGTAAGACTGGCACCCAGTTTGGTGCTATACCAGTTTTAAATATTAGCAATCTTACTTCTGATGCTAATCAACCACAACTCTCCATGAATATTATGATTTATATTCCTCTTCCATTTTGACTATCATTTCTTTTTGTTTCTAGCCTCTAATCTCCTTTCTGTCTTCAAAATTCCATGATTATCTTTAGATTCTTTATAATAGACATACTGTGTTCACTTGAGATGTGGCATCCATACTCAACAATGCAAATCAAGCTTAAAAACTCTAGTCAAAATACATGAGGTTTTTTTGTGTGTGTGTGGCCAGATATAAATAACAAAATAACATCACAATTTGATAAAGCAATCTGAATATTTTAAAATCTCATTTTCCAAAAACAAGAAAATTATGTTAGTTTAGCAGCTTACAGTATCACATCTTAAATGGTTGGTGGTGATTCTGAAGTTTTATCAAAACCAAATTCAAATAATGTTTGTGGAAAGCCTATTCCATTCACTTTATTAGTTATCATAAAATGCGTGACCTTCTTGCTATGTATTGTCATTCTACTTTAATAATTATAAGAAGGATTAATTGTATAGTTATTTCTATGCTTTATTTACATATTTTCTAATAATTTTAAATCATTAATAAGTACCTTAATTATATCATGATGTAGGCAATAATGACATGTAGTTTACTATCACTATGGCCCCTGGATTCTCTTGCTTTTAAAGCTTAGTTTACTATTTTGGAGACTCCTGAGTTCTCTCACCTTCTGTAGGTAAGGTGAAAAAAAAATGGGGGCAAATTTTGATTTCCTGTGACTTTCCTTATAACTCCTGACCCTCCATTATGTTGTCGAAATAATGTAAAATCTTTACTTTTTACATTGGATACATTTGTGGGAAAAACTTGTGCTTAGATAGGACTGGAGTTTAGATATAGGCTGAGGGCAGTGAGAAGCCATGGAAGGGTTTTAAGTGGAGAAGTGATTTGATTTATAGTTTTAAATATTACTCTGTTAGTAAAATAAATTAGATTTTACAGAGGGAAAATACTCAGCAAAGGAAGACTACTTTGGTTGTAGGAATCTTATGAGATGATGGCGACTCCTTTAAAATGGGCTTATGGAAATGGATTCTAAGGATTCAGGAGTACAATTGACAGTAGTGACTGGATATTGGTAACTTAGGACAGGCAGGGGTCAAGGATGATTTCTGAATCAGCCCCCAAGATAGACAGTAACACCAGTTACTAAGTGGGTTGAAACCAGAAGAGATGACACTGGTCATTACAATTGGTTATATTGCTGGGAGCAGGTTTTGCAAAAGGATGACGCACAAGTTATTAGCACTTGTGCTAACAGCTTATCACAAGTTAACATTTATTTTGATCAGAAATAAATATTTTTAAAGTTATTTACTTGTAATTTTGTGTGTGTGTCTGTGTGTTTTAATTTTAATATATGATTATAGGACTGTGTACATCCTGTAATCTTATATTTTGGCAAAAACAATTGCTTTAACCCTCATCTACATAATAGAATCAAATTACAAAGTTGAATGACTTAAAAAATAATTTGGAAACATACACCTTTTAAAACCCGTGATAATTAGAATAATCTCAAACCAGAGTTAGCTGCCCTCACATGAGTCTGATACTACTGGATACCTTTTGGAAAGTTATAGTCACAATTAAGAAAAATCAGTTTTTTCTGAACACCTAATACCCTGGTACTACTCTAGATATTTCATATGCATTTCATCACTAATCCTCAGAAAAACATAAGTTAGAAAAAATATGCCAATTTTACAGATAAGAAAACTGAGATTCCAAGAGTTTAAATAACTAGCTCAAGGCCATATGACTTGTAGGTAGCTACACTAGGATTTGAACTGAGGTTATGAGGACTCCAAAACCAAAACGTGTCCTCTTTCAATTACATACAACTGCCTATAAATTAGGTATCAAACCTACTTATCTCTGAGCACATTTCACTTTTATGAGAAATTCTGTCCTATCCAATCCTTTTTCTGGGAGGAATAGTCTCATTTCCTCACTACCTACTTGATAGTCTATTGAGAATAGAAAATCAAGCCTTTTCACTTTGGACCTAGTAACCACATATTATTCCCATGATCCACTAATTTCAATAGGGTGTGTATTAGGTTTTCAAACTTTCCACATAAATCATTCTATCCTGGCACATACCTCCTGCCTTCACTGATTGGACAGGCTCTTTCTGGCAAGATTCTTATTACAGCTTTTTCCCTGTGGTCCATGGTTTCCGATGCATTTGACATGTTTTCTTTAATGTGATCAGAACTTCTTGGAATCTACACTGGCTTATTATGACTGACACTATTTCTTTCATGGACTGCTTTTCTTCTGCACAATTGCAACTTGCCATCTATGTTATGGCTTTTAACCAAAAGCCAGGGTTACTCAAGTTTAGATCACTCAGATTAGTGTAAACTATCACAGTGAGGAATAACATGCTCACATACTCTCCACCAGACAACACTAGGTCTATCTGAATTCACCAGTCCTGATCATTTATATGTTTAGCTGTTTCAGAAAAATAACAGTCTGAAAAATTATCTCTATTTTGGGGCACTACAGGTATCTTTTTCCATCAGTTTACATGTACTGAGAACCTATGGTATGTTGGGTACTATGCTATATTCCAGGTATGCAAAAGCATGCTTCCTGTCCTCAAAAGATGGAATTCTAGTCAAGAAAATGAATAAATGTATACAGAATTCTAATGAATGTTAAATGTCAAAACAGTTGTCCCAACATCATTCTTCTCAAGATTTCCTTGCACCTCTTTGCCCACTAACCAGTTTATTTTGCTGGCTTCTCTTCTTTTGCCATTCCTGTAACTCTGGCATGACTCAGAGCTCTGTCCTCAGCCAGATTCTCCTCACACCCTTTACATGGTTTTTGAGAGTTTATTCTCACTCTACTCTCTTCATGGATGAATTCCAAATGATGTTCCCTTGGTACTTCCAACTTCGTGTCCCATAGACCTCTCACACTGAATGAAAGCAAAATGGAGCTCATCATCCTTCTTCAAAACGTGCTACCAGCATTACGACCAATCCTGGTGACCAGCGTCGTCTCTTCAGATCTCCTCCCTCTCAGTAATTGGTGTTACTCTCCGTCTGGGAGGCCAATCCAGAAACCATCCTTGATCCCTTCCTGTCCTTAGCTTCCAGTATCCAATAACTAGTTACTCTCCATTGTACTTCTAAATCCTTAAAGTCTATTTCCATTGTCCCATTTTAAAGGAGTCACCATCATCTCATGATAAGATCCTTACAATAACCAAAGTAGTCTTCCTTCATGAGTATGTTCCTTCTTGAATCTGTATTCTACTAACAGAGTCATATTTAAAACTGTAAATCAAATAACTTCTCCACTTAAAACCCTTCAGTGAAGCCAGGTGCAGTGGCTCACGCCTGTAATCCCATCACTTTGGGAGGTCGGGACAGGCAGATCATGAGGTCAGGAGTTCGAGACCAGCCTGACCAACATGGCAAAACCCCGTCTCTACTAAAACTACAAAAATTAGCCAGGCATGTTGATGCACACCTGTAATCCCAGCTACTCGGGAGGCTGAGGCAAGAACCCAGAACCTCGCTTGAACCCAGGAGGCGGATGTTGCAGTGAGCTGAGATTGCGCCACTGCACTCAAGCCTGGGTGACAGAGCAAGACTCCACCATACACACACACACACACACACACACACACACACACACACACACACACACACAAACCTTCAGTGACTTCTCGTTGCTCACAGCCTATACCCAAATTCCTGAACATGGGATTGACAGAGCTTTGTATATGGCCTCAGATTACCACTCCAGAGTTTGTTCACCATTCTCAAGTTTCCTCTCTGTCCTACAAAAACATGAGACTCTTTTTAGTTCCCTCTGTATATTTTCCCCCCAATCTATAATTCATGCTCCTGATAATGCTGGGACATTGTGCCCACTCTTCCCATTTTTAACCCCTTTCTGCTGGGGCAGATTTCAGATTTCAGGTTAGATACCTCTGATATCCTTCAGGAAGCCTTCTGTGAACTCCCAAACTTTAAATTACCCTCGCAAGTATTCTTCCCATTGAACTCCATTCTTATATCTAAAGATAGCACTAAAATTATTGAATTGTAATTGCCACTTCTCTGTATTCCCCAGTAGACTCTTGTTAATTGAGATAGTAATCAAGTTTTTGTTTATGCTTTTCTTCCAGAATGTTGCTATGAGCATGGCAAGCATTCTGATAATAGATAAGGAAACTAATGGACTGATGCATAGATGGATGGATGGATGGATGGATGGATGGACGGATGGATGAATGGCTGATGAATCTTCTATCTGAGCAGTAA
Source organism: Macaca nemestrina (assembly GCF_043159975.1). Taxonomy (NCBI): domain Eukaryota; kingdom Metazoa; phylum Chordata; class Mammalia; order Primates; family Cercopithecidae; genus Macaca; species Macaca nemestrina. Next base: position 177,772,678 of record NC_092127.1, on the reverse strand, counting down.
AGTTGATAAAAGTGAGTGGGAAGCAGAGGAATTAAGAATGAAGAATGAAGTGATCCTCAGGAATAAAAGGGGAACCAGGGCTTGCTGGCAAGAAAATAAGAGGAGACCTGGCAGTGAATGAATGACACATTTGATTAAGCATAAAAATTTCAGTGTTACTGGAGAATTGTCTTCACTCATTTAAGTGAAGTAAATAAATAAGAGTTGGAATGTGACCAGATGGTAGATGGTCTTAACTATGCCAATAAGATTAGGCCTTGTGTTCAAAGTATATTTAGCATAGATGGTATTTTGAGTCATCATAATTATTTAATAGTAATAACAATGTTTATGGAGCATTTACTATATGCCAGGCCCTCTTCTAGCTACTTTAGATGTTAATCCAGTTTAACCTCCGCAGCATCCAAGTGGCAACACACCACAAGTCAGCCAGTGGCGTCAATCTGCCCTTTTACGTAGTCAATAAGAAGTTGCATTTTCTGTCAAAAATTTAAAAACAATTGTAAAACTATTGTTATCTCCGTGTAACCAATACTGATAACTCTTTAAAATGTCAATGACAAAATAGCAGTTCCTGAAACAAATCATTTGTTGGCTTAAATCCTGTAATTGCTGATACCGTGAGTTTTGAGTAGCTTTAATTCTGTCATTGAAGAAAAACTGTCAGTTGAAGTTTTTATTAGTTTAAAATGTAAAACACAGAAATAGAAAGAAATGCAAGATGTGCTATTGTGCCTGGTACAGAAAATAGTTTACTGCATTTTAACAATATCCTTAGAATTAAAATGTCTTATTCTATTTAATTGTTACTTAATCGTTCATTTTTGTGACAGACTAATACATAGGTATACATAGTCTCCCTTTAATCAAAAAATCAATGTAATTTTAAAATGTTTATTTGTTACTTTATTATAATATTTATTTATGCTTAATTTGCTGGTATAATTATATATACACAAAATTCAATAAAATAAAATGATTGTTTTTTTCTGGGTATTATTACTATTCACCTTATTTTATGGTTATTAATGAAACTACGTTTGTAATATTTAATAACATTGTTACAAAATGCTTCACTCTTCGTGCCAGATAATGACAGTAGTGTGACTGATATTGTCTGGCTGTGTCCCCACCCAAATCTCACCCTGAGTTGTAGTAATCCCCGTGTGTCAAGGGCGGGACCAGGTGGAGTTAATAGAATCATGGGAGTGGTTTCCCCCATACTCTTCTCTAGGTAGTGAATAAGTATCACCAGATTTCATGGTTTTATAAATGGGAGCTCCCCTGCACAAGTTCTCTTGCCTGCCACCATGGAAGATGTGACTTTGCTCCTCATTTGCTTTCTGCCATGATTGTGAGGCCTCCCTGGGCATGTGGAACTGTGAGTCAATTAGACATTTTCCTTTATAAATTAGAACAGACAAATGCAGTCACTGACAATACTTATAAAATAGGTACAGATATTATCTCTAATTTTGTAGATAAGAAAACCTGATTGTAATCTGGCAAGTAGTGACAGAGGCAGATTTGTATGCAAAGTAGATGATTGTGGTTGAGGGCATAAGGCAGACAGGAAGCAGGGAGAGAGTTAGAAGACAGTTTTGAAAGCCTGCGCTGGTGGCCGTATATGGAAGGGATGTTTGCTTTGAAGGGACTCAGCAGCTTCTGCATGAAGAAATGACCTGCAGGTTGTTCTACGTACCAGTTCTTGCTGATGTTTACATACAGGCGTGAAAAGGTCTCAAGTTGGCTGTTCCCTATAGAATATGGTTGGTGAAAAATCTAATCTCTGGGGAAAAATGTTTGCAGTGATTATGAGGCCAAAGTTATAAAGCTGAAATATTGTAATTTCATAGTCACAACACCGGTTTTCCAACTGTAACCTCATTCCTTATTTGATATAAATTTAATGAGACAACTTTCAGAGCATAATACAATATGCAGGAAAATATTAGTAGTCACTGTGCTGACCTATGCTACTGGGGAAAAGGCTCCATTTTAAGTCAAGGATAACATATTTTGCCACCTTCTGCAGGATAGTTACTGGCGAACATGAAATGATCAGTTAAGGGGCTTTCCATTCTAACAAAGTATCACCCTGCATCATGAGGCCTTTGTGCCCTCCATTCATCACTATTATTATCCAAATAGCAGGTTTTTGTGCGGTGATTCAACAGCACCCTAGTACCTCTCCCTGAAGCTGGATGGGGTAAGGTGAGCAAAAGATGGGACTTAACTGTTTAAGAGTGGATCGCTCAGCCACCTGGAAAACTCTGCCTGATTTCTGATTCCATCGTGTTTGTTTCCCTTGTCCCTAAAACAACACATTACGCAGCTTTCTCCTCGCATTCTCCATTGTTATAAATGTAAGGGACAAAGCCAGATGAGTTATTTTATATCTCACTCACAAAGTATGTGTTTCTCTTGAACCTTTAAATGAATAATGGATTGGCTGACAGGTTCAGGGAGGAAATTGATCTTCCATTGACAGAATAGATATCATCCAGACTGTAGAAGCCCAAGAACGGCTGAACATTTACCAAGACCATTGCTGCTTGGCGTGCCTTAGGCTTCTCAGTCCATTCAACATTAGAATTTCCTGCTGAAAATAGAGAACCAAATACAAATCAGGGCCTATTGCAAAGCTGAATCTTGTGTAAGGTAGGACCTCACCAAGTTCCTGAGACCATCAAATTCTTTAAATTTTTATAAACCACTTTATTAAGGTAAAATTGACATACAAAAAGCTTTGTGTATTTAATATATACAACTTGATAAGTGTAGAGATAAATATTTACCCATGCAACTATCACTGCAGTTTATACCATAAATATATCCAACATCCATGCCTTTAAAATGAAGAAGAAATTCTTTAATGGGGTCTGTAAAGCCTTCTTGATTCAATCCCTCCTGCTTTTCCGACCTCATCTTGGACCACTCTTCCCTGTCTCTCCTCTTCAGCCATGCTGGGTTTCTCCAAGAATCTTTAAAAAGCCATGCTCTCTGCCTCCTCTAGCCTTGCAAATCCTTCTCATCACTTAGCTAAATCTAACCAACATGTCCACTTAAACATCAATTTCTCAGGGAAGCCTATTTTGTCAAGATTAGATTCTCTAGTTAAGGTGAGGTTCCCTCTTGTTTTACATTCCTATAGGTCATTCTATTTCTCCCTCATAGTAGTTTACATACTTGTAACTATTTACATAATTACTTATGACCATTTTTAATACCTGTCTTTAGAGTAATCTATAAACTCCATGAGTAGACAGATCACATTTACTTTTTTGAGCTCTTTCTACTAATATCCAGAGCAGTGGCTGGCACATATAGATGTTTAACATTTATTGAGTAAATAATTTAGATTTATTCTTTACAGATACAGAAAATACCTTAAAATATATACAGTTGACTTATCATCTAAAATACAAATAGAATCTTAATCCCCAGCCCTTACCATCCTTTAATGTCCCTCTTTCCAAAAGCCTAAAAGCTAACTCCTTAGTCTGGCATAAAAAACCTTAACTGCCTTTCCAATGTCACCCCTCCCTACTTTCTTAGATGCTCTTGTGACTTGGAATTACTTTTATTTCCCCAAAGTTCTTGTGCAATTTGATGTTTCCTTCTCTTCACTCTTCTTAAAATGCCCATCACTTTCTTTATCAATTTGTGAAATTCCCAATTTCAGAATCAACTCGAAATAATCATTAATCTTCCTCAGAATTCTCACATGAGCAAAGCTGAATGCTGTCACTTCCATAGTTCCAGAACAACATACTTACATATTCCTGTATTTTCGCATAAGACTACTAATTTAAAAATCCTTTTCATCCTTTCAGTATTCCACAAAGACAGGGACACGGTCTGTTTCTACATTCCTGGAACACGTGCAAAATCGATAGAAGTCATCCGAACCACTGGATGAGTGAACGAAACATATTATCCCTGCACGTATCTAAACTTTTGTCCAAAAAAAAAAAAAAAAAAAAAGTATGGTGTTAGAATATTAACTAAGTAATTTTCTTTTCTACATAAGATACTTTAAAAATCCACTGCCAGGAAAAAGTCATGTCTGCTAAAGAGTTGGTTGATTTGCTTCAATTTTTTTAAATAAGGGAAGCTATGTAAATTATTCTGATTCCTGAGGTGCCCTGAGATATTCAATTCTAACAAATGGATGATTTTCATTTAAAATACATTTTTCTCCTGCCATACTTCTGATTGCTTTCTCTGTACTTGAGTTTTATCAACTTCTCATATATATACTTTTTGTTATGGCAATTTCTAATTATCTTGAAAAGGAGAAGAAAAACAAATAAAAGACTAATATCACTAAAGTCCTTTCACATTCTATTATTGTATGATGTTAAGGAAATTAAACCTTTTGTTCACAAATAAGTTAAAAATGACATTTACTAAGAAAAAGTATATTTCTTTAAGACAGAGTCCTCTTAGACATACATATTATTTAGATGATGTGTTCATAGTCTATCTACTTCTAAACAAATTTAAAATTTATACTACCCTCCCTAACTTTATACTCACTGGTTTATGCAAATGCACATCTTCTGTTTTTCCCTTTACCAATCTCCCTTTTTCACCTAAAGTCTTCACTAAGTAAGTACTGCAAAAGGCTTTCAGGTCACAAAAGAAGTAAAGAAAATACATATGACATACATACAAGCTATGTTTTGTATTTTTGTAGTTGTGTGATCTTGGGCAAGTTATTTTATCTATTTTAGCCTCAGTGTCCTCATATTTATAATATGAATATGTTAGCTATCCATTCTACCTCACAGGACTCAAGATAATCAGATGGGCCCTTTATAGAAGTGTTATCTGTGAGGGTAAGCTTAAAAGAATAATATGCCAAGGCTTAATTGCAATACTATAACATTTTCAATTACTATCAAGGGGTATAACTATTTCCACCAGCAAGGTGAACATTGCCTCAGACATTTGGTTTGTTTGGCTACCTCTGAGTCATTGTAAAAGTAACATTCTGGTAAACTTTAGTCATAAGTATGGTTATTCATTACTTTTATTAACCTCCTTTCATTGTGCTTACGTTATGATTTCTGGGAGCCTATTGTTTCCTTCTTTGTCACTACCTAGGCTTTCTAGGTAAGTTCATGTATTCATCCATTTATTTACTCATTCACAAGCTCCATGAGGTCAAGATTCCTAATTTTTTTTCATGACTATAAGAGTATCTTTCAGGCCAGGGGCAGTGGCTCACACCTGTAATCCCTGCACTTTGGGAGGCCAAGGAGGGTGGATCACCTGAGGTCAGGAGTTCGAGACCAGCCTGGCCAACATAGAAAAAACCCATCTCCACTAAAAATACAAAAATTAGCCTGGCATGGTTGTGCATGCCTGTAGTCCCAGCTACTCAGGAGGCTGAGGCAGGAGAATCTCTTGAACCCAGGAAGGGGAGGTTGCAGTGAGCCAAGGCGGCGCCATTGTACTCCAGCCTGGGCAACAGAGCGAGAGTCCTTCCTGACTCCCCCTCCCCCCAAAAAGAGGATCTTTTCAAACGATTCTCCTGCCTCAGCTTCCCAAGTAGCTGGAACTACAGGCATGCTCCACCACGCCTGGCTAATTTTTGTATTTTAGTAGAGATGGGGTTTTGCCATGTTGGCCAGGATAGTCTTGAACTCTTGACCTCAGGTGATCCACCTGCCTTGGCCTCCCAAAGTGCTGAGATTTCAGGCATGAGCCACCACACCCGGCCAAGAGTATCTTTTATACAGTAGTCACCCAACAAATGTTGGTTGAATAAAATGGAAAAATTAAATATTTATTGAACACCTACAATAAGCACTAAAGGTATCATCATGAAAAAGACTAAATAGGTTTGCTTTTCCAAAAATTTTACTCTTGGTTGAATTGATGGAGGAAAATAATTAACAAGCAAACAAATGAACAAAGGTTCTTATTTCAGATCATGAAAGCAGTGATGTCATAAATTATCTGAAGATGGCAAAGTCAAATTAAATTCCATGGTCGAAAAAGGCTGCCAGATGGTGTTTGAGCTGAAATCTTTTTGCCAAGAAGGAAGGAGCTATCTTCCTTGCCTAGGAAGATGCTATGGCACTACTCTCATACACAGATTAATGCTGTTATTATGGGAGTGGGTTAGTTGCCACTAGAATGAGTTTCTGATAAAAGGGGTGAGTTTTTCTCCATCTTGCTCTCATGGATGCTCTCCTGCCCTTTGGCCCTTCTACCCTGTGATGATGCAGCACAAAGACCCTCACCAGATGCCATCATCCTGATGTTGAACTTCGTGCCATCCAGTGAGAATGCTAGAAATACATTTATTTCCTTATTAATTACCCAGTGTGGTATTCTAGTATAGCAACATAAAGCAGACTAAGACAAGAGATAAAGGAGCCCAGCCACCTTGGTAGAGGGAACAACAGGTGTCATCTTGACTGCTGGCTGACTTCCTGGTTAAGAGTCTAAATGTCATTTTATGTCTAGACTCTCCTCCATGGGTAACACAACTTCACAGATATATGGCCTCATAGCAATTCCCATGCTGCCACAGCTGAGGAATCTTTCCATCTGTGAATAATAACCTTGTGAGCTACTTCCTCTGGGCACAGCTCAACTCTGCTGCAGATGACTATACTTGTGTATGCATGTGCAATTGTGTGCACTTTAAAGAAAGACTAACAAAACTCTATTCACTTCTCATGTAACCTGATTCTTGTTATATGGGCTTTACAGGATTTTGAAGCATCCTCAATCTCTATTCACTGTATTCCAGTAGCAATCCTCTTCCCACACTGTTCCACCGCCGACACATACACATTTCTGTCAATCAAAAATGTCTCCAGATATCATTATATATCCCCAGGGGGCAAAATTTGCCCCCTGTTGAGAACAACTGTTCCTGAGGATAAAATATTAGTGTCATCTCCTGCATTACAAAAGTTTTCTGAGTGATCTGGATGCATAATATTTGCTTATCCAATTTTGCAGTGGTCATTTCTAACCTTTCCAGTCATCAGCAATGCTGTGTACGTTTGACTACTCAGTATCTGAATTCCTCCCTCCTCCATGTCCAGGAGCTAATCCTTGCAAATCATATCCTATTTCTGGGAGTCTGCTATCTCATACATAAAATGAAAGGCAAAACTAGATTATGTCCAAGAAGCCACACATCTCAAATGTACAATATTCTTGAAGACGGAATCCTACAGTCTTTAGTGTCATTGATATTCTCACAATTTGTGCAATGTTATTTATTGGGATCTAAGGGACTTAGGTCACTGGAATGTGCATGGATTAGAGTTAATGCTTTGTCCTTCTTTAATTATTTGATTTGTTCATTTTTTTCCAATATTGTTTAAGTAGATTATACTGCTTCTGTTTTATTTTTCTTTTAGCAGTTGTTTCAATCATTTTGTGTTTCAAGTTGAAAAATCTAGTAGAACAATGTTTAAGACACCATTTATGGTTTTTTTTCTACAACATAATATTAAAAAATACCTTTTCAATTGGGGGTAAATATTAAACAGATTTATTCCTTCTTTCATTAAGTGATCCAGTTATGCAGTACATATTATTGTTGAGTGCTTAGATCCAGGAAATGGATGGCATGGGAGTACAGAAACATACTGGTCCTACTCCTAAGATGCTAACAATTTGATTGTGAAATAGGCATTGGCAATACAAATTGATAAGTGCTACAGAACAGGAACATGCAGAGTGGTAAGGAACAGAAAGAAGAAATGTCTACCTAAACCTGGAGGGATAGATTTAATGAACACATACTGTCAATTTTGTCACACATGTATATACCTACACACACACACAATGTACACATACTATGTGTGTCTGTTTCTATACACACGTACATATATATCATATCTATATAAATATCTATATATACTATATACAATACATATTTGCATATATATTTGTGTGTATATAGACATATCTATTCATATTATTCATAAATGCACATGATTAGTCATAAGTATATGTATTTATTTGGACCCAAAGATCCTAGCCATTTATAAACAGATTCCAAAGCCAGATGTGAACAATGGTCAAGTTAAAATTTGGAATAGAAATGTGAATATGCAGCTAACATCTTTACCTATAATATTTGGTGTTCTTATTTAAACACTTTTGCTGGACCATAGGTTCTCCACGGCATTCAGGTAAAAGTAAAGAAAGAAAGAATGGCAACAACAAAAAGCTTAGAAGTAACCTTATTTGTACTGTGATACACATCAGGGAATTTGGAAGCATGGAGCTCAATAAAGTAGTTTTTCAATTTGCCAGGAGCAGCAGGAGGGAGGCCAAAATCAGAACAAAGAGATCTGGGTGTCAGTAAATCTGTGAAACACTTTAATGTGGAATTATATTTCCTGACAACATATGCATTCAATAAAGTAAAGATATTTGATTGCAATTTGCACAGCATCTATTTGAAAGTTAATAATTAGCCATCAGGAAAAATGATGCTTTTCAAAATTATAATAAAACGTGTCATACTAAAACCTTTAAGGAGTGAGTAAGTCGTTTCATTTTGTTTCAGGGTCACAATTGGCTTCAATGTACAACCTCGCCAAGCATTACAGCAGAGAAGCTTTTGTGCAAAGTGAGCGGAGCACCAGGTCAGCACCACTCAATCACTGTTCAATAGACTTCCTTCAGGTAATACAATGGGCCTCAAAATAATCCAAGGAAAACAGTGTGAGGCCATTTCAGCTGAAGGATTATCCCATTGAGAGCTTAAATTCCACTTCTTTCTACAAGCATTTTCACATTTTAATTTACAGTTCATTTATAGATTCCCCCAAATAATGATTTAGCTCTTAGGTAATGTTGCTCAAGACCTTTTCACTTCATATAATATCCCCTTTGTATTTTAAAAGGTCCGTCTCCTCTCAAGCTAGTAGTGTTCAACTTTGTAGACTACAACTCAATTGAACTAAAGACTTGGTATGTCCCAGTATATCAGTTAGTCATTAATTGTGTCATTCAGTCTAAGGGTCAGTGAACAGTATTTGTGCAGAACCATAGTATGTTGTACCTGAACACATTTTCTAATGGGATATAAATAGCAATGGACGTTTACCAAAATGTGTAGTATTGGTGAGGATGAAATCAAAGTCACACTGACAAACACTGACATGGAAATCATGGCTATTATTATTATTGATTTCTGTACCCCCAGTCCATCCTAAGTAACTGATCAGGTCAGTTATGGTCATCCAACTTCCCTTACAGGGAGCAGTTGAGGATGGACAGATGGTCAATATGACCAATAACCAGAGAAGTCTGTGGAGGTTTATTTGAATGACTTTCTTGTTTGTATGAAAGTGGCACTGGGCCTTGCTGTGTCCAGATGGAACATCTGAAACTCTCACAGCCACCTTGCTATTTGCCTGAGTATGATGACAACACCAAGAAAGACAGGTGGAGGAGATGGAAAGAAGACAGGTTCTTAATGAGTTTGTGCTTACTCAATCAACATTGAAGTCTTCCCTACCCTTCTAAAGATACCCTTAGAAGGAGTATCTAATACTTTCTTCTTGTTATTTAAGTAATTTTGATAATTGTGTTTTATTTGTAATTTGGAACACCATGATCAAAGTGGTGTAATACAGTATTCTTTTCCTGTAACACAAATTGTTCATGTATGAAGAATCTTAAAATATTTGTACATTTTGGCACACACAAATATTATCCAATGAATATTATCTAATGAAATAACCAAAAATGCTAATCAAGTTTTAAACATAGAGATTTGACATTGTCTTTTAAGATGGTTAACAATTCAAAGCAACATAAATAACAAAAAACTGGAGAAATACTTAAAGTAACATGTGATTCAATAAAGAAAACTGTTAGACATTCATTAAATATTATGTTTTCTGGCCGGGCGCGGTGGCTCAAGCCTGTAATCCCAGCACTTTGGGAGGCCGAGACGGGCGGATCACGAGGTCAGGAGATCGAGACCATCCTGGTTAACACGGTGAAACCCCGTCTCTACTAAAAAATACAAAAAATTAGCCGGGCGCGGTGGTGGGCGCCTGTAGTCCCAGCTACTCGGGAGGCTGAGGCAGGAGAATGGCGTGAACCCGGGAGGCGGAGCTTGCAGTGAGCTGAGATCCGGCCACTGCACTCCAGCCCGGGCGACAGAGCGAGACTCTGTCTCAAAAAAAAAAAAAAAAAAAAAAAAAAAAAAAAAAAAATTATGTTTTCTATGAATAGTCAGTGATATAGGAGAATGTTTATGTTAAAATATCAAGTGATTACAAAATAGAAATCATACAAAATGATATACTAACTCTAGGTCTATCAGCTAGCTTCTATAGCATTCTGGACACTTTCCAGCCACGTCTTAAGTACATTATCTCACATAATTTTCCAAGCAGATCAGTGAGGTAGGTGCTCTTATTATTCCAGTGTTACAGATGAGCAGGCAGGTTTTAGAGAGTACAAAACTGTCAAGGATCATATAGCTATGAGGTGTGAGCTGGGCTTTGAATAACGAGATTTACCTTTCTGTAATATATTAGGATGAATAGGGTTTGGATCCTATCCACCTTTGGGTTAGCCTGTTGTGTGGCCAGCTTTCCTTGGTTGCTGGGTTCCTCCCAGGACTCTGAGGGATTCCCAACATCTCCCTTCTCTTCACTTTGGATTACCATCTATGCCCTTCCCCAATGTCTGATGATATAGCAAAGCCTCGCTTCCAGCCTCATTCCAATCATTTAATTCCCACAGTTCTGAATATAGACTGTTTAATGAAATGGCCTGAAAAAATTACATCACTGAGATTGAAATGTATAAATTACAGCTAAACATTTCTGTTTCTCAGAGTCCCTTACCATTACTGCCATGGGGAATTCCCCACTGGCTGCCTCTTTCCCTCCAACTGGGCATCCTGCCACATTGCTGGAGCTTTTCCTCTCTCCACCTCCTGTCTCCCCAGCTGTCAACTTCCAACCATGTCTGAGTCTCTGTTAGCTGTCTATGCTAAACATCCCAAACTAGATTTTTGTATATTTTTGCATATCCCAAACTTCTTAAGATACTGTTGAATTTTTTAGGGGAAGAGGGCAGCGTCTTCTTGTGCAAACACTTAGATTACCAGAACTATAAATTATTTTATGCACATTTCAGGTAGAACTTTCTACTTTCTAGATTTCCAAAGTTAAGATTTACCTTTGAAATAAAAAATAATTTATTTATAAAAAAATAAATTATTTTTTATGAAATACTTTTGTTTATTTTAATAATGCTTTTGCTAAAGGAGTTAGATTATTATTCCATAAGTGCACTTGCCAACTGCACAATTTAGGAGAATTCCTTTTACCTGTTTTGCTCTCAGTCGTCTCCTCTATAAGAAGAACGGTTTTCTCTATCTTTTCCATACCTTTTCCCCTTGTCCATCAACCTTTCCATTTTCTGCTCAGGAAATCCTATAATGAAGCCTCAGCCTGCCAAAGTGACTGTATTTCCTAACAGTCACACCCAAACCTCCAATGAAAAATCCCTTACTAGTGGGATTACCAGATAATTTATCATCCAAATTGAGACAATTTTGACAGTATAAAGCAATGTTATTAATAATTATACCTCATAAACCATAACAGTCTAGGCAACTAGAGACCCATGGTCAACCTTTATCAGGAGAAGTTCATGCTTTGGGACTTCCCAGTTTAAGAAAAATAAGGGGGTTTTAAATATTAAAATGAACATTTAAATTTTATCCAGAGGCCTCTACGCTTTATGAGACTTGTGCATTTGGGACAATATGCTGTGTTAGATGTATTGTATAGATCACTCTCTTTCTAATAAGAAGCTTCCAAAGTAGGACTATGATATGGTTTGGCTGTGTCCCCACCCAAATCTCTTGAACTGTAGATCCCATTATCCCCACGTGTCATGGAAGGGACCCGGTAGGAGGTGATTGAATCATGGAAGTGGGTTCTTCCCGTGATGTTCTTATGATAGTGAATAAGTCTCATGAGATCTAGTGGTTTTATAAAGGGCAGTTCCTTTGCCCACACGCTCTTACCTGCCACCAGTTAAAATGTGCCTTTGCTTCTCCTTTACCTTCCACCATGATTGTGAGGCCTCCTCACTCATGAGGAACTGTGAGTTGATTAAAACTCTTTTTCTTAATAAATTACCCTGTCTCGAGTATTTCTTCATAGCAGTGTGAAATGGACTCATATAGGCTATCACCATTTGAACAATGGCTTCATTCACAAAAGAGAAATGTAAGGACACAAGAATTTTTCACTATCTGCCCCATCAAATCCTATTGGCAGCCACTGACCCTGTCCAGAAGCAACCACTGCCTGTCCTTTAAATTCACACTTACTCTCACCTTAAATACTTTACCTACTGTGGTAAAATCTTCAGTGCCTTTGATGTAAACCTTTCTATCCTAATTTATATTTAACGCTTCCGAAACTTACTTCTGAAAGCATATGAAATATATGAGTGAATCAAATTCAAGTAGCACATACAAATTCTATTTTTCTCTTTATATAGCAATTCTTTTTGCCTGTATTTGATTCCTTGTAAAGGTTAAGAAGTAAAGGAGAATTTGCTTTATTGTTTTTGGTAATTCCCAATTTACGAGAGGAGTTTGTTGTTCCTGAAAAATTCTTTAAGTAAAGGTGTCCATTACCCATAACTGAAGCAGCAGTAAGTGGCTCGTATTCAACCTTTGGTCCAAATGGAAGAACCTGAGGGACTCACAGTAGTTCACTTGTTTTCTTTAGCTTTTCCATTTTGTATTTCAATTAATTTTCCCTCTGACAAAAATCTAACAAGGAAACAGAATGGTAAGGCCATTTTGTTTAAAGAAACGTATCTAGGGAAAAAACAGTACAGATGTAAAAGTGAGCAGACTGTATATTTAATTAATATTATAAAAATATAATGTGCTTCAACTGGAGCATGGAAATCTTATCCCTAGGCAGAAAAAACAGTCTGGTATTAGGAATCCCAGAATAAAAGCACTGTACACACTCACATACACATAGATACAGTCATTGACATAAGCTAAGTGCAATGTTAGCTTCAAGAGGGACAGTGGTTTCTGCCTCAACCATGCACACACATATCAATAATTCAATATACATTTATTAAGTGCCTACCATGTGCCATACACAGTGAGAAGTTCCATTATGTTATATATTTATATGTAATATAAATCAAATTTTACTGCCTAAAAATTTAAATTTTAGTGGAAATCACAGATACACAGCAGTTGATTTCAATCCATTTCTGGTTAAATAATTGGTTATATATAGAAAAATCTTACACAAAGAGTGGTTTAACTTGTCTTCATTAAACTACATTCCTAAGAAAACCCTGGCAAGTTTTATTGCAAGCATACAATAACATTTTGAAAATGCATTCCATATTTCCTTAAAATACATTTTATCTACAATCTATACACGTTTATTATCCCCTGGGAACTTTTATTAGGCTTTAGAAGATGTGCAAAACAAATTTAGGAACAAATGGACCAGAAATACTGAACCATTAAAGAGTTCACCTAAATTAAATAATTATACAGCAACAATATGATCTAAATTTAGTATATGTCAAAAACTATAAGTAGTTTGTATGAAATTACGAACAAAGATGTTACAGTTTTACCAGTTTGTGAAATTGAATGATGCAAAATATTAGAAGTGTTAGCAGTTTTAGTAGCATTCATTAAATATTCAGTGTCTATGATGCATATTGCAATAGTCTTTTAGGTGTTTAATGCAGGTATTTTACATACTGAAAAAATTCAAGTGTCATTTTGCACCATCTCAAAATGTAATAAGCATTTTCAATAATGAATGAAAAAGAAAATTCACAGTTCCATCTATTCTAAAAAATACTTCACTTCTTTTATGAGTTTTAGAAATGTATGTATAACAAATATTGATTAAGTAAGGAATTCAGAAATTATTGCTGTGTTTTTAAAGTTTGTGAAAATTAAGAATCTGCCATCTTTTGTCAGGGATCGAATGGAGTTTTTTTCTTTCCAGTATCAGTAGTGACTACAATCTACCTCGTAACTATGGTTGAATTGAACCAAGGAAGTAATTGCTGTGTCTATATTAAGAATACGTGAATTGCATTGCCTCTTACAGCACAGAAAGTCCTCTCTATTCCCTTCTTCTGATCGTAATCATTCTTCCCCTTAGAGCAATTAGTTTGTTTTTATTTGATAGATATTTTGAATTGTATATCTGACTAGGATTCCCTGAATGCACTAGCTGCAAGAAAGCCATCTAACCTTAAGGCCTACTATGAGCAACTGGAGTAGGGTTTGGGTGGAGGGAGCATTAGTTGGTTGCCTGAGGGATTTAATTTGTTCTATAAATGTGTTTTGTTTGGTTTGTTTTTGTAAATTATGTTTGAACAATCAGAAATTTTACAAATACCTAGAGGTTTAGAAATAGGTAAAGAAGCACACGTGCATACAATTCTAGCAACAACATGAGGAATTTTAAAGGAAGTAAATAACCAAAGTCTCCACCATCCACATGACCTCATACTGGACTCCTTCACTAACGTATAACATGTGCCTGTTTCCCGTTAATGATTTGGTTTTGCACCATTTGGTTTTTGTAATATATTTCCCTTACTTATGGCTTCATTTCATGCTATTTTTCTTGCTTATTTTCTTTTTCCCTTTCACCATTATCTAACTTATAATATTGGTTATGTATTTTAGTAGTTTTTAATTCCTAATGTAGTTAAGGTATAAATAAAGGAAACAAAGGTTGATTAAATTTGACTTACTGTAGTAGTTAAGTATTTATATCTCATCATTTTATATTGCATTTTCATTTATCATTTTGTAGCTACTTTAAATCTCTTATGAAATGAGTTAGGGACCGTTATAAAGCCAGTCTTAACTTCTTGAAAATCAACTTTTTACCAGTGATTTCTTCAAACATTCCCACAATATCCACCAGATGAGCCTATTTGGCCGAAACATGGTCAGAGAAAAGTAGACAAATGTATGAGTGTCAATTTCCAGATGACACAAAGAATCATCTGGTTGTGACAGGACTCCAGAAATCTCATTCTTCTATTTTGAAGTGCTTTGACATCTGCAGTGAGTGCTGCTGGATTTCTCCTTGAGCACCTGACTCTGTTTCACAATGTTTTTTCAATGTTGCTATTTATTGAGCCCTTTGCATGTTTGGGGGAATAGAGTAAATACTTAAAATATGTTATTTCATTTAGCCTGTTCCACAGCCCTGGGAATTTCGTATTATTGTATTCTTTAAAAAATGATTCCACTGAGATTAGAGAGGCTAAATAACTTGCCCAAGGCCACGTGAGTAGGAAGTGGCTCAGCTAGTACTGATACTGGGTTGTGTTACTCCAAGGAGTTACTCCCAATGTGCTTGTTACCCCTGGGACAGGAGAGTTATGAACCAAAGGAGCTGGAAAGAATAGATGGCACCTCTAAGACTCTTGCCTGCAGTTAGAAACTGCCAAGGCAGCTGCTCTTATCATAACATTGTAGTAGAAAAGAGGTGGTAGGAGAAGAGTAGGCAAAAGACAAAAGGAATTCTTATGTTATCCTAGAAAAGAAAAGAATCCAGTTATTTGACACTCCTGAGTTAATATGCACTTTTTAAAAATAGTAACAGCCTCTTGAATAAAATAAAAACTTAACAATCCATCATAACTTGGTATGAATTCCACACACTCCCTACTCTTGCTTCTGAGCTATAGTATCAAAATTTCCGCTCCTAAAAATACGCCCTGTCCCAGAACCTTGTTATTCCCTGTGTCGTTAGACTTGTCCCTGGCTGATTTCATGATTAGCATCTCCTCTTTCAGGACTCAAATACCTAGGATATGAAGGCAGCTTTCCTTATCCAGCTTATCTAAACTACCTTCCTCTCTCAATTATTTCCTATTCTACCACTCAATTTTTTTCTCATAATATTTAACATATTTTGAAGTAATTTTTAAAATTAATTTATTTGTTAGGGATTTTCGGTAACTCTGATGCTTTTTGTTTGTTTACATGTATTTCCTATTTTTCTAGTAATTGTATCATGAATCATGATTTTAGATAATTATTTGCCAACTTTTTTTTTGTTTTTTGTTTTTTGTTTTTTTTTGAGAAGTAGTATCGCTCTGTGGCCAGGCTGGAGTGCAGTGGTGCCATCTTGGCTCACTGCAAGCTCTGCCTCCGCGGCTCAAGTGATTCTCCTGCCTCAGCCTCCCGAGTAGGTGGGACTATAGGTGTGTGCCACTATGCCAGGCTAATTTTTTTTTTTTTGTATTTTTAGTAGAGATTGGGTTTCACCATGTTGGCCAGGATGGTCTCGATCTCTTGACTTTGTGATCCGCCCGCCTCTGTCTCCCAAAATGCTGGGATTACAGGCGTGAGCCACCGCACCCAGCTGCCCCCACACCTTTTTTTTTTCTTTTTCTTTTTTAACTGTCTTGGTGGGAACTTCCTTTAAGGCACCTTAGCCAAAAGGTTGAAATATCATCCAGCTTGCTTAGATTTCCTCTTCCTGGATCTGAGGGTCAATTACAGTATTTAAAGGCTGAAATGTTTGGAGTCCATTTATCCCAATTGTTCCACACCGAAGACATTCCCTGTTAGTTTGTTATATAGATACTTAAAGCAGCCATAGTTTCTGTACAAATTTAATTCTTTAGTTATTTTTTGTTTGTTTTACTTTAAGTGAACCCATATTCTTTCAATACATTATTTTACTTTTTCTTATAAGTTACACAAAATCAGAAAGCATGGTTATCCTTCTCTGGATCTGCAAACCAAAATATAAGCCCCATGAGGTCAGAAAATCTGTTTGGTGCATTAAACATCTGGAATAGTGTGTGATAGCTAGTGTGCATCTAATAATTGTTTTTAAATATAAAATGAAAGAGTACAATCTGCTGAGTGTCCTGAAAGCGGTCTTTAAAGCAGAGATAATGGATTCAAGAGAGATGTCTGTTTCTAGCTTTAGCTCCTCTTCAGTGAGTTTGTTCCCACATCATATGTACTTGTTTTCCCCCTAATAGTGAAGGCTTCTCACTCTTCTGTGGTCTGTTGTCACTTTTTGTGGAAGATGATATGCTCCAATTTACTGACTTGACCAGACTCAATTTACTAAACCATGTGACCTTTGGGCAAGTTTCTTAAGCACTTTCTAAATCTTAGTTTCCTTCTCTGCAAAGTGGATAACAATACGTGCTGTCCCATGGGTAATACCGTGAGCTCACCAGGCCCTCTTTGGTCTTTTGTTTCTAAGCACTCAGAGAAGTTCCTTTCTCAGGCTTTGACAGTGAGTCAGGGCTAATGGGACTCAGTGAAAATGATGCATGTTACTTTGAGGCCTGACCCCTAAAAGCTTAGGCTAAATCCATTTCACATTCACTTTTCCCTGAGCCAAGGCTGTTGCTAGAGCTACTGGGATCCAGGGAACAGTGTCCCAAGGTTTCACAGGGAAGTGAGGCATGGAGTCTGGCTTATAAAACCATTCTCTCATCCTAGGCTTCTGGGTCTGTTATGGGGGAGGGAGGCTGTGAAGAAGTTCTCTGAATTGCCTTTGAGGCCTTTTCTGCGTTATCTTGGGTATTAGCACTTGGCTCATTTTTACATATGCAAATTTCTGCACTCTGCTTGAAGTCCTCCCATGAAAATAGACTCTTCTTTGCTATGTCATGGCCAGGCTGCAAATTTTTCAAATGTTTACTCTCTGCTTCCCCTATAAATCCAAGTTCCAACTTTAGGTCATTTGTTTGCTCACTCATATGAGCATAGGTTGTTAGAAGCAGCCAGGGCACCCCTGAATGCTTTGCTGCTTGGAAGTTTCTTGCACCAGATATCCTAAATCATCACTCTGAAGTTCAAAGTTCCATGGATCCTTAGAGCAAGGGGACAATGCAGCCAAGCTCTTTGCTATGCATAACACAAGTGGCCTTTCCTCCAGTTCCCAATAAGTTCCCCATTTCCACCTGAGACTTCATCAGCCTTGTCTTCACTGGCCATATCACTACCATCATGGTGGCATAACCATTCAACCCATTTCTAGGAAATTCCAAACTTTCCCTCGTCTTCGAATATTCTTCTGAGTCCTGTACAGTTTTTCAACCTTTGCCCATAACCTGGTTCCAAAGTTGCATCCACATTTTCATGTATCCTTACAGTGATGTACCACTTCTGAAACCAGTGTTCTGTATTAGTCCATTCTTGCTTTGCTATAAAGAAATACATAATACTGGGTAATTTATAAAGAAAAAAGGTTTAATTGGTTCATGATTCTGTAGGCTGTGCAGGAAGCATAGTGGCTTCTACCTCTGGGGAGACCTCAGTAAAGTTGTAATCATGGTGGAAGGCAAAGGGAGAGGAAAGCATCTCACATGGTGGGAGCAGGAGCAGAAGAGAGTAAGTGGGGAAGTGCTACACACTTTTAAAAAACCAGATCTCAGGAGAACTCACAAATGCAAGAATGGTACCAAAGGGATAGTACTAAACCATTTATTTGAAATCCACCCCCCATGATCAAATCACCTCTCACCAGGCCCCATCTCCAGCACTGGGGATTACAATTCAACATGATCATTGGTGGGGAGGAAGATCCAAACCACATCAATTAGCAATAGCAGGCAATTCCAGAAGATACCTTCTACATCACCAGAAAGGATTGAGCTGGGGCCCCAGCAGTGCAAAATCAAAGAAAGCAGAGTAAGTAAGCTTTCATTGGAATTAAAGTCCACAAAAGTCCACCAGAACCTATACACTAAAGTTAAACAGGATGACTGCAAGGTAAAGTAGAAGCTCCTTGTGTAATACTCACCCTTTGAGTATGGGTTGGTTTTAGTTATTTGCTTCCAGAGAATAGATATTTCTTCCATGATTCAACTGCATAATATTGTGACTTCTCTTTCTTGCTAGTAGACTTTCATGCTCTCTCGCTCTCGCTCTCTCTCTCTCTCTCTCTTTCTCTCTCCCTCTCCCTCCCTCTCTCTCTCTCTCTCTCTCTCTCTCTCTCTCTCTTGCTGGCAGAAGAAATCTTAAAAGTTTAAGAAGAAAATATGGTAAGTAACTAAGAGAAATATCTGGTTAATACTCAACGTAAGTCCCTCAGTCCAACAATATTCCATACATGAAATCCTGCCAATAACCAGGTAAGTAACCATAGAAGCATATAACTCCCCTGTTGACCTTTCAAATGAGATAGTAACCCACCTTGTGAACTTCATTGCAGGTTAAAGAGAGATCATGAATCAGAGGACCCAGTTCAGCTGTGACCAGAGTCCTGGCCCATTGCAACTTTCAGATAAGTGCATGTTGTTTAGGATGCAAAACTTGTGGTTATTTGTTTCACAAAAATAAGTAACTTATAAAAATGCTCTATACTCTTGATCCTCATTATCAGTGAAACATCTCATTATTGATGCAGGGACATTGAATTCCTTAAAAATTGAGGTAAACTATCTTGAAAACAAAGCCCAAGGAGTTGTTGTATTTTCATATACCCTCCTTCACCTGCTAGAAATCAAGTTAAAGAAGTCACAATCACTATTGCTGTTGTAGAAAAGGTACTCCTTTTCCTTTATTCAGGCTCTTACTTGTGCTTAGAATAAATGTTTGTGGCTTCTATGGTTAACTAGCTGAAACATAAAGGCTTTGGTTATTTTATGTTTCCTTCGAAGGCCATTTGTAGTATTGATTTAACACACAAGCTCTTTGGACATTATTCTTGCCTCAATCACTCAAGCAGGTGGTTCTGTACAATGAAGAACACAGCTTAAAGGAAAAACATAGAAAGACATCAACTCTACAGGCAGGCCCTGCAGTGGCTCTGGAAACATTGTGAAGTAACTCTATGCACAATACTATTGATACCTATTTGGAATTTTCCTATAATGGGACAAATTTGATATACAATCTATTTACATTGTAGAATCTTTCCTAATGCACCTGTGTCCACTGATGGGCTTTTCTTTCCCTACCTGCTGAATTTGTATGTTTTATCTAATGGAAGTTGATTTTGAACAACGATGGAAGAATTTGCATACAAGGCAATACAGCCTCCTATGTGGTATTATTGTTGTTAGGGAAATTAATAATAGCTTCCACAGCAAACAAAGCTATTCTTATTATCTGAACACAACAAAAGTCTATTTATTGCTATGTCAAATCTAATGCAGATGTTCCTTGATGGTGGGAGAACCGCCTATGGTTTTTCAGAGATCCATACTACACATCTTGTAGTTCTGCTATTTTCCAGGGCTGCAGAGATGTTACTTGATCCTTTGCTTTCAGCTGCTAGTCAGGAGAAAAGCAGAAGATCATGTGAGAAAGAATTTTCTGGGCCAGTTCCAGAAATGGTTTACACAGTCCACTAGGCAAAAGCAAGTCCAACAGCCACATCTAACTGCAAAGGAGGCTGGGAAATGTAGTCTACTTTTGTGCCCAGGAAGAAAATGAGAACTGATAAATATAGACTGTCATGGGGGTAGATTAAAATAATGCAATATTAATGCAAATAGATTTAAGACTGCAGAAATATGGCACATGATTTATGCAACTTAATTCCAACATATATCAGTATTTATAGTAGAAAACTTATTTTAAAGAATTCTATACTATATAAATAATAAAATTAGTGTAACAGTACAACATTAGTGTGTTCTAATTGTGGTTTTATTGTAATATTACCTTTTGATAATAATCATCTAACCTATTTCCTGATTAGCTCTGTCAAGTTATTTCCCTTTTCCCCATTTTCTGTTCCTTTCTCCTTAGTAGGTTATATTCCCTTCTCATCTTCTTTAGGGAAGCTCGCATTTTGTGCTATACCATATTGCATGAAATAATTCATTCTGCATAAAACATGTTTGGATACACTTTCTAGACTGGGTTAGGTTTTCAAAGGATTTTTATTGGAACTAAACGCTTTCTGCAATCCTGTACCATACTAGAAATAGAAGTTGCATATGCTGCCTCTTGGGAAGCAGAGCAGGTAAGCGGTATCCTGGAGTTCAATAGTTGCAAGAATGAAGTAAATGACCAAGAGATGAAGGAAAATGGGGGGGAAAAATCTAGCCCTTGCTACCAACTTCAACAACTACTATTTAGTGACTTTTCATGTTGTCTCAGTGGACAGAGAGTGTCTGTCCACTGAGCATCTGAAGGCATGAATCTTTTACTATCCCAGTAAAGCTCACATGTTGTTATGCTGCAGCCTAAGCTGAAAGATGTCATGGTCATGACCTTGACAAATTTCCTAGACTATTGGTGTCAGGATGCACCCTTGATCTGCAACGTTTTATATTTGTTCTCTGGGTTTGTTTCCTGAGAAGGAGGTCATGCTGGACCTGCAGTTCAGAGTGACTTAAGTAACCCTGACACTGTAATTGGCAATGTCTGCTTGAAAAGCTGTTATTAAAAATAAGTGTTTGAGGAAAAATTGTTGTTCTTATTCTGTTCCTTTATCTCATATGGAATGTGAAAGTTTATTTCCATATTTGTCTTCTCTTAGCTAGTTTATATGCTTCTGAAATATTAGGTATTTTCAAAATAAACTTGAATGTGAAATTACATAGAAGGATCATTGTATTGAATTGGTTATACCTAAAAGACCAGAAATCACTTTGTAATTTGGGCAAACTTTTGTTTTTCCAATTTGTTACTTTCATTCTTCCTTTGTTTATGGTGATTTTTGTGTTGTGTATGTGTTTTGTCAAATAGGGATCCGTTTAAAATAGTTACCAAAATGCATGTGGGTACTTTTTACATAAGAAAGCCTGTTGTGAAGGAATCAAAAATCAATAGATTTATTGAAAACCTACTCTGTGCAAGGCACTGCATCCGAAATAATAAATGAAGGGTAATAGTTAACATAAAATGAGTAATCACTTGAGTTTCTTAATGTAGCATATTTTAATATATCTTTCTGTACTTAGTGTAGTCTTAAATGTTTAATTACGAGTCAAGAAAAGGCTTTGAAAGAATTTTATAGTATTTTTAATTGTAAAATAAGGATCCCACATCCCAGAAATATTATTGTCATTAGTTTGACCCTAAATCATAAAATCATAGAATGCTGGGAAAGGAAGATGTGTTTAACATTACATAGTATAAATGTTGTCTAGTGCAATAATTTCCTGTGTTAAAATACATCCAGTGATTGAGAACCCTTTGCTTTTTCAAGTGGTACATCTTCTCCCCTCTTTCTCTTCCTCTCTCCCTTTCCTTCCTCCCACTTCTCTTCCTTTCTTTGATTTTTTTTTCTATTGATAACTATCCTAGTAGAATTGTGCTTGATATAGTTTGGATATTGTCCCTGTCCAAACCTCACATTCAAATGTCATCCCTAATATTGGAGGCGTGACCTGGTGGGAGGTGATTGAACTGGCTTCGTGCCATCCTCTGGGTACTGTCCTCACAATAGTGAGTGAGTTCCTGCAAGATTCGGTTGTTTAAAAGTGTGTGGCACCTCCTGCTTCTCTGTCTTGCTTCTGCTCTGGCAATATTACATGCCTACTCTCCCTTCGTCTTTCACCATGATTATAAGCTTCTTGAGGCTTCCCCAGAAATGAATCAGATGCCAGGGTCATGCTTCCTATGCAGCCTGCAGAACTGTGAGCCAATTAAGCCCATTTTATTTATAAATTACTCAGTCTCGCATTTCTTTATAGTAATGCAAGAATGGAGCAATAGAGTTCTTTTTTGTGTGCCTCCTGAAATCTACCTGCCTTTAAATTTTGATCTTTGTTTCTTTTGTCTTAATTATACTTCAATATGTTTATGATGAACTAAATGAATGTTATTGAGAATAACTATCTGGGCATCCACATACAATATACATTCACAATACATGTGTATGTTTGTGTGAAGAGGGCAGGAAAATACTACCAAGTTTCTGACTCCTTTAGGCTCCTGCATCTTGTATAAATATGAGCCCACTGACTTGCCATTTTTGTAAGACCATGCTGTTTTTAATAGGACCTCTTCCACTGACAAGTCTTCATGGTGCCCCTTGTCTGACTAACTTCTATTTGTCCTGCTGTTCCTGGCTACCTGTGAGCACCTTTAGAAAGTTTCCTCTGAGCTTAACCTCTCCTAGGACCCAAGCTAGATTGGGTGCTTCTGCCTTCTGGTATCCCATGCTTATCCTTATCAGGGGACACGTCACACTACTTTGGAATTGCTTGTTGACGTGCACGTAGGCTTCTCATTAGGCTATCAGCATCCTGAGGGCAGGACTTTCCCATCTCTGTTGCCCTGGGATCGTGCACTGTGCAAAGTAGACTCAAATTTGTTGAAAGTACAAGAAAGGAAAGAAAGTATAAACAGACTTATTAATTCTTAGTCTCAGTTACAAGACCCTGGAAAGGTTGCCCCGTGATTCATCCTATGCTAGTCTCCCTTTTCGACCTTCCAGGACTCGGTCTTTTTCTACCTCTTCTTCTCTGCTCTTTCTTAATGGAAACCAATCTCACTTCTGGCATCTTCTATTCTGCCTCTTTGTACATTATGTCCATGAGACAATATGGTGGGGTTGGAGACCCTATGACCTCCCCCCATATATGCATATTTTAGTCTCTATAATATTTATTAAAAATTGTATCTTTCTATACCATCTCAATATAAAGTATTCTGGATACCAAATGACTCACAGTTTATGTGTTATAAGGCAGGATTTGGCATATTTGTGTGGCTTCTATTGTTTTTATTTTCTTTATCTGTGTTTTCTAAATTGATTACAATAAAAATGTAATATCTCTGTATAGAAAATAATAGTTAAATTATTTGAAACGTGAGTTATTAGATTTAGCAATGAGGAGGTCTCCAATGTCCCTCTGATAAAATATTGGGGGAATCGTGAAGGAAAAAATAAGATTGCAAGGAGTTAAGATTTCTAAGCTTACTATATAACAATTTGGAACTTTTAAAACTTCTTACCCTACTGAGATGAACTTCAATTTAAATTTTAAAAACTACCATATGTTGATAATTTCAGGGTAATTCTAATAAGTTTAGTTTAATTGCCCGGGGATGGGTTATAGCTTTTATTTCTTCTTTCTCCATGGCAATGGAGAAACTTAATGTCAGTATCCATCATTCCAGGTACAGTCTCGTTAGTCACTGAAGTCATGAGGCTGACATTTGTGGATTGTGGAGGGGATAGCCGTGTTAAAACACTCTGCATTTCAAGTTTCACCTGGATCATTTTGGTTTAGGTAAAATTGGGTTCCTTCTCTCTCCTCACTATGAAAAGTAATTACACCTTCAAGGCCTCACTCCAGAACCCTCCGGATACAACAGCGTGCACGACAGAAATGGCACAAGCTTTAGAGTTAGAAGGGCATTGGAGCTGGACTGTCAGCGGTACCACTTGCCCACTGTGTCCTTGAATATGAAAATCTAATCTTTCAAAGTCTTAGCTCTTCATCATCAAAACAGTGTTCTTATGAGGCTTTATGATTCAGTTAATACTTGATATTTATGAATCTTGGTTATTTTCTCTCCCTTCCTCCTCTCTCCTCCTCTACTACTGGTTTTCTCATGTTAAATAGATGCTTGTTATTTTCCTATGAAAGGCAATATCTCATTAGAGAAACTAATGAAAGCTGTGGACTCTCTCTCCAGGAAGATATATACATGCACAAAAGTTGACACATAATTTCAAACTATTCATGTACCCCCATGAAATACTTTCATGGAAACAATCATTAAGAAACACTACTTAACATTTTTAATTTCAGCTCAGTTCCATTTTTCCTTTGACAGACTCTCCCATGGGATTCAATCTTAGAGTCTTTTCAAAGCACTGTTTGAGAATGAGGAGTGTGAAATCTCTCACCATCCACCAGCAAACACAACAAGACAGCTACCAATGAGTTCAAGTGACTTCTTAAAGACTGAAACCAACATAGCTTTCTATTCTCTTTCTGTCCAATTTTCTGGGATTCGGTAGTTCAAAGCAACCATACTTTACCTCAAGAAGCAAAGGAGGATCAAATTCTTGCTGATCAGATTCTCTAAAGCCTCACAGCTGAAATTAACAGCCTCCTTTGGATTTTCATACCTCTACTCAAGGGGAATTAAGGAGTCAATTGATTAAATCCCCAAATTAAAGTTATTTAATGTCTGTTCCGTGTGCTGGCAACACCCCCTGAAAGCAGAAAGCATTTGTTTTTTTTTTTCTGGCCTTAGAGAATTTCCCTGGCTGCAAGGATCCTCTTTGCTTTGGCTGAAGTGCAGGAGACTTACCCATTGAAGCAGCCCTCAGTCAATTACTGACGGAAGTTGGTGCATCACTATCCCAGTTTTCTCACAACTGTGGCAAGATAACTCAGACATTGACATAAATTTACATTTACTCATAAAGCTTCCTCAGTTGAATTATGTCCTTATTGCCCTCAGTGGTAACTTGCTTGGTAAAGCACACTTTACTAATCTTTTTCCTCTCCTGTCTTGCTTCTCATTTACCAATCAGGGTTTCCTTTATTCCCAAATAGATTACTTACACTTGGATCATGTCAGAATCAGCTTCTGGATGAATCGAAACTACAACATTATCTAATATACTTAAGGGACATGCTTTTGGCTGTCATATATTGCAGGACTGTTAACATTCTTAATCACCACCCACTAAATGCCTATAGTAGTCCCTGGGCATTGTGACAACCAAAGTACCTGCTCATACCTCAAAAGCTCCCCCAACCCCCAGGGAGGCAGCAATACTACCTCTAGTTAATGATCATTGATTGTCTTAGTCTGTGTTGTGCTGGTAAAACAGAATAACACAGACTGGGTAAATTATCATGAAAAAAAATCTTTTGGTTCGTGGTTCCAAGAGGCTGGGAAGTCCAAAATCAAGGGGCTACATTTGGTGAGGTCCTTCTTGAGTCATATATGGCAGAAAGCACCACATTAATGAGAGGGAAAGAGAGGGCCTAATTCATCATTTTTCAGGAGCCGACTTCCAAGATAACTTAACCACTCCCTCAATAATGGTGTTAACCCATTCATGAGGGTTCTGTCCTCATGACCTAATCACCACTTAAAGAACCCACCTCTCTACTTCGTTGCATATGCAGTTTAGTTTTCAACACAGGAATTTGGGGAATATATTCAAACAATTGCACTGATCTACCAGACAAACCTTGTGATTCTAGTTTAAAATATATACTTGAATAATTGTCTTAAGCTTATAATTTTAAGTTAAAATAATTCTTCAAAGTTTTGCAAATAATATTAGAATATGTAAAATCAGTTGAGGTTTACTGTATTTATTTCTCTATTAGGTTTATAGGAATCAGTTAAGTTCTTGGGGCAGTTTCGTTTGATATTCAGATAGTTGAATTGCATATAAAAGAAAATCAAATATATTAAGTGTATAAATGCTGTTTAAAATACTTAACAACATTTAATTAAGTAAGCCGTAATATCTCTCTTAAAAGTCATACTTGATTTACTGAATGTATACATAGAATCACGTTTGTAAATTAAATCTAAATGCTTTATAAAAACTAAGCCTTTGAATTTATAGCTTTAATACATTGAATATTAATTTAAAAATTGTAGTAACCCTAAATAATATTTCTGCATGCAATGACCTCAAATACAGCAACAATCTTCCATTCATAGTGTTAAGGAACTTTTGGCCTTTGTCGTAAAGAGATCATTAAGAATTTCTCTTCCCATTTTATCACACCTAGCTCATCTTTCGAAGCATAATTATAACTCTACCTTCCCAGTGAAACCTGTGTTGATGTTTCCAGTTCTCATTTATTCCTTCATCTTTGAACTTCTATTATATTTATAGTCTATAGTGTGCAATTTTACCACAATCTAGTTTCTTATGCTATTATTGTAAGATTTTATTCCATATATGTTAGTATAGCCTTGCAACTGGATTGATAGTTTCATGCTTTTCACTCCTTTTTAATCACCTAAAGTCTTTCCTAAACCCATCCTGCCCTCTCTCATTGTGCAGCATCCCAGCTCCAGAGAGAGTCCCTGACAGGTTCTAGTATTACTATCCTCATCAACATAGTATTTACTTCAAGTAAATGGACTTAAGCCAATTGGCCCATGACATTGCCCCAGCCATAGGGTGCCCCAGTCACAGGCTCAGGCTTCACTTAGATTGTGCAGGGCTCAGTTTCATGCAGCGATTCTGACTAGAGTTGCACCAATTATCTCTTGTCACAAATAATGCTCCTTGGAAGTCACCTCAAAATTCAATGGCTCAAAAATAACCATTTATTATAGCTTCCAAGTTTAAGAGCCAGCTTTAAACCATTGTTTCCATTCACTTGAAATTCAGTTTGAATTAGGTTTTCCTTTAACTTGAAGAATTTTAACTCATACAACTTCACAGCCCCTAGTAGATTTGACAGAGTGCTTGGTGCATTGGTTCCCAAACTTGCAGGGCTGGTAGAATCCTGATTTTATTCTTTCCTTCACCCTGAGTTTTTGATTCAGTGGTTTTGAAGTGAGTTCATTTTCAGAAAGTTCCTCATAAAATTCCAATGTGTTTCCAGGTCTAGGATCTACTGCTCTAATTAATACTGTAGGATGGGTACTCAATAAAGTGGTTTTGAGTGACTTTAATAAAATATTAGGAGTTGACATTCATAATCACAAACTTTAATTCCCAAAGAAATAAATATTGACACAAATTCATTCAAAACCCTCCCTGATGGTCAATGAAGTGAATTAATTTGTCACACGCACGGAATTACATGCCCTGTATTGAAATGCCGCATAATTAATGTTCCAGATTTCATAAAATTTTGGAATAAAGAGACTGATGCTATGAATGTAATATGAACTTTTATTGTTAACATAATTTTAAAACAAAGATGATTATGTGTATGTATGTGTGTGTGTGTGTATGGGTATGTAAAAAGAAGGCTTAAAAAGTATGGCATGCTGCTTCAAAATAGACGTTCTCGAACAAACATTGTAGGCAGGTGGTGTCCTAAGAAAAGCTTGTAACCTTGTGTATTGATACAGAAACTTGTTAACAAAGCCAGCACACTGGCAGGAGTCGTATTTTAAGAACTTCCTTTGGCAGAGGGATCTCTCTTGCATTTCCAAGTTCTCTTTAAATGAACTGATGGCTCTCTGGAGGTTTTATTCAACACTTAGGTGTGTATCATTCTGTAGCATATAATAAATCCTATGATTTGTTTTTGCCTCTCTAGGTAAAAAAGTTATTAAATGCACAACGGATTTGTCAATGGGATTTCAGATTAGCTTCATTGATCTCAATTTTTGGTTATGCAAAAGTGCTTCTACACGCCAAGTTTTCATGCATTCCAATTGATGCCTGATTTACAGCCATATACCTGAATGAAACAGAGTAAAGCATGGATCTGTATTTTTCTGGGGAAAACACTGACTTTTAAAAAATAAAATAGATTTGTTCGTAATTTCTGAATGTGAATGTAAATTGCAATTCATGGTGCTACTAATTTCAAGAACAGCATTCTTCATTTTACAGCAAAGAAATATAGTTGTGCTATTTACTTCATGTTCCTTGAAGGAGTGTGAACAGAGAACATTTGTATTTCACAACTGACTTTCTATTTATTCCAATGAAATTTAAGAAATGTGTTTCTGTGGACAGATGTTGAACCTTAAAATGAAATTAAGCCTCCTAAAAACTAATGTTTCACTCAGAAAGAAGAGACTGCAGAATAATTTTACTTAATTTGGTGAAGTAATCAATATCTCCTACTTATAATACACTGTCCTAGATGTTGAGGTATAAAATTGGATTAAATAGAGTTAATGTCTTCATGAAATTCACAGACTAGTAAGGACAAGCAAAAACACTAGATATTAAAAAATAATTTGGAACTAAAAATAAGGTCCTTAAAGAAAAGATAAAGATGTTAAAAGAAGAAACAATTGATTTGGTTACTGCAAGATGGGTAGGGATTAGTGTATTATCTGTTTCCTCTTTTATTTTTATTTAGGGTGAGGGAAGGAAGGGATAATGACACAAGCTTTTTCATCTGGAGCCACAGATATCAGAAGAAAGTGACATAATACTTTTTGTATTTCCACAAAAGAAAAGAAATATCAACCGTAAAATTTACATGCAGCAATCATATGTGCAACCAATTAGTGTAATATATCATGTCAAATAATGCAATCAACACGTGATCATTTTAATAGATGCAGAAAAATCAAACACACTTTTATGATAAAAACAGTCAAGAAACTAGGAATAGATTGCGACATTTTTCATTTGATGAACGGTAGTTACAAAAATGTAAAGCTGACATCGTACTTAATGGTGAAAGACTGAATCTTTTCTCTCTACGATTAGGAACAAGGCAATAGTTTTTACACTTAGCACTTCTATTCAGCAGTGTGGTCTGTATGGTTCAAAGCAGAGTGGTCTGAAAGTAAAAGGAATTAAGAAGAGCCAAAACAATAAAAAGAAGTAAAACTATTTCTGTTTGTAGATGATATGATCTTGTACATAGACAAATAATCCACTAAAAAACTATTAGAAGTAATAACAAATTCAGCAAGGTGGGAGGATATGAGATCAATACAGAAAAATACATAGTATATTTATACACTTGGGATGAACAATGCACAAGCAAAATTACCAAATCAACTTCCTTTAAAATAGCATCAAAA
The DNA here is from genome assembly GCF_043159975.1 of Macaca nemestrina. Lineage (NCBI taxonomy): Eukaryota > Metazoa > Chordata > Mammalia > Primates > Cercopithecidae > Macaca > Macaca nemestrina. Next base: position 177,743,022 of record NC_092127.1, on the reverse strand, counting down.
ATTTAGAAATAAATTTAACAAAAGAAGTACGAAACTTATACTCTGAAAACTACAAAACAGTGTTTAAGGAAATTTAAAAACATCTAAATCAGTGAAAAATTGTTTCTTGTTCACAGACTGAAAAACATAATATTATTAAGATGGCAATATCCGTCAAATTGATCTAGAGATTCCACGAAATTACTGTAGGAATCCCAGAATTTTTCTGTAGAAATTGACAAGCTTAATCTAAAATTTAAATGAAATTACAAAAACCCTGCATAGCCCAAACAATCTTGAGGAAGAAAAAAGTAGGAGCACTGACACTTCTCAACTTCAAAATTTACTGCAAAGCAACAGTAACCAAGACATTGTACTAGGGTATAAGGATAAATATATAGGTCAATAAAAAAGTAATGGAGAAGAGTCCCATTCCAAGATGACCAAATAGAAACAGCTCTGGTCTGCAGCTCCCAGCATGATCAATGCAGAAAATGGGTGATTTGTGCATTTCCAACTGAGGTACCTGGTTCATCTCAATGGAACTGGTTGGACAGTGAGGGCAGCCCACGGAGGGCAAGTCGAAGCAGGGCAGGGTGTTGCCTCACCCAGGAAGCGCAAGGGGTCAGGGGATTTCTCTTTCCTAGCCAAGGGAAGCCGTGACAGACTGTACCTGGAAAAATGGGACACTCCTGCTTAAATATTGCACTTTTCCAAATGTCTTAGCAAATGGCACACAAGGAGATTATATCCTACACCTGGCTCGGCAGGTCCCATGTCCACAGAGCCTTGCTTGCTGCCAGCGCAACAGTCTGAGATCCACCTGTGAGGCAGCAGCCTGGCAGGCAGAGGGGTGTCCACTATTGCTGAGGCTTCAGTAGGTAAACAAAGCAGTCATGAAGCTCCATCTGGGCGGAGCCCACTGCAGCGCTGCAAGGCTTCCTGCCTCTATAGACTCCACCTCCCGGGGCAGTGCATAGCTGAACAAAAGACTTCTTGCAGCAAGGAGTGGTCACGTGACTTGCATTGAAGAATGAAATGTGAGCAGTAGTGAGGATATCACTTGTAGATGAAAGTCTTTAGGAATTGATGCATAATTCATCATTTTTTCCTCCTGTTATCGTAACCAGTGAAGCTTCAGCCTGAATTCCTGAATGAGGTTTATACTCAACAGAATCCCCACCAACAACCCAAATAAAATGAACGTCAAGCATGAGCCTTCAGGATTATTAGTTACTAGATAATAATCTAGTTTACTCTGACTAATAGAGTATATTTACATAAAACAACGTATACTACACATGCAGTGATATATACTGCAGGATGCCCACTCAATAGTCATTTTCTTTCCCCTCTCCTAATTGGCATAGTCTGCTTCTTGTGACAGAGTCTGCAAATGCCAAAAAGTCAGTTTTCTTTTAGGAAGATCACGGGAACACAAACCAATCTTCACAAACCAGAAAGGCAATAAGACCTTTCTGTGGTCGGCTGTTCTTGCATTGCTATAAAGAAATACCTGAGTGGGGTGCGGTGACTCATGCCTATAATCCCAGCACTTTGGGAGGCCAAGGCAGGCGAGTGGATCACCTGAGGTCAAGATTTTGAGATCAGCCTGGCCAACGTGGTGAAACACCATCTCTATTAAAAATATCAAAATTAGCCAGGCATGGTGGCACGTGCCTGAAATCCCAGCTACTCAGGAGGCTGAGGTAGGAGAATTGCTTGCATCCAGGAAGCAGAGGTTGCAGTGAGCCAAGATCACACCACTGCACTCCGGCCCGGAGGACAGAGTGAGATTCTGTCTTTAAAAAAAAAAAAAAGGAAATAACTGAGACTGGGTAATTTACAAAGAAAATAATTTTAATTAGTTCATGGTTCTGCAGGCTGTACAAGTGTGGTGCAAGCATCAGCTCAGCTTCTGGAGAGACCTCAGGAAGCTTTTATTAATGGCGGAAGGCAAAGCAGGAGCAGACACATCACATGGCCATAGTGAGAGCAAGAGAGAGGGTAGGGAGGTACCATGCACTTTTAAACGGATCTCATAAAAGCTAACTCACTATTGCGAAGACAGCACCAAGCCATGAGGGATCTACCCACATGACTCAAACACCTTCCACCAGGCCCCACCTCCAACACTGGGGATTATAATTCAACATGAGATTTGGGCAAGGACAAATATCCAGATTATATCAAGATCTAATGAGAAATCTGTGAGGAAGTTTCTGGGAAAGGTTTTTCTATCGAATCAAATATGACCATTTCCTAATTTCTCATTGTGGTTTTGGTGTTATCGTATAAAGATATGGAAATTGGAAGTAGCGTAACCATGTTTCAACCATAAGGAAAAGCCAAAAATTTACTGAAAATAGTTTCATAATTTCTGGCATTATTGAGCTGCCAAACCAACTGTGTTAAATAGCTAGTTATGGATGTTGTATTATGTGGGAAAATATTGTTTGGTGTCAATCATTAGGGATTCTGTCACTTAAAACTGGAAGACAGCAATCCCAGTACTGGGTATATACCCAAAGGATTATAAATCATTCTACTATAAAGACACATGCACACATATGTTTATTGCAGCACTATTCACAGTAGCAAAGAATTGGAACCAACCCAAATGCTCATCATTGATAGACTGGATAAAGAAAATGTGGCACATATACACCATGGAATACTATGCAGTCACGATAAAAGGATGAGTTCATGTCCTTTGCAGGGACACGGATGAAGCTGGAAACCTTCATTCTTAGCAAACTAACACAGGAACGGAAAACCAAACAGCGCAGGTTCTCACTCATAAGTGGGAGTTGAACAATGAGAACACATGAAAACAGGAAGGGTAACATCACACACCTGGGCCTGTCGGTGGGTGGGGGTCAAGGGGATGGAGAGCATTAGAAGAAATACCTGATGCAGAAATACCTGAGGTTGATGGGTGCAGCAAACCACGATGGCAAGTGTATACCTATGTAACAAACCTGCACATTCTGCTCATGTATCCCAGATGTAAAGTATAATAATAATAAAAACCCTGGAAGCATACAGTATTTAACATATTAGTTATTTATCCCAAACATGGTATATCAGAAACCAAATAGATTCAGATGAGATGTATTTTCTGATAAATCTGTTGCTAATTGAACTCTTGCTATTCTCTCTCCAAAACTCGGAAAACAAATTCCTTCAGATAATGCTCAGTTCCTTGATGGCAAACAGGCACAGTTCAGACCCAGAGATGATGATATTTAAAGGTTCATGTGTATATGGTAAAATATACACACATATCCATTCACACACTATCAAAGTAGAGTTAGGATAAGACTTTGGGAGCTGAATAAAGAGAACACATGGATACATGGGTTGGGGGAACAACACACACTGTGGCCTATCTGAGGGTGGGAGTGGGAGGAGGGAGAGTATGTGGGAGAATAGCTAATGGATGCTGGGCCCTTAATGGATGGGATTATCTGTGCAGCAAACCACCATGGCACACACATTGTTTACCTTTGTTAGAAACCTGCACACCCAGCGTATGTACCCCTGAACTTAAAATAAAAGTTGGGAAAAACTGATTTTTCAGAATACTTCAAAATCTTACATAGATTGATGTTTAAAAATACAAAGGGTGAGCAAAGAATCTAAACAGAAACGCAAAAAAAAAAAAATCACAAGAAGTGATTTTTTCATTTTCACTAGTAATCATGGAAAAACAAACAAAATAATGAGATGGTAGATTTTTGGCCAACAGACTGGCAAGATCTTAAACATTCACATAAAAGAATTATCTTCTGTATACTGCAGCTTTTTGGAGACATTTTTGACAATATGTATTAAATTGTTTGGATGTGCTTTACTCAGATGCAGTCATCATTTCACCTGTTAGTTTTTCTCCTCTAGAATTAATTGCATGTGCGTGCAAAGAGGATTTTCCTTATAATTATTTAAAAAGATAAGAAATAATGCTAATTATCCCGCCATAGGTATAATGGTTAAACATGTTATGGTACATTCATAAGACAGATGCTATGCAGATATTAAAAATATAGTTTAAAGAGAATATATTTACATATAACTAATATAAAAGAAGCAAAAGCATTCACATTGAAATGGAGATTTGTTCCTTTGGGGGCTGAAACAGAGATAGGAAAGCCAAGGGTAGGTCAAAAGAGAAATGTTTATTTGTATTATGTGATTCATTTTATCTTACATGGAAACCATGTCTTATGTGTAAAGTTAATCAACGTTTAAAATTAAAGAAAGAAAAAAAAAAGACAATGTTGTATCACCTTCTACAATTTTGGATGAAGGAAATAGAGATATCACTTAGTTTAAACTCCCAAATTTAAGTGTGTAGGACTTAGGCCCCAAAATTTGAAATTAAAAAAGGACAAGCTCCTGGTGTCCTGCTGACTCAATTCTGCTGATTCAAATCCAGTGTTCTTCTATGCCCCTGAAATGCACTGAAAGTATTCTTTAATTTTAAGCACAATATCAGTAATTTTTGTGATTTGGATGACGATGATCCCGAGGGTAGTAAGTCTTCAATAAGTACAAACAGATGGGTACATCCCCACTATATGGAGCAGAATTGGGTAGAAATTAATTATAATCACATTGCTTCCCCTAGATTAATCGTAATGAGCTACTTGTGATGCTTCTACATGTACTGCATGATAGTCGTCGATTGAAGAGTTTATGGTCTCAATTATTTAGTATTAAAGGGGTCATTTTGAGGTACAGGGTAACATTCAATTAAAAAAAAATAGAGTGCATGCATTTGTTTAAAACAGAATTTACAAGGCAGAATGGTTGCAGGCCCAACAAACACTCACAAGATTACCTCAAGAAATGGAATTTAGTGATGATTCTACCAGTGATAATATAAGACAATGTGAATTTTTTATTTTTAATGTTTGGGGTAATAGCAGGTGTATATATTTATAGGGTACATGAGACGTTTTGATACAGGCATGCAATGTGAAATAAGCTCATCATGGAGAATGAAGTATCCATCTCAAGTATTTATCCTTTGAATTACACATAATCTAATTACACTCTTTAATTCTTTTTAAAGTATACAATTAAGTCATGATTGATTGGAGACACCATGAATTTGTGAAAGCGAATATTTGCTGTAGCTTCTAATTGTTCAATTAAGGAAAAAATCAACTCCGTCTGCAGATAATTCAACATTGCAATGTTGGGTGGGACTGACTGCTTTACCCCTATATCATTTCAGCAGAGAGGTTTTCTGCTGTTCACATTTACTAAGAGACATGAATCTTTGATGTTCAATGTAAGGATCAAGTAACAACCAGGGACCACTTCAGTGCAGGAGGTAACAAACAGCATTTGGCTCTATGTCTAAATTCTACTCGATTGTTCTACCAAAACTAAAATTATAATAAAAACAAGATTATGAACTTAAATAGGCCTATAAAATAACTCTGGAAAACCACAGATCCAGAAAAAAAAAATCAAAAACTTCAATATCAGCTGTAAAACTTTCTAAAAATGAAACAATATAATAAAGAACAGAGGTAGAATTTGGCTCTGAATTGAGTTGCCCACCTGCAAGTTATTTTTAGGCATCCCCGAGATGGAAAGGAAAACATTAAAAAAAAAAAAACAAAAACTTTCCACAAGTCCCCATCACAAGGGCTCTGTGGTTGAATCTTCACTCTGAATCCAAACCAAGCCTCGGCGCAGCTATGCAAGGACTTTGAATAAACTAAGGTTAGAGGAAAACAAACAAAACAAGATAAAAGGAAAGTCAAACTTGTTCATGTGTAGAAAGAAAGTAAACTTAGCTAATTATTTTAAAGGTTTTTTTTTTTTTTATTTTCTCCTTATTCATGCTCGAAGATAATTATTAGGCTCACTGACAAATAGGCCATGAGACAGGTTACTTGGGGGAAAGCTTTCTCTTTCTGGCTTCCAGAAAGTACCCAGATTGGGCATTAGAGATTTATTTTTCAAATTGGGTGGAAGAAACAGAAGAAAAAAAAACCTGTGTTGAGAAATGTCCTTTGTCTCTTGTAATATACATTCTTTACAAACCCTAACTGTGGTATTAACGAAATGGCAATGAGATCACAAAAGGAGTGCCGGCTTATAATGATTCCTCTATTGGGCTCATGACACATCCTAAAATTGTCCAACAACAACAAAATATAGCCTGAAAACCATTATCACTGGACCTGATTTCTTTCCCAGGAAATTCTAAAAACTGCATTTCATATTTCAATAGGCTAACAATTCAGCATATACCCCCTTTCAAGACTAATTTTTGGGGTAAATGGAGTATATTCAGAAAGGTCCAGGCTAGGTTTAGGCACAGTGTAGAGGCTTCAGCTTAATTAACAATGTGAGGAAACTGCAATCTAGGAGTTTTCTCTAGAGCCCTCCCCAGTCTGGTTTCTGTCACCACCACCCCCATGGAGCCATTCTTGGAAGGTCACCAACATCCCTTTGCCAAATGTTGTGGACACTTGTCAGCTCATCTCACGCAGCCTCTCAGCTGGCTGCTCCTGCCTTGATGTGGTCACACTCTGCTCCTTTTCCTCCTCCGCTTCTAGCTGCTGCTTTTCTGCCTCTGTGTTGTGTCATCTGCTTTTATATCTTGCCTTCGGTCTACAGGCACGCAGCAGGTTTCAGTCCTCCGCCTCTTTGCTTCCTGGTCTTCACTCTCTTCCATTTAATCACAAGTCTCAGAGCTTTTAATATCACCTCAAGCCTCTGCCTCAATTAAAAATCTGACCTGTGCTTTATCCGCTTATATCCCAGTATCTATTTGATTTCTCTAACAAAATAATGAATAATCATTAGAAACGTAATATGGTTCAAAAAAGAACTCTATTTTTTTCTCTCAACATCTGTTCCTTTCCTTCTCTTCTACTTTGTTAAATGACAATATAATACTTAAAAAGTTATTCTTAAATTCTCCTTTTTCCGGAGCACTGACAGTCAATCCATAATAAATCATTTATGTCTGTCTCTGCAAACATACCTCAAATGTGTTCTCTTCTCTCCCATCTGCACCGCTACTCACATGGCCTCAAGTCCTCTTCACCTTCACCTGGAGTGTAGCAATTGCTTCCTAACTGCCCCTCAGCCCCCGCTTCTGAAAATGCCCACCTTCAATCTGGTTTGCACACAGCAGGTAGAGTAATTGTTTTAAAAGTATAAGTCGTGTCTTGCAATTGAACATGAACATATAAAATTTCTCTTTTGGTTAACATTTTTTAATGGCTTTCTCCTTTGGCAAATCCAAAGTTCTCAATAGGATCTAAAAGGCCCAACCTTATTTTCTGTCTCCAATTCACATACTGCCTACCTGTTATGCTTATAACCCTTTCTTTTCCTCAAATAAAATCAAGCTTTTTACTTCCCCCAGGCCTTTGTACTTGCCAGCGCCTGGCTCCTCATTCATCTTCACAATACTGACTCCTTCTCATCTTCAGGACTTAACTTTCCCCATCACTGTCCACAGTTTGTGTCTCCTACATTAGATAGTTTATTACCTGCAGAACACTTATCACTGAAATAATCTTGGTTTTTTGTTGTTGTTTCTGTATTGCCTGTCTCCCTTACTTCTGATGAACAATCACTTTGCTGCTGTCGACCAGAGTCTGGCACTGCCACTGGTATCCCACAGGCATTAAATACAGAAAGGTGAATGAATGATTGATTGAATGGATGAATGAGTGTTGGCAGCAGAAAGAGGATTAAAGTATCACCTGCACAGTGGAACCCATAGTCCAGTGGTTGAGGTAGAAATGAACAATTATAATGTATTAGTCTAGGTGAAAGGAAAAATAAGAACAAGATGAGAAGGGAACACAGATAGGCTGTAACATACCATTTTGGCGGGAAATGATTAAAGGTGATGTTTCTGAGCCATTGTTTCCAGGGATGCTTATGGCACCACGGTTTGCCTTAATGTCTGTGTTTACTGCAGATAGTGCTGTTTTTATTATTTTTTATTTTTATTTTTTTGTTTTTGCATTTACCTCTCATCAGTAATTGTAAAAGGGCTTCAAGCCACATTTTCTAAGACACTTCTACAAACACTCTTAGGTCTGAAGAAAGAATTCAGGCATCATACAGTGAGGTTACAGAAATGGAGAACTGTGGCAAGCCCCGGAACGTCATGGTGGAAGAGCAGTAACATTTATGGAAATGAATTGGTAACATTCATTAAGTCTATTTATTTTTTGAGCACAAAAATAGTTTTGATGTGATAGGATGAGTGAGAGGCTTAGAAGGAATGACTCTGTGGCAAGAAACAAGCATTCAGCATATGCTAGGAACTTTCCCTCAAATGCACTGCTACCATCACTGCCTAGCAAATCCCTACTGATCCTTTGAGAACCAGTTCAAATGCCTTCTTCTCTCTGGAGCCTTTGCATTTGAGCAATCACTTCTTCTACTGGGCCCCTGTGAACTTCTATCATGCCACTCACGACAATGGATGGTGATATGTAGTTGACACATTGCATTAGTTAGCTCAAGCTTCCAGAATAATATACCATAAACTAAGTGCCTTAAACAACAGACTATTTTTTTCGTAATTCTGGATTCTGGGAAGTTCAAGATCAAGGTGTCAGCGAGTTTTCTTTTTGGTGAGAATCTCTTCCTGGTTTGAAAGTGGCTGTCATCCCACTGTGTCCTCGCATGGTGGAGAGAAAGAGATCTGAGGTCTGCTCCTCTTCTTCTAAGGACACCAGTTCTATTGAAGTAGAGCACCCCCCTATGACCTGCTAACCTTATTCCCTCCTCACAGAACCTATCTCCATATACAGTCACACTGGCGATTAGGCCTTCAACATACCAATTTGTGAAATGACACATTTAGTCACAACACACATCTATTTAATAGGATCAAGTCTTGACCATGTTTTAATCTTAGCACTTGCCACTGTACCCAGAACAGATTAAGTTCTCAAAAGACAAATTTTCAGTGAATGAATGAATGAATGAATGTATGAATGAAGAAATCCTAGATAAAGTTGATACTATTTTGGAATATAATTCAATTTTTACTTTGTTGTATAGTTATGCCATTTGATTATTTTTGATTTAGAATCAGCAGCTTGCAGTGGAGAATACCAGTAATGTAAAGTTCCAAAAACCAACAAAATGAGGCTGGCTGTGTGACACTAATTTATTCCGTTATTTTAGTCATTAGATTAAAGACAAACTACTGTATTTCAATACTCTAAGTAGCTTGAATTTCATATATTGTAGAATTAAATGCATTCCTTGGGATGGAAAAACATGAGACAATCAACTGCTTCTCTTATGTCTCATTTTACACTTTAAACCTTGACCATGATATTTGATTCAGAGTCAATAAATATTGAAAACTCTATTTCAGAGAAATAGAGTTCATGAGCTCTAACTTTCTTACTTGATATTCTCAATAACTATTATCTAATTGCCTTAAGTTTCTCTCTTGAACACTCTGATATTTAAAAGAAATGAAAAATAATGCCCAATTTTGTGGTATTGCCCCATGAATTAACCCATTGTATTCATAAACTCAAACCTCAGTGAATTTCCATTGGTTAAATATAAGAAAAAAAATCAAAAGTATACACAAATGATATTGCAAAAAGAAAGGAAAAAAAAGAGTCAACCTGTAGGCTTACCCAAGGAAAAAGGAAAATATTTGTATTTCTTTCAACTATCTGTAGAGTATCATGGAAAATACTTTTTCCAAATTAGAAGTTACATAAACCTGTTCACCTTCTATCTTAGGAGGAAGGATTTATATGAAATCAGATAAGCATACAAATAATAAATATACATTTAAAATAGATATATCTATATCAATTTTCTCTCATTCTGACCATTGTAATTTCATACCCACGCTTTTTGTAACATCGCCACCCCATAGGCATTCTTCATCCCCAACATTCTGCTCTACTTTTTATTTTTTCCTCCAGCACTTACTGCCTTCTCACTAGGTAGCTGACTATGTGAATATAGTATGCTGTGTAGTTGACTTCTTTATTGTATTTATTTTTTAGTTTATGATTTGCTTATTGTAAAAATCTATACTGCACTAGGACATGGGTTTTTGTTTTGTTTACTGATGATTTCAAGCTCCTAGAACATTGCCTGGCATGGAGCAGGCACTGAAAAAATATTCACTGAGTTTGTAAAGTATTTAAAGTGGTTATTATTTTTTAAACGATGAGTATCTCCTTAGTCATTTTGATTTCATCATGCACAAATTAAATCCACTGTAATTTTGTCAATCCATTTATAAATGGATGCCTATTTAATGTTTACAAATTCTCTAGTTTCAAATGTTAGCATTTTTTGTTTAAGTATGATCTAAGGGAGAAATAAATTAAGGTAATTAAACAAACAGACAAAAAGTACCTGACAACTCACTTTCAAAAATATTCTGATGATCTAAGCTATGTACATTTCAATTAGTGATTTCTCCCCTATTTCATTATTTACCTTTGTGCATTCTACTTTTATATCTATTCATTTACTACTGTGTTTTCAATTAATTACTACTCTATTGACTTCATTTAGCTCACATCAACCTATACATTTCTTAGTTGCAGGATTTTCTACAGAATACAAGCAAAACATCATTTGATCAGGCAGTATCAAAGCCCAGCAAAAGCAAATTTGAATAGTCTGTACTTTCTGTCATCTTCTTCCTATGCATTGCCTTTCAGCAATTCTAAGGTCAGCTCTGCCCTGTGTTCCATCTTCACACAGCTTCATTCTGTCATTTAGATCTGTCTTCTCAATTCTTAGCACTCTCTGAAGACAATTCAAACTGCTAAGTTGTGATACTTACAGGAGGTTCTTCATTGCTCAAAGAATTTCCAAAACCTTGAATGTGTATCTGTTTATGGTAACATGATTCTTCACATGATTGATACTTCAGTCAGAGAATGAGACTTCTCTTGGGTCTCATGGATGAAATGAAAATGGCATTTGGGCAGAAGTCTTGAGTGTAAGACCTGGCTTTAATACTTTATTATAGGACTTGGGTTAGATGCTCTTTAATAGCAATAGCCATGTCTACTCTCACAAGTAGTTATAAGATGCAATGCTCCTGAGAAAAGCTGTGCAAACCATAAGCTACCATTCCAGAGTGTTCCAAATTCTCTTCTAAAATACATTAGGAGTTCCTTAATACGTTAATAAATGTTCTATAAAACATGGCCAAATAAACTAGAATGGGCATCTGAGCCTTTAATTTGTTAATGTACATAATGAATCTCTAAAAGGAAAATGTGATGTGCTTTACTTTCTCAATTGTTTTCCTAAATATAAAAGCCTTTCTTAGGCTTTATCAGTTCTTCTGCCCTGCAGAATAAAATATCCATTAAGTGCTGGGCCATAGAAGTGTTGATTATTTTCATACTACATGAGTAACTAATTAAATACTCAACCTGTTTAAAAGGCTGATCTATGGAAAACTGAATGTTATTTGTTATGTATAGCTCTCTTTCTTTAAATACAACTTCGAATTTTGAAATTTTTAAGTGTTCTTTATCAAAAATATACTTATTCTATAATTCCTTTATAATAGCAATTAAAAGGATAAGGTACTTATCTAACTTTAACAACAGAACTGCAAGAATGTTGCAGTGGAAATGATGAAATATTGTTGAGGGAAATTAAAGAAGATCTAAATAATCAGAGAAGCATTTCACATTTATGTATTGGAAGATTCAGTATCTCCCATTTATATGGGACTCGTGATGTTTAATTTTATGTGCCAACATGACTGGGCTAAGGGATGCCCAGATAGCTGGTAAAATATTATTTCTGGGTGTGCCTATGAATATGTTCCTGGAAGTGATTTATTATTTGAATCAGTAGATTGAGTAAATAGGATCTGCCCTCACCAATGTGGATAGACATTTTCTAAACTGTTGGGAGTTAAATACAGCAAAAGGGCAGGGACAAGTGAATCCTCTCTGTTTTCTTGAGTTGAAACATCCAAATTTTGCTGCTCTCAGAAATTACAGCTCTTAGTTCTCAAGCCTTCCAATTCTGGGACTTACAGCAGTTCTTCCCTCCTCCACTCCCATTTCTCAGTCCTTCAAATTTGAGCTGAATTACACAACCAGCTTTCCCAGTTTTCCACCTTGCAGATGGCATATTATAGGACTTCTCAGCCTCTGTTATCTTGTGAGCCAATCCTTAGAATAAATCTTCTCTTACATAGTTACATATATCTTACGGATTCTGTTTCCTTGAAGAACCTTGACTAATGTGAGATTGCAAAAATCCTAAAACAGCCAAAAGAATTTTGAAAAAATAGAATGGAGCTGGGAGAATGTAACTTTACAATTTCAAAAGTATGGTAAAGCTACCGTAATCACGACAGTGTGATACCAGGATAAGAGTAAATATGCAGGTCAGCTGAACAGGATTAAGAGTTCAGAAATAAAACCTTACATTTAGAGTTAATTTACTTTTGACAAAGGTGTCAAGGAAAAGGATAGATATTCTAGAGATGGTACTATGATAATTGTTCATCCATGATAATATGAATTTAGATTTTTACCTTTCACTAAGTAAAACTTAACTTAAAGATTATTATAATCTTACAATAAGACTTACAACAATAAAACTTTTGGTAAATACCATAGGATGAAATCTTCTGAAATTTGGGATAAGCAACGAAGTCTTAGCTATGACACCAAAGCAAAGTTAATATAAGAAAGAAATAGGTTGATAAAGTAGATTTCATCAAAATTCAAAAGATCTGTACTTCAAAAGACATCATTAAGACAATGAAAAAAAACAGTAACACTAGAATATAATATTTTGTAAAACAGATATCTGATAAGGGCTTGTATCATGAATATACAGAGATTGCTTACAGGTCAATAATAAGAAAATGAGCACCTAAATAAAATAGGCAAAATATTTGAATGAGCATTTTAATAAAGAAGATATAGAAATGGCTAACAAGCACAAAGAAAGAAGCTCAGTGTAATTATTCATTAGGGAAATGTAAATTAATGCCACAATGAGGTACCATTTTAAATCTCTCAGAATATCTATAATAAACAAGACAGAAAATAGTAAATAAATTATAGAAATGGGATCCCTCATATATTGTCAACTGTGGCATACACTGGTGTTGCCACTTTGGAAATGCTTTGAGAGTTAAAAATACATTCACCATATGACACAGGCTTTCCACTCTTGGGTGTAAGATTCTCCTTGGGGCCTGAAAGTTTAAAGAGATAAATAACTCCTCCATTCTCAGGCCCAGTCCCAAGTTGCAAGGCTACTTGCGCCAGCAGTGTGTGCCAGCAAGATAGGAGAAGCAGGAAGAGAGTCCGCCGGAAGACAGGTACCCGGAAGATCAAGAAAGAAGCCATCCGGGTACAAGATAGCAGTTACGTCAGACTAGGACACTTCCTGCTCCTAGGAGATTATAAAACCTTTGCCCCGTCCTCACTTGGGGCTGATGCCATTTTAGGCCTCAGCCAGCCTGCACCCAGGCGCTCATTAAAACAGCATGTTGCTCCACACTGTTGTGTTGTCTGTTGGCGCACTCCTGGGGTTTGCACCGATAGAAGAACCTTACATTAGGTAGTCCCAGAGAAGTAATAGCACATATACAGATAAACACATTGATTCAAGTGTTCTTAGCAGCTTTATTTAGAAAGCCAAAAATTAGAAACAGGCTAAATACTCCTAAACAGATAAATGAATTAAAGTGGTATGTCCATGCAATGGAATACTATTCAGCAATCAAAGGAAGAAAACCACTGATGTGTGTTACACCATGAACAAATCTACAAAACACACCGAGTGAAAGCTGCCAAATGCAAGACACCAGGTATTACACAATTCACTTGATGAGAAATGTCCAGAAAAGCCAAGTCTGCAGAGACAGGCAGAAGATTAAATGGTTTCTGATGTGGTAGAGAGTGAGAGAGGTTGGGCTCAGAGTGTGACCCTTAGTGGATATGAGGGATCTTACTGGAGTAATGGAAATGTTCTAAACTAAGTTACTGTGGTGGTTGCACAGCTCATATATTTACTAAAACTCACGGAATTGCACACCTGCAAAGGGTGAATTATATGATATATAAAATATGCCTTGCTGAAGTTATATATAAAAATGTATTTATTCTACATCAAAGATGTGGTTGTAAAACGTTCCTCTATCCTGACCTGTGATTTTTCTCCTTCCCTGGTTTAAAACATTTCCATTTAGGGGAATAGCCCCAAAGCCTATAAAAACTAGCTTTTAATTCCATAAAATCGAACTGGGAGAGCTTTTCGGAAATACCTCTGCTTTGGAAAGTGATATATAACGGTGAAGTTATCCATTTTGAAATCAGTTTATAAAATTTACTGACTATCCAATGTTGACAACTCACCTACACATTTTCATTTCCTTTACAATGAATTTTTATGATGAAACTTTTATTTTAAAATAAATGAGACTAAATATTAAATGACATAAGAGCTTATTATCTGTCAAAGGGAAAATAAAATAGAAACAGGCTGAGAGCTTCATCCTGAAGTCTAATTTGTCTTTCATGAGGTAATTTATCAAACAGCAAGGCCAAAAAAAAATAGATACAATTTAAAGGGGATATTTATCTTTATAAATTTGGTAATTTTTGAAAATTGAAAATTTTTCATTTAATTCTTGAATTACCGCTAGTCAACTAAATGATTTTTAAACAAGGCCCCTGCAGTTTGAATTTCTGACAAAATTGAAGGTAAAATGTATAATTTACTAACATTTAATGCAATGAACTATTAAGCAAAGGATATGTTTGCAAAATCAAAATTTAGATATATTTTTATTATTATTTTCAAATAAAGAACTTCTGACACAAATCCCAGACTCTACATCCATAACAGAAATTAAAACAATTAAGGTAACATTGAGGATTACCAATAATAATATAACATAAACAGTAAGCCTCACATTCTGTCTAGACTAGTTACCATAGATGAAGAGACTAAAGTAAGTAGAAATTCCAAATTTCTTATTTTTCCATTAATATTAGCAACATTTGCCAGGAGTTAAGCAAGGTTAGGGGATAATCAAGAACTAAAGAATCCAGAAAAGAATGGATGATACAGCCTCTCCTTTCTCTCTCTGATATATAAAAGCTGATCTACAGAGGACATAATATCTATAGGGAGCATATTAGTAGCATTAAACTTATCACTCATGGGAAAAACTGAAACTGAAATCTATTAAAATGATTTCATAAATATATGATTGTTTGCTGTTTTGTAATGTCTGTAGACAATACAATTTGGTAAGTAATTCACTAGACAAAAATTTGTATAAAATTAAATAAATAAAATCTACACAGTATCTTTGCCATTATTCTATCACTGTTGAAGAGTAAACTAGTGGCCAAAACGTAAGAAAAAAAAAAAATGTTCAATATCACTCATCATCAGAGAAATGCAAATCAAAACCAGAAGAAGATACCATATCACACCAGTCAGAATGGCTTTTATTAAAAAGTCAAAAACAACAGATGCTGGAAAGACTGCAGAGAAAAAGTAACATTTATGCATTATTGGTGGGAGTGTAAATTAGTTCAGCCACTGTGGAGAGCAGTTTGGAGATGTCTCAATGAACTTAAAACAGAGCTACCATTTGACCCAACAATCCCATTACTGGGTATATACCCAAGGGAACATGATCATTATAACAAAAAGATGCAGGCACTCATGTGTTTATCACCATACTATTCACAATAGCAAAGATGTGGAATCAATCTAGGTGCCCATTAATGGTAGATTGGATAAAGAAAAGATGGCACATATACACCATGTAATACTATGCAGCCATTAAAGAGGATGAAATCACGTCCTCTGTAGCAACATTGTTGCAGCTGGAGGCCATAATCCTAAATTAACCAATGCAGGAACAGAAAACCAAATACTGCATGTTCTCACGTATAATTGGAAGCTAAATGTTGAGCACACGTGGACATTAACATGAGAACAATAGATACCATAGAGCAGGGAGTAAGGGAAGATGGTATGGTTTGAAAAACAACCTATTGTGTACTACACTCACTACCTGAATGCAATATACCCATGTATACAAAGTGTAAGTTAAATTTTTAAAAGAATAAGGTAAGTAAATTTATTATTCCATTTCTTAAGTATTTCAAATCAAAAACAGCATCTTACCTAATAGAAATGTTTAGTATTAGTTAGTAATATTGAAATATACATTGCATTTTACAGTAATATTTTTCCATAGCCCATTTCCCATAGCCAATTACCTAAATTAAAAAAAAAATTATTAGTTTCAGATCTCAATAAAATATGTGCATATGGGGATGGCTGTTACTTTGGGAGAGGGTCATAAAACATAAAAACATAAAACTTAACAGCCATCCTTAAAAGACACTGCAATATTATGAAAATAAACACAAAATTCTAGTCAAAATTATTATGAAAATCTACTTTAAAAGTGTATTATCTTCTACTGCTAGCTAAGTATCAAATCTAAGTAGACTGTTTTATCCACAGAATGAATGCATCTGCTAAATCTGTATGTTAAAATAATCAATGTAATGACTTCCTTTTCGCACTTGGGAATTCACAAGTAAAATATGCCCCCCATTACAGGTATATGGTCCCCCAATATTATAAATCTCAACCATTCCAGCCACAAATTCAGAAACAAGAGACTCAGTAAGGTAGAACATCTTAATCTGGACCCATTCTCTTTCAAAACTCATAATTAACTTTCTTCTGGGTCCGAAAGAGTGGCTACTGTGACTTGACACCTAATTTAGTCTTTTGAAGACATGTTAATTTTTGCCAACTGTTCCACCATTGAGATTGCTAACAACCAAATGAATGGAATTTAAAACTAAACGTGCAAAAGGCTAGGTTAATAATAAATAATAATATGATAAAATTAATAACAAGTAAAAATATATTAATGTTAATAACATAATAATAAATAATATTAATGATAACAATATCTAACAATAGTAGTAAATAATATAATAAAAACATTAATGATAGCAATAACTAAGCTTAGTTCCTACCTTATGAAATGGGTGGAGATGTGGTGTCATTAATCACATTCACAGAAGAGAAGCTCAGATTTAGTGAGATTTCCTGACGCATAGCCAGTGGCAGTGTTCTTTGTAGAAGGAGATCAATTGGTCTCTTGTTTTCTCTGGAGCTACATTTTCTTGCTGTTGACATTCCCTACCTTTTTGCCCTGGTTTGGTTTTGAATTTAAGACAAAGCAGGTAGACAGTCCAATATGCAGAAGGAAAATATTGTACCCATTTCTTTCTTCCAACCTCAACTCCCTGAAAAGCGTTTACTCCATCTGCCAGACTGATATTTCCTTTCACCTGTTACTGAACTTAGTCCTGCCAATGATCTCCAGGTTTTACCTGAACCCTTTCCACTGCAGCAGCCTTTGCCAACATCTCCTCCCTGTGTGGCACAGGAAGCGCCTGCTCTTGCCTGCCCTTTCCACATTCTTGCATTGTCTGCCACTTCCTCCTTCCATTTTCTCCTCCCCATTGATGCTCAGAATTCTTCAGGATACCCCAGAATAGCTGGTTCTCAGAAAGACTTTCAGAAATACTGTTTCAAATAATCTGAGGAATCTTTTAAGTCAAATGTTGGTGTCTCCTCTCTTTTTTGCAGATTTCTTTTATGTATGATGTGTAATTGTGTTTAATTGACAAAAAAGTCATTTTTGAGTAATTTTAAAAGATCATATTGTATGCTGCATTTAATGTATACTCTCAATTAATTAATAGTATTCTATATCTTGGCTAATATGGTTAACAAACTGTCATTCTCATCTTTTATATGTTTCTTATGTCTTCCCCTAAAGCCAAATCCATTGATTAATTTAACATATTTATGTATTCAACATATTTATGTTGTCCACAGAACACCTACTTCCCATTTCTCCTATTTCCAGGTGAAGGGATCCCTACTAGAGAAATACATTTGGTCTCCTGCTCATCCTTACTACTTCTCAAAGAGAAGTGAGTTATTTGGTTGACAGTTGAACTATTGGACCACATTTCTTGATTATTATAATGCATCTGTCACATATCTTTGAGCAATAGAAATCGGCTTCTTTTTTTTCTGGCATCTTTCCCCTGGGGCCTGAGGAAGACAGAAATCCTAGGAAACTATATACTTTTCTTTAGATGGGCCCTTTCAAGATTTTGATAGGCCGGCAAGGGGCATATTAGTGAGTCCACTTCACTAAGATCTATGCTTCACCTTCCGATACATATGGTCAGGAACAAAGATGATATTTTAACTTCTATTTGCCTGACTCCTATCTACCTCTAAAGTTGGTGAGAAAACAAGGCATCATTGCCCCCAAACTTCGATGAACCTCAATATATCATTCACTCTACTCGGCACTGAAGACATAGCTGTGACTAAGAAAAAGTCCCTGCTAGCAATTCTACCACTAAAATATTTGCCTTATTTTAGTCTTTCAAAAAGAATCTTTCCAGTCTGCTAACTTGTTTCTATCTTCCCATATCCTAATGCCAAAATTATTGCTTAAATTATATTGATGGCAAAATGGGACTGGGTTTTGGCCAACTGTGGTAGCTGAGGACTTTTCCTTCCAAACCACCAAAATTACTCTCATGTCAACAATCTTATCATCAATGACTAAGGTTTACAAATTTACTTGGACCATTATAATGGGAAATATTTGTGTGGTTCAATTCAGATGGGATCAGGAAGGAAGCAGAGAACAGAAACTTGGGTAGGAAAATATGCAGGCAACACTAAGCTATTGCTGGCAGGTCACCCACTGAGTGGTGGGAAGGTCAACTAGACGTCTCCTCAGCACAACAGATATTCTATGTTCACTTTGTGAACAAAAAAATGTGAAGACATCAGCTTGTTTTTCATCATGTTTCCTGGAAATTGCAAGAGAAGATACTAGGCAGTCATCCTGCTGGTACTGAATTGGCTTTCAGCAGACCCCTCAGGTACAATTCCCTGTTCCAGTCCCAACAGGAACTTCTTAAAGACACACCCCAACCAGTTCTCCTCTACTTTCCCCCACAGCTCACATGAAGTTGATCTTGCCTCCTGGGTATAAGCCACGCAGTCTTCCTTTATCATCATTCTAATATTTTGTGAAGAAATAAGCTTTACATCCTGCTTTCTTCAGAGCCTTCTTTTATTGATTCTCAAGAGTCTTTCTTCTCCTAACAAAATCTTCCTCTTGGAAATGAAAAGTTATATTTTCTAAACTACTGTATTAGTTGACTTTAAGAATATATTTTGAAAGCATTTGTGCCATAACAATTCTAATTATTCCTGAAGCAAAAGTGATGACTCGGGATGACTAGGGCAAGAGTCTCAGAGAAAAGTCCCAATAAAGGACAGTCATAATTTCATGAGATATATTTTCACTCTAATGACATATTTATCAGATGATGGCCACATGTCAGGCATTACACCAAGAGGGCTCACTTGCTTTAGTATAGTTAAACACCATGAGATAACCTTATACTGTGTACTGTTACAATTCCCATATTACAGATTCATAAACTGAAGCTAAGATTATATTCTCAAGTTATTGTAGCTTAAGTGAATATTTGACTTCTATTCAAAGTCATTTAATGGCCCTTATGTTCCCAAAGGACAAATGAAAACCCCTTAGTGTAAAATATGTACCCCTTTGTACCTCCACCAAATTGTGTTTTTGGCATCATGTCTCCTGCATCCATGTGTCCTTCATGAATTTTCACTCTTCCCTACCCAGATGCACAAGCATTTTAACTTTTACATAACTCTATAATTTTGCAAGCTTTAATGTCATTTTTTCATGCCTCAAATATCTCTCTTCATTTCTTCTTCAACTAGAGAAATCTGAGACTTGTGTCCTAGCTCAAAGAGCTCCACCTCCGTAAGAAGCTCACCAGTTCCCCAAGCCAGAGCTGACCATCTCTTCTTTGTGTTCATTTGTGTCCATTCCTATCTTCCAGCACTAACCACACTGAAATTCTCTATCTCTCAAGGTGTCTACCATATTAGAAATTGGGTTACCTTAGGAAAAGAAAAAGTAGAAAGAAGGAAAGACACAAATATTAAGCACCAGATGTATGTCAAACACACATATATTCTATCCCATATTTTCACCTGCTATTTCATCCTTTAAAGCCTTGAAATACATATCATTGTATATTTTAATTTTTCAAAGGTACTAACTAGTAAGGTAAATCCAAGATGTATACACATGTCTCACCCAAGGTATATGTCCTTTCTTCTAGATTCTGTTTTCTTCCTCTTGGCACCTTCAGCCCGTTAAACAATGTTTGACATGTAGTCAGTGCTCAATAAATATTTGGCAGATAGAGGAATAAATAACATTTATAAATTTAACTAGCACTTTCATATAATCATCTAACTGTAGTTCACAATGAGCCTTAATAAATTATGTTTGTCTAAAAACCAATGTCTAATCTGATGATTAGCAAGTTACTTAAGAAGTTGTCTTTTAAAAATATGTGATACCATATATAAAAATATATGATACCATATAGTTTAACTTATAAAGGTAAACTATATGAGTCCAATAAAATGAGGCCTGCTGATCTCTAGAAAGTCTAGAGATGAAATTATTGAAGTCTATGAACACATTAAATTTTGTATGAAATTTATTTATTTATTTATTTATGAGACAGAGTTTTACTCTTGTTGCCCAGGCTGGAGTGCGATGGTGCAATTTCGGCTCACTGCAACTTCTGCCACCCAGGTTCAAGCGATTCTCCTGCCTCAGCCTCCTGAGTAGCTTGTATTACAGGCACATACCACCATGCCTGGCTAATTTTTGTATTTTTAGTAGAGATGGGATCTCGTCATGTTGGCCAGGCTGTTCTCAAACTCCTGACCTCAGGTCATCCACCCACCTCAGCCTCCCGAAGTGCTGGGATTACAGGTGTGAGCCACCACACCCTGCCAATTTTGTTTGAATTTTATACATTCTTCCAGGGAAAGAACCTGTAGGTGTTACAAAATAATAATTTCAAAAGTTCTTTGACCCCCAAATGATTAAGAAATACAGACCATATTATTTCTATATTCATTTCACTCTACAATTGTGTAATAATAAATGAATAAAGTAAAGTACTCAGATATATATAGTGTTTATTTCTGAGTCCTAAAATTTTATGAAACTGTAATGGAAATTAAACCAGAGAAAAAAAATTATTAAAACACTCAGCTTTAAATCTGATGTAATCTACCAGTTCCAGCAATTTCTATCTTTATTAAGATAGCCAAATTAGACTGAACAGTTAAGTTTTTAATCGATTTGTTTGTATGTTTGTTTTTGAAGGGGATGTGTAACTGGAGGGACTGGTGTTTTTTGTTTTTTGTTTTCTTTTCATATTCTGAGATCTGCCTGTTTGTAACAAGCTGGCAAGTATGAAAAAATAAGTAAATATAAAGCTAAACTTTTGTTTCTCTCATCACTTTCAAATCAATTTGAAGTGCTTGTCTTCTACGTATTAATAAGTAGCTCCTGGCTATGGTACTGCTTAGACCACATCTAGTGTGAATGTATACAAAAACTATGTATCTTGAAGAGAGCATACTTATAACAATGCTCTTGTCTACAAGTTCGTGTATGTCCAAACCAGTATTTACTCAGATATTTGAAAAATAATGGAAAGGCATCTAAATTAGAAAGGAAGAAAAATTGTTTCTGTTTGTAGACATCATAACCTTATGTAGCGAAAACCCTAAAGTTTCCATTAAAAATTCTCATAACTAATTAATAAACAAATCCAGTAAAGTTTCAGGATACAAAGTCAACATCAAGTAACTATCTGAAAAAGAAATTATTACAAATCACATTTATAGTAACTTAAAAAATAAAATACCTAGGAATACATTTACTCAGTGAAATGAAAGATCTGTACACTGAAAACTATAAAACACTAATGAAAGAAATAGAAGACATAAATAAACGGAAAGATATCTTGTGTTCATGGATTGCAAAAATTCATACTGTTACAATGTCCATTCTACCCAAAGCAATCTACAGATTCAATACAATCCCTACTAAGATCCTAATGCTATCTTTTTCAGAAACTGAAAAAAGCAATCTTAAAATTTTTATGAAACCACAGAAGACAACAAACAGCTAAAACAATCTTGAGCAAAATGCTTGAGTATCATACTACCTGATGTCAAAAGAGTATTAAGCTTTCATATTCTGTTCATATGGTGATTATATTTTAAAATAATTGCAAGCTTTATTTCACATTGTTTGGGCAATGTTTTTCCACTTATGAAAGTATACCGCTCCCTACATATCATCTGCAATCCCTAAGTAAAATTGGAACATACAAAAACTAGTAAAACATATATTAAATCTAATAAAATAAAGAAATACATATTTAAGATAATAATATAGTCATTTTCCCCCAGAAAAGTAAGCATGCCATTGAATTAGCCTGATTTCTCTAGATTAGAAGAAAATTCATTCAAAGACAAAACAAAAAAGAAAATGAAATCTTAAGCATTAAAATTCGCCTCCAATAGCAACTATAAGTTAGTTATAAACAATTCCACTAAAGGACAGCACACAAATAAATAAATAAATCAGAAAAGAAAAGTTGCAGTTGAGATTTATTGAAAGTGAGTTCCAATATTGCATGAATTCCAAATTAGGCTTGACTCGGAATATTCTGTTAGTTCCTAAGGGAAATCAATACTCTTTAGAAAAGAAAAAAAAATGTGTTTTTTTTTCCCTTTTCAACAAAAAACTAAACTCAAATATTTCTTTTAGAAGCTTAGAAGGCACACAATCCCAGAGTGACTTTAGATAGCTGTGCAGAAACAAAAGCACACAATGAGGAAGGAAAGTTGCCAGAAGTTAACTAAATTCCCACTTGAAAGGGAAAGAAAATGAACCTTTCCACTTTGTCTGGATTCCTGGAGAAGCTCAATTTGATCATTTTTCTCCCTCTCTAAAAGTAGAAGCATGTATTTTGAAGTTGTTATCATTGTCTATAAAAGGAACACATTTCAATCAACAGAATAAGAAACGAACACCACTTTACTCGTGAAATACATTTTGATGATCTTGAATGGTTTTGACTTTCAATTCAAACAAGTTTCAAGAGAAATAACTTATATTTGCAAATTTAGCAAAATTGCAAATGTATTTACATTGAAAGGGTCAGGAATCTAATCGCATTTCCAAGTGAACTCTGGGCAGATGCATATTTAATGTTACCCAAAGTTCCTGTCACACAATGGGCTGATGGGCTGGTTTGCTACGACCATTGCCATTTGCATGGTGTCAAGTTAAAATGAGCTTTCAAAAGCCTGGAAGGAGAACAAAGACCCTAGAGGATCAGCTTCCAGTCTCAGGGGTCTTCCTAGATAGAACAAGAGAAAAGGTTTTCCATCACTGTGTGGTTGGAGTCACAGGAAGATGGGTAGCAAGAGGAACTGGGTCAAGTATTAACTGTGTGTTTATGAGTTTCAAATCAGTTTTAACTGCAGCTAACTGTGATGCTCAGCTTCTCTTTCCTTCCTTCTTCCCCGGTCCAATTCACTTTGTATTGACTTTCTAAGGGACTCTGCCAATTCCTAGAATCTGCAATTGCAACTTCCTCTGCCATGTTTCTGAAACCGAATCTGAATCCCTATTCTGTGAACTTTCCCCAAAATCTCAGAGCTCCTGTGCCCGTGTAGGTTACAGGATGAAAATGCTGCAAAATTACACCCACCAGGGCCTGAATGGTGGGAGCTGGCTTACAAATATCCCTCTTCTTTCACTGACCAGTTAGGATAATTCTGAGGTACGCATTTCCACTGTTTCCACAATTTCCCTGAAGGATCAATCTCTTGTTAGGTATGGTAGTGACAGACTAACAGCACCCTTTCTTGGTTTCTTTTAATGACTTTATCATTTGCTTATACGCATTTCCTTCATATCTCAAAAAAAAAAAAAAACTATTTGAATTTGAATCCTTATCTCAGGGTCTGCTTAAGGGAAAACCTAAACAAAGAGATTTTAATTCTAAACACATTGACTGAGGATCTGCTATATTACTTTTGTTAAGGCATGTCCAAGTACAAGGACTGACCACTGAAATACATTCAAGGGTGGAACAGTGTGTTAGTCTGTTCTCACACTGCTAATGAAGACATACCTGGGACTGGGTAATTTACAAAGGAGAGAGGTTTTGGGGACTCACAGTTCCAAATGGCTGGGGAGGTCTCACAGTCATGGCAGAAGATGAAGGAAGAGCAAAGGGTGGTGGCAGGCAAGAGAGAGCGTGTGCAGGGGAGTTCCCCTTTATGAAAACATCAGATCTTGTGAGGCTTATTCACTATGACAAGAGCAGCACGGGAAAGACCTGCCTCTATGATTCAGTCACCTCCCATCAGGTCCCTTCCATGACACGTGGGAATTATGGGAGCTACAATTCAAGATGAGATTTGGGTGGGGGACACAGCCAAACCCATATCATCAGGAAATAAATTCAAAAATGAGAACAGATGTACAACATATGCCCCATTTAAGACGGGCTTTCGCTATTAGGCTTCTGTCCATTTTTGCAATGCTGGAATGCCAGCCATTGCGTATCAGTGTTCTGGCTTTTCAAGGAAAGCTGAAAAATCTTGAAATTTGATTATTGTCACTAATTCAAAAAAGATTCATTTTGCATAAAATATTCTTCATGCCAGCAAAACTTGTCCATGTACTGGACTTGACCCACAGACTGCTAGTTTGCAAACTGTAGGCTAGAGATTAAAAATGAATAATTCCTGGTTTCTATATATTAAAGAAACTTGCAACTTACGAAGGGTAACAGACATGCAAGCAACTAGCTGAGAAGTTGATTAAAATGATAAAAGATATATATATATATGAGAAATCAAATAATTATTTCAGAAGAAGAAAGAGACACTCTAATTGGGAATGATGGAGAAGGAACATTGGAATGAGTACACATCAGAAAAGGTTCTGTAGAATGGTAGTATATACCAGGAACAGCTTATAGGTGACTAGTTTCAGAAAGTGTTGTTACAGAAAGCTCAAAATTAGAAAGCAAGACTCCAGTCATTATCCACAAAGGTGTCATATCGCAATCCTAATGTAATTTCGGGAATTACATGCTGTATCCGCCCCTAGGAGGCTCACAATGCACATGAGTGTGTTAAAAACTCTGATAAGTCCCATAAGAGAGAATCATGGTTGCCTCTGTTTCCCCTGGCATTTTTCCACGGCTTTCAGAATCTTTCAATTCTATGTGGACACTATCAAGAACATGCTGAGAAATGATGTGGTAGGGATATCTCTGACTTTAAGATAAGCACTGAAAAAAGGGGGAATGTAGTAACTTACCTACTCAAGTATAACCTAAAACAATAAATATATTTGGAGAACTTTATAAGCCCTGATATCTAAAAAGTTGGTGTATTAGTCATGGTTTTCTAAAAATTATATAATAAATGCATATACACACACATATATGTATATATAAATTTATATACATATTTTAATATTTATATAAAATGTATTACTAATAGGATATATACACATACATATGTTTGTATATATCCTATTAGTTATAATTTTATGTATAAAATGTATACATATTTTATATGTATATAAAATATATAACTAATAAGATATATATACACACTTACACATGTAGATATAGATGTATACATATATACATACATATATATAGGTATATATATGTTTGTTTATTTATTTGTTTTTTGAGACAGAATCTCACTCTGTCACCCAGGCTGGAGTGCAGTGGAGCGATCTCAGCTCATTGCAACGTCTGCCTCCCAGGTTCAAGCGATTCTCCTGGCTCAGTCTCCCGAGTTGCTGGGATTACAGATGTGTGGCACTACCCTCAGCTAATTCTTGTATTTTTTTTTTTTTAGCAGAGATGGGGATTCACCATGTTGGCCAGGCAGGTCTCGAACTCCTGACCTCAAGTGATTTACCCGCCTCAGCCTCCCAAAATGCTAGGATTACAGGAGTGAACCACTGTGCCTGGTCTATATATGTATAGGTATAGGAATATTCTATGGATATATATGTGTGTGTATATATCTCCATGTATATATAAATATATATATAAAATATACAAACAAATATGTATATAGAATATATAATAGGATGTATATATCCTAGGATATATGTACATACAGGTGTATATGTGTATATACATGGTCTGAATGCCATTATGTTTAAAACTACCCTGACTCTCACTCACACAGGGTTCCTCAACCTCCTACGGTGGCATGTGAGAATGGGTTCCTGTGAGAATAGCCTCCTACAATAGCATGTGAGAATGACCTCTTGGGAGTAAGACAGCCAATATCCCAAGACTCTGAAGCCCTAAGCCATGGGTGGGCAGTAGAAAAGGAAAGCTGTCTCTCCAGAGGTCCCCTCTGAATAAAACACTGTAATGCCAGCACTGAGAAGAAGAGTTGGCTACACTTTGTGACTTAAATCAATTTCTGAGCAAGTTCATGTGCCAGAAGATACATCAATGCCTGAATAAATTACTACTTGGGCCCTAAATCAGAAATAATCTTCAGAAATCTTCTAATCATTAGGGTTCTAAAAATCAGGGACAGGTTTACCTATTACTATGAAAACAAGCATCCTCAAGCTTACAAAATCACAGCGAGCCTAGAGGAATATATTTGAAGGCAAGAAAGTCCCCATATCATAACCATAGTCGTGATAGACTTCCCATTTGACCAGACAGTTAACAATTCAAAATATCAGATATGATACTGTCCTACAAGGAAATCAATCTCCTAATAAGTGAACATCTCTACTGATCTTCTCCAGACACAAAGCAGACAATACTTTGTTCTCACGGGCATAATTTTATATGTTTTGATTTTAGATTGGATATTTTAGATAGTATTTACAGGTACATATTACATATACAATTACTTTATGTATATATAATTATATTAATTATACATATATCAATGATTCTGGGCTTTAGCATGTGCTTTTTGACTCTCAGGCTTCTTCCAGACCTTCAGTGTGATGCAGCAGTTAAATCCTTGCTATCACTGTTTTGCACAAAGCATTGTCTCTGACTGAGAACTCATTTCTCCATAAAATGGGTTATCTAAAGTTAATCTATCTAAAGTCATGTTCACTTGATATTCCAGAGGTGAGTTAAGAGCTGCTTGCTGAACCTAGATCTTATCCTTTTGTGTTCTGGAAGAAAAGAATCTGTATGAAAACCTCATTTTTCCATTCTACCACATTTGACCACTGGTGATGTCTAACAACCATCAATTAGGCAATACACAATAGTGTAGGAAAAGGAAAAATGATCAAACAAAATAGATTTTAAATAACATATACTTGAGGGATACAGAACACATTTCCAAAATTGCTTATGAGGTTATAGCCGGACTAAGAAATTGTTTATGATGCTGTAGCTGGACTAAGAAAAAAGGAAGATGCAAATAAAATCAGAGACACATCTCCCTTTTTGCTGCACATTTCATGTATGTTCCCTTGCCCTCAGTCAATCTCAGCATCACTGGAGTCTTTGCCTACCAGGCCATTCCAAACCTTCATTTCTAAGTTAGTAATTTTAAAAGAAGTAATTTCAAATCTGGCTCCATTTGAATATCCTTCTCATCTGCTGAAGGACTTTGTCTTTCCAATTAGCTTTTCTCATTTCTGCACCAACATTTCTCTCCTCCAAACCCACCATTCTTCTCAGCTCATCTTTCAGTGGATTATTTCCATCAGTCTGGTAAATATCTTCAAATTTTCCACCTTAAAAATATAAACCTACTTGTTTCCTCATACATTCCTACCCACACAACTTTGCACACATCCTATATATCAAAACTCCTCAGAAAAACAGTCTACACTGGCTGTTTCATTCTCCATTGTACCTGTTACCATAAGGCTTACACAACATTGTGATGGCTAACTTTACGTCTTAATTTGACTGGGCCAAGTGGTGCTCAGCTTAAACGTTGTTTCTTGGTGTGTCTGTGAGGGTGTTTCCAGATGATACCAGCATTTAAATCCCTAAACCAGATTGTCCTTCCCAGTGTAAGTTGTCATTATGTGATCCACTGAAGGCATGACTGGAACAAAAAGGAAGTGGAAAGTGAAATTTGCCTGTTTTGCTTCCAGGCTGCCTGTTTGAGCTGAGACATTGGTCTTCTCCTGCCCTTGGATTGGAATTTACACCATCATCTTCCTTGTTTCTTTGGCCTTTGGTCTCATACTGGAATTACCACCAGCTTTTCTGTGTGTGTGTGTGTGTGTGTGTGTGTGTGTGTGTGTGTGTGTGTCTGTGTGTGTCTCCTATTGGTTTTATTTTTCTGGAGAACTCTGATGAACACAAATGTCATATAGATTGTTAGTGGTTGGACTAAATTAGAACACAGTTCCTCAGATTCCCATTGTCTAGCATTCCTTCCACATTGGGTTATAAGCAAACATCATTTTATATCTGATAATACATTTTGTATTGTATTAACTGAAATATTGTTTTCATAGTCATTGGGAGTAGGGTGCATATGGAGGGTTTGAAATAGTAATTACATTTTGACTCTAAAGTAAAACACATGTGTTGATACATCCAGTATAGAGCACATTGTACATTGTCTGTGATTATTTGTGGGTTCTGGGCATTTTATCACAGCTAAGAAGTGTTGCACTTGATGAGAGATCATGAGATCAAGAGAAAGGAAAAGAGGAGATGAACGTTCTTCACTAAGGAGAGGCTCAGAGTAATTTCGTTTTGCATAAAAGTGGAAAATATGTGCATAAATGATATCACATTTCTCAAATATCATTTTTTCATAGGTCTTTATGATTTATAATGGGTATAACTGGATCTTTTTTTACTCTTTTTGTATAATATATGCAGAGTTTTGTAATGTTCATTCTTATGACAATTTGACCAGAAATATTTCCTCCAAAATAAAGTAGGAGTAAATATGACATACTGAAAGTTTTTCCGTCTACGAAAAGTAATCATCTATCATCATACTCAAGATCTGATGCATAAGATCAGATGCATATTCACCTTCCATTAGAAGTAAAATGGCTCCAGTGTAAACTTACATTAAAAAAAAAAACACTTTCATTGAGATGTAAATATTTTTAATGATTTACTCCCTCACTTTGTGGAGTTTGCAATTTGGAATAAAATATAAATAACATAGTATTCAAATCCAGAACTTTTAAAATCTCTTCCATGGTGTATACATAGTATTACTCTTCTTGCTGATCTTTTTTGTAAATAAAGAATCTATTTTAGTGAAAGTGATTAATGTTTATTTTGAAAATATTAGTCAATACAGAAAGACACAAAGTACAAAAAAACACTAAAAATCCCAGCACCTGGAAATAATTAGACAATATTTGATTTTGTAATTCCATATAGATGTATAAACAGGAACTATTTTTATGAAAATTGAAATACATATTTTTTCTTTTTTACATTCTAAAACTTTTACTTGAAATATAGCATACACATAGAAAAGTGTGAACATTCCAAAGGCACAGCTTGATGAATTTTTACAACTTAGACACACTCAACAACATCATCTAGCTCAAAAAATAGAACCCCAGAAATCGTACGACTTCTACCACATCAATTTTTCTTGCCAATTTCAAAACTTGAGATAACTGGAATTATACAATATGTACTTCTTTGTACCCGACTTGGTCTTCAACATCATGCATATGAGATTCTTCCTTGTTGTTGCACGTAGAAAGATTTTGTTCATCATCATCACTGTATTCTATTGAATGTATACAGCACAATTTATTTGGGTGGTTTCCAGTTCAATGTTATCACAAATAAAGCTGCCAAACACATTTTCCTTCATGTCTTTCAGTAGATCTGTATTTCTGTTGGAGATCTACATATGCATTTATATTCATATCCACATCCGTATCTCTAGTTAGATATGCCTACATATAAGCATATATTTGTTATAATGTGTGATTATATTCAGCTTTAGAAGATAATACCAAACAGCTTTTGAAACAGTTTGTAAAATATCCATTACTACTGGCAATGTATGAGAGTTCTTGTTATTCTATATTCTGGTGAAACTTTATTATTGCTATTCTTTTAAATTGTAGCCATTTGGATGAGTTTGTAGTGGTATCACATTGTGGTTTTAATTTTATAATGACTACTTACATTGAATATCTTTTACTAAATTTATTGAAAGATATACTCTTTAGTAAACCACCTATTCCAATCCTTTATTTCTTTCTGTTGGATTGATCATCTTTTTCTTAAGATCACATTCCATAGATCGATAAAATGAGATCTTTGTTCTTTAAGGTTACGTGGAATGAACTGCAAAAGACAAACATTGTAATCCCGATTTTAGTCTCCAGTTTCAACTCAATGAGGTAGCAATGCTCAATGAGGAAGTCAATATGTCAACGCTTAATTGACGTGGTTGAATTATCTCCATGTTAAGAGGATCTTAATTCTCCTCTTACTGTTCAAGTTGCTTTCATTGGTCCAGAAATCCCTGCTCTTTTTTTCTGGCTCTTTTGTTACTAGAGTGGGCAGGCACCTAGTTTGCCTAAGACACTCCCAGTTTACATCTATGGTCTTGCCTGGTGCAATTATTAATATCTCCCCCTTTTGCTATCAAGAATGTCCTGGTTTACAGATGATTGTATGATCATTCTACCAATTATTTATAGGTTTTTGCTTTGTCAGTTTATCCCAAGAATGATACCTGAGGCTGCCACTCTATCCTGACTGTGAAGCTTTTTTTTTTTTTTTTTTTTTTTTTTTGAGATGGAGTCTCATTCTGTCACCCAGGCTGGCATGCGGTGGCATGATCTCAGCTCACTGCAACCTCCCCCTCCTGAATTCAAGCGACTCTCCTGCCTCAACCTCCCGAGTAGCTGGGACTACAGGCGCCCACCACTACGTCAGCTTATTTTTTGTATTTTTGGTAGAGACGGGATTTCACCGTGTTAGCCAGGCTGGTCTCGATCTCCTGACCTCGTGATCCACCCGCCTCGGCCTCCCAAAGTGCTGGGATTACAGGTGTGAGCCACGCACCTGGCCACATGTACTTATTCTGATCTCAAGAGTCAGGGTTCTCTCCAGTGCGTCCACCCAAAATTTTTACAGCACAGATTTCCTTGTTTTACCACTGAAAGAGTCACATTGTAGTCATCAAGTGTCTGGAAGCACTCCAATGAAGAAGGGAGAATGCTTGGCGGCAAGTGCCTTCCCAAAGCAGCTCTAATCTGAACATTGCTCAGTTTATCTTATTGGTGGACTCAAGTTAATCTAATCCAAAATATATTATCCAATAAACCTGTAACATTATTAAACTCTTACAAATAAAACATTTTTCTCTATCCAAGTAATATAAGCACAAAGTCTGATCAATGGTGTCTATGTCTGTATGTTAACTCTTTTCATATTTAGCTTGCATCAGGATACAAATTACACCATCCAAAACCAGTTCTAAGAGAAACCTGTGACCCATAGGGTATTGGCGGAACCAGAGATGAGGGCAGGAGTAGGAAGAATGTTCCTTAGACTTGAGGAAAAGAAACATCGTTGTGAACTCTCCTGACTGGGGTCGTCTTCGGTGTACGTGTATGTTATCCAGCCATCATTCATTCAACATATCCTTTGGGGAAAAGAATTACCCTGTTCTATGTATTAGGCTAAGCACATGAAAATCAAAAGGATGATAATACATGCACTTTATTTTCAGTGAATTCACAATCCAAGAGGTCAGAAACAGATATTTTATAATTATGGTAATACATTGTGATAAATGTTATAGTAGGGACAAGTGCCAGGTAACCTGGGGCTGCAAAAAGTGATGTGGTTTCTATTGGAATTAAACAGTAAAGCCTTGACATAATAGCTAGTTGTTGAGTTGGGTCCTTAAAAATGAGTAGAAATGTAGTAGGCAGACAAAGCAAGAAGTAAAACACCAGGCAGAGGAGACAATATACCCAAGACAAAGAGACATTCAATAAAATAACATGGTTTGGAAAGATTAGGAGTCTACTATAGCCAGGATTAAGGGTGCATGTAGGAAATAATTTTTAAAAATTAGACTGAAGAATTAAGAACCAAATCATTGACTGCCTTCTATGTCATGCTAAATAAAGGCCTTCAAGCTCATACTGTAGTTATTAAGATTAGTTTAATCTGAGGAGTGCCATGAACAGATTATGTATGTCATAATACAACCCCACATTTTATTTTAAATTACAATCTTTCTCTTTATTGCTGCGAGACACATAATAAATTTGAGGCATCTCCTTGAAAGGCCTAGTGTAAGCATAAGAGAGAACAAGGACTGTGGTAAGTAAATAAACTTTCCCCACCCTACACATTGGTGCAGATGTAATCAGTAACTTACTTTTATCTCAAACATGTTTCATTTGAAAATGCTTGAGGGTGGTGAATGTGTAAGTGGGTGAGACAACCTACTCACCAGAAAATTCTGCCTAAATAAAACAATCAAAGAAATCAAAAACCCAGGGCTAGAAGTCAGAAGATGAGAATTCCAAACCCAGCTCTGAAGATGGTCCTTCTCCATTTACAATATGAGGGAGGGGTCTACATGAGTTTAGTGTTTATTGCTGCTCTGAACAATTTTACCCTTCCTAGACCTTTTGATGGGGGATGGATAAAGGATAGCAGCAGTTGGTAAGATCTCAGAGATTAGAAGTAAAGGCCAGATACCAGACCAGGGGCTGGGTCTTCAAGGTGCTCTCATGGATGTGCAGACACAAAATAGTGGAGAAAATATTACCTTTCCCAGAATTCATGAAGGTCTACTTTACATTAAGGCTGATACATTTAACCACCAACTCAGAGTATTAGATATTTTAAAATTAGAGATGTTGTAAAATTAGGGTCAGCTTTCAAACTGAACGGAATCTGGGAACAGCACAAGCTTCTCAATGTGCAAGGAGGGAAGCTGAAAGGAGCAAAGGGATCTTCCTGAGGTCATACAGCTGGTAAGGCAAACGCAGGCTCAGAACCCACAGTTCTACACTCACAATTCAGGACACGTGCTTACTCACCTCTAGGCTTCCTCATGAATAGCGAAGAGTAACTATCCAGGATCTTAAAGTTGCCTTCTCTTCAGAATGTCATCTCCAACAGCAGGCACGCAGCATATTCAAAGCAGAGGCAAGAAAGTCTACGAGAAGCTGAGACGATTAAAGAAAACCAACCTTTGTCAAGACATGCTGTGCTGCTGTGCTGCTGGGCTGCTGGGCTGCTGTGCTGCTGGGCTGCTGGGCTGCTGTGCTGCTGTGCTGCGCCGTGTGCTTTAGGTGGACCAGTACTCTAATCTTCATAACAAGTCAGTGGCTAGGAGGGGGATGGAAGGAGCATTTCTATGCCTCATTTTCCCTCTTCACCATCAAAATAACTATAATTGTTAATTATTCAGCAATCACTACTTGTCAGGCAGTGCAGTGACATTTATAGTCTCCAATCCTAAGGTACAGAAAAAAGCAGGTAAAAGTTTAGTAACTTGCTATACTAGTTTCCTTAATATACTAGATTCCTAATTCCTTGACTCAACGAAGTACCAAAAACGGAGTGACTTAAAACAATAGACATTCATTGTTTCTTAATTCTGAAGGCTGAAAGCCTGAAATTCAGCTGTCTGCAGGGCAGTGCTCTTCCTTGTATCTTCCAGCTGCTAATATGTGCCAGCAATACACATACCAGTTCTCTTGGCTTGCAGATGCTTCACTCCAGTCACATGGCTGCCTTCTCTGTGTGTGTCTTCACATCTTTTTCCTCTGTGCATATTGGTTTCTGTGTCCAAAATTCACCTTACTAATAGACACCTGTCATATTGGATTAGGGCTCACACTAATTACTTCATTTTAAATCAGTTACCTCTATAAAGACCCTATGCTCAAATGAAGTCACATTCTGCTAACCTCTTTGGTGAGAATCCTTCCATGCAATCCTTACCACTAGCTTAAGTATATAAAGCTACTCAGTATAAGATCGATAATGTAATCCAATCTGTCTCACTTGGAAAGATGCTATAAAACTATAACATTTGGAATGCTCATGATTATTTTAACAAGTTACACTACAAATCTGGAAGGGAAGGGGGAGGACTGATTCTTTGGTCCGCAGTTCTCACTCATTCCAGATTTCCTCGATCCCAACGACTTTTTCTTACACTTCTCATGTTTCCTAACCTAAAGGCAGATACAAAATGCTATTTCTCCATATCTATGTTTTTGAATGGTGCCCTGAGTTCCTTGAAAGAAACCTATGTTATAGGTTTCTTATAAATCTAATGCATTTATAAAAATATAAATATAGGCTGGTCAAGGTCCAAGCCATACCCAAACTAAGTGATGAGTGACACTAATGACTGTCCTCAGAGAAAAACCATACCAGGGAGATAGTATAGTATGGTGATTATCATTGAACTTCGGGATAGGATTGCCTGGGTTTATATCCCTACTAGTTTAGTTACAGGATATGTAAGTGTAGGCAATTAATTAACTATTAATTAACCTATGTGCCTCAGTTTTCTCATATGTAAAATATCAGTAACAATAGTACCCAATTTAGAGAACTTGAAAGGATTAAAAAGGTAACTCATTAAAAAGGATTCACTTCCTACTGCATTATAATGGCTGAATAATTTTTAACATTTATTATCATTCTGAGGGTGAGGAGATGAAACTTGAAATGGTTATGGTTTTTCTCTCTCATTCTTTTTCTAGCTACCTCCATCCTTACAAAACACAAGACACATGCACAGGCACACGCACAGAAACACACACAGAATATTTGCTGGCCTTATTGGTGAGACTTCTCTTCCCTACCATCTTCATCACCATCTCCAAATCTCCAACTCTATTAGCAATTTGGGCTGGAATTAGTCATTTAACTATTGTAGAAGGAAATAAGCGAGTAGTATGAAAACTCATGAGACCTTCTTGGTCACAATCAAGTTCTCCATTAAAATTTTGACCAGAAAGTGCCATTCTAAGATGTGGGATGTGTGCCTAGTTTTTTAAAAAAACTGATACTTGTATTTCCTCTGTGACCATTATTTCTTGTATATAATTCTTGCTCTAGCCACAAGGATCTTCTTTGTGCCTTGAAGTGTCTTTATTATTATCATTCGTTGTAGCAATTCATTATTTGCAGGGTATTGATCTATATTTTTCCAGCTAAAAATTAAAACTCCTGTGTTTCTAAAGCCCTCTAAGCTAAACTAGATGCATTTCAAGGAACAAATCAGCTTCATAAATGATGTATAGGCCATACAAAGTTCACTAAACCACCCAATGTTATGACCAGAGACATTCAAACTGCAAACTCAGAAAAGAACTTGGATTTTTCATGCTGCAAATAGTTTTTTCCACCATGTCATAACAAAATTCCATATTATAATAAGACTCTCACCTCTCCTGATGTCTACCTTTTCTGTTTGACAACATCATGGTGTAATTAGGATTTTGCAATCAATTTCTTCTTTTCATAACAAAACCTAACCTGAGAAATTTTTTAATATCCACTTTGATAAAAGAAAAATTCAGCCAAGTTAAATAGAAAGGAGTTTAATTGAGTGATGAATGATTAGGGAATCCGGCAGCCCCCAGAATCACAGCAGATTCAGAGACTCCAGCGCACCACGTGGTGGAAGAAGATTTATAGACAAAAAAGGGAAATGACGTACAGAAATGGGAAGTGAGGTACAGAATGGCTGGATTGGTTACCGCTCAGCATATGCCTTATCTGAACACAGTTTGAACTCTCAGCAGTGTATGAATGGTTGAAGTATGGCTGCTGGGATTTGTCAAAACTCAGCTATTGTTACAGGCACATACTCCTATGTTACGTTTTCCATCTCGTCTACTATTAAGCTAGATTACAGTTCATCCACAGCGACTCAAATATAGAAGTACAGAGTCCTTCTCAGACCATGTTTAGTTTGCTTTAACAACTTGTTAAATAAATGTTTGTACCACTGCTGATACTACATTACCTGGATAAAATACTCTCGAAAAGTTGAGAATCATATGTACTAATAAGAAAAAAAATAAGTAATAAAAATGAGAAAATAGGCCACATGTTTTCAACAGGTCTCACCTAAATCCCGAGGATCATTGATTCATTCAATTGCTTTACTTTAAGCCTAGGTTCATGGCCCAAAACCATTGTGAAACCTGGAATTGACATATTACTATTAATTTTACTTTGTATTTTGTTTCTATTACTTGTTTAATTCTTGAAGAACACAGCTTCTAACAAAATAGTACTGGCCCAGCACATTCTGATGATAGCACAAGACTATGGAATGACCAAAATGGAACTTAATAGTAGACTCAGGGCAAACTAAGCCTGAGAGCCACTCCCTTCAAACCTCCCTTGTTGCTCAAATGTGACCAGTTTGACACTGACTCCTAGTTCCCAATCACTCCGCCAAATTGAGACGTGATCAACAATTGGAGCACGTTCATCCTGGCACTGAGGAACAACAAAACCTAACTAGAAGATGACTGGTCAGTGATGCTTTTGAAGAAAGGTCTTGATCAAAAAGGGGAAATGGGCTGGGCATGGTGGCTCATGGCTCTAATCCCAGGACTTTGGGAAGCCAAAAGGGGTGGATCACTTGAGGGCAGGAGTTTGAGACCAGCCTGGCCAACATGGTGAAACCACATCTCTACGAAAAATACAATAATTAGTCAGGTGTGGTGGTGCATGCCTATAGTCCCAGCTACTCGGGAGGCTGAGGCGGGAGAATCGCTTGAACCTAGGAAGTGGAGATTGCAGTCAGCAGAGATTGTGCCACTACACTCCAGCCTGGATGACAGCGTGAGACTGTCTCAAAAAAAGTGGGGAGGGAAATGTAAAATTTTTAGAATCAAAATAAAGCGACCAATATTAAAAAAGAAAAAAACCTGACAAATAGAATAGAGCCAGAAAATGCCATGAAGAGAGGGTTCTCAGGCTTGTATAACAAAAATATCACAAACGACTCTGCAAATGCCACAACCTTGCACAAAGGCCATCACAACCTTACACGAAAAATACTTCTGCAAAGACATTTGCCCAGCAACTGCCTGTCCAGGTGCGAACTGGCATCACCCTTACTATTGATCTTTGTAGCCAAGGATATTTCTTTCAAAACAATTATAAACAATTATATAATCCTCCTTATTTTTTTCCTTTTAAAATCTTTGTCCTTTTCCTTCCTGAATACAAACATGGTTTACTAAATCTGCTCCCTTGTTCTTTTAGAGAGTTTTTCTCTATTTTCTATTTAGGTTGACAGATAAACTTTACTTGTTTTATTCACAGCTGAGGAAATAAGACTCAGAGAATGTATGTATCTTGCACCAAATCACACTGCAGGTAGAAAGGGGAGTAAGAAATGAAACTGAAATCCATACAAAACCACAGTTCATATTCTTGGCACTATTTCACAGTGTTTCAACTGGACCATTAAATAATACATGAACACAAAATGCTCAGGCCTTAGAGAGAGTGTAACCATCATGGAAGCCATAAGTCTCATTTAAAAATTAGCGATTTGGCAGTTGGACCGCCTGGGTTCTAATCACTAGCTAATTTTATGACTTAGGGTAACATACTTAGCCAAGCCTCATTTATATAAAATGAAGGTGATGATACCCACCTTATAGGGTAAACATGAAGACTAACTGATATATATGTTACATATGATTATGTGATTTTATATATATACATATGTGTTTAATTTAAAACATAAATAGTAGATATAATCTCCTTAGCTCTACAAATAAGAAAAACTACTTACTAAACATTTGGATACAATTTTTATTTTAATAACACAAACAGCTTGCTAGGCTACTCTTAACTTCTTACAGAATGAAAATGAGTATGTCACCTTTCACACTTTAATACTGAAAGAACTTAATGAAACTACAGAAAAAAATAAACTTGAGAATACTCTTTGTCTTTAATATAAAACCAGATATTAAAAACAACATTTATACCTTTAGCATCCTTTTGAAAAAAATGGCAATCTAAATGTGTGAATGTAGCTGACAACAAAAAGTTGGCATTGATGTTTCTGTAAGTGGGTTATCTGAAACTGCCTGGAGATAAGAGATAAAAAAGTCTGTGTGTTTTACTGAGATAAACACAGAAGTTTTCCTAATTTATCGAACATAGGTTTCAGATTATCAAGGTTCATGCTCTGCCGTGGGAAAAAAAAAATGGCACATTTGTTTTGTGTAAGGTTTTAATCGATGATTAGATTATCATGCACATCATTTTCCACTCAGCAACTGGGTCCTGAACAGAATTTACTGAAAAGAGTAATCTGTGTTTCAGTGGGAAAAGATAATTTCAATGCTATGGTTTGAATAAGTACCTTTCAAAATTTGGGTGTTTTCAAAGTGATTGTATTTAGAGGTGTGGTCTCGGGAGGTGATTGGGTCATGAGGTCTCTGCCATCATGAAAGGGATTAGGTGCCCCTACAACAAAAGCTGGGCAGACAGAGTTCGCCCCTTTTTATCCTTCTGCTTCCCACCACACAAGGACCCAGCTTTCCTCCCGGTGGGAGGATGCTGCGTCAAGGCGCCACCTTGAAAGCGAAGAGCAGCCTTCACCACATGCTGGCCCCTTGATCTCAGACTTCCCAGCATACAAAACTGTGAGAAATAGATTTCTTTTCTTTATACGTTACCCACTCTATGTTATTTGGTATAGTAGTGCAAAGTAAGGCATCCATCATGTTAATAGGAAGGAAAAGGTAGAGTAATTGTTACAGGCATTTTGGAATTACTTTTCTTGAGTAACCACTTGAACTACTGAGAGAAGATTGACAGAAAGGCTACACCAATGCTCCTTTTGTGTCAATGATCAAAAGAAATTGACATTCCACTGAACACATTATTTTATCCAACAAGGTTAAAACTAAACCCAAAGGACTGCTATTTTTGACTAAGGAGAAATTCTTTCAGGAGGCAATTGTTTAAATGTATATGACCCTCTGAGCATACGGCACTTCCATATAACCCTTTCCTCAGAATATTTTTACCTGAACTGGTTCTATATGATTTTGTGTCCATTTTCATTATTTGAAATAATGACTCCATTCCAGGCAAAGTATGGTATATCTACTATGTAGAAAAACAAGGCCCCGGTGTGTGATGTTCCCCTTCCCGAGTCCAAGTGATCTCATTGTTCAGTTCCCACCTATGAGTGAGAACACGCGGTGTTTGGTTTTTTGTTCTTGTGATAGTTTGCTAAGAATGATGGTTTCCAGCTGCATCCATGTCCCTACAAAGGACACAAACTCATCCTTTTTTATGGCTACATAGTATTCCATGGTGTATATGTGCCACATTTTCTTAATCCAGTCTGTCACTGATGGACATTTGGGTTGATTCCAAGTCTTTGCTATTGTGAATAGTGCCGCAATAAACATACGTGTGCATGTGTCTTTATAGCAGCATGATTTATAATCCTTTGGGTGTATACCCAGTAATGGGATGGCTGGGTCATATGGTACATCTAGTTCTAGATCCTTGCGGGGCCTATCATGGGGAGGGGGGAGGGGGGAGGGGGGAGGGATTGCATTGGGAGTTATACCTGATGTAAATGACGAGTTGATGGGTGCTGACGAGTTGATGGGTGCAGCACAGCAACATGGCACAAGTATACATATGTAACAAACTTGCACGTTATGCACATGTACCCTAGAACTTAAAGTATAATAATAATAATAATAAAAGAAAGAAAAAAAGAAAAAAAAAAGGAAAACAAGGAAGAAAATAATGTCTATAGCTACTAAAACATTACTGATATTTCCTGAGAATGCAAGACTTACAAATGTTGAGAAATTCACAGGTTATAAACTACATACACTTTTATAGACCCTTTGAAGAAAAGCTCAATTAAGTGTAAACCTTGTTGCAACATTTCTTTGGGGGAAATGGATAGATTATGTTCATTTTGCTAAACTCATTCTGCTTAAAACATTATTTTGGGGAACTATCTGTGTTCTTGGTTTCACAAATGTGAACTCATTAGCCAAGTTCAGACATAGACCCACACATTTACCTTCACGCATTTTCTTTTTCCCCTAATAATGACATTTCTCTTGCTCTAGTAATTTTGACTGTGTCGAGAATGTATGCTGGAAAATAAACTCTGAATTGAAAGTGCAGGAACCTGACTTGAAGCAGTTACACTAATTCTCATTTCTACCTCTTGTTTATTTTATCCTGATATCAAAACTTTTGAAGTCAACTTTTACAAAATGGATGGTGCAGTCTAAATTTTATGTTCCAGATCCCAGGGATATAGAATAATGTAAGGACAGCAAGAGAAAGGGTCAAGAGTTTTGGTTTTCAGTTGGAATATTTAGATGGAGAGAATCATTTCCAAATGGTCTCTAATAGTCTACAGGTCAAAACTGGAAAATTTTTCAACTCATTTCCCACTCCAAAGTTCCAT
The DNA here is from genome assembly GCF_043159975.1 of Macaca nemestrina. Classification (NCBI taxonomy): domain Eukaryota; kingdom Metazoa; phylum Chordata; class Mammalia; order Primates; family Cercopithecidae; genus Macaca; species Macaca nemestrina. The sequence continues at coordinate 177,702,516 of NC_092127.1, read as the reverse complement.
GAAATATATACCTATTACATGGAAGAAGAAGTTGATCCAAGCTGATTTTTGAGTTAAGCTTTTCTTGCAAATGCTATATCTTAAATATGTTCTAAATGCACTTCATTATTTACTTATTTATTAGAGATAGGCTCTTGCTCTGTCACGCAGACTGGAATGCAGCAGCATAATCCTCGCTCACTGCAGCCTGGACGCTCTGGACTCAAGTGATCCTCCCATCTCAGCCTCTTGAGTCACTGGGATTACTGGCGTAAGCCACTGCACCGAGCCACTTTACATTTTTGTGTTCAGAATGTTACCATAGATGACTGGAGGCAAAGTAGTCCCCACAATACAGACTGCATAGTCTTAGGTGGCTACTTAAACACTGGTTTGTTGTCTCCAAGAGATGAAGGCCATTTAAATTTGAATATTAATTTTCACGCCATTTCAGATTTTTAGAATTCATCAGAAAGCAAATAATTATATGCTCAGATACATATGACACAGTCAGTCTTATTCATTGTCCCCTCACAAAACTATAGCCCATGATAAACAGACAATTTTGTTTATTTCTTCAGCCTGGTTTGCACAAGTCTTACAGTCTTTTAAGCAATCTTGATCCATATAATCACTATGTGACTGCTATCTCAGGAACACTCTTGAAATTCTGGTTTTCATCCAGCACAAATATCCAGTAAAAACTTAGTGGAAAGTTCATATTTCAACTCTGAGCTGTAAAATTTTCCTGGTACAAAAGTACAGCAGGTATGGAGGTGTGTTCTCAGAACTCTCTTCAAGAGAGCCTACTCTGAGTAGCATAGTTGAATGACAGCTCCCATCTATAGCCACTTTGATCATTCACTTCAAGGCCTCACATCTCCTGGCGGCTCCCAACTGATGACTGAGTATAGTAGGCTGCTAGGGCTGCCCCATTTGTTTCTGAAGTGGAAACATTTGTAACTTTGGCTCAAAGACTCCGTGTTAGACTTGTGGAGCCTTTCTCAGAACTTTACGGCAATCAGAGGCTCTTCTTACCCAATCTTCCTTTCTTCCTCTCTCCTTTCTCAGGTGTAAGAACAACATGGCAGTCTGAAGGCTCTGCCTTCTAACTCTTTCTCCCTCTCCCGTTGTCATTCACAGGAGTTGTCTAAATTTCTATCACTATTTACTGTTATTATTTGGTGATAAACCTATTTTAATAAATCTCTTGCACACTTAATCATGTCTTGGCATCTACATCTTAGAGGACCCAAGCCAACACAGAAAGTGAGCATTGAAAGCTTTTATTCTATTCAAGAGAATTTCTTCAGTTCAACAATATTACATGACTAGTTGTAAATTTAAAATAATCAGAAAACATATGGTCTGAAGTTCAACTGTTTTTCCTCAAGGAAAGCATCAAAATAAAGACATTCATTTATTCCCTCATCTATTAATCCATTCATTCAATTAAAAAAAATGGTCATTAAAACAGACATGGCTCATACACAACAGATGAAGTGCTGTACCAGAATAAGATGGCCTTAGTCATCATAAAGCTTACAGTCTAATGTAGCAAGTCTTAAATATTTTGTTGTTGTTTTTTATGGGCCTCTTGGGGTGTGATAAATGCTATGGACACGGTCCCCAGAAAATTCATATGCACATAGGCATATAAGAACATTCTGAGGCTGAGCACAGTGGCTCATGCTTATAATCCCAGCACTTTGGGAGGCTGAGGCAGGAGGATCACTTGAAGCCGGGAGTTCAATACCAGCCTGGGCAAAAAAGCAAGACCACATCTGTACAAATCATGTTTTAAAAAACAAGGCTGGTGTAGCAGTGTGCACCTGTAGTCCCAGCTGCTTGAGAGGCTGATGAGAGAGGATCGCTTGAGCCAAGGATGTTGATGCTGCAGGGAGCTATGACCATGGGAGTGCACACCGGCCTGGGCGACAGAGCGAGATCCTGTCTCAAGAAAAGAACATTCTGTGTAAATACTGGAGATTTCATGAACATAATTCTAACAGCTTGAGTTCCTCCTTTGTCCTGGTTCATGTGGTAATCCAGCTCTAGTAACTACATTCCTGCCATGTTCTTCATACCCAGGTTCCTACTTTCAGTAACTTTACTATAATCCAGATTCTCTCAATCGAGCATAGTCTTTTCTTCCTTCCCATAGAGACTAGAAAACAATCTCTGGAATAGAGCCTGGCTTCTCCAGAATTGTTATTTTGCTTTCTGGGATTTCTCTTCATGACAGACAAGGTATCATTTTTCAACTGTGTAATTCCAGCAGCCTCCTAACCCTTCTCTCCAATATCTCCTTATTCTGTTCTGTCATTCTAAAACCAGATTCTGTTAATGTTCATGAAGCACAGATTTGCACATGACCCTTCTTTTATCAATCAGATTCTCCTGTCCTTGTGCCCATGGAAGAAGGCACATTGAACTCAATCATTATAAACATCCTCCACATAAACTTCATGTTCCAGAGAAACTCTAGTCTTTGCTTGTCATTGAAGACAATGCTCATTTTCTTGCCTCACTGGTTTCTCTCAACTAAAATGCTTTCTGTCCTCTTTTCTGATGATCTCTGTCCATGTGTTAAGGACTGAATAAAATGCCCACTCTTCCATGGTATACAAGCAAGGGAAGTAATACGAGTTGAAATAAAAGTGGTTAAATGGAAATGGAAAGTAAAGAATTCATGTAAGACCTATTTTAAAGGTAGAAGTAAATGTACTTAGTTTCTGATTATATGAGGATAATATTAAATATTAATAAAAACTGCCAATTTGTAGCACTTACCCTGTATCTACCTCTACAAATTGTGTTCTACATGAATTAGTTATTTTATATAAATATCCTGGACAGGAAGTTGCTATTATTATCCCAGTATATAGATGAGAAAATAGATCCTTACAGACATTAGTAAGCGATTTAAGGTTTCATAGCTTCAAGAATAAAGTTGACATTTTAATTCAGGTATGTCTAACCTATATTATGGTCTTAACCATGAAGATATGACTTGAAGGCTTGTAGCCTGAGGGAATTGGTAAAAAATTGTGAGAGAAATAAGCAAAACAAATTTTCTTTTTAAAATATTTAACTTTGAAACATTTAAATAATATGTAGAAAGAGACATTCACCAGATAATTGCAATCAGAGAAATGGAATTTGGGAAAGGTATTGATGGAGATTCCAAAAACAACGGAAACAAAAACAAATATTGACAAACGGGGCCTAATTAAGGAGCTTCTGCATAGAAAAACCAATTATCAACAGAGTAAACAGGCAACCTACAGAATGGGAGAAAATATTTGCAAATTATGTATCTAACTAAGGTCTAACTACCAGAATCTATAAGAGACGTAAACAAATAAGCAAGCAAAGAAACAAAACAAAAAAATGGGCAGAGGACATGAACAGACATTTCTCAAATGAAGACATATACACCGCCAACAAGCATATGAGAAATGTTCAACGTCACTCATCATTAGATAAACATAAATGAAAACCACAATGAGATACCATCTTACACCAGTCAGAATGACTATCATCAAATAGAAGATAACATTCTGGTGAGGCTGCAGAGAAAACAGAGAGCTTATACACTGTTGGTGGGAATGTAAATTAGTTCAGCCACTGTGGAAAGCAGTTTAGAGATTTCTCAAAGAACTTGAAACAGAACTACCATTCAACCCAAAAATCTCATTACTGGGTGAATACTCAAAAGAATATAAATCATTCTACTATAAAGACACATGCACATGTATGTTCACTGCAGCAGTATTCATAATAGCAAACACATGGAATCAACCTAGATGCCCATCAACAGTGGACTAGATAAAGAAGATGTGGTACAGATACACTATGGACTACTAGGAAGCCATTAAAAAAAAGAATGAAATTGTGTACTTTGCAGCAACGTGGATGGAAATGGAGGCCATTATCCCAAGCAAATTGGTACAGGAGCAGAAAATCAAATACTGCATGTTCTCACTTATGAGTGGGAGCTAAACATGGAGTACAAGTGAGCAAAACAGGGCACAATAGACACCAGGGCCTACTTGAGAGTGGAGGGTGGGAGAAAGGTGAGGTTAGAAAAACTACCAACAGGTACTATGCTCGTCACCTGGATGATGAAATAATCTGTACACAAAACCCCCACGACACACAACTTACCCATGTTACAAACCTGCACATGCATCCCCTGAACCTAAAATAAAAGTTGGAAAGAAAAAAAAGTTATTTACTTGAAATGAAAGATAAAGTTCTAAGAGTAGGTGCAGCAACAAATGAGAGACCAATAAAGAAAAGAGAAGGAGGCCAAAGGCTAATATTCCGGAAAAACTTCCATGAATAATGATGAGGAAAAAAATGGAAAAGGAAGACAGGAGAAATTCATGACAGATTCCAGGGCCAATAGTGTCATAATATGGAAGTATGTTGTAATATGGAAATGGTAATATGTTCCAATATGGAAAAAAATTTGACAATCTAAGGTCAGAATATCTTGGAGGTCCCTGAACAAGAGTTACAGTGGAGCAGTAGCAGTTACAGCTGGATGGGAAGAGATTAAGGAGTTACATACGGTAATACCTGGCTTGATGACGGGGATATGTTCTGAGAAATGAGTCGTTAGGTGATTTTGTCATTGTATGAGCATCACAGAGTGTACTTACAGAAACCTAGGGGGTATAGCTTACTACACACTTAGGCTGCCTGGTATAGCCTGTTGCTCCTAAGCTACAAAGAGACACAGCATGTTACTGTACTGAATACTGTAGGCAATTGTAACACAATGGTCAGCACTTTTGTATCTAAACATATCTAAAAATAGAAAAGGTTCAAGAAAAATGCAAGATGAAAAATGTGCACCTGCATGTGGCACTTACCATGAATGGAGCTTGCGGGACTGGATGATGTTCTGAGTGAGTGAATGCTGAGCAACTGTGAGGCCTAGGACATTATTGTACACTACTGTAGATTTTATAAACACTGTGCAATTACACAACATTTACTTTAAAAATTTCTTCAATGATACACTCACTTGCACTTACTGTAAATTTTTTAAAGGCTTTTTGACTCTTTTGTAGTAACACAGCTTAAAACACAATGTACAGCTGTGAATGTGTTTTGTTCTTTATCTTGTTATTCTAGAAGCTCATTCTATTTTTAGTTTTGATGTTTTTTCTCTTTAAACTTTTTGTTAAAAATTAAGACATAAAAACATACATTAGCATCGGCCTATACAGGGTCATGATAAATATCAATATCGCTGTCTTCCACCTCCACATGTTGTCCCACTGGGAGGTCTTCAGGGGCAATAACATACATAGAGCTGTCATCGCCTATGATGACAATGCTTTCTCCTGGAATTCCTCCTGAAGGACCTGCCTGAGGCTGTTTTACAATTAATTTTCATAAGTAGAAGGAATGCCCTCTAAAATAATAAAATATATAGTATAGTAAATACATAAATCAGTAACATACTCATTATTATCAGGTACTTCTATATGACTGGCAGCATAGCAGGTGTGTTCACACCAGCACCACCACAGACACATGAATAATGTTTTAAACCTTGCCATTGGCTGGGTGCGGTGGCTCACGCCTATAATCCCAGCACTTTGGGAGGCCGAGACGGGTGGATCACGAGGTCAGCAGATCGAGACCATCCTGGCTAACACGGTGAAATCCCGTCTCTACTAAAAATACAAAAAATTAACCCGGCATGGTGGCGGGCACCTATAGTCTCAGCAACTCGGGAGGCTGAGGCAGGAGAATGGCAGAGCTTGCAGTGAGCCAAGATCACGGCACTGCACCCCAGCCTGGGAGACAGAGTGAGACTTCGTCTCAAAACAAAAAACAAAACAAAACAAAAAAACCATGCCATTACAATGACTACAATGTCACAGGTCAACAGGAATTTTTTAACATCATTATATTATCATGGGACCACCACTGTATGTGCAGTCTGTCATTGACTGAAACGTGGTTATATGGAACGTGACTGTAGACGATTTGACTTTTGCCAGAGAAGGAAGCTTTTGCTTCATGTGGACTGCTTATTGGAAAAACACTCTTTATGTGTCTTTAAGTAATATCTACTCCCTCTCCAAACGGTGTCCCCTATTCTAAGAGAACTTTCCAGGTAATGGGATGTATCCATGTCTTCACAACTATCTTTCCTGCTCACTGAGTAAAATAGCACATTCTTCTGGGACAGGATTGGTCTTTTCCAATTGAATTATACAGGCTTGAAGTTTTCACCAGTTAGTGTCCAAATGACTATTATTCCACTGAAAATGTTCTTCTACTACTGTAATTTGTCAATTCCAGTACTACTTGAAGGTTACTGTGACTATATATATTACACTAGACTGCAAAGTTTTTGAGGACAGGGACAATGTAATATTATCTCAATACCCATTAACCAGCATAACTATCACAAACACAGACATACACACATACACACACACACACACGCACACACACACACACACTCACATACCCCTTCACCTCCAGTACCAAACAGAATACATACACTAGGCATTAAAACATCATTGTTGAATGAACTTATAAATGAATAAGAATGAAGATGAATGAATGAAGAACTTGCTAAGTGACAAAGATAAATAAATACATTTGTGGAGACATAAAGAGAAATTATATTTTATGTAGCAAAGCTATCTGATTAGTACATAGACTAAAGGGATACCTAAAATAAAACAGGTTGTCTAAAGATGAAACCTCTATTGTGAAATATGCTACTTTATATAGTATAAGTATCCAAATAAAGTTGCCTTCGGTTTAGTCCAGTGTAGTCTTTCCTTGGCAGTACATTCATCTACACAATCTCTGAACTACAAAATCTAACATTACACACTTTTAAAAAATTATCTTTCACTGTATTAAAAATGGAAACTCTCTGAATTGGTAAATGTTCTTGACATTATTCTCTTCTTTGGGTAATAGCCTTTGTACATCTGATTTATGATAACATGTATTTCACAACGGATTATTGCATTGCGTCAGCCAGAATAAGCTAGATTAGGTTTTGGTAACAAACTGTAAATCTCATGGGCCTAAAACAACAAAGATTTGTTTCTCACTCATGTTGCATGTCCATCTAGGGCTCTGCTCCTGTGGTCTTTGATTAGGACCTCAGGCCAGTGGACTCTGTTATTGGGTACATCCCACTTAACAGGAAAAGGCACATCGTAAGTCATCCAGGAGCTCTTCTCCAGGAGGTGACACATACTATTGCCACACAGGACTTTTTGACCAAAGCAAGAATCATCTTGTTAGGCAGGAGATATTTCTGTTTCATTTTATATTTTAGAATATTACATTAAAATGAGCTATTTGAAAATTTTCAGTCACCCAACTGGTGTTCTTTGCTTCCTTAATGCAAGGAATATTTTTGGCAAAAAAATAAATTTTTTCTGGCAGCAGCAGAAAAAAAAAATCCCTCATACACCTATTCAGACAGCTAGTATAACATTTACAAAAAAAAAAAAAAAAAGAAAAGAAAAACCCAAACACACAGAAAATAACAAGTTGACAAGGATATGGAGAAATTATTACCCTTAGATCTTCTCGGTGGAAATATCTGCAGTCACTATGATAAAAAGTATAGCGGTTTCTCAAAAACTTAAACATAGCATTACTAAATGATCCAGTAGTTCCACTTTTGGCACACACTACAAAGACTTTAAACCAGGGACTTAAACAGATATTCATACATCAAAATTCATGGCAACATTATTCACAATAGCCAAAAAGGTAGAAATAACTCAAATGCCCATAATGGATGAATGGATAAACAAAATGTGCTGTATACACACAATAGAAATCATTCAGTCTTAAAAAGGAAGAAAATTTGGATGCATGTTACAACCTGGATGAACTCTGAAGATTTTATGCTGAGCAAAATAAGTTGAACACAAAACGACAAATATTGTGTAATTCTACTTACATGAGATGCCTAGAGTAGTCAAATTCACAGAGACAGAAACTAGAAAAAAATGGTTACAAGGGGCTGGGGGAAGGAAGGGAATGAGGAGTTAGTATTTAGTGGGTACAGAATTTCAATTTGGAATAATGAAAAATTTCTAGATACAGTTAGTGCTGATGGTTGTACAACAATATGAAACTACTTAATGCCACTGAATTACACATTTTAAAAATGGTAAATTTTATGTTTTGTGTATGTTATTGCAATAAAAGCGAAAAGTTGAGGACAGGAACATTTCTTCTGCTTTCTCTCTGGCCATTTTCTAGGGCCATTTGTAATATTTTATTTCTACATGTACCTGAATTCTGGCTTCCGATAAATGAGGCAGACTCAAGAATTTGCTCCTTGGATACCATTAATAATTCATAGCATACGAAAGACCCAAGAGAGAGATTGGTTCTGATCCATGCTAGTTGGAATAAAGGAGATCCCAATATTAAAAAGATAGGACTTTATTCCCAAAATCATGAAACAGATCATACCATTTACACCAACATACTCACAGAGTGAAGGTTTTATTTCCCAATGATTCTCCCTAAAACAACCTCACTATGTATGATCTATGATGTGTGTGTATCTGTCACAAACTTTCAAAGTTAGACTGCAGAATTAGCAAATCTAGGACTACAGGCCTAGTGAGCAAACATCTACGCATTGTTTACTCCATGCCAGACTCAGCACAAAGCCCGCGAGATGAAACACAAGAGGCATGAACACAACCCTTGCCTTTGAGGAACACTTGCACTGATGGCAGAGATGGGTGAGTAAATAACTCATAATAAAAGATGTCTTTGGTGTTGTGGCAGGCCAATTAATTCTGCATGGAAGGGTCAGAAACAGCTACACTGGTAACCTGAGGAAGGTTTAAAAGGGCAAATGGGAATTGGTCAAATGAAAAATGGCCGATGAGATGAAGGGAGTTGGGTTGGCATTACTAGCAGAGGGAACAGTACTAGGAAAGACAGGAAGGCCTTGAAATGCTCTGCATCCCTCCGAGACAGCAAGTCTTCAGCTGTGATTATAAATGGAGAACCTGGTGAAGGTGGCCTGAGATCAATCCAAAGGCAAACCAAGGCTGCAATGTGAAGGTCCTGGAGCAATACAGAATCCTTATGATAATCTAGTTTTTGAAATATCCATGTTGCTCCTCATAAACATCAATGATCTCTGCTCTTTAGATATATTAAAGATGTATAAAAATATCCATAAATCTTCACATGTCCTTATGATGGCTGAAATACAATACTCTCGGAGTTATTGCCAAAATATGTGAAAAATAAAATAGGCTGTATTTATATGCCACATAAAAATATTTAAAATGTAAGCCATTTTCTTAAACAAAGAGATGTCTATTTTTCTTGAATAGAGAGAGACCACAAAAATTTATGAGAAAAAATATATATATATAAAAACAATGAATTCAACACTTAAATTTCATTCTGTGAAGTCCCAAGGGGATGGCTTGGCAGGTTCAAACTCAGATGACCCCAACTTACACAAATAAGCCCTATGCTATATGGACCTAAAAACCTCCACCATCAGGAATTTACACGGTGGAAACTAAATCTCAAACTAAATCTCAACCCCAAATCATCCTCTCCTGAAGTTACCAAATTCCTGTCTCCTGACCACATTTACCACTGAGTTACTGTTGAGTCCAGTGCTGTTTTGGTTGCTAAGGCTACATTGCCTGGCTCTTAAAATATTAACTATAATCTTTAAAAAAAAAAAAAAAAAAGGTCATGATCAAAATAGCTGGCTGGCTCAATTGCTTTATATACAGTCTATTCTGCTAAGGAAAGCTAAAGTAGGTATGATAAATTCATGAGAATAGTGGAAAAATTAAAAGAAATCCTAGGAGATGCTGATCAGTGACGGAGACATTATGCAAAGATTTTGTAACAGCAATCCACAAATTAATGGTTTTACTATGTCTTCCAAATACTTCTCCCAGCAACAAAATTTCCCTTTGAAATTAAATGTTAACAATAACAGCAATATTTTTAAGTAAAAAGAAAATTTTAACATGAATTTACTGCATTAAAAGTCTTCTTTCATTAAAAAGCAGACTTATAGAATTTTATACATGTGATATTTATTTAAATATTTAGGTTCTTTGAAATATTTTTTCTTTAATAACCAAAAAGTCCCTGTGATTTAGAAATCACATATTAAGCACATTTCAAAGGGTTATTGCCACTTATAAGGGCAGTACAAAGAAAAGTTTGCTTATACATAGCTTCTATAAAAATGTGTACCAGGATATTTCTCTCAAGGACTTGCAAATTATTACAATGGAATCTTTCAGCCATAATGTCTTATCTGACAATAAGTATTTCCTGTATTGACAAAAGTTCTGATCTACGTGACATTGGAATGGAATCGCTATAACTTAGTTTTCTGTTTACAACAGATGCTATATGAGTGGGTTGTGGCTACCATAGCAAGACACCATAGACTGGATAGCTTAAACAACAGAAATTTATTTTCTCACAGTTGTGGAGGCCAGAAATCCCCAATAAAGGTGTCAACTGATTAGGTGAGGGCTTTATTTCTGCTGACAGACAGTCACCTTCTTGCTGAGTTTTTATACGGCCTTTTCTCTGCGGCTCATAGAGAGAGACAGAGAGAGCTCTGGTGTTTTTTCCTCTCCTTATTAGGACACCAGTCCTGTATCACTAAGGCTTCATCCTGATGATTCCATTTAGCCAGTAACTATGGGAATTAGGGCTTCAACATACAAATTTAGAGAAATGCGATTCAGTTCATAACAGGTGGTTAACTAGAATTCTGTATGCACATTGTTTTAAGAAAAAGTGACATGAAACCTAAGGATTCTGTTGTAGATTTTCTCATATAAAGAAGAACTTGAGGCAAGTACAGAAATTTTACCTCCCTACCTTCTCATTGGAAAGCAGCTCATAGAGAATACAGCAGTTCTACCCACTATGCCCATATAATTCTTTGAATGCAATATGTATCTGTCACCAAAATCTCCATGCCTGTCTCACCCAGCTTCTCAAACTATGCTATAACTATTGGCGGATCTCACATAATTGAGCAATCTGAATGATGGAATTGTACACTAGTTGAATACAGGACATACTACTTTACATAGCACAGCAAAGTTCTGCCATAACTCTACAAACAGTGCTGAAAAAATAACCAAATATGTGAAATGCAGGGTCATGTTATTGCATGGTTAATAAAATTACTGACTCTTCTCAGCTACCTGAGTGTTTTAGGTTCCTGAGAGCCAAAAGTCAGGTCAGTCATGTCATTTCTGAATTTTGGTGATCAAAGGGTGAATAATCACAGTTTTACTCTATTTCAACTTGATTCTTAGTTAAATTAAAAAAAAAAAAAAGGTTTTTCTATGTGTGCTGTGAGACTGATTCTCATTTAGTATGGATTCATTAACAATTAGGATTCCTTTTTCCCTCTTGGTGAAGCCAATAAGACTGTAGATCGTCAAACTCTGCCTTGTTCTTTTCCTGAATTCCAAAGGTAAAATGCAGTGATGGAAGTAGGGATGCCAATAATGGGGAGGCAAGGAGAAAGCAGCTCCAGGGACAACATCAGGAAGCATGATAGGATGTTGGCTACAAAGCTTGCTTTTTCAGGTTATGTCAGATTTCACATTCTAAATTCATCACTTCCTGGTTAAACCATCTTGAACAAATCACTTTTTGAATCACTTAGCACCATGGCTTTCGCATTTCAAGCCCCAGAGGGTAGGAATTATTATTATTAATGCTATTACCAATGATGCTAACAAAGGAAAGGGTTTTCACTGTTCAAAACGGTTCACGTTTATGAAATATTTATAAATGGTGTTCCATTTAAGAGCAAGTCTGTAGAGATCTTTGGGCAAAAGCTTGTTAAAGAGAATGAATCTAAATATTGTTTGCCATTTGCTCACGTACGCTAACTCTATTAGCCTCAACTATTCCAGGATATTCACTGAAGGCCTAACTCTACGGGAACTGGATCGAAGATAATATTAGAGGACCACAATTTCCCTAGTACTTTACTTAGAATAAGCAACTAGGTCCTCAAAACAATCCCCATTTTCCAGATGACAGTGTTGAGGCTCAGAGAGGTAAGCAAATTGTTTAACTTATTCCAGTTCTCAAGTACACACGCTGAAATATAGCCAACACCTTTGTAAAGATTACAATTGAATATATTCTTGTTCTGGGGTTGCCAGACTTCTTAGGTAAAAAACCAGCCGTTTTACGTTTTGCAAGCCACCTGATCTTTGTCTCAAAGACTCTCAACTCTGCCTCTTGAAGGCAGCTATTTACAAGATATAAATAAACAAATGTGACTGTGTTCCCACAAGACTTTATTTATAAATACGAAGAGTGGGCCGGGTGTGGTGGCTCACACCTGTGATCCCAGCAATTTGGGAGGCCAAGGCAAGTGGATCACTTGAGGTCAGGAGTTGGAGACCAGCCTGGCCAACCTCGTAAAAGCCCATCTCTACCAAAAAATACAAAAATTAGCTGGGCCTGGTGGTGTTTGCCTGTAGTCCCAGCTACTTGGGAGGCTGAGGCTCGAGAATCACTTGAACCTGGCAGGTGGAGGTTGCAATGAGCCAAGATTGTGCCACTACACTCTATCCTGGGCAACAGAGTGAGAACCTCTCTCAAAAATAATATTAATAATTAAATAAATAATTGAGAGTGGGCAAGATTTAACTTACGAACTGCAGTTTGCTGACCCCTGTTCTAGTTAGAGTTATAACTTAATTTTCACAATAGTTAAACGTTCAGGACTATTGTGCTCATTGTGTCTCCCCAACAGAATGTTTTGAATTTTAATTTCCTAATTCATAGTAAAAGCCTCTTCCGACAGTCTATTAAAAAATTATGTTTTACTGTTTATCTTTAGCCTAAGACGTATGTTGAGACACACAAATATATTTTAGACAGATCATCGCAGTAGATAACATATAGTCAATGAACAAATGAATATATAACTAAAGAAATAAATTATTGGTGTATATGGAGTCAGAACATCTTTACCAGAATCTGCCTCCTGTTTAGATAGATGTGTCAGATATTTATCAAAGGTCTCCTATATGTGAGGCGTTCTGCTAAGAAGTGGAGTTGTATGAAAGAATAAGACACAATCTTTCCTTCCAAATGACTTAACTCTGGGAGACAAATCAATGACACAAGTGTAAGTATTACATTTATGAAAGTTATGTCAACTTTTTCAGAGTACTCAGATATAGTAAATGGATTAGTCCAGAAATATTCTCAAATACAGCTTCCTACAGTACCAATCCATATGGTACTACTATTCAAGAAGTGCAAGAATCTCTCCTCACACAGCAAAATCACAGTATGTCTACATTTAGCCTGGATTGAATTGATATCAGGATGATCAAAATTAGAAACATGATTCCATATTGGATATTATTTTTGCCATTTCCTTATTTTATTTTTTTTAAACAAGTGATACTCTTCTCAAATTTAATATTGGTTCCTTAACCCCAACATTATTTTGGAAGTGAATTACATAAATTCTATCCTTTGCAGCCCCTATGCTTTATTCTTTATCCTCATGCTTAACCCGTTTTCTCCAAATGCCTTTTTCTTCACTTTCCCTTCAGAGCAACCATAACAGAGGTGAGCATACATAGGTTTCCTCTTTATTGTGTAAAATGCATGAGACACCATAAAAATGGCCAATGCTAAACTGATGACAATTCAAGGAAGATAAATCAAATGCTAAAATATGTGGGAGAACGTATCAATACATAAAAACGGGGTGGGGGAAGTCTGAAATTATCATGGCATGGCTTCAAAAGGAAAGATACCAAGAAACAGTTTGGAAAATAGTAATATTATCTGGATGAGATGAGTGACTGTCATTTGTCACAACCCCAGGATATGAGTCTTGCAGATCGTTGTGAATGATGCTTTGAGTGTTATAATAGAACTAAAAGACGTGGAAGCATTTGATTTAACGCAATGACATCAGTTTTGTCTGCCAAATCCCAAGGAAGACATCTACAAGCCCATCAATCAACATTAGGATCCCTGTGTTGAGCAAATGACAGCCAAATCATAAAGCCGTCATCATTTAAAATGTATTTTTAAATCACCTCTCCGCTACCATTTATAACGGATACATTTTTAACTCCGATAATTAATCAACTCTGACACATTTCCTTCCTTTTTTCCTTTTTCTCCTCTGAAATCCTTCTTTTATAAGGAGCCATTTTTAATTTCCCATATGTAGAAAACCAGCCAAGGTATTCAAGTCCCAAAGTTTCATCTATGATGAGGCTTTGGAAGTGTATGAATTAAGAAAGTTGAAAAACAATCTTCAGCTTAGATAGTATCTTGACATGCATGTGTGATGATCAAAGTGACACTTCCCTTAGGAATAGAACCTCACTGCTCATGACTGTATCTCAGGAAGGCATTGCTTGAAAATAATGTACCTCAAGTTCATGGCCATATCACATTTCCCCACGTCTTCAAGCACCAGTCCGTCAGATAATTTCTCTTACAGAGATTCCAGTACTGTAATTTGCCTCTGCTTTAATCAACAGTGAGATAATATAGAAGCCGCATAAAATGATTCAGAATCATTTCGTCTGCAGGAAACCCATTAGTCTAACCATATTTTCCCATACTTCTCAGCACCATGTCCTGTCATCTGGAAATAATAGATACCATAAAAGCAAATTCTAAAAGCTTAAAAAAATGCTAGGGCAGAGCACATGGTGTTTATTTGGAGGTTGATATTACCACAAATTAATCAAAATAGGAAAATTTTTCCAGTATATTTGAATTCGATTTCCGTATGAAATAATGCTAAAATGTTACATTTAAACATGATATATTTACATGGTTACTTTTAACAGATTGGAATATGCCAGATGTGCAAATGTAGAATCATACTAATGTGGATGTTTTCATTTCCCGTAAATCAATACACAAACGTAAAAAAAAAAAAAAAAAAAAAAAAAAAGGGCCGGACACAGTGGCTCACGCCTGTAATCCCCGCACTTTGGGAGGCTGAGGCAGGCAGATCACGAGGTCAGGAAATCGAGACCATCCTGGCTAACACAGTGAAACCCCGTCTCTACTAAAAATACAAAAAGATTAGCCAGGCCTGGTGGCGGGCGCCTGTAATCCCAGCTACTCGGGAGGCTGAGGCAGGAGAATGGCGTGAACCCAGGAGGCAGAGCTTGCAGTGAGCCGAGATCGCGCCACTGCACTCCAGCCTGGGCGACAGAGCGAGACTCTGTCTTTAAAACAAAACCAAAAAAAAAAAAAAAAAAAAGGGAAACTGTCAGCTTCAGGGAGGGACTCGTGCATGTTAAACATTTTCAGTCAGCAGTCTAATGGTGCACCTCTGGTTATATTTAATGTGCCGCCAAAGTCTTCAAGTACCCTAAATGCATTAGAAGTTGTAACTTAAAAACAAAATTATGAAAGTTTAATGCACGTATTTGGAAAGAGTCAAGGGCATGGCAAGTGGAAATCTAAACATTTAGAATTTCATTATCCATGTGAGCTGAGTACCTGCTAGAGTTTCTCACAATCTCTAGGCTCTTCATAAATACTAATTGATAATGGTTTTGCTTTTAAAAAACTGAGATTCTATAGAACATTCCTCCATTCTCAGAGTGTATCACCATAGCACTCTAAGTTATAATGAGGTTACTTTGTAGCCAGTAGAAAGAAGAGTTGGAAGAAATAAGGCCTCAAATGATAGGGTGATGGCAATAGCTGGAATGGATTTGACCTTTGTAACTGAAGGAAAATTTCTAGTTATCAAGTTGCAGAAGGAGAAATTGGTAACATTAAAATAATCAGTAGAACATGTTAATCCTTAATGAACATTCCAAGTTCCTACCCCAAACTTCAAAGTTTACTAGGTCTTCGTGATGTGAAGGTGAAGAGAATGATTATCAAGTAATAACAAATGCCTGTAGTGTTTTTAAATAGATAATGCAAATCAAATAAATAGTCTTAAGTGATTTATTTGATTGCTACACTATTTATGACAATACACTCAGCAAAGATTCATGTATTATTTTAGTGAAGTCAATAAAACTGCAATGGTTAAGAACTACTTTCCATTCCATATCTGTCTTTTAAATTCACTGTAAGGATCGCAGGAGCTAATGAAGGTAAAAGGGTTAATGCAATAAAGAAAGAATATAAGTAACTCAAGAATGGGAAAAAGAACCCAAGCCTTTTTGACCTATTAAAAACAAGAATCAACACTTTATGACACTTATCACATGCATGCATTCAATATTTCTGAAATATTAACTCATGTATTATTCACCATAATCTGATAATACAGATACCTTTATTCCCATTTTATGGATGAAAGAAACTTGAGCACACAGAGGTTATGTAATTCTGCCTAAATCACAGACCTGGCATACAGCAGACCAGGGATTTTAATTTAACAGGCAAATTCCCACTATAGCTTATCTCCTAGACAATTGACGATGCAGCCTCCTCTTTTCATTTTTCTTATATCTATTAACAATGAAACTATTGACTAGTTTCTTATAACTATAAGCAATTTCAAAATAGCATATTTTATGATAGCCTAGCAATTATGAAGCCAAATATCACTGGGATCATTTTTCTCTTTATATTCAAGCCTAAACTAAAGCAGTATGAGTTTGTGTTAATTCTGCCTTATTATCTCCTCTGAGAATAAGCTGAAAGCTTTATACTATGAACAGGAAAGATGTCTGTCTTCATGAGAGCTAAGATCCCATGCCAATAAAAATCATAAAGAATAAAAGTGTTTTGTTTTGAATTCATTGTTTGACTAAAGCACTTAAACCCCAAATGTATGATCCCAGAATTAGCTAGGTGTCTATTATCCTTCATAATGTGAAAGACAATTTAAATTTGATTTTAAAGTATCCAAGGAAACAAAATTGGGTGAAAAATGCGATGAAAAGGAGGGAAAAGAGAAATCTCGCAAAATACTTTCAAAAATATTCTACCCCCACTACAGTTTTGGGCAACATTGTCAGAAGAGAAGCATTTAACACCCTCTTTATTTAAAGTTGGATTTGTTTAACTGGCCAGGGCTTAAGAAAATGTTATGCCTTTTCTGTGGGAACATTTTCTAAGAACGAATTTAACTTGGCTACTATGAAAGTTGTTTTTGTTGTTTGGAGTTTTTTAATGTTAGTATTTGAGATGACTTTGTTTTCTTTGGGATGGAGGGAGCAACTTTTCATACAATTTAGTGGTTTCATGAAACCACCACCACTGGACTCTCATACATTCCATGGACTATATATAATATATATTTCAGCTGGGTTTGTTTTCCCAAAATCCAAGAACTTTTACATAAAAGTTGCTCAATTTCAGAAAGATTTAAACCACAGGGAAGATAATTCTAGATGACACTGAACTACAGGGGTTTCCTAAGTAAACTGCATATCATTTCACCTCTCTCAGCTGTCTTCAGTTTGGCATCTTATGGCCTCAATTTAAAAGCTACTATATTCTGCTTCAATGTATGTCTGATTTAGAAGCCCAGACAATTTTGCTTTGATCAGTGCAACACCCTGAAGCTCCTTCCTCCATCTCCACATCTCCTCACATTCGGCCTTGCCCCTCCTGACACATATACTCAATAGAGGTAAACCTAAGAGTCCAAACATGGTTTTGGACTATGCTTGGTTTCTCTTGCAACCATAAGAACATTACGCAGCCTCAGAACAGCTCTAAGCCAGATTCCTGCTCAGGTGACAAAACACAGGCTGATTACTGTCGTTATTTACTACCTGGCACTTGGAGAGTTCCAAGGAGGGGTTGATGAGAAATATTTTGTATTTTTTAAAATTAAAATTAGGAATTAGGAGTCATGCATTTGTTTTCCTTTTTATTATCATGAAAAAACCTGGAATAAGATGTGCAATAGATGTGGCATAAAACCAGAATTTGTCTTTCAACCCAACTCAAACATGGAAAATTGGACTAGAGTGGTTTATACGCATGTTCAAACAGTGTTTTAGGAGAGTTTATGACGGAGTGCCTTACCAGAGTGTGAGAAAGGTGAAGAAAAATCAAAAAAGGAACAATAAGACACAGAGTGGTGCTTACTCTAGACCCAAAAAAGAAAGAGGAGTTTATTTACCATCAGGCAGCAACTATAGCTTCAGGAAAAAGATTGAGGTCACAGCAGGAGGGCAATCACTGCCAATCCTCTCTTTCTGTTTGTTATCTGCTCCAGTCTCTCCTATTGCCAAAGCCAGCTGGAAGCCAGAGGGCAAGGGAATCCTCTCCTACAGTCCAGGCAGGTCAGCCTCCCAGGGCACAGGGCGAAATAAACTGGTGAATGGATCTGGACAGGCAAACAGAATGTCCAGCAAAAACATACTACAGATTATGTTTAAAAAATGGTAGATTAATCAATTGATAGATTGAACAGAAGCAGTTTATTTGGACCCTATTTAATTCAAATATGTTCAAATGTTGAATATCCTTTGTATCAAATCCACTGTAAGTGAAGTCTGAAAACTTTCTCCCACCAATGCCGAACTAAGTTGAAACTATATAGGCACACCTCTATGAATAAAAACATTTATGAACGAAAGTATTGCTTTCTTTCAAAATAAATCACTTTATACTTTGGGGGGAAAAAAAGATTGTAATTGGATCTTTCCCATTCTGTCTTTGCTCTGGGATTTTAAAAGGCATTCTGCAACATTTTCAATTCAGGTTTAAAAATCAAGATTATGACATTCTGGGAATTGCAAAATGATCATTTTTCTAATAAAAGTGGTTTTGAGTGATCACACTAGACTGTTTTTGTAAACTGAACTGAGGTCAGAGGATAAACATTTCTGTTCAGTAACTGTTGTTATAAAGAAGTATTGCCATACTAAGCAATGTCACAGTAGGTAGCTAGCCAGGCATAAGCAGGCAGGAGAGGGCTCCCCCAACTGCCACCGGGAATGTCAGGCAACCATAGGCTGGTGTTCAGGAAGTTGTCACACTGCCTCTCTAAAATAACAATTGTTCACAGCCAGTGCCAGAGAAAAGCCATTTCTCAATAGATAAAAACACCTGAAACTGGTGATCAGTTCTCAGTAAGATCTTAGGAATTCAGAGAGTGGGCTCAAGCATGCCCATTAAGAGGCAAAATGGTGGAGTTTAACTGGAATATGACCTTCTGGGGGCATTCCACTG
This sequence comes from Macaca nemestrina, assembly GCF_043159975.1. Lineage (NCBI taxonomy): Eukaryota > Metazoa > Chordata > Mammalia > Primates > Cercopithecidae > Macaca > Macaca nemestrina. The sequence goes on along the minus strand of NC_092127.1, from coordinate 177,683,325 downwards.
GAAAAGGAAAGAATGCCTCTGGTAAGCATGAGTACGACTACAGTAAATACACTGCACGTGCTCCCCTCCCAAGCCCTGACAGGCCATTGTGCGTGTGGACAACGTACCATAAGGGAAGAATCAGGGGAGAAGAGAGGCAAGACCTCAGAAGTATGCCAACATACAAAACCCCAAGTCAAAAGGTCAAACCACATATTTGTGCTTCAAGTGGCCCAGCTGGGTCTCTTCCAAGTGTACTTTCCTTCATGTGGTTCCTGCTCTAAAGCTTTTCAACAAACGTTCCCTCCTGCTCTAAAACTATCCTTGGTGTCTTCTTCTGCCTTATGCCTCGCAGTTGAGTTGTTTCCTCTGAGGAGGCAAGAATTGAAGTTTCTACAGATTTTCTGTATGGATTGGCTGCCGGTAACTTGCATAATTTCCACCAGTGACAAAAATAGTGGAGAAATAAAAAAATAAAAATAAAAATACTTTTTAAAAAGACCCGACTGGAACCATCTACCCTGGGTGATAATGAAGTTAGCTATTTAGCCAAGTAATTGGATGCCTTTTCTAGCCTTTATTGACTCACAAGCAATAAAATAAAATGTATAAATACTTCATTTCCCTTGTGCGAGGGTTCCACTGACAGATACCATGGGATTCTGACCTTGCAGCAGCTAGAAACTTTTTCAAAAGGACCAGAGCCACTCCCTGGCCATGATGGATCAAGGACTGTATGCATTCTCATTGCCCAAGAATAATATTAACACAGTAATTGGGGCAATTAGAATCTGGTCCAGGTACCTACAAAAATAAAAAGAGTGACTTTTTCAAGTTTAATACATAACTTACTTGACATTGAATTATTAAAAAATCTGTAATACAAGATGCACACCTGCCACTATCTTGCTCTAGAGGCCAATGTGAGAGAGAGAAAGAAAAAGAGAGAGAAATAAGCACTTACACATAAGGAGCCCATTTGAATTAAGCTCCAAACAAGTCCCAAGACTGGTGGATAACTAAGGGAGAGATCTTTTTGTTTACAAATGAAAAGGTGTTCACTCTTTCTCAGGCCATATCAGACACAGAAGAGTATAAGCCCAGTTATGCAGCCTTTTTGCTCACCCAGTTTCTGCCATACTGACAACCCTTAACTCCTCAAGTCAATAGCCTTTTTTTCCTTTGCAACTTTTACCCATTTGCTTTGTTCTGGTGGAGTATGGATTCCCTGTCTAGTTGCATGGTTCCTATTCAAACATGCCCCCTTCCCATTCTCTAGCCCTGGAGGTATGGCCATTTCCTGCATTTCTCCCTCCAGATAGAAGGTAAACCCCATGAGGACAAGAACAGTTTCTGCGTGTCCTCTTCTCAGTATCTAACAAAGGGCTTCGTGCATAGTACATCCTTAATAAATATTTGTTCAATGCATGAATGAAATTCTCATCCAACTTTAATTATAGAATTATACAGTAACCTGCCTGAAGGCACGTTTTCTTTTTCTCTTCTTTTCTTTTTTAATATGGGAAACTATATCAAAACTTTCCCATAGCTTTCGTACTCACAACACTCTAAGTAGGTTTCTGGAATGTCATAAACAGCAATTCCTTGCCACATCATTGTAACAAAGAGTCCTGCTGCCAACAGAACTGCAAACCGCAGTGCAGACAGAGCTGGGAATCCTGCAGTCAGTTCAGTTTGTGATTGTGTTTATTTTATGTTGACTTTCTCTTTACCAGAGCTCAAGAGAGAATGTATTAATCCTCACAGTGTTCTGTGAAGATGTCTGTTCTCTCCTACTAATATATACTAAGGAGATTAAAGTGACTAACACAGAAAACTACTGACATTGTTTACTTAGCACCAAGAAAACCTCCCGGTTTGGCAGTTGTGGCCTAAGAACCTAGTGTCGCAGGAGAAATTCCAAAACTGGGGCTTAGCCTGGGTGGCCACATGGGTTCTTGGCTTTGTGCAGGAAGGAATTCAAGTGCGCCCACATAGTAAAGTGAAAGCAAGTTTCCTGAGAAAGTAAAGTAATAAAACGGTGGCTACTCCATGGGCAGAGCAGCCCTGAGGGCTGCTGGGTGGCTATTTTTATAGTTATTTATTGATCATATGAAAAACAAGGGGTGGATTATTTGTGAGTTTTCTGGGGAAGGTGTGGGGAAATTTCTGGAACTGACCATGTGGGGTAACTTCCGGACATTGCCAGGCAATTTGTAAACTGTGATGGCGCTGGTGGGAGTTTTATTTAATATGCTAATGCATTATAATTAGAGTATAATGAGCAGAAAAGGTGATCGGAGGTTTCTTTTATCACCCTCTTTGTTTTGATGGGTTTTGGCTGGCTTCTTTAGGGCATCCTGTTTTATCAGCAGGGTCTTTGTGACCTGTACCTTGTGAAACCAATCTTGCAGGATAGAACTCCTATCAAACTAGTAGTCAAAAGTTCCAAAGACTTAGGAGAGGGGGAGTCACAGTACAGGGTATGTTTTTCTATTTTGCTGACTGGCAGAACTTTTTAACTTCTCTGAGGCTCATTTATCTCATTTGTAAAATGTGGATAACTCAGAACTTGCAGAGTCATTGTAAGAATAATAAAAATAATAAAATTGCACACACCTATGTATGCATACACACATAAATACACACACATATTTACATATATACATATATACACACATATGCCCATGCTCTCACACATGCACACATCCATACATGCACACGCAAACACATATGGCTAGATCAGTATCTTGCACAAAGGAGGTATTAGATTATTAAAAGTTTTTCAGTTTTATTACTGTTACATCAAAATGTTAGAAGGACGGACAAAATATTCAGCTGCCAATTTTCAATACCCAAGAACTCTACATAGAGAGAATTTCAAGATATACAGAACTATCAAATAACAAGAAATGTGTTAGTTAGGACATAGAGTATAACTGCAAAAAGGCTTTCCTGGAAAAACATCAACTACACTAAGTAAAATATTTATAAAAGGGAAAAAATAGAAAATGAACTTGAAATAACAAACTAAGGTGTTCTTCAAGCACATTTTATCTCTGTGTAAGATAAGAAGGGAAGGTCAACTGATAAATGTCTAAAAGATACAAACATTTTAAATGTTTTTGTAATTTCTATGCTTACAAACATACAGACATGAACTGTATGTAATATGCATACTTTGGAACACAGCATTTATTCCCAGCAGAAGTCCCAGTGGGAGCCATGGCTATAGGACCCAGCGTTCAGATGCCCTTACCGTGATCTGGAGGGTCAGAGGGATAAACCCTCCTATGGCTGGTTTTGTAAAAGAACAAAACAACCTCATGGGAAAACATTTCTGCTGGTCAACAGGAAGTCCGGTCCTCCCCTTATGCTTGTGTTGATTGTGCAATGTATATAACTATCTTACCAGTAAGAGCAGTAGAGGATGAATTTTTGCCAAATCTCCCTTCATCAAGTTTTGTGCCAAGACACAAGGCTGGATACACCACAGAAGGGGCACTTTCTTTCATTTCAACCACCAAAAATCCCTGGTTTAACTCTGAGAGAGGTAAGGTAGTAAAGCTCAGTGTTGGAGAGAGGAATAAAGCTGGGGTGCATGCTACTAAATTTCTTCCTTATTTTCACTCTTTTCTACCAGAGATTGTGGCCAGATGAGAAAAAGTAAATGGTGAGAAATATCAAGGGGGCGGGGATAGTTCACAGACATTTCTACAAATTACCAAGTACCCACAGGAATAATGGTGGAAATCGTGCAAAGAATGGAAAGAGAGTTTTTCCTTGAGGCAACTGCTGCAGCCCTTGGGACATGAGATGAAGATGCTGGTCCCAGCTGCAGGAGTGCCAACCTAATGCTGTAAGGAAGAGGATGCATGGAAGACACTGATCACTTGGAAGAGCAGAAGTCATTAGAACATCACTGAGATGCAGGCAGAGAAGAAGTAAGTGACAAAAGCCTTGCAGTAACTGAGTGCATGCTCTTGAAAAATGGTAAATGTAGATAGAGAGAAATCCAGGGCAATTGCCATTCTGAGAATGAACTGCCTCAAAATTTACTAGGGAGATTTGATAAATAAAATTCCTGGCCACACTCTGAGAGATTTGGTAAATTTGCATTCACATCCTATAAATCTGAATCTTTAAGATGTCCCCTGGATTTGAAAACAACACATGTAGAGTGAGAACAGTAGATAATCCCTGGAGACCTTCAGTTCTTGCTGAGGAATACTCAAGAGTTGATCAGAAGGGTTGGAGTTTCTGCAGAGTAGAAGTAGATAAAACAGGAAAGAAACACTTTTCTTACAGTTTTACATCCATATCCTTTTAGTGACTATATCAGAGTAGCTTAGCATCTTTTTGGTGTTTATGGAATAATTAGGAAGCAAATTTCAATAGTAAAAATAAATATTTTTAAAGATGCTTAATGGGCAAAGCAATCACAAGTAAAATGTGTGTTAAAAATCTACAGAACCAATGGTTGGTATGGATTATTTGTTTGGTTTCAATATTTTCTTTCAATAATATTGAAAATTTTTAGTAAGTAAGAAAAGTTTTAGGTATTTTGAGAGGTCGGGTGCAGGAACAATGAAATAAAATTCACATTTTAAATTCAATTTTAGGCCGGGCGCGGTGGCTCAAGCCTGTAATCCCAGCACTTTGGGAGGCCGAGACGGGCGGATCACGAGGTCAGGAGATCGAGACCATCCTGGCTAACACGGTGAAACCCCGTCTCTACTAAAAAATACAAAAATCTAGCCGGGCGAGGTGGCGGGCGCCTGTAGTCCCAGCTGCTCGGGAGGCTGAGGCAGGAGAATGGCGTAAACCCGGGAGGCGGAGCTTGCAGTGAGCTGAGATCCGGCCACTGCAGTCCAGCCTGGGCAACAGAGCAAGACTCCGTCTCAAAATAAATAAATAAATAAATAAATAAATAAATAAATAAATAAATAAATTCAATTTTAGATTCCCATTTTAAGTTCACAAATTGAATTTACTGAAAATGTACACACCAGTAGATTATCAACTTGCATTCCTAAAGCTATGCATTACAGTTTCCAGCAAAATAATTTGGTTTTTAATAATTCACTTTCTTTTGTGAACACTAGATAACTGAATAAGTGGAGGAAAAGAAATGAATAAAAACAGACAATTAATAGATTCTCTATGGACCCCAATAGTCAACATTATAGGACTATATTCCTTATGTACACCAGAATTGCTTAAGTACACAATCTTAAGGTGTACAGTATCTATGTCCTCACAACTAGAAATCAAAAGAATGCTAGAATTGAGCATATTTATTTGTCTGATTATTGAATTATAAAGTTGAAGAAAACTGCAGATGACATTCTTTGGGAGAATAAAATTATTTTTTTCTTTACAGTCAACCTTTAACATTATTGAATGCAGGTAAACTTTAAAAAGTATAGCATCCACTTACAAAGAATCCTATCATCCAAATTTATAGCAGCCAGTCCTGTTTGCATCTTGGGCTAAAGATCTTCTTGTTCAAATAGGACTTTCCACCTGGAGCTGTGTACCTGTTCGCACCACCATTTTACTAAAAATTCACTGGTGAAAGCACCAGTGACTACTCTAGATCAGCATATCCTTAAATGTTTCTGATGTTTAATAATCAATATTTTTAATGAATGAATCAATAAAAAGTCAGAATTAGCATGTGCCCTTAGTTGTTCCAGTGCACTGTTTGTGCATCGTGGTATCTAGAAGATTCTCTATGCAACAACATAGACCTCTTTCCTATCTGCTGCACAGCTGTTATGAGATTAGGTCTTGACTTTAGTGTAGTTCCTATTTTCTTCTCTCCATTCATTGAAAATAGCTTTTCCTTTTTATGATTTTTCTCTAAAGCCATGATAACTAGTCTACTTACCTGTCACTTAAAAAGGAGATTTCTTACTTTTAACTAAAAGGATCATTGTCACCATGGTGATGCTATTTATATCAGGTCAAATAGAGTTCCTGCTGGGGTGGACTTCACAACCAGTCTCTCCAACCACCTTCCAGTTCCTGCCATTGTTGTTGCAGGCATCCATTGTCCAGTTTCCCTACTGCAACATACATAGGGCACATCAAGTCTGATGCTCCCAATGTACACTGAAGATTTTTTCTGTCCCTGACACCAGAGTCTTCCACAGTGCTTTGCATTGGGTTTCATAGTTCCTGCAAAACTTGAAAGCTGTCACTCAGAATGGCCTCTTGCCTCTGTGCAGTCCATGCACATGATACAATTGCTTCTGAAACTGCATTCAATTGGTTAGACTTCAGGAGCAACAGGGAAAGTCTAGCATTAGTTGCTGTTATTGCACAGCCAACTGGCCACACAATGTAGCATATGAGGTAGGGAAGAGAGGATGATTTCTTCCTTCCTATTCTTGATTCTTTGCTGAAACGCCCACCTCAGATCTCTTTAGTCTGAGAATCAGGGCCATTCCTACAGTTTAAAAGGCCAGGAAGTACCAGAACAAGGAGCAAGGTAGTTGTATCAGCTTTTTTCTTGTATGAATTATTCTTTGAAATGGGCATTGTAGAGTAATAGTGATAGTAGTAGTTCTTTGTAACATAAATTTGTCTGTTGCTTTTCTTATCCAATGAGATATGAAGAAGTCTAGTCATCAACTTAAATGACTCTGGGTTCACACACTCTATGACCTGGCCAAAGTGGAAACTTACCATATACATTGGATCCAGGTTTTGATAAGACAATTTTCATGTTAGTGTTCTCTGATTTTATTCCTATTTCTAACAACAAAAGTTATGTTTTTATAAAACAGTTGAATAAACCTATAAATATAAAAATGAGACAATCGCTAACAAAAAAAAAGTGAGATTTAGTTCTGCTAGCAAACAAATAGACAAAACCAAAGGTACCTTGAGTAAATTAAATGAGGAGGAGAGAAACAACAACAACAACAACAACAACAACAAAATGGATTTTATTCAGATGTAAACCCTATTCATGAAGTCAGCTCACCTGAATATGTCAAATATGTTAAATACTTGATGAGTCACGGGTTTATTTAGCTTACTTTGTCCCAGAAAATATCTAAGGCAGATGTTCTCATCAAAAAAGCTCAGATCCTTATAAGATAGATTTCAATTTAATACAATTTTAAAAAATATTTATTAAACATCTGCTGTATACGTCTCAGAAAGGATAAGAAAGATGACTCTAAGATCCATAAGACTAAGGAGTATATTATCAATCATATATATAACAGCAACAAGAAGATTAAATACCTAGGAATATATTTAACCAAGGAGGTGAAAGATCTCTGCAAGGAGAGTGACAAAACACTGATAAAAGAAATTATAGATGACACAAATGTAAAAAACATCCCATGCTCATGGATTGAAAAAATCAACAGTGTTAAAATGTCCACACTGCCCAAAGCAATCTACAGAGGCAATGCAATTTCTGTCAAATTACCAACATCATTTTTCACAGAATTAGGAAAAACAACTCTAAATTTCATATTGAACAAAATATAGCCCAAATATCAAACCAATCCTAAGCAAACAAAACAAAGCTTGAGAAATCACATTACCTGACTTAAAATTATACTTTAAGGCTGCAGTAACTAAAACAGCATGTACATTTTCATATTGGTACAAAAATAGACACATAGATCAATGGAACTGAATAGAGAACCCAGAAATCAAGTCACATACCTACAATGAACAGATCTTTGACAAAGTCAACAAAAATAAACAATGGAGAAAGGAAGCAATATTCAATAAATGGTACTGGAAAAATTGGCTGCCCATATTCATAAAAAAACTGGACCCCTATCTCTCACCATGTACAAAAATTAACTCAAGATGTATCAAATACTTAAATATAAGACCTGAAACTGTGAAAATCTTAGAAGAAAACCTAGGATAATCTATTCTGGACACTGGCATAGGCAAAGAATTTATTATAAAGACCTCAAAAGCAAACACAACAAAAACAGAAATAGACAAATGGGATTTAATTAAACTAGAAAGCCTCTGCACTGAAAAAGAAATAATCCACGGAGTAAAGAGACAGCCTATAGAATGGAAGAAAATATTTGCAAATTGCGCCCCTAACAACGTATTATTAATTTCAGACTCTATGAGGAACTCAAACAACTCAACAAGTAAAACAACAAACAACCCCATTAAAAAGTGGGCAAAGGACATGAACAGCTATTTTTCAAAAGCAGACATATAAGCGGCCAACTAACAGGAAAACATGCTCAACATCACTAGTTATCAGAGAAATGAAAATGAGATATCATCTTACATCAGTCAGAATGTTTTTTTTTTTTTTTTTTGAGGAGTCTCACTCTGTCACCCTGGCTGGAGTGCAGTGGCACAATCTCCTCACACTGCAACCTCTGCCTCCTGGGTTCAAGCGGTTCTTCTGCCTCAGCCTCCCGAGTAGTGGAGACTACAGGTGAGCGCCACCACACCTGACTAATTTTTGTATTTTTAGTAGAAATGGGGTTTCACCATATTGGCCAGGCTGGTCTCGAACTCCTGACTTCATGATCCGCCCGCCTCAGCCTCCCAAAGTGTTGGGATTACAGCCATGAGCCACCGCACCTGGCCAAAATGGCTGTTATTAAAAATTCAAAAAACAACTGATGTTGGCTTGAAGGCAGAGAAAAGGGAACATTTATACACTATCACTGGGAATTTAAATTAGTACAACTTCTATAATAAACAGTATGGGAATTTCTCAAAGAACTAAAAATAGTACTAACATTTGATCCAGTAATTCCACAACTGGATATCTACTCAAAGAAAAATAAATTGTTATAGTAAAAGAACACCTGCACTTATATGTTTATCACAGCAGTACTATTCACAATAGCAAAGTCATGGAATCAACCTAAGTATCCATCAATGGTTGATTGGATTTAAAAAACTGTGGTATGTATACATCATGGAATAATATGCAGCCACAAAATAAGAACAAAATCATGTCACTTGCAAATGATTTTGGATGAAGCTGGAGGTCATTATCCTAAGTAAAATAATTCAGACAGAAAACCAAATACTGAATATTCTCACTTATAGGTGGAAGCTAAACAATGGGTAAACATGGATATAAAGATGGAAATTATAGATACTGGGGACTCCAAACATAAAAAACCTACACATGTACCCTCTGAATCTAAAACGTAAACTATATATTATTAAATGTTTACATAATGGATATTGTAATTAACCTGATTCGATCATCACACAATATATACAGGCACTAAAATATCACATTGTACCCCATAAATATGTACACTTACTCTCTATCAATTATAAATAGAAACTAATCACAAAATATTTTAAAGGCTAAGAAGTGTATCGTATCTGGTTTTCACTAGTTCCTAGCACAATAACTGGCCTATAGTAAGCAATCAGTAAATGTATATTTATATATGGAATAAATTCATTCCCTTTCTTCCAGGGACTAAAATCATAGCTTTTGTGATTGGATTGCTTTCCTAGTCCAGGAAATATTTTCACACACCTGTTTGTTCCACACACCCCTGGGAGATAGGCAGGAAAAAATATCATTTGTTTTGCCTGTCTGATGAAGAAACTAGTTATTGGAAAGTTAAAGCAATTTACCCAAAGCCAGGAAGTTAAGAAAGAACAAAATTGGGAATACTCTTTCCCCTATACTAGGACACCTTGGTGTATTAGTCCATTTTCACACTGCTATAAAGACATACCTGAGACTGGGTAATTTATAAAGGAAAGAGGTTTAATAGACTCACAGTTCCACATGGCTGAGGAGTCCTCAAGAAACTTACACTCATGGTGGAAAGGGAAGCATGCACATTTTACATAGCGGCAGGTGAGAGGAGTGAAGTGTGAACAGAGGAAAAAACTGCCACTTTTAAAAACATCAGATCTCGTGAGAACTCACTCACTATCATGAGAACAGCATTGGGGAAGCTGCCCCCATAAACCAATCACCTCCCATCAGGTTCCTCCCTTGATATATGGGGATTACAATTCAAAATAAGATTTGGTTGGGGACACAGAGAAAAACCATATCACTGGAGCAACATACTTAGGCCCTAAGCCATCTCCGTGACTTACTTTTAAACTCACCTCAAAGGGAGCTTAATCATCAGAATGCTCCTTTCTTGGTCCATGTAAGGATATTCCATTCAGAAGGTAACCTTCAAATACCACCATGCTTTGCAGACAAGAACTGACATTTCTTGAGTTCTGATTATGTGACAGGCACAGTGCTACATTTTACACGTGTTAGCTTATTTAAACTCCCTAATTACTGTCTAATATAGGTATCATTTCCCATTTGAGACATCAGATATGGGAAAATTAAATAACTTGCCCAAGGTCAGAGTTGGTAAGTGAGAGAGCTAGGATTTCAACACTATTAGTCTTGTTTCAAAGCTCATTGTCTTTACTTTATTACACCCTGATTCCAAGAAATGAAAATTAGCTACTCTTCATAAAATATCTGGGGACTCCTGCCCTAAGAAATAACTGAGCATGATTGCAATGAACCTCTCTAATAAGAAGTAACCCTGGTTTCCTTTGATCAGAAAGAATGCTTCAGAACTGTGTGGTGTTTACAAAGCCTTGCTCCAGGAATTGCCTTCTTTCTCTGAGATGTGAAACCACAAACTAGTTGCTTTGGGTAATTAAAAGTTCTTTGCAGCATCTGAATGTGTCAACAGCAAGTGTCCTGGGTAAATTTCAAGTGAGTAATTGCATTCTGCCAATCTGAAATGCCTTTCTAATTTCTTTCCCTTAAAATATCCACTTACTGTACCTTTTACTGTGACTGTTTATAATTTTAAAATAACCAAGACTATGCAGTCAGTTGTCCCAAATAAGAGTAAGAATATGAACATTCATTTGATGAATATGTCAAAGTCTTCTATGTCATTGGATAGAAGACAACTGGTAAGTTTTCGGAGCCCACTTTTCTCCTTACATATCAGATTTCCAAGGGTAATTAAAGCAACCAGAAATGAAAGTTGATTATTTCTTCTTTTTCCATTTCACCTTTACCTGTAGTAGTGTGGGTAAATCAATTTATTCATACTATAAGAACTTTCTCTTTGAAGAAAAAAGTCTATTGAAATATTACATTTATAACTACAGACAACCTAATACACAAGATATTTTTAAAAGAGTTCCACTCTAGAAGATAAAGTGTCCATCACACATGTTTTATTGTAACAAGCCATGTTATGTCCTAAGGGGGAAAGAAATCTCAACAGCAAGCCATAATTTAAAGGAGGCTTTTCTCATAGGAGTTAGTAAGAAGGATTTCCCTACAGTAGATCACTTTAAAATGTTTTGGCAAATCAACTGGATAAGCAAATAGTACAAGTAGAAAATATACATGATATTTTATAAATTAATTTCCAGAGCAAAAGCCCTCACATAATTTGCTTTTAAAACTAATCTTTCCTACTCAAGGATATGGTATATAATCAAGCAATTTATAAACTAATGGTCTAGCTAATAATTTTGTAATTGCTATGAAAGCAAATGAACCAATTGTTAATCCTACCAAAAGCATTTGAAGTGGTTTTATAAGAGATCTCCCATGCCCATGTAATACAACCACACTAAACGCGCGCACACACACACTCACACAGAGAGTTCATCTTACTTCCAAAAGTAGTTTTGTATTTATGCTTCAGAGTTTTGAGTCTTATAAAGGCAGAAAAATTGGCATAGGAATATGCGTCTATTCCATTTCCATAAAGATGAATGTTTCTTATTTCTTTATTGCATGAAAATTATAGATTTTTCAAATTGTCAAAAAAGTCATTATGCAGGGTCACTAACTACAAAAAAAAAATGGCTGTTTGCTTCAGGTCAACTTTACCAATTCCTCACGTTGGTCACCTAGAGCCCATAATTTTTATACATAGTAAAAGGTCCAGAGGCCACAGTTATATTCCAATGGAAAGAAAAAGGAAACTATTGGATTATGAGTTTGAAGCCATTCTTCGGGAATGGAAGGCGTCAAGTGACTGAAGAGCATGCTTAGCGCCAATCATGGAACCATTTTCAATCAAACTTAACTTTAATTCTCTGTCCCTTTCTAGAGTTTTCCAGTCATGGAACTTGAAAACCATTATATCCAACTTCTAAAACTAAAATATCAGATGAATAGTTTAAATTAGCGAAACAGTTTAAGTGTGTGTGTATGTTAATTGGCTGGAAAGATACCAGGATTCTCAGCAGTCCTCAGATGATGGAAAAGATTAAATGCAAGAAATAAAAGAGAATTAAGGCAGGGTTGATTCTAGAATAAAAGTCTATACACTCCCATGTTGGCTCTTTGTTCTACCCATGGTGCTATATAGTGAATGATTTTCTTCTCCCAATTGTCTACAAAATATAAACTCTTAGGGTACAGACCTTGTCTTCCAATATTAACTCTCTCAGCAATATTTGTTTTGACCATGACCTGGCTTGAAAAAGATCCTCAATGAATGGTAATTAAATTGCCCTGGTGCTTTGCCTAGTAATGAAAACTATTTCTAACTTAACTTTCTCACATTTTCTTTCTCACCTTACCTTTCATTGTTTCCCAACATTAACTCCATATATCTGTCCATGATGACATCTTACAAAAAACAATATGAAGCTCCCTCATCCTTTAGGAAATTAATTTTGTATTTTTGTATCCCTACAAATGAGGTAATGATGAATTTAAGAGGACTTATAAGAAACACTTGCTATGGGCTCAACCATCCTTCTGTTCCCTGGTCATTCTTTAGCTAAGCTGAGTTCATAATTTCTTGTTACTGTAAAGGTTTTGACAGCTACATAGTCACTACAAAAATATACTTCATGCCCTTAAGTAATCCATCTCATTAATGCCTGACCTTTGACCCACAAAAAAAGGGTAAGGAGTTAAATATTTTACATGTTTCTCATGGTGAAATGTTACTTCTCTGTAAAACAGCAATTCAGGAAAGAGACTGGAAAATATACAAGTTTTCATGGAGAGAAAAGAAAATCAATAATCCTATGATAATCATGATTACTAAAGGTTACTAAAATATCTAATAAATTTTCTCCACACGCTTTTAGATGACCATACAATAGGAAGGAGAAGTGAACTCTCACATGATATCTTGACTTTTTTAAATCAATGAAGCAGAAGCAATGATAAAGATAGATTAAAATTTGTTCCTAGCAGATACATCACTTTATTACAATTGGCTACCATCTTAGAAGTAATGGGGCAGCAGTACTCTGGGGTTATTCTGTATTGTAATAGAAAGCAAAGAGGAGACACTGGCATGTAATAAATGCCTACTCAATCCCACTTATTCTTCATGTATTATTTCATGTAATCCTCACAAAAACTCTATTTGGTAAATACTGTTATTCTTATTCTACAAGGGATAATAACAAGCGAAATTAAACATCTTGCTTAATGTTACACAAATAATAAACAAATTAGAACGTGTGGAACGTCTGGTTCTACACACACCAATCTCTAGGTATAACTTTTTAAACACCTCAAAAATAACTAGAAAGAGAAGAATAAAAATTTTCTAGGATTTGCAGTGGAATATTTATTACGTTAAATTCAAACACCTTTACTGCATATTGTATTTCAATATTAGCACACTGTTTGAAAGTAGTACATTCTTCTGGAAAAATGTTAGAGCACTTTCAAATTCAAGATTTCTAACTAATAATTGTATTTTAAGCTTTTATGCCAAAAATGATATTATTCTTTCTATTCTTTAGATCTTACACAGATTATCCTAGAATATTTTACTCTATAATTTAGGGACTTTATAATGTAAACATATACAGAATTTAAGGTTCAGATATCTTCAAGTTACTTCATATCCAGTGACTTTGGAATCAAGAAAGATTATTCAGGTATAGTTTCATTAGATTTGGGGATGAAGAAAGCATATAGTAAATTTATTCCCTGAAATCCCATTCCCAGAGAAGAGAAAATATTACTCCATTAAGAGAGTAGGAAGGGTGGAGAATTTACACTGACACTTTGTAGTGTAATTGGTGTCAACATTTTTCTCAAAAAGGAGGATGGCATAGACTAAGTAAGTTTCCATTACTCGCTCACCCAGTGAATCTGGCTGATGAGTTTAATCAATGGATTGCAGCATCTTTTTGTCTTAGTCCATTCAGGCTACTATAATAAAATATCATAAGCTAACTAAGTTATAAATAATAGTGACATTTCTCACAATTCTGGTGGTTGGAAAGTCCAAGATTAAGGCATCAGCAGAAACAATGTCTGGTGAGAGCATGTTTCCTAGCTCAAAGATGATACCTTCTCACTGCATCCTCACATGGTGGAGGGTGAAATGCAGCTCTCTGGGGCTTCTTTTATATGAGTATCAATCCCTTTCAAGAGACTCTGCCCTTATGAACTTATTAGTTCCCAAATGCTCCATTTCCTAATACTATCACCTGTGGGGTGAGAATTTCAACATATGAATTTTGAGGAAATAAAAACATTTAATCCATTGCACTTCCTCAGTGAAAAACTACATGGCCTTTGAAATTGTATTAAATATTTTTACTCCTCTTAGCATTTCAAGCAAATAACACCAATCAATAATTTAAATTGGTTTCTATACCAGTTATACCTTATGTTAACTGAATGTAGCAGAATCATCAAATAACAGTGGTTTATTATATCATATAAATGAAATCCAGGTGTAGGCAGGCTAGGGATGTTATGTTGTGTCTACAAAGTACTTAAGACTTAGGATTTATTTAGCTTTCTGTTCTGTGAACCTGAGCACTAAATTCTATATTTAATATCACTTTATGGTTCATGTTTGATTCATCTTGTCAGCATGTAAAAGTTAGGGTTTTATTAGAGGTGCAAAACAACTATAAGGACATAAAGATATTTATTACAGGGATTAGGCCATGTACAACTGTGGGAAATTGTTAAGTCGCCCATGTTGCTGCTATGTCTGATCAGCCAGCAGGGATCACAGTCGAGGATATGGGAAAGCAAGGAAACATTTGAATACATAGGGATAAAGTTGAACCCATGAGGATGCACTGGACACTACATCAGTCTCTCACAAGCCACAAGCATCTGACTTTATTTTGCAGGTCATCTGAGAAGACCTAGAAGACTTTGATACAGATCTGCACAAGGGCCTGAATATGTGCACCAGGATTCACAGACAATAAAGAAGATTCAGCTACTGCCCCACCAGGGACCTCATGGCAGCTGCAGTTTAAACCATCATATCAACATTCTAGCTGGTAATATGGGAAGTGTACTTTTCAACTGAATCGGTTCTTTTTTCTCTCTCTCTCTTACACATTTTTCAGCATATGATACCCTATTGTTAACGATAAGCAAACTTTTACAGTATTTTTATAGAAATTTTATACCTTGCATGAAAAGTTTAATACACAAGGAAAATAAAATCCTCATTTCTCCCTACACTCAGCCTCTGGCAACTACCAATCTACTTTCTCGTTCTATGATTATTCTCTTTCTATTATTATGCCTATTTTTGATACTTCATATAGGTGGAATCATGTAGTGTTTGCTCTTTAGTGGCTGGTTTAATGGAAGTAGCATAACATCTTCAAGGTTCTTCCATGTTGTATCATATGACAGAATTTTCTTCTTTTATTGTTGACTAATATTCCATTGTGTGATGTGTGTGTGTGTGTGTGTGCGCGCGCGCGCGTGTGTGTGTATATATACATATAGCACATTTTAAAATCCATTTGCCCATTTGCCTTAATTTATTTTCTGTTGTTTATAACAGAATATTGAGACTGGGTAATTTATGAAGAAAAATAATTTATTCATTATAGTTGCAGAAGCTGAGAATTCCTAGGTCTTGATGCTGTATTTGGTGAGAGCTTTCCTGCTAGTGGGGGGGGTCTCTACAAAGTCTTGAGGTGGTGTAGGACAACACTTGGCGTAAAGGCTGAGCATGCTAACTCAGGTCTCTCTTCACCTTTGTTTAAAGCCACCAGTTCCACTCCCATCATAACCCATATGTTCATTAACCCATTGGGCCTTCATGGTCCAATCACCTCTTAAAGGGCTTATCTCTCAATGCTGCCACTCTCCAGTCAAACCACAGCACCATTAATCCATCAAAGGACATTTCGATTGTTTTTATCCTCTTGGTTGCTGTGAATAAAGCTGCAGTGGAAATAGAAGTGCAACTATTTCTTTAAAATATGATTTTTATTCTTTTGGATGAATACACAGAAGTGAAATTGCTATATCATATTATCATATGGCAATAGCAGTTTTAGGTTTTTGAGTAAACTCTATGTGTTTTCTACAGCAGCTGCACCATTTTATATTCCCATTAACAGCACACAATGGATCAAATTTCTCCAGAGCCTTGCCTTGCCAACATTTGCTATTGTGTGTGTGTGTGTGTGTGTGTGTGTGTGTGTGTGTGTGTGTGTGTATACTCATTCTAACAGACCTGAGGTGATACCTTATGACTTGCATTTTCCTAATGATTAGTGATTTTAAGGATGTCTTCTTATACTTGGGCTTTTGTATGCCTTCTTTGGAGAAATGTATAGTCAAGTCCTTTGCCTATTTTTGATCAAGTTACTTGTTTCTGTGCTATTGAATTATAGGAGTTCCTTATATATTTTGGAAATTAACTCCTTATCAGATGCATGCTGTATTAGCCTGTTTTCATGTTTCTAATAAAGGCATACCCAAGACTAGATAATTTATAAAGGAAAGAGGTTTAGTTGACTCACAGTTCCACATGGCTGGGGAGGCCTCACAATTATGGCTGAAGGCAAATGAGGAGCAAAGTCACATCTTATGTGGTGGCAAGCAAGAGAGCTTGTGTAGGGGGACTCCCCTTTATAAAGTAATCAGATCTCATGAAACTTATTCAGTATCATGAGAATGGCATGGGGAAGACCCACCCCCACAATTCAATTACCTCCCACTAGATCCCTCCCATGACATGTAGGAATTATGGGAATTATGGTAGCTACAATTCAAGATAAGATTTGGTTGGAGACACTACTAAACCATATCATTACACCCCAGCCCCTCCCAAATCTCATGTCCCAACATTTCAAAACCAATCATGCCTTCCCAACAGTCTCCCAAAGTATTAACTCATTTTAGCATTAACTCAAAAGTCCACAGTCCAAAGTCTCATTTGAGGTAAAGCAAGTCCCTTCCACTTATGAGCCTATGAAATCAAAAGCAAGTTAGTTACTTCTCATATACAATGGGGTACAGGCATTGGGTAAATACAGCAATTCCAAATGGGAGAAGTTGGCCAAAATAAAGGGGCTACAGGATCCAGGTAAGTCTGAAATCCAGAGGCACAGTCAAATTTTCAAGCTCCAAAATTATCTCCTTTGCCTCCATGTCTCACATTCAGGTGATGCTGATGCAAAAGGTGGATTCCTACAGTCTTGGGCAGATCTGCCCCTGTGGCTGTGCAGGGTACAACCCCCCTCCCAGTTGCTTTCATGGGCTGGTGTTGAGTGTCTGCAGCTTTTCTAGGCATATGTTACAAGTTGTCAATGGATCTACCATTCTGGGGTTTGGAGGACTGTGGCTCTCTTCTCACAGCTTTACTAGGCAGTGCCCCAGTGGGGACTCTATGTGGGGGCTCTGACCCCATGTTTCCCTTTTGCACTGCCCTAGCAGAGGTTCTCCATGAGGGACCTGCCCCTGCAGCAAACTTCTGCCTGGACATCTAGGCATTTCCATAACCAATTCTTGGTAACAATTTAGTGCATTTGTTCATTCTCACATTGCTATAAGAACATGCCTGAGACTGAGTAGTTCATAAGGAAAAAGGGTTTAATTGACTCACAGTTTCGCAGAACTGAGGAGGCCTCAGGAAACTTACAATCATGGAAGAAGTGTAAACAAATAGGTCCTTCTTCTCATGGAGGTAGAAAAGGGAATAGTGAGAGCCCAGCAAAGGGGGAGCCTCTTGTAAAATCATCAGATCTTGTGAGAACTTACTCATTATCATGACAATAGCATGGGGGAAACCACCCCTGTGATTCAATTACCTCCCACAGGGTCCCTCTCACAACACATGGGGATTATGGGAACTACAATTCAAGATGAGATTTCTGTGGTGACACATCCAAAACATATCACATGCTTTGCAAATATTTTCATCCATTCAATAGGTTTCCTTTTCACTCTGATTCTGTTTTTTGTTTGTTTGTTTTGTTTTGTTTAACTGATTCAATTTCTTTACTAGAAATAGATCTGTTTAGGTTTATTGATTTTTTCCTTCTGCTTCGTAGAGGCTTTATGGATTGATGTAGTCTCACTTGTCTATCTTTGTTTTCTAGTCTTTGATATATTTAAGGAACTATTGCCAAGACCAGTTTATTGAATGTTTTGTTCTCTATTTTATTCTAACAGCTTTTAACTTTTAGGTCTTAAGTCTTGAATGAATTTTGAGTTGGTTTTTGTGTGTGATGTAAGATAAAGGTCTAATTTTTTTATTTTGCATGTGGCTATCCAGTTTTCCTAGCACCATTGCTTCTTTCTTTCCAACTTGGATCTTTCTGTATCTTTTGTTGCCTAATTTATTTGACTAGTATTTTCAATACTGTGTTGAATAAAAATAGATAGAGTGGAGGCCGGGTGCAGTGGCATATGCCTGTAATCTCAGTATTCTGGGAGGCCAAGGCCGGTGGATCACCTGAAGTCAGGAGTTTCAGACCAGCCTGGCCAATATGGTGAAACCCTGTCTCCAGTATAAATATAAAAATTAGCCAGGCGTGGTGGTATATGCCTGTAATCCCAGCTACTCAGGAGACTGAGACATGAGAATTGCTTGAATCAGGGAGGTGGAGGTTGCAGTGAGCTGAGACTGTGCCACAGCATTCCAGCCTGGGTGACAAAGTGAGACTGTCTCAAAAAAAAAAAAAATAGTGAGAATATCCTTGAGTCATTCCCGATCTTTGATAAAATGTTTTCAGTTTTTCAATGTTTAGCAGGATGTTAGCTGTGAGCTTTTTATATTTGGGTTGTATTATGTTGAGATAATTTTCTATTTCCAGTTCTTGACTGTTTTTATCATGAAACACTCTTTAGTTTTGTCACAGACTTTTTCTTCATCTATTGAGATGATCATTTGATTTTCATACTTCATTCTATTAATCTAGTGTATCACAATGATTTATTTTGGTACGTTAACTCATTATTGCATTCAAGAAACGTAAATTCCATTTGGCCATGGTGTATAATCCTTTCAGATGCTGTTGAATTCTTTTTGGTAGTATTTTGTTGAATATTTTTGCATTTATATTTATCAGGAATATTTGGCTACATATATTTTTTCTTCTAGCACCTTTGTCTGACCTTCATATCAGGGTAATACTGGGATCATAAAATAAATTTAAAATTGTTCCCTCACCTATTTGAGTTTTTTGGAGAAACTTAGAAGGACTGACAGTAATCCTTCTTTAACTAATTCATAGAATTCCACACTGAAGCCATCTGGTCCTAGGCTTTTCTTTTCTGGGAGCTTTTTGATTAATGATTCAATTACTTTATTAGAAATAGATCTGTTTAGATTTTCTATTTCTTTGTTTTAGTCTTGGTAAGGTGTATGTTTCTAGAAAATTATTCATTTCTTCCAAGTTATTCAAGTTGTTGGCAAATAATCGTTCGTAGGAATCTCTTACAATCCTTTTAATTTCTGTGGCATCAGTTATAATGTCACCTCTTTCATTTCTGATTTCATTAATTTGAGTCTTCCCTTTACTATCTAGCCAAAGTTTTGTCAATTTTTTGATCTTTTCAAACCACAAAATTTTAGCTTTATTGATTTTGTATTATTTTTCTATTCTGTATTTTTAAAATTACTTCCTAATCTTTTTTTTTTCCTGCAAATTTTAGGTTTATTGTGTCCTCTTTTTTTCTATTTTTTTGTTTTGTTTTGTTTTTGTTTTTTGTTTTCTGCAAATGTAAAGTTTGGTTTTTGTTTAAGGTCTTTCTTCTTTTTAATATAGATATTATTGTTATACATTTTTGTCTATCTATGTAAGTCTTTCTTTTTCATTTTTAAATATGATTTTGCCAGATGCTGTATTCTTGCTTGGCAAGAACTTTTCTTTCAGCACTTTGAATATCACTCCATTCTCATCTGCAAGATATCTCCTGAGAAATCCACTGTCAGTCTGATGGAAGATCCTTTGAATGTGGTGAGTAACTTTTGATGCTTTCAAAATTCTCTTTATCTTTAACTTTTGACAATTTGATTGTAATGTATCTTTCTGTGGATTTCCTCAAGTTCATTTTACTTGGAGTCCATTAGGTTTCTGAGTCTCTGTCTCCTCCACTTCTTGGATTGATAATGCATATATCTGTTGGCTTAATAATATTCTATAAGTCTTTCAGGCTTTCCTTATTCTTTTTTTATTCTTTTTGTTATTGATGTTGTAACTCTGACAGAATAATTTCAAATGACTTGCTTTAGAGTTCATTGATTCTTTTTTTGTCCTTGATTATGTCTGCTGATGATCTCCTCTAGTGAAATTTTCAGTTCAGTGATTGTGTTCCTCAGCTACAAAATTTCTGTTTGGATTTTTTCTCTCTCTTTCTAACTCTATCTTTGATAGAGATTTCCTATCTTTTAGTTGACATTCTCATTTACCCTGAAGAGCATCCTTATGGAGATTAATTGCAATTCTTTGTCAGATAATTCATGTATCTCTGTTTATTCAAGACTAGTTTCTGAAGACTTATTTTGTTCCTTTATTTGGGCCATGTTTCCCTGTTTCCCCAAGTCTTATAATTTTGTACTATGATGAGCACAATTTGAAAAAAAACAGCCATTCCCAATCTTACATACTGGCTTCATACAGGAGAATACCCTCAGGCTAGTTAGAGATTCTGGGGGCCTCTGAATCCTTTCATGGGAGGTATGCATCCTCTTTGGATGTGTGTGTGCAATTTCTCAATTAGAGGGGCATGTTTTTATCAAGAGCTTGTAATCTCCCACCCCCTCTGGTGTCTTTCTGCATCATTGCATGCTTTTTGGTTCTATAGCAGCATGCCACTCCACTCCCCCTTGTTTTTAGTAGCCATAGGCATCCAAATTATAGAGACTCCTTATCAGCCCACCGAGTCAGGCAAAACAGATACCAGTCCCTTGATTATTCCTCTAAATACCCAGAACACCAGATGCACAATCCACTTCTCACTTTCTCTCAGGGGAGAAATCTCAAGTTGTGTCTTCTCCTGATTTCACTGAGCCATGCTGGCCACATTAAGCCACTCTACTCTTATATGCTCTCAGCAGCCCCCAGGCATCCAAACTATGCCAGTTAAGACAACATTACAATTGAAGTAAGACAGAAACCAGTCCCTTTGGAAGACCTTCTAAAAGCCTGAAGAATTGGACATATATTACCCTTCTCTTTTTTCCCCAGAGGAAGAAATCAGAAACCAGGTCATTCTCTCCTATCACTATGCTCTGCTGGCTTGAAGGAAGAGCTGATGTGGGTAGAGTGAAATCACTCTTCTTACCTATTTAAATAAGGATATCCTCAGCTTTGTTCTCACCCAGGGTACTATAACTTCCTAACTGGATCCAGAAATTCTTACCAAAAGTATTTGGGTCTATATATCGTTATTAAATTGGGGTTTCTGTTGAGGGGACAAGGGTTGAGGCTTTCTATTCCAATGTCTTGCTAACATCATCTCTGAGTCAACACTTTTTAAGCAACCTCTCCAGAAATTCTACCTAACACTTATTGAAAAGTAAACATTTAATGACTTCATCACATGACAAGACTGCCACAAAAGCTGGGAAGTAGTCTTTATGTTTAGCAGCTATTTGCTCAACTAAAACTGCAGTTTCTAGTTTCAAGGAAGAAGGAAATCATAGATATGTTTAACAAAAACTGGCCCCTGCCATAGCACTTCCAAATGAAAAGGGTAGCCTGTTTCCTCAGCAGAATGTATAGAAAACATTTACATATGTTACTATCATAGCACCTACACCTACCTGATGTATCTTGTTTATTGTCAGCCTCTCCTTATAGGATATGTTATTTACTGCTATAAACTCCAAAACCAACAATGGTACCTGAAAAGTATGAATTCCCAATAAAAATTATAGGATTATATTTTTGAATACACTAATAGCTTTTGCCATCCCCTTGCGCATGCCCATGTTTAATTATACCCAAGATGACAGGTCTTTGATACTGCCCAAGATATATCCACAAATCTCAACTATGTATCAGACTGCACTGTTGAAGAGTTTCTAGGAAAAGTTAATTTTAACCAAATTTAGACTGTCTTTCATAGACCTGAAAACTATTCAGTCCAGCTCCTGTGCCTGAACTGACCATATCAGCTTAGGTTCCTCTATTATATAATCTTCTATTACCTTGTCCTCCTTTATAACATATATTGCAATTGGAATCCATTAATTACCTTTATAACTCTACAGTGTTCTGCTAGATGTGAAGACAAAGAACTTGTCAGTTTCATTCATTCTCATGCCTCCATGTTCTATCAGAGCAGGTGCTGAATAAATATTAATTAAATTAACTAATTAATTAAATCTACAGCACCTGCTCTTTTTCTTTAATCTTTACCTGTAACACGTCTTACGGTTTCACAATGAAGAATTTTAGAGTCATGGCAAACCAAGTCATTTCATTACTGAAGAAACATAATTCTGGAGATTACTGGTAAACTGTCTAAGATTAAAATCAATGTGATAATGGCACTAGAACTGGGACCCATGCCTCCATTGTCTCAGCTCAATGCTACTCATTGCACTCTACTGACCTTTATGCTGAGAGTCTTTCAGCAACCCCATCTTCAAAATCATTTTAGGAATCTTGAACTATCAGAACCACATACTTTGTTTTTATGTAGGACTCCTAATTATGTAGAGCTTTGGAAAAACGTAAGAAGAAAACTCTTACTGCTGAAAGTCAGTCATCTAAGGTCACAAGAATGACGCTCCCTTCTTTCAGCTGTCTTGAACTGCAATCCTGTCTTTACTCCTTTCTTACTGGCAAGACTTCTCAATCTTTATTAACTTCACTTCATCTCTCTTTTTAAGTTCTGTTCTCCTCCTATTCTAGATATTTTAGGAGGTCTTGTCCTTTCCCATGGTTTCAGTTATGTTGCATAAGGTGCTGGTCCTAAAATATATGTCTATACAATAATGAATACTGCTAGTGACCTACCCAGATTGACTTGTATCCCTCTGTGTGCTTATCCTCTAGTTTCTGTGTGCTTTGCTGTCAACAGCTCCTACCTATAACTTGTAGAGGATTTCCCATGGCCACTAGAATTGCCTTACTCACATGGAGTGCCAGAAGTACCTTGGAATTTTATGTATTCATTTCTCTACATTCCAGAGTGTAAGACCTAGGTCCTTTGAATTCCTTGGGATGAACTCTTGGGTGTGATTTATACTGTAAAGATCTCTGCATATATGGTAGAAGCTGCATAACAGAAATAACTCTAGTGCTTGGCTTATTTCTTGTCTCTGCCCTGCTTCCTTCACTTCGTTAATAAATCATTTGCATCCAAATTCTTGGCTTACATTGTGTCCTAAAGAGAATTTCACCTATGCCACAAGGTTTATACCTACCTTCTAAACTTCAGACCTATACCTCTAATTGCCTTCTGAGCAACTTCAGTAGGGTAGCTCACAAACCAACTTTACATGCTTACGACTGAACTCATCTCCTTCCTTTCCAAACCTGCTTATCCCCCTGCATTTTTCTATCCTACTGATTACATTATCATCCCTATAGAGCTCAAGGTGTCAACCTGGGATTGCTCTGTTGTCTTGTTCTCTTTCCATCTTACCCTTCAACCCTATTCAACCAATCACTAATTCCTGTTATGCCTGTTGCTGAAGTAACAGAGCTCTTCATAGCTGAAGCCACACGTCTTTCACTTGAATTTTTTCAACAATCACCGAATAAGCCTCCTCAGCTTGAGATACACTGCTGTCCAGATATTTTCCACACTGCAACCAGAGCAATCGTTATAAAAATATAAATCTCATTATAATCCTTGTCTTCTATGTAAAGAAATTGAAACAAATTCTCTCACCCTAAGTCCAGAGGAAACAGTCTGAAAAGTTTACAAAATCTTCAATATCTGGGCCCTTGCTCACCTCCACAGTCTCTGGGCTTCAGCTGTTTGATACATTTTTAGATTATCTGATAAACTGTGCTCGCTCACATTCAGACCCTTACCCCAAAAGCTTTCTCTTTTTGCATGTCTTATTCAACTCTGAATACTGCCTCCATCAACACTACTTTCAACACCTACCTCTAGTATCTTCAAATTTATTTACTCAGTCAACAAATATCATTGAATCTGTATGATGTTCCAGGCACTATTCCAGGTACTGAAGTAGCTAGACCACTAAATTCATAATACTTCAGCATTTGGCTGGAAAGGCAGATATTAATCAGTTAACTACACAAATGTGTAAAACTGCAACTGTGCTAAGAACTACAATGAGATATACACAGAGCTATATATTCCTTTACTATACAGATATTTTTCTAGACATCAAAGTCCTCTCTGAGAAACTGATAATGCTTCAGTTGAGATCTACAAAACGTACATGAAATAAATGAATAAGAGTAAAATAAGTATTCTCAACATAAGGAATAACGTGGAAAAGACCTTGCCATGGGAGAAAACGCAGTGTAAATGAGGTTAAAAATAGGTGGTCATGGTCATAAGGAAGCTGCCTAACCACCCAAACCCCATCTAGGAGATTGGCTCAAGACCCCATCGTCATGCTACTGTGTATGTCTCCCTGTGCAGAACTATATTAGGACATTTACACCATGCAATGTAACTGTTTATTTACATACTCAACACATTGCAATTCCTTTAGGATCAACACTGTATCCCTAGAACACATTGCGAGGATGATATTTTCAAGAAGGAAGGAAGGAAGGAAAGAAGGAAGGAAGGAAGAAAGGAAGGAAGGAAGGAAGGAAGGAAGGAAGGAAGGAAGGAAGGAAGGAAGGAAGGAAGGGGGATGAGAGTTGAAGGAAGGGAGAGAGACAACAATAATTTTTTAATGGTAAATGAAGAGTAACCTAACCTCTTGGGAGGTGTGAGGCAATTCAGGATATACATAGGAAGGATTTATTTTAAAGTGTGAGAGTTGGATGCATGTGTCCATTCGTGGGAACTAATTTTTTTTTTTTATGAGACGGAGTTTCGCTCTGTCACCCAGGCTGGAGTGCAGTGGCATAATCTTGGCTCACTTTAACCTCTGCCTCCTGGGTTCAAGTGATTCTCCTGCCTCAGCCTCTTGAGTAGCTGGGATTACAGGCATGCACCACCATGCCTGGCTAATTTTTGTATTTTTAGTAGAGACAGGATTTCACCATGTTGCCCTGGCTGGCCTAGAACATTGTTTATGGAGAGTACAAAGCAGTAACCTAGGCAAGGTTGTTATGGCTGAAAATTGAACAAAACATTCAAAATGACAGAAGACTTGAGAGAAAGAGGCCATTTAAATTGGCTGGACAATATGAAATTGCCTTTATTGATCTTTTTTTGTATCTACAAAAATTGCAATTTCACATAGCCTAATTTATACTAGGAAAAATGAAAAATAAATGAGCAATAACTTCCTGAATATTTTGGCTATCTCTAACTAATATACTTTTAACATATATTATATTGTCTATGGTAAATAAGTTTCTGTATGTTCACCAAATGATGGCATATATTGATCAGGAAAGGGAGAACAAGTTTCAGAGAAGTATATTCATTTGTTTAACAACCATTTCTTGTTCTCCGACCAGGTAGTAGGCATTGTTGTAGGGCCAGGGCAATTAAAAAAAAAAACGGCTACTAATGTGACACAAAATATTTAACAAATGAGCACAAATATAAATTTTTATTTCTAAACTATAAATGGAATGAGAAGTATAGCACACTATGAGAAGGAACAAGGAGAGCATTATGAGTTGGAATGTATTACCTCAAATCTCATATGTTGTAGTTCTAACTCCCAGTATCTAATAGTCTAATTGTATTTGGGGTTGGCACTTTAAAGAGGTAGTTACGTTAAAATGAAATCATTATAGCGGACCCTAATGTAATGTGATTGATATTCCTACAAAAGGGGAAATGAGTACACAGATATGTACAGAGGGCATGACATGGTTTGGATGTTTGATGAGGTTTGGATGATTGTCCCCCTAAATCTTATGTTATAATGTAATTCCAAATGTTGGAGGTGGACCCTGGGAGGAGGGTGATTGGATCATAGGGGCAGATCCTTCATGAATGGCTTAGCACCATCCCCTTGGTGATGAATGTGTCCTCACTCTGGTAATGCATGCAAGACTTGGTTGTTTAAAAGACTGTGTGTATTAGTTCATTTTCACATTGCTGCTAAAGACATACCTGAGACTGGGCAATTTACAAAAGAAGGAGGTTTAATGGGCTTACAGTTTGACATGGCTGGGGAGGCCTCACAATCATGGTGCAAGGTGAAAGGCATATCTCACATGGTGGCAGACAGGAGAAGAGAGCTTGTGCAGGGAATCTCCCTTTTTAAAACCATCAGCTCTCATGAGACTTATTCACTATCATGAGAACAGCATAGGAAAGGCGCACCACCACGTTTCAATCATCTCCCACTGGATACCTCCCACAACATGTGGGAATTGTGGGAGCTACAAGATGAGATTTTGGTGGGGACAGAGTCAAACCATGTCATTATACTCTGGCCCCTCCCAAATCTCATATCTTCACATTTCCAAACCAATCATGCATTCCCAACAGTCCCACAAGTCTCAGCTCATTTCAGCATTAACTCAAAAGTCCACAGCTCAAAATCTTATCTGAGATGAGACAAGTCCTTTCCACCTATGAGTCAGTAAACTCAAAAGCAAGTTATTTAATTCCTAGCTACAATGGGGATACACACACTGGGTAAACACAGCCACTCCAAATGGGAGAAATTGGCCAAAACAGAGGGGTGACAGGCCCTATGTTAGTTCAAAATCCAGCTGGGAAGCAACATCTTAAAGCTTCAGAATGATCTCCTTTGACTCCATGTCTCACATCCAGGTCATGCTGATGCAAGAGATGGGCTCCCAAACCCTTGGGGAGCTCCAACTCTGTGGCTTTGCAGGGTATAACCCCACTCCTGGCTGCTTTCACAGGCTGGCATTGAGTGTCTGGTCTGTGGCTTTTCCAGGCATATAGTGCAAGCTGTCAGTGGATCTACCATTCTGGGGTCTGGAGGATGGCGACTCTCTTCTCACAACTCCACTAGGTGGAGTCCCAGTAGGGGGCTCTGACCCCAGATTTCCCTTCTGCACTGCACTAGCAGAAGTATTCCATGAGGGCCCCACCTCTAGAGCAAACTTCTGCCTGGGCATCCAGGTATTTCCATACATTTTCTGAAATCTAGCCAGAGGTTCCCAAACCTCAATTCTTGACTTCTGTGCACTTGCAGTCTCAATACCACATGGAAGCTGCCAAGGCCTGAGGCTTGCACCCTCTGAAGCCACAGCCCTAGCTCTACATTGGCCCCTTTCTACTGTGACTGGAGCAGTTGAGATGAAGGACATCAAGTCCCTAGGCTGCACACAGGATGAGGACCCTGGGCCTGGCCAACAAAACCACATTTTCCTCCTAGGACTCCAGGCCTGTGATGGGAGGGGCTGCT
Organism: Macaca nemestrina; assembly: GCF_043159975.1. Classification (NCBI taxonomy): domain Eukaryota; kingdom Metazoa; phylum Chordata; class Mammalia; order Primates; family Cercopithecidae; genus Macaca; species Macaca nemestrina. The sequence continues at coordinate 177,655,651 of NC_092127.1, read as the reverse complement.
GTAAAGTCTCCGACATGCCCTGGAGACAATTTCCCCATTGTCTTGGTGATTAACATTTGGCTCTTTGTTACTTAGGCAAATTTCTGCAGCTGGTTGAATTTCTCCTCAGGAAATGGGATTTTCTTTTCTGTTGCATTGTCAGGCTGTGAATTTTCCTAACTTTTAAGCCCTGTTTTCCTTTTGAAACTGAATGCCTTTAACAGCACCCAAGTCATTTCTTGAATACTTTGATTCTTAGAAATTTCTTCCCGCAGATAACCTGAATCATCTTTCTCAAATTCAAAGTTTTACAAATCTCTAAGGCAGGGACAAATGCCACCAGCCTCTTTGTTAAAACATAACAAAAGTCACCTTTGTTCCAGTTCCCAACAAGTTCCTCATCTCTATCTGTGACCACCTTAGCCTGGATTTCATTGTCCATATTATTATCAGCATTTTAGTCAAAGCCATTCAACAAGTCTCTAGAGAGTTCCAGACTTTCCCATGTTTTCCTATCTTCTTCTGAGCCCTCCAAACTGTTCCACCCTCTGCTTCTTACCCAGTTCCAAAGTTGCTTCCACATTTTTCACTATCTTTTCAGCAACAACCCACTCTACTGGTACCAATGTACTGTATTAGTCCATTTTCACATTGCTGATAGAAACATACCTGAGACTAGGCAATTTACAAAAGAAAAAGGTTTAATGGACTTACAGTTCCACATGGCTAGAGATGCTCCACAATCATGGTGGAAGGGAAAAAGCACATCTCACACAGTGGCAGATGAGAGGAGAAGAGAAGAGAACCTCCTTTTTAAAAAACCATCAGCTCTCATGAGACTTATTCACTATCACAAGAACAGCATGGGAAAGACCCCCTCCCATTAATCTCCCACTGGGTCCCTCCCACAACATGTGGGAATTATGGAAGCTACAAAATGAGATTTGGGTGGGAACACAGAGCCAAACCATATCACTGTGGCACCCACCTTTCTCTTTTGTTGCCACTCTTGACATGTAATATGCCAGTTCCTCCTTTGCCTTCCTCCATGCTCATAAGTTTCCTTAGGCTTTACTGGAAGCCAAGCAGTTTCTGGTGCTATGTTTTCTAAACAGCTTGCAGAACTGTGAGTCACTTAAACCCATTTTCTGTATTAGTTATCTAGCCTCAGTTACATCTTTAGAGTCATGCAAAAAATGGCATAATATAGAAAATAGGTATTGAGGAGTGGCATATTGCTATAAAATTGCCCTCAGATGTGGAAGTGGCTTTGGAACTGGGTAACAGGCAAATGTTGTAAGAGTTTGGAGAGTTCAGAAGAGAACAGAAGAAAAAAAGAAAGTTTGGACCTTTTTAGAGACTTGTTAAACGGTTTTGACCAAAATACTAATATAAATATGAGCAGTATAGGTCAGGCTGATGAGGTCTCCAATGGAAATGAGGAAGCTGTTGGGAACTGGAGTAAAGATCACCAGTAATATACCCTAGCAAAGAACTTGGGCACATTGTGTTTATGTCTTAGAGACCTATGGAAGGTTAAACTAAAGAGTGATGATTTAGGGTATCTGGGGGAAGAAATTTCTAAGCAGCAGAATGTTCAAGAGGTGGCCTGACTGCTTCTAATAGCCTACAGTTGGATACAGAAACAAAGAAATGACTTAAATTTGGAACTTACATTTAAAAGGGAAATAGAACATAAAATTGTGGAAAATTTGCAGGGTAGCCCAGTGGTAGATGCAGAAGCTAAGCAGGCTAAGGAGCAACCATTTGTTAGAAAGATTAGCATGACTAAAAGGGAGCCAAGTGCTAGTATCCAAAACAATGGGAAAAAGACCTTGAAGGTATTTCAGAAGTCTTTGAGACAGCCTCTCTCATCATAGGCCCAGAGGTCTAGGAAGAAAGAATAGTTTTGGGGGCCTAGCCCAAGGGACAACTGCTCTGCATAGCTTTAGGACACTGCTTCCCACAATCTGGTCACTCTGGCTGTGCCGTTAACTCGAGGGAGACAAGGTAGATCTTGGGCCATCACCCCAGAGGGTGCAAGCCATAAGCCTTGGTGGTTTCCATGTGGTGATAAGACTGCAGATTATTTGAATGCATGCTTGAAGGAGGCTTGGGGGCTTCCACCTAGATTTCAGAGGATGTATAGAAAAGCCTGGGTACGATGTTCCCCTTCCTGTGTCCAAGCGTTCTCATTGTTCAGTTCCCACCTATGAGTGAGAACATGTGGTGTTTGATTTTCTGTTCTTGCTATAGTTTGCTGAGAATGATGCAGACCTATTGTGGGGTTGGGGGGAGGACAAAGGGATAGCATTTGGAGATACACCTAATGTAAATGACAAGTTAATGGGTGCAGCACATCAGCATGGCACATGTATACATATGTAATAAACCTGCACATTGTGCACATGTACTCTAGAACTTAAAGTATAATACAAAATTAAAAATTAAAAAAAAAATAAAAGCCTGGGTACCTAAGAAGAAGCCTACCACAGGGGCAGAGCCCCAACATAAAAACTCTACTGGGAGGAGAAATGTGGAGTTGGAGCACCCACACAGAGTCCCCACGACAACACTGCTTATTGGAGCTGTGACAAGGGGCCCACCACTCTCCAGACCCCAGAATGATAGATTCACCAGTAGTTTAGACCCTCTTCTTGGAAGAGCTCCAAGCACTCAACTTCAACCTATGAGAGAAGCCACGTGACCTGCATCTTGAGAGGCCACAGAAGCAGAGATGCTGAAGGTCTTGGGAGCTCATTCCTCACACCAGGATGCAGAACATGGTGTCAAAGCTTATGTTGGAGCTTTAAGATTTAATGTCTGTCCTACAGGGTTTCAAAATTGTATGACACCTATTACTGCCTTCTTGTGGTCAATGTCTTTCTTTTGGAATGGAAATGTATACCCAATGCCTATACCACCATTGTATCTTGGAAGTAAACAGCTTGTTTTTGATTGCACAACCTCACAGGTAGAAGGAATTTATCTCCAGATGAGACTTTTGACTTGGGACTTTTGAGTTAATGCTGAAACAAATTAAGACTTTGATGGTCAATTGCAAAGACATAATTTTATTTTGAAATGTGAGAAGGACATGAGAATTGGGGGGCCAGGCATGGAATGATATGGTTTCAATGTTTGTTCCCTCCAAATCTAATGTTGAAATGTAATTCCCACTGTTGCAGGTGGGGCGTGGTGGGAGGTGATTGGATCATGGGGGCAGATCTCTTATGAATGGCTTAGTTACATTCCCTTGGTGATGAATGAGTTCTCACTCTGGTACTTCATACAAGATCTGGTTGTTTAAGAGTTTGAAACCTCCCCCATCTCTCTCTTGCTCCTGCTTTTACTATGTGATACACCTGCTCCCCCTCTGCCTTCCATCATAATTATAAGATTCCTGAGGTTTCACCAGAAGCTGAGTCGATGCTGGCATCATGCTTTCTGTACAGCCTATAGAACTGTATGCCAATTAAACCTCTTTTCTTTATAAATTACTCAGCCTAAGTTATTGCTTTCTGGTAATACAAAAACTAACACACTATGTGAGGACATGGAGGTGGCCATCTATAAGCCAAAGAAAGAAGCCTCAGAAGAAACCAACCCTACAGACACCTTGATCTGGGATTCCTTCCTTCAGAACTGTGAGACAATTATTTTTGTTTTTATAAGCCAAACCATCTCTGGTATTATACTTCGTTATAGCAGCTCTAGAAAGCTAATACAGGTGAAGTTGGAGGTGGCAGAATACATTGAGCCCTCTGTGTTGAGTAGAGGATTGGTAGGAAGAGAAAAGGGTTGGTAGGAATTAGGTAGAACATGATTAAATGAAAGAACAACACAGGCAAAGGAAGTAATGTATACCATGAAGCTCGAGACCTGAAAAGCTCTGTTCCCTCTGAGTAGTATTTGATTCATCTGTCCAAGCCATCAGCAAGACCAAAGAGTGAGGTTTCTATGTGAATGGAGCTTTGATTCATAGTCTCCCATTACACATATCTTCAAGGCCAGACTTTCAAGTAAGCTGGGTCATCTTTTTTTTTTTCATATCATCAATGTTAATAGTTAAAATACTTAGCATTTACTGAGTATTTATTTATTTTAAGCACTACTGTAAGTACTTTACTGTCATCAACATGTTCAAGACTGCAAGCAATTTTCTATGGTGTGTTTTATTAATTTTGTTTTATAGATGTGTTAACTGAGACACAAGGAAACAGACAGGTGAATTCCTCAACAGCGCAGAGCAAACATAAGAGAAGGAAAATGAATTTGATGAGTTGTTCTGACTCTAGAACCCATATTATTAAAACAATTGTAGTTGTTTTGGAATCCTGCATGTAAATTTTCTTCAAAAATGTTCTAAGGTTTGTTTGTTGTTGTTTTGGCTTTTTTCTCATTTTACCGAATAGGTGCCCTGCCCTAAAATTAGACTATAATGAAAATATGGAGTCCATTTTGGCCCCTCATCGCATTTTAAAATTATGAGTGAACCCTGAGCTCCAAACTTCTAGTTAAATAAACAATGTGTTCTCACGTTTAAAACACTGTTCACCAAAGTTTTTGTTACATGAAGCCAAAACTTTCTCAAAAAAATTAACATATAAGAAAAACAAAATGAAAATTCCCAGACACGTCATATAAGGAAAATGAAAGAAAATATTGTCTGTACTTCCACTAACTATCCAGACTGTTAATGTTTTAGTGTGTATGTCATTACCTACATTTTCTACACATAAATTACCAAAAAAATGGATCATTTTGCAATATACATTTTATCCTAACATTATTTTATGAACATTTTTCTATTATACATCTTATATGTATGAAATATGCATGAAACAATGGCACTAAATGTTCTTCTTAAGCAGGAATCAGCAAACTTTTAAATATAAAAGGTCAGATAATAAATATTTTAGGCTTGGAGGCCATATGGTATCTGCTGCAGCCACTTAACTCTTCCATTGTAATATAAAAGTAGCCTTAGGCTACATATAAGCAAATGGACAAAACCATGTTCTGTTAAAACTTTATTTACAAAATCAAGTGGGGGGCCAGATTTGACAAGTAGGCCAGTTTGCCAATCAATGTTTTAAAGCATTGTTTTGAATGGCTGTTTTGAATCCCTTTACTATATGTATTATATTTTATTAAGCCTTTCTGAAGGCAGAAGAAAAATTATCCTATATAGTTGCTATAACACATAGCACTAGAAACACAGATACGTTATAAATGCCAATTTAAGTAATAAATTAACAAATCCTGATAAAGTTTAGAATCAAGATTCAAGTTTAGAAATGTACAAGAAAGATACAAATTTGAAGAAAATAGGTAATCTATTCCAGTAAATAAAGAAGGAGAATTTGGGAAGTTTTTTATTCAGTGGGCTATGAGAAAGCAGATGAAATAGGTAAACCAGAAAGCATAAGGTTGAAATAACCAATGGACAAATAGCAGAATCCAAAGAAGCATTCTCAGGAGGAAGGATATATAGCATCAAAGTAGAACAAAATCTGGATTGGGCTTTGGTGCTCAGACCAAGAGGACTTGGGCCATACTAATTTGAGGTTTGATTTGAGAGGAGCCCCTTTACTGGAGGGAAAGTATTTGGTTTTTTGCAAAATTAGAGTGTTAAGTGGATAATGACCAAGCCTCCACCCAAATCTAGACAATTTTTGTACTAATCTTTGGTTATAGATGTTCTTTCTTCTGAAAAGAACAGCTTGGTTCTCACTAGGTTAACTTAAACATGAGCATTCATCAATTGGGAATATTAAATCACAAAATAAAAATATTTTGGTGACTTGGAACTGTAGTATTCTACATTATAAAGGAAAAATTCAAACCATGAAAGCATGCATATTTGCAAGCATTGAGCTGGTGGTATTATTAAATGTTTCCCACAATTCCACAAAATCTATAAAAAAAAAAAAGCTATGAAAAAACAAAGGAATTATTTGTCATCTGGCTAAACCTAATTAAATACCCCTCTAGAAAGTTGGTACATCTTTCCCTTAAGGATATTATAGCAATTTTCCATTAGGTGTTGTGTTCCTCCTCAATAGTTCACAGAGGCGAAAAGATAATACTTCATTCAAACAGAGACTCCTATTGGATTGTACAGTGCAGGCCCGGTAACCTGTGAACCAGGAAAACAATGTGAGTAATCTCTCCAGATTTACCAGGGGATGCAGGGGTAAGTGCCTTGTGTGGAACCATGGTGATAAATGGGAACCATTCAACTGCTCAGTAGTTTGAAGCTTCCATTTAGTGAGGCCTACATAATAATTTAACACACTCCATGAGGCACTTGGAAATGTAATTTTAAAAACCCTGTTTATCCCTGGCAACACTTAGGGTCAAAACACTCACCTGTGATTCAGCGAATCATTGCTGATACAGATTGAAAAACATCTTTATCAGGAAGAATGTAGAGATTTATCATTTTAGGAGATCTTTGGAACAGAGACCTTGAATACTTTTGTAATGAAACGTTACTTTTCATTTTCCTAGAACTCTGAGATCATGAGTAGTTTGTACATAAATAGGTGGATATTAATCTTAACTGCTGAGCAGAGTAGAGAAAGGTAAAATGCTAATGCTGGCAGTTTAAAGTCTATCAACAGAAGATGATGAGAAAAATACAGGTGTGTTAACCAGCTTAGATAATGATAATGTAGTATGTTTTTGAGATCTGAGCTATTGGTTTTATTCTAGCAATGGCCGTGCTCTCCCTTAACACATTACTATTACTACTGAAATTTCTCCTACTACCGCCACTACTTATCATTTATAGAAAATGTACAATATGTTATTCTTTAGTAAATTCATTCCAATAATATGTATCCAATCTTTACAATATGCAGAACATTGTGGTAAATCCTAAGTACACACTGACGTGACATTTCCTTTTCAGTTCTAAGACCTTTCAGAAAGTTGTTTTATGTCCACATGTTAGGTCTGAAGATGTAACCAAGGGTGATTTTCCAATATTTCCATTTAACAAGTATTCTTATAGATGACAAATATTGGAATGTACAGAAAAACATTTACATGTGCTAATATATGACAAAGAAATGCCAAGTAATTGGGAAGAAAAACTGGAAAGGGCTTACAAAACTGCATGAGATGAACAGAAATATCATATTCCTTCTGTTACATCCTGAGCAGAAGCCCAGGAATAATCTTTAATAAGGTACAATGTTTATCAATTCAGTGTGTTTTGAGGACCTACTATGTGCTAAGTACCTACTATGTGCTAAGTACATACTATGTGGTGTTTTAATTATAATTCTTATTCTGAGAAAATTGTACAAAATGTATCACATGATGTTATGAAATTATATAGAGAGAATAGGTATATTTTATCCAATTTTTCTCAGTGGTAGTATCTTTCAAGCCTATAGTGTAATATCAAAACCAGATATTAACATCAACACAGTAAAGAGATAGAAAATTCCCATGACCACATGCATTCGTCCTATTGTCTTTTATAGCCATGATAAAAGGCTATATTTTTATATGTCCAACCCTTTCTTAACACCTAACAGCCACTAGTCTGTTCTTTCATTTAAAGAATGTTGTTACACAAATAGAATTGTGCACTATGTAACTCTTCAGGGATTGACTTTTCTTACTGAGCTTAATTCTCTGGAGATTCATGTAAGTTATATTGGGTATCAATTGCTCATTTCTTTGTATTAGTGAGTACCAAGTCTATGGTATAATTTTGTCCCAGTTTGTTTAATCTTTCCCCCATCGAAGAATATCTGTTTGTTTTCAGTTTATGGCTATTACAATTAAAGCAGCTATAAATGTTCATGTACAGGTTTTTTTGTGTAAACATAAGTTTTCCATTTTCTGGGATAAATACCTATGAGTACAATTGTGGAGTAGTATAATAATTGCAGATTTAGATTTTTAAGAAAGTATCAATTTGTTTTCAGTGTGGCTGCCCCAATTTACCTTCTCACCCCAGGGTATGAATCATTCAGTTTTATCCACATACTGTCCAGCATTTGGCATTGTCACTATTTTGTTTTTTGATTTTACCCATTCTAATATGAATACAGTGTTACCTCATTGGAGTTTTATTTTCCATTTCCTTAAGGGCTCATAATGAATGATATATTTTCATGTGCTTATTTATCATCTATGTATCCTCTTCAGTGTAATGTCCCTTCATGACTTTTGCATATATGCTATTTAGATTTTTTTTTAACTGAAAGTTTTGAGAGTTCTTACATATTCTAGATACTAACCCTATGTTGGATGTATGGTTCGCAAATACTTTCTCCAAGTCTGTAGCATGTTTTTTCATTCACTTAATCACTCTTTTGCAGAGCAAATGTTTTTAATTCTGATGAAGTCCAATTTATACTTTTTTCCTTTTATAGATGTTTTTGATATTAAGATTTTGCATGGCCCTAGATCAAATAAGATTTCTCCATATTTTTTCCTAAGACTTTTATAATTTTACATTTATACTTACATTTCTATTTCATTTTGACTTAATTTTTTAGTACAGTATAAGAATTTGATCAGATTTTTTTTTTTTTTCTGTTCTGTTTTGTTTTTGTTTTGCCTGTGGAAGTTCACCTGTTCTAGCATCGGTTTTCGAAAAGGCGATTTTTCATCTGTTAAACTGATCTTGTTCCTTTGGCACAAGTCGATAGGGTATATATGTTTGGACCTATTTCCAGGGTTCTCTATTGTGTTCCATCGACCTACGAGCCTAACTCTCTGCCAATACCATAGAGATCTGGTTATAGTATGTATATAAAATAGGTCTTGAAAGTGGGTAAAGCAGTTCTTTCCACTTTCTTCACATTTTTCAAACTTGTTTAGCTATTCCACTTACTTAGCCTTCCAATATAAGTTGTAGGATAATCCTGACTATATCCACAAAAAAAATGCCATGATTTTGCTAACAATTGCACTAGACATGTGTATTCCATTGAGTAGAGTTGGTATCTTTGCTATGTGAATCTCACAATCCATACATAACGTACATGTCTCTTCATTTTTCACAGATCTTTGATTTTTTTAATCAGCGTTTTATAGTTTGAAGCATACAAGACCTGCCAATGTTTTCTTATATTTAAAGATAAGTATTTAATTTTTAAAATGTTTGCAAATGGTATTACATTTTACATTTTTGTTTCTATGTGCTAATTATTTTATATATGTGTGTGTGTATGTGTATATATACACAATTGATTTTTATGTTTATTATGTTCTATCAAGTTGCTAACCTTATTTATATGTTCTAGGAGGCTTTCTTGGTAGATTTTGTAGAATTCATCCATGTAAGATGATCATGTTATCTGCAAATAAAGGTAAACATATATCTTTCATTCTGATCTGCATTCCTTTTATTTCTTTTCTGCACCTTATTGTGTCTACTAGAGTTTCCAGTACTATGTGAAATAAGAGGGTTGAGGATGAATGTCCTTGCCTTCACTCTTAATTTTATGGGGAAAGCATTTAGTCTTTCACCATTAAGAATCACATTAGCTGTAACAATTTTTTTTTAATCAAATTGAGGAAGTTCCTCTCTATTCCTGATAAGGTTTAGCTCTGTGTCCCCACCCAAATCTCATCTTGTAGCTCCCATAATTCACACTTGTTGTGGGAGGGACACAGTGGGATATGATTTAATCATGGGGGAAGATCTTTCCCGTGCTGTTCTCGTGATAATAAATGGGTCTCACGAGATCTGACAGTTTTTAAAAAGGGAGACTCCATGCAGGAGCTCTCTTTGCCTGCTGCCATCCACTAAGAGGTGACTTGCTCCTCCTTGCCTTCTGCCATGATTCTGAGGCCTCCCCAGCCACGTGGAGCTCTAAGCCCAGTTAAACCTCTTTCTTTTGTAAATTGCCCTGTCCTGGCTCTGTCTTTATCTGCAGGGTGAAAACGGACTAACACAATTCCCTTTTCCCTGAGTTTCTCCTTATGTGTGTTAAAGCTTGTCCAACATTTTTTCAGCATAAATTAATGTGGACATGCGATTTTTATTCTTTAACCTGTTAATATGATAGGTTACATTGCATTTAAAATGTTGAACCAGCCATGAATCTCTGGAATAAATCCACTTGGTTATGGTGGATACTTTTTACATATTAATGAATTCTGTTGACTAAAATTTTCTTAAGGAGTTCGTTTATGTATTCATGAATATATCCAGGTGTACTCCTATTTATATTGGTCAGTAGTTTTATTTTTTATAATTTTTCCTGGTTGATTATGCATAGCACAGAGTGTTATTAGCTTCATAAAATGAATTGAAGTGCTCTCTCATCTATTTCCTGGAGAAGATTGTGTATAATTGCTGTCATTCTTCTTTAAACATTTTCTAGAATTCAAGACTGAAGTTATCTGGGCTTACTAGATTTTTACAGTTTTCCTTCAACTACAGATTCAATTACTTTGATAGTTAAAGGCTACTATTGTATATTTGATGAGCCGAGTTTGCATTTTTCAAGTAATTGTCAATTTTTTGCGTGTAAATTTGTTCAAAATATTTCCTTATTAACTTTTTGATGTCTGCAAGGTTATAGTTATATCCCCTGCTTTACTTCTGATAGTGTTAATTTGTGTCTACTTTTTTCTTTCTCTTGCTAGAAGTTAGTCGGTTTTAATAATATTTCCACAGAACAAAGTTTTAGTTTTCTTGTCTCTATTTTTTTCTGATCTTAATTTTATTAATTTTTGCTTTCTTTAAGTATTTTTTTTCTCAATTCTTTGGGTTTATTTTGCTCTCTTTTTTTCTCACTTTTGAGGTGGGATCCTAGATTATTGATTTAACCTTTTTCCATTTTTTTCTAATGTATGCCTTTGTTGCTCTTATACATATATATATGCTCTAAATATATATATATATGCTCTAAATATATATATATACACACACACATATAAACACATGTGTATGTATCGGGGGGGTGTGTGTAGGTTTTTTTATTTTCTTTTTTTCTTTTTTGAGACAGGGTCTAACTCTTGCCCAGGCTGAGTGTAGTGATGTGATCACACTCACTGTAGCCTCGACCTCCTGAGCTCAAGCAATCCTCCCAGCTCAGCCTTCCAAATACCTGGGACTGAAGGCATGCACCACCACACCTGGCTAGTTTTTGTTTTTTGTGGAGATGGGGGTCTCACTAGATTGCTCAGGCTGGTCTCAAACTCTTGGATGCAAGCGGTCCTCCCACCTCAGCCTGCCAAAGTGCTGGGATTACAGGCATGACCCACAGTGTCTGCCTGTATTTTTTTTTCTTTTTCATTTAGTTCAATATATATTTGTATTTCCCTTTAAACATCTTTGTTGATCCATGGATTATTTAGAAATGTGCTGTTTAGTGTGTAGTATTTAGGGATTGTGCTGTTCTATGTTGTCACTGAATTTTAGTTTTACAAATCTGTAAATTGTATTTTTTCAAAATTTGGAACTACTTTTAGGCACTATTTTTTTAAATATCCTTTTAGCCCACCTTCTTTCTCCTCTCCTCCTAGGATTCAGATGACTCAGATGTTAAATATTTTCATATAATTCCACATGTCTCGGGCTCTGTTCTTTTTGTTTTTGTTTCGTTTTGTTTTCAGTCTACTCTCTGTTGTTCAGAACGGGTAATTTCCACTATTCCATCTTCAAATTCACTGATTTATTCTTCTCTTATTGCCATTTTGCTGTCTAGCCCACTTACTGATTTTTTTCTCATTTTGGCTATTATATTTTCAAGTTCTAAAATTTTATTTGATTCTCCCTTCTATCTTCTCTTTCTTTGCCGATACTTTCTATCTTTCATTTGTTTTACATATGGTCTCTCTTCTCCTTTCCACTTTTGCAAGTTATATTTTTTACAGAATTTTCATCTGTACTGTTTATGATTTTTTTGTGTGAAGGGCTTTTATCTGTATGTACAAAGAAAAATGGAGCAAAGAATGTCTATTCTACCTTTTTGGAAGTGGAAGTCTTCTACAAATGATGATTTTCTTTCTTTCATTTACTCAAGTACTTATTATCTACCTATTTCCAGTGACACAAAATGACTAAGATAGATATTGTTTCTACCCACAAGGTTGTCAGAGTCTAGTGATGAAGATGGATATTAAAAAAGTAAAAAAAAAAAGTCAGTTACAACTGAAGTAAACTGTACCACACAGAGTAGCATATTAACAAATATAGGGGGCCTAACTTAGTTTTACACAATATTTCATACAATGCCTTATACATGTGTTAGTTGTAAATAATGTTAGGTTATACCAAAAGGAACAGTTTTTTCACCCAACAGGAATAGACTAGCATGTATCGTTTGAAATAAATACAAGGTACATAAAAATAGCATTTTATGTAGTGCCTAATAAACTTATAATCTAATTATGGCCAAAAGTAATGCTCATGAATGTTGAATCAAAAATTTGGAAGCTGAGGATATTTGTGAGTGGTACATTCCTCTGCATTTTTGTTTGTTTTTGTTTTGTTTTGTTTTTGACAGTCTCTTGCTCTGTCATTCAGGCGCCCATGCTGGATACAGTGCTGCAAACACAGTCATTGAAGCCTCAAACTCCTAGGCTCAAGTAATCCTCCTACCTCAGCCCCCTAAGTAGCTGGCACCACAAGCACACACCACCATACCCAGCTAACTTTTTTTAGAGAGGCAGTCTCACTATTGTTCCCCAGGCTGGTCTCAAACTCCTGGGCTCAAGCGATCCTCCCACCTCGGCCTCCCAAAGTGCTGGGATTACAGGGATGAGAAACTGCTCCCAACATCATTTCTATGAATTTGAGGTTATTATAATGAATGATAACTCTACTCTGTTTCACACACAGCTTCTCTTATTTCTGCAAGCAAAATAGAATTCCGGGTTGAGGGAATCTTAGTTATACTCCAGTACAGTGATTCTTAGGGTATTAGAGTGCCTAAGAATCTCTTCAATGTCATAGCACTATTTCATTATGGAATGTTCAGCTACTTTATTTGTCTTCAGATTTGGCTGACTTCATTGTCTACCACCCTCCAAAGAACATGCTGACATTTTTAATTTGGTGGACTGCTGAGAAACCACAGCAGGATATAGACCAACCCATCAAAAGTGAATTTAGGATTGCATTGATGTGTAGAACTAATTAGGTGACTATGGGGAGTGGGACACTGATTGAAATCCATATGACTTTTCAATGCTCACTCTGTAGGCTAGCTAGCTTCTGAAAGGAATAGTAAATTCAGGTGACTTGTTTTCTGCTGTCACCACTGTACTGCCTAGCCCTTCTCTGCTTCAAGTCGGTAGCACAGGCCCTGATCCCTCCCCCAAAGCAAAGTATCCAAAGACAGGCAAGAATTTTATCTTTCACAGATCTTGAAGTCGTTTTCAGTTTACCCTGAAAAGATGCTGAAAACCTGCCTCCAGATCTTCTACCAAACGTGTCAACTCTGTCTCTATACTCTCTCTGAAGCCCATCTTGAGCTTTAAGTACTTTAAAAATAACACCGACCACTGTATGTATATGTAGATATGAAGTATTTATATTTGTGTAATGAAAATTACACAAATATAAATTACACAATTACACAAATATAATGAAAATTACACAAATATAAATATTTGTGTATGGTTGTTTAAATTTTGTATTTATAGTTTGTTTAAACTCCCTAGGGACAGATCAATCCCATGTAGTTATGGAAAAGATTACTAAACTTAGAAGACCTGGGTTTGTATAGCTTTCACACCATGTGAGCCACTGATATATCATCTTGTAAAGGTTTTATAGGACAGTGCCAATTGCTCTTCTTCTTAAAGAAGCATTCACTAAATGTGTAAATCTAACATTTTTCTGTCTGATAGCCATCATTTCTTTGAACTCTTTTATTTTTACCAAATCTGAGATGTCTTGTGTGCACAATCAGCTTTTATCTACGTGGTAAGTCTCTCCCTTGGCTGCCACACTACACTCAAATATTTAGTTTTGATTCATGCTCCTTAGGGTATGATATTCCTGAATCTCCACTCCAAATATTTATTTTAGATTTTTTTTTTCAGAATGTCTGGTCCTTACCTCTGCTCTTACTGCTAGCATTCTTGACTGAACCAACCCTGTTGTATCTCCAGATCAAATCCTGCCATTTGTTCACAGTTAGTTAAGATAATTTCAGGAAAGAGAAGTAACATTTTTCTTGGGTATCAGTTAAGTGCCAGAAAAAAAAACATTGAATTGTGTATTTCATAGGCATTATCTCATTGAATTTCTACAACCTAGGTATTATTATATTCACTTTTCAAAATGCTTAATAGGATCACAAATAAACGAAGTAACTCATATAAAGTCAGATAGCTGGAGAGTGATTGGATTAGGACTCAAATCTTAGATTGACCTCAAAATTTTTTGAGCTTATTCTCTATAACAGTGTTTCTTACAATCAAATGATGAATTGATCCCTTTAAATGAGGAAAATTATGGTGAGCACCGATTTGTGGTTTAAATTACGATCTTCATAGTGCTACTTATTGAATACAAAATTGTAAGTTTTAGACGTGTACATTTTGTGCAACTTCAACACTAAATACATCTCTGGGTATGGAAGAGGCTTCTTCAACTTATTATTTGCAAACTGATCTTTTGATATTCCCTTCTATTTCCACACTTGCTCCTCTGCAGCTGTATCTGTTTCAGTTAATGCCAACTGCATTCTTCCAATGTTGCAAGTCAAAAATAATAATGTCATCGTTTAATTTCCCTCTTTCTCTCACTCCCCATATCTAGCCCATCAGGAAGTTCTATAGTCTTTATTTTCAACATAGATCCAGAATGCAAGCTCCTCTCACAACTCCCACTACTCCCATCCTGGTTCAGTTCATCGTCACTTCCCTCATAGGGCAGCCTTCCAACTTGTTTCCTTGCTTCGGTTCTTGACATCATCAAGTTCATTCTAAACACAGCAGTCAGAAAAATCCTAGTTAAACATAAATCAGATCACAATGTTTCTGTGCTACAATCTGCCCAATGGTTCACACTGGACTCAGAAGAAAAGCTAAAACCCTTCCGGTGATTTACCAGACCCTACATAGTCGGGTGCATGTTTTTACCTCTATAACATTCTCATTTTATTCTCTGCCTTATTTATATCTCTCCAGCAACATAGACCTGATCACTCTTGTCAACCACACAGACATGCTCTTGCCTTAGGGCATTTCCACCTGCTAGTCGCTCTGCTAGAAATGCTGTTTCCCTGGTTATCTCCATGGAAAGTTGCATACTTCTTGAAGATCTTCAGTGTAATTCTACCTACTCAGTGAGGCCTTTCTGAACCACAAACATTGCAACCCTCCTCATCCTCCTTAGTATCCTTTACTATTTCATGTTTCTTCCTAATCATTAATCGGTATTTCACACACTATATAGTCTACTTATTTATAATGGTGAGTATCTGCCTCTTTTATTACAATAAAAAGATGCATAAGGGCAAATATGTTTATCTGTTAATTATTCTATTTCTAGTACCTAGCTGACTGGTTTGTACATAGAAGGGCTTAAATAATTATTGAATGAGAAAATAAATTTAAAATTAATAAAATAACTATAAAAGTAACAAAATTTAATCTGTAAATATTAGTTGAATGCAATAGATTAGTTTTATGACATATATAATGTAAATTTTTTGAAACAAATTTTGCTCATTTGCATCCCATAGCAGAAACATATTTGCACATTTTTTATTTTTACTTGTTTTCAGATTAATTCCCTTGAATATGACAATGCTAAGCCATCATTATCACTTCTCTTAATTTTCTTATTAACAATGAAATTATTCTTTATTTTGTTGGATCAATTAGTAGAATAGTGCCCCTCAAGCTACAATATAGAGAAAACATTTTCATTCTCTGCGTATTTACTACCGCACTTATTATCAATGAAGCATGGATAATTGGAACATAAAAGATAGAAAATGTCCTGCAAACATCGGTTCACCATGTGAATATGGCAGATAGAGCATGGACTATTCGGTGAGCCCAAATTTTATAATATGCAAAAACTTGCTTTTAACTATGACTCTTTCCTACTTGAAATATTGTTAAACTTGTGTCTTACCAAGTGAATTCTTCTGCCCTTCACCTCTTGTGAAGGAGATTGTAAAGGCACATTCTTATATGGGAAATAAAACGCATCTCAATACTCAATTACGAGATTGTTATACAGGTGACCCAGAATATGCATGTATTTTTTTTTAAGATTGTCATCAAAAGAAAAATACAAAAATTCATTAATTCTTATAGAAATTGAGACTATGTCTGCAAACTCACATGATCCACAACGCATAGTTTAAGAAATATTCCTTATACTACAAGGAGTTTGCAACGTAAAATATGATAAATGGCATATGAAAATATTACACTAGATTCAATAAGAGAAACATTCAATTTGTGAAAAAGGACAGTTTTTTTTTTTTTTGAGGAAATGACATTTGTATTAGGGCCGATTTAGGAGGGTAGAAACTGAAAGGGAAGTTAATTCAGCTGAAGAAAATAGCATGAGCAGAGAATCAGAAACCTTGATTTCTCGAGAAATTTCAAAACCATTAATTTGCTGGAAAACAGTTAAGAAGGAGATTAATGTAGATTAGCATGAAGAGATAGTCTAGATATTAGATACACTAAGAAATAATGGTAGCCAATGAGTATGCAATGCCTTCTACATCCGCAGGCACTCTCCTAAGTGCTTTACTCATAGCCCCTTGTTTCACCTGCACCATAACCCTTTGAAGTAGATATGTTTTCATATTCTTCTCTCTATTAGGCTGAGAAAGGTTCAGCAACTTTTCCAAGGTCACACTAACTTGATAGATCTCAGACTTTGATTCTGGAACCCATGTTTTACACTCTGTTCTAGACCTCTAAATATATAATTCTGGGCATATGAAGAATTAGAACCCCCTCCAGGACACAATAAATTATTGGCAGTTGATGTAGTAGAAAAAGTACAGATAGTTCTCAGGAGCAAGAAGTAACATTTTGAAACGAGAATCTCCTAAAAGTTAATAAAAATAACTTACAGATTCAGTTTTCTCATAAGGCCAGAGAAGAAGAGTTTCTAGTGATCTTTTGTGTTTTAACAAACCACATTTTAATAAGGTGTGTTTCTCATTTCCTTCTTTCTCTCACATCCCTTTCCCTCCCACAGCTTCCCAACAGTCACCTCATTGCAGCATTTCCTTTTCTTTCAAGCCCTATAACAGCTCTGACTGCTCATTTATCTTTTTTTTGGTACTAACTAAATATTTTAGTAGTTTGTGCCCCATGAATCTGATGTAAGAAATTGTTGGCCTTCAGTGATCTCATAAATGCTAAATCTGATCTGTGAAAACTTGGCAAAATTGTGTTAAGATCTTTGTTTCTCATGTTCTCCACCCTCAAGTGCAAAGGGACCACTTAGCTAAAAATGTTTAAAATTTTCAAGAAGCAAAAGTCAAGCAGAAGAAGTGAAGTGGTTTTATTTTTCTCCTTAGTAAATCATTTAAGTTTCTATATATGTTCTTTCATCTGCTGTCCAGACTGGTAAATGGAAGTCCTTGACACATAAATTAAAATTCATTTTAATCTTAATAAATATGATATGGGCATTCTTTGTTTTTCTCTACACATTCCCTTTATTAAAACATGCAGTCTGGTAACTGACTAAAACATTATTTCCAGTTGACACAAAATACAAGGACATTTCATATTACTGTGTAATAATAAACATCTGAATGAAGAGGCTTTTTCTCACTTTAAAAAGTAAAGTAGAACCTACATTTACTTCTCTTTTTATGTTGTGGGGAAAAGTTGTGGGAAATCGTAGCATGGTGTCATTTATATGTTTATGATAGTAATATTGGATTCCCAGGAAAATTATGTTAAGTATTCTGTTTTACAAAAGCATATGTTTTAGTGATTCTCATTGAAATAAACATTTTTAATTATCAAATGAGGAATGAATGTTATTCATCAATAGCATCTGCAATAGACCTAATATTGGATCAATGTTGTGTTAGGTTTTACAGGCAGAAAACCTAGGAACGGAAGAATTAGATGGATCATCAAATATAGGATTGACTCCATGCTTGGTGGGGAATCAGTACAATAAAATGTGACCACTCCAAACTAAAAAGTGGTTACGCCATCGTACTCAACACTTTATTTAAAATACTTATTGAGTCCACTATATGCCACACTATTTGGTGCTGCAATTAATTAAAAAGACATGGCAAAGCGGTAGTCCCTGGCCTCATACAACCCTTTTTTTCTCTCTTTTTTCTTTTTTGATTGGGGGGCAGAGTGGAGATCACACAGGTAATAAACAAGCATACAAATAAATTATATACATGTTCTTAGTGCACTATGGAAGAAACTCTGGGAACCCGAAAAATCTAGGTTGTATTATAAGTATAGAGGAATAAGTACATGAAAACCTGGACAACATTAAACATTTGCTTCTGATAAACCTGGGAAGACATTTAAACTCTATGCTTTTCCGTCTTCGTATCTAAGGTGAGCTATTCCACTGACAAATGTTTTAAGCCCTTCTTCATGTTGTATAATTTTTAAATCCTTGCATTGACTTCCTTGGCTAAGAAAAACAAAGGAAGACTTTCAAAAGGGCATAGATGGCCTTCGCACTCCAATGGCATCACGACCTCCATTAAGGTGCTCAAGGTATGTGTTCCATCTAAGTTGAAGAACACCCAGTTATAACAACAGAATGAATTTCGAGATTTCCAGTCAAGATGATAGATTAAAGTGTTCTCATTTACCTTTGCTCTTCTCCACCAGGCCCCATTAAAACAAAAATAGGCCAGGCACGGAGGCTCACGCCTGTAATCCCAGCACTTTCAGAGGTCGAGACGGGCGGCTCACCTGAGGTCAGGAGTTCAAGACCAGCCTAGGCAACATGGCGAAACCCCATCTCTACTAAAAAATACAAAAATTAGCTGGGCGTAGTGGCATGTGCCTGTAATCCCAGCTACTCAGGAGGCTGAGGCAGGGAGAATTGCTTGAACCCCAGAGGTGGTGGAGGTTGCAGCCTGGGCGACAGAGCGAGACTCCGTAGCAAACAAAAAACAAGCAAACAAACAAACAAACAAAAAACACCAAACACACAAAAACCCCCCACAAAAACAAAGTGATTTTTTGAAAGGAATCCATAAATTCTAAGAGAATAGAGGAGACAGCACTATCCAATTTTTCTAAGCTGCAAAATATGTGGCGTAGCCGACCGAGAAAGCTGACCTCTAAGTTAGCACTTCAAAAAGCCAATAAGCACCTTGCCTTATTGAAACATACACAGAAGACTAATAAATTGTCATCAGCAAGAACCTCTGTTCTGGGGATAAAATTGTGGCTAAAATCTGGAGTCCTGAGAAATTCCATTTCATAATCTGCAAGACATCCCCTGTTTCAGAGCTTATTCTTCACTTTCAGCAGTCAGAAGATGACATTACACATTTTGGCCAAAAATTAAAAGGTAGGAAAAAAAAGAGAGACTCTGGAATAAGATGCCAAACAAAATTGAGATCAGGTGCATGAAAGGAAAAGAAGGCAATTAATTATGAGCATAGCTACTGAATGTAGAGATTCCTAGACCCTTTCTTCCACTTTTCTAGGAAATTTTGATTTTTTTTTTTTTTTTTTTTTTTTTGAGAGGGGAAAGAAACAAGGTACCTCAATTGGGGAAGCATCAAGAAAACACCAGTCAGAGCACTGTACAAAAATGAACTTCAACAAATTATACTGCTCATATGTATAATGATTCTAATCAGATTTTTCTTACCTCTCCTCAAAGCTAAGCATCCTAAGATAAATGTACGGATATAGTCAAATAGAAAGAGACCAAGGAATCAGATTAAAAAATTAAATTATAGGAAAAATAAAATATTTCAGGAGGAGAAATTTGACAATAAAAATCTTCAGAGGAATAAAAGAAAATATTTTATTCATGAGGTAAGTGTAATAAACTGCAAAAAGAAAATACAAAGACCAACTAAGAGTTCTTGCCCTTAAAATATTATTTAAAATATTTGAATATAATACGCATTTAAAAATTAGAGATCCATTCCAGGGAGTCCAAAATTTGAATAATGGGAGTTTCAGAGACAGAGTGTATAGAGGAAAGAAAGGAGTAGCCAAGAAAGTAATTCAAGAAAACTTTCCTAATCTGAAGCTCCTGAGTTTCCAAATTAAAATACTCTCCAAAGAGACTACAAAAATCAAGAAAATGGACTCACCAAAGCACATCATCATGAAAATTTAGAGCACTGGGAACAAGGAAAATCCTACAAAAGTTAAGAGAAAATGAGTTTATGTGGTGTATCAAAAATCATATTGGCGTTAGACTTTTCTACAGCGACAAAGGAAGAATGCCTTCAAAATTCTAGGGGAAAATTGTTTGCATTTAAAATTGTCTATCTAGGAAGCCATAAAAAAGGAGAATCTCTGGATCTGCAGCTTCCTCCACTATCTACATAGAGCTATTGGCATTTGAAATGTGGCTAGTGTGAATTGAGGTGTAATATCAGTAAAAAAAAATACACACTAGATGTTGAATACCTGTTACAAAGAAAGAGTGCAAAATACTTCATTCATAATTTTTACACATAATTTTATGTTAAAATGTTGATAGTTTTGATATGTTGAAATAAATAAAACACATGATGGAAACTAATTTTATATGTATCTTCTATTTGTTTGCTGTATCTACTTGAAAAAGTATAAGTAATATATGTGGCTCACATTGTGTATCCGTTGGACAATTCTTCTAAAAAAAAAAGAGACATATTAGCTTATTTTATGATGGGAGACTTGTAAAAACTAGTACTATGTAGAGCAGCATGGTCTAGTTCCTGTGGTGTGAACTCAGCACAATTTTGTTTTTTAGTTAATGGTCTTGGAAATTAATTTTCTGTGCTGTGATTCTCTTTCTGTCGAGCAAAATTATGTAGTCTTCTACCACCTGTGAAGAGAAAGGATTTTCTGGTTTTGAAGGCATGAGATTTCAGCAGTGTATGGAGAAATCTATGACCAAAAAAAATTGCACAGAAAACAAAAATAGCAAATTCTGGCCTCCTTACTGAGTGCTCTAGATAATCACTCATTTGTGTACTTGATTTGTTTGGGCCTTGTTTCAGTGTGATAATTTGTTGTTGGAATAACATTTGTGGCAATAACAAAGATCTATTAATATCTTAATGTATATGTTAGCACAGTTTAGTTTAGAGACAAGTCCACAGAAAGAGTGACAGGAAAATCAGATTACATTTTTAGCAAATTGCAAGGGAGACAGTGTCATCTGTGTGGTGTACTCCAGCTAATCTCTCCAACAATCATCACAAAAATTGAATGCAAGTAGAAACAGACGACCCGTGTTTGCCTGGAGAGCCTGGGAAATCAGCAGAGTGGCCTGTCTTCCAGTGAAGGAAGAATGCATTTCAAGCTCTGTCTGTCTCTCACTCTCTCTCTCTCCATAAACACACATACACACACAAACACAGGGTTTACATATATATATGTATATGTATATATGAATGTCTATTACATACGTATATTTATGTACATTACATATGTATATATGAAGGCCTATTACATATGTATATTTATGTATGCATATTTCATGTGTATATATGTATGCCTATCATATGTATATGTATATATGCATGTCTATTACATATTTATAAAAAACACATTTATTTTTGAAAATAATCTTTATTTTCTTTTCCACTCTCTTTTATTTTCCTCTCTCTAAAGGATTAATGATGCAGAAGAAAGCCAGCTGACACTTTGAGGACCTGGAACTAAATCAGACAAATACCAAAAAAAAGGATCAAAGATTGCTCTGTTTGTTTTGTTTTGTACCCAAAGTAAAATATAAAATTTATAAGAATAGTTATGCAGTTCAGCTGTGCCATTGACTGCATATAAATCAGTACCACTTCATTCAGCTTTCATACATTGTACTTTTTGTTGCAGTAAAATGTTCCTGGGAAAAAGAGTAGAGATACATTTTTAGGCAAAAATGTATACAAGAGTTTTTAAGGCCTATTAGATCCTTGTAGTTTCTATCATTTAAATTTTAAGAAGATATTCTAATAATTAGAAACCTGTTTTATTTTTTTAAAGATATGTCTGGAATGAAGGTCATTGAGGCCAAATGACCAAAATGGGCACTCCTTATTGACAGACACCGCAATTTATACTAGATACTTAATAGTTGTAAACTTTCCATAATGAACACTTTCACAGTATTTACAAAGAGAGATGAAAAAGAATTAACCATAGCATGAAGCATCATCAGTAGCTTATGATTAATAAAAATTCAAGTATCTTAGTTAAATAAACTTGAAATAATAGATATGTATGAATTGAGTACTCTACAGAAAAAAACCTGCATGTTTTCTTAAGTGCTATCAGATTTTATAAACAATAATGTATTTGGCCAAAGTTGCTAAAGCTGAAAATTTACTGTCCACCTTTTTGATGACATAGTAAAACTGGAAATCACATATACAAATGTAGGGAATAATAGTACTTTGGAGTTGATCCATCAATTTCACATGATAAACAACTATTTGCTTAAAGAGGAAATACAAATATATTTAGATATGTTAAAGGTTTGACATTTGAAAATTTTATATTTTCTATTTAAACTAGAAAAATGAGACACGCTACCTTATTCATTCATACATAATCTAAACAAACTTTTAACCCAGTTCTAACTATGAGCCATGCACTATTTTAGCACTAAGGGTAAAGTGAACAAACAGACAGACCCTTTGCCCTCTAAGTTTATAGGTGTTGAAAACTGAAGTCTTGTTAAGGTATGATGAGAGCATGAGAATGCCTCTTGCTCATCATTAAGACTTTGCTAAGTAGCACACACAGAAAAAACATTTGTCTCACATGGCTGCTCATAGTATTGAAATCAACAATTTGCAACATATTAATCCGTTTTTCTACATATTCACATAACGACACATAAATACATGTATGTGGAGGAACTTTGTTCTTTCTTATCTTTTTCTAACAAAGTGAACATACTAAAGACATTGTTCTTAATATTATTTTTTCAATTAAAATCTGTAAAGGGTTATTTCTTGCTTTGATCCATATAGATTTAATAAATTCTTTAAATAAATGCTTAATATTCCATAATATAGATGCAATATACTTATTAATAAGTCTTTTCTATTATCATTTATTTTTGTGAAAACAATTCCTCAAAATGGGATTGTTGGATGAAGAACTAATTTTATTAGACAGCACAAGGTTTATTTTTCATAACCATTTCCAGCAATTCACCCTTCATTAGCAATACATATAAGAGCCTATTTATCCACACAACAATGAGTACTGGATAGTAATCTCTTTAATTTTCACAAATTTGATGGATTCAAAGTATACCATTTCAATTTCAATAAAAAAACCTCTAATTTTTTTTCAATATGTTAATTGATATTTTGACTTTCTTCTATGAATATCTTGTTATTCTCTATTTTTTGTTTTACATATTTTAAATTTTAATCTAAGTATAACTTGCACATAATTTAGACACTCAAATGGTATGTTGTAAAAAATAGTAGTTGCCTACCTGCCCTTCTCTTTTTTTTTTTTTTTTTTTTTTGAGACCGAGGCTCGCTCTGTGGCCCAGGCTGGAGTGCAGTGGCGCGATCTCCACTCACTGCAAGCTCCGCCTCGCGGGTTCATGCCATTCTCCTGCCTCAGCCTCCCGTGTATCTGGGACTACAGGCGCCCTCCACCGCGCCCGGCTAATTTTTGTATTTTTAGTAGAGACGGGGATTCACCGCCTTAGCCAGCATGGTCTCGATCTCCTGACCTCGTGATCTGCCTGTCTCGGCCTCCCAAAGTGCTGGGATTACAGACGTGAGCCACCGCGCCCCGCCCTTCCCTTCTCTTTTATTTTCTACTTCCAAGGATAAATTGCTTGTAATTCTCTTTGTTGTTGTTTTTTTTGATATCCACCTCTATCTCTATGAATAAAATTCTTATATTGTCAATTTTGATTGTCTAAATTTAGGTACTCAATTTTTTTTCTTACCGTCATGGAATCTGAGTGACTCTGTATCATAATCTGCAGCCGTTATTACACACATGAACACTTCCTATGTCTTATCCTACCAAATTAGGATGTAATTCTTTATATCTTAACTTTGCTTGGGTCAGTAATCATTGTTTTTATCACATCTGTGTAAATAATATTCACAGCTGAGCCACGTAATACTACATTGATATTTCCTTTACTACATAATATTTTATTTTCTCTTTAAATTTGTCTTATTTCTGCCTTCATTTCGTTATGTACCCAGTAGTCATTCAGGAGCAGTTGTCTAAAACACCAAAAGCAACGGCAACAAAAGCCAAAATTGACAAATGGGATCTAATTAAACTAAAGAGCTTCTGCACAGCAAAAGAAACTACCATCAGAGTGAACAGGCAACCTACAGAATGGGAGACAATTTTTGCAATCTACTCATCTGACAAAGGGCTAATATCCAGAACATACAAAGAACTCAAACAAATTTACAAGAAAAAAAAAACAAACAACCCCATCAAAAAGTAGGCAAAGGATATGAACAGACATTTCTCAAAAGAAGACATTCATACAGCCAACAGACACATGAAAAAATGTTCATTATCACTGGCCATCAGAGAAATGCAAATCAAAACCACAATGAGATACCATCTCACACCAGTTAGAATGGCAATCATTAAAAAGTCAGGAAACAACAGGTGCTGGAGAGGATGTGGAGAAATAGGAACACTTTTACACTGTTTGTGGGATTGTAAACTAGTTCAACCATTATGGAAAACAGTATGGCGATTCCTCAAGGATCTAGGACTAGAAGTAACATATGACCCAGCCATCCCATTACTGGGTATATACCCAAAGGATTATAAATCATGCTGCTATAAAGACACATGCACACGTATGTTTATTGCGGCACTATTCACAATAGCAAAGACTTGGAATCAACCCAAATATCCATCAGTGACAGACTGGATTAAGAAAATGTGGCGCATATACACCATGGAATACTATGCAGCCATAAAAAGGATGAGTTTGTGTCCTTTGTAGGGAAATGGATGCAGCTGGAAACCATCATTCTCAGGAAACTATCACAAGAACAGAAAACCAAACACCGCGTGTTCTCACTCATAGGTGGGAACTGAACAATGAGATCACCTGGACTCGGGAAGGGGAACATCACACACCGGGGCCTATCATGGGGAGGGGGGAGGGATTGCATTGGGAGTTATACCTGATGTAAATGATGAGTTGATGGGTGCTGACAAGTTGATGGGTGCAGCACACCAACATGGCACAAGTATACATATGTAACAAACCTGCACATTATGCACATGCACCCTAGAACTTAAAGTATAATAATAATAATAATAAAATTAAAAAATAGATAGATAAATAAATAAATTTGTCTTATTTCTTAATTGCTTGTTTTTTTCTAGGTGCTTATTGCTAATTCAACTGAAAATTCTTCCCAATATCCTTGGGTATGTCTTTATAAGCAGTGTGAAAACAGACTAATACAGGAGGACTATTCTTATTTTACTGTGTCAGAGACTGAATTTCTAATCCAATGCCTTCTGGCTCATAAGTACCCACTAAATTATAACTCTAATTTCAAATGAGAGAGCCCTGTAACTAGGGTGGGGTAGACTAAAAAGTCCCATGGCTTTTATGTATTAAAAGTAAAATAGATGATGGGAAATGTCTTATGGGACCCACGTTGAATACAGTATATATTTTCTCAGGCAACCAATTGCCTCTAAATTTGCTATTTATAATTTACTCAGTCTTAATTAGCAGGCTGTTCCCCAAGTCAACCCTGCTGCAGGCAGAACATGAAGTAGAATATAAAAAAACAAAGTGTTTCTTGTTGCTGAAAGCAAGCCATACATATTCATGGTGAAAACAGAAAATCATTTGCCAAACTGTGGATGGTAAATACAAATTAACCCTGCAATGAAAAGTGTAATATTTGCATTTTCAAGCCTTAGATCCCTCTGGGATTAATTAGGTGATCAATTGGAATTAAAGTTATCAGGAACAAAATCTGGCCTTAGATTATGTGTGTTAGTGTTTGGAGCGGGGAGTTGTATTATTCATTATTGTTGCTTTCATTATAATTATTTGATCCCATCCTCAAAGACTGTTGTATAAACTGATTGATGAAATCCGTCTGTGAAAATATTTTACAAACTGTTCAGGGCTATATAAATACAATGTGGTTTTATTGTTTCTATGTGTGCTCAACAGAATAACAATGAAGAGATGATATTGATAATCTGGAAGATTCTCAAATTGTCTCTCTCCTGTCCATCCCCACTGTAACCCCCATGGTTTAGCTACTCAACATTTCCTTTCTAGGGGAATGCAACAGCTTCTCCATTACTGTCTGGCTCAAGGTTTGCTTCATTCTGGTCCATTCCCACAGTGCTGCGAGAGCAAATCTTTGAGACCCAAATATGAAGTCAGATCATTTATAAAGTTTTGCTATGCCTTTGGATAAAATTCAACTTTCTTAGCTTGCCACAGATGATCCCTGTCCTGCCTACCTCTCCAGACTCATCTCCTGGCACTCAATTTGTCAACAATTCTTGACCAAGAATCAATTTTGTGCCAGGCACAATTCCAAGCCCTACACATTTCATTCTCCACATTTTAGCTTTATTAAATCATGTACATCCCTTAAAAATATTGAGATCTCAGAGCCTTCTGTGCATTTTCACATTGTTTTTTCCCTGTGAAGAATATTCCCTTTTGCCTCTACATCTTGCTAAATTCTTATGGGTTAGGACTTGGTTAGGAAATTCAATTCTATGGGAGGTCCTCTCTGACTTCACTTTGTCCACATCAGTGGTACTCCTCTCATGGCATTTACCACCCTGCATTACATTTGTCAACTCTCCGTTTGTCTTTCTCCTTTCTTAAAATTATTGCACCTTGAAAACAGAAATGGTGTCTGTTTTTTCTGACTTGATAGGGCCCAGCAGAATCTGTGGAATACTGTAAATGAAAATAAATATGCAATGAATGAATGAATGCCAGAAGGGAAACTCTCAAAGGTCCAGGACACCAAAAGTAAGTCATCAGTGATATCAAACTTCATAAAATAAATTTTTATTAATTATTAAGATATTCTGGATAAAGGAAAACATTTATGGTTTCTATTACGTATATCCTATAAAATAACCTCAGCAATTTATTTCAAATTTGATGTATCATTAGGAATCTATCCTTTTGGTTTTAATGTACTAAAAACACAATCTTTGAAATCACAAGCTTAAAAAGGAATTAGTTATCTCAGGATTTATCCATTTGGAAAGACAATTGGGATGTTTTCTGAGGGCACCCAAAAAGATAAAGTGAGGGCCTAGGTGGGTCAGCATGGTGTAAAAACAAATTATAGGAGAAATGTTTGGATAGACTCCAAATGGAAGAGCAAGTTAGGACTTGAAAACACAAGTCAAACTGTAGGCAACATTCTAAACCAACTATGGGTTATAGTCAACCATGGCCCATAGGTAAAATCTAGCCTGCTATCTAATCTAAAAATATTTTTTACAATTTTTAAATTGCATCATTTTTAATAGTTATCTAGGTATCTATATAACATCCATGTTTTTGCCTCTTTGTCTGCAAAGTGTATAATATTTACTATCTGGCTGTTTACAGAATACATTTGCAAAGCCCTAGTGTACTAACAAAGGCCAAGAATGTGAGCATGGAATAGAAATGACACAGATCAGAAGAATGCAAGCAGAAGGTGGACATTTTTCTGAAGGGGCCCAATGAATTCAGACACAGACTACACAGAAGCCCCTGGAATCACAATCCTGTGTAAACAAGTTTCTTCACTTACATTGAAGAATATAGGAGATATCCACTCTTTATACATCTAATCAGCCAACTGGTCTTAGGGAAAGTCTTACTTCAGAAGATCACCCATAGTCCTGGAGATCCTGTAAGGGAGTTGGATGGGATAATGATAACATGAAACAAAGTAGAAAGAGAAAAGATCTTTTCAGTAAAAGAAGAAAGTCAAAGAAACTTCTAGTCTTGAATACTTCTTCCTAGACATGAATAAAAGTGGATGATTTATTTGTGGCTGAGTCCTCTTCTGAAAAACACTGTGATAAAGAATGAATGTTTGGTGGCCATGTGAACTAAGAGTTCAATTCACTTTGGTCTACAAATCAAATTGTCAAAAGCTCACCCAAATCTCATCCATCCTTCTCACTTATGATGTGTGCCCACTTAACTTAGGCTTTAAATTTATCTGCAATGATAACTTCTTGTCAACTTGATAAAATGTACAAAAAGACACCAGACTGAGTCAAAAATTGCTTTCACAAATGGCTTGAAAGTCATTGAGCTCTGTAAACATGAAAAACACATCTTGACTAAAGACATGTTCAGAACTCTGGAGTGACACAGTAACAGTTTTAAATCCTACAGTGCATTCCTCTTTTGTTTGAAAACGGGAGTGTATATAATGGAGTATGTAATTGAAGCAATTATGATGTGTTAAATCTAAGTGAAATATATGGAGATAATCTCTTTCTAATAGCCCTTAATTTAGGTGCCAGCACTATAATCTGCAAGTAACCCT
Source organism: Macaca nemestrina (assembly GCF_043159975.1). NCBI lineage: Eukaryota > Metazoa > Chordata > Mammalia > Primates > Cercopithecidae > Macaca > Macaca nemestrina. The sequence continues at coordinate 177,627,005 of NC_092127.1, read as the reverse complement.
TGTGGCTCCTAAAAAGTCATTTTTGACCTTGCATTTTTCTTCTCCTGTTTAATTGTGTCTCCTCCACATCTTTGTTTCTCAAAACAAAGCTGCCTCTAGGAGCAGCCCTTAGAGCTGTATCTTATTCATAATATGGAATCTCTCATGCCATTACTTGAGGACTTACTACATATTAGACTGTGTATACGCATTTCTATAACAATTTGGCAAATAGGGTCTCTAGCCCTCTGATGAGGAAACTGAAGCTCAGAGAGGTTAAGAAACATAACCATGTTGGATTTGTGCTGTATCAGCATGGATAAAGCTGAAAATGGCGATCCCCATAATCTCTTTTCTTGTATGGCTCCAGATTAGCATCGGTCAAAACGGTACTTGCATGAGATCTGGAAGGTGAAAGTAAAACAATAGTAGTTTCCCTTAGAAGATGGTTGCAATTAGACACCACGATAGACAGAAGCAGCTTGTTTTTGCTCTCCTGTGCTCTAGGTATATCTCGTCTTCCAGATGGCAGACCTGCTGATCAACAGCACCCAGGTCCACCACCAGGGAGCTGGTTTCACACCACAGAGGGAGAAACTACACAAATACCACAGCTCTCCATAAACCTCTCCACTAATCCCTTTTTTTTATTGTACAATAGTTTTATTTTTCTCATTTTACTATTTTTACATTTTACGCACAAATATTTTTTATCTGTGTAAAAATAGAAAATAACAGTTTTATGTAAAATTACAAAAAAATTAAAACCTCGAAGAAATACATAATTGTTATTATGACAGGATAAGTGTCGTTGTCGTTATTTAAAGAGTAAAAATGTATGCAAAGGTCCTCCTCCCATTTACAAAAGATTGAGAATTTTTTTTTCCTGGCAGCAAGTGAAATATTGAAGTATCAATATTTTTCCACCCTTTAGATATGCTGCTGCCTTTAAGAAAGAACTAGTGTGTCCTTGAAATAGCACAAAAATGTTTTAAAATTCATAATTGCAAAATGAACCTGTCACTAATCCCTTTTCTTTGGTCCCAAATAGATACCTTGAATTGCTTGGCTTTTTATAATTCCCTGAAAACGCTGGCTTGCTCAACTATATCAGTGGTTCAGGAAGAGTGGTCAGTGTTACTTTCTCTGACCTTTTGACCTCCTCTTCTAGACCTTTACTTCCCTAATGTTTCCCACATTGGCTTGAGTTCTAATTCCTATAGTAATTCCTCACTCCCAAGTGCTCACTGTGGCTTTACTCCCTTGTCTGAACTCTTGACTGATACACACAATCGAGACCATAAAGCAGACCCTAGGACAGTCACAGCCAAAGTCCATGCCCTTCTTTTCTATGGATTATGGTTTTTGGCCATCTTTATGTTTAAGGGGTGGTTCCAGGTCTACTTCCAGCCCTTAAACAAGGATAGAATATGTAATAGTCACACATTGCCACAACACAAGGCAGCGGGAACTAAAATTCATAAGAAAAGTGCAGAGCATTAAGGGCCTTCAAAGATAAAAGAGAAGATCTACTAAATAGAAACTTTGGAGATGAATGCTCCGTCAGCATTCACAGTGAAGAGAGTAGAAGTCATCAGATGTAGAAGCACAGAGAATGAAGAAATTATGTAATAAGATAGCAATATTTTTGTTTTCTAAAAAGCCATATCTGGATTTCTATTGGGGAGAAAGCCAGATTAGTAGGAAAAAATGCATATGTTACAAACTGAGCAAATAATGGTTCCTTCCCCTCAAGGGCTAGTGTGAAAAGTCTCCATGAAAAGGGAAACTACTCTCATAATGAAGGCAGAGGAATTTGAAACGGGGTTTGGGTATGGATGTGAAGTGCAGAAGAATCAGCAAAAGGAGGAATGAGAAAACGGACAGAGGCAAGAAGAAAAGGAGAAGGAGGAAGAGGAATAGGAGGAGGAGACAAGAAAGTAAAGGACAGGAAAAAGGTGGAAGAATTTGAGCAAAATAGGAAGGAAAGGAATAAAGAAGAATAAAAAAAAACAAGCAGACGGAGAAGAGAAAATAATTCCCAGTGGCAGGAGGTTTTAATATGTAAATGCTCCCATATTAACCCCAAAGTTTACAGAATGATTTTTTAAACTAAGTACATCATATGAGCAAAGTCTTAGATATGAACACACAAGAGTTTAACATCAAGGTACAGTATTGCCAAGGAAAACTGATATGTCCCATTGGAATGCAAGAGCTTGAGGGTACAGGGAAGCTTGAAACACAACCCACAGACTTGGCTGAAATCATGGGAAAGATTTTGGAACATCACAAGTCATGGATTGGAGTTTCAGACAAGTTTAATGAGCTCTCTGGAGGGCAGGGGTACCCCATATGACATCTGTGTTATAATGAGTTACCATACCTTGAACATTCTAAGTATGTATGCCATTTAGCCATCTCCAAAACCATAAAGTGTATACTATTATTATGTTCATTTTACTAATAAGAAAACAGAGCAGTTGAATAACTTCATAAGATCACACAGCTTAAAAGGATCAAAGGTGATATTCAAACCAAGGTTTTTCTGATTCCAGAACCAGCAACTTAATCTTCATTCTCAATGACTTAGAAACAGTTGCATGCACTGTAGTCTCTTTTATTCTCTTTGACTCTGCACTATGTTGAAACCAGAACACTACACAAAATGTGGAATCTGCTATCAATTTTTCCACGGCCACTTCTTATTATTGTTTCTTCAAATGAGACAAAGCTGCAAAATCACTGTTTCTTTTCATTAGGCACTTGGTAAGGTACTGTTCAGCTATCACAATAAAGCTAACATGATCTCAACCGTTCTTATTAAGACAAGTGTTTTAAATTAAAAATTAACATCTTTGACATGTTAGAATGGTATATATTAACTCAAAGTCAGGTTTCTAAATAGGAAAAATATGAGATTAGCATGATCTAATGGACGAGGGGAAAGAACACCTTCTCTCATTCCTATCTTCTAACATGGAAGGAAATATTTCCTGAGCTTTTGTTTAAAATCAAAAAGCAGGGTTATAAGGTCAAGTAAAAACAGAGTGCAGTTGACGATAAGTTTAACCATACATTACAGGTATATATTTTTAACAGGTGACTTGATATGAGATTCTTATAAATCAGAAAGGAAATCCCCAATCATGGTTCCTATTACTCTGTCTTTTAACCACTGAAGACTCATTTCTATTGAAAGTCTCTTTTGTGTTATTTTTATATAATGTTAGTGTTTAAGGAATAGGCTGGTGCACTCTAAAATAACTGTTGAAGTACGAGACATGGAATTCCCCGGATATTGGAGGTGCCTCATTTATCCTCTGTGTTAAATCACAATCACCAAGTTGAAAATAGAAAAATGGAATTGCCCATTTGTTTGGCACACATGTCACAAAATAAACAATTGATTTTATGTTTACATGTTTGTGTTTCTGTTTTCACAATTTTAAGTACATTACTTTTTAAGGTTTCTTTGTGTGTGTATGTGTGTGTTAGTTTTTAAGTTATTGAGTACAGATTGGAATGTTTGGCTTAGATCAGGTGAGTCCCCTAAACTAGTAAATATTTACACACATTTAACCTATAAATAAAGTCAGGACAATTGTCTGAGTTTTTAATTACTCATATTTTTTTAATGTATGTATCTAAAACCAAGCACGCATATCTTCTAATTTGGTCCCCTTAGTTTCTGTTAGGATCTAAGGCAGGCTGTAGCCGACATTTTCTGTAAAGGTTTATATAGTAAGCATTGAAGGCCCAGAGTTATCAACCTCAGCACTACTGACATTTTGTGTGAGATAGTTATTTATTGGGGAGAGCTGTGTTGATCTCTCTAGGAATCTTAACAGTATCCAAATCTCTTCCCATAAGAGTCCAGTACTATTCACCTCTTATAGTTGCAGCAACCAGAAATCTCTCCAGATTTTGTCAAATGTTCCTTAAGACCTAGGAGCAAATCTAGTCCTGGTTGAGAGCGATTGCTTTGTAATATACAGGTCATACAGTCTTGGCTGCAACTGTAAAACTGTCCATAGATGATATATAAACAAAAAAGCCTGGCTGTGTACCAATAAAAGATTACTAATGGACACCAAATTGTGAACTTTATACAATTTTCCCATGTCACAGATTATTCTTCTTCTTTTGTTTTATTGTTTTTCAACCATTTCAAACTTTTAAAACTATTTTTTGCTTATAGGGTAGACAAAATGGCAGCAGACCACGGTATGCCAGTTCCTAATCTAGGGGAGTCAAATGATAACCAAGACTAGTCTCTGCTTCAAAGTGCTCCTGATCTACAAGAACAAATGTTTCCTTACTTGGTAAATCCTTTCAGAAAGATATGCAAAGGTAGTACCAAGGGATTTGGTTTACAGAGAAGGCTGCACTGAGAAGGGACTAAATTATCCCAGTAGATGACCAGAAGTCCACCAGGGAGTCCATGTCAGGAGTGGCAAGAGAGGCACATATTTTATATACCAAACTATCAATTATATGTCAATTGATATTGATACAAATGTATATATGTATGTGTATGTATTTTTATTTATTTCAAAGAAACAACATCCCAAACTTAGATAGATTAGATAGCCTTCTTTCAACCACCTTGCTCCACATTTTCGGTTGGTTGGTTGTTGGTGGTACTAGTTTTGTCTTGAATCCAGGGTTTGCACATATAACAATAGGTGGGATTTTTGTTTGTTTGTTTGTTTTGACGGAGAGTCTGACTCTGTTGCCAGGCTTGAGTGCAGTGGCACGATCTTGGGCTCACTGCAACCTCCGCCTCCCAGGTTCAAGACATTCTCAGTTTCCCAAGTAGTTAGGACTACAGGTGCGCGCCACCATGCCCAGCAAAGTTTTGTATTTTTAGTAGAAATGGCATTTCACCATGTTGGCCAGGATAGTCTCGCTCTCTTGACCTCTTGATCTGCCCACCTCAGCTTCCCAAAGTACTGGGATTACAGGCATGAGCCACCATGCACAGTCTTGAGACAAGTAGTTTTTCTGGGCTGGAGGAATGACAGCAAAAGCAATAATAAATGCAGCAAGCTTATTGACTAACAAATTGATTTGAGGGAGTTGAAATCAGCAAATATTGGGATGGATTTATGTGAAGGACAAATTTCCTTGAGCTGTTCTTCCCAAAGGTACCCAAAGAAGCTCTTTGAAATTTTAAAGGAATATGCTGCATACATTGTGATGAAGTGAACTTAAGGAAAGAAAGTGCATTCAGTTTGGGGGAAATGGGTATTTTTCTCCTTTATTTTCTTGAGTTTTACCTTCCCTATCAAGTTGCTGCCATCCTCAGGGACAGTGGTTTTTGTAACATGTACTGATATAGACAACCCAATATCAGAACTATATCTGCCATGTAACTTTAATCCTCAACTTTCACCACAACTATTCCCAGTGATTAATGCCAACTGAGCTATATAGTTGTCAGTTGTTCTCAAGAGAAGCATCAGTGTCTCTTGTGGGCATCTGTGGCAACCACTGAAATGGGTAAAATTAAGGGTTAAGCTACCCTGTACTCTAACCATTTCCTTGTAAGCATCAGTCTAAGAATCATTCATCTGACCTCTTCACTAAATGGTACCCTTACACGGTTACCCCAGGAGATAAAATATACTGTAACAGATCAGGGAATGACACATGCTGATTAGTGAAACTTTCCAAACAACTAAAAATGTATGTCCTTAAGTAGATAGATGATAAACAGATACATACACACATGCGTGTATGTAAGGTTATAGATGTAAATACATATATATGCATTAGCAGATATGTGTGTATACAATTTCTTTTATGCTATGTATTCTCCTATCATCAATTTCATCTCCTTCTCTTTTGTATTTTAGTTGGTAATTGGTGTTTCTCTTTTACTACGCCATCCCACACATTGTTTGAGGGAAGCAATTATGGCTTGTTCATATCTGGAGACACTACAATTCTTTATGCAGTGCTTAAGCATGCAGTAAGTATTTGTTGTATTTCAATTTAACTACTAAAAAACTTAATAGTATGAGTAAAAACACAATGATTGGTAAAGGGATATTTTAGAAACAATTATGGTATATGGGTCTTGTTTTAGAGAAATGCTTCACCAAATATTGCAGATAAATCCAAAAATAATTGTATTTATTTTTACTATTGTCATGCACCTAGTGAAAGATTGAGACTACTAAGTAGTGAAAACAGCCTAAAAGATTTTAGTGTATCTCAGAAAATCACGTGCAGCAATTATCAGGTATTATCCACTCTGGTTTCTCAAGCCTCTGCTCTAGGGGAGGGAGTATTTCCTTATATTACTTTAAGAATAATGAATAAATAAAAAAACGAAATTTGAACAGAGAAGACAAGTCCTCTGTGGAGTGGCACTCACAAGAAAGAAAAACCGAATAAAGTTACCTTCAAACTTCAACGTGCATCAGAATCACCTGTAGGACTTGTTGAAACAGATTGCTAAGCTCCATACTCAGTTTTCTGCTTCCATAGGTCTGAGTAGATGCCCAGAAATTTGCATTTTTACCAAGTTCCAAGGTGATGCTGAAGTTGCTGATATGGGATCCTACTTTGAAAACCATAGATCTAATGTCATATTTCATATATTTCATGTGTCCATCCTTACTATTTCTCTCATTGATTTAGGTAACTACCTTCTTTTATACATGATAAAACTGACAGTTGGAAATCCAGTTACAACTTCTCTTATCTCATTTGGATAGTGTTTCCATGGCGGACTTTCTTCTTCATATTTACTGGGAAATTTATGATTTTCTACATCCTGAATCTCATGAAAAATCTTTCAACAAATCTGAGAAAAGTGTTATAAATCCCCTGCGAGAATTGAAGCATAACAAGCACCATTGAAATGTTACTAATCTTACAGAAAACATTGACTTGAAATCCAGGGCAGGGAACATGAACACACAAGAGTCAAAGGTTGAGGTCAACATTTCTGAGAGACAGGACAGAGCATTTAGAAGAGAAGGTGTCATGATAAATTGATCAGTATGACGTGTCGCTGTTCCCTTGTTATCAGTTTGTGTACATGGCCCTGTCCATTGCTAATGGTGAGCCATTCTAACAAACAGAAATAAGCTTGTATGTATTGTATACTTTATATCCACCCTATGAGTGTTGTTCTAAGAAATGACTAGTTTGGAAAGCAAAAAACATTATTAATTGCCAATTTCAAAGCATGACTTTCTGTGGTACTCTTAACCTTGATAGAAAATCTGAATGTTACATTATTCACATAGTGCTTATTAAGGTTCACTGGCATTTTTTCAGTGTTTGAATATTATCTATAGGTTACAGTTCCTGGTAAACACTTCATCAGAATTAACGCAAGGAAAGAAAACCTGAATGTTGTTGTAGAAGACTCTGACATGAAATCAGAAACTGATTTGGAATCTGTTTTAATATTGCAAAGCAATAATAAGTGCAAGAGCAAATGAAAATTGGGGCAAGTGGACCAAAGTTTTTTTTTTTTTTTTTAATAAGGAATTAAATGTGTTCTAAAGCACTACATATCCTTACAGCCAACCTGGAGAAACTCAGGAATAAGCTTTTTAAAATATGACCAATTTCAATTCAAAAGGAAATAAATTTTTCTACATCTGAGATATTTGTCACAAAACAATGAATATGTCTATTGAATAGGGTATTTAATGTCTTGAGTGTTTTAAAATTTCATTTTAGAATGATAATTTATTAATGTTAAGTAATTTATGTTGTCCTTTAGCTTTAAATTATTTTATGTGATATTTATTTTGGGGTTCATTCTCCTTCCTTTGGTTTTTCTATTATGAAATATATATTTCAAGCTGAGAACATTTGTACATATTATTGAAATATAAATGTTGTTGCAATATATTAATACTAGTAATAATAAACCATACATTTACTGTCACATCCATTTTATTTTGCAAAAAAAGATTATGAAACAATGTAAATCTACTGCTGAGAAAAGAGTCACTGTTTATTTTTATGGTCACTTATTATTACTGAAAATGCATAAAGTGCTTTGAAAAAATGTAAAAGAACCTGATTTTGAGAATTTCTACAAATTCCCAGGAATTCTAATTTCTTTTTTTTTTTTTTTTTTGAGACAGATTCTCTGATATGGTTTTTCTCTGTTTCCCCACCCAAATCTCATCCTGAATTGTAATTCCCACATGTGAGGAAGGGAGGTGATTGGATCATGGGGGCAATTTCTTCCATGCTGTTTTCATGACAGTGAGTGAGTTCTCACGAGATCGGATGGTTTTATAAGTGTTTGGCAGTTCCTCCTGCACTCTTCTCTCTCCTGACAACTTGTGAAGAAGGTGCCTCCTTTCCCTTCCACCATGATTGTAAGTTTCTGAAGCCTCCCCAACCATGCAGAACTGTGAGTCAACTAAACCAAATTCCTTTATAAATTACCTAGTCTCGGGTATTTCTTCATAGCAGTGTGAAAACAGACTAATACAGGAACAGGCTGGAGTGCAGTGGCACCATCTCCGCTCACTGCAACCTCCCCCTCCTGGCTTTAAGCAATTATTTTGCCTCATCCTCCTGAGTAGCTGGGACTACAGGTGTGTGCCACCACTCCTGGTTATTATTATTGTTTTTTTTTTAAGGAGAGACCGGGTTTCATCATGTTGGCCCAGCTGGTCTCAAACTCCTGTCCTCAAGTGATCCACTTAACTCAGTGCCCAAAAGTGCTGCGATTACAGGCATGAGCCACTGCACTGGCCAATTCTTATTCGTTGTTTCCAAATTCAAAGATTAATATATATCAGAAATTTGGAAATGCTATGTTTGACAGAGGCAGGAATTTTCAATTTCCAAGTTTCACAAAGTAGCAAACACAAGTATTTTATTTCTATTTATTGATTTTTTTAAGCTTTTATTTTAGGTTCAAGGGTACATGTGCAGGTTTGTTGTATAGATAAATTGTGTCTTGCAGGGATTTGACATACAGATTATTTACCCAGGTAATAAGCTCAGTATCTGGTAAGTAGTTTTTCAGTCCTCACCCTCCTCTTGGCCAGATCCTGTTTATTTATGAATAAATAAACAAATGAAACTTGAAGAGAGAAGACAACTCTCTCTGCCCAAATCTGCTCCTTCTGCAAACTTCTTCATTTCAATTTGCGACAAGTCCATTCTTACCAGCATTTGGGGTGAACACTTGGAACCTTACTTGTTTCTTTTCTTTTCCTCATGCCCCACACCCAGTTTGGAAGAAAGCTGTGTTGGGTTTACCTTCCAAATACATCCAGAATCTGACCACTTCTCTACCACCTGGGGTCAAGCCACTGCACTGCACATTTGAGCCACGCAAAAGCTTCCTCATCTGCCTTCCTACAGGTTATTCTCAACACAGCTGCCAAAGCGGTCCCTTTAACATCACTCTACAATAAACATATGTCCATCAGTGACAGACTGGATTAAGAAAATGTGGCACATATACACCATGCAATACTATGCAGCCATTAAAAAAGGATGAGTTCGTGTCCTTTGTGGGGACATGGATGTAGCTGGAAACCATCATTCTCAGCAAACTATCGCAAGAACAGAAAACCAAACACTGCATGTTCTCACTCATAGGTGGGAATTGAACAATGAGATCACTTGGACACAGGAAGGGGAACATCACACACCAGGGCCTATTGTGGCGGGGGGGAAGGGATAGCATTAGGAGATATACCTAATGTAAATGACGAGCTAATGGGTGCAGCACACCAACATCACACATGTATACATATGTAACAAACTTGCACGTTGTGCACATGTACCCTAGAACTTAAAGTATAATAATTAAAAAAAAAAATCCTTCTACAGTACTTCTCCAGGTCAGAGCAAAAGACAAAATTCTTACAGAAGCCTTATGTGCCCCTCCATGGCGTATCCTTGGTTACCCTCTGTCAACTCCTACTTTCTCTTCTTTGCACACTCTGCTCCTTGAACCTGCCAGGGTGACTCTCTGTTTGAGACCACTGCTGTTTCCTCTGCCTAGAACCTTTTTCCTAGATATCTTTCTTGTTCACTCAGATAATTGGTGAGAACAAGTCTCTTTAATAGCAAATTGACTGGAAAAGACTAGGAAAGCACACGAATGTAGGGGGGGGGTGGATTTTTTTCCTGCCCTATATTTTGTCCCTTTGTTACTAGTTATTTTAATTACCTCCTAGAAATAGACCATGTTAGCCCACTCATCATTCTTTTTCCCACAATTGAAGAAATATTTGTTACATTGCCTAGAGCCCAGAATCTCGTTGCTAGGGCAGAATTTTCCAAGGGTTCTTTGGCATATGTCCCTGAACAAAAGGTTTTTTTAAAATCTTTTATATTATATTTTTACTATCCCTTTTCTATACTTAGATCTGTTTAGATATACAATACATCCCACTGTGTTACTCGTGCCTACAATATTCAGTACAGTCACATACTGTTTAGGTTTCTGGCCTAGGAGCAATAGCCCTTACCATATAGCCTAGATATGTAGTAGGCTATATCGTCTAGGTTTATGTAAGTGCACTATGGTGTTTGCACGACAATGAAATCGCCTAACTGCACGTTTATCAGAACTTATGTCTGTGCTTAAGCAACAATGCATGACTGTAATTAAATTGGATACCATGGTATAAAAAGTAAAGGTTTCCAGTAGCATCCTAAAAGACTCTTTTCCAGAAACCAGAATGTTTTTATATTTTCAGTAAGCAAGATCTGTTTTGCTTAAAAGGGTGGTTGTTAGTGCTCTTCCATAAAAAGGTCCAGTTCTCCTTATGGAAATCTGAGAGTGATGTATTTTTCTGCCTTACTTGAAGTCAAAAACAGACATGTGTCTCGTATTGGCAATAGAATGTGAGAGGAAGTGACGTTTGTCATTTCTAAGCTAATGTTTCCAAAGTCAGGCGGTAGTTTGCCATGTTTACTTTTGTCTGCTTTGGTGACTGTGCAGCATAAAGGTGACGACTCCTGCATGCCGAGGTCCTGAGTGAAGGTGATCTAAACTGCAGCTACCCAGCTGGCCTGCAGTGCTCAGACAGAATGAATGAGAAATAAACTTAGGTTGTTTTAAGGCATTGAGATTAGGTGCTTTTTTGGTTTGGATTTTTTTTTTTCACTTTTGATATGGCAGAACAACTTAACCTATCCTGACTTATACACCTAATCTAAGGTATTTCTGTTTATTTTCCAATTTTGAGTCATTTATGCAATTACTGTCATTTTTTTTTTGGAGGATTAAAACCAGTTTTTGAGTAAGAATTTCAAAAGTAATGAGTGGACTGCCTCCTGAACAAAACATTGAGCACATTGCTTACAGGCCTCTTGCAATCATTTTGATGATTCTGAATACTCACTAGACACACAGATGCATGGAGGAATATTTGTGTAGAGTGATAGGAATTTCTGTGATGCTGCCAAAATGTTCATTTCTGCACATATAAATCCAACTCCCTTGCATTTATCATAACTGAAAAATTCTTTGAGGTTTCTGAAACTGGCTTTTAACTGTCTCAGTGCCCATTTTTTAGAGGGTTAGCATCCACTAGGAAACCTTTCCCTGTCCCATTTCCTCAAAGCAAGGTGCTTCGAAAGTCAGAACAGCCAGAAATACTCCAGGGTATATTCATGATCCAAGCACCCATCCTGAGAGTAGAGACAAACAGAATTTAGAGGTATCCCACCCAATTTTGTGGACTTTTATGCAATTTGACTCAAAAAATCCACACCAATCTGGAGGCATATGGATTTATTTACTCATTTCCTTTGCAGAAGAGTACTTTAGGAATCACTTCTGCCTTTCCCCACCCCCTGCCTTTCTCTGTCTCATCATTTGGAGGCTACAGGGGAAATAAATTCATCTTGAAGGAGTGTTATGAATATGATCGTGGCCATTATTTGATTAAATACTCAAACAGTATAATCCTACCCAGCGACCATGTCACATGAGGGAACCATGGTTATCATCAATTACTGTTCATTTTCTGTAAACATGGACCTGAGCCAACTTTAGGGGGAAAATAAAAAGTTGGCAAATGATGTATTTGGCATCCTCCATCTGTTTTTTTTTTTTTTTTTTTTTCCTCTACCCCTTCAGTTTTTGCTCTGGGTTTATTATTTTTTCTTGGGGCACCAAAACTATTAGATCAGGGATTTTGTTTCCCGCCTAGACTTCTTTAAATCTCTCCTGCTGTGGAAATACTGTCCTCTGGCTCTTATTGTTATATTAGGGCATCATTTTAGAGCTACTGCCAGAGTACTATGGAATCCCTATCTCTGAAATGGATTTCCAGGGGAAGTCTAGGGTAGGCGTTTGAGATGTTAAACAAATTCGTTAAGTTCATATAGCTGCCTGAAGGCAAACAAAGCATTGCATTTTAACAGGTTATCAATTATAAATGGATTTCAGGTATTAAAGGATGGTCAATTATTGTTAAACGTTTGGGCTTAGGACTTTGACTAGAGCCGGTTTCCAGCTGACACTGTGACTGACGCTACCACATGGGCTCCACTTTGCTCACCTTGTGCTGCATTCAGGCATCTTGGAGAATTAACCTCAGTTCCAGAGGCAGGACCTGCAGAATCTAAGCCAATCACAGTCATCCTGACTCTCATACCATGTTAATGTCTTAGGGATGGGCCAATCAGCATAAAGACTTATTCAGGCGCATGGAAGTGATGTAATTCAGGGCAACCAACAGATGGGAGAAAACATTTCCTTAGGTCCTTTGGAGAAGAGATTTCTTCAGTTTTATGAAAAATATTTTAAGAAGTGACCCTTTTTCTATTCTCCAGGGAAGATGAGGAAGGAAGTAGGATGAGAACATGACACTTCTACCAAGGTTCAGAAGGGGATGCCAGCCTTACAAATACTTTGGCATCTGAAAGCGGAAAATGATGTGAGGGAATTGGTCCTTGTTAACTTCGTCATGCAACTGAAACAAACCTGCCCTGGGGTCTATTTCCTCTGCATTTCCTTTGAATTAAATGAGATCTGCAAATCTCCTTTTTTTTTTTCTTTTTTTAACAATTTCAAGAGTTTTAAAATTTGCAACCAAAATATTCCTTTACTATTATACCCTCTAAGAATAGTCTCCAATAAACATATGTGTGCATGTGTCTTTATATTTATTGCAACACTATTCACAATAGCAAAGACTTGGAACCAACCCAAATGCACATCAATGATAGACTGGGTAAAGAAAATGTGGCACATATACACCATGGAATACTATGCAGCCATAAAAAAGGATGAGTTCATGTCCTTTGCAGGGACATGAATGAAGCTGGAAAACATCATTCTCAGCAAACTAACACAGGAACAGAAAACCAAACACTGCATGTTCTCACTCGTAAGTGGGAGTTGAACAATGAGAACACATGGACACAGGGAGGGGAACATCACTCACTGTGGAGAGCTAGGGAAGGGACAGCATTAGGAGAAATACCTGATGTCGATGATGGGTTGATGGGTGTAGCAAACCACCATGGCACTTGTATAGCTATGTAACAAACCTGCACGTTCTGCACATGTATCCCAGAACTTAAAGTATAATAATAAAAAAAAAAGGTATAATAGTCTCTAACTTTCTAAAACATCCACATAAGCCCAGGGCCCAGGTGATTCATTATGCAGTCATGTATTTTTAGTGATGTGGATATCTTGTGAGAAATGCGTTGTTAGATTTCCTCTTCCTGCAAACATCATAGAGTGTGCTTATTACACAAACCTAGATGGTATAGTCTGCTACACACTTAAGTTATATGTTATAGTCTATTGCTTCTAGGCTACAAATCTGTACAGCTTGTTACTATACTGAATACTATAGGCAGTTGTAAAACAATATTATATAATTCTGTATCTAAACAGATCTAAACATAGAAAAGTTACAGTAAAAATAAGGTATAAAAGATTGTCTAAACTTGTACACCTTTTAGGGCACTTACCATGAATGGACCTTGCAGGACTGGAGTTGGTCTGGGTGAGTCAGTGAGTGAGTGGTGAGTGAGTGTGAAGGCCCATATTACTGTACACTACTTCAGATTATATAAACACTTAAACTTAGGCTACACTAAATTTATAAAAACAATAATATTTCTCCAATAATAAATTAACTTTAACATACTGGAATATTTTTCTTTATATGCTTTTAATTTTTTTAACTTTTTGACTATTTTGTAATAACCTTTAGCTTAAAACACACATTGTACAGCTGTCCAAAAATATTTTGTTTAATTCCTCCTCTATAAGCTTTCCCTATGGTTTAAAATTTTTTTTTTTTTTTTTTTTTTTACTTTTTAAATGACTGGCGGAGCAGCAGGTTTGTTTACACCAGCATCACCACAAACACATCAGCAACGTGTTGCCTTAGGGAGTTACAATGACTGTGATGTCACTAGGTGATAGGAATTTTTCAACTTCATTATAATCTATGGGAGTACTGTCGTATAGGCAACTCATTATTGACTAATGCTTCGTGCTACAGTGCATGACTATGTAACGTGTCTATAAAAATCCGATCTTTCGTCAGATACATTTGTGTTAAAAACACCTTTGGGCTGGACACGGTGGATCACACTTGTAATCCCAGCTCTTTGGGAGGCTGAGGCAGGCAGATCACTTAAGCTAAGGAGTCTGATACCAGCCCGGGCAACATGACAAAACTCTGTTTCTATAAAAATACAAAAATTTGCCAGGTGTGGTGGCGCACGCCTATAGTCCCAGCTACTTGAAGGGCTTATGTGGGAGGATCTTCTTGAGATTGTGTGGTTGAAGCTGCAGTGAGCTGAGATTGAGCCACTGCACTCCATTTTGGGAGAAACAGCAAGGTCCTGTCTCAAAATACACACACACACACACACACACACACACACACACACACCCCTTTGAAGGGTCTCTCTCCATTTGAATAATAGTAATGCTAATAACCATGATTAGACCTACATATTCCTCAATAAAAGTATTTTTGAATACCCCTATTATTTTTGCCCACAGGGAATGTACTATATTTTGCTGGTAATGACAGACACTGCAGTTGTGTTTGGTTAATAATGCACAAATATGTTGATAAAATATGAATTTTTAAATTCTTCTTTGTCTCAGACATTTGTTTATGCCTAATAACGTAATACAAATATTAATAGTTTTTATTTTCAAAGAATTAATCCATTAATTTGAAATAAAATAACTTCTCCAGTTTTTATGAAGAGAAAAAAAATATGAGAGAGAAAAGGCAAACCTGAAGGCAACTATTGGTAAAGGAAATTACCTATGAAATTCATGTACATAACTCCAGAATCTCTGTAACTGATACTTCCCTTCAATTTTAGTGACTCTATATCCTAGTCCCCTACGTGCATATAGGTGGCTGTTCTTTTCCTCCTCACCTTCGTTATATCTTTATTCATTTCTATTCTTAGCAGTTTTTTGCTTTGTGGGCTCTCCCTTTCTCAGTTCCCTCCTGCATAAAATGAGATTTTTGTTTTTAAATGCTTAAATGAGCCAATAATGTAAAGTTCTTAGAACACTGCCTGGAACACAGTGAGCACTCATTGATTACTTTGCCTTATTTATTAATGTTACTAATCACCAACAGTGTTATATAACATACATGTAGCAAACACTTTTCAGTTGTTTTTGTAAATGTAATTTTATTGGATACACAGTGCTCTGTGAAGACTTACTCATAATATAGTTTATTTTTTTATTTTGTGGTTGCTTAATAGTTACATTGTTTGCAGCTTTGTGAGTTTTAATTTTTTTATATTATTATTATAAGTAACCATGCAATGTATCCATATTTATGTATCTTTGATTAAAACTCTCTTATTTTCCTGGGATCTAGTCTCAGAATTGAAATCACTGGGTGAAGGAGTATACTGATGTGACATACGTCTTCCAAATAATTCATGGGGTTCCCTACATTTAGCATCCTTACTACTGGCTGGGGCCTATTTCTGGCCAATGGGCACTGGCCAATGGGGTGTAGACCTGAGTAAGTTGTATCACTTCCAGGATGAGCATTTAATTTCCAGAGAAAAAACTTTGGATGTTTTCTCTGTGCATTCATGGGGGTCTTGTATTGAAAAGTGGAGGCACCAAAAAGAAGCAGTTTATATCACTAAGTTGCTACATGAAGGACAACGTACCAGAGAGTTATGATATGAAGCCACCCTACATGAGCAAGAAGCAAACAGTTTTGGTGTTAAGTACTGAGACTTGAGGTGTCTTTTTATGGCACAAATAGGATGCTGCTATGGTACAGTGGCTTGCCTTTATCCACCCATGGTTTCACTTTCAGAGGTTTTAGTTACCTGTGGTCAACTGTGGTGTGAAAATAGGTTAAGTACAGTACAATAAGATACTGAGAGAGAAAGATACCACATACACACATATTTGTTGTGGTACATTGTTATAATTTCTGTATTTTATTATTAGTTATTCTTGTTAATCTCTTACTATGCCTAAGTGATAAATTAAACTTTATCATAAGTATGTATGTATAGGAAAAAACATAGTATATACAGGTTTTGGTACCATCTACATTATCAGGCATCCAATGGGGGTCTTGAAACATATATCCCATGGCTAAGAGGTGATATTGTTTGGCTGTGTCCCCACCCAAATCTCATTTTGAATTCCCATGTGTAGTGGGAGGGACCCAGTGGGAGGTAATTAAATCATGGGGGCAGCTCTTTCCCATGCTGTTCTTGTGATAGTGAATAAGTCTCGTGAGATCTGATGGTTTTATAAAGAAGAGTTTCCCTGCACAAGCTCTCTCTTTGCCTGCTGCCATCCACATAAGATGTGACTTGCTCCAACTTGCCTTCCATGATGATTGTGAGGCCTCCCTAGCCATGTGGAACTGTAAATCATTAAACCTCTTTCTGTCGTAAATTGCCCAGTCTCAGGTAGGCCTTTATCAGTGGCATGAAAACAAGCTAATACAAGGGGGAACTCCTATACTGACTTAGCAGTTGGATGTGAGGAGTTGAGGAAACTGAAATCAGAGTTTGGCAGGATATGGATTCATTTTATAGCACTGCCAAAGTAATTGACAAAATAGTGTCTTAGTCTATTCTTGCTGTTCATATAACAACTGTAACTAGGTAATTTATAAATAATATACATTTATTTCTTCACAATTCTTGAGGCTGAGAAGTCCAAAATCAAGGCACCAGCAGTTTGGTGTCTGGTGAGGGCCATGGTTTCTGCCCCCAGGATGAGGCAGATTATTCTGAAGGAAAGCTATGGTCTAAAACTGTCCCCCAAAATTTGTAAGTTGAAACTTAATCAGCAATGTAATAGTATTAAAAAGTGGGGCCTCAGAACATAATTAAGTGTTATGAACATAGAGACCTCATGGATGGGATTAGGACCCTTATAAAAAGTTTAGGTGTCCCCAGATGGCAGAAGTATAGAATGCAGCAAACCTATCCCCTCAAAAATTAGGGATAAGGACCCTAATCCCATCCATGAGGTCTATACCCTCACGACACTTAATTATGTCCTAAGGCCCCACTTTTTAATACTGTTGAATTGTTGATTAAGTTTCAACTCATAAAATTTAGGGGACAGTTTCAGACCATAGCTTTCCACCCCGGTCCACAAAATGTTCTTCACACATACAACATACATTTATTTTATTTCAGTAACCTCAAAGTCTCAATTAATTCTAGCATAACCCAAAAGTCTAAAGTTCAGAGTCTCATTCAAAGCAAATATGGATGAGACTTGGTTGAGACGTGAACCTGTGAGATCAAACAAGTTATACACTTCCAAATCACAATGGTAGGACAGGCATTGAATAGACATTCCTATGCCGAAAAGGAGCTATAGGAAGGAAGAAAGGAGTTAACAGTTCTCAAGTCCAAAACCCAACACAGCAAACAATATTAAATCTTGAGGCTTCAGAATAACGTTTCAACTCCATATCCTGTCTTATAGACACACTGAGGCAGGGCTCAGGACCCCAAAGCCCTTGGAGTCCCCATACCCACAGGTTTTCTGAACACAGTCCACACAGTAACTCACACAAGTTGAAACTGGGTTCCTTCTGCTTTCTCAGGCTGGTGTTGCACACTGGTGGTTCTACAATTATGAGGTCTTGGGTATGACACTGACGAGGTTCTCAGAGGCATCCTTAGAAATCCAGGTAGGGGTCCAGTGCCTCCATAGTTCTTGCTGTCTTCATGGCTGCAGAAGTAGTACCACATGGATATCACCATTATTTATTGCCTGTACCTTTCAGAGGGGCAGCCTGAGCCACACCTGGGCCCACTTGAGCCACAGCTTGATGGTCAAGGAGCATTGCACTCCAATGTAAGGAGCAGAGATGTGAGGCAGCAAATGCTGAGGTCCTGTGGATGATTGGGTCTTTTTTTTTTTTTTTTTTTTTGAGATGGAGTCTCGCTCTGTCACCCAGGTTGGAGTGCAGTGGCGCAATCTCAGCTCACTGTCACCTTTGCCTCCCGGGTTCAAGTGATTCTCCTGCCTCAGCCTCCTGAGTAGCTGGGATTTCACCAATCCCCAGAGACCCCAGAGACGAGGTTTCACCATGTTGGTCAGGCTGGTCTCAAACTCCTGACCTCGTGATTTGCCCGCCTTGTGATTCGCCCGCCTCAGCCTCCCAAAATGCTGGGATTAGTCCATGCCCACTTCTATGATAAAATACTTGAGACTTGGTGATTTATAAAGGACAGAAATTTATTCTGGAGCCTCATATCTGGGGATCTATGTGAAGGATTAGAAATTAGACACCTATTGATTGAATGTCGTTGATTGTCATTTACAATTTATTAAAAGAAAAATAAATTCAGCAAAGAATTGGTAACTTTCAAACATAATTGAAGGAAAAAGGTAAAGTTCATTAATTCTGTAACTTGCCTCATTGGAGAAAGTACCTGTTTATCAACTCCAAACAGTAAAAGTAAAGGTTATTAAGTAAAAAATGTCCAGTAAAACTTTCATCTGATTAAATGCTTTCAGGACAAAGATTAGACTAAGAGTGTAATGCCTTTAAATATCATCAATAAAATTTATTAATAAGGTATTTTATATTTTTGTGCAAATATTAAAATTCACATCTCAGACTGGCCGCATTTCAATTGGCCAGTAACTGCATGTCACTAGTGGCTACTGTCTTAGACAGTACAAACCTAGCTACTTTAATGAATATAGCTCTATATTATAAACTGGTACTTTGAACAACAAGAAGGACCACCACCTTCCTGATGCCTAAGTTAAAAAGTGTGATGGTTAATTGTATATGTCAACTTGAAGGGTGTTTTTGAATGAGATTAAGATATAAATTGGTGAACTTTGAGTAAGCACATTGCCATCCGTAATGTGTGTGAGCATCATCCAATTAGACGAAGACCTGATTATAACAAATAGACCAGCCTCCTTGAGCAAAGGATAATATATCAGCAGACTGCCTTCAGACTTAATCTGCATGTTTGTTTCTCCCAGGTCTCCAGCCTGTTGTCATTTGGACTAGAACAGAACCATGAGTCCTCC
Organism: Macaca nemestrina; assembly: GCF_043159975.1. Taxonomy (NCBI): domain Eukaryota; kingdom Metazoa; phylum Chordata; class Mammalia; order Primates; family Cercopithecidae; genus Macaca; species Macaca nemestrina. Next base: position 177,607,507 of record NC_092127.1, on the reverse strand, counting down.
TGGGTCTTTAGGCTGTTGGCCAACACAACGGATTTTGGACTTGCCAGCCTCCATTATCATGTGAGTTGATTTACATATAAAGATTTAGATATAAATATAGATACACATATATATATATATATATATATTGATTTATATGCAATTGTTTCTGGTTCTCTGGAGAACCTAATAGAGGGCAATTACTTAAATGAAAGTCACTAATTTCAACCTTTTGTTCTATGGTCCACATCTATCATAAAGGCTGGAAGTTAAAAACTACATTTTTCAGAATGATTATAGCTAAGATCTTAGATGCAATTGAGATTCCACTAATGAGTTGCAGTTGCAGGATTTTTGGAAGATACAAGCGAGGAAAAATCTTTTGTCAATGAAATGCCAACAGACATAGGATTTCTTCCATTACTAAATTCTACATTCCTTTGTCTAGTAACTGAAGCAGTTTTAATCACAACATACTTCTAGCAGCAGCCACAAATATTTTTCTGTTCTCTACAGTGCTATGACCCTGAAACCAGAAATCCAGTGCAGCTCTCTGACGTTTATTCCTCTGTCCTTTCAGCAATTTTCTAAGTACCTAATTACTTTTGGATTGATAAACCTAGAGAGGTTTCTGTTTCCCACATTAAAATTCACTGGTAAAATAATGTGTTATATTTAATTATTTGCTAGATTTTTAGAATCAGGTTTAGTTACGGTAAATGCTAAGGTTCTGTAAGAGCTTAAAATTTAGTTAGTTAAATAAAAGTATATTTATCCTTTATATAATAGTCCAGAGATGCATACATTTTATTACTTTGCATACATATTGTAAAAAAAAAAAGAGCATTCTAATTATAAAAAGATATTGATTTTTCTGTTATATTAATTGTTCTCAAATCTCAGGCATTAGGAAGATGGTGGTTCTTATTAGAGAACCTATGCCAACAAGTTTGGGAGTGAGAACAAGTTTAGGAGTTTAGGTGGAAGCTGCCCACAAGAATATTGTACAGCTCCTGTACATTTGGAAAGAGCTTTCAATGACCTATGCATATACTAAACTAAATCATAAAAGTGAAAATAAGGAGAGATTATTTTGGAGAGGGATTTCTGTCAAACAGAATGTGACACATGCTCTCTTGCTAGTCTATTTTATTAGCCAGAACTATTTCAGTTGCAAATTTTGGAAATTTACCTTAAACTAACTTCAAGGAGTAAGTTGGTTCGCAAACCTAAAAATCCCAGGGGTTGATTATGCTTCAAGCAAACGTGGGTCCAAGATTTCAAATATTGTCAACAGGACTATTTCATTATTTCCATTTCCATTTTATTATTTTCTTTTCAGTCAATACAAAGTCAATTTCATTATCTGAGCTACCCAGGAAGGAACAAACTTCTTTTTCAATAAACGTCCGATAACAATTTCTAAGCCTCACTGGAAATGATTTAAATAAGATCATGTACTCATCCCTGAATCAAACTTTTGACAGGGCATTCAATACTCTGAATAGGTGATATTTCCACTTTGAAGAGGAGGGTAGAATCAGCTCTAATACAACACATGTAATGACACTGGGCAATGGAGTTATTTTCCCATGAGAATTAGTTTGTTCTTATTAGAATAAGAAGGTAATGCTATTAAGCAGGTAAATATTTGTAGGTCAACCTCCAGCTAGATAGTCAGTACTCTAAAAATATGTAAACCATTTAATTAAAGTTATATCTTATATATTTATGTGTTAATGTTTTATATTTTAGCATCAAATTTAATAATCTTATTTGATAAAAACTTTGCTATGTCAAATGTAAAAAACACTGCATAATGGGTGCAAAATAAATATTTGTTGAGCTAGTTAATGTGTTTACATTGGTAATGTATTCACTATCTATTGCCATATTTTAAAAAGAATTAAAAAGATTATTGTTTAAAAACAATAGATATTTATTTGTTCATAATTCTGTGGGTCAGCAATTTGGTCAGGTCTCAGATGGTATATCTCTTCGCTATTGTCAGTTGGGCTCACTCATGCATTTGGAGTCAGTTTTCAACTGGCAAGTTTTCAGCAGATATAAAATGTTTCTGACTTGTCCAAGAACACCACGCTCAGATGCTTGGAGGTTGTCTAGAGAAATAGAGATGGTCGGACTATATGTCTGCCGTCTGCCTACAAACTGATTACAGGCTTTCTTTTAAAATAGCTGTATTCACAAAACATGAAGACAATGAAAGACTCAGTATACAAATACTTTTAGGATTCTGTTTGGATAATGTTTGCTGATACACCATTGGCTACAGTAAATCACCAGAAATGGAGAAATAGATTCCAGCTTTTCATAAGGAGGCTTACAAATTGTATGGCTTTTTTCATGTTTAAATTTACGATAGTCCAATTTATTTACATTCCTCTTAGTTGCAAAATAATTCATCCTCCCCAAAGACTTCCCAAAAAATCTCATCAAATGTCAGTATCAGGCTCAATTTTCAGTATCTGGTCTAAGATAGATGTGTCTCTTATGATTTAGTGACATGTAAACTAAAAGGATAAGTTACCTGACCTGAACATGGATACTCCCATTCCAAAAGAGAAGGAATAGAAGGTCACATTACTCTGCAAACACAAAGTTTTTCTTGATTAAAGATGAATTTTGCCTCTGGTGAGTAATTCCTGAGTCTATTTTACTCCATGGTACTTGGTTCTGCCCTCTGAGTCATTCTTCCTTTTAGAAAGCAAGTACCTAAGAACATGCTCCACCTGATTTCTACTTCTAGAAAGTTAAAGGCACAAAAACATTTTCCAATTTGAACTAACTCACTTTTAGTAAAAGTGGTAGTGCTTTGATTATTACTACTTCCTTCAAAATTCTATGTGTTTCCTGTGAATTCACAAAACTCTAACCACATTTGCTTGTGTTGCACTTGTTAAAGCAACTCACGTGGTCAAATCCATTTTCAAAGGGTGGAAAAGTGTTTTCCATCTCTTAATGGAAGAAGTTGCATATTCTTTTAACACTACCACAAAGTTAAGGTTTAAGCATTCAATAGGCAATATTTATTTTTATTTACCAAAAGTAATAAAAAATATGAAAACTTTTTTTGTGAGATAAGCTCTTGATTCTTTGTAAATTGACTTTTCCCCAAAGAAACTTACTGTCAATTAGCATCTGGCATTACATTCAGACTAATAAAGAAAAAATATATGTGGATTGTGTAAAATATTTAGTAGACATGAGACTCATAAAAGAAGAAACAATATTCAAAGTCTTATTCACTACAGGTAGTCTCTAAGTAGTCTCCGAATAAGATGATGAAGCCCAGAATTATAAATTGAGCATTAATACTAACCTCAAATTGTGGAGTCTAAAATAAGGATGTTGTATACAATTGCAAACTAATCCAGATATCCTTACAGATTTTACCTCTAACATAATAAATGACAGTTATTTATTGGGTGAATGAGAAATTTTGTCCCTAAAACCTACCTCCCAGTGTTAGTATTATATTAGATTTAATTTAGAATACTGAAATTTACTGCCATGACATAGTGAGAAAGGACAGTGGAAATCTTTGTGAGCCAATAAATGCTTTCAAGTCCATTGTTCAGGGTCAGCATACTTTGTACAGTTTCTATAGAAACCATATTTCAGTAACAAATATCTAAAATAAAATCACCTTGAAGCAAACTAAAAATACTCTACTTATTTCATTACAGGATATAAGTTTTAGAACAATAATTCACTGAAACAAGCCCTGTAGAATGCCTCTTTTTTTATAAGCTGCTAGTGAATCAGAATATAAAAGTCAAATAGAAGATCTTAATAAATATTACAATTGCTCGTTTCTTCTATTTCCTGAAAGCTTTTTGTATTTTCCATATTTAGGCATGAGATGAGAGAGGAGATGTGGTAGTTTATGGGAAAGGAGAAGCAGTTGGATAGAAAGATAAATTTACCTTTGGAAACTCATATGCAAGGGAAGAAATCTACATAATCATTCCAATGCAAATTATGATAGCAATATACCAAATGTTACTGAGAACTTCATCAAAGCAAAGAAAACATGAACTTAACATCTACTTTCTTATTGCTAGACTCTGTTCTAGGTTCTAGGAAAAATGTTATCACAATAGTATTATAAAAGTAAATGAGTAACCTATAAAAAATAAAAATAGGTGTATTTGTGCTTTACCTTGAAAATGTTCTTTAAAAATAACCTGATGTAAAACTGGGATTTTATTGGGGAAGGGTGAATTTTAATATTGGTGATGATAGAAGTTTAAACATATTGGCTTGTTTTTGAAAATATAAATTATTTAAAATCTTCTGTTAAAATACATGTCTATTATAATGGAAACTTAAAAACTATTGAGATCATGAGGAATGGAAAGCTCTGTTTCAACTTAAGGAATCTGTGAAGATAATTTTGAGGAGAAACCATTTGTGTAAGACTTTTGGGTATGCAAAGAAAAAGAATGTGATAATTCACTAAGGGGATGGATTTCTTATGATTTTTATTTTCTATCTCCAGTATAGCTTTATGTTTTCAACTAACTTGAAATTGGGTTCATATATATCCACATAGCTTAGCTAACAGTATAGAGAACTGAGACTATCTTTATCAATGTGATAATTATTTCTTTCATGAAATTATTCCTCAAGAAGATAAAACTATAAACCAATTAATTGCTTCACCATTTGTTTCAGGAAATTCTTTTAAGTAAATCATCTGGACAAAGAGTTCCCTTATGTTGGCTATTAGTTGTTCTGTCCATATAGAATACTCATTTGGGCAAAGTTCTTGCTTATGAAACAAAAGAAACTCAGCTGATTTTTTTTTCAACAATCTTATGAGTTATCTCATGAAATTTCCTCAAATACAATCAGTCCCCACCTTGAAAAATCCACTTTAAACTACTTGATTCCAGATCCCAACCGCTATAAATATCCTTCTTTGAACTCCTTATTTTGTGACATAACTAAGAGTCTATTAAGTTCATGATTTTTCTCATTAGACTATGTTAATATATCTAGCTTTGCTTAACCAACAGTTTATTCTGGTGGTGTTGAAATGGAGTCAACTGCTGACAATTTTAGAGTGCTGACGCCAGTTGTGACACCTGTGCTACCACGGCTCAAGACCCTTGACTCAGAGAGTCAACTACTCTGAAGCCCTGGAGCTTTTACTAAGGACTCTTCATGACCATGTGATGCTCTCCCTTACAGGAGGACATCTAATAAATATTTGCTTGATCATTGTTTTTCTGTTGTGTTGGTTTGTTTTGACAGCCAACTACCTGAGTAATTTGCTTATAGAGAAGCTTACCATTCCATATCCCTAATGAGAGTTTCATTTTTGACAGATATGAGTCCCAATTTTTTTTTCCATTTAGAAAAGTAAATATCACAATGAATAAATGTCTGTTCAAAGGTCACCCAATTATTAATGAACACAGATAAAGTTTGTATCAAGCTCCAGCTGAAGTTATCGAGACTAGTGGTATATACTGCTGGTTAAAATTTATACAGGACAATTGTGCCTCCAGAAAAATGGAATAGTTGCACTCTTCTCTTCTCTTGCTAAGTGCACTAAAACCCTGAAAATTATATATAAAACAAATCTATGGAGACGCTAAAGGGTGGAGAGAAGAAAACAGAAAAGTTAAGGACTTTGGGACCCGAGAAACCACAAAGCAATGAGTACCATGGGTTTGTGGTTTTCATTTTAATTTTTAATTTCTTTTTAGTTTTTGTCTTCTTTATGTCAGAGAGGGCGCTGAAGAAGCCAGACACCTGGAAATGTCAAGAAGTGTGAACAAAAATACCTCAGAATAAATATGCTCTCTTTATCCATAGAACCAAGAAAGGAAAAGCCTAGCAAGATAGAAGTATTTTTAAATAACTGCTGTATTCTAACTAAATGCCACAGGATAAAACTACACCTTCAACTCTAACTCTGCTAACATAGGTCAAGTGGGGAACTTTCACCGCACCCACACCAGGTTGTAACAAAGTACTGCAAACCCTCCATGTGGTGCCAAAGAAGGTTGAAGAGACAGCCATGACTTTCATCTCTACCAGGCACCTGTGAGCCCTCTCCCTTTATGTTAGTGGAGGCTACATGAAGAGAATAGACTTCTACACACACGTAGCGATAACAAGGCACCTCACCCACTCTCTACTGGGAGTCAGATGAGGTCTAGTGTAGAGACAGCACTTTTGTCATTGCCCAGTGTTAAAGATGTTGGTATCTTTTGACTGTGACCCCACCTAAATCTCACCTTGAATTGTAATAACCTCCATGTGTCGAGGGCAGGGTCAGGTGGAGATAATTGAATCATGGGGGACAGTTTCCCCTATACTGTTCTCCAGGTAGTGAATAAATCTATGAGATTTGTCAGTTTTATAAAGGAAGTTCCCCTACACAAACTCTTGCCTACTGCCAGTAAGATGTGACTTTGCTCTTCATTCATCTTCTGCCATGATTATGAGGCCTCACCAGCCATGTGGAACTGAGTCAATTAAACCTCTCTCCTTTATACATTCCAGTCTCAGGTATATCTTTATTAGCAGCATGGGAACGGACTAATACAGATGTCATCCCCAACAGTAACAATATAGGCCATATCAAGATCAGGAACAAAATACTACTGTTCCTCCCATACAGGATAGTATAAGCAGGAGCCTCCTGGGGATTCTACACTCCCACCTAGGTTTAGCACTATTGAAGAGCCTCCAAATCTCTGATGTTAACAGAGGCCAAGTAAGGAATTTGACTGTCACACTCACCTGACAGTAACTTGGCAACACCTTTCTTCCCCCAGGGCAGTTGTATTGGAGGAGATCTGCTAAACAACAAGATTTAAATAATATCCAGTGTCTCATAACATTACATCCAAAATGCCCACATTTCAACTGAAAATAACCCATCATACCAAAGACAGAGAAATATCAAACTGAAAGAGGGAAGATAATTATCATACCAAAAGCAAAATAACAAGTTGTTAGAATTTTCTGACAAGGAGTTAAACCAGCCACTGAAAATGCTTCAAAGAGCAATTACAAACACTCTTGAAACTAATATAAATTGAAAAATTTCAGTGAAGAAAAAATGGAAAGTTTAGACTGAAAAATACAATAATAAAATTTCATTTCTTATACTCAAGAGCAGAATGGAGAAATCAGAGAAAAATGTTGGTGAACATAAATAAAGGACACTAGATACTAAGTAATTTGAATATCAGAGATAAAATATACCGAAAACAAAGACTTGTGGAACAATGATAAAAGATCTAACATTCATGTCATAAAAGTCCCATGAGGAGAGAATAAAAGGTAAGGCCGAAAAATATTGGAAGAAATAATGTCTGAAAAATTCCCAAATTTATTAAAACAAAAAAATTACAGATTTACAAAGCTGAGTGAACACAAAAATGTTTAAATACAAAAAAAAAAATTATGCAAGGGCATCTCGTAGTCAAACTTCTAAAGACAAAAGTATATATATATGTGTGTGTGTGTGTGTGTGTGTGTGTATATATATTCCAAAAGAGACAAGAGAAGAAAAAAAACACTTTGTTGAGTAAAATATTTTAACGACAGAGTTTTTTTTAAACTCAGAAACTATGGAGGTCAAAAGGAAATAACATGACATTTTTAAATACTAAGAAAACTGTCAATACAGAATTCTATGTCCAGCAAAAATATCTTTCAGCAACAAAATGGAAATCAAGATACTCTTAGATGAAGGAAAGCTAAGAGAATAAATATACAATATATACATTATATAAAATTTACCTAAAAAGTTATTATACATTTTAATATAAAACTTATATGTTTTAATATAATAACTATAAAAAGTTATATATTTTAATATATTTTAATATAAAACTTTTAGAAAACAACATAGAAGGAAATCTTTTCAGGACCTACGGCTTGTAAGAGTGTTCCTAAACTCGACACTAACAGCATTGTTTATTAGAGAAAACATAGATAAATTGACTTGATCAAAATTTTTAAAATTTTTTGTGCAAAAGACCCCATTAAAGGTATGAAAAGAAAAGCAACAAACTAAGAGAAAACATTTTCAAACCACACATCTGACAATGGACTTATAGCTAGAATATATAAATAATTCTCAAAACTCAAAGGTTAGAAAACAAAAATCCAATTCGAGAATGAATGAAAGTCTTGAGGGGACACATCACCAAAAAATACCTATGGATGGTAAATAAGCATATGAGAAGATGTTCCACATCGCTGGTCATCCGGAAATGTAAATTAAGACTATGATTATTGGAAACAATTGTCAATTTCCTAAAAAAATCTTGACATTACCTTAGCGAATGACTCAGCAATTGAGCTCATAGACATTTATCTCAGATAAATAAAAACATGTGCACACAAAAGACTGAATATAGTTGTTCATAGCAGATTTACTTGTTATAGTCAAAACAAGAATCAACCAAAATGTTCCACAATTGGTAGATGGTTACACAAACTGGTGCAGACATACCATGGAATACAATTTTAGCAACTTAAAAGGGAAAGAATTCTTGATATGCTGACAGGATGTGTCTCAAGGCTGTCACGCTGAGTGAAAAAAATCCAATCTAAAAAGGTCACAGACTGTAAGATTCCATTTCTATGATGTTCAGGAAATGAAAAACAATATAGAGATACACAGCAAATTAGTAGTTGTCAGCAATTAGTAGTATTTTGGGGGAGAGTTCGGGAGATGAGTGTAACTATTAAGAGGTAGTCCACTAAAAATACAAAAATTAGCAAGGCGTGGTGGCAGGCGCCTGTAATCCCAGCTCCTTGGAAGGCTAAGGTAGGAAAATCACTTGAACCCTGGAGGCAGAGGTTGCAGTAAGCCGAGATCGCACCACTGCACTCCAGCCTGGGCGACAACAGTGAAACTCCATCTCAACACCACCACCACCAACAACAACAACAACAAACACAAGAAGTAGTATGTGATGGAACAGTTTCATATTTCAATCATGGTGGTGGTTACATGAATCTACACATGTAATAAATTGGCATGGAACTACACAGACAAACACCAATGTCAATTTTCTGGTTCCAATATTGTATTATATTATAGTTACGTAACATGTAACCTTGGGGGAAAATGGGTGAAGCGAACGTGGTATCACTTTCTACTTTTTTCACAACTTCCTATAAACGTATACTTCTGAGAAACATGAAGCAGAAAAAATAATACACTTCACCCAGATAGAAGTGAACATAACTTAGGCAGTCATCGATTTAAGTCAACTGCCTTGGACTTACACTTCCACTACCAGAAGAACTTTAGGCCTCGCCAAAGAGTTAGCAAATTCTCAAAGCTATCATTTCTTCATGCTTCTCTATGCTTTCACGTTCTTGTGTATTTCGGGATTGATTGTTTGTCCTGCCACACCCTGGATGCGAACCTTAGTCACAACAAACATACACACATGTACACACACACATGAGGGCAGGAGAAGGAAGAGATAAAGAGAAGAATCATAATAAGTACCTGCAGAATTTATTTGGAATTTACTCAAGATTTGGGGAGGCAGAGAAGGAGCATACAATGTTTACAGCTAATGCTTTTTTCATCTTGCTTGCTCTATTTCTTCATTGGTTCCCCTGAACCTCTCCTTCCCACATTTCCCCAAAGATTCTGAATGATTTCCCTCTCCTTCGCTATGTTGATTTGTATCCTCTCAAGTCCAGCCAGGTAAGTGACGCACAATAAGATTAAGTAAATTTTCCATTGTTACACAAAAAGCAAGGAGCAGACCAGGGTTTGAACCAACGTTTGTATGGTTCTCAAATCAAAGCTTTCAACTCCGTTCTATATAGCTTCTTATATATGCTTATATGCTTAGGAGATGGAGGAAAATGCAGTAGTTACATGTGCATGTTTAAAAGAAGAATTAAAAGTCTTCATATTTATTTCCCACAGAATTCACGCAGTGGCGGGTACTTATATGTGTTTGATGAATACTGAATTATGTCTAATTTAATGTAAAAGATCTGAATAAATTGAAAGTTATATTAAACTTTCCCTTTTTGTTTATCATATGCCTATAGAATATCCGTAAAGCTTAGCATATAGACTATTTATATTCTCATTCTAATGTGCTACTTTATTTTTTCTCTGGAATCCTTGATGTCATTGGCTTCCCTTTTTAATTGCTTCCAATCCATAATCCCTCTAAACTTCTTAAATGGCCTGTGACCTAATAGTCCAATATTGAAGTCACTTAATATGCTAGTAATTGCCATTTTGTAAAAAAAATACATCCAATTGAACCTATTCATGTTTTGTATTTGCTTCAGATATTTCGTGTACCATTGCACTAACACATACCTTTTATTTTTCCTTTTCAGCATTTCTGAAATTAATGATAATGTGTTTGGAGATTTATTTAATTTAAGTTTTAAAACACCTTCTGGTTGTTTTATGCTTTTTATGAGTTTGGGGAGGAGGAATTAGCATGTGTGCTATATGGGAAATTTTTTATTTATTTTCTCTTTCTCTCCCTTTTTAAAAAAATATTACTGCTCCCTCAAATTTATACTGCATATTCCCATACTACAAAAATGCCTGCTTTCCAATCTATTTCATGTGCTGGTATTATAAGGTGCACTAAAGGGTATTTCCCTTCACTGCATCATTTTGATAATCGCTTCTGCCTCAATGCATGAATGGGTTCTTTTGTATAATGGATGTTGGAATGTGTTGATAACTTTAACAGACAGTTGTTCAATTGAGCATACATTTAGACAGCAATTTGCACCGGCTATAGCTACAATACCTACTGTTCTACCAGAAGAACCTGGCATATTTCAGTAAGAGTGAACACTTGTAATTCATCAGATATTAAATGACAAGATTGGTTTAACACATTCTATATAGCTCCACTTGGTTGACATGCAACTATTTTACTTCTCCTAGAGTGCAAATCAAAATGACATCTATTACTGTGCTCACATTTCAGATAATCAAGGCCTACAATAATGGAACAAATATTGTTAAATGTGCATTATTGCAGCATTCACTTTCATCTTCATCACCATCATTAAATTAGTTGAAAGCATGAGCGGGGAGCATGACATTCCACTAAGTGCTTCCTGCCTTTTAGGAAACTATACCAGTGTCTCCAACACCAGAGAAGTGACAGCAATTAATCTGAGTTAACAACTCCTTCCATCAACAGCCATCTAATATGATTTGACAAATATGCTTATGGAAATTCTTAGGCACTGAAATAGAGTTTTGATGTGTATTTATGTTTCCTTTCTTATAAAAGGGTAACACCCCAAGATACAAACAACAAAAATAAAGATCAGAGAGCTAAGAGCCATGCTTGACAAATCTGTACTCCATGGCTCACTTGACAGTGGGCAGGCTGGAGTATAATACCAACCCCAACACCACCCACCCCTAATGTTTAAGGAAATCATTGATACTTCCCCCTATCAGAAATTGTTTTGTCTTTGCTATTTACTACCTCATTGCTTAATACTGCTTTTCTCCTTTCTTCACTCAGTAAAAATCGATTCATTCTGTAAGTACTGACAACTGGAAAACAATAACTAAGTTGAAAGCACAAATGTATTTTACTTATTCCTACACTCCCAGTCCTTAAGAGGATAGCATATACAACATGGCTGTGATGAATGTTTATTGAACAAATAATAAGAATCAGGCAAGCACGGACTTGAATTCTCGCTTCAACTTGACTGATTGTGTAAGACAGAACATTTTTCAGCCAAATTTTCCTAATCTGTAAAATCAAGAAAATAAAATTCATCTCAAGGCCTTATAAATTTATGAGATGTGTCTGTAATATGCTTAGCACAGCCTAAAAACCTGACTCACTTTCCTTTCCCATGGTTCCTCCTTCTTTTCCTTTCTCATGCACATTCTGTTATTGGAATTCCTCTTGAGTTTTCTTTCTTCTTTTTTCAAATTCTCAGAATCAGAGTTAGACCTTCTTCACACTCAAACAAAGAAAAAAGCTCCTTTTGATATATAGTGTGTAGTGTTCATCAACTCTGGGCTTATTGATTGGTAACCCTCATTATTAGAGGTAGATTTCAAGTGATAAAAATCCTGCAAAACACAATTTATTGCAGAGCACAAACCTGTTAACAGACACATGCTTTGATGCTATGAGTAATAATTTGATTATTTTGTGCATTGCGACACTCTAAACAAAACAAACAAAACATTGATTTGATAACCACCCTACAGGGAACCTGATTTATCTGTCAGTTTTCCTTATGATATTTTTCCAAAAATATTAACATAAAAATAAGGAACAAGAGAGTATAAGGCAAAGAGATGAAGGGAGAAAAGGGTAGTTGGCAAAAATCTGTTGGGGAGTTACTTTTAAAAGGAGTATATTTTTCAAGATTTTGTTGTATTTCTGGCGTTTGTTTTTATAACGTTCAAATTTGTTGTATGTTCTCTCGTTCAAAATAAATATTCATGTTCATACTTAATTCCTTTTAAAGTGGATTAAATTGTACATGTCTTGGCGCTTGCCTACAAAACTAGATCCAACCTCACTTAAAACTTTTCTTATAATTAGCTGCCTTCTTATTTAAACAGAAGGTACACATGTACAAGAATCACACATTTCCTGTGCACTTCTGCATTTCAATGCCTACACACTAGTCCGAACTTCAGATTTCCAGAGAGATATTTTCCATCTTTTAATGTGACTATGACACATCTCATTTTATTACAGTTCATGGTGACTGGCTCCCTCAAGCTTTATTTCACATGAAATGTCAAAACTGAACATAAATATATGTAAAGTACATCTGGTCTGGTGGGATAGTACTGATGCTGGCTTTTTGGAAATTGTGAGTTGGGACGAGGTTGCTGCAGATACCCAAGCATCTGCCAGTTGAGTTTGTGTGGTATAGCTGGAAAGGTCCCATGCACACTGAGACATAACTTCAAATATGTTTCTTTGGCTGTGGATTCCTGGGAAACAAGATGAGCAGACAGACAACATTGCCTAGAGTAATTAGGAACAGAGTGACTTGCTCTACATCCTCAGGAAATTGTTGCAAACTGGGAAGGCACATCCCCCAGTTTGTTTTTTTCCTCTGAACATCCCTGTCTATTGAGAGACAACAGCTGGCAGTGTAACTGGCTGGGCTGCTTCAGTTTGCACTAATATCACTAAAGAGTAAAATATTAATATACTCCTGTTAAAAGAAGTTACACAGAACTTATCCCTGAAAAGCCATCATTAATCTTCATAATGACCTTCCAAATAAGATAAAAAAAAATGAACACATTTTATACATAGGAAAATCTGGATAACTAGGGTTTTGTTCAAAGTCAGAAGTCTAAAAAAATACACACTGTATTTCTCATAAATTAAAGTTTTGCCATGATTGCCTCAATCCTATTCTCTGCCTGCTATAAGAAAGTGTTTTCTCTGCCAAACGGCATTTCTAGCAGAAATAAATACTTTATAAATCCATTCCCTTTGAAACTTGCATTCAAGTACAGTCAATCTTATTTTTAGAACATTTATGCATTCTTACTTTAAAAAATCATTTACAGTTCTACTTATAAAGATCATATTTCTTCTTTACTGCCAAAAGATCACAAATGCCTACCGGGCAGAAAACTTCCTGTTGAACAAGGGAGATTAGATGAGACTTTCAAGAAAAGATTAATTTGTCTACTGAAATACAGTTGGTATTGCTTAAGCTGATGATTTTCTTAGCAACCATTGCAATGAAAGCAATATGATTTAATGTGTCCAGTTTAATGAGTAAACATGTTGGTACTACCAAAATACATTAGATTCCATTTTAAATAATCATTTACAAGCAATATGAAGCAAGTGATAATCAATGGAAGATTGTAACAGAAACAGAGAATATGAAGAATTGGAAGAATGCAGCTATGTTTTTAAAAGTAAAATTCGCAAATAAAATAATCAGATCTTTTTCAAATTGCTGATAGGGTATAGCTTATACATCCAATTACAAAGATTGCATAGACCATATCACATAAACAAAGAAGCATTTGTCCTTACTTAAGAGCATTTCAAACCACAAATTGCTCTGTGGAATACTCCAAATATAGATAAGCTTGAAACTGCTTTATTTAGTCTTCATACACACACATCAAAACAGAAAATGGTTGCATGTTTAAACATTTTAGACCCATTCCTATTTTAGCAAATTCTAGCTTACAATATGATTAGACTTACATAGATTTATAAAACCTCAAATATCTCCAGTTATCACTTGGGATTTTTCTTCTTCTCTGTTTTTTGTTGTTGTTGTTGTTGTTTTATTTTATTTTATTTGTGTGTATGTGTACTTAATCAGGACTCAGATAATCACATATGGTCTGAAATGCCTTTCCTGCTGCTTGGGCTCTCAATTTTATACATCATTCAAGTCTTTATTAAAATACCACCACGTTCATGAAACTGTCCCACTCTCGGATTACTGCCCCTACCACCCCTACCACCTTTCCCAATAGGACTGATTTTCCTTCCAAAATAGATTTTGGCTGGAAGTCCCCATTGCAATCTTTCCAACTTTCTACTGAAAAGCTCACAGATAACCTGAACATTTGAATGCACACAAACAAAAACACTTAAAAAATATCCAAATGTATTTTGACCAACAACTTACCTTCAGAATCTGAGTAGTATTTTCATAAAATGTTAAGACCCATGGGCCCAGGTTAAAAGAAAAATCTACCACCAAATGGCTTATGATATAAGTCTTTATAAGCCAGAGTTACTCTGTTCACCTGGAAGAAAGAAAAATGAACACCATTCATTCCATAGTGTTTTCCTCACTTATTCATGAAGGCTTGGTCTTTAGTACAATAAAACAGAGATAATCAGCAGAATTCTGGATGAAGAGAGAAAGCAGGCTGGTTCAGTGGTTCGGCTCCTAAAGAAAGGCATAAAATACAGGTTACAATAACTTTTTTTCCCTTTGTAGGAGCATAAGCAGGATGATCATTTATTGAGGAGCATGGAATTTTGGAAATCAGTGGAGCAAAAGGGATGGAGCCAGAGAGATGGCTGAACCTCAGAGAAAGGAAGTGCAAACTGGAAGGTGATGGCTTCTACTTGGACCACAGTGAAGGAGAGAAAGAGGTGGTATGTGAGGAGTGGTTCCCACAGAGAATGACTCTGTCAACATTTCCCTAAACAAGAGAGCGGATCATGTGCAGGCCAGGTGATAAAAACCTATTACGACATCACCAGCGAGAGGCAAGGATCCGTGAAAATAGCATAAAACATAGGGCTAAGGGATAACAGGGTGATGTAAAAGGGAAGATGATAGCATAAAATCATGGGGTGATACCGAGAGACAACAAGCTGACATAACCAAGGTGTAAAGTGAGAAGGGTAAAGTTTATAATATTAAAGGAAAAAAATCTCCTTATAAAGTTTAATGGGGAAAATGGACACTAGAATATTGGATCCATGAGGGTGGTTTGTATGTCAGTGTGGTGGGGGGCAGGAGGAGTAGGATTGTGAGGATGAAATCATGGAAGAGATGTTGACAGATGTTGAGGGAAAAAAAAAAACAAACACCCAAGACTGAGATACAGCCCCTCAAAGGGAACCAGGACAACTGAACACAGGAAAAAGCAATTACACACTTGAGAAAATTTTAACACGCAAAATACGTCCTAAAATAGTAGATGAAATAACATCAGGGCATTTGAGGCAAAACGTAAAAAGAATAAGACATCCAGACATTTCTTGTGGAGAAATTTTAATTATGATAATAAATTACAAGATTCTTCATTCAAAAATGTAAAAAGGAGAAACAGGAAAGTATGTAAAAGGGGACAAAATTGGTCTGTCTTCAGACTTTCCCACGTTAAATACCAGAAGATACCAGAGAAACATTCAGAAAACTGATCAAAGAAAAGTTTGTGATTCATAAATTTTTAGACCCTCCAAGTTTTCATTGCTGTATAAAACCAAAAGAAAAGAATTCTTAAAATAATGTGAAGTCTTAGACAAAGAAACCACCCACATGGCCAGGCAAAGGAAAAATAGCTGAAGACATTCTTTAGCTAACATTGAGATGAATCCAAATCAAGGGCTCAAAAACAGGAAAAAACACTTTATAAAACAGATGACAGAATTTTGTAGGAGATTGTATCTCTATAATTGTAAGTAGTGTAACTAAATAAAAGCAAATATCAAAAATCATTATTGGAAACCAAGACAACGTAAAAGTTATTATCGACAGCAACAATTCATATTCAAATTCATGTATTAACATAAGTGAATAATACAAGACAGAAAACTGGGCAAATTTTGCTACATTATGTTTAATACAGAAGACAGAGAAGAAAAATCTTTATTCATTTATTTATTTATTTAGCTATTTACTTTAAGAATCACCAAAAGTGTAAAATAGAATGTATGAAACAGGCCAGGCACAGTGGCTTACACCTGTAATGACAGCACTTTGGGAAGCCAAGGTGGGCAGATCACCTAAGGTCAGGAGTTCAAGACCAGTTTGGCCAACATGGTGAAACTTCATCTCTACTAAAAATACAAACATTAGTCAGGCATGGTGGTGCATGCCTGTAATCGAAGCTACTCGGGAGGCTGAGGCACAAGAATCCTTTGAGCTCGGGAGGCAGAGGTTGCAGTGAGTCAAGATTGTGCCATTGCACTCGAGCCTGTGTGACAGAGGAAGACTCTGTCTCAAAATAAATAGATAGATAAAAAGCAGAAATGAAAATAAAATAAAATAAATGCAAATTAACATGGTCCATGGAGTTGAAGAAAGAAAATAAAGTGTATGTTTTTATATTTATTTTACCACAAAAGTTAATACATGAAGCCAACCAAATCAGCCTAGTAATAAAGGAAATTATTAAAAGACAAAGATTCTAAGATTAAGGTAAAATATAATAAACAAATGTCACATCCAAGGTAGTATGGGTAGCGTTTACTCACTGTCACACCTGCTTCAAGTACTTTTATATTTATTGATTCATTTAGTCTTTGCAGAAACCTCTCAGGCAGTACTACTTTTGCCCTCATCTTACAAATGAGGAAACTAAGATGTAAAGAAAAGAGCAGTCTGAAATACATCTAAACTTCACAGGAATAATAAAAATAGAAAAATATCAAATACTCACCAATGTCAAACAGAAGTATGTAGTAGAGGTTGCTATACTGATTTGCAACAGCTCCAAGCATTGTGTACAAGGAGCATCATATAATTTTGTTAGAAGGCAGAAGCAAAATTAAAGGTTAACAACCATTAACTTTTTTATTCTAGACATCACAAAGTTGTTAAAACTAATTGGAAAAACTGGGAGTCATTATCATTGCAAGACACTTTAATACACCTCCCTCAACCTTTGACAAATCAAGTAGTCGAGAATAAATATCAGAGACATTTTAGTGATTATAAAGTGAACTATTTTATCATGCCAAGCCCCAACTTTCTTTTTCAAATATCATATTAGAATATTTTGAAAAGAAGGGACATCTTTTATATGCTCCTAAGATATTGTTTCTTCGATTTTATACACATTCATATGTATACACAGAAAAATACTTAGGATGGCATCAATTAAATGCTGTCTTAGTTTGATTTTCATGTAGGGGTTGGGTCGATTATAATGGTCTTCATTGCATTTTTTAATTTTTTAGGTTTTTAATATGTCCACAAAATACTTCTATAGTTAGCAAGTTTATCCATCTAATATCCATGAATCCAAAAAGTGCTTATTAAACCCTTAATTGTCTTGGTTGGTGTTAGTAAGTGATGACTGACCCTAAGAGAAAATATTAATAAGCAAAGGGAAAAAACCACTTTCCTTTATTGTAAGTAAGGGATTCATAAACTTCACACTTAAGAACACAGCTGTACAAACCAGGAGGTTGAGTGGGATCAGCTTTATAGGAAGGGCAAAGAGTTCTAGCCTCCATTTCCAAGAAAGGTGCCTCACTTCCATCTCCACTGCCTACATAGGGTGAGAATTCTACCAAGTGCTTTGAGGGGCTCCATTGCATTCCCAAGGAATTTTTTCACACCCTCTTGGCCTTTCCCAACTGCTCTGTAGACCCTCTGTCTATGTGCCTGTCCGACCACCAGGTGAGAGTACCTGTCTATAGCCCAGCAATTCCCTGAGTGCTTACTGCAGAAAGCTACAAAAGGAATTTGGGGGACAGGGTCTGAGGTCTGTATTTCTCTGAAAGGCCCAGACTGTAAACCTTTGTAAAATTGGCCCCTAAAATTAGATGCTGGCCTTGTGACAGTGAAAAAAATGCACACACCCCTGCCCTCCTGGAGTTCATATTTTAAAGGAGAGGCAGGCATTGTATAAGTAATTACCAGCATGATGAATGGAACAAAGGATAGAGGATGGATGCCATGAAGATATTTTTCTTTTCTCCACTGTTCCTTTTTGCATTGCTGATTATCCCAATGTGGACCTTGTTACCTTCTGTTTTGTTCTGTGCTTCTCTGTGAGCACATCTGTTTTTCCAAGTAGTCAGTTTCTTGCAGGCATCTGCAAAAGGCTCTTAAATTAAATACTCAGTAATGTCTTGCTAAAATGAATGAAGAGAAAGCATTAGGTATCTCAATAGGCTTTTCTATATCAATATTGTCTGTTTAGATACAACTTTCAAGACACTAGGAGGCAAGTTTATTTCATTATCTTAAATCTTGCACCAGACAATTCTTTAGAAGTTTTTCTTTTCTGCTTATTACCTAACCTTGAGAAATGATGAAATGAGAGTGTTTACATTTAGAAAGTGTAAAGTTAACCTCGTACTTACCTACAGAAATAAGTGCTAGGTGTTAGTAACACATTCCAGTGTACGAAAAAATTGAAGTGTTTACTTCTTTTGCTGTAGCAAATATGGGAGAGAAGGTTCCTGATTTGGAAAGGGGAGGGGATAGCTGCACCGTGAGAAGGCCACACCCTTGTCAGTGGTATAGAATACACAGCTGATCCTTGAACAACATGGGTGTGACCTGCAGAGGCACTCTTTGACATATATTTTTTAAAATAAAAGTCAACAACAAGTGTGCCTTCTTCTCCTGCCTCCCTTCCACTTTCTCCACCTCTTCTGCCTCTGCCACTTCTGAAACAGCAAGACTAACCCCTCCTCTTCCTATTCCTCCTAGGCTACTCAAGACTCAAGACCTTTATGATGATCTATGATATGATCAGGCTTTGCCTCTCCACCCAGATCTCATCTCGAATCATAATCCCCATAATCTCCACGTGTTAAGGGACAGACCAGGTGGAGGTAATAGAATTATGGGGGTGGTTTTCCCCATGCTGCTCTCATGGTAGTGAGTGAGTTCTCTGAGATCTGACGGTTTTATAAGGGTCCCTTCCCCTTTACTCCTCCTTTCTGTTCCCTTGTGAGGAAGGTGCCTTGCTTCCTCTTCACCTTCCTCTATGATTGTAAGTTTCCTGAGGCCTCCCCAACCATGCAGAGCTGTAAGTCAATTAAATCTCTGTCCTTATAAATTACCCAGTTTGGGGTAATTCTTTGTAGCAGTATGAAAACAGACTAATACAATCTATTTCCACTTACTGAAGAGTAAATACACTTTGTCTTCCTTATGATTTTCTTTTACTTTCTTTCTTTCTTTTTTTTTTTTTTTGGAGAAACGGTCTCACTGTGATATGGTTTGGCTGTGTCCCCACTCAAATCTCATCTTGAATTGTAGCTCCCATTATTCCCTCATGCTTTTCGAGAGACCCAGTGGGAGATAATTGAATCATGGAGGTGGTTTTCCCCCTACTGTTCTTGTGGTAGTGAAAAGTCTCATGAGATCTGATGGTTTTATGAAGGGGACTCTCACTGCACAAGTGCTCTCCTCTTGTCTGCTGCCATGGGAGACATGCCTTTCACTTTCCACGATAATTGTAAGGCCTCCCCAGCCATGTGGAACTGTAAGTCCGTTAAACCCCTTTTCTTTTGTAAATTGCCCAGTCGGGGTATGTCTTTATAAGCATCATGAAAACAGACTAATACATAGTGTCTGTCACCCAGGCTGAAGTATAATGCTGTGATCATAGTTCACTGTAACCTCAAACTCCTGGGCTCAAGTGATCCTCCCACCTCAGCCTCTTGAGTACCTGGGACCAGAGGTTTGCTCCACCATACCTGGCCAATTTTTTAACTTCTTTGTAGAGACAGAGTCGCTCTATGTTGTCCAGACTGGTTTTGACTCATGGTCTCATGTGATCCTCTTTCCTGGGCCTCCAAAAGTGCTGGAATTACAGGTATGAGCCACTGCATTTGGCCTTCCTTATGATTTGATTAATAACATTTTCTTTTATCTAGCTTACTTTTTCCTAAGAATGCAGCGTATAATACATGTAACATGAAATATGTGTTAGTTGATTGTTTATATTACCAGTAAGGCTTCTGGTCAACAGTATGCTATTGGTAGTTATGAGTTTGGGGGAAGTCAAAACTTACACACATATTCTTGACTGGGGTGATTTCTTATAACCTCTGTATTTTTTAAGGATCAACTGTATTCAATTTTGGGAGGTATGGCATTGAGACACAGTGAATCTATCCATTCTACTCAGTAATTTAGGTGGGCTCATTCCCATCAGTTATATCATGAATAAGAAGAAGTCTAGTCATCTGATTCATACACCTGGATTCTGAAAATGTGGCAATTTTGGACCAATAGTGGGGAGTTAGGATTACTGTGGAGACTTTGCTAGTACTCACTTTTTTTTACTATAAGAAAGAACCTGGGCATTAATTGATTTATGTCAAACACTGTGAGTTTGGGATGATTAGATTCAGCCGCTCTCATTGAAGAATTAGTTGGGCCTTCCTCTACACTCAGCACCTAGCATAAGGATTATGTAACATTGAAATATCTTGTGAAGACAAGGCCACAGAGGCTTCAACCAATAAAATCTTATGAGACTTTGATGCCAAGACCTGAATGTTATAACAAGTGGGAAGCAGAAAGCTCTTCTGAATTTTGTGTAGCATGTCTTCAGTCTTCCCCAAAAGGTCCTCTATTGCCTGCTCTGGTTTCATACCCCTGTCCTGTAAGTCAGGGACCACCCTCCGTTCTCCAACTCATTTTTCCAACTAACCTAAGAGACACATGGTGTAGTATTGCATCCTTAACAGCCTCATATTTACGGGAGGGCTTCAAAAGTAATGCTTGGTGATGATTATAGTTAAGGTTGAGTTTCAATTCTGGCAGGGCTAAAATTGAAAATTGGATAGAGTTACATTAAAATATCTTTTTAAGCCCAACAAGTAACATAACTTCCTTCTCTCAGCTGAGAGAACCAGATAGTTAATAAATAGTGCCTAGGCTCAGAATGTTTTCAAGATTGAAATAAAATCTCTGGTTCTTGTATGTGAGATATTCCCACACTGCTGAAGTTACTTGAGACTATGCAATCATCAGCACTATGAAATTTCTCAAGATCCATTTCCATGTGTACGGTTATAAATTCATCCCATAAGTCAACCTCAGCTGTGTTATCACTGTAGGGAGGAGATTGTCTGCCCTTTCCCCATGTCCACACTCATGATGCCTGCTCCCCAAGAGCCTGACATTTAGTTGAAACTAATAGGCAACATTTATTGAAGAACTACCCGGAGCACATGGCAAGCACCATGCCTGAGTTATCTCATTTATCTTCATTTATCACACACCGTGAGAGAGGTGGTATTATCACTTTTCAGATGATGAGACTCAGACTCATAGTAAGTAACAAACCTACATCCATTCAGCTATAAATCATGTTTAGAAAAACATGTTAGAATTAGATATAGTGGATCAGAAGAGAAAGCTGCCACTTCTGGCTGGGATGTCACAGAAGGTTTAAGAATGGTGCTCATTTATGAACTCAAGCTTGAAGCAGTGATTTGTGTAACAAGAGAAGTAGACTACCATCTGGGCAAAGAATTAGATTTCACACTAACTGGTTCCTTCATATTTATTCATTTATAAAACATATATTGATATTGACTATGTGCCACATACTGGTTTCTTTTTTTTTCCCCACTGGAATCAAGTTTGTATTAACAATTAAAATCTGGTCCCTTGTATTGCTTGCTTCTCTTGGGAGAAGGGAGTGAGAAAATGTACAAATAAACACACAGTGTGTCAGTTTAGAATAAGTCCCATAAAGATAAACGCAACAAGTTGAGGGAACAAAGAGTGAAGGGGTGCAGGGCTACCCTGTTGTATATAGTTATCAGCGAAGACCTCGTTGAGACTTGACAGCTTGCTGGAGAATGGGAGCCACTGGTGTAGCTAGGGGAAGAACATTTCACATGAAGGCAATGGCTAAAATGAGGACTTGAGGTAGAAGATGATGTCAGAGAAGGGCCTGGAACCAGGTAACTCAGGGTCTTGTACTCAGAACTTGTTTTATCAAGACAAAAATGTAAATTAAACCTGTGTGTATGTTAGCAGAGGAATTGAATTTAGATCCTTAAAAGGATAACTCTGGCTGCCTCTTTTTTTTTTTTTTTTTTTTTTTTTTTTACGGAGTTTTGCTCTTGTCACCCAGGCTGGAGTGCAGTGGCGTGATCTCGGCTCACTGCAACCTCCACCTCCCGGGTTCAAGCAATTATCCTGCCTCAGCCTCCTGAGTAGATGCGATTACAGGCGCCTGCCACTATGCCTGCCTAACTAAAAATACAAAAAATAATGTGTATTTTTGGTAGAGATGGGATTTCATCATGTTGGCCAGGCTGGTGATGAACCCCTGACCTCAGGTGATCCACCCGCCTCAGCCTCCAAGTTCAGGGATTACAGGCATGAGCCACCATGCCCGGCCAGCTGCCTCTTAAGCAATGAGTCCAGTATTACAAGTTTGGACCCAAAAAGATTAGAAAATATAAGTTCAGGCTGGGCACGGTGGCTCACACCTATAATCGCAGCACTTTAGCAGGCTGAGGTGGGCGGATCACTTGAAGGCAGGAGTTCAAGACTAGCCTGGCCAACATGGTGAAACCCCATCTCTACTAAAAAAAAAATAAAAAAAATTAGCCAGGTGTGGTGGAACATGCCTGTAATCCAGGCTACTGGGGAGGCTGAGGCAGGAGAATCGCTTAAACCCGAGAGGAGGAGGCTGTTGTGAGCCGAGATCAGACCACTGCACTTTAGCCTGGGTGACAGAGTCAGACTCTGTCTCAAAAAAGAAAAGAAAATATAAGTCCTACAAGATGCATGCAGGCAGGCTCATTGTAGCAAATCTTGGATTCCTGATCAGCATCTTATTTTTAAAACAAACAGCTAAGCCAAGGGTAGCTGACATAGAAATCCCATTAGATTCACTGCACAAACTCATGTAAACCCAGGCCAGTGGCACGAACCTGTAATCCCAGCCACCTGGGAGGTAGGGAATCACTTCAGCCCAGAAATTTAAGACCAGCCTGGGCACAAAATTTTTTTAAAAAATTTAAAACTCACGTAGAACCTATGAATAATCACTGGCTTTGTCAGGGGTTCTGAAACTAGTTTAGAAACTGAGGAGAAGAGTAAATTCTGTTACCTCTGTAACTGAAGTGACTTGTCATGCATTAGGAGGGCCGCACACAGAACTGCACCTCTATCAACTTCAGCTTGAGGTCAGAGGGCAGTAAGTCCAGGTCCTGGCTACGTGACCGGGAGATTTCTAACTCTACAGTGAACTCATGTCTTGTACAAAGATGTAAAAACTGTGCCACTTGATGTAATAACTGCTCTTACCACCCCTTTGTAGAGCTCAGTACCCGTATCTACAGGTCAAATGTAAGACCTCAGTTCTGTGCCTCCTTTTTCACATTTACATTTTCATTTCAGACACCTCAAATTAGATGTTCAATTTTTAACTTTGTTTCCATAAGTTATCCATCTTTTCCCAAAGGCATCTGTGTTTTGTTCCAATTTCCCCTTTTCTAGACTCAGCATTGTCATTATCCAAGACTAGACAGTTTGATATAAGCTTCAACTGTCATACTTTCTTCAGATTTAATATTGAATGCAAAAAAAAAAAAATACCATTTTTGGCCGAGCGTGGTGGCTCAGGCCTGTATTCCCAGCACTTTGGGAGGCTGAGGCGGGTGGATCACCTGAGGTGGGAGTTCAAGACAAGCCTGATCAACATGGGGAAACCCTGTCTCTACTAAAAATACAAAGTTAGCTGGGTGTGGTGGTGCATGCCTGTAATCTCAGCTACTCAGGAGGCTGAGGCAGGAGAATCATTTGAACCTGGGAGGCGGAGGTTGCAGTGAGCCGAGATTGTGCTGTTGCACTCCAGCCTGGGCAACAGTAGTGAAACTCTGTCTCAAAAAAAAAAAAAAAAAAAAAAAAAATTCTTTTTTTTCCTCTTGAAATGCCTTCCTAATATCTCTGTCCCTACTTCATTCACGTTTTCATCTGCTTTTAGTTGAAAACCCAGAAAGAGTCTCCCCTCTCTTCTAGCAAAATTCAGTCTTTCTCTAATCCAATTCATTTTAGACACTGCTGCCAGACTCAGTTTAGGAGAAGATTTGAGTTATTTCATCCCTTCAATCAAAACCTATAGCAGCTCACTATTTTATCTAGCAAGTTAAATCAAAGTTCTACTATCCAGGTTTAAAGATTCTCCCAGTGTTGGCAGTGCTCAAGCATTCTCAAAGAAACCTAGAATTGAACAGTAGTTAAAGCAACAAAAACAGATTTTATTGAGGGACTATTATAATAGGTGATATGGTTTGGTTTTGTGTCTCCTTCCCAAATCTCATGTTGAATTATAATTCCCATTGTTAGAGGAGGAGCCTGGTGGGAGGTGACTGGATCATGGGGGCCGATTTCCCCTTGCCGTTCTCATAATAGTGAGTGAGTTCTCATGACTTCTGGTTGTTTAAAAGTGTATAGCACTTCTCCCTTCCCTCTTCTTCCCTAGCCCCCACCGTGTTAGACGTGCCTGCTTCCCTTTTGCCTTCTGCCATGATTGAAAGTTTCTTGAGGCCTCCCAGCTGTTCTACCTATACAGACTGAAGAACCATGAGCCACTGAAACCTCTTTTCTTCATAAATTTCCCAGTTTCAGGTAGTTTTTATAGCAGTGCAAGAATGCACTAATACAATAGGGTAAAAGAGACTTTAGTATGGACTTAGGCTCAATTCCAAATACAGTAAGTACAAGTGACTTATAACCAACGCACAAGTTTGGAAAGGGGTGCAGGAGTCAGTGGATAGAAAATTGCTAAGAGGAAAAAACATTGGAGGAGGTTGTAAAAATTTTGATTTTCTGATTAAGCAAACCTAACAGGATTCTTGCCATGGTGATCAGGTGTCACCCAGGAATCCGTGGGGGATGAGGAATTTGATCAGATATGAAGGGTGTACGGATTCTCTCTAAACTGACTTAGCAAGATTCTTGCTAAAACAGTAGCTATTAGCCTGTTTTGCATGGCTATAAAGGAATACTGGAGGCTGGGTCATTTATAAAGAAAAGAGGTTTATGTGGCTCATGGATCTGCAGGCTGCACAAGAAGCATGGCACCGGCATCTGCTTCCAGTGAGGCCTCAGGAAGCTCTGACTTATTGTGGAAGGCAAGGGGAGAACATGTGTCACAAGGCAAGAGAGAGAGCAAGAGAGGTAGGGGAGTGGTGGGGTGGGTCCCAGACCCTTCAACAATCAGCTCTCATGTAAACTCATTACTGAAAGTAGGGCACCAAGCCTTTCATGAGGAATCCACCCCCACGATCCGAATACCTCCCACTAGACGCCACCTCCAACATTAGGGATCACATTTCAACATGAGATTTGGAGGGGACTAACATCCAAGCTCCTCTATCACTGTTCAGGCTAAGAGGAACATGCTCAAGTCAAAAAAAAAGGCTTCAGAAGAGCCTGACTAAAGTTACATCAAGGACAGTGTCTTGCCAGTACCTAAGAATTGCATGCACTTGGTGGAATTAATCTGGGTTCTTCTCTTCATAGATCCTCACATGTAATACACACCTAGCCCTGTCTTCCCTAATAGGAAACTCCTGCATGAATTGCCTATTTTGCTTCTTCTCCACTCAAATCACAGTCTTCAGAGCCCAGCCAAAAAAAAAAAAAAAAAAAAAAATCCCATCTTCATAGAACTTTTATGAAGTCAATGGTTCCTTATGACTTTTTTACATCTCAGGGTTAATTATTTCCGTTGGTGAACTCTTTCAAGCAGAAACTATATATCAAGCCCTCTGTTACATGCAGAGAGAGATACAATCCATAAGACATGATCCTTTTTGTAGTGATTTCTAGGTGTTCTGCCATATCCGTTCTCTCCTTCTTTTATGATAAAACCCTTGAAGTTTATCTAATTAGATATGAGAAAAAATAAATGCACGGTTTCCAACTTATAACATTAAAAAGGGGGTGTGCCCTCTATTTTTTCCACCTCTCCTTTCTGTTGCATAGAATGTGGACATACTATTAAAGCCGGTGTGACCATCTTAGGCCATGAAGTAGAAGCTATATGAAATAAAAGAATTTGCTTTCTGGATTGTTGCGGGCCCATCATCCCATGGGCATGAGGTAATGCTTGTAAAAGACTCAGTATGGTAGCTGGCACATACTAAATCATAAAAAATACTGAATAATTATGTGATGTCGATGATAAAAATAAGGATGTTGATGTCTGTAGCAGTGATAACTATGATGATGGTGATCTTAATGCCTTTGTTAACAATACACACTTGGGAATTTGCTTTTTGATCACTTCTGGTCGTGAAAATAAAGCAGCAGTAACCTAGATTGTTATTCTATCTCCCCCACTGTCTGGGATAGAAACACTAAATTCATGCAGTCTTTGCTAGCTCTTAGCTAAGACTGTTGATCTTATTAAGGTAGAATCCAAAAACTAAAAGACGAAGAAAAGACTGAGAAGACAGAGGAAAGAAGACTGGATAGAGCCAGGGAAATTAACTTGATCTAATAAATAAGAATGTGATGTTTGGGTAAAAGACTGAATGGCTAACAAAAGCCTCGCAGGCCAGACGCAGTGGCTCACACCTGTAATCCCAGCACTTTGGGAGGCCGAGGCGGGCGGATTGCCTGAGGTCAGAGGTTCAAGACTGGTCTGGCCAAGATGGTGAAACCCCATCTCTACTAAAAATACAAAAAAAAATTAACCAAGTGTGGTGGCGTGCACCTGTAATCCCACCTACTCCGGAGGCTGAGGCAGGAGAATTGCTTCAACCATGGGGTGGAGGTTGTAGTGAGCAGAGACCGCGCCACTGCACTCCAGCCTAGGCGACGGAGTGAGACACTCTCTCTCTCAAAAAAAATAAATAAATAAATAAATAAATAATAAGAAAATAAAAAAAATAAAATTGCATCACAAACTGTGACTAGGGAGATGCTTAGTGATTCCTTCTGATGAAAGCTTGGGAGTAATTTAGGGTTTAAAAATGAAAAGCAGAGTAGAGGACGAGGCTTTTGATAACAATGCTGCAGGCTACAAATTGTATTTTTGTCTCTCTTGAGATATTAAAATAAATATTAGAATTCCTCAATTGCTAAATAAGTGTTAGATTGGGATTGTTTGAATTTAAATCTATAGAAAGGGTGGATCCTAAGGCGCTACAATTTTTATTAACAATACAGAGATTTTAAAATATAGAGAATTTTTTCGAAATGACAATGTTTACATTTTATTTTTTTGCTGAACATATTTAAGTATAAAGCAGCATTAAACATGCCTCTTTTAAAAAATATTTTGTTTCCAAGGTGAAAAGCAAACTGTGGAATGCTATTCTAAATAAAATAAGATACCTGAAGGACAAAGGTAAATTTCTTTCTAAAGAAAGAAATATAATGTGATTTGACTTGTGTTTATCAAGGTATTTTTACATCAGTGTAGAAAGGAATGGTATATACTAGAATTATGTAGAATTATTACAAATTTGATGAACTGAGAACTATTATGCAGTAAGGAACATGATTTACGTTTCACCTTCATTGTCCCACCCAGCACGTATATGGTTGGAGAACTAAAACTGAAAACAACCAACAGCCTGCTCCACATTTATTATTCTAGTTTTGCTTACCATACCATTGTGCATCTACATACTCACCTCCCAGCCAAAGAGTTTTCTTCATATTATCACATTTTTCACCTAAAAATACTGCTGATGCCAGTAATGTCACAAAGACCCCAAAAGGTAAAAAACAAAACAAACAAAAAATGTTTTCCCAGCTTATCTGATTTCTTCTTGAATTGTTTTCCATTAATGATTTTTCATTAATACATACTGACTTGCAGATAATTGTATTATGAAATAATGTATGTGTCTACATGTAGATGTATTTGGGGGCAGACACTGTTATTTGCTCTTTATAATAACTTATCTGACTTTATAACAAAGTTTTGAGGTAAATACTAGTGATACACCCATTTTAATGAATGGGGAAGCAGACATAGAAAGGTTAAAGCACTTGCCTAAAGTCGCACAACAAGAATTTCACACAGCTGTTACTTGCAAAGGGATATGTCATCTCCAGGAAACTTGTTACTACTTATTTTTCTCTGTTTGCAGAAATGGAGCTGGCACCCCAATCTTGTAAGAACTAATGCCAGGCTTTCCCATCTCAGCAAGGGTGTTATTTGTCCATTTTCACACTACTGATAAAGACATACCAGAGACTAGGTAATTTATAAAGCAAAAGAGGTTAAATGGACTCACAGTTTCACATGGCTGGGGAGGCCTCACAATCATGGCGGAAGGTGAAAGGCATGTGTTACACGGTGGCAGGCAAGAGAGAATGAGGAGCAAATGAAAGGGGTTTGCCCTTATGAAACCATCAGATCTCGTGATATGTATTCACTACCAGGAGAACAGTATGGGGTAACCCACCCCCATGATTCAAATATCTTCCCCCAGGTCCCTCCCACACAATGGAAATTGTGGGAGCTACAGTTAAAGATAAGATTTGAGTGGGGATACAGCCAAACTATAACACAAGGTCAAGCATATAACATCAACTAATGAAGCAGATGTGTGAATAAAAATGCTACAAAGACAGAATGAAATGTGAGGACTCTTGGAAACTGGAGACCAGTACCTCTTGGGAAGCCAATGACCAATACACCTGGCAGGATGCAGGTCCACTTTTGCTATATTTGTCACTTTTTAAAGAGATGTCAGAGTTTCCAATTTTAAGTAAATTTTACCAGTTTTCAAATATTGGCTCAAAATAATTCTGGGACCAGGTGAAACACCTCCTTTTTAGGCTAAATCCAGTTCCCAGACCAATGACTATTAGCCTCCACAAGCCATTGTGTACTTTGCAAAACTGAAATAATATGGGCAGAAAAAAAAAGACTCAGGCTTAAGTTCTGGCTCAGGTTTACTAACCTCTGAACCTCAGCCTTCTCATCTCAAGCTCAGAATCATGCCTGCCTCACTAGATTACTGAGGATATTAAGTGAAATAATGCCTGTAACACAATTAGCACAGTGTCTCATACACAACACATGCTTCCACCCATGTTCCTAGTTATATCATTTGTATTTCTACTGCACATTACCTTCATTTTTATAATTCATCATTTACTTAATTAGTTTAAAGTTAGGGTCAAATATGGGATTACACTTAACTAAGTTGCTTCGTAATCAATGCCATTCTTAGAGTCCAGATAAAATACAATTCATTTTAACAGCATTTTCCATGACTGATGCCAAAAACTTTTTCCTTTGTGCTCTATTGTTTAAACTTAAGGTGCTAATCTCCATTAAAAGCTGATTCACGTTACAGTCAATATTCTAAAGCCAAGTTTTAGACATTTATGTAAACCTCTCTTTGGCTAAGTTTAAGGTCTTTTCTGGGAAGAAAATTTAGATAAGACAGAAGAGGAAGGGTCCATGAGACCACTGGGCATTGGAAAGTGGGTCAGCAGAGGGGGAAGTGGGCATTGAAAGGGCCTAAGCAACACATATCAATCTTCTCATCCTTTCTCAAAGCGTCCCTCTGTTACCAGTTGTGGTAGTCAGAGCCTAATCGGGACACAGAAAGCATGGCAGCGTAGGAAAGGGGGAGGGAATTGTGACACAGCAATGGAAGACCTCAGAAGCCAGACAGGGGTCTGTGTAGCTACATTAGCAATAGCAGTAGGAAACCCTTACTCTCCTGAGCCAAAGGACGGAGACAGTTGGCAGTAGTTCCAGGACCCAGGTGCAGGGGTCACCTGGAGGAAACTAAAACCAGGTGGGTCTGTCAGACAGCACCTGAGCTGTAGAGGAAATGCAGCTGGGGCCTGAGAGGATACTTTGGGCAATAGAAAGGGAGGGAAAGATAAATGCCCAGACTTCTCCCTTTCTTCCCTCGCCAGTCTGCTGCCAGGGCCACATGTTGGTCAAAACCAGAAGCCTGATGAGATAAGAGTCTTACACATCCAGCCTCAGATATCAGAGTAGGACTTGCCCTGCGATTGAGCCAAAGGCAAATGAAAAACCAAATATGGATCTGAAGGTGAACAAGCTAAGGGTAACCGCACCAGTAAATTAAATATACTGTGCTCCCCGGCTACGCAGTTCATGATGTTC
The DNA here is from genome assembly GCF_043159975.1 of Macaca nemestrina. NCBI lineage: Eukaryota > Metazoa > Chordata > Mammalia > Primates > Cercopithecidae > Macaca > Macaca nemestrina. The sequence goes on along the minus strand of NC_092127.1, from coordinate 177,576,969 downwards.
CCTTAGGTTCTTTTCTGAAATAGGTAACTGTCACTTTTTTTTTTTATTATAACAGCTTGCTAGTGTGGGCTCCCAAAATAACTGCATTTAAGGAACAATTGCAATGGCACACAGTAATGGCCTAAACATTGTCATCAGAAAAACGTGACTCATTCAAACCTCTAATACATACCAGTGAGAAGATGTTTGAATGATTTACCTGTATTTTTTGAACTTCAGTTTCTTCTTTTATTAACATGGAATACTGATTTCTGCCTTGGTAGGTTGAATAAGGAGTAAATAAGAAAATATCTGCAGAGCAGTCAGCATAGTTTCAGGCCCAGAATAGGGACTTGTAAATGCTTTGTCTTTTTCCTCTTCTTTTAAGAAGTCTTTTTACGTTCTCTTTCCTTTGAAAGATTAATTTTCAATCGCCGTCTTCGCTATTTCCAACAGTGAGAAGTTCCTGTTCTGATAGAGAGAAAAATCTCAAACACTACAATGCCCCAGATGCCCTTTCCCACGGTATCCTGAGTGGATACCCATCACATGTCTTCAAAATGTCTTATTACTGTTCTTTCTGTCATTTATACCCTCAGTCACTTCAAGTGTCTTCCCTACTGCCGTTTACATTATCTTATCTCTTAGTTGTCTTGCTTCCCCTTAGTGAAACGATTTTCACAGAAAGCACAAAACTTTTTGCCTGGCATTCTCTAATGACAGCATCAGTAAAACATGTGACATGTTACTGGGAAAGAATAGAGGAGTAAGGCGTCAGCATGCGCATATGTTCCTTCTAGAGAAAAGGCCATGAATGGATATATTACAAAGGAGAGGTATGTTTGTAAACAAAACAGCAAGTCAAAATGTGTTGCCTTCACCTTCTAGATTCATTGACTAAGAAAATCTTCCTACAGGAAATACTCTTCTTGTAAAATTATGGAATGTGGAACCTCAGGCTCTTCTTATCTGTGTCAGCCTGTCCATTTCTCATGAGTGGATAGCATAGGATGACATTTCTGGGGGTAAGCCAAGGGCTGACTTTTTCTTTTTCCCAGGGAGCCTTTATTTCATACAAAAGATATCCAACTGAATGTAGAAAACAGACATTTGCAAATTTTTATTTATTTATTTATTTATTTATTTATTTATTTATTTATTTTTACTTTAAGTCCTGGCATACATGTGCATAACATGCAGGTTTGTTGTCTAGGTAAACACGTGCCATGGGGGTTTGCTGCACCCATCAACCCACCATCTAGGTTTTAAGTCTGACATGCATTAGGTATTTGTCCTGATGCTCTCCCTCCCCTTTGCCCCCAACCCCTGACAGGCCCCAGTGTGTGATGTTCCCCTCCCTGTGTCCATGTGTTCTCACTCTTCAACTCCCACTTATAGTGAGAACATGCAGTATTTGGTTTTCTGTTCCTGTCTTAGTTTTCTGAGAATGATGGTTTCCGGCTTCATCCAACCCTGCAAAGGAAATGAGCTCATTCTTGCTTATGGCTGCATAGTATTCCATGGTATATATGTGCCACATTTTCTTTATCCAGTGTATCATTGATGGGCATTTCGGTTGGTTCCAAGTCTTTGCTAATGTAAATAGTGCTGCAATAAACATATGTGTGCAAGTGTCTTTATAGTAGAATGATTTATAATCCTTTGGGTATATACCCAGTAGTGGGATTGCTGGGTCAAATGGCATTTCTGGTTCTAGATCCTTGAGGAATCTCCACATTGAACTGATTCACACTCCCACCAACAGTGTAAAAGCATTCCTATTTCTCCACATCCTCTCCACTGTTGTTTCCTGACTTTAATGATTGCCATTCTAACTGGCATGAGCTGGTATCTCACTGTGATTTCGGTTTGCATTTCTCTAGTATCCAGTGAGGATGAGCTTTTTTTCATATGTTTATTGGCCACATAAATGTCTTCTTTTGAGATGTGTCTGTTCATATCCTTTGCCCACTTTTTGATGGGATTGTTTTTTTCTTGTAAATTTAAGTTCCTCTTAAATTCTGGATATTAGCCCTTTGTCAGATCAATAGATTACAAAAATTTTCTCCCATTCTGTAGGTTGCCTGTTCACTCTGATGATAGTTTATTTTGCTGTGCAAAAGCTCTTTAGTTTAATTAGACGCATTTGTCAATTTTGGTTTTTGTTGTTATTGCTTTTGGTGTTTTAGTCATGAAGTCTTTGCCCATGCCTATGTCCTGAATGGTATTGCCTAGGTTTTCTTCTAGGATTTTATGGCTTTAGGTCTTACATTTAGGCCTTTAATCCATTTTGAGTTAATTTTTGTATAAAGTATAAGGAAGGGGCCCAGTTTCTGTTTTCTGCATATGGTTAGCTGGTTTTCTTAGTACCATTTATTAAATAGGGAGTCCTTTCGTCATTGCTTGTTTTTGTCAGGTTTGTTGAAGATCGGATGGTTGTAAATGTGTGGTGTTATTTCTGAGGCCTCTACTCTGTTCCACTGGTCTATATATCTGTTTGGGTACCAGTATCATGCTGTTTTGGTTAGTATAGCCTTGTAGTATAGTTTGAAGTCAAGTAGCATGATGCTTCCAGCTTTGTTCTTTTTGCTTAGAATTGTCTTGGCTAAATGGGCTCTTTTTTGGTTCCATATGAAATTTAAAGTCGTTTTTTCTAATTTTGTGAGGAAAGTCAATGGTTGCTTGACGGGAATAGCATTAAATCTATAAATTACTTTGGGCAGTATGGCATTTTCACAATACTGATTCCTCCTATCCACGAGCATGAATTTTTTTTCAATTTGTTTGTGTCCTCTCTTATTTCCTTGAGCATTGGGTTTTAGTTCTCCTTGAAGAGGTTCTTCACATCCCTTGTAAGTTGTATTCATAGGTATTTTATTCCCTTGTAGCAATTGTGAATGGGAGTTCACCGATGATTTGGCTCTCTGTTTGTCTGTTTTTGGTGCATAGGAATACTTTTGATTTTTGCACACTGATTTTATTAAATAAATCCATTTCTAGAAATAGAATCTTCTCTATTTTTTTAATTATTATACTTTAAGTTCTGGGATACATGTGCAGAAGGTGCAGGTTTGTTACATAGCTATACACGTTCCATGGTGGTTTGCTGCACCCATCAATTCGTCATCTACATTAGGTATTTCTCCTAATGCTATTACTCCCCTAGCCCCCCATCCGCTGACAGGCCCTGGTGTGTGATGTTCCCCTCCCTGTGTCGATGTGTTCTCATTGTTCAACTCCCACTTACGAGTGAGAACATGCAGTGTTTGGTTTTCTGTTCCTGTGTTAGTTTGCTGAGAATGACGTTTTCCAGCTTCATTCATGTCCCTGCAAAGGACATGAACTCATCCTTTTTTAGGGCTGCATAGTATTCCATGGTGTATATGTGCCACATTTTCTCTATATCTTTATGTTGTACTTTTGTTTGCTGTTTTTTGAACTATCTGTGTTTGTTTTGTTTTGTTTTGTCTTCACAGAGGTCTCTTGCATGTTTTTCTTGTCACTTCGAGATTAAATTTTTGAAGAGGCTGCTTGCAGAACCCATTCCCAGTGGTTTAATTGAACATAGACAGCCCAACAAAGACCAGACAAAGAGATGTCTTCAGGGGTTCTAAATTGCATGGTCTTTGCCTACCAGTTTGACATCACCCCTATCACTTATCCCTAAGTATAACACCACAGACACACAGATTTCATCTCATACTATTCAAACTTTCTTCAAACTTCAGACTTTTGTATGTGTGATTCTCTCTGCCAGGAATACATTTTCCATATAGATTTCTATGCTGCCCCACCTTGCCATCAGTTTTCATGAGAATATCACTTCCTCAGATAAACCATCTCTATACACACAATCTAAAGTAACCCCTTCACACCACTTACACCCAACCCAATACTGTGGTTACATCATCTTTAGAGCAACTTTCTGGGGCTTCTTTGCTCAGAGCCAATCATTCTTTGTTTATTTATTTGTTTGTTCAGAGCCAATCACCAGTCACTAGAATATAAGTTCCTGAAAGCAAAGATAATGTCTGTATTGTTTCACACCGGGTACACCTGGTAAAAAGTACATGCTCATTAAATGATTGAAGAATAAATGATAGATTAACTAATGACTTGATGCCATCTGTAGCCAGTAAATGTGAGCTTCTGGAGACTGGTTACTGGGTCTTGTTCACTATTTGTCCCCAGTGTCTATCCCAGAACAAGTAACAACTGAATATCTACTATGTGTCAGGCACTAGGCAGGATGAGGGTGATGCACAATTCGGCAACTGAAATAGAAAGCTTGCCCTAGTGGAACTTGCACTGCTTAGGAGGAGGCAGGCAATTAAACAAGTAATTGCATAACCCTATGATAAGTACCCCATTATAGAAAGTACAGGGTTTGTCAAGATGTTACAATAGGGGAAGTTGATAGTCTAGGGATCACTAGGGGCTTGCAGAGGATTGAATAAAGGGAGGATGGAAAAGAGAAAGGGATGAAGGGAAATAGAGAAATGGACAAAATAAGACAAACCTTCTGCATGTAATCACGGCAAATATCTTTTTTTTTTTTTTTAAATCTGGCTTTTTCTTTTATAGCTTTAGTATGTAAATGAACTGGACCTTTGTTATGGCCTGTCTGTAATTGCGGAATTTCTACTATGAGAAGCATGCCCTTAAGGCCAGGGTTCACCTGTGCACAAGAATGAGGTCCAGGTTTCCAACAGAAACACTCGAATATACCAACAGCAAAGCCCTCTGTCCGGAGCATATCATTTTATTCTCAAATGTCCCTGTGAAATAATCATCATTATCCAATTTGTAGATGGGGAATGTGAGACTTTTGCTAGTTAAATTCCTTCCCATCGTCTCAGAAGTTTACTCATAGAGCTAGGACCTATAGCAGACTTCCCAGACTATTCTTCATTCCCTATATTTCAGTGGCTTCTTGCCCACAATGCCTCAATAAATTGTCTGACTGTTATAAACAAGAATTCCCAGACTCTGGGCATTGCCAGGGACCTCGGAGAGCATTCTAGTGAGACAAAAATCTCAAGATAAGCAATTTTGCGAAAATGACATGACCAGGTAGAAGGCTCAATTCTTTTTTTATACTAGCACATTTTATTGGTGTGAGTACAAAAGAGAAATCATCGTGACCAGGGTAAGAATTGCCTCTCAGCAGAGTAGTAAATGTCCATGAGAAATAAAATACTGGCAAGGGGAGACCTCTCTGCTCCCAATGTTCCCTAACTCTCCTCTGCCTTTACCATTTCATTGAACCGCTGTTGAGGCTACGGATCCGTCTTAAAATGATTGGGAGACTCCTCTGAGCTCTTGCTAATAGTAACCAGCATTTCTTGGAAATGCAGGTGGGCTGGAACCTGCTCACTGCACTTCATATACCACTGCTTATTGTATCCTCTCAACAATCCTATGTGGTCAGTCATAGTATCATGTTCACTTCACCAGGAAGGGGACTGATGCCTTATGAACATTACTTACTAAAATTGTTTGGCTAAGTGGCAAAGTTTGGGTTCAAACTCAGGTCCTTCCGAATGCAAAATCCACAAGCTGACCCCCTAGAGTTTGCTGCCCCCCTACTGTTATAAATGAACACCTGACTGGATTTTAGAGCAGTTCCAAACAGTGATCTGGGAGGTGGAAAAGGCCGGAGCACCCAGTTGAGGGGCAGAAGATGGAGCACCACCAAATGGAGGAAAAGGCAAAGGACGCGTGTTTCTCTACGCATCGCAGGTAGTTAACATTTTTGCCAGAGGGGTTTCCTAACCGTTTTCAAAGACCTACTTGTGTTCTATATCCATATACAATATTAAGTTCTGGGTTACATAAGATGTCATTTTATTGGGAAATGTTTTCCAAATAATGCTCTCTAAGATATGATGATTGTCACTATTGTCACCAGTAACAATTAACATTTATGTAATATTCTGCAAGACATGCAGTCTGCCCAATGCCTTCTCTCACTGAGAGGGTGCAGCTCATTTTGCTACTAAAGAAGCAGAAGTTTAGAGAAGCTGAGTGACCATCCAGAGCATCATTTTTGAAGTCAGACTGTCGTGGATTCAAATGGAAGCTGGCTATTCACTTTGGGCAGGAAACTCAATTTCTCCGAATGTCTGCTCTCTCAATGAAAAACAGACAACTGTGCAAGGTTATTGTGACGACTGAGTACTTGAGAAATGATCCATACACAAAGGGTGCTGATTTAATCTTTCTATCTCTCTCTCTCTCTCTTTCTGTAGGCCCATACTCAGGGCAAATTTGGGCTTCAAACACAGATCTTTAAACTTAAAACCTATACTTTTACCACTATATCATTTTTTCATTAAATCAAGAAGCTACCCAATATTTATTGATACACAAAGCAAATGCTTTGGGGGTGGGAACGTAAAAATGTGCCCTACTTTTTTGTTGCTTCTTCTTCCTGAATCTTGAATAGTTTCTCAATGGGGTTCAGTTTGAGGGAACAACTAGTATCTACATATTTGTCTTTTAAAAAGCATTCAGAGTTGCTTGAATCTTAGAGCCGACAGAGACCTCAAAAAAAAAAAAAAAAAAGGAAACATTATATTTTATAGATGGAAAACCTGAAATCCAGAAAGTTAGAGTGACTTGACTAGGTCTCAGTTCCATCTTTCAAAATGCGTAATTAAATTGTGTACAATTTCTTGGTTATTGTCGCGTGTATGAAACTTACCATTTTTTCTTTTTCCTTCTTCTGGCATTATTTGAGAAATTCAACAGTGATAAATATGCTTTGGCTTCATTATACCTACATACATTAATGCATCTGAAGGAAATTTTATATTCAGGCCCTATTAGTGCACAATGTAAATTGGAAACAGACTCTAAATGGCCAGCTACTAAATTTTTAAATAACATGATAGGCCCTCTGGAAGCAGGCAGCTGTGCTGACATTCTTCCTAGGGCAAAGGAAAAAAAACAACCACTAAGAAAAAAATGTACTGATTCCTGGTTTGGTGTTTCTCCATCACCAGATTTATTGACCTGCAAGAAAAGTCAGCGGCTGTTTTGCCCCAGTCAATATTAATTTCTAGGGTCAATAAATCCTGGTAATTAATGGAGAATGGGAGTCAATGCATGCTCATTAGATGTGTTCACAAAATGTGCCATGTAAAAATAAAAACATAATAATCAATCAAACTTATCAATGTTCAAATATTATTTTTGACATTGTAATCTTTTTTTTTCCCTTAGTTTTTCTTTTGGAAGTGACTTTAGATGGAAAAATAAATCACATTGGAAAGTTAAAGCTTCTCCCTACATAATGGTTGCCTCTGTCTTCCAATGGCCTTTCCTTTAATGTCCCTTTGCTGTTCCCAGGATGGGGCTGGCATCCCTGTGGAAAGGAGATAATCCCCCATTCTGCAAATGGATTCTGCTTCTCCCAGCTTTATAACCTAATGGCTTCTCTGCTCTTCAGTCAGAGTGGAGATGGCAAATGGCCACCAAAAATGGATAGCAATGAGCACATTTGGTAAATATTCCCATGCGAAGGTGTACACACAAATCTTTCATAAGCATCTGTCTAGGAGGTATATAGAAAACCTAGTGGAAAACAATAATTTAAAAATACTACCATTTACTGACACCCTACAGGTTCAAACACTGATGTAGGCACTATGCTAGACATTTTACATATGTTCTTTCTAAACTTTTAAAACAATTCAAGGTTTCTCCATTTTTTCCAATTGGGAAACTACAGCTAAGGAAGCTTTAAAACATCCCGGGGACTGCTATTCCGTGGAATTCGAAAGCCCTGGTTGTCTCCACATTATCCTGCTGATTCCTTTATCACAAGAGCTCAAGTTGGGAGACAGTAAAATTCTTAAAAGTGAAGCTGTGCTATCAGCTAAGTAATATTCAGTAAGAGCTATGTCACCATGGAATTTTAATGAATTTGTCTATTTTGAAGAGTTTGTCTTTCAAGTGAATTTTTAAATTAATAAAATATCATATTGCTGATTATGAAAAAAGAAATTTTAATAGTTTCTTCTCTGTTCCTTTGCTTTATTCCAAAATGAAACCTACTTTGTAAACAAACAAGTTTACATTTCCTCCAAATCATTGAATAAAATGCCTGATGACCTCTCGGGGTCATGGGGGAGCAGGGGGTGGAGATTAGAGAAAGGGAAAAAGAAACTATTTTTGTTATGACAGTAAGATTAATCTATAGGAAAGAATGCACTTACAAAAACCCACATGCATTTTCAGACCAATCAGGATCATGTGAAATAAATATGGCAAGCATTTTGTGCTAAATCTTCAAAATCATGTTCAAATAAGTGTCATGGGCTATGCTACTTCCTGAGGCCTGCCTTATCTACAATATAAAACAGGTTTTGCTCACACTCTTCCAGAGTAACTGACAAAACTAATGAGCTCAGCCACATGAAATAAGTAAAAAGAAGCTGTATTTGAGGTACACTAGATCATCTCAACTAGTGAGTAAATTAGCTCAGTCATCCAAAATCCTGCGCATCCTCCTAACTGTTCTTCATCATCTGTGCACTAATTTTATTTCATGTGGTTCTAATGTAGGAATGGTGGGTGAGAAATATTTCTGTCTGAGAGTGTTCTGTCTTATGTTCTCATTTGTGAATTTAATTATCGCAAAAATGTGTATGAGAGGGAGAGGAAAAAAAAGAATGTCATGTGTGAAAGAAAGAAAATTAGGCATCAGATCACCAAATTGTTTTCTCAAGGAAGGAGGATAATACAAGGATTTGGGAAGATAATACATATGAATTCATTGACTCCTTTCTTGAAAGACAAATGAGGGGTTCAGACACCCATAGCTGTATCTCAGCTTATTGACATAAGAAGAGTACACTGATTCCAATCCTTCAATTGTCCTGAGAAAGGAGAAGGTAGCCAGGGCAGGTCACCCTGTCCACATGACCCATTCAGGACTGGGCTCCTAAGGTGGCTGTTTCCTTACGAGCTCTTGGGTGGCCTTCTGAGTGTCTCCAAGTAGATCACGTTGCTGTAATTCAGACCTTTACTGTTTATGCTTTGGACCAACTCCCAGTTTCAATAATATAGTGAGAAAAATGCTACAACTTGTAGGCATGAGTGCTTGAATTCCTAACCTGTGGCAACCAGGTTTTGATTCTTGTTACTTTAACCTAGACACTCATTCATATTCAATTAGCTTCTCTGCATATATTTATCCATACATCTAAAGAGGGAGGTGCATGAAGCTAAATACACACACGGAAGGTTTTTCGTTGATCTGGTATTTACATATATAGAAATACACACCGATGAGTATCAGAATGCTGTAAAGCACAAACATACGCCCGTAATCACTAGACTCCCTTTCTTTGATTGCAGAAAAGAATATCATTCCTTTTGGGCCACTTCCTTACCAGCTGCTATGTCCTTTCCAGTGGCCAGCTCTAAGATTTAATGTCTAAACTTGGACTCTATTATCTATCCCTTGACCTGTTTCAGAATTTATATTTTAATTTCTCATGACCTTCCTGCTATATGTTACTGTTCTTTATTTCATTAAAAGCCAGAAATCACAGTCTTACCGATGTGTTATATTTCTAAAATCAAGGTGTGAGTTTGAGAGAATACTGAGAATTCCTTCCATTTATCTGGCTAGTATATTTCCTCATGGAGCAACAACAAAAAAGAGTTGGCTGGAAATTAGTCTGACCTCACCTGATTCATCTTCTTTTGTATTTACTTAGTGAAAGTTTACCAAGTTTTAGCGATTTTAATACAACAAATAAGAAGGAGAAAATTCCTCATAGTAGCCACAACCTAAAATGGTTTCTGCTTTCTGACTGATACACTATTTAGTAAACATAAACTTCTTTTTTCTCAAGATAGCACTTTATATTTAGCAAGTGTATGTAGATAACATATTAAAATAAGCCAAGCTCTAGAACGCGTTATGAATAACATAGCAGCACATATGTGAACTGAACGCACACAGGGACCTCTCTTCTTTCCCTATTTATTTTTGTTGTTGTTATTGTTAAATGTACTAGACCAAAAAGATGGTACTAATCATAAAGATACAACTAAATGTGGGTTTATTTAACAGTTCTAGCTATAACTAAGCTTTTGAGTTGGACTTTTTTGTTTGTTTGTTTTTTGTTTTTTGCCTGAGGAGTTGGAATAGATTAGCCAAATTGAAACAATTGAATATTTCTTAAAGCCTTATAAAATGGATAAAGTCAACTGTTGACTTGATCAAACAACCTCAATGCACTCAGTCATGTGAAAAAGCAGCATGACGCATTATCAGTGCCCCGTGTCCTGTGCCCATGCCCACATAAATACTCCAATGCTCCTACCCGAAGTGGACTTCCATGTGCTACCGTCTACCTTGTCTTACCTAACTCTTTCTTCTTTCTTATTTTTCGCTTCCATGTTGTATTGTTGTCATTCTTCCAACTGAAATGCGTGAAAAATTGGCATGGTGATGGAGTAGAAGAAACGTTAAAGAAAACCCCGGAGTCCAATATAAGTTTAACCAGGGACTTTGGACAAAGCTTTTAATCTCTAAATCTGACTCTCCCTATTAATAAGAAGAGAATATTCCTTTACTGAATAGTATTTTTGAAAAAATAACAAGTTGTTTTTTCTATAACCCATCAGAACTATATTCATTGTAAATTAGAAAGTGTCATGGGTTGAACCATGTTTCCTCAAAATTAATATATTTAAGTCCTAACCCCAAGAAGCTCAGAGATAACTGTGTCGAGATAGGGTCCTTAGGCAGTTAAGACAAACTGAGGTCATATGCATGGGCCTGCATTCAGTACGATTGATGTTCTTATAAGAGAGGAGATTATGACACAGATCAACACAGAGAGAATATGATGTAAAAACACAGTAAAAAGATGGACACAGGCAAGCCAAGGAGAGAGAACTCGGAAAAAAATCAAACTTGCCAATACCTTGATCTTGAACATTTGTATATAATCCAGAACCATGAGAAAATAAATTTATATTGTTTAAGCCATCCAACCTATGGCATTTTGTTATGACAGTCCTAGCAAACTAATACTGAAGGTACAATCAAAGGTGAAGCAGTTGTTCTCAATATCAGCCCTACTTTTTAAATCTCATTTTGTTCCTCAGATACTTCAAGGGATCCAAGCCCACCCCAAACATGCAGTGAAAAACACACACATACATGCAGTCCTACGAGCAAAATATATGTTTACTCCCTCCATTTACATACTGTTAAGGATCACTCTTCTCATGCGGATGTCACAGAAGGTGAGCTCAAGCTTTAGCCAATTTTGAGTTATATCATTAACCCAATTTTAGGAGTGGCTGTTGATGAACAAGGTCCATGATTCTATACCAGTAGTAAAAAATTGTACATAAGCTCTGATCTATGCATTAGAGAATAATTGAATAGTTCATAAAGGAGATTTTGTTAACTGCTGAGAAAAACTCATCAATGTGTTTTCAAAAAATTCCAAAAGGCCCCAATTGTTTCTTGTTCACACCTGTCTTAGTCAATTTGTGTTGCTATAAAAGGAAAACCTGCGGCTGGGTAACTTACAAATAAAAAGAGGTTTATTGGGTCCACGGTTCTGCAGTCTGTACAAGAAGCCTGGTGCCAGCATCTGCATTGGGTGAGGGTCTCAGGCTGCCTCCACTCATGGTGGAAGGAGAAGAGGAACTGGTATATGCAGAGATTACTTGGACAGAGAGGAAGCAATGGGCGGAGGTGCCAGCCTTTTACTTAACAACCACTTCTCACTAATAAGAGTGAGAACTCCCCCACCTCCAAGAGAAGGTATTACTCTATTCATAAGAGATCCACCCCCATGACCCAAATGCCTCCCATTGGGCCCCAACTCCAACAATGGTATCAAATTTCAACATGAGATTTGAATGGGCCAAACATCCAAACTATAGCAATACCCATTCGAGTTTCTTCTTGACAGCAATTTGCATTATTAATGGAGGTTCAGTGATATCACATTTTTACACACAAAAAAGACAGTACTCTATGGAGTCACCTGCTGGCATCCTTCCCATCCCCCTAGGTTTGTAAAATTCTGTCCTTAACTGAAATTTTAATGTTATATTTCTTTGAAAAGAATGCAAGTGAAAGTGTGCTGGAGAGATTAAGAAAATTAAAAATTTTGGTAGATTCATAAGGCACCATTGGGAAACCTTTATGGCTTATGTTACATTTTCATTTGTAAAATGTTTTATGATGTAAGAAATTACAAGTCTCAGGTTCAACATTATAAGCCTTACCACGAGACTATTTTAAAAGAGACCTAGGAACAATTCACTGCAAATGAGGAGAGAAAAGATATTTACAAATGACTCACTCACCCAACTTTTGTTGAGTCATTGCTAAGTACTTTCGTAGTATGGACTGTGGTGTCTATACAGTCAGTACTTTGTATCCAAGGGTTCTCTATTCCTGGATTCAATCAAAAGTGATAAAAAATATTTGGGGTACAAAACAATAAAAAATAACAATATGACAATTAAACACACATGAATGAAAATAGAGTATAACAACTATTCATTCTATTCTACTCTATTCAGAAATAAGCAAGTAAGACCAATCAGAGAACCCTGAGGATTATGGTGGAATTGATTGTCAGGTTAATAGCATTTGCATTGTATTAGGTATTACAGATAATTTAGAGATGATTTAAAGGTTACAGAGGATGTGTGTAGGGTATATGCAAATACTATACCATTTATATAAGAGACTCGAGCATCCAAGAATTTTGTCTCCTGCTCTCCAAGTGCTTTAACTAGACTCAGGATGAGGCACCGCCATAGAATGACCCACTGTCCCCATTTGCTAGGACTGTGCTGGCTTTGGCACGATACGTTTCCTGTCCTGGGAAACCCCTTTTTTGGAGCAAACCAAGACAGATGGTAACACTAACATTCCCTTTGGATAGGTTAGGTTTTATAGCATAGCTCTCTCTGGAAAAGATCTCTAAAAATCTTCTTTCAGCCTTTTTAACCTCAATATGAGAAAAGGATTTAAGAGTTGTACAATTGTTTCATAATCACCTTCTTTTTCAAGTTTAAATAGATTGTCAGTTTCACATTTTGCTTTGACAAGTGTTAGTTTTGAGGCTTCAGCAGAAATTTTGTTTTTAACATCCTGTTACACGTTTTTAAAAATTGATTTTTCCCAGCCAACCAAAATAAACATCATTACTGCAACTGGGTACTGTGCATTTTCTCACACGTGCAGCATTATCCACAATAGTGGCTCTCAAAGTGTGGTCCCTGGAATAGCAGCATCAGTAGCACCTAGGATCTCCTAGAACCCTATTAGGAATTCAATTCTCAACCCCCATCAAAGACCTATTGAATCAAAAACTCTGGGGTTGGGGCCCGTGTCTTAACAAGCTCTCTTGGTGACCTCAGATAAGCTAAAGTTTGAAAACCACTGGTCCACTGATCCCCAACTGCTGGTTCCCACCTCTGGTTGAATATTAGAATCACCTGAGCACCTTTGAAAAACAAATTCTAGGGCTCATATATTCAATTTCATTAGTACCTATTTAGACTCAGGCACTAGTAACATTTTAAGAGCTCCCCAATCGAATCAAATAAATAGTCAAGATTTTGAACCACTTGTCTACAATATTGCTTGTTGAATCTCTTTATAGAAGGGTAGAATTGTTACCTGTTTCAGAGAAGTAAGGGGCAAGGACTATGTAATCCTTGGGTCATTTACTTCAAGTCAGCCCTTATTTGTGTTTAATTATATGAACACAAAATGTTCCAGTCCACCCAATCTATTTCTTCGCTACTAAACTCTATGGTGATGTCAATTTCTTTATATTCCTTTTTTTTAACTTTGTGAAATTTTGAATTAAAGAAAATGCCATCAAAATCTGGAATTACAATTATTTTTTACTTGTGTTTGGTTTTTATCTGTCATGGTCAGTGGACCCAAAGCTATCTTTCAGTATGCAACCAAACTTGGAAAGGTATTCACCTGTGTCTGCTTGATACTTCAATGGTATGATTTGAGGAATTAAAAGTGGATAGTATTTATTTCACTGGACTGCAAATCTCATAGCAACCTATAGTGTACATGTTACAAATAATATGTAGAACTATAATCAGTTGCAAATAGGTACATTAACCTGCAAATGGCTACATCAACCCAGAACCAGCTAGAGCTCTTCAAAACCATTAAGGCTGTTAGTTCTGAGCAGAGATGAGCAGAATAAACAAATTCTTGCTGAACCGGAATCAGTCATGCTGCCTTTGGAAGTCTCCAAAGAAGGTTTATGAAATCCAAAGAGTTCACTGACTTGTTTTCCTTTACCTTGTTTTGCACACTGTGTCCCTTCCGTTTTAGAGAAACTTAAAGTTTGAACTGCTAAAGTAGTTTTTGGTTGGACTGTCCCTACTCTGGTTGACCTTGCAAAAAAAAAAAGAGCTTAAAAGATTCTAAGGATTTGAGCTGTGATAATTTATCATTGTGGAAAGAGATAAGTCCCATTTTAGCTAGAGGCAATTTAGATTAAAACAAAATCAGAATAAAAGTACCTAAATTATTCAAACAAATAAGAAACTTAGCTCTATTTTTTCAGTCTACAACCTTAAGCATGCCTGAGAGACTTGGCTCCCCTAAAGTAAAAGTTAGGCTGTGTCTCACAAGACTCTGACTGTTTTAAATTCAAAGACACAAATAAGAGTACAAAAACAACAACTAGAAGGGAGGGCTTATGTCTATATCACCCTTATGGCTTACTAAATTTTGTTCCTTTTGATTTGTTTAAGTGTGTGAAGGATTAGAGAGACATCATAATAATCTTTCTATGTGATAAGAATATGTTTTGAAAAAAACTAATTTTAAATGAGTTCACAAGTTAATACATATATATATGGCATAACACATTTATGGATGCCATAAATGCCATGTATGTATATATATGTGTGTGTGTATGTATGTATGTGTATATATATGTATGTATGTATGTATGTGTATATATATATGTATGACAGGTTTAAAAAATTAATCTGACTGCAAGACACTCTCTTACTCAATTCTACAAATCTACACTGAGGCTCCCAGGATAATTCATTGTAATGTTTATGTATATTGGTCTTTTTCCTGGATCTTGATCAAGTCAGTTCTCTCCTATTATCACTACACAGGAGCGGAAACTTTATGCAAACTTAAATGCATTCATCATATCAAAAGCAATGTAATTATTTTATAACAGTACAGGAAGAATATTTTAGCCATACGACTAAGTAGTATTCCAAATGAGTAACTCACTGAAATGACACCATAAAATGACCCAAAAGATAAAAGCCATTTCCAAATGTTAATATAGAGTTATGTGACTCCACCTATGGCATCCTGAAGGGCAAGGCAGTTAGAGCAGAGAATGTGCAATAACTTTCAAGAGTAAATGAAGGCTTGGAGCCTGATCTTCTACCCTATGGGCTGCAAGTTAAAGCCCATAAATCTCTTGCAGCACAGAAAGAAAAAGGAAGCAGCCTTTTTGTTAAGAGGCAAAAGGGAAAATGTTCCCTCTTTTCAAATTCCAGATATGCTGTGGAGGTGCCCTTTGGAGCTAGAATGAGGGCTAATTAGGCTACTTACATGAAACCCATGGTGGAGCATGATATTTAATAACATCATTTTGACAGATAATTAGAAGATAAATCACTCAAACTACAATGCTACTGTATTCTAAAAATACAATGCAAATAGTGTTGACAGCATTTACAATTGCACCTGTTCATTTAATTTTTCAGTTAATAGAAAAGAAAGCAGAAGGCAAATTTATTCACCAGCCAATCTAGCCGGCAAATTCTGGCAAGGGTTGAGCTTGGGCACACACCAATCTTGCATGAAATAGGACTCTGCTTCTCATTTATAGGGAACATTGAAAAATTACACAATCTAATATATGGTATGGGGTCTTTTTTTATTAACTGATGGTAAATACTAGTCTTTGGGTCTTTACCAATACTTGTTTACAGTATTCAAAGTTTTGCCCAGAAAGTGCTGCAGAGGCAGTCTCTAAAGGTTTCTCATCCCCCTTCAAGTTGTTTAAATGCTTATAAAAACTTGTTTATGTATACTGAGTCTTTTTATAAAGCATTTATCTTTGGATAAAAGCAAAATAAAAATACCAGAGAAATGATCTAAGTAACTTATATGCTATTCTGAAAGTTCTATCAATTGGATTTTATAATACAATTGGGATAAAAATCAGGAAAATTTTTGAATATTAGTTTTCGCTCAATCTTGAAGAGTTTACAGTTATGTTATATGAAACACCTATATTGTCATAGTGGCAAAATCATTTGCTATTTCATTTTAAACCCAAGTTAGATAGCACCATATCTAATCTTTGTTTTCCAGCCCATATGTGTATGTGTATGTGTGTGCACCTATCAACAAGTTTATTTTTTAAAATTGGTTTTATATGAAGTCAAGTGATAAGGTAGGTGTGGGAAAGGTATATAATTTAATCTGACTGCTGAAGGAAGTCTTGAAGGATTGTCCTATGTTATTAAATAGGCAAGAAATTCATCACGAGCAGTTTGCATTGCGTTCTTGGGAAGAATCCAATTATACAATTATTTCTTACTGATTATTATACTTTCATGTTGAGGAGATCTAGAATATTAGTTTTATTTCTTTAAATTGTATACCTTAAGATGTTTTTCTAAAGACTACTTTTTTCTTGATTTTTACATATTAGCTTGAGTCATAACCATTTTATATCATGTTTGCCCAAGAAATGTAATGTTTTAATACAGTATAATATCTCAAAAAGTATAAATATTAAAATAATTATACCTTCCTTTTCCAAGTATAATTAAACTGGTGTGATTTCTTTATGATCCTAAATACAGGCTAAATTTTCTCCCATTCTGTAGGTTGACTTTCACTCTGATGATAGTTTCTTTTGCTGTGCAGAAGCTCTTTAGTTTAGTTAGATCCCATTTGTCAATTTTGGCTTTTGCTGCCATTGCTTTTGGTGTTTTAGTCATGATCCTAAATACATACAGCTTATGATAGGTTAAGACTGGAAATGAAAACTGAGTCTCAGAAAGGTTAAGCAACTTACCCAAGGTGAATAGTGTGTGGCCAAAAACGTTTCTGAAATGTGGTTTCAGAAAAAACTTTCTGCTTTTACTCCATGCCCTTTGCAGGTTCTAGGATTGGAAAATAAAGGTACCCTATTGCACCAGTGGTCTTACGAGCCTTTGCACTCACAATGTTCTTGATATACAGTTCTTCTGTAGCCTAACATCTCTACAGACACCTCTCTGGCCTTTTATACATTTTCTCCCACAAAATATCACCTTAGTTCCAAAGTGTTCCCAAAAGATTGAACTGAGCATCCAGAACAGAGCAGGATAAGAGCAGACACAATATTACAAAGGCTGAGTTAAACCTGATAACTCATTCCATATAGTCAATTCATAAATTCAAGTGTACAGAACAACTAATGGATGAACTAAGAGAAAATAAGAGTCCTATTACTTAGAAAGAGAGGAGTACAAAATTATATGTGTGTACGTGTGTAGGGATGGGAATGTGCACATATGTTTCAGTCAAAGCCTAGTTAAAGATTAAAAAACCAATTCTGGGCTCCAGCGGAAGTGATGGCCAAAGGGTACAAACTTTCATTTATGCAAGATAAATAAGTTCTGGAGCTCTATATACAGTATAGTGCCTACAAATATCAACACTGCATTGCATACTTAAAATTTGCAGAGAGGGTAGTATTCATATTAAGTGTTACAATAATAATAAGAAGAACAGAGACTGAAGATGATAGATATGTCCTTGACAAACATAACCTATGGCCTTGATGGTGATAATTTCTCTGGTGTATACTTATCCCCAAACTCATCGAATTGTTACATTCAATATGTACAACTTTTTATGCATCAATGATACCTTAATAAAATGGTTTTTTAAAAAATTTTTTAATAAATAAATACTTCTGAGCTCTTGTGCCAGAGCTGGGAATGGGAAAAAACAAAAAAAATAGTAGTCTGGTTATAGTTCGTCTTTGTTTTTCTGGCACAGACCACTATCATGGTCTCATTCTGCTAAGGGTGCTACTTTTTTTTAGAAGTTTTCTATCAATTTTAAATTGACTGCTATGTTTGGATCATGAAAAAAAAAATTAATGTTGCTGAGTCACCAAACTGCTCATTTTATTGTGGCGTCTCTCTCACCCTACCTGTCTAAACAGAATCAGATCACAGAAAAATCTCTTTGTATTCACACCACAGGGCAGGGAGTGAAATAAGCATGTGGTTACTTTTTACTTAATTTCTAGTAATTTCTAAGAAAATTTAATGTATTTTTTCTTACCATATAGTGAACTAGATGGAACAGCATTCCCCAGTCTTTTTGGCACCAGGGATTAGATTCGTGGAAGACAAGTTTTCCAAAGACTGGGAGTGAAGGGAGCTGAGTGGGGGAAGGTTTTGGGATAAAACTGTTCCACCTCAGATCATCAGGCAATAGACTGTCATAAGGAGCGTGTAAGCTAGATCCCTTGCCTGCACAGTTCACACTAGGGTTTGTGCTCCTACAAGAATCAAATGCCAGCACTGATCTGACAGAAGGCGGAGCTCAGGTGGTAATGCTCACTCACCTCCTGCTGTGTGACCCCATTCCTAACAGACCAGGGACCAGGGACCTGTACCCATCCGCAGCCTGGGGGTTGGGGACCCCTGAGGGCTGGTTGGTTGAAGAGCAGTCTAGTAATGATTGCTCCCTAAAATCTTCTAGCACATATTTGATCAATTACTTCAGATGTTTCCAGTAAAGTGGAGGAATTTTTGGTTGAGATAAAGTCTTTCCTTGTTGAGGAATCTCTATTAAATGACATCAACCTGGAAGTAGCTGTCAGTGGCAGGAGATGGCATGGGAGGACTGAGCCAGTGAGAAACATGGTGGTGGGGGAAGTGGTAGGAAGGAAGGCAAAATTGAGCAAGGTAGAATATTAGTGTATTAGTCAGTTCTTGCATTGCTATAAAGAACTATCTGAAACTGCATAATTTATAAAGAAAAGAGGTTTAATTGACTCACAGTTCCGCAGGGTGTACAGAAAGCATGGATTGGGAGGCCTCAGGAAACTTACAATCATGGAAAAAAGCAAAGGGGAAGCAAGCCATGTCCTACATGGCCAGAGCAGGAGGGAGAGAGAGAGAAGAGGGAAGTGATACACACTTTTAAACAACCAGATCTGGTGGGAACTCACTCACTATCACAAGAGCAGCAAGTGGGAAGTCCATCCCCATAATCCAATCACCTCCCACCAGGCCGCCCTCCAACATCGACGATTAGACATGAGATTTGGGTGGGGACACAAAAATAAACCATATCAATTAGTAAAGTAAAAAGAGACTGCATTGGATTAAACAGCTTCCAAAGATAAACGGGAGTATGCTTTATTTCCTTGCTTCAGGCTGATAGATACAGATGATTGAATTTTAGAGGAGACCTATTGACCCTAAGTACATCATATTACTAAGGTAAAAAAAAAGTCTTCTTCAATATACAAAGCAGAAGCAGTTCAATATTTCTCTTTCTCTCTCTCTCTCTCTCTCTCTGTGTGTGCGCTCTCTCTCTCTGTGTGTGTTAAATATGAACTCCTATTAATCTAAACATAAATCACTTTGAGAATATATATGTATACAAACAAATGAATGAACCATTCCCGAGTTTTGTTGAAGGCAACATTTAACTTACCTATGGGGTTTTAGCATCCACCCATTTCCATTTTTAAAATTATTATTTTACTTTAAGTTCTGGGATACATGTGCAGAACGTGCAGGATTGTTACATAGGTATAGACATGCCATGGTGGCTTGCTGCACCCATCAACCTGTCATCTACATTAGGTATTTCTCCTAATGCCATCCCTCCCCTAGCCCCCCACCCCCCGACAGGTCTCGATGTGTGATGTTCCTTTCCCTGTGTCCATGTATCCTCATATTTCAGCTCCCACTTATGATTGAGAATATGTGGCGTGTGGTTTTCTGTTCCTGTGTTAGTTTGCTGAGAATGATGGTTTCCAGCTTCATCTATGTCCCTACAAAGGACATGAACTGAGTCTTTTTTGTGGCTGCATGCTATTCCGTGGTGTATATGTGCTACATTTTCTTTACCCAGTCTATCATTGATAGATATTTGGGTTGGTTTCAAGTCTTTGCTATTGTAAACAGTACTGCAATAAACATACGTGTAAATGTGTCTTTATAGTAGAATGATTTATAATCCTTTGGGTATATACCCAGTAATGGGATTGCTGGCTCAAATGGTATTTCTGGTTCTAGATCCTTGAGGAATCACCACATTGTCTTCCACAATGGTTGAACTAATTTACACTCACCAACAGTGTAAAAGCATTCCTATTTCTGCACACCTTATCCAGCATCTGTTGTTTCCTGACTTTTTAATTATTGTCATTCTAACTAGTGTGAGGTGGTATCTCATTGTGGTTTTGATTTGCATTTCTCTAATGACCAGTGATGATGAGCTTTTTGTCATACGTTTGTTGGCCACATGAATGTCTTCTTTCGAGAAGTGTCTGCTCATATCCTTCACCCACTTTTCGATTTTTTTTCTTTTTCCTGTAAACTTATTTATATCTTTGTAGATTCCAGATGATAGCCCTTTGTTAGGTGAATAGATTTCAAAAATTTTCTACCATTCTGTAGGTTGACTTTCACTCTGATGATAGTTTCTTTTGCTGTGCAGAAGCTCTTTAGTTTAGTTAGATCCCATTTGTCAATTTTGACTTTTGTTGCCATTGCTTTTGGTGTTTTAGTCATGAAGTCTTTGCCCATGCCTATGTCCTGAATAGCATTGCCTAGGTTTTCTTCTAGGGTTTTTATGATTTTAGGTCTTACATTCAAGTCTTTAATCCATCTTGAGTTAATTTTTGTGTAAAGTGTAAGGAAGGGGTCCAGTTTCAGTTTTCTGCATATGGCTAGCCAGTTTTCCCAGTATCATTTATTAAATAGGAAATCCTTTCCCCATTACTTGTTTTTGTCAGGTTTGTCAAAGATCAGATGGTTGTAGATGTGTGGCATTACTTCTGAGGCCTCTGTTCTGTTTCATTGGTCTATATATCTGCTTGGTATCAGTACCATGCTGTTTTGGTTACTGTAGCCTTGTAGTATAGTTTGAAGTCAGGTAGCATGATGCCTTCAGCTTTGTTCATTTTGCTTAGGATTGTCTTGGCTATATGGGCTCTTTTTTTTTTGGTTCCATATGAAATTTAAATTAGTTTTTTCTAATTCCAGGAGCCGTTTTTTTTTTTTTTTTTAAAGATTGACAAAATAGATAGATCACTAGCCAGACTAATAAAGAAGAAAAGAGAGAATAATCAAATAGATACAATAAAAATTATAAAGGGGATATCACCACTGATCCCACAGAAATACAAACTACCCTCAGAGAATACTATAAACACCACTATGCAAAAAAACTAGAAAATCTAGAAGAAACGGACAAATCCTGGACACATACACCCTCCAAAGACTAAACCAGGAAGAAGTTGAATCCCTGAATAGACCAATAACAAATTTCGAAATTGAGGCAGTAATTAATCACCTACCAATTAAAAAAACAAAAAACAAAACAAAAAAAACCCCAAGACCAGACAGATTCACAGCTGAATTCTACCAGATACACAAAGAGGAGCTAGTACCATTGCTTCTGAAACTATTGCAAACAATAGAAAAAGAGGGACTCATTTCTTGAGGCCAGAATCATCCTGATGCCAAAACCTGGTAGAGACACAACAAAAAAAGAAAATTTCAGGCCAGTATTCCTGATGAACATCGATGCGAAAATCCTCAATTAAATACTGGCAAACCGAATTCAGTAGCACATCAAAAAGCTTATCCACCACAGTCAAGTCAGCTTCATCCCTGGGATGCAAGCGTGGTTCAACATATGCAAATCAATAAATGTAACCCATCACATAAACAGAACCAATAATAAAAACCACAGGATTATCTCAATGGATGTAGACAAGTCCTTCGATAAAATTCAACACCCTTCGTGCTAAAAACTCTCAATAAACTAGGTATTGATGGAACAAATCTCAAAACAATAATAGCTATTTATGAAAAACCCGCAGGCAACATCATACTACACGGGTAAAAGC
Source organism: Macaca nemestrina (assembly GCF_043159975.1). Classification (NCBI taxonomy): domain Eukaryota; kingdom Metazoa; phylum Chordata; class Mammalia; order Primates; family Cercopithecidae; genus Macaca; species Macaca nemestrina. The sequence continues at coordinate 177,554,812 of NC_092127.1, read as the reverse complement.
TGGAAGCATTCCCTTTGAAATTGGCACAAGACAAGGATGCCCTCTCTCACCCCTCCTATTCAACATAATATTGGAAGTTCTGGCCAGGGCAATCAGGCAAGAGAAAGAAATAAAAGGTATTCAGATAAGAAGAAAGGAAGTCAAATTGTCTCTGTTTGCAGATGACATGATTGTATATGTAGAAAACCCCATAGTGTCAGCCCAAAATCTCCTTAAGCTGATAAGCAACTTCAGCCAAGGCTCAGGATACAAAATCAGTGAGTAAAAATCACAAGCATTCCTACACACCTGTAATAGACAAACAGAGCCAAATCATGAGTGAACTCCCATTCACAATTGCTACAAAGAGAATAAAATACCTAGGAATCCAACTTACAAGGGATATGAAGGACTTCTTCAAAGAGAACTACAAACCACTGCTCAAGGAAATAAGAGAGGACACAAACAAATGGCAAAACATTCCATGCTCATGGATAGGAAGAATGAATATCGTGAAAATGGCCATACTGCCCAAAGTAATCCATTTTATAATAACCATAATATAATAACATTAAAAATTCAGATGTATATTCTCTTATTTAGTAGCCATCTAATTAAGATTTCTTAACTATCTGCCCATGAATATGTCAGGCCTTTTACTAGGCATAGAGATACATCTGAATAAGTAGTAATCCCTGTTCTGAAGAAGTTTACATCTTTCTAATTTTCCATTTCAAACTGCAGAAGACTTAGGAAAATGTTACATTATATAAATTTAGTGTTCTCCATAGTTTTAGATTTTTATTTTTGGAACAGCACAGCTTTGATTCTGACTTTCCATATTTTAGCTCTTCGTTTATAAATAAACAGCCAGATGATAATAAAACTGCTCATAAAAAACTCCTCACATCTTACTTTTTTCATTTTTGAACTCTAACTACTTAATAATTGAATGGGACTGAATAATGAATCAAATACTAAGTCTATGTTAAATGCTTGAAAACACATTTCATTTCCTCTCAATATTCTATTTGGAAAAGGTGTTTTGGGAAAGAGAAGTCTATCATTTTCTCAGACATACTGACAATAAGAACAACAGGTTTTGTTGTTGTTGTTGTTGTTTTGTTTTGTTTTTGAGAGGGAATCTCTGTTTGTCACTCAGGCTGGAGTGCAGTGGCGGGATCTCAGCTCACTGCAACCTCCACCTCCCAGGTTCAAATGATCCTCCTGCCTTAGCCTCCTGAGTAAATGGGATTACAGGCACGCACCACCATGCCCAGTTAATATTTTTTGTATTTTTAATAGAGATGAGGTTTTATCATGTTGGCCAGGCTGGTCTTGAACTCCTGACCTCAAGTGATCTGCCCGCCTGGGCCTCCAAAATTGCTGAGATTACAGACATGAGCCACAGCCATGGCACCTGGCCTGAAAATAAAGGGAAAGTTTTACTAAAATTTCAGAGGATATAATGGCAATGTGTTTTATTCACTTGCTGCATTCTTCTTTTCATACACACAATCATTTTGTGTTATATATAAAGTATATGAATCATCACGACAAATCCCACAGGCACCCTGGCATGTATAACAGTAAGATTAGCATAGAACTGTGTTTAAAATACAATTTGGATAATTACATTGTCATTAATTGTTTTTCTTGAATTATGTTGTCTTTCATGATTTCAATATGAGATGGCATTTGCTACTATACAAGTAATTTATAGAATATTATAAAATTAGTAAAAATGTACGATGCTTGAATAAAAAATGTATATATAAAGTAAATTGTGATCTCCATTTCATAAATATTTCTCTTGAAATGTAAGAACCTTTATAAATTGTGATTACTCTTCTCTAAATGAGTAAAAGCTAAAATACAAGCAAAGTTTAATGTAAATTAAAATTTATGTGCTGTGAAATAACTAATAGGCCCCCAAATGACAAGTTTCTGAAAAATCCTTTATGAAAGTAAATAAATGTTATTTTATAGGAGGGTTAATATTTATGTCAACTTGACTGGACTAAGTTATGCCCAGATAGCTGCTAAAATATTATTTCTGGGAGTATCTGCGAGGATGTTTCCAGAATAAATTAACTTAAATTGGTAGACAGTAAAGGAGACTTGCCCTCAAGGTGTGCCTCATTCAATCCATTGAGGGCCTAAATCAAACAAAAAAGGCAGAAGAGGGGTGAATTCCCTCTCTGTGTTTGAGCTGAGACATCCATTTTTCTTTTGCCCTCAAATATCCGAGTTCCTGGTTCCAGGCTTTGGGATTCAGACCAGGACCCCATTCCTACCCATGCATTCTCAGGCCTTTAGACAGAATGAATTCCACAACCAGCTTTTCTGGTTCTCCAGTTTGCAGATGACAGGTTATGGGACTTCTTGGCCTCCATAACCATGTGAGCCAATTCCCAAAATCAAAATCAAAATATATATATGAAGAACACTAAATTTATACAATGTACCAGTATTAATTGGGGCTCTCCAGAGAATACAGAACCAATTATATATGTATATAATGTATAATTTATATATTTATACATATAAAATATATATATAATATAATATATAATATATAATTATATATAATATACAATATATATGTATAAATATATAAGGGGGTGTAGCTGGGTAGATATAAAAGCTCCTGTGGGGCAGGGCTTACAGAGCGAGAACTTGCAACTTGATTGAGGGGCTGCTGCCTGACAGTTGTTAGTTATAATTAATATATATAGATATTTATATATCATAATATATATTATGTTATATATTATATATTTATTATATTATATTTTCATTTATATTATATTTTCATTTATATATTATTCATTATTAATATTAATTACTATATTACTTGATAATATTAATATTAATATTTAGAATATAATATATTCATTATATTATATTGTTATTACATTATATTATATTCATTATATTATATTATATTTTCAAATGTATATTTTATTATTATATATTATATATTTACATATTATATATATTACATAATTATATTATAATTAAATATATTATATATAATTGTTTCTGTATTCTCAGGATAACCTCAACTAATATCTTCCCTTTGCTCATGTTTTAAAGCAGTTCTGTAGGAGATTGTCATGCTTGGAAAACATTATGTCCTATCATAAGATTCTGTCTCCAGTTTCCAACCTAGCATGAATACTCTACTACTCATACAGAGGAATGAGAGAAGAAATGTGTGGAAAACCGAGACTACTGAGAGGATACCCTGAGCTCTTAGTAGCTGGTGGAAATTGTTATTGGGAAAAGGTCTACTCTTTGGTCTGGGGCAAGAGGCTTCAAGGCTGGTTGTGAAAGGATGAAATAGAGAAGAACTTGGACTTCTGCCATGTTTCTCCTCTCCATTGTCTAGAAAAGTGTGGCCCATATCTGAACCAGGGATGGAAGCATTTCAGGACTCAAGAGTTATGTTTGATCCCATTCTGGACACCTGATGGCTGAAAGAAAATAAATCATTATAAGTGGAGGGATGATGAAAAGCATTTGCTTGAGGTCCAGAAGAAAAGCCCAGGGGTCACAGAATCAAATGCATGTACAGTCTAGGCCATTTATGTTAATGAAGGCAATAGACATGTCAGAGTAAGTGAGACCTGCGTGTGCAGGGGTAAATTGATACTTACATGCTCCTTCTAGAAAGCCAAGGGCCATTTAGTACCAACAGATGGTTGCCATGTTGTGAGCCCAGTAATGTCTTCCGATATTTCAAGGGAAGCCAGAGGTTTAATTTTTCTTAGAAATTTACCAACATTTAAGTGTTGCTTCATTTTTAACTAAGTGAAAGCCAAATGAAACCCATCTGTGGTCATTTATGGTCCCTCTTATCCATCTAGGTCCATTCTGAATACAACAGACAGAATCATATTTTTAATACACAAGTCAGATTGCTGAACATCCTCCAGGGTCTCCCCATTTCGCCTGGAATAAAATAAAACATAATTTCCTGTGTCATATGATCTGTCTCATGCCTACATTTCCAAACTGCTTTCCTTATGCCAGGATGCTTTTTTAACATTTGTTGTTCTCTCTGCCCAGAATGTGATTACATCAGGTCTTCACAAAGCTTCTTCTCATCTCTGTGAACTCCGTTCAGTTGTTCTTTCCTTGGACCACGTTTCTAATACAGCCTCCCTCAAGCCCACCTCTTTCCTAGCCCAAGCTTTTTCTCTCTTTTTTGTTTTGTTTTGTTTTTTTTCCACAATCTATCTGGAATAATAGAATTTATTTGTCCTTTTATTTTGTCATTTATTCTAGAATATAAGGTCTATGAAAGCAAAGATTTTGTTTTGCTCATAGCTGTGTTTGGCATAATTTGTGGCACATAGCAGTTCTGTTGGATATTAAGCTTTTTACTCTCAGCTCCAAATCCACCCTTCTAAATTCTACTACTTGAAGCTAAAACTTGGCAAACCACCCTTCTCCCTTGCCAGCTAGATTCTTGTTAGCTTTTGCCAGGCAAGAGCACTCAAAGATATTGGAAGGCAGGAAGATGGAGAACAGACTTGCTTCCTCCTATTTTCCTGCTGTTCTGGCAGCAGTGGTTGATTCCAGTTTCCAGCTTTTTCCCACATCCCCACAACCAGCTTCATAGAACCCCATCTGAGACACTAACAATGGTCAGACAGTAGCCCCTCAATCAAGTTCTGAGTTCCACCTCTGTGAGCCCTGCCCCATAGGACGCTTTCATCTCCACCCAGCTATAGCCCTTCTCAGAAGTCTTGGTTTCCTTCCACATTCGCAGGCTTCTAGTTTCTAACAACCCAAGCCTCTTTCCCTTTGATCTCCCAGTCCCAGGGGCAGTATCTGCTTCAGGCGGTTGCTGTCTTTACCTTGTTGTTACACGTTACATCACTGTTCCCTTTTTACAGTTTCAGTCCTTTAATACCTGTTTCATCAATCCTGTTACAAAATGCTCTCTTAACTAGTGTGATTTCTGCTTTCCTTACTGGGCCTCTACTGATACAGTAGCTCTTTAATAAATATTTATCACATTGATGAATAAATGAATGTGGCCAGCAGACATCTACTTTGTAAGATGTGCCCTAGAGATACTACTTACGAATTTCTTGTGACAATGAATCGTGCTTACACACACACAGCCTTGGCAGATTTTTCCTTGGAGCCACTTGAATGCCTTGGTCAAATGCTGTGTGCTCCATCTGCTTGTACTCTACCTCCAGGGCTGGATTCTGATCTTTAGAAGACCTTAGTCATTGAGAAGATTAAGGTGTCTTGAATGGGTTATTCAAAATAAAACATCTATATGGAGAGATAGAGGCATAGTCATACACATGTATAAAATAAGTGTAAGACTAGCAAAGCTATTTTCTCATACCAAGTACTTCAGTGTTTTTTAAAATTTTATTTTTATTTTTATTTATTTATTTATGTATTTTGAGATGGAGTTTTGCTCTTGTTGCCCAGGCTGGAGTGCAATGGCACGATCTCAGCCCACCTCAACCTCCACCTCCCGAGTTCAAGCGATTCTCCTGCCTCAGCCTCCCAAGTAGCTGGGATTACAGGCATTCACCACCACGCCTGGCTAATTTTGTATTTTTAGTAGAGATGAAGTTTCTCCATGTTGGTCAGGCTGGTCCCAAACTCCTGACCTCAGGTGATCCTCCTACCTCGGCCTCCCAAAGTGCTGGGATTACAGGCATGAGCCACCGCACCCTGCCAAAAATTTATCTTCACATCTAATTCCTCCCAGAAAAATATCCTCCCCTTTCACTTGTAGATGTCTCTGCTTTCCTGATATCCTTATCATGCGTTCCGTCTATTGCATGATTCAGAACTCTGTTTATTAACAGTCTTCAAATAACTACAGGAAGAAAACGTCCAAAGACGTAAAGCTCTAGAATGATTCAGGTAGACTCTGAATTTTACCTTCATTGCTTGACCCTCTGGAGAACCTGGACTCATCCTGAGATAGGCTCTTGCTTAATTTCCTGAAGCTCTTACATTTATTGAGTGTTTATTATTTGCTATGGCCCACACCAGAAACTTTATATATATTTCATTGCATTTTAGTCTACTAAAACAACTGTGAATTATAAACTATTTACTTTTATTTATGCCCTGACAGAATCCAATAGAGTGCTGAGTACCCCCAGGTACTCCATAAACTATGATTGTGCCTCTCAGTATTTTAAGAGTTTACAATGTGCCAAGAGTTCTTCAAGTTACTTTGCATGTATTAACATATTTAATCATTAGAACAATATTTTTACCCTGATTTTACAGATGAGAACACTGATATGCAGAAAATACCTCACCCAAGTTCGAATATATGGCAGAAACAGGATTTGAAACCCAGCAGTCTTGGTTTAAACAGTCACATGCATCTAACTGGAAAATGACATGTAGATAGCTTTATTAAATTTACCTGATCTAAACTGAGTTAATCCTTTTTAAATTAGTGTCTTCAAATAAAACCTGTGTTGTGCTGTTCAGTGTCTCATGGATGATCTAACTTACGGTCCTCAAAATGTTTAAATATGAGTCCTTCCCTCAGGATCAGTGTTGGTAGCCCTACTTTTTTTTTTCTTTTTCCCCTTACCTTGCTTTAATATTTTCTTTTTTATTATTATTATTATACTTTAAGTTCTAGGGTACATGTGCAAAATGTGCAGGTTTGTTATATACGTATACCTGTGCCATGTTGGTGTGCTGCACCCATCAACTCGTCAGCACCCATCAACTCGTCATTTACATCAGGTATAACTCCCAATGCCATCCCTCCCCCCTCCCCCATCCCCATAATAGGCCCCAGTGTGTGATGTTCCCCTTCCCGAGTCCACGTGATCTCATTGTTCAATTCCCACCTATGACTGAGAACATGTGGTGTTTGGTTTTCTGTTCTTGAGATAGTTTGCTGAGAATGATGGTTTCCAGCTGCATCCATGTCCCTACAAAGGACACAAATTCATCCCTTTTTATGGCTGCATAGTATTCCATGGTGTATATGCACCACATTTTGTTAATCCAATCTGTCACTGATGGACATTTGGGTTGATTCCAAGTCTTTGCTATTGTGAATAGTGCCGCAATAAACATACATGTGCATGTGTCTTTATAGCAGCATGATTTGTAATCCTTTGGGTATATACCCAGTAATGGGATGGCTGGGTCATATGGTATTTCTAGTTCTAGATCCTTGAGGAATCACCATACTGTTTTCCACAATGGTTGAACTAGTTTACAATCCCACCAACAGTGTAAAAGTGTTCCTATTTCTCCACATCCTCTCCAGCACCTGTTGTTTCCTGACTTTTCAATTCCTCTTAGTTGACAATATAGATAACAAAGTGCTGTGATTAAGCCAGTACTTTATAGTTCTTGCTAAAGTTCTTCAATTTCTTCTTATCATCTCTAAGACAAAATCCAAAATCTACAACTTGACCTGGCCTGCCCACCCCCAGCCTCCTGCAATGATTACAGTCTTGCCAACTGAGTCTTCCAGTTTTCCCTGCAGGTCGGGAGCCTTCACGTGGAGGCATTTCCTCTGCTGAGGATAGTTCTCCCCTTCCCCTTCCATCTGTAACTAGTACATCCCCACTCATGCTTTAGATCTCAAATGTAAATTCATCCAAGAACTCTCTTAATCCTCCAATTTTCACCTGGTCTCCTGTCATTCAACTTAGTGGTTCCCTAAATGTCTCCTTCAGAGCACCTATTATTTCATTACACAATTAGTTGTGTATTTAGTTGTTAAGCACCTATCTCCGACAAAAACAGAGACACTTCTGAGAGCACAGACTGTTTCATTCACTCCTTTATCCCCAGCACCTATTACTACGTAAAAGCAGGTGGACACTTTTAGATTCCCGTGACATAGACAGCTTTTTCAATCTTTATCCGACATACAGGATGAAAGTTTCTATTGTCCCATGAATCTCTGAAACAAGTGGCTAATATTAATAACGCCAATAATAGCTAACACTTAATGAGCAGTTTCTATTTTCCAGGCACAATTTTAAGAGCTTTGAAATTTGAAACTCAATTCATCTTTACAACATTGTGAGATTGCTACTATGAGCTAGGAGATTAGTACTATTAAGCATTCTGCTCAATACATACATCCTTCAAAGATAGTGAAAAATTAGATGCTGCTCCCTTTTGACCCAGAATAAACCCTGAGGCCATCACTTAGTTCAAAATGATTCTTAGAAATCTTTCACTTGCCGAACAACTGGCCCAGCAGTTGAATATCCTTGGGGTTTCAGACCAGAGTATAAGTTGTCCTCAACCTCTGAGTAGTAATCACTGAGGTGAGAGGTTATGGCTGCAAGGAACCCCAAATTAAACACATACAAATGCTAATAGGGGTCAAAACCAATAGCATTGAATACAGAAAAGTGCCACTGTTTTTCAAATATGACTAGTAAACTTCAAATTCATTTGAAACTGTTTCTCTGTTAATCACAATTCTCGTTATTTTCTAAACACTAAAAGAACTACCCTCGTGGCCATTGAAAAGGATTCTCAGAGTCAAATAGTTCAGGAGCTACTGCTACAGATAATCCATGAAGGACTATAGACCATTATACCAGTTTTATTTCAACACTTACATTGCAACACATTCACACAATTTAGATACGACAAATGCACTAACTGTATCTACATGTCATAAATGGTCTATACAAATGTACCTGAACTACACAGCAATCTTCCAACAGCTTTCTCTAGCTTCCAGAACTCTTTCACTCAGATAAAAAAATACCTAGTCTTCTTAGTTTAACAAACTATAAACAAACACTGTAAAGTTTTCAAAATTAATAATCACTTTCCCATATCTCTGATTCAAGATACTATCATCACCATCCCTATATTTTTGGGAATTAAAATTAGATTAATTACTACATAGTGAATTACTTTTAAATTAAGAAGAGGTGGGATGAAAGTTCTAAATAATACTGTAATCTAAAATTATCTTTCTTAAGAATGTGGCCATCACAGTTCAGAGACCCTTGCATGTTCCTCAAAGAATGCTACAAAAAACAGACTATAATCCACTTGCTCTACTGAGCATATACAAATAATTTTACATTTTAGGAAGTCATGATCTATGTCTGGTAACAAATAGTAGTTCCTTTGGGTTGCATGTAAAAATAGAACCACTTTTCAGGTTTGGCTCTGGAAAATTTAGAGAAAGGGGATAGCAAAAAGAGAGAGAGAGAAAGACTATGACTGATAGAAAGACAATATGTGGAATAAAGAAGTTTTCAGATTTCTAGGACATTAAAGAAATTTTCAAGGTTTATCTGACTTAAATCATAAGAAACTTAATGGATGCAAATTCCTAATGCACCTTGAATTTTTGAACAAATGAATTATAATACCAATTATAACTAACAGGGAAAGTCAATTAACAAGCAAATTAGTAAAATAAATAGCATATAAAATGGAGAAAAGTAAGGAAAAAGAAAGAAAGAACAATACCTGGTTCCAGTGAGTGCAGTTTTAAATAGATAGAGGAAAATCTCAGGGACAAAGTGACATTTGTGCAAAGACCTGGCTGTAATGAAGATTGAAGTCATGAGGATGTGCCTTTTCTATCAGAAAGAATAAATCTGGGAATCTAAGAAGTATAACTAAATTTAGAAAAAAACATTGTATAATACACATTTTTGTCCTCAGACTTTGGTTTCACTATGTGTGGGTTTCACTCCTTTGTACTGAGTTCTGACATAATAATAAAAATTGAGACTGAGAATTTGGAGGGAAAATTACACCTGTTTTCAACTAATTTGGTTTTTCATGTTGTGTTGCATATTTCGTGTATTTGAATATTGGTTTTTCAGCTGTAACCCAAAAGAGCCCCTCTGGAAATGACATAGTACATCTCTGTGGGATATATTTCCTGCATTTAAAAAATACACAATAAAAAAGTAACTCCATAGTGTCTGTGTTCCATCAACCATAGCCTATTTTCTAATTGCAATACATGTATGCTCCTTTCAAAGTTTATTTTCTCTATATTTAAACATCTCCACAGACTTGTTTTTAGATCTTTGCTTAGCTTGACTTTATTCCATTTAGAAGAAGAGTATTTTGATATTTTGGAGAAACTTGTATGTTTATAATTAACTATTAAACATGAGGCTGTATTTAAAATAAAAACTATTTTAAGGGGAGAAAGGAAGGAAGGAAGGAAGGGAAGGAGGGAGGGAGGGAGAGAAAGAGAGAAGAAAAGAAAGAAAGAAAGAAAGAAAGAAAGAAAGAAAGAAAGAAAGAAAGAAAGAAAGAAAGAAAGAAAGAAAGAAAGAAAGAAAGAAAAGAGAAGAAAGAGAGAAAGAAAGAACAGAGGGAGGGAAGGAAGGAAGGAAAGAAAGAAGGAAGGAAGGAAGGAAGGAAGGAAAGAATGAAAGAAGGAGAAAGAAAGGGAAAGAGAAAGAAAGAAAGAATCCTGTTTTCACAAACTCAATTTGAAGAAGATAAACTTATAATTCTAAATTTGCAAGTATCTTCAACGTGCCTGGCATTTTACATAGAAGGAAACAAAGCTCAAGATGTTACATTGGTAATAATAAGTTAACTAAGCAAGCATATTAAATTATTAAATTTGGAGAATACATTGTGCTTATTATGTTACTTACCCTTGCAGTGAACTAGAAAATGAATGTGGTCATTCCAGACTGGTTAAATTGGAAATATATTTTATACAGATGTGTCTAATGTAGTTTCCTGGCAGAGGAATAATGCACACAACTTATATTTATAAGTATACAAATCTGGTTTTATATTACAATGCAGTTCTGTAAAATCAGATTTCCCCCTCTGCACTTTGGTTTTCACTTTCAGGATATATTTACCTCCTTTTGTCATTTAAAGTATCTTTATTAAAACACTATTTTTTCTAGATCCTTCAGAGTTGGTTTCACTTACGGGCAGGCTGAGGGTTGGGAATTGAATAGGAGGGAATTTAAGAATAAACAGTGAGTGATCTATTTAAAACCAAGGGATTCACCCTCCTTAATTAGTGCTAAATTGATTTTTACAAAATCCTATTACTGCTGCCAACTTAGTTGAAATTCCAGTTCTTTTTCATTTTGTGTGGATCTTTTTTAATGCTAACTAATTGTATTCCCATCTGTTAAGATAGCTAGACAGCACTAATGTGTCCATTTCAGTTCCTTTGGCCATGTTCATTAGATTAATCTAGCCTTGAAGACAATGAAAAATTTATCTAGACTAACTGTCCATTAACTTCTCTGGTATCTTGGACTTTAAATGTATGTGTGTGTCTGTAGGTGCATATGTGTGTTTGTGTATGTGTGTATTGTATTGGTTTAGTTGGTTTTAATGCATTTATTTTGAGGGAAATTTCAGTGAACTAGATTTATTACGGAAATAAAATAAATTTTTGTTGTATTTACTTTGGAGTTAATACTAGCCATCATTCTCCACTTCAGAACCTAGAATAGAGTGTGCTATCGACTGAAAGTTTGTGTCCCCCAAAAGTTGCATATTGAAACCTAATTCCCTTTGTGATGGTATTTGGAGGTGAGGCCTTTGGGAGGTGTTTGGGTTATGAGGCTGGATCCCTCATGAATGAAATGAGTGGCCTTATAAAAGGGACCCCAGGGAGGTTTCTTGTCCCTTCTGGCATGTAAGGGACAGAAGAAAACAGGTGTCTAAGAACCAGGAAGTGAGCCCTCACTAGACACCAGACTTCCTGGAACCTTGATCTTGGGCTTCCTAACCTCCAGAACTGTGAGAAGAAATTTTCTGTTGTTTATCAGCTGTCCAGTCTATGGTATTCTGTTATGGCATCCATAATGGACTAAGGCAAAGCGAGTCAAAAATTATTCCATTCAAAGACTAGAAGTTTTAATGTGATAGCAACACAAAGGCAGCATGAAAAGGAGTAAATGGTTTAAAATTAAATCACTGTCTATCAGTGTAAAAGTGCTATTGGATTGCTGTTCTGGTACTAAAGGTAACTAAGATTCATGCTACTTCTCTGGGCACCCTATTAAAGGATGATTAGTTAGTTAACAATTTTCTCAAGCCAAGACTCAGAAAGTCTGGGTGTCAGATCACTTCTGGAATGTATTATTACCAGTAGATTATTATATAATAAATAAGAAAGTGCACATCCAAAATTGGGCCTTTCATTTACATTCGGTTGGTCCAAAGTGCAGTGTGCTAAGAGGGATGAAAAGCACATTCAGATCTCACTGGGTATGTCAATGCCCATAACCAGTGGAGTTCGAGATTAGTCTCCAGCAAAGTTATCAATTAGTTAATGTTTGCTTTCAGCATCACTTCACCATTTCCTTTCCCGCTGGCAAGATTGCCTCAGAGCTAACTTGTATTGGAAATCATTCCCAGGTCATTCCATAATTTGGCCCTTTCTCCACCAATGGAAATTCAGGCAAAAGCAAAGCGAGGCAAGTTATTCTAAATGACACAGCAAAAGTTTTATGAACGTACAGAGGGAGAATACACAGGGTATGTTGAACTGGCCAGGGAAGGCTTTCCAGAAACAGTAAAACTGAGTATTTACTGTGTGTTGGGAACTATGCAAAACACTTTACACATATTTTCTCTCTCATTATTATGACTATGTTATAAAGTAGGTAGTAGTAGTGAGGCAGGAGAGTATGGTCTGGAGGCACGGAACATAACGCCAACGCAAGTTGACTTCCTACAAGTAAATCAAATGGAAACACTTCAGCTATGACAGGAAATATCCTCTCCATTTACATGGGGCATACACCGAGTAAATGACTTTGTAACTTTACTTCACCCTCTTCATTTACATAGGGCATACACCAAGTAACCAACAGAAACCTCTACAGGGTATTTAAACCCCAGAAAATTCTGTAACAGAGACTCTTGAACCCCTTTGCTCTGGTGGCTCCCACCCTGTGGGGCGTACTTTCATTTTCAATAAATATCTGCTTTTGTTGCTTCATTCTTTGTTTTATTTGTGCATTTTGTCCAATTCTTTGTTCAAGATGCCAAGAACCTGGACACTGTCTACCGGTAACCGTAGTGACTCTTGTATGGTTAATAAAATACATGCTAAATTCAATTACATGTCATGTTTAAAATCACAGGTCGTTAGTCAGTGAACTGATGAAAGGAAAGATCTCCTTTCATCCATAAAGATGACCCTGGGTAGTTTCTCACAATAATTTCTTAGCTAAGGTGAGAAGGGTGATGGTGCTAGGCATGGGTTCGGGAAGGTTATCAAAGATGTGGGGGTCCCTGCTTCTTTCTTAATGAGTAGAACCTTTATAGATTTGCAATGAAATTTCTTGGCCTTGTTGAAACAAGAAATTCAAATCTAAATAAAAGCAGAGAGCAACATCAAGTTGAAGATAATATTCATTTAAATACTGTTTATGCATGAAATCACTAGATTGCCAACATTTTTGAATTGTCCATTGCCATTCGGCTGGTTTCTCAACTCTAAGTATGATATATGGATTTAGTACTCTATTCTCTACCCCTATGCCCATCATGATGACAGGAATTAACCAGCAAATTCAGATATTGAAGGGAAGCCCTGGCAGTCCAAGAAAATTACTTTAAGAAATAATTATGAGATGGCAACACAATTTCATACATTCCACGACTGAACAAATAACATTATGAACTAGAAATCTGGCAGCCACACTAAATTAGTTCCTTTTCCTCACCTCTAACAAGTATCCTAGTGACTCTGTATCTGCAAATTTCTTTCCTATCGCCTCCTTTCTGGCGCTTCTACTTGTGACCTCTTTCAAGTCATCAACTCTGAACTGTACATTCATTCAATGCATAGTTATTAAGCCCCTACTATGTTCCTGACATTCTTTCAGGTGTTAAGAATAAAACAGAAAAAAAAAGAAAAGAAAAAACTAGGACACAATTTGAACTAAAAGCTAAAACCTTGGTTTCTGTTTGTTTCTTTTCACTGTTATATAGACAATTCCCATAACAGTGCCTGCCTCATAGAAGGTGCTCAATAATTATAGCCTGAGTGAATGAAAACAGAATACATCCCTATTCCCATGTAGATTATATTCCAGGGGTGAGGAGGGGAGGGAGAGAGAGTTTGACAATTAGAAACAAACAAGCATATACCCATATCAGGTTACATGTTAATACTATGCATAGAAATAAGACAGAGTAATGGATATAGAAAGATCAAGCATTAAGAGGGATTCTTTTAAGATAGGGCAGTCAGGAAAATATTCTTAAATGACATTTTATTTAGCAGGACCAGAAAGATTTGAGAGGCCATATAGCCATGTGCAGAAAGAACATACAAAGGCTTTGAGTAAGGAGTATGTTTAGCATTTTCATAGAACCAAATGACGAATCAGGCCAGAGCAGTGTGAGCCAAGGGAGAGGTGTAGAAATGAGGTCAAGTGAGTAGCAAGTCAGTAGCCAGCATCAGTTCATACAAAGCCTTGTTGTCCATGGGAAAGGCTGTGAATTTTAATTTGAACGAGATGAGAATAAATACATGGAAGCTATTTGCACGGATAAATAATCTGAGCTGTCCTTTAAGATGTGTTTTAACTGGATCGCTCTGGGTAGCAAAGGAAGAAGCCAGAAGATAAGTGAGAAGGTGATTACAATGGTCCCAGCAAATTATAATGTGAAATCTTAACTGAACTAGAGTAAAAGTCTATTTCCCATCTTAATCACAGCATTCTAGCCCAACCCATTTGCCACTCCAAAGCCAAAATGACGTTACTCATATGTAAATAAAACTGTGTTAATTCCCTGCTCAAAATTCTTTAAGTGTTTACTACAGTACACAATTTCCAAAGTAATTCTCCTCATATTCCCTCCCAACCTCCATTCTTTCAATCATCGTCCCTATTGATGAGGAATTTCTCAACATTTTCTTTGAAATTTTGCATCTTTGTGTGGCAAGTGTCTTCGAAACCTCGTATCTATTGTTGACTGGATCCTAAGGTACTGTCACAGCTAACAAAATACTTCTTGGGTACATACCGAGTGCCACAGCCCTTTTGTCAATTCAGCGTACACTTTGTGGGAGATCCAAACACTAAATTAGGTACCGAATACTTACATTATTTCATTTCATTTGTGGGTTAGTACTACAGAGAAGTCCAGGCACCCAAGAGCCTGTTAGTGGAGAACCCAAAACAATGACCTTGAAGGTCAGAGGAGTTAACTCTTTCGAGTTGTTTTAGAATTAAGAACTAAAAGATAAAAATTTACTAAGCAAAGGGTGAGGAAACAAAACTAATCCAAGAAGAGGAAAAAGACAACCAAAGCTCCCAAATTTCATAACCATATTTCAAAATGATCCTGCTTATGTAACTCTATGAAGAAGTTAAATAAAGAAGAAAAAAAGAAAAGCATAGAACATTTGACAATTATACTGTATTCGGATGCTTACGAGTTTTTTTTAATTTATCTGTCAAATATGAATTGTAAGTAAAGTTTGTATATATTGTTACACCATAGGTGATACAAATATATGTAAATATGTCATGATTTCTGCTCTTATGTATAGTGATATCTATACTTTACAAGGTAATATACCATAATGAACCAAGAAAGGCACTAGAGGATGAGAGCTGGAATGAAAGAGGATCTTTCATTCATTTCTTCATTCATTTTTAATTGAATTATATCAATGTACAATAAAGTACACATACCTAATGTGTGCAAATTGATACATTTTGACATTATTGCACACCTGCGAAGGCATCGCCACAATCGAAATAATAAATATAATTATCACTATCCAAAGTTTCCTTTTAAAGTTACACATACAGTTGTAATAGCCACTGTAACATCTTTGTCCACTAAATATTACCTCTGTGTCAGTTCTGTGTCAACTTCAATTGATTGATTTTTCTCCCCTTTACAGGTGGTATTTTCCTGCTTCTTTTCCTGTCTGGTAATATTTGATATGTTCCAGAAATTGTGAATGTTAATTTGCTGGGTCCTGTATATTTTTATATTCTTAAAAATATTCTTGAGCTTTTTTTTCTGAGACTCATTTTAGTTACTTGGAAACATTTTGGTTCTCTCAAGGGTTGCTTTGAAGATGTTAGATGGACTGAGGAAATTCTCAGTATAGGGCTGATTTTATCCAACTAGGTTTTCCAGAACATGGGTGCAGGTAATATTTCCAGAACTGCATGAGAACTGGACACTTCTACCTATAATCATTTTGGAGAATTATTCCCTTGGCCTTGGGTATTTTCTCCATGTGTATGTGTTGGTTAACACTCAGATGAATCCTTGGTGGAACCCTCTTCAAATCTCTGGGGTTCTCTTTGTGCAGCTCGCTCTCTCAAGTATTCTGGTCTAAAAATTCTAGTCTCTTTGTTATCCCTGAATGCTCTGCTTCATCTATGAATCTCAAAGAGTCCCCTAGCTTTATCTGTATTTTCCTTCCCCACATCATGCATGAAGACTCTCCAAAAGTGGTTCATTTGGAAAATTGTAAGGTTTTCCTTATTGTTCACTGTCTCAAAGGGATCACTATTCTTTATCACCTTGTGTCTGGTATCTTGAAAACTGCTCATGTTCATTAGCCTGATTTTTGTATCAGCTAGGAAGGTAAATTCAATCCCTATCATTCCATTTTGGCTGAAGGAATAAATTCCATTCATGCATTCATTTAATTTTTAATATGTGATATGGACTTGAGTAAACTGGGAAAGAGCAGTAAAAAAATAGACAAAAAGTATTGGCTTTAGGTGGCTCACATTTAACATGAAGGGGCCAAACATTTTTGAAAAATATATGTACCATATCTATTTTTTAAAAGTTAGATTGTGGTAAGTAACATGCACAAAACCAAAGCTGAGAAGGAAGGTAGGAAGTACTCACTAAAGATACATTTAAAATAGAGTGATCAGGCTGGGCACAGTGTGGCTCACGCCTGTAATCTCAACACTTTGGGAGGCCGAGGCTGGCAGGTCCGTTGAGCCCAGGAGTTCAAGACCAGCCTGGTTGACACACCAAAACCCCATCTCTACTAAAATTACAAAAATTAGGCAGCAGTGATGGTACACATCTGTATTCCCAGCTACTTGGGAGACGGAGGCATGAGAATCGCCTGAACCCAGGAGGCAGAGGATGCAGTGAGCAGAGAGTGTGCCACTACACTCCAGCCTGGGCAACACAGCAAGACTAAAAAAAAAAAAAGAAAAAAAGGAAAAAAAAAGAAAGGAAGAAAGAAAGGAAGAAAGAAAGAAAAGAAAAGAAAGGAAAAGAAGGAAAGGAAAGGAAAAGAAAAGAAAAGAAGAAAAGAAAAGAAAAGAAGAAACGAAAAGAAAAGAAAAGAAGAGTGGTCATGGAAAACCATACTGAAAAAGCACAGAAGCAAAGAGTAAACAATGTGGGCATCGGGGGGGATAAGCTTTTCAGGCAGAAGGAACAACATGTCCAAAGAGCCTGAGCTGGGAGGATACCTGAGAGGAGCAGGCTGAAAATATTTCTAAAGCATGTTGATTGAGAGGAAATTATTTGAAAGACAAAATTTGACAGATATGAGAACCAAATATTCAAGAGCCTTGTGGGGTGTCTTAAATCTTCATTCTACGTTCAGGGAGTGGAGAATTGCTGGGATGTGTCATATGCCTTCACATGTGATTGTTTGGCTTCTCTCACTGTGGTAGAATAAAGCAGGGCAAGATCTGACAGGAAGGGAAGTCTGAGGTGAGAGGACCTGTTCTTTGACTGACTTTTGAAAAGTAGGTGGGAGGTAGGAGATGACAGTCCAGCAGAACAGAATAATAGCAGTAGAAGCAGTGGAAAAGTATTGGTTTATGGAAATATTTTGAAGAGTAAAATCAACAAGAGGTGCTGATGGATTTGATATGGGTATGAAGAGAGAAATTCTAGGATAATTCCAGGGTGTTTGAACTGAGAAACTGCAGGGATAGGCTGAAGTAACCACAAACAGAGGGAGGAGTAGATTGGGGTAGGAGTGATGAGGAGCCTGTGTGCATTAAAAAAAATAATAATAAGTATTGAGGTAAGAAAGCCCATGGCAATTGCACAAAATGGCCAGGAACTAAGTTATCTGAATGCCTTCAAGATTCATATTGAGCCAGGCGCGGTGATTCATGTCTGTAATCCTAGCCCTTTTGGAGGCCAAGATGGGTGGATCACCTGAGGTCAGGAGTTCAAGACCAGCCTGGCCAATATGACGAAACCCCATCTCTACTAAAAATACAAAAATTAGCTGGGAGTGGTGGTGCATGCCTGTAATCGCAGCTTCTGGAGAGGCTGAGGTAGGGGAATTGCTTAAACCCAGGAGACGGAGGTTGCAGTGAGCCAAGATCGTACCACTGCACTCCAGCCTGGGTGACAGAGCAAGACTGTAATTTTACAAAATTTTTAAAAAGATTCATACTGAGATATAATAGTAAAAAAGAAAAAAAATAGGTGTAAAGGTCAGTTTGTGGTCAGATCTCAGAAATTCTTCAAAACCAGCAGCTATGGTTTGAATGAGTTTCCCAAAAGTTGATGTCTTAGAAACTTGGTCCCCAGTGCAGCAGTGTTGAAATGTATGGCCTTTGGCAATGCCTTCCTGAATGGATTAATTCATTCACAGGTCAGGGAATTAATGGATCAGTGGTTGATCCAGGAAGTGAGTTGGTTATCACAAGAGTGGGTCTGTTACAACAGCCAGTTTGGCCAGCTATCATGAGCTCCCTCACCATGCGGTACCCTGCACCACTTCAGGACTTTGCAGAGTCCCCACAAGGAAGCTGGCCCTGGTCAAACGTGTCCCATACACCTTTAACTTCCTAGTCTGCAGAAGTGTAAGAAATACATTTCTTCTCGTTGTAAATTACCTACTACTCTTAGGTATTCAGTTACAGCAACAGAAGATGGACCAAGACATTGGCAAACAAGTTCGTAATTTGTAGAGATCAGAGAGGAACAAGGTAAAGGTGTTTGAGAAACTTCAGTGAAAAATATAAAGGTTACCAAAGCTTTACCCAGTGGTTTGGGAACTCTGCAGATACTATGGTAAAATTAAAATACCAAGCTCAAATAAATACTATGGTAGGAACATCTCCCTGGATGTTTGAAACCCTAAATAAGGCAATGTGGGATAGTCGTAAAATGCTGAGGAATATGGCTGTGAGCCAAGTTGCTGTATAGTTATCAAAGATACAGTGATGCATATTGAGCAAAGGTGTCAAACAGACTGTGATATACAGAGACGTAAGTCACATATGGCAGATGACACTTCAAAGAACATACAAACATGAATACACCCATAGCTCTGTAAGGGAAAGTAATAGATAGCAGCAGAAGCTTTGGATGACAGAAAGTTTTAGTGGACTCCTCATTTCACCAAGTACCAGCTATGATGTTTAGGTAAGGCATATGTGATCTCCCAGTGATATAAATATTTTATCAGTAAAGTCGAGAAAGTATCTCATCTACCATTTAAAATTATGTGGAGTCAACAAAGCAGTAAACAGCAGTTCTTTCCTCTGCTCTCACATGTCACCACCCTGCTTCTTATTGAGTGAACACTTTGGGGATGAGTGTGAATGGAGATGAGAAATTTTCAGGGCAGATAATGTAGACAGAGCTCTTAAAGGTACAGAGGAACAGTAAATATAAGAACAGAGAAATGATAAAGAGTTTCAAATGTTTAGAATAAACAAGCTAATGAATAGACGGCCCTTTTTATATAAACAGCTTATAAAAATAACTTAAACTTTTATCCTCTGATAGTTCGACTAATACAAATGGCTTCTCCCTGGCATTTCTGCCTGCAGAAATCTACCCTAGAGAGACTTCGGAGGACAGTGAAAAGCAGGAGACGCAGATAACATACTGGTAGCCGCTAATACACAGAAAAGATAAAGAAAATAGGATATTTAGATATGGCAAGGAGTCCTGGGAAGAAGCAGGGTAGGTTATATTATTGGAAATGTAGTAAATAGTAGTAGGTGAGATTGAAAGGGTGTTTGAAATCAACTAGAAAATGGTATGCTAAGCGAGGTCAACTACTTGTATTAAGTAGAACATAAACATACGAGCAGAAAGTTAATATCTTTTCATTGTCCAAAAAAAAAAAAAAATGAGCTGGATCATCCTTCTCTGTAGTCTGCATAACTGTTCTTAGAGCTTAGACTCTACAAGACAAGTTGGATGCCCTCTTAAAACAATTGCCTCACAGGATGGATGTAATATTTGCACTATTTGAATAGAGGAATATGATGGCCACAGTCAGTTATAACAAGACCTGAAGGTTTAAGTTATATTTAAGCTATTTTTACTTATCTTTTTATTTTATTTATTTTATTTTATTTTGAAATGGAGTCTCACTCTGTCACCCAGGCTGGAGTGCAGTGGCACGATCTCGGCTCACTGCAAACTCCACCTCCTGGGTTGAAGTGATTCTCCTGACTCAGCCTCCTGAGTAGCTGGGATAACATGCATGCACCACCATGCCCGGCTAATTTTTGTAGAGATGGGGTTTCACCACGTTGGTCAGGCTGATCTCAAACTCCTGACCTTGTGATCCACCCACCTTAGCCTCCCAAAGTGCTGGGATTACAGGTGTGAGTCACCATACCTGGTCTAAGCTATTTTTATTTTTTAAAAAAACAAAAAACAAACATACAAACAAAACAAGAATAAGTCTGTTAGTTATTTATTCTAAACATTCCAAATTCTTTACCATTTCTGTGCATTTATATTTACTGTTCCCCTGTGCCTTTAAGAGCTCTGTCTACCATTCTCTGCCCCGAAAATTTCTCATCTCCATTCACACTCATCCCCAAAGCCCTCACTCATTCACCCAGAAAGTGGATCTGTCCCTTGCATTGGACTTCCAAATCACTTGATAGGTGCATTTTGTTTAGTCACTCTTTCCTAGCTGACAGCTCTGTGGCTGGGGCAGTGGATGAATCTAAGCCTCAGTTGTAGCACCATATCGTAATTATTATTTTAGAAATCTCTTTTCCACCTCCAGTTACCCTGAGGGTTCTTTTATGGGAGAACTTTATCCTCCTCTGAGTCTTTATCTTTCTGGATTCCCAAGTACACCACAATGCTAGCCAGGTGTGTTCAGTGAATGTATACTGATGGAAATCACCTGGCTATTCTTGCCTATTTCACTTGTCTTCTGCTAAGACAAGGCTTCAGAGAGCCTAGATGCTATGGAAACAGGTTTATATAAATACCTCTATAAGAAATGTGCTCTGCTAGAGCTCTTAACTGGTTATGTAGTGAATTTTTCAAACTGAAACTTTTTCAAATAATTGCTCTGGAAATCTGTGTTGTCAGGCCACGCTTTGGAAAAAAAAAAAAAAAAAGGCTTTTCCTCTACCAGATTACATCAACCACCTACATACTGTGGGAAATACCAGTTCAGAAGAGCCTGGTTGGCACAATTTTCCTTGCTATATCACACTTCACATCTTAAATCGTTAGCTTCAACAACACGATGCTTGGGATAGATAAGGTCAGGTAAGAGCTTATACTTTTTTAATGTAATTTTGTTCTGGTACACACTAAGGCATTTTTACTACCATCATGAAGAAAAAGAAATCTGTCTTCTGTGACGTTTTATGTATTTAGACACATGCAGATTCAGATATATTCACTGATTCACTAAGTAATGAATGAATTACAGTAAATTAAATTATTTAATGAGCAGGTACTATGTACCAGACAAATGGTTAAGCAGTGAAGGTGCAGTAATAAAAGGAGTCTTGTGTTATCTACCTTCACACATGTAGAGTGTATAATACATTTTTAAATAAGGATGTAATGAAAATCAGAAGCCAATATAATCCTTTCATTCCACCCATATTCCTTAAGTTTCCATGCACAATGATATTCACTGGTTTCAACAGCCTCCTGAATAGTGACGATGAAAACGAAATTAAAACATGGCTTTCACTGATGGCAAAATTGAATATGCTGAAATTTATTTCAGATGGAATCAGAGTTATTAAATAATTAGGAAAACTTTTCCTTACCAGGAAATGAAAAATAGAGATAATTAGAACTACCCTCTTGGCTGGAATCCCAAGACGGGTGACACGGTAGGCAAATTGCCCAGGAGTCACATGAGAATATGATCTGTTTTATATTTTATATATTTTAACATAAAAGTTGATACAAAGGCCAAAAGAAGGTTAAAGCATCTGTAAATTTGGACTATTTTCTTTCGACCATCACTTTTTTGTAGTTGTTAGTTTTGTCATGGACGGCATCATCTCCGAAGTTGGAGTTTCCAATGCCATGAACCATGCTCACAAAGAAAGCACTTGATAAGCAATGTAAGTGTCTATAACCTTGTTCTGTAATTTTTATTCTCAGTAACTTTTAAAAGAAAAGTTATTTATTTATTTATTTATTTATTTATTTATTTATTTAAAGGCACTGCATCAGTGAGGACCTGAAAACACCAACAAATGGGTTTAGGCAACTATGGGAAGTCAGCCATGTGGCTGTTCTCAGTGGGAGCAGTCATCTGATATTACTATATTTTCCTTGTCTCCTAAGCCTACGAGAATTTCCTTTAAATGTTTAGATTTTTTAATCTTAAGTTCTTGATTTAAAAATGTAAGTAGATACTGAGAAGGAAAAAGGAAAAACTTCCTAAACCACTGCTCTATTTCCAGACTCAAAAGTAGCATTAACTTACATTGAAAGGCTGATTTCAGTCAGTTCACACCATCTCAGACCTAACTAATGACAAGATATTTATTAAGTAAAACAGCAAAAGGAAACTTTCAGCCTCCAGGTTCTAACTATGTCTCTGTTCTTCTAGAGCAAAATATCTCTACCTGAAGTGGAACTATAGATTCCACAAGGAATGCCTGCACAGAGTACGAAATATCTACCAGAATAATAGAACTTTGTGAAAATAATCAAACCGTGAGTTCTTAAGACCAAAGCATCCATGAGAGTAAGAAATAGAAGCCCAACTTTAATTTCTGCTGCAGGAAAGCAAGCAAGCACCTAATGTCTTTTCAGCAAAGCCATAAAAATAATCTACACATAATCACATTAGGAGCAGATGTGAGAAGAATTAATAAATTGGTTACCAAACACTTAAATACTTCCAGACTGCAAAGGTCAGCCAGTACTCTATTTCATTATAATGCAAGCATATCAAACAGACTAACTGCCATAGTTCCTAGGATTCAAAACTACTCTTCAAGAA
Organism: Macaca nemestrina; assembly: GCF_043159975.1. NCBI lineage: Eukaryota > Metazoa > Chordata > Mammalia > Primates > Cercopithecidae > Macaca > Macaca nemestrina. The sequence goes on along the minus strand of NC_092127.1, from coordinate 177,531,648 downwards.
CCAACACAAATCTAATTTTCCACCACCATTTCTTTCCTACTAGAGTAGGAAATATATATAGTAACATTTTCTAAAATTAAGAAGAACACAACACAACTCTGTCAATATTTAAACTTTAGTCCCTCAAGTATTTTTTCCCCTGATGACATAATTTCTTATTGAAATCTTCCGAAGGTCTTCCTCTATTACTGATATGGTTAGGTTTTGTGTCCCCACCCAAATCTCATATTGAATGGTAATCCCCATGTGTTGAGGTAAGAACCTGGTGGGAGGTGATTAGATCATAAGGACAGTTTCCCCCATGCTTCTCGTGTGATAGTGAGTACGTTTTCATGAGATCTAATGGTTTTATAAGTGTTTGACAAGTTCTTCCTTTACCAATCCTCTCTCTCCTGCCGCCTTGTGAAGATGGATATATTTGCTTCCCCTTCCACCATGATTGTAAGCTTCCTGAGGCCTCCCCAGCCATGCGAAACTGTGAGTCAATTAAACCCTTTTCCTTTGCAAATTACCCAGTCTTGGGTATTTCTTTATAGCAGTGTGAAAACAGATTAATACAATTACAAAATTAGAGTTTAGCATGTTGGAATCTCATTTCAGAGTAAAATGGTAAAATGTTAAAATCGCACTTAGTCGTCGTGTAATAGCCTGGAAAAGCTAGCATTTTGTAGCGATCTTCATATACAAATTTTATATCATTTTCATAATGGCATTCATCCTCATTTGTTATTTATTCATGCTAGTTCCTTCTCCAGATGAGACAAATGAGGCTTAGAAATGCTTGTCATTTGTGTATGCTCTCAACACAGCAAGCATTGGAACTAGGGCTGCCAGGTTGGCCTCCCATACCTCCATGTCAGTCCACATTTCAGGATGTTCTCTTCTGCTTCACCTCCAGAGTAAGGCTTCCTTGTGAGTGCATCCCCACAGCAGTAACCCCACAAGGTCATATTGGTCCCTGCTAATTTGTAGACCATTAAACGCAACTTGCATCTCTTGTGTTCTTCTTCATCCTGTCCTCTTCAGAATGCGTACTTATTCTGCAAATCAATATATTATTAATTTTTGGTTGTAACCATTATCAAAATTATCTTTAGCAGAGATTATTGGTTTTTTATGATTTCTAAGAAAGAATAAAGTCTCATTCATTTAGTAACTTGTCCATCTAAGTTACCTTAGACATTCTTCTCCACTTACACTTTCTGCATCCCAATCAACTCTATGTTCTCTAAATGATATGTATATCAGGTTATTTTATAATCGATTCGTTTTAGAAAATTTCTACTCAATTCTTATTGAGGAAATTATGGTTTTAGTATTTACCTATCATTGCTTTTCCTTCCCTCCACACTAACACCTCACAGACATCTTCTTTATCCCTCTAATGTAAATATATAATATAAATGTATCATAACTTCTGGTCGAATCAATATTAGTATCCACATTGTTGCCTAGATCAGTATCAATTATATCTGACCCTAATATACTGTGATCATCTTTCCTTTTATGTCCATCTTATTATTTTGTTGGAGATCGTGATGGTTAATACTGAATGTCAACTTGATTGGCTTGAAGGATACAAAGTATTGATCCTGGGTGTGTGTGTGAGGGTGTTGCCAAAGGAGATTAACATTTGAGTCAGTGGACTGGGAAAGGCAGACTCAACCTTAATCTGGGTGGGCACAATCTAATCAGCTGCCAGCACTACTAGAATATAAAACAGGCAGAAAAATGTGAATGTGGCCCAGCCTACATTTTTCTCCTCTGCTGGATGCTTCCTGCCCTTGATCATTGGATTCCAACTTTTTCAGTTTTGTAACTCGGACTGGCTCTCCTTGCTCCTTAGCCTGCAGATGGCCTATTGTGGGACCTCATGATCATGTGAGTTAATCATTAATAAACTCATATGTATATACACACACACGCACATTATGTAACATATACATATGTGTGTGTGTGTGTGTGTGTGTATTCCATTAGTTCTATCTCTCTGGAGAACCCTGACTGATACAGAGATAATGATTGCTTTTTTCATGTTATATATTTATATTTTTTAATTCAACAAGTAAAATTGCTTAAAACATAAGTAAAATTCCTCTGAAAGCTATTTTTTCACATGATTGACCATATCAGGTAATCTGTTATTCTCATTATTTGAGTGTTTGTTTGTTTCTTTATTTAATTTTGTATATCACACCTTCCAGAGCCCCCACTCTGCTGCTCCAGTTCAGTCTGATTGCCCTACAACTGCTGTATTCTTGTCATCCAAGAGTTTCCCCTTGTCTCTGTTCCCCACTGATTTTTGTGTTTGTTTTTTTAAGAATCTCATGACTTCCTCTTGGCTTAGTTCCTCATTTGCACATGTTATATTTCCCAAAAGAAAAAAAATAATCCTGAGAATGGGTGCCTAGGACTTATATTGTTGGAAATATATTCTAAAAGTCCTCCACCTAAACAAAAACATCTAGAAGCATCAGACATGTATAAAACAAATTTCATTTTAAATCTCTAAGTTTACTATAAAGCAAAGGAAACTCTTAGCTCAAACAGAGAGAGCTTCTAACAAGCAGTGAGCTCTTAGCTCAAAGAGAGAGAGCTGCTAAAAAGTGGTGCACAGGCTTCACGGATAAGAGTTTTCTGTAGACATTTACGAATGTTGTTCTTAGGTTTTAGAGACATAGGAGGTTTTAGAATTAAGCAAGGTGAAGAGTTGAACGTGAAATCCCTCTACATCACGCAATGAATAGGACTCTACCGACAGAGAAATGGTTGTCTAGAAAAAATAAAATCACCTCAAGACAGCATGGTAAGGATATACATTTGTCTCAGCCTGGGCACTGGATTGGGTTAGGAAAACCATCTTCTCTAGGAATTCCAAATCATAAGATGCTAAATTGTTACTACATATTATTAGGATAATTTTAAAATCTCTAAGATAAGTAAGTAATTTAAAGTGGTCCCAGGTTAATTGCACCAAGACAAGATGAACAGAGTTCATGAAGAAATAAACCACCATGAAGAGTCCCCAGAAAAAATGACTTAATTAGAATTCTAAGAATTCCAGTGACTAGGCTGATCCCAAAAGTGTGTAAAATGGTTTTTCTTAAACTGTTAAATGAAATAAAAAAAAAAGGAAAATTTTAAAATCCCAATACATATTTTAAAAGAGCCAAGAGGACTTGGAGACATGAAAAGCGGTAACACTGAATTTTTTTTTTATTGAAAAGATGAAGTAGCAGATTTTACATGGCTGGAGAGGGATTGTTAAGCTAGGAGACAGATTTAATTAAATAACTTTAATGCATCATAGACGGGCAAATTAAAAAAATAAGACAAAGGCTAAGTCCCAGTAGGAAAAGACTGACTAAAATAGATCTATTCAGAATTTCAGAAGATGAAAGAAAGGATGGAACTAGGAGGGAGTGCTATATTGGAAAATCATAGGTTTAGAATTTTTACAGTACCTTTTTCTAAAATACTTGAATGATCAAGTGCAGAAAGTCAAACCAATTCCAAGTGAGACAAACTGAAATTAACACCTGGAAACACTCTTTTGAAACTGCTGAACACCAAAGACAATGAGAACTTAAAAGCAGCCAGAATAACAGACAACAAATTACTGAAAAGCAGTAACAAGCAGAGAAGCAGTGGATCATTAAGAGCAGCAGAATGTGTTCCAAAGGCTGAGGGAACAGAACTGTTAATCTAGGATGTCATGTCTTGTTAAGCTATTCAGAAATATGGCAAAGAGAGATATGTTCAGAAGCCCCATTCACGCTCACACACACAAAAATACTCTGAGAATTAACCATCACAACTTCAGATAAAAGACTTTGAATGTTAATAAAAATTATACGAAACTTGGAAGTAAAGCAAAGATAAATGTCAGGGAAGCAAGGCAGTTTTCCAACAAGCTTACCTGGGGGTCAGCTGATTCTCCAGGAGAATGTAAGACCTTTTGCAAAAATGATTAGGGTTTAGACATTCTACAGTAAAACTGTGAAGGTGTGATGATATTTTGGTTTTGCTCAGTAGAGAAGATATCATGAAAGTTACGGTTTTCTTGTCCTGTAGAATATTAAATGACTTTGTAACTAACAGCATTCTGGGTATTTATTATTATTATTTTTTCTACCCTTTCCCTCACTCTCACAGCATTTTTAATTTAGCATTCCTTTGTCCTCACTGACTTTATATCCCATTTTCTGAAATTGTCTTTTGAACCAGTCGTGTTATTTTGCTGCTAAATAAAACTTTGTCACACATTATTTTCTACGATTTTTTTATGTTTGAATAATGCTTTGACAAGACTGTATTTCAAAATAAGAGAAAATAAATCTGAAAAACAAAAAGAAAAAGCAACTTGTAGAAAAAAATTTGTAAAACTAAATATCTACACGTCAGTAAATCTAAACGTATATTCGCCACTTGAGATTGTAATAAAATACAAATGCTTTAGAAGAAAATGTTTTAAATGGAACTAAACATTGAGAACATTAAGAGTAAGCTTATCATAATTAATGAATTTTATGTTTTTTCTGTTTTTCAGGGGAGGCTAGAGATATTAAGTAACCCAATATTTTATGATGTGAATGTATTATAATTAGAGTAATTTTAAAAATGGTTAAAAGGTCCAAATTATTGGAGAAAAAACACTGACTTTAAAAAAAATCAAACTTCAAGCAGTCATAGAAGTAAAAGATGAAGATGGAAAAGCATTAAATTATAAAAGTAATTAGAAAGCATAATTATAATTACAGAAATAAATCAGTAATTAGAATAAAAGTTAATAGACTCCTTTTAATAGTGGCAGAGGCTGTTGAATTGGAGTTTGAAATTTGTTGTTATTTACAAGTCACAGGCTTAAAACACAAGGGCCTGGAAAAGCACATAGAAGAGTCAAAGACTGCAAAAAAATATATCAAGCAAATGCTAACCAAAAGACAGCTAAGATACCTAGAGGTAGTTCATAGATAAAATGGTCAAAGCACATTACTGTGGATACAGAGTCTCTGAATCAGGATAAAATGTATCATCACAAGGAAAATATTAAAATTATTGATATTGGCCAGGCGTGATGGCTTACACCTGTAATCCCAGCACTTCGGGAGGCCAAGGCAGGTAGATCACCTGGGGTCAAGAGTTCGAGACAAGCTTGGCCAACATGGTGAAACTCCATCTCTACAAAAAATACAAAAATTAGCTGGTCATGGTGGCACATGGCTGTAGTCCCAGCTGCTCAGGAGGCTGAGGTGGGAGAATTGATTGAACCCAGAAGGTGGAGGTTGCATTGCACTCTAGCCTGGGTGACAGAGTGAGACTCTGTTTCAAAAAAACAAACGAAACAAACAACAACAACAACAAAAAAAACAGTGGCTCACACCTCTAATTCCAACCCTTTGGGAGGCTGAGGTGGGTGGATCACCTGAGGTCAGGAGTTTGAGACCAACCTGGCCAACATGGTGAAAACCCTGTCTCAACTATAAATACAAAAATTAGCCAGGCATGGTGGTGGGCACCTGTAGTCCCAGCTACTTGGGAGGCTGAGATAGGAGAATTGCTCGAACCCAGGAGGCAGAGGTTGCAGTGAGCCAAGATTGTGCCACTGCACTCCAGCCTGGGTGACAGAGTGAGACTGTCTCAAAAAAAAAAAAAATGAAAAAGAAAATTATTGATAGTTTTGATATTTACCAACTTAATATTCTCGAAATATATAAAGGAAAAATGGGAGAATTCACTTCTAATAAGATACTTGAATACAACAATCTGAGGAACTGATAAATATATCAATTAATACTATGTGAATCTTGAGTTCCTGTTTTTTGTTAAAAGAATGTATAATTAGATGTGGTAAAATAAAGCATTTTTAAAAGGAAAAAAATGATCATCAAATGTAACTATATAAACATTGTCTTCTATAGTTATTTACGCCTACATAACAAACACTTTCACATGAGTGAAATTTCAGAAAAACGCAGTGAGCTATTAATTTGTGTTATGCTTTGCAGCCATGGAATAATCTGGAATAATCATAAATGCTTTTCCATTTGCCATCCTCACAATATACTCAGGAACTAATATGGTGCAGGAGTCATTTCTCCTCAGCTCACCTTTAAGAGGTTTGAATTTTCAAGAAGAACTGAATTGTTCTAGGGTTGAGGAGGTAGGATGAGGTCCCGGGGCGAGCAGAAAACCTGGGTGGACAGGAGCTAATAGGCATCCCGAAGGCAGATGGAGGGGGAAAGCAGATGTTTGCTTTAGGGAGTGTTTGTTTCTGTGGTGGTGAGTGTTGATTGTGGGTGAGATGGTGCAGATCCATCTCAGCCTAAGGTGTCTGATAGCCTGGAGTGTAGACATGGAGGTTCATGGGGCCCACCGGCCTTGCAGATGGGAGCACCAAAAAGCAGTCTCCTTGCCCCACTTGGGTAAATGGGAGGAGGTGGTGGAATGGACCATGGGCCACCCCAGCAGCAAACACAACAAATGAAGCCTGCAGCCCCTTCTCTTGTTTACTAAACACCACACGCACCCTATAAGTGTGACTGAGGGAGGGAACGGAAGCGATAAAGAAGCCAGCCCCCACAAAGGATCATACCCCCTTCCAGGAAGGGAGAGCCAGGAGTAAGATTTAATTTGATGATTGAAAGTATTGCCACATTTTTATTCACCAGAGAGTCAAAGTGTACAATTCGTATTTACTACATAACACGGAAAGTTTTCCTATAAAACATTTTATATCCCATGTCCATATGTTTTACATTTTCCAGACGACTATATTTGAGATGTCCAGGTGTTGTAAAAAAAAAAAATAATTCTTTGGTTCAATTGAATTGATTCTACATTTTGCTGTCTATATTTTGTTGATTCTTTATCTTTGTCATTTTGTAAAACAATGAAAATAGTGTGGTCCTTTCACCAACGAAAAGCACTTTCAATAACATCAGCTATTTTGATCCCCTCAGTATTTAATAAGGATGTGGCACTTGATAGATGCTCAGTAAATAATGAATGGATGAGCCTCATGCCATTGTCATTTCCATTTCTCATAAGATGGAACTGAGGCAACACAGTCAAGCGAGTTATGTTAGATTTTACAGACAATGCCAAAGTCAGTATTAAATTGCAGATCTAATGCAATTGTCTATTTCTTGGCACTAGGCCAATATGTTTCAAATGATGAGTCATGATCCACTAGTAAGTCTCAAAGGTAATAGAACTGGTCAATACAATTGGTCAGGATTGGCATTTTACATTCCCAATACAAAGAAATGACAAATATTTAAGGCAGTGGACATCCTGATTACCCTGATTTGATCATTATACATTGTATACCTGTATTCAAGCATCACTGTACCTTATAAATATGTACAGTCATCACATGTCAACTAAAATAAAAGGAAAAAAATAAAATAGAAAAGGAAAAATGACAGCATAGTGCAGACAGCACAGCATAATCTAACATAGACTGGAAAACAAAACAAAGCAAATTGAAACAAAAGAAGAACCAGTGCATCTAGCACACTCAGGGTTAAGTAGTGTTTTGTAAAATCTTTGCAAATACTGAGTCTAGAGGTAAAATGCATTTTTTTTCCCCTATGGATTATGGCCAAAAATGTTGAAAGCCACTAATCTAGGCCATTTGTCTTCACTAATTGTTCTTAACATTCCCAAGGAAAAAAATTATCCCTGCTAATCTGGCTTTCCTGCTTCTCTGTCCCCTTTAAACTCACTTTTAAAAAACAAAGATTTTTTAATCATAAAATTTTTTATATTTACAAAACATTAATGAAACAATAATGGCACTCGCTTATGCACTAAAAGCTTTAATCTTGTTCTTTCTTCTCTGTTCTCCTCTCTCTTCTTCTTCACTCCTTCCTTTCTTCTCTGTCTTCCTCTCTCTTCCTCTTCACTCCCCTCATCACTTCCCTCCTCTACTCCACACATCTCTCAAGAAACAAAGTGTCACAGATAAAGCTGAGACTCCACTCATCCTGAGACCCCATTTCTCCACAGAGGTGAATATTATTTTAAAATTGGTGTGCAGTACCCCCATAGATAATTATGCAATTTTTCCACTTACGTTGTCACATATTTATTCTTTCATAATTCAATTATGCATTATTTTGTACATAGGTATCTTCAGTGACTTATTTTTCACACCTATGTTTTTGAGATGTATCCTTTCACTGCCTGAGTGATTGTGATCCTGTTTTCAAAAGTAATATTACAATGAATAGTCTCTTGGGTACATGTGTCTTACGATTTTCTTGACATTAGATGCTGGACGTGAAATTGGTCTGCTTTAGTAAGGGAAGGCCAGCTTCAGCATTACTAGGTTAAAGAGTGATTGCACCAGCTTACATTTGTATCAGAAAATATGGAAAGCTGCTGCATGTGCCTACACCCTGAATACATTTGAAATTATCAGACATTAATTTAAACATCATCTGGGTACAAATTTTAATTTTTAATTTAATTTGTGATTTTTTATAAGTGCAACTGAGCATCCATCCATGTTCAAAAATTGTTTATTGCCTATTTCTGTTTCTTTATATATTACTTATTGCTCTTTTTTGGGAGGGAGTTTCTCTTATTGATTTGCAAAATTATTTATACATTGTGATTACTAATCTTGTCTATGCATATAACAAGCCTCTTTTCCAGTCTGTGGCTTTTAAGTTTCCGGATATGTTAGCTGCCTAGCAGTTTATGACTATTTATGGTTTCATGTAATCAAAATATTAACCTATTTCTGTATAAATTATCATTGTTTTCCTTAAAATAATTTCTTATCCTAATACAGCAATACACAAAGCCTCTGTATCGTCTTTCAAGAGTTTTACAATTTTGCTTTTCACATTCTCTTTAATACAGATGAAATATGTTTGCATGTCTGGAGTGATATGAAATGTCTGATGATTTCAAATGTATTCAGGGTGTAGGCACATGCAGCAGCTTTCAATATTTTCTGATGCAAATGTAAGCTGGTGCGATCACTCTTTTAAACCCAGTAATGCTGAAGCTGGCCTTCCCTTTCAAAGAAGACCAATTTCACGTCCAGGATTTAATGTCAAGAAAATCTTAAGACACATGTACCCAAGGGTCTAACTTTGGTCGAACTTTCTAGTTAAATAGTCCATTGTTTATGCACTATTTATGAATCCCCATCCCCTCTGACATGACTTGGAACGTTCTTAGAAATTAATGTAGCAAGTTCTCAAACATATTGAAGTTCTCAAAACTCCAGTTTGCTTATTTGCTGTACTTTTCTATACTTGCACAAATAACAACTTGCTTTAATTATTTAGTTTTAACAAGTTGAAACCTGGTGAGCCATAGCCTCTTTCCTCTTTCTCCTCCTTAAGGATTCATCTATTTTTAGTCTCTTACTTTCATATTTGAATTTTATAATCAGCTTTTCAGATTTCATGAGACACATTTTTGAGATTTTGATTGAAATTGAAATGCATGCATAGATTAATTAGTGGATACTTGCCATGTTTATAATATTGAGATCTTCCTTCTAAGAAAATGACCTAACTCTTCATTTACTTAGGTCTTTTGTCCTTTGTGTTTTATTATAGTTTGGATACTATTACAAATGGTGCGTTATTGCTTGTTCATAGAATTGCAAGAGATCTTTATATATTGTTCTTGTCTCCACCAAATCTGCGAAATTACTTTATTATAACAAATTACTTCAAGCAGAGTGGTTTGAGAGGACACAAGTTTATTATCTCACAGTTTTCATGAATCAGCAGTCCAGGTACCCAGGGTTAGCTGGGTACTTGCTCAGGGTCTGACCAGGCTGAAATCAAGGTATTGGTGAGGGCTGTGATCTCAGCTGAGGCCTGCGGCCTCTGCCCAGCTCACTGGTTGTTAGTGAGATTCATTTATGTGTAGTTAGAAGACTGATATCCCATTGTATTCCTGGTTGTAGCCTTGGAAGCACTTTCACCCCTTAGAGGTTTAGTTACTCCCGGCTGGTAGGACATTCCTTTAAGACCTCATCTGATAAGATTAAGTTCACAGGATGCTGTGACTTTCGATTAACTCAAAGGCAACTGATTAGGTATATTAGTTGCATCTGCAAAATACTGCCTCATGGCCTTATAGTGTTACATAAGCATAGGAAAGCTATCCCATCAGACTCACAGGATGGACTCATATTTAAGGGGAGGAAATAAAATAAGGTGAGAATCTTGGGGGCCAGCTTAAAATTCTGCCTATCGTACTTGCCTAAGTTTAGGAATTGTTTTATTGGATTCAGAAGGGAGATTGGTATATCATTTTCCATTGTATATTCACCTTATGTGTTTGGAGTATAAACTTAATCCTAGTCATTACTGTGTTGGGGAGTATTACCTCTTGCTTTATCCTCTAGACATATACTTAAATATATGATATATGCATCTCTCTTCACCATTTTTGAAAGTACTGCTCCAGCTGCAATCAATCACTTTCCTTTCTTTCCTATATTGACCTACCTTCTAGCTTTCGGAATATCAGATCCAAATTGGTAGGAATGATAGAAATACTATTCCAAACTCTCAGCTTCATCAGTCATTGACTCTCCATGTCTCCTCTAAGGAAAGAGTATACATGTGTGATGTAGCATAGAGATCATGGAGTAAGTAGTTGTGAGAGTAGGTTTTAGTTTTAAATTTACCATTGCCCACCATTATATTGGTGTTAATTAAATCTTTCTAATTCCTGTTGGGAGGCAATTTTCAAGGAATATTTTCAGGTTTCTGCATGCTACGAGATTTCTAAGAAAAAAAAGACCTCCAATGTTTGTTAAACAATGATTGAATGGCAAGCATGCCTTGGAGGTTAAAGGTAGTGTATGCTCCAGATAGATTTAGAGACTTTATCGTGCCTAGAGCCATTTACTTACATTCCAAGGTAGAGACCTTTTCCTCCCTTTCCCCAAAGAGGATTTGCTTCAATTCCAGCTAACACCTCTGTAGGCAGAGGATTTGCAAAAGTGCCAGCCTTCTCATATAAGCTCTGATCTCATGATGTTAAGGTTCCTCTCATGTATTGCACCCCACTACATATACAGATGCACATCTGACTTTTACCTTGTGGGGAATGAGGCCTGGGAACCAGATGCGGAGATATTCTGAGTAAAAATTGCCCTGTTCTTTGATTCAGAGTTCTTGTGTTTCCTGTTAGAATATGAATAAATACATATACAAAAATTCTCAAGCTTTTACAGGAGTAAGAGAGCTGTTAGAGTCCAGCCTGTAACACAGTTTTCCTTTCCTAATGAGACAGATGAATTTAGGTTTGTGAATATAAAAGGAATTGTACAAAGTTAGGACAAGATACACAATAAAAGTTGGAGGGGTAGTGATTGTTCTTATATGCCTACTGGTTGGACAGTATTTAAGATGGTAGGTGTCAATTATTCAAATGTGCTAATTTACCTACTTCCTTTTCTTCCACAATAATGCTTATCCACGTAAACCACTGTATCCCTATATGATACAGAGACCAAGACAGAAGGAAAGAGTTTCTTACTTTAATTCAGTTTATAGTCATGTTGTAAGGCAAAACCTAGATTGTAGGAAGGAAAGGAAGAAAGTCTCTCTTTAATTAAAGCTTAATAACAACATACTAACTGAAAAGCTCATAGTTATCATTTACATAAGAAGAGAGTTTGAGAAGCGAAAGGGTGGATAGAGAATCACTTGCAATTGGATATTGCTCTCCAGAAACTCTTCTCTGCTTTCCCTGCCCATCGCCCCAAAATACCTCTGCAACTTTGGTACTTTGATGCTATTTTACTTACCTGTTCACTTGCCTATGTTCACCAGTAAACTACAAAATCCATGAGTAAGGGCTAAGCCTTTCTGGATCACTCATTACCTAGCCTCATAACTGACCATCTGTTACTATTTTCAGAAGGGAAGGGAGACAGTACAGAAGTAAAATAGAAGAAAAGAAAGAAAGATGAGGAAAAGAAAGGATGGAAGCATTTATACTTTCAGTTACATGGACCAAGATGCTAGGGAAAAGGAAAACCATGGATATGGTTATTGAAAGCATTTTTTATTAGTCCATTATTATATTGTGGTTAAGAAATACCTGAGACTGAGTAATTTATAAAGAAAAGAGGTTTAATGGGCTCACAGTTCTGCAGACTGTACAGGAAGAATGGTGCTGGCATCTGCTTGGTTTCCGTGAGACCTTAGGAAACTTACAATCATGGCAGAAGGCAAAGGGGGAGCATACACTTCACATGACTGGAGTAGCAACAAGAGACAGAGTGAGCAGGGCAAGGTGCTACATACTTTTAAACAATCAGATCTTGCCAGAACTCACTCACTATCAGGAGAACAGCACCAAGGGGATGGTGCTAAATCATTCATAAGAAACACCTCCATGATCCAGTCACCTCCCAGACTCCAACATTGAGGATTATAATTCGACATGAGATTTGGGCAGCTATATCACTTTCACACACATCTCTTGAATTTTTAAAAAAGGCTTCATACATTATTCTCTTTTTTTCTCAGTTGCAAGGCCAGGAGACCTCCTTCTTCTGAAATCACCAGTTGCCAAGGTTCTGCATGTGGAACCTACCTCATTAAATGCTGTCAGTGACATGCACTGATTTTCTTCCATCCTTTCAACAAAACTATGTCGCTTTTTTAATGCTGAGTAGAGAGTTATTACTGATATTTCTCATGTTCTCTTCAAAGTCTTGTTTGACACTGAATATATGAAGAAATCGCGATTTGAAGGTTTGACGATGTAGCAGAAAAAGAACTACTGACAAGCACTTTGGAGTTTGAGCAGTGAGTACAATATTTTAAGTGTTTTGGATTCTATGTTCCCATCCACCATTGCTTAACTCCTAGCACTGAGTCCAATTTTTTTTTTTTTTGTCATTTCCTAACTAATAGTTCCAGCTGAGCCAAATCAACAGTATATTACTTGGAGAAGTAAATTTACATTTTTCTTTTTCTATTTTTTTCTCTTCTGAACATCTTATCCTAAATATATTATTTTAGCCTGACATAAAGCTTATTTTGCTACACAAGTTATTATATAGAATTGAGCTTTATGGTTTGGTTTGCTAAACCCACAGTTGAAAACTAAACGTTTCTGGAAAAAAATAGATAGGAATATCTTACATTTATTGAACATGGCCAAGAAATTTATTTTTAATAACTGAACCACAGATGGGATGCCATCTGTCAGCATATGGCATTGGCTCTTAAAGAAATGTTTACATCTGGGGGATATGACGCTTTCTTTGGGAGAACAAGAGGCATTATTGGACTAAACATGAAGAGGAGTGATTTTAGACTCATGAATATTGTAAGTTTGCTAAGGATAGAATCAGCATGTTTATATGCATACAGTTTTCATACATTTGGGTGGATAAAAAGAAAGAAAATCTGTTCATTGAAATTCTGTTATGATAATGGAAATAATTATAATTTTGAAATTGTTGGGGTTTTGTTCTCCCGTGATAGACAAAACTGTTATATGAGATGACCGGTTCACCACATATGAGTGATTTTATATACTCAATTTCACTCTATAAAGTTCCCTATGATGTTACTAATTTAATACTTTAGTTTCTTGAAATCTCAACCATCAGCTTTATTTTATTCAGAAATTTACACAAAAGACAAATTTTTGTTTCTTAATTTTCAAAAACTTCAAAAAATTATCTGATATAATTTTCTTGTTTTACTGTGTATAAATGTTCTTATTTTTAATCAACTTTACATTTTTAAACATAAAATCAGGAAAATATTTTATTATTTTTATTATAAAAACTCTAAAGTGATATAATTTTTAATTACCATATACTTGTAAGGAAATGGTGTTTTGTTTATATGCAACTAACTCTCTGGTTTCAAGCAGCAGGAATAAATTCTGATTATTGCTACCTTTTCCATTGTTAGTTCAAAACAAATTCAAAAGAGAGCTTCTCTTTTTTTCACCTACTATGACAAAGATTCAATACCTTTATTCACAAAACTATACAAATTGCAAAACTCTAGTGAATAGAGATTGTGAACAAATATTTAATAATAACTCAAATACCAATAATCACAACTAGTTTTAAAATATTCTCTATGTAGCAATACTTAGGGGATTTATAGGCATTCTCTTGAATCTTGAAAATAACTCTACAAAATTATAATCTTCCCCTAGTTATAGTTGAGGAAAAAAAATGTGTTTAATGAAATTAAGTAATAGGACTAAGACCAGGGAACTGTAGTAAGCCATATCAGCTTAAAGACCCTCTTCTACTATATATATAATGCTACTTTTCTGTATGGTAAAATGCAGCTGGTAGACAAACATAAGACATTTATTGACTCTCGAAAGGAGAAAAAGATTAACTGCACCACAAATTACAACATAAATTAAAATTACAACAAAGTACCAATTTCATTATGTAAATCTGAACTTTTGTAAGATTAATTATTAGTCTCGTCAGAAATTAGATAAATGGTTAAAATCATATACTTATAATCTGGTTGTGCACATATAATGCGTTTTGGAAAGGTTGAACAAGATTTCTGAAAGGTTCATAGTTTTTTATCTATTACTCCATTATCTATAGTATTTATTTTAATACAATAGTTAAAATATTAAGAAACTTAATTTGACCAAAATATTCTCTGTAGCAGAATACATCTAGGAAACCAAAGTTGATAAGATGAATCATCTTCAGCATAAAGATGGTAAAATCTCATTATGTAATACATACTTAACAATTTTCTGGATGTAAGCCTTATATATTAAAAAGAAAATTCTAAAAATATAGCAACAAAGATGAGACATACTATTAGGGTCTCTCGTATCTATCTGTATTCTTTCTTAGAAAAGTTTCTTATTGAATTTCTGAAATGCAGTTTCCCCATTTGTAAGATGAAGACAGTAGGGCCGGGCATGGGGGCTCACGCCTGTAATCTCAGAACTTTGAGAGGCCGAGGCGGGCGGATCACAAAGTCGGGAGATCATGACCATCCTGGCTAACACGGTGAAACCCCGTCTCTACTAAAAAATACAAAAAATTAGCTGGGCGTGGTGGCAGGTGCCTGTAGTCCCAGCTGCTCGGGAGGCTGAGGCAGGAGAATGGTGTGAATTCAGGAGGTGGAGCTTGCAGTGAGCCAAGATCATGCCACTGCACTCCAGCCTGGGCGACAGAGCAAGACTCTGTCTCAAAAAAAAGGTGAAGACAGTAATAGAAACACCTTCATGGGACTGATGCAAATTAAAATTATTTAACATATTTAAGGTATTTGGATCACTATTTAGAACATAAATGCTAAGTACATGCTAGGTATTGTGGGATTTTTTATTATGTAGAGTTAAGTAAAGAATAGAAAATGTGATCAATATTGTGATCAAAGGTATTACAGAAATACATATGAGCAAGTAGGCAAAAATAAAAGTCTGATTCATTTGATCATTATGGTGAATATTTGGTTTTCCCTTGGATTTCAATGACAACTCTATGTGTATTAATATTTTTTAATTCAAAAACTTCTATTTCTAACTATTACTCTTAAAGGAAAATACTTGGGGAAAACGATTGTGACTATTCAAAAAAGAAAAATTGAAAACCATTGGACTATTTTTCTGAGATATTATTTTTAGTAAAAGGATGAAATTTCCAAAGTGAAAAGACAAAACAACTAAAACAAATTCTTTTTTATTAACTGTATGCTCAGCACATAGTGTTAGGTATCATATATTCAATTCCGCCTTCAAAATGAAAATGAAATATATGTCCTGATTACCCTCCATCATGACTTTTGAATTCAGAAAACTAACATTGTCTCAAAAAGTTATATTAAATGGTATCTAGGGTATGTATGTGAATATGTTAACACATAAGCCCTTGTGCTATCAATGAGTTGAGAATTGACTATACTTATATTGCTAGAGAGTTGGAAATTGGCAATACATATTTGTTTCTTGCTCACAAATTCACTTAAACCACATCAGAGGATAATGCAGACACATTTTTAATATCAAATTTCATTAAGACCTTTGAGTAATTTCTCTGTATCAAGGGTTACCAAGTGGCACTGCTCTAGGTATCAGCTACATCAGAATCATATAGTGGCATTTGCTACAGATAGACTCCTTGATCCCTATTGCATCAGTCAGATAATATATCCCAGGAATCTGTATTTCTAACATAGGAGGAAGTTGAGAACAATCATGAGTAGGGCAAATTACTATAACTGCTACATGCCCAGCTTCTTCAGTCCAATCCAAATTTAATTAGCATGAAATAAGATTATTCATAATCTGTTAGATCAAATTTCTAATTGTATAAGGTTATTTCTCTCTTTTTATCAGACATTCTGTTGCAGAGAACAGACTCTATTGTAACTAGTTTGTACAGAAAAAAAAAGATTTATTACTTGATATTGAATAACTTTCAAAATTACTGAGAAGCAGGATGAGACAGAAAAGAGGTTGAGCATCTAGAAACAACTCTGAAGGTAACAGTATAAATCTAGAACAGCGTGGGAATTTCTGCCCCTCCCAGCATTAGGGGTGTGAGATGGAAGCTGCTGTATCAGAGCACTAACATGACAGCTTCCAGCTCCTGAGCCAATTATAACTATTCATGTCTGCAGCCAGCAGCCATGTGAGCAAGACAGATACCTCATGATCTGCTTCCCCCACTCCATGTTGGCACAGTTACATTTTCAAATATGGGGGGTGTTCTGGATTAGTGGAACTTTAATGATATTCAAAAACTCAGTGAAAATTAGTCTGAGGAAAATTTAGTTTTCTAGCCTCTTCAGTCCAAGAAGCCACACTAGAAGGAAGTTGAGAACAATAATAAGTAGAGCAAATTATTATACCTGCTACAATATCCAGGTTACTTAGTTGAATCCAAATTTAATTAGCTTGAAGTAAGATTGTTCCTAAAAATGTTATATTTAATATCACATATTATTTTCTCTTTTTTGCTGACTGATACCATTTTTCCTTTTGAAGTAATTTCTCAATCCTCTGAGTTATCACTTCATTTGGACCTCCCTATCAGCATGTATCACCTTCTACCATGTACTCCAGATACTCCATATATCGATTATCTTCCCTACTATTCCAGAAAAAAAAATCCATAAAGTCCTTTCAGTCGAGATTGATTATGAATTCTCAAATTTAGTGTAGTTCTTTGCATAAGAAGATGCTTGTTCCCAAGAATCAGTTTCTCCGAATGGCAAGTTTAATGTTCCTGATATTTATACTGCTATAATTTTGAATAAATAAGTGAATGTTTAGACTTTCTTCCCAATTGTTGTCAGGCATTATAGAACTAGGTTTTTTATATAACTTGGAGATATTTTGGATTGGAACTACTATATATATAGGTGTCAGTCCCCTGCCAAACTTTACTATCCTGTTATAACATTGGATGCAAAGTTAGCCATAGTCGATTTTGCAGTAGAGATCAGGTGCTGTACATCCCAGAATACATGTCTCTTTCTTCCAACGACAAAGATCCTCACATTCTTCTCTACTCAATTTGTATTCTACTGACCACTATTATAACTAATCATTTGCCGGCACCTACCTGCCAGCACTCATCTCTAAAGTCTTCATACCTGGGAAAACTTGCTGTTGGATAAATCTAACATTTTACCCGCTCTACACCTGCATTCTCCCAGCTGAAAGTGCCTGAAAAGAAACAACCAACAGTGCTCTTTGATGTATTTCTGATTGTGAACTCAAGAGGGCTTTTAAGAGATTCCCAACAATACTGATCTATTTGCTGAAATAATTCATTCTCCCACTCTCTCAGTTAACAATTTCATACTGTTTTTCTCTCTCCTACAACTCACCAGTTTATATTGCCCCTTCCTCATTATCACTTAATGACTGTGTTTCCTACAACAACGTCAAAACCGACACCAGAATAAAACCACCAGGCTCCCAACCACACATGCACCTATTTATCTAAGCCTGAGCCTGTGTATTCTTCTTTTCCTTATTGCATATTACCCAAGACCAACTCTTTGTAGGTACCTCTTTACCTGTTAATTATTTTCCTCTCTGTAGAATCATCATTTATTTCTATTGGATTTTTATAAGCATAAGACTTATAATTTTGACTATCTTATTTAAAAAACCCATCTCATGACACCCCTTTTCTCTATGACAATTCCCTGCTCCTCTTTACAAAAATCTTCTTAAAACTGTGTTTTATATGAATGATCAGAATTCCCTCCCTCCTAATGCTCCTTGAAATCCCTGTAAATGCAATTTTACGCCCACATTTCTACTACAATTGCTTATTCATCATTGCCAATGACCTACACCTTGCTAAATCCAATGGTCAATCTTACTGGACCTATCAGAAGTATTCGGCTGAGGTGGTCATTCCCATTTTCTGAATCACCTTCATTTAGAATTTGAGACATCATACTTTCTTGTTTCTCCTTCCACACCACAAGCCACTTCACAATCTGCTTTGTCTGTTCCTTCTCATGAACCCAATTTCTTACTGTTAGGGTTTCTAGGCCTCAGTTCTCATTCTCCCTCTTTTTAACAGGAGATCTTATCCCGTCTCCTGGCTTAATTAACACATATCTGCCAGCAACTCACAAGTGCTTAACTCCACCCAGTCCTCTGCCATGTAGTCCAGACTAACATATTCAACAATCTCACTTGACCTCTCCATTTGAAGTGGTAATATCATTTCAGAAGTATCATGTGTAAAATTAGGATCCAGCTCTTCTCTCCAAAGCCTGCCTTTTCTACAATATTGTCCGTCTCGGTAAATAGCAACCCCATTTTTCCAGTTAGTTAGGGAAAAAAACCTTGGAATCATCCTTTACCCTTCTTTTGACACACACGTCTTGTATCTGTCAGCAAGTCCTGTGAGCTCTGCTTTCAAAATATATCCCGTATCACATCACTTTTCCACACCTCCGGCAATAACACTCCAGGCAAAGGTGTCATTTGTCAGGATGATCTCTTGACTGGATTACGTGAATAGTCTCTAAATTGATCCATCTTTTCCCTTATCCATCTACACTCAACAATTTGCACAATTGCAACAATAATTATTTTAAAAGATCAGTCAAAACATGCCATCCCTTGTCCCAAAACATTCCTCTGTCTCCTATTGCACTCAGAGTAAAAGCTCAGAGTAAAGTGCTTGTCTCTTCTCTACCACTCAAAGAGGGATGAACGCACACCAGGCTTAATTAAAGTTGAACTATCGGCATGCTAGTGTGCTTTAAATTATGTTATATAAGAAAAAGCTCATCCGTGTATTAGTTTCTTCAATAAATAATTATTTAATTAGTTCTTCCTGTGGAGAAGCATATTAGGTACCGAGGATGTGGTATTAAGCAAAAGTAGCAGGAACTTCACCTTTCAAAGCTATTGAGAAAAATATATACAAACAACTATGCAGCTATATTATTACAAATTAAGAAAAGGAAAAAATCCAAGAGTCTTTGAAGACACATAGTAGGGGAACTTGACCTAGTCTGCGGAATCTGAAAAATTTTCACTGAGAAAGCAGTATTGTAACTGAGAATTAAAGAGAGATGACTAAGAGCTAACTATATGAATTAGGTGGTGGAGTAAAGAAAGGGAAAGGAACAATTTACACAAAGGTAGATAGATGTGCTGGAGGAATGATGTGTCTCTTGAGAACATATGAAAAATTGGATTACAGTTTCAAAATAATTCCAGGCTTTGTAAGCCATATTAAGAACATCTTGACTAGGCACGGTGGCTGTTGCCTGTAACCCCATGTCCTTGGGAGGCTGAGGCGGGTGGATCACAAGGTCAGGAGTTCCAGACCAGCCTGACCAACATGTGGAAACCCCGTCTCTACTCAAAATACAAAAAAAAAAAAAAAAAAGTAGCCAGGCGTGGTGGTAGGAGCCTGTAATCCCAGCTACTTGGGAGGCTGATGCAGGATAATTTCTTAAACCTGGGAGGCGGAAGTTGCAGTGAGCTGAGACCGCGCCACTGCACTCCAGCCTGGGCAGCAGAACAAGACTCCTTCTCAAAACAAACAAACAAAGAATATCTTAAGAGCAGCAGGAAGCCGTTGAAGGATATAAGGTAGGCCCTTTTATCTGTGGTTTCACTTTCCACAGTTTCAGTTACCTGCAGTCAAACACATCTGAAAACAGGTGAGTACAATACAATAAGATATTGAGAGAGAGAGACTACATTTGGCATAACTTTTATTATAGTATATTGTTATAATTGTTCTATTTATCTACTAGTTGTTGTTAAACTCACCCTTGCCTAATTTATAGACTAAAATTGACCATAGTTATGTATGTATAGGAAAAATCGTAGTATATTTAGGGTTTAGTACTATCTCTGATTTCTAGCATCTGCTGGGGGTCTTGTATCCTTTGTGGCTGAGGGAGGACTCCTATAGTCTGATAAAGGAATAATGTTCTAGTTCTAGAGGTGAAGCTAGAGGCAGATTTTTAAATCTTTCTAATGAACTTCTGTGTATACATGACAGATTCACTGCAAATATTGCCTGGCTTCAGAAACACTTGGCTGCAAGTAACAGAAATCCTGAAATTCTGTCATACATAATAAGAAATTCAGAGGGTGGAGTGGGCTACAAGATTAATTAACTGAGTGGTTCAAAATTTTATTAGGAAAAAACCCTCACTTTATCATTCTCCTCTGCTACCCTCAGTGTTAGCTTCATCATGAAGCTGGCAAGAGGATGGTTGCTGGTCTCACATTCAGTAAAGGCCCCATACACTTGTCCTTCTAGCCTTCTCTTCGGAATGATTACATCATAATTCTCAGAAGCTTCTCAGCAGACCTCCCCTTATCTACAAAAAGCCACAGTTGAGTTACATGAGCATTCCTCACCCAATCAAAGAGAGAAGTGCAATTATCATAACTGGCTGAGACTAATCACAGGGTAGAATAGATGCCGGGAGTCTGTCACAATGACCACCACCTGTGAGCAAAGTACAAGTAAGCCTGAAGACCACCTTCCATCCACAGAGACACAGTGGAAAGCAAGTAGAGGGACTCAGTAAAGGGATATATTAAGGGTTGGAGTTTCTCGTCGTCCCAGGCAACTTTCACATACACCAATAGCAGAAAGGGATGAGTTGATTCATCCCTACCATCTAGAGATCACAAGATCTGCCTTGCCTCACATGTGAATTACATGTGCGTGTAATGGGATAGCTTAAGTGCTCATCTTGTTGCTTCAGATTGTTTGGAGAAAAAGCATTCAGACTTTTTTTTGTGTGGGATGATATAGAACTGACTAATTTAAGGAGTGGAGCATGGCCAAACCTTTAGGTACTTGGTTGACCAGGCAGGCATAAGTCATGCAAAAGTCCTTTAAAATACACAGATAAAAATAAATTATACATTTACATTTTGAACGTAATATAAGTACCAACTGTTATGGACTGAATTGTATCCCCTCAAAATTTATATGTAAAAGTACCAACCTCCAATGTGACTGTATTTGGAGACAGGGCCTTTATGGAAATTATTAAGGTTAAATGAAGTCATACAATGGGACCCTAATTCAATAGGATTAGTGCCCTTATAAGAAGAAGAAAGGCCAGGACCACCAGAGCTCTCTCTGCATGAGTACAAAGGAAATGCCATGTGAGGACAAAGTAATAAAGTGACAATTTACAAGTCAGAGAGCTTTTACCAGAAATCAAATTTGCTGGCACCTTGATGGTGGACTTCTAGCTTCTAGAACTGTGTTTAAGCCACGTAATCCCTGAAATTTTATTATTATAGCAGCCCAAAGTTGACTAATATATCAACTTTCAAACAATTGAAGCATAAGGTCCATTAGCTAGATTTAAATCTACTGCCTACAGATCTGAGCTACTTTGGGAGATAAACTAATGACTAAATAAAGTGTCATTACAAAGAGGCATTCGGTTGAAGAATTCCAGAGAAAGATTGCCTTACAATTCACATGCAAAAATAATGCATTTTATTCACAAGGGAAAAAAACTGTTTTTATGCTATTTTTGAAGAGGACTTTTGATTGTTCTTTTGTAAATGGATTGCTTTGTGGGAGGAAAGGAAAGAAAAAATTGAGATAAAACAAATTAGATTATTGGGGAAACACAGGCAATAAGCAGTGGTGGAAAGTTTCACTTCTGATTAAGATGTAGTAGAATGTGGAAGACCATAGGACCTGTGTTAACAACAAGGAATAAAACTAACAAAATAGCATACTTCCCTATAAATCTATTGTAGAGCAGTTGATTCAAAGAATCTGTAATAAGTTAAGACCAAAAAGAGATGAAACATCTATAGATGGACAAAGAGGCTGGGCATGGTGGCTCACACCTGTAATCCCAGCACTTTGGGAGGCCAAGGCAGTTGGATCAGGAGGTCAGGAGATCGAGACCATCCTGGCTAACACGGTGAAACCAAGTCTCTACTAAAACTACCAAAAAAAAAAAAAAACTTGGCCAGGCATGGTGGCAGGCACCTGTGGTCCCAGCTACTGGGGAGGATGAGGCAAGAGAATGGTGTGAACCTGGGAGGTGGAGCTTGCAGTGAGCCAAGATCGCACCACTGCACTCTAGCCTGGGCGACAGAGCGAGACTCCATCTCTAAAAAAAAAAAAAAAAAAAAAAAAAAAAAAAATACTCTATTGGTGGACAAAGAGGTGCAGATCTTCAAGAACGAGGGACAAGTGTCTGGCATGAGTGTGGCTGTGCCAATGAGAGGCCCGTCTTAGACAGAGAGACTTTACAATGACAAAGAAAAAGCAAATGAGGTTTTAATGTCACTATGGCTAGAAAGACAGATTAAAAATAAGTGAGAATACAAAAGTAAATATTTCATCTAGGCAATTCATTCTGCTAGAAATTTTGATGAAGAATACCAGAGAAAGCAGCAGTATTAGCAATGGATATGGGCTGGAAAACAGTGTTTGCATAGTCTCACTCAGGTTGCTCAGATTCCAGGGCTCTGCTGAAGTAGAATATGCAAGTGAGCCAAAAACAACTAAAGCTAGAACCCAAACCACCCCTAGCTCAAATCCTGAAAAGATCAAGGGATTATGCCTTCTGTGGCTACTGCTCTGAAAGTTGAGGGTTGGACTAAAGGGTAAAGTGCAATCTCCACAATCCCATCGGAAATCAATGGTGAACACATTATAATTAAAACTTCAAGTCAGCTCTTGGTAGAATCTAATAGAGCAACCCTTTACATTAGGTACGTGATGAAAGAAAGGGCTTTCAAACTGTAGGAGATAGATAAAAATTTAATATCCATTTTTCCTTTAGATATACTGTATGCCATGTTGTCATGTGAAGGGATTATGAAGAAATAAAATGCGGCTTACAACTAAGCGCAAAATTAATTAATTGAAGCAAAATCACAGATACTTCAGATTATGTAGGCATCGAAGATTTTAAGAAAACTATTATAAAAATGTTAAATAATGTTTACTGTAAGATGGAAAGAATGGCTGATGATATGAAATATTTAGAAGAGTTATCAAAGAGATAATAGGAAATCAAATTGATATTTCTAACTGAAAAGAAAAACATAGGAAATAAAAATGAATTAGTTTGTTTTAAAAACAAATGAACACAGCAGAAGGTATAACTGGTAAACATAAAAAGAGGTTGATAGTAATTATCCAAATAAAAGCACATGAAGAATACAAGATTGGGGGGAAATGAACAAAGGATAAGAGTTCTTTTTTAAAAAAATATTAAATTAGCAAGCATACATGTATGTAATTTGAGTTCTAGAAAGTAAGAATATAAACAGCAATAAAACTATTTGAAGAAATAATTACCAAAAACTTGCAAAATTTGACCCAAAACCTCAACTTACAGACCCAAAACCTCAGGAAACACAAAAGAAAATCAGAACAAAGAAGTTCATACCTAGGTACATCATAGTCAAACTTTGGAAAACAAATATAAAAAGTCTAAAAGCAGCCACCAGATAAATAAGACACAGTGCATATGGAGGGAGGTGAGTCAGATGGCAAGGGAACAGCATCTTTTAAAGTGTTGAAAGATCAACTTAGAATTCTATACCTAGTGAAAATATATTTCAAAATGAGGATAGAAGAAAGAAACATTCAGATAAAAATAAGTTGATATAATTCATTTCCAATAAACCGACATCACAATAAATACTAAAGGAAGGCTTTTAGGCTGAAGTAAATTGCAAATGAAAACTAATGTCTAGAATAAGGAAAAACAATAGTGGTTAATATATGGGAAAATATAAATACTTTTTAAAATAAGATTTTAGATAGACTGTTGACTTTTAAAGTTAAAAAATATATTGTGTAGTTTATAACACAGAGAAGTAAGACACATGAAAGTAACAAGACAAAGAATGGAGAAATAAATAGAATTATACTGTCACAAGTTCTCATTTTATTTGTGAATTGCCATTATGTTAACTGACAATAAATAGTGATAAGTTAATAATTTGCATTATGATTGCTATAACTAATAAAAGTAAAATAGTTAAATACATAAATTTTATATAAATAAAAATATATATGAATATATACAAATAACATAACTAAAAAGTTAAAAGTGTAAATAAATTGAAAATATAGAATGTAATAACAAAAAAACTAACTATATTACAAATGTATGAAACAATCATACATTGTTACTTAGGTGCTGACCTAAGTAACTTTAGAAATGAATGCAATCTATATAATAACAATTTTTTAAAAACCTATACACAAGCATCAAATTCTAGTTGATAAAGTTATTACTCACTGGGATATGAATAGCAAGATTATAAAATTAAACCTAAGGGTGCCAAAATTTATCTCTACGGTGAATGGACAAAATACATTCATTAAAAAGGCAGAGATAACAATCTTAAAAGATAATATTAAAAAGAATAAAAACAAGCAATTGCATAATGTCTAAAAAGATGCACTTTACATACGAAGACTTAAACGGTCTAAAAGTAAAAGGATAGAAGCAGATATATCATGCACATCCTCATCATAATGAAATGGGAGAGTTCCCTGCTTTCCCTCTCAGGACATGTGACAGGGGTGTGGCTTGCCTATGGTTGCCCCCGCAGCTTAAACCCCTACAGGAAGGGGAGCACACAGACAGGTATGTCCAGGATTCAGGGTGAGTGCTTTTGGGCTCCAGCCCCATGGCAGTGTATAGAGGTGGGTGTCTGCAACTCCCAAAGCCCAAGTGGGTGTGTGTTACAGTGTGCTCCTCTAGCTTTGCAGTCTGCGGGTAGCTTGTGTGTTAATCACCTCAAAGTACCCTCTGCCTTATTGCAAGGGAAGGGGACCTGTATGACAGCTCCCTGTACCCTGAGCTCTTGGCAGTGTCCTAAAAGAATCAGGGCTTGAAGGATGAATGCAAGGTTTTATTGAGTGCTGGAGGTGGCTCTCAGTGAGATGGATGGGGATCGGGAAGTGGGGTTGGAGTGGGAAGGTGGTCTTCCCCCCAGAGTCAAGCTGCATCATTCCCCTGCAGCTGGTCTGCTGGTCCACTGGTCTGCTTGCCTCTTCCTCTCCTCACTTGTGGGTCTCATCTGGAACTTGGGGTTTGGAGTTTACATTAGGGCAGGATTGGGGGCATGCAGGCCAAAAGGCAACTTTTTGAGTGAAAAAACAGAAATGCCTCTCCTCATTTAGGGCCGCAGATCTTCAGGCTTGAGAGTGGGGTCTTTGCTGGGCAACTGCCCTCTTCTACTCAATATTTCCCTGTCTCATGTCCATATCAATAAGAAAGCATATATGGTTATATTAATCTCAGACAAAATATATTAAATACAAGCAATATTACCAAAGATAAAGAAGTGTATTTCACAATAACAAAACTACTAATCACCAAAACAATGTAACATTTTTAGTGAGTATCCACCTAATTACAGAGCTTCAGAGTACTTGATATGAAAATTGACTATAAGTAAACAGAGAAATAGACAAATCCACAGTCACTTGTGGATTATAAGTGATTATAATCATTTATGGACTATCTTATCTTGACAGTCATTTCTCAGTAACTGAGGATATAAGTAGACAAAAGAAAATCAGTTAGAATTCAGAAGATTTTAATTTGATATAAATTATGTTTAAAAAACACTAGACCCAAATTTGGGTGACACATTCTTCACAAGTGAACATGGAACATTCATTAAGATTAATAAAATGCTACTTTCATAAAGCAAATTTTATTAGTTTCAAAAACCATATGATGATGAGTAGAAACATGATTTGACAAAACTTAACATCAGTACAGATTTAATCTCTCTCAAATAAGACTAGAAGGGAATTTACTTAATCTCATAAAGAGCATCTATGAAATGCCTATAGCAATTGTTGTAGTGAATGGAGAAATACTAAATATTGCATTTTAAAGATCAGGAATAGGCAAAATATGCATATTCATCCCATGTAATTTGCACAGTACCGGAGTCCATACCTGATGAAACAAAGAAATTAAACAACAACAAAAAAAAGGAAGATAAGAAGGAAGACTGTTTTAATTCACATATGATATAAACATATATATAGAAAATGTAATGGATTTTAAAAAATGTATTAGAACATATATATGAACTCATAATGTTTGCAGTATACAGGGATGATATAAAATTTAATTGTTTTTACACATCAACAAACAAATAAAAAAATATAAGATACTGTTTACGATGTCATAAAAACAAAATAGCTATTCCAAAATTTTTAAAAAGGCAACTAAGATCTCCATGATAAGAACTAAAAAACATTGCTGAGATAAATTTTAAAAGATATAAGTTAGTGGGTAGACACACCACTTCACAGTTTGGAAGACTCTATGTTTTTAAGATGGAAATTCTTTGCAAATTGAAGTATAAATTGATGCAATGCCTATGAATATTCCTGCAAGTCATTTTTGATAGAAATTGATGAGACAATTCTAAAAAAATCACATGGATATGCAAAGAATTCAAAATAGCTGAGAAAAGTATGGAACGAAGAGCATGGTGAAGTGACATATTACCTGATTTCAGGACTCAATTTTACATTAAATTAAGAAAAGAAGGCATCAGTTTATAGACAAAAACTAAAGCAGTGTAGCCTTGTAATTCTACTTTGAGCAAAGATGGACTAACAGAGACAAAACTTACTCTCCTTCCTAAAACAACTAAAAAACTAGGGGAAAAATAATGTGCGACATCAATTTTGAATGCATGAGACATAAAGTAGTGATCTCTGAGAGAAAGCAAAAACTGAAGTGAGCTCCATCTGTTGCTCCAGCATACTCCCTGGAGAAAGTTTCCAGGCCTCAGCACAGGGAAGAAGAAACCAGTGGACTCTGGCAGTTTCCTAGGGTTAAAGAGAATAAATTGGAGATCAGGGGTGTCAAGGTAGTTTAGAATTTGCAGGACATCATAAGGGAAAGGAAATGCATACACACACAGAATGTTCCAGAAATCTGCAGAGTGCCACCCTTCAGTCTTCAGCAAAAAACTGATTAGCACACATATGTGAGGCCAGGAGAATAACAGCCCTATATAATCAGTTGAAACAATACCTAAAGCTTACACAGGGCAGAGACTAGTTCCAGTTCCCCCCAGCCAGATTGTAAAATCTCATAATTTATGGAGCATTGGGTTAGAGTACACAGAACAGTAGTGGGACAAAAGTTGCCCTAGAATAAATTCTGCTCCGGTCTTCTAGAACAAAGCTTGAAGGCAAGAACCTAAACAGATCAAGGTATTTCCAAATAATTTAAATGCATCCAAGAAAAAAAATAAGAGGCCAAGAATACTGCAGCAATATATAAATATCTAGCACCCATAAAAGTAAACTTTGTCTCTGCCATTTAATAAAAAAAAATAGTAGACATGTCAAAAAAGCGAGAAAATACAATCCACAATCAGGAGAAAAATTAGTCACCCAAACTAAATGCCAAGTGATACAGATTATTAAATTAGTAAGCAAGGACATTAAAACAGTTGTAACTGTGTTCCATATGTTCAATAAACCAGAGGAAATTTGAGCATGTTAAGTGGAAACATGAAAGATTTAGAGATTAAAAACTGCTATTAATACATTGACCAGGCACAGTGGCTCATGACTATAATGCCAGCACGTTGGGAGGCTGAGGCAGGAGGATCACTTGAGCCTAGCAGTTCAAGACCAGCCTGGGCAACATAGAGAGACCCCATCTCTACAAAAACTACAAAAAATTAGCTGGGCATGGTGGCACATGCCTGTAGTCCCAGCTACTCCAGAGGCTGAGGTGGGAGGATCCCTTGAGCCCGGGAGGTAGACGTGACAGTGAGCCAAGATTGTGCCACTGCACTCCAGCCTGGGCAACAGAATGAGGCCCTAAAAATATATTATATAATATATAATAATATGCTCTATATATAATAATATGTAATATATAATGATATAAGTGTTATATACTTTATATTACGCATAATATATGATATATAATATTATATATTATACATAATATATGATATATAATAATAAATATTATATATAATATGTTATATCATGCTAATTATATATTATATAATATATATTATATATTGTGTATTATAAATATATATTATATATTATATTTATTATTTCTACATTATATAATATATAATTATACATTTTCTATAATACATATAAATTATATATAATATATAATTATACATTTTCTATAATATATAATTATATATCTTCTAAAATATATTTTACATATTATATTATTATATAGTATCATATATATTATATATTATAATATATATTATATTAAAATATATTTTATATATTTAGATAAAAATATACCTAAAATATATTTTAGAAAATATATATATTATAGAAAATGTATACTTATATATGTATAAATATATAATTATATATTATATAAGTATAAAAATATATGTAAATATAAAATATATTATATTTGATATGCTTATATTATATATTATATATTTTCATATAATATATAATTATATATTTCTATGGAATTACTTATATATTATTATGTATAAATATATTATCTATAATATTATATATATGCTGAATGCAATTCACAGCAGATTTGACTTTATAGAAGAAAACATGATTGAACTTGAGACCGAAGTAATAGAAATTGTCCAAAATGAAGCCCAGAAAGAAAAATACTAGAAAAAAAATTTAATGGGTCAATGACTTATGAGACAATCTGAAGCGGCCTAATATATATTTGATTAAAGTCCCTGGAGGAAAATAAAGTAGAGAAAGGTAGAAAAAAAAGTTTGCATTTTCTAATTTTAATGAAAAACATGCATCCTCAAATCTATGAAACCCAACATAACTGGAGCATAAGAAATATAAAGTAAACTACATCATGTTTCATCATAATTAAGTAGCTTAAAAGCTGTGATAAAGAGAGAACCTTAAAAGCAACCTGTGGAAAAAGACATGCTACTCACAGAGGAGCAAAATAAGAATGGCAAAAGATGTCTCAGAAAAAAAAAAAAAGCAAGTCAGATGATGAAACAAAAGTTCTAACATACTAAGGAAAAAAGAAATTTTAACCTAGAATTATATTTCTAGCGAAATTATTGCACAATAAAAAAGCAAAATATTTTTGTCAGACCTACAAAAGCTGATGATTTATAACTAGCAGCTACAACTTAATTATAACTAGTAACTTCTAACTATGTAAAATATGAAAGGACGCCCTTCAGGCTGACACAGTTTAAATCAGATGGAAATATGGATGGATTTTTATAAAGGATCAGAGAGACCCAGATATAGTGATTATGTGGCTATACATAAATGAGATTTATTTTAAAAATTTAAAGACGTTTTAAAGTTACTTGGCTTTTTAACATAAAGTGAATATCAATGCATTGTGAGGTTTATATCATATGAAGATATAAAATGTGTAGCAGAGTAGCGTGAAGACCAGGAGAAAAGAAATAGAAGTACACTGTTGTAAGATTCTTATACTATATGTGAAATGTTATAGTATCACTTGAATGAAAACTACAAAATATAGTTCACTGTTTATAAACTATAAGCTAAAGGTGTATGCTATAAACCCTAGAACAAGTACTAAAATAAACCAATGAATATTTAAAGCTAATAAAGCAGAAATAAAGTTGAATCATACAAAATAAACAATATAAAATAAGAAAAGAAGCATAACACGCATAACAAAAGACAACATATGGAAAAGGAGGAATAAGTTTACAATCAAATTTAATCATCACATTAAATATAAGGGACTGAACACCCCATTTAAAAGTCAGAGTATTTCAGGTTAAATATAAAAGCAAAACTCAATTGTGGTTTTTTTATGTATTATATAGTATATATTTATACCCAAGAATCCCATTTTAAATATAAAGATACAAATAGGTAAACAGTAAAGGATGTCTACAAATTAGATAAACAAAATGGAAAATTCCTAGAAAGACACAAACTAACAACATTGACTAAGGAAGAAATAAATAATTTGTATAGACTTATAGCAAGTAAATTCTTTGAATTATTAAATTTTAAACTTTCAACAAAGAAAAAACCTAGACTTGAATGGTTATACTGGGGAATTTTACCCAATATTTAAAGAAGAATTAACATCAATTCATCCTAAACTTTCCATAAAATAGAAGGAATCATTTTTCAATGTATTATATGAGGTCAGTATTACCCTGATACCATGACCATCCAACGATATCACAAAAAAACACAAACCAATATTATTTATGAATATAGATATAAAAAACCTAAATACTAGCAAATCAAGTCTGGCAACATATTAAAAAATATTATGTGTCATGACCAGGTGGGGTTTATCCCTGGAATGCAAGGTTGCATCAAATAATTAATATAATATACCTCATTCATAGAATAAGGAATAAAAATTATATAATCATCTCAATAAACACGGAAAAATGTTGATAACATCGGTATTTTATGATAAAAATACTCAACAAACCATTAACAGAAGGTACTCCCACACTTAATGATGTACAAAAACTCTGGAGCTAACAACATAATTAATCAGAAAGAACTTAAAAATGTCACCTTAACATCAGGAATGAGAAAGGTATGTCCACCACTCTCCCCACTTCTATTTAATATTATACTGATGATTCTCCTCCAGGAAAAATAAGAAGAAAGATAGAGCTGGAGGGGAGAAGGAAAAGGGAGAGAAATAAAAAGAGAGGAGGAAGAAGAAAGAAAAGAGAAGAAGAAGAAAGAAGAAGGAGGAGAAAGAGGAGGAAGAAGAAGGAAGAGGAGGAGGAGGAGAGGAAGAGGAATAAGAAGGAAGAGGAGGAGGAGGAGAGGAAGAGGAATAAGAAGGAGGAGGAGGATGAGAAGATGAAGAAGAAGGAGGAGAAGGAGGAGGAGAAGGAGGAGGAGGAGGAAAATAAAAACATCCATATTAGAAAGAAAGGAAGAAGTATATCTCTCTTTGTAGATGACAATTACTTTTATAGAGAAAATCCTAAGGAATCCACAAAGATGCCACTAGAATAAAAAAAAATCAGCACATCCAGTTTGCAGAATACAAGATTACTACACATAACTCAATTGTGTTTTTATACCTTAATAATGAGCAATAAAATTTAAAAAAATCTATTTGCAATCATGCCAATAATAACGAAATACTTAAGAATACATTTAGCAAAATAAGTTCAAGACTTGTACATTGAGTACTCGAAAACATCAGTGTGAGAAATTAGAGAAGGCCCAAATAAATGAAAAGACAGTCCCAGAAGACTATTCTTAAAATGACAATATTCCCAAAATTGATCTACAGATTCAGTGCACCCCTTATAAAAATTCCTTCTGATGTCCTTGTAGAAAATGCAAACTGATTGTAAAATTCATTTGGAAATGCAAGGGACTCAGAGTAGCCAACACAATCTTGAGAAAGAACAAACTTGAAGGATGCATACTTCTTGAAGGACACATACTTCTTGATGTCAAGACTCCAGTAATCAAGAAAGTGTGGTGCTGGATAGATATATAAATACATGTAAATGAATTGAAAGCCCAGAAATAAACTCTTCTATTTATGGAGAGTTGATCTTCGGCAAAGAGTCAAAATTGTTTTCAAATATTTTGAATACAATAGTTCAGTGGGGGAAAGAGCAGTCTTTTCCACAAATAGTGCAGTAGGAGAAGGCCAGAGAAAAACAAAACCACTGCAAACCCATAGACAGAAAGAAATGGAGCCAGAGGAATAAATCATTTAACTTTACTCTCGTTCCATCCTCTTATACAGCTAATACCTCATGATCCTCAACAACCTGCCTGAGTTCGACGAAAACAGTTGATGCATCTCATGAAGGGGTGTCTCCTTTGGACATAGAGTATGAGAAGTCAATTCAGGTAGATCTAGAGAAACAAATTAAGACAATAGAGAAATTAAATTAGGTTACATTAGTCCTATTCTGAAAATCCAGGATAATCTTCCCACTTCGAAGTCCATAACTTTAGTCACATTTGCAAAGTCCCTTTTGTCATGTAAGGCAATAAGTTAACAGACATGGGCATTTTTGTGGGACCATCATTTTCCCCACAAAATGATTGCATGTTAAATGATTGGAGTGAGTATTAAATTATTCTTTTGATATGATACAATTTAACTAATAATTGTGCTATGCACACACACACACAAAAAAAAAACCTGTACACAGATGTTGATGGCAGCATTATTCACAATAAAATCAAAGTGGAAATCACCTAAATATCCATCTACAGTTAAATGAATAAATAAAATGGGGTATGTCTATACAATGTCATATCATTAAGCAATAAGGAGTGAAAGTACTGATAACTTTACAACTTGAATAAACCTTTGAAAGATTATGCCAAGTGAAACAAGCCAGTCACAAAAACACATGCTATGAGATGCTTTTTTTATGAAATGCTCAGAATGGACAAATATGCAGAGAAAGTAGATTGTTGGGTGCCTAGGGCTGAAAGGTGAGGTCTGGGGAAAAATAGGAAGTGACTACTAATGGATATAGAGTTCCTTTTGAAGTTAATGAAAATATTCTAAAGTAAATGAATTATATCTCAATAAAGCTGTTATAAAAGAAGTTTTCCTGCCAAACTTAAACTGTTGTTTAGTGTTAGTGGTCAGGAGGTCTCCTTTAGGGGAGAAAGGAAAGAGGAGTGGTCAAAAGGAATCCAAGGGAGGCTGTTAGTGTATCCACAATGTTTTATTTTTTGACCAATTGGTCTTACATGAGTATTCACTTTGTTATGGTTTACTGAGCTGTATATTTATGATTTATGTACTTTTCCGTATCTATGCTACACTTCGAAATAAAATGTATATTTTTTAAAAGTAACAGTAAATGTGTTTTTATCCATGACAAAAAAAAAAAAAGTAACAATTGTTTGGAACCGTTATAATAATGACAGGGAGAAAGAAAAAATTAAGGAAACAAAAGTAGGAGGTAAATTGGGAGACCCAAGCCTGAGTGGTATTAAAGGTTACTTTTAGCTTTCTTGCTTTCAGACCCACTTTGTTTTTCAACAGCAAGCAGACTGGATTTAGGTGTGTGACGATGGATATGTTTTTTAATACATTGAATCTGAGATGTCTTAAAGACCTCTAACTGAAGATGTCAAATAAGAGGTAATGTACATGTTGAAGCTTGCGGAGACATATGGTTTGAATTTTTGACAACTCCGTATCCTCCTCCCACTCTCTACATGTCCGAAGAACACTACTCTTTATGGGATCCCTACGCTGTACCTCTTGACCTCTGGGTGGGGTTGTCCTAGCTGAGTTTGTCCTATGGGAGGTACCAGAAGATCAGAGGTACAAGGAAAGTAGAGTTCGTACTTAGGACTGATAAAAAGCTTCCAGCCTTTGCTAGCTGCACAGTGCTTTAGCATCTCTTTTAGGTTTCTCTTATCCTTATTCACACCTCTATAAATAGTGCTTTATTAAATTCTCCCTAATTGGTCCATTGGAGTGTACCATCTGTTTCCTGTCAGGATCTTAAGTGACTCAGTAATCGACAAAATAAGTGGTCCCAGGAAATGCCCTTAAAATAGGTGTCTGGGGTTGGGTAGCTACCATATTTGAGGTACTCACAGAGAGCTTTTTTGCTTTAAGAAAGGGACACTGATAATCTCTGGCATGCTATGACATCATGATTAGTCAAATAATCACTGGCGGTGGCATAAGATGAAGTGCAGATGCAACAAAGGCCTTGGGACACCAAGTGGTCGTGGCACTTAGTCACTATGGCAACAATGGTTTTACAAAGACTGTGGCAAGAGAGAAGAGAAAAATTGAAAGTCTGCCTCAGAGCATGAATGAAAAAAATCAGAAAACTTCTATGAAAACTTTAAAGGAGTCCCTTATCTCCAGTAGCCACAGGGCAGATAGGAATGAGAAAAGTCAAGTCCAAGGACTAAATGTAATGGCACAGCTGTTAAGGCCAACTAAATAAAAAACCCAGCCAGGTATCTCATACTAAGTAAGGTAAAGGCACTCATGGGAAAAGAACAGGGCCCTAAAATGTTTGAGCATATGGAAGAAAGGATAAGAATTTTAAATCTCCAAATTTTAGGTATACTCAACTCAGGTTTGAAATGTAATAAATGGACTTAAGTACCTGTGGAGTGGTGTTCACATCCAAAAGGCTATTTAATTAAAGTCTGGACTAAACAATGGCCTATAATTAATGTGACATAGTGCAGTGGCTCTGAATCTTAATTGTACATTGGATTCACCAGGGAGGCTTTAAAATGCACGTATGTCTAGTTCTCACTCACATACACTGTGCAACCTGCTTAGTTACCTGCTACCAGTCACTCTGAGGGGACCTAGAGGACACCCCCTTACCGAGGCATCATTGAAAGTCTTCATGGTAAACATTTTCTATAAGCCATAGATAACTAATGCTGGGAGATGCTGCACTAGAAATCCACTCCATATTTCAATGGGAATAATGACATGTCAGTGTAGTAGAGGCCAGATCAAAGGGTTTAACCATCAGAAGTGAGGAGCTTAAAATCACATTAATAAGGCAAGTGTTGAATTGGTAGTCAGTGCTCTGACCTGCATTAACTATGTCAGTAGCTTACTGGTCCCTAAGTCTAGAGAATGAGATAGATGAGCAGGATACTGAGGTGTGACTTAATATATACAAGTAAAAAATGTCTAGGTCTAGTGCTAAAAATATAATTCAAGTCATCATAATGGGAATGCATAGCCTCTTATCCAGTTGCAAGACCTAAGCCAATACACCAGCCCGGAGTCCCTCCTTTGAAGGGAAGGCTGGTTCCTTTTGAGAAAGGATCTACAACATAGCCATTAATAAGTACTATGTGTGTTCCCCAAACCTTCTCTATGTGACCTACAGCCAATTACCAGGAAGGCTGTGCACTGGTGAAAGAGAAATAACCCAGAACTTCTGAGGGGTTATTAGTTACAGAATCTGAAATGCTGCTAATCACTAGGATGCTAAATGCCAGCCTGGCCCACTAGTAATGGACATTTATGGAGATCACATGATAGATGAAATCCTCACTTAAATTCACTTCCAGGTGTGTCTAATGGCGTCATTGACTTATTGTATGTTGTGTATATGCATTATGGTATGATAAAACAAGTGGATTCTTCTAAAACTGCTCCCACTGCCAAGATAAAGTCAAACAGTCTTCTATCCCTGAGGGAAATGCAGAACAGTATCACCATCAAACACCAGAAAGATGTGTGGTGAGAGTTACCTGGCATTTTTAACACATGCTCAATGAACTCACATTTCTGCCTGATGGAAAGCCAAGTGAATCTTGAACAATGACTGTAGATTGTTGCAAGCTAAATTGCCTAGATCATCTACATTTTCAGATGGAGTATCTTTACTGGAGAACATCAGTGCTACCTCTGCCACTTGACTGCACTCTCAAAGGACCAGCAGCATCAGCATCACTCCAAAATTCACTGGACATGCAAATTCTTGGGTCCTACTCCAAATAGACAAAAATCAGAAACTTTAGAGGTGGAGCCCAGAAATTGTGTTTTAACAAGCCCTCAATGTGAATAGTTTGCACTTTTCTATTAAAGAAACACCTAGACAATGCTTTATTTTCCTACTTCAAATCAGGAAAAACACTGACAAGGCGAGGGTAGAAGCTCATCTGCACTGTCTAGTCAACTCTTATGCTCTCTTTTATAATATAAACTGGAAAGAACTTAATCATCTTTGTTTCCCATAAAACATCACATTGATCTTGACATTGATGACCTTACATTAATTGAGTCTATAAGTAGGAGGTAGCAAGCATTAGATGCCTTATTAAGACATAACGGTGTCAAGGGTTGAGAGATAAATCCTTTGAAAGTTCAAGATCCAGAGCCTGCCAGACTGATAGGTTTATGAAGTGTTAGTGGTCTGGAATAGGACAGAATATTTTATCTAAAGTGAGAGATAAATGACTGAAGCTTGCACTCCTAATTTGAGGAGGCACAAAACTTGTTGGACCTTTTAAAATTATGAAAGCAAAATATTCTACACTTAGACATGATGATATAACTTATTAACTGATTAATGCATGGCATCCAGTTTAGATTGGGCCTGAATTAAAACAGGCTCTGCAGTAGGTCTATAGTGCAGTGAAAAATATGAAACCACTTGGGTCTTATGACCCAGTAGAAGAAGTTTGAGAAGACAAAGAAGACATATGGAGCTTCTGGAAATTTCCAAAAAGCAGCATAACTGTGCAGAATTTTATAGTTTTCATGTAAGACCAGTTTGCACTTTTCTATCAACAATGCCTCTTTATTTGAAAATCAGCTTCACATTTGCAATTAGGCCCTTTTAATATTGAGTATCTGGAAACAGGTCTGTGAGAAATGAACTCATGATGAACTGGTCATTATATTATTCAATTAAAATTAGATATTAGAGATTAACAAGGAGAAGATTTATTCTCACATCTGAAACATCTAAGATACTGGACAAAACATACGAAACAGCAGTTTTCAAAATATCAGAATGAAAGATAGTCATCCCTGAAAGAAGAGAAGCAAACAAAGCAAGTCCAATGAGTGTTCCAGCTTTCTGATGGGAAGGAGTTTTGAGGTTGTGGCTGAGGAAAAGGAAATCAATACAGAGCTTATAGTGCTCTGAGTTGAAAAGATGGTGTTAGGTGTTTGGAGACATAGAAGTATCTGGAGTTTACAAGGCAGAGTACCAGAGAGGCAAGGTGTAAAAGAGGATCTAGAGATCTAGAGAGGGTCCGCTGGAGACTTCAGCTGAGTACTGACTAGTACATATATAAAGCTCAAGAAGGAATCACTTGAAAGAATTACATAGAATAATCATCAGAGTTTGGAATATTTCCCATTAACATGATCTGGAGTAGAAGACCTCATAATTCAAGGTACATCTGGTAGAATTCCCAAAATGGTTAAACCTTGGTAATTGGCCAACACTTGTGCTAGACTAAATGCTGCTCTGGTAGCTTGAAAACAAAATCAGAAGGAGTCATACTGTTTATAAATAACCTTACTAAATACCACAACAAATCTTAATTGTTACAGAAGTAAAACTTATAGAACAATAAAAAAAAACTCACTCAACAATATAAAATTCAAAATATCTGCCATCAGATAAGAAATTACTGGACATATAAAGAAATATGGCCTCATTATAGGCCATATTTTCAACATACTCAGTTGAAACCACTGGAAAAATGATACAGATTGTAGAAATAGCAGTTACTTTAAAACTATTATTCCCCTATATTCCACATATTCAAGAAGCTAAAGAAATTAGTAAGGAGTTTAAGTAGAGACATGGACTGTATAAAAAGGGATGATATTTATGTTCTACAAATGAAAGTTACAGTATCTGAGATGAGAATAATTGGATGCAGTCAACAGCAGATTACAAATTGCAGAAAAAAAGATTAATGAATTATAAGAGTAGTAATGAAGACTATCCAAAATGAAAAAAAGAGGAAAAAAGACTTAAAAAATGAACATAACATCCTTTCACTGTGGTACAATTTTGAGAGAGTGATATATGATTAACTGGGCTCTCTGAAGGAAAGGAAAGAAGGACAAAAAAAATTGAAAAAATATTGGTTAAAATGTTTTCAAATATAAAAATATTTGAAAAAAATCTATGAACCTACAATATAAGAATTTAAGCCTTGAAAACAAGAAATATGAAAAAGGTAATTCATGGAATATAATAACCAATATGAGTAAGTCAATAAAAAGGGAAAAATGTTAAAGCATCCGGTGGAGTAAGATACTTTATATACACAGGATTACAAATAAAGTGAATGTCTCATCTGAAATCAGAAATTCATGCTTGAAGATGGTAGAAAAAGCTACAGTACTGAAATAAAATAAATTACCAACCTAGAATTCTATACCCAATGGAAATATCTTTCAAAAATAAAGAGGAAATAAAGGTGTTTTCAGACAGTTTAAAAAAAAAAAAAAAAGGTGGGAAAATTTATAGCAACAACCTGCACTGCAAAGCATAAACTATAAAAAAAAAAAAAAACAAAAAAAAAACAAAAAACCACACCCAGTGAGAATATAAATCAACATAAAGGAAGGAAGGACACTAGAAATTGTAACTATATAAGTATATACAAAATTTTATTCTAATAATTTAAATAATTTAAAAGATAATTGAGTGCTAAATAAAAAAGTAAGATATTATATGTTTGGGGATTTATAAATAATTAAAACTAAAATGTATAGTGACAATAGAAGAAAGGACAGGAGGGGAGATATGGAAAAATACAATTATATAATTCTTATATTATTCATGAAGAAAAACAATATTTCTTGGAAGTTGAAATGAGAGATTAAAATATATAGCATAGGCCAAGCACAGTGACTCACGCCTGTAATCCCAGCACTTTGGGTGGCCGAGGTAGGTGGATCACATGAGGTCAGGAGTTTGAGTCCAGCTTCATCATGGCAAAACCCCATCTCTACTAAAAATACAAAAATTAGATAGGTATCAAGGTGCACATCTGTAGTCTCAACTACTCAGGAGGCTGAGGCAGAAAAATTGCTTGGATCTGGGAGGTGGAGGTTGCAGTGAGCCAAGAGATTGTGCCACTGCACTCCAGGCTAGGTGACAGAGCAAGACTCCATCTCAAAATAAATAAATAAATAAATAAATAAATAAATAAATAAATAAAACATATAGCATAGACTAAAATAATATAACTAAGAATTTCAGCTGAAGAGCCAACAAAGAAAATAGAATGAAATCATGAAATGTACTCAACTAATTCAAAAGAAGTCAGACAAAAAGGATAAATGGTACAAATAGAAATGGGAAGATGATAAATTTAAATCAAACCATACAAGCAATTACATTAAATGTAAATGGTCTAAACATTCCAATTTTTAAAAAACAGAGATCGTCAGATTCCATAAAAAAGCAACACTGAATTACATGTTTCCTATAAGAAACACACTTAGGCTCAAAACAAAGGAATGGAGGAATATTTACCAAGCAAATGGAAAGCAAAAAAAAAAAAAAAAAAAATAAGCAGGAGTTGCCTTCTTAGTCTCTGATAAAACAGACTTTAAACCAACAAAGATCAAAAAAGACAAAGAAGGGCATTACAAAATGGTAAAGGGAGCAATGAAACAAAAAGAGCTAACTATCCTAAATATATATGCACCCAATACAGGAGCACCCAGATTCATAAAGCAAGGTCTTAAAAACTTACAAAGAGACTTAGACTTAGACTTAGTCTCCCACAAAATAACAGTGGGAGACTTTTACACCCCACTGCCAAAATTAGACAGATAAATGGGACAGAAAATTAACAAGGATATTCAGGAATTGAACTCAGCTCTAGACCAAGCCCATGTAATAAATACCTACAGAACTCTCCACCCCAAATCAACAGAATATACATTCTTCTCAGGACCACATAGCACTTATTCTAAAATTGACCATATAATTGGAAGTAAAACACTCCTCAGTAAATGTAAAAGCATGAAAATCTTAACAAACACTCTCTCAGACAGCAATGCAATCAAATTAGAATTCAGGATTAAGAAACTCCCTCAAAGACAGCACAACTACATGGAAACTGAATAACCCGGTCCTGAATGACTACTGGGTAAATAATGAAATTAAGGCAGAAATAAATAAGTTCTTTGAAACCAATGAGAACAAAGACACAGCATACCAGGATCTCTGGGACACAGCTAAAGCAGTGTTTAGAGGAAACCTTATAGTACTAAATGCCCATGTGAGAAAGCTGGAAAGATCTAAAATTGACATGCTAATATCCCAATTAAAAGAAATAGAGAAGCAAGAAGAAACAAACTCAAAAGCTAGAAGACAAGAAATAAATAAGGTCAAAGCAGAACAGAAGGAGATAGAGACATGAAAAACCCTTCTAAAAATCAATGAATCCAGGAGTTGGTTTAAAAAAAAGAAAAGATTAAAATAGACCACTACCAATACTAATAAAGAAGAAAAGAGAGAAGAATCAAAGAGATACAATAAAAAATTATAAAGGGGATATCACCACTGATCCCACAGAAATGCAAACTACCATCAGAGAATACTATAAACAACTCTATGCAAACAAACTAGAAACTCTAGAATAAATGGATAAATTCCTGGACACATACACCATCCCAAAACTAAACCAGGAAGAAGTTGAATCCCTGAATAGACCAATAGCAAGTTCTGAAATTAAGGCAGTAATTAATTGCCTGCCAACCAAAAAAAGCCCCAGGACCAGATGGATTCAGAGCTGAATTCTACGAGAGGTACAAAGAGGAGCTGGTACCATGGCTTCTGAAACTATTGCAAACAATAGAAAAATGACTCCTCCCTAACTTACATTACGAGATCAGGCCAGCATCTTCCTGATACCAAAACCTGGAAGAGACACAACAAAAAAATAAATTTTCAGGCCAATATCCCTGATAAACATTGATCTGAAAATTCTCAGTAAGATACTGGCAAACCACCAAATCCAGCAGCACATCAAAAACTTATACACCAAGATCAAGTCTGCTTCATCCCTGGTATGCAAGGCTGGTTCAACATACACAAATCAATAAACATAATCCATCACATAAACAGAACCAATGATAAAAACCACATAATGATCTCAATAGATGCAGAAAAGGCCTTTGAAAAAATTCAACACCACTTCATGCTAAAAACACTCAATAAACTAGGTATTGATGGAACATACCTCAAAATAATAAGACCTGTTCATGACAAACCCATAGGCAATATCATACCAAATGGGCAAAAGTTGGAAGCATTCCCTTTGAAAACCAGCACAGGACAAGGATGCTCTCTGTCGTCACTCCTATTCAACATAGTATTGGAAGTTCTGGCCAGGGTAATTGGGCAAGAGAAAGAAATAAAGTGTATTCAAACAGAAATAAAGGAAGTCAAATGGTCTCTGTTTGAAGATGAAATGATTGTATATTTAGAAAACCCCATTGTCTCAGCCCAAAAACTCCTTAAACTCATAAGCAACTTCAGCCAAGTCTCAGGATGTAAAATCAATGTGCAAAACTCACAGGCATTCCTATACACTAATAATAGACAAACATAGAGCCAAATCATGAATGAACTCCCATTCACAATGGCTAAAAAGGAA
Source organism: Macaca nemestrina (assembly GCF_043159975.1). NCBI lineage: Eukaryota > Metazoa > Chordata > Mammalia > Primates > Cercopithecidae > Macaca > Macaca nemestrina. Next base: position 177,490,052 of record NC_092127.1, on the reverse strand, counting down.
TAAAATACCTAGGAATACAATTTACAAGGGATGTGAAGGACCTCTTAAGGAGAACTACAAAACACTGTTCAAGGCAATAAGAGAGGACAGAAACAAATGGAAAAACATTCCATGTTCATGGATAGGAAGAATCAATATTGTGACAATGGCCATACTGCCCAAAGTAATTTATAGATTTAATGCTATCCCAATCAAGCTACCATTGACTTCCTTTACAGAATTAGAAAAAATGACTTTAAATTTCATATGGAGCCAAAAAAGAGCCCATATAACCAAGACAATCTAAGCAAAAAGAACAAAGCTGGAGGCATCACACTACCTGACTTCAAACTATACTACAAGGCTACAGTAACCAAAACAGCATGGTACTGATACCAAAACAGATATATAGACCAACGGAACAGAACAGAGGCTTCAGAAACAATACCACACATCTACAACCATCTGATCTTTGACAAACCTGATAAAAACAAACAATGGGGAAAAGATTCCCTATTTAATAAATGGTGTTGTGAAAACTGGCTAGCCATATGGAGAAAACTGAAACTGGACCCCTTCCTTACACCTTATACAAAAAGTAACTCAAGATGGAATAGAGACTTAAATGTAAGACCTAAAAACATAAAAACCCTAGATGAAAACCTAGGCAATACCATTCAAGACACAGGCATGGGCAAAAACTTCATGACTAAAACACCAAAAGCAATGACAACAAAAGGCAAAATGGACATTGGGGTCTAACTAAACTAAAGAGCTTTTGCACAGCAAAAGAAACTATCATCAGAGTGAACATGTAGGTTACATGTAACCTACAGAATGGGAGGAAATTTTGCAATCTATCCATCTGACAAAGGGCTAACATCCAGAATCTACAAGAACTTAAACAAATTTACAAGTAAAAAACAACCCCATCAAAAAGTGGGCAAAAGATGTGAACAGATATTTCTCAAAAGAAGACATTTATGCAGCCAACAAACATATGAAAAAAGACTCATCATCACTCATCATTAGAGAAATGCAAATCAACACCACAATGAGATACCATCTCATGCCAATTAGAATGGCAATCATTAAAAAATCAGGAAACAACAGATGCTGGAGAGGATGTGGAGAAATGGGAACGCTTTTACACTGCTGGTAGGAGTGTAAATTGGTTCAACAATTTTGGAAGACAGTGTGGCAATTCCTCAAGGATCTAGAACAAGAAATACCATTTGACCCAGCAATCTCATTAGTGGGTATATACCCAACAGATCATAAATCATTCTACTATAAAGACACACGCACACGTATGTTTATTGCAGCACTATTTACAATAGTAAAGACTTGGAACCAACCCAAATGTCCATCAATGATAGACTGGATAAAGAAAATGTGGCACATATACACCATGGAATACTATGCAGCCATAAAAAAGAATGAGTTCATGTCCACTGCAAGAACATGGATGAAGCTGGAAACCATCATTCTCAGCAAACTAACACAGGAACAGACAAGCCAACACCACACGTTCTCATTCATAAGTGGGAGTTGAATAATGAGAACACATGGACACAGGGAGGGAAACATCACACTTGGGCCTGTCAGGGGATGGGGGTCAAGGGGAAGGAGAGCATTAGGAAAAATACCTAATGTAAATGACGGGCTGTTGGGTGCAGCAAACCACCATGTCATATGCATACGTACGTAACAAACCTGTATATTCTGTACATGTATTCCACAACTTAAAGTGTAATAAATTTTTTTTTAAAAAGAAACACTTCATAAAGGAAAAAATAAAACTAAAAGTAAGATATGAGAAAACATATACTATGTTAACGATTTTTTAAAACAATACTGAACTGTATGTTTCCTATAATAAACACACTTTAAAGGTAAGCTATGAGAAAATACATACTATGTTAACAATTTTTAAAAGATAGTTTGGCTATATTAATAGTAAATAAAGTAGATTTCAAAACAAAGAATATAGCCATGAATAAAGAAGGTCATTTTATATAACAAAGAGGTCAATTCTCAAGAAAGTATATATTCCTAATTATATGCCTATTGTATTCCTATTTATACACTGAATAATAACATTTTTTGAAGTACATGAATCAAAAACTGGTGAAACTTTCAGGAGAAATAGACAAATGTTAGCATCTTTATTAATGTATAGAATAAATAGACAGAAAATTGATGAAAATGTAGAAGACTGAAAACATTACCAACCAAATTTTAAATCACATTTATAGCTCTCTCAACCTAACAATAATAGAATACATTTGGTTTAAAGTGCACACAAAAAAGTTTACTGAAATAGTCCATTTCCTAGACAATAAAGAATTCTTAATAAAATTAAAAGTATTCAAATAAAACAAATTATGTTTTCTGATTCTAATGGAACTAATTTTGTAATCAATAATACAAAGACATCTGGAAACTAAATTGAAACTAAATTTTGATATCAAATAGTATACTTCTAAGTAACTCATGTATTAAATAATAAATCAATAGAATATAGTTGAAAGAAATGAAAATAAAATTTAAATATATCAAAATTTATGGGAAATGGCTAATGTAGTACTTAAAAAGAAATGTATAACACTAAATGCCTATGTTAGAAAAGCAAAAAGGTCTTGAGTTAGTGATTCCACTTTTTACTTTAATAAAATAACAGAAGAATAAATTAAACCCAAGGTAAGTAATTAAAAAGAAAAAAATAAATATTATAGTGGAAATCAATGAAGGAAAAAAAATAGAAAATTATATAGAAAAATCTGTAAAGCCAAAAACTGGATCTTTAAAATTTTAGTAAAATTGATAAACCTGTAGCCAAAGATAAAGAAAGACCATATCGAGAATGAAACAAGTGACCTCAGTAAAGATTCTACAGATAATAAAAGAACAGCAAGAGCGAACTATAGATAATAAGGGGAAAAGAGTAAACAACTTTCTGCCAATAAGATAAGATGGACAAATTCCCTGAAAAGTACAAACTATGAAAACAATTGGTCAATTAGAAATACGTAACCTGAATGGCTTTTTTTTTTTATGATATTGAATTTGTAGTTTAAAATTCCTCTTCCCTGGGCACTCTGCTGCCTCCACAAAAATAATAAAAAAACAACCTCCAACCCCAGATGGCTTTAATGGTTAATTCTAACACGTATTTAAGGAAGAATATGTCAAGTCTATACAAACTCTTCAGTACAATTGAAGAAGAGGGAACATATTTCATCTCATTCTGTAAGGTTAGTATTACTCTGACACTAAACCCAAAAAACAGCATAACAAGAGAAACGAATTATAGATTAATATCTTGTGTGAATAAAGATGCAAAAATTTCTTTAAACATTTTGGAAAATTGAATTCAAGTATATATAAGGAGGATAATATATAATAACCAATTAAATTTATTCCAGAAAAGTAATGTTGTCTTAACATTCTAAAATCAATCAATACAGTTAACCGTATTAATGGACTAAAAAAGAAATAACATGATCAACTCAATACAAAAAAAGAAAAAGCTGATAAACTGCAACATTTACTCCTGGTAAAAAGTACGAGAAAACTAAGAATAGAAAAGATTTTCTCAAACTGATTAAGGGCTTCTATCAAAAACTTAGAGTTTATGTACTTAATAGTGAAAGACAATAGGCTGTTGATAAATCAATAGAACAGAATAGTATAGAAATAGAACTGCATACAGTTGGCCATTTAATTTTTGACAAAGATGCAAAACCAAAACTATATAGAAAACACAGTCTTTTCAACAAATCCTGCTGGATCACTTTGATAGCCATAGGAAAAAAAAAAAAAAATGAACAACTAATTTTGACTCATACTTCACATCATACACAAAATTTAACCTAAAATGTAGCATAGACCTAAATGCAAAACTTAAAAATGTATTAGAAGAAATCATAGAATCTTTTCATGACCTTGGGTGAGTCATAGGTTTCTTAGATAAAATAGCCAAAGCACAATACACAAAAGAAAATAAATTAATAAATTGGCTTCATTAAAATTTAAAACTTCTAAACTTCAAAAGCAACTGTTAAAAGAAGAAAAAGGTCACACTCTGGGTAAAAATACCTACAAATTATGTATCTGATAAAGAATTTGTATCAGAATGTATATTGTCAACAACAAGAATCAAATGACACAACTTTTAAAACCTGGTAAAATACTTGAATATAAACATCACCAAGGAAAATATACATATAATAGCAAATGAGCACTTGAATCAGGCTCAACATCAATAGTCATTAGTGAAGTGCAAATTAAAACTTCAATGAGCTACTACTCCGTACCTATTTTTAAAAGTTGATATTTGTAAATGACTGAGCACACCAGGTTTGGCAAGGATATGGAACAACTGGAAGTTTCATTCACTGCTGGATGGTATGTAAAGTGATACAATCTATTTGGAAAATAATTTGAACATTTTTAAAAACTGAATATATACATGTCTACCATATGACCCTGCTATTCTACTAGATGCTGATCCAAGGGAAATGAAAGCATTTATCCACCTGCCTGAGTTGTCTATTGCTGCTGTAACAAATTACCACAATTTAGTGGCTTGAAGGAATGTAGTTTTATTATCTTACAGTTTTGGAGGCCAGAAGTCCTTAATGATGTTCTGGGGCAAAAACCAAGTTGTTCATCAGAGGTGCATTCTTTCCAGAGGCTCTAGGGCAGAAACCATGCCTTTTTTCAGGGACCACCTGCCTTCCTCCTTTTGTGTCCCCAGTCGGTATTCTCAGAGCTAGTAGCATAGCTGCATAACATTTTCAAATCTCTCCTCTCTCTCTTTCTCTCCCCTTCTCTCTCTCTCTGACCTCTGCTTCTACAGTTACAATTTTTTTCTGTGACTCTTACCATCAGGTTTTCCTTTATAACACTCTTTTGAGTTATATCAGGTCCAACTGAACAACCCATTACAAGCTTTCCATCCCAAGATTCCTAATCACATCTGCAAGGTCGTTTTCGCTATGTTGTAAGGTAATATATTCATACGTCCCAGAGACTAGAATGTGGATATCTTTGGGGAGGTATCTCATCTACCACATTACCCACATCTTGCACTTGATTATTAGTAACATCTTTAATTGTAACGTCCCTAAACTGGGAACTACCCAAATGTCAATCAACAAGTAAATAAACTGTGATATTTCCATGCAATGTAGTACTATTCAACAATAAAAAGAAATAGGCTATCAATATGTGCAACATGGATACATGTCAATATAACTATGCTGAATGAAAGAAACAAGATATAAAATGTATTCATAGTGCGTAATTTCATTTATATAAAATTCTAGAAAATGAAAACTACAGTGAGAGAATGCAGATCAGTGGTTGCTGGAGGATGGCAGTTTGGGCTGGGGGTGATAATTACAATAGAAAAATTACTTAGGAGATCAGGAAACTTTTGGGGCATTTGATATGTTCATTTTCTTGATTATGGTGCTTGTTTCACAGGTACACACATGTCAAAACCCATCAAATTTTACAGTTTATGTGTAGTATATTGTATTAGTCCATTCTCACCCTGCTATAAAGAACTGCTCAAGACTAACTTATGAAGCAAAGAGATTTAATTGACTCTCAGTTCCACATGACTGAAAAGACCTCGGGAAACTTACAATCATGGTGAAAGTGGAAACAAACTTGTCCTTCTTCACATGATGGCAGGAAGGAGGAGTGCCGAGCAAAAGAGGGAAAGGTCACTTATAAAACCATCAGATCTAGAGAGAACTCAATATCAGGAGAACAGCAGCATGAGGGTAAATGCCCCCATGGATAAATTACCTCCTACCAGGTCCCTCCCATGACACGTGGGGATTATGGGAACTACAGTCCAAGATGAGATTTGGGTGGGGACACAGACAAACCATATCATGTATTTCATGTTGGCTATACCTCAATAAAGCTGTTTTAAAAATTTACAGTTAATGCAAGGAAACTGGAAAGCAATAATTGTCACATGTCTTCTGGCTTCAGCAGGTCCAAAACACAAGCAAATTAAAGGAAAAATTAGGTGGCTCAGATACCCCTGGAATCTTCTTCTAGTCCTTCCGTGCACTCTACCAGTAGGCTCATGGGAAATTACCCATGATCAGTTAAGACACGGAAGAAGAAAACTGTAAGTTATCTTTATTGATAGATTGATACAACAAACCATACCAGCTGCGAGTAAATTGCTGCTACATTATAGAGAAACTCAGGAGAAATCCTGAAGGGTATTAATAAAGGAAATTTATAGATTCACTGTGGATCTCCAATAGTGGCTAATCATAAAAAAGGGAGATTAGTGAAAAAGCACATGAGATAAAAATACTCATGTGCCAGATACTAGTTTATTAGCAGGCATCCACTGTGAGTTCAATAATCAGGTAGACAAGATATATTATCTTGTATACATCATTGTGACTCTCTTTCTAGCAATGTCAGTACTGTTTGAATGACAAAGTGCAATATGGCGATGACAACAGTATTAGAAGGTAGGTATAGGTTCCACTTGCCCAGGCTGCCTAAGGCTGAACCCCATTTTGAATTCCAATATGGTGCCATGCTCTGGGAAGACCAGATAGCCATCTTGTAGAAAAGACAGGGATTTTCCACATAGAAACTGACTCTGGGTATGTGTTTATCCATCCATCCCCATAGTACTTCTGCCAGTGCCACTCCTGTGGACTTACGTAATGCTGTAGCTATTGTCAAGCACTATACACAAAAAAATCCCAACCAGGGAAAATATTTAGCAGCAGAAGATCTGAGACATTGGACTCATTCTGATAGAATTCTCTGGTCTTAGCAAGTCACCAATATTCCCAAAGAGCTGGCTTAGAAGAGCTACATAAGGCTTAGTCGTAAGACTAGCTAAAGAACAGAGGCCAAAATTCATGGTCCAGGACCCTAAGGATATATTTTCCTAAATAACTTACTTAAGGAATGTTTGCTTTTCATCCTAGAATCTTGGGGCTTGGTGAATTTGTAGGTATAGTAATCAAGTAAAAAATATCTCCATCAAGAAAACTTATAGTTTAGTAGTATTGGAAACTGAATCTCCGTCCTGAGCATCGTATACTCTTAATGCTACTAAAAGAGTAGGCAAGTTATTCATTGCACTATACTAAAAGGCACTGGACTGCAGCTCCACAATAGGAGAAATAAAACTATATCTGCAACTCACATATTTACCAGGGTATTTCTTAGTACTCCTAAATCACAAGTCCTGGCTGATTGGAAACCCCAGCAATCTCATAAGGATAAAATCACCAAAAATTCAGATAATGAGAGAATAAATATTTGTGTCACTCATCATGTAAAGACCACTACCTAGTTATGGGTGAAGCTAAGGAGAACATGAAATGGGTTCTGGAAGAAGGAAACTTAGGCCTCAGAACCTGCTACTGAATTACCTATGTTTTACCTTAACTTATTTTTTATCCATAATCTCCTTCCCCCTATCCCTAACTGACTTATATGAAGATTATTTCTGGCAAACAGCTTAGATTTTGGCCAGGGATATAGCCGAATTATCATGAGTTAATGGTGATAAATTTGCTGATGATTTTCTGTGCCCCTTATATAGGAGGCATGCACTTAAAAAAATCTGGACAGAGACCACAAGTGGATTTTGAGGGATAAACTGGTGAACTGTGATGAATACGCTTCCTCTGTTCCTTCAGATCTGAGATCTACACTTCTCCTCCCTAGTCTAAATCCCAGACAGCACCAATGAACTCCCTTAGGCTCCAGCCACTGGGATACAGTCGATGGCAGGCACCAGCTAAAGATGAGAGAACAGAAGTAGGGTATCACTGGGACATTTATTCCTTCAGTTCCCTCTCTGCCAGGCCACGATTGACATTAGAATTGCATAAAATAAAGAACACAAAGTATGAAAATCTTTCAGAAGCAGACAGATAAAATAAAAGCATACTTTCTTTTTTCCTCTTTATAGGAGAAACATTCCTTTTTATATAAACCAACTATATTATTCAGGATCCTATGGAAAATCAGATGGCCCACTTGAAAGGGTTTAACTACTTACAGAGATGTGAGAGGAAATAAGAAAACCAGTGAAGGATAGGGAAGCATCCAGATATTGGCAACAATGAGAAGCGCATTAGTAGTCCTAGGGCTGAAGGAGTGGACATTAGACAGTCAGTACTGAGTCCATGAGAGCCGATTCCATGGAAGGGGGAAAGCCATTAGGAGCTCTGGTGTAAGCAGGGCACAGAGGCAGATGGGGCATGGGGAGAACAGAAAATGAATATCTTAACCTCTCTCTGTCTCCCCTTTTCATTTCTTGCGGTGCCTTCCATTGGCCAGATTAAACTAGAAGCGAAAGAGCTTGGGAACCAAGTAATACCAGAATTCTAGGCCAGAGGGCATTGCAGAGACCGTCGAAGAAGAGAGCTCTGATAAGTACGTGGTGAGGATGGGGATAGGGTTGGCATGAGAATGACAGCAAACAGATAAAAATCAGTATAACAAGAAAATTTTTTCAACGGATACGTTAATGAGCAAAATAAAAAACAAAAGACTGAATGGAAGTGCACTGAGAAAATTTGCTTTTTTAAAATAATGTTTTGAGCCAAAAAAATTTGTAAAAGCAAGGATAGTTTTTAAATGTTCTTGGATTCAATATACCTACAACAGTTTGAAGAAGCTGTATTGAATAGTACAGTGTTGACTCTTGCTTCCTCTTGATCCTGTAGTATATGCTATCTTTTAAGGTTCAGAATGATGAATACTATTACAGATTCCTTTGCATCTCTGTTGTGACGTCTTTGACAAAGTTAACTACTATAAATAGCCTCATTTCTGCTAAAAATTATCATATAAAACTTTCATGTAAGAACAATAAATCAACCAAACATCTGCCTCACCATTATTCATTATAACAAACTTATGATGTAGCCAATCGGAAAAAAAAAAAATGCAATTTGCCTAAAGTGCCTCTTTGAATTATTCAAAGTTTCTGTTGCAGCTAATTAATTTAGAGCATATTATGAAAATGAAGCAATGAAAATAATCCAAATACTGAGCAAAAATAGCAGTACAGATGCTAGTAGTATTCTATTTTCTTTGTTACTTTGCTTTATACACTGGTCCCAAACAAGTAGAAATTAATGAAGTACATTAATATTATTTTAATGGGTTTTGTATGCAGTCAAATAAATATTAGTAAAAATGATTTGATATACACTCAGTAAAATACTTAGATGTAGAGCTATATAATTTGTTTGGAGAACAGGTATTTGTCACTAATAAAAACTGGAGTGAAGTGAATTTGTAATAAAAACTGTAGTGAAGTGAATTTGTATTCAACACACCATCATTTCAAATGCTTCTTCTTATCATTCATCCCTTACTTGCAAGAGACAACCTCGTTACTGTATAAGTCTATTTACATTTCTTATATCTAACATCAGATCTTCTCTTGGTAACATCATCAGAAAAGAAATTTTGAGGAATAGCAATGTCTGAACCTAAGACATTTAAAAGAAGATTTTATATTCTAAAACTCGCATCCACTAAATTACTAAATTGCCCTTCCTCAGGTTAAAGCCACATGCTCCTTCCTTGTAGTTACCTTCTCCATTTAAAGCAACAGGCAGCTCAGTCTCTGATTTAATACAAACGGAGACACCAAAAACAGAATTTTAATTCCATCTCTATCATTAATATATTACATGGCCTTGGGCAATCTCCAAGCCTCATCTCCTTCATCTAAAAAGATGATATTTTCAACTCCATAGTAGCTTACTTTATAGTCTTGTTCAAAGGAACAACTAGCAATGTCTGCCAGGTATATTGAAAATATTAAGTGCTAGATACATATTTAATTACAAGATGGAATCTTTATGGTATTAAAGGAGCTGCTGCAAAAAAGCAAAATAAATCATGCACTAGAATGCAAGATCGGAGCAATTGGACATTTTTCTTCTTTGGTAAGAAATTTATAAGTAAACTAAAACACACACACACACACACACACACACACACACACACACACACACACACCCCTTCTAATGCTAACTGTTGCAAAAACCAACTAGGTCAGGTTTACAGTGGAATTTTTTAAGACACTGAACTACATGTCCCAATGTGGTTTATGTTGAGGCACAAATTTTGCTATTTTGTGCAGAACTGCAGAACACTTATTTGTCCTACTTTAAGTAAACCTCCTGTAGATCAAGAAACCATAGAACTGCAAAATAATCAGGTGTGATATGCAGAGTTTCCTCCATACTCTCTTGTCATCTATTGTACTCAGAGAGTGAGGGCAAGAAGTGAATGAAGAAAATAAAAATGAAATACACTCCACAAAAGATGAGAGTAATATTTCCTAAGTAAAGAAATAAAGTAACACTTCCTAAGTAAAGAACAGCATAGGAATTTCTGGATACTAGCATTGTAGAACTCAGTAGAATGTTTAGGCTTCGATGCATGTTGTAGACCGTACCATTGGTGCGTGAAAGGGCTGCACCCCTCAATATTAACCTTGTGTTGTCAGTTCCCTCCTACATTGAATCCAAGCCAAGGAAACATTAGCACAAGTGATGCAGGCAGAGCCTTGATACACACTTGCACTTAGGGCTTTTCTACTTGGAACTCTTAGAAACCAGCCACTGTGCTTAAAGGAATCGAAGCTATTCTGTAAGAGAGAAGCCATGAGAAGATATCCTACAACATAAGACAACACATGTGAAAGAGAGCTGAGGGCCCAGCTGAGTTCCCAGACCTGTGCCAACACTCCACAAAGCAAAGGAATCTAGCAGGTAACCCCCCAAGTTTACAGAATGTATAAATACTTATTTTAAGCCTCCAAGATTTGGGGTGATATGCTACACAGGTCTAATTAACTGAAACACCACCTATTCACTTTCAGCTGTTTTTAAGAGAAATTCATAAAAAGTTACCCTAACGCAGTGAATTCTTTTAAGTTTATGTTGCTTTGCTATCCATTTCAAACACAAATTTAACTTTCACATATCAGAAGCAGGGCTCAGTCACCCTTGATACAGTTTTCAGTTCTATACCACACCCAAATGGCTCAAGCCATTGGCCAGAAATGAGAACCCAGAGGCATCTCTCTACCTAACATCCTGGGCTCCCTTGCCTATGAACTTTAAGTGGCTCAAGACTCAAATCCTATTCAGATAGATAGATAGATAGATAGATAGATAGATAGATAGATAGATAGATAGATCGATCGATCGATCCCAACTTTTCTCTCTCTCTTTCTCTCTCTCTCTCTCTCTCTCTTTCACTGACTCACTTTTCATTCCTGCCTCACATGACCTGGGCACAGAGGACTGCTCACCTGTCTCATTGTGAGGTTCCTGCTCAGGATGTATAAGGAAAAATCCTTGAACTTGTTTTCTATTGTGAAGTATTGAATTTGCAACATCTGAAGAACCAGGGACTACTCCAGGCTGAGTTTCCCCGGGATCCTGGAGCATGAGTGGAGGGCTGGAGGAGAGCTGCAAGATCAGGTTCCCAGCCCCAGAGTGTAGTGTGGCTGAGATGAATCACACATGGGTCAGACAAGAGCTGCAAGGGCATCTGCCAGTATAAACATATTTCCCACATGAGCGAACCCCTGGTCATGGGTCCAACAGTTAAGCATAAGGCTATCCTCCAGGAAGCATCCTGTGAAAGGTATTCTGTTAACACCCATATCCAGGTCCCCTTCGGGTTCCCACTGGGGAGTTTGCTGGGCATATTGTAATTGGAACCCCAGTTTAGCAGGAGGCTCCCCAAATGCCCAAGCACTAGGATTCTCTAAGCTTCCCTCCCTACACTTTGATCTCAGATACTCCTTAAGCATTCTTTCCTGTGGTTGTCTTAGTTTTGCTTTGCATCATGGTTCATCTATTAAGAGTTTGCATTAGGAGTGCATATAGGGGACAACACATATATAGGGGATCATATTAGATTCATCTGGAGGGTTTTTTCATCAACACTCCAAGAAATTTGGTTCACTGTTCTTTCTCTTTATGTCTTGATATGGTTTGGATCTGTGTCCCGACCCAAATCTCATGTCAAATTATAATCCCTAATGTGGGAGGTGGGGCCTGGTGGGAGGTGATTGGATCATGGAGGTGGATTTCCCACTTAGGTGCTCTTCTCCTTATAGAGTTCTCATGAGATCTGATTGCTTAAAAGTGTGTGATACCACCCCTCTCTCTCTTCCTCCTGCTCCAGCCATTTAAAATGTACCTGCTTCCACTTCACCTTCCACCACGATTAAAAGTTTCCTCAGGTGTCTTCCCCAGAAGCCACTATGCTTCCTGTACAGCCTGCAGTACTGTGTGCTGATTAAACCTCTTTTCTTTTTTTAAATAAATTACCCAGTCTCAAGTGTTTTTTTATGACAGTGTGAAAATGGACTAGTATACATCCCATCTATTTACAAGGGATTATTTTCTTAGCGAGACACTTGCCCTGATGATAATAAGTGTTATCTCCTTGCATTAGTCTGTTTTCACACTGCTAATAAAGACATACAAAGTCTGAGTAATTTGTAAAGAAAAAGAGGTTTAATAGATTCACAGTTCCATATGACTGGACAGGGGAGGACTCACAATCACAGCAGAAGTCAAGAGAGAACTTGTGCAGGGAAACTTACATTCATAAAACCATCAAATCTCCTGAAACTTACTCACTATCTTGGGAACTGCCTGGGAAAGACTCAGCCCCATGATTCCAGTACCTCCTACCTGGCCCCTACCATGACACATGGAAATTATGGGAGCTACAATTCAAGATGAGATTTAGATGGGGTCACAGCCAAACCATGTCACCCCTTAAGTACATAGTAATGGAAATATAAACTGGAAAAAAATGTTCTAGCCTCTTTGAGTGAATACTTTCTTGGTTCTTGATCTTATATTCTTTCAGGACATCACTTATGGAATCTGCACACTTGGTCATTTCATCAGGATTGGAGGAATAGGCACCTTCCCCCAGCCTCAGCTAGCACCTATCTATAGGAAGTAAATAATACAACAAAACGTAAACAAAAATAGGTCGTTTGCTTAATCTTAAAGTTCTCTTATTAAAATATTTGCTTAAAGATCATTTTTATCTCTAGACCATTATAAACCAAGACTGGCTGCAGCTATCATTGTACCTGATTCACAGCTACGTAATATAAATAAGAACTTTTAAGAAGATTTCCAAAGCAAAGGCAAGGGGCCTGGAAATTTTTCAATTTAGATGTCTCAACCTAGCTTAAGATTGAAATGCCAAACAGAAAGTTGGTCATTTGGCAAACACATAAAAGAGCAGATAATAAAAATGATGCTTTTAGTAAGCAGATGTGAAATGTTAATATAGAGGTAATGCCATTTTTATCAAATTCCATTATTACAGTGGTCATAGGTTTATTGTAATAAACTGTCATCAAAGTTTTCACCAGGCTCAGCTGAATTACTTTTTTAATTCAGCTTTTTCCAAGTTGTCAAATATTGAATGTGACTGTGAATTTTTTTGGCCAGAAAGAGGGAAATAAAGAGAAAGAAGATAAATTGGGAGTTTGAAGTGATTTATTTTAAGAATAATTCATACGGGTTCCTTAAGTAACCCATTAGTTAACCATATCAACACACTTAATATATTCCATTTACGTAGTTAAAAATGTATGTTTTGCTTATGTTACTTGAAAAGAGGACATGGAGTCCAAAATCATTCAGATTATAATGCTTTTTAAATAAAACTTGACAATATCAAAAGAAAACAAGACACTGGGTCCATGCCATGATACTTTACTAAAGAACACTCTTGTCAGTCTAAACTAATTTAATTATGTTGAAGGTGGATTGGCTTAGAAGATTGAGGAAAAGAAATAATATTTAAATTATCTTCATTTGAGTAAGATATCTTATTTTGTCTTACAAGGTTATATGTCATATAATTTATATAATTAATGAGGAAAATCTAGCTTGGATATCATATACCTATTAGGATGATGCATAAGTGACTGGTGAATAATAGTCACAAATTTGTTTTTCAGCATTGACTTGGAGATGGGAAACTTAAATACCAGCATTTTTCAAAAGCTGATGTTGAATGCTGGGTTGGATTTATCTCTCCTATCTAAGATCTGGAGTGTATTTTCAAACAAATTCAGAATTCTCCATAAGTGGATAAATTAGGCTTAATGATGATAATAATATTGAGGTTTAACCAAGAGAAACTCAGACAAAAGAGAAATTTATAGATACTGTTTAGCTCTGGGTCCCCATACAAATCTCATGTTGAATTATGATCTTCAGTGTTGGAGGAGGGGCCTGGTGGGAGGTGATTGGATCATAGGGGCAGATTTCTCCCTTGCTGTTCTCATTGTAGTGAGTTCTCATGAGAGCTGCTTGTTTGAAAGCATGCAGCCCCTCCCACCTCTCTCTCTCTCTCTCTCTCTCTCTCTCTCTCTCTCTCTCTCTCTCTCTCTCTCTCTATCCTGCTCTGACATGGGAAGACATGCTCCCTTCCCCTTTGCCTTCCTCCATGATTGTAAGTTTCCTGAGGCCTCGCAGCCATACTTTCGATACATCCTGCAGATATGTTGAGTCTAAACCTCTTTTCTTCATAAATTACCCCATATCAGGTAGTTCTTTATAGCAGTGCAAGAATGGACTAATACATTTACCTAATAAGAAACCCACACAGATACAATATGAGGAATAAGTAATAATACACTTAAAATAATTTAAGGCCACAATTTCCCTGGAATTTTATACAATTTTTGCATAAAAGTTATCTTATACTCCTTTATTATAAGTCGTGTTGTGTAAATCAAGAAATTTTCATGTGACTGAAGTATTCAAGAATATTTTAACTCCATTGAGAAATCACTTTTTTATTATTAGCTCATATTTGATGTACTGATTTCAAGTAAACAACATGTTCTTGTGATTGTGTTCAGTAGACAGATGACAGAAGAAAGTTGGACCGAATGTACAGATAAAATATAACAGAGTGGATAGCACAGAAATGAAAAGGCTTGCCCAACAAATTGTGACTTGCAAAAGAAAAGATAGAGAACCAAAGATAAAAAAAAATATGGTGAAAACTACAAAAAAATGGATGGACAGAGAAAAGAGCAGCTAATAAAATGTCTGGAATATAATAGTGTGACAGTTAATTTCATATGTCAATTTGACTAGGTCACGGGATGCCCAGATAGCTGGTTAAACATCATTTCTAAGTGTGTGTGTGTGTGTGTGTGTGTGTGTGTGTGTGTGTGAGAGAGAGAGAGAGAGAGAGAGTGAGAGAGAGTGAGAGAATGTGTTTCTGGAAGAGATTAGCCCTTGAATTGACAGACAAAATAAAGCAGATGGCTGTTCCCATTGTGGCTGGGTATTATCCAATCCACTGAGGTTCTGAGTAGAAAAAAAAAAGTCAGAAGAAGGGTGAATTACCTTTGCCAGACTGTGGAGCTGGCCCATCAATCTTCTCTTGTGATGGTGCACCTGGTTCTCAGGCTTTCAGACACAGACTGCAGTCTATAGCATCAGCTCTCTGGATCTCAGGCTTTAAAACTACTCCAGCAGCTTTCCTGAGTTTCCAGCTTGCAGATGGCAGACTACAGGACTTCTCAGCCTCCATATTCATGCAAACCAATACTTTATAGTAAATGTCTTACTGGTTCTGGTTCTGTTTCTCTGGAGAATCCTGAATAAATCATATTTTGGTACCAAAAGAGTCCAGATGAACAGAATGTTAAGCATGAGGTTTTTGAATTAGTTTCAGGGTTTCTGGAACTGGCTCTTTAATTTGATTAGACTTAAGATGCTAATGACTTAATTTAATTACTAGAGCTAGCACTATAATCCATGGTATGATCTGGCAATATACCTATAAAAATATATGCATTGTATAATCCTAATCAGCCACTCATAAGAAGTTGTATGACTGTAGATGATGCTTTTAAACAATTTGGGGAAACTAATGAATATCATGTTGTTGACTGGTTGGTCCCAACATCACTGGGAGATAGAAAGGATTCTAACGGTTTGGCTGGTTGCCTGAAACATGGACTAAAAAGTGGCCTTCTATAAGCAACTTGTAAATGCTAGAAATGTATTGGTTTAATGTAGGGAAAGGGATTCAAAGACTTGCAAATGCAGGGAGACTGAAATGTTAAGAGTAAATTTGTCATTTAAGGCCTACTCACTCACACTGGGAAGATCCAGAAGACATACCTTTCACCAATACTGTGAGAGATATATCTGTGGATATATCTGTGAGGAGAGCCTCAGCACCCTTGAAGAGCTCTGCAGTCACCCTTCTCTATAGAACAGAACTCCCAATGGGATCTACAATCACTAAATTAGAAAACCTAAATGCAATGGGAATAATTGGGTTCCTGTGTGGCAAGGGCAGCACTCAACCAACAAAGGCAAGGTGGATGTGGTTACCATAATAGACAGCAGAGTCGAAGTAAGAAAGCAAAATAGTCTGACTTGAACAGACCTACGACACTGGCTAATTGATCATGGTGTTTCTAAAAGTGAAATGAATAGGAAGCTTACTAAATTCTTACTTGATCTGTATAAGCAGAAAAGTTCTAGGTAAAGTCAACAAAAGAACATGGGGCACATTCTATGGTGAAGGAGAAATTTTTGCATCTGGTCCCTGGTTCTTCCTACAAGCAAGAAAAAGGCACAACACTAGTGGGTCTCTTTGTATTTCAGAGGCAACATATTCCTCATTTGGGTGTTATTACTCCAGTATATTTATTGAAAGAACCAAAAAGCCACAGTTTTGAGTGGGACATAAAATAAGATAAGGCTGTACAACAGGTCCCTTCTTCCCTACAAGCTGTTCTGCCACTTGGTCATATGATCCAGCAGATCCAATAGTGCTTGAAGCATCAGTGTCAGACAGGGATGCTCTTGGGAGCCTTTGGCAGGTCCATAGGGATGGATGACAGCATAGGCCTTTGGGGTTTTGGAGCAGGACCTTGCCATCTTCTGCAGATAACCACTCTCCTTTAGAGAGACAGCTTTTGGCCTGGTTACTGGGCCTTAGTAGAGACAGAACACACGGCCATGGACGATGGGCCACCAAGTTACAATAAAACCTAAGCTGTCCATCATGAATTGGTTGTTACCTCGTCCAGCAAGTCATAGAGCTGGACTAATTCTCAGGACTTCAGCCCCTGAATATGTCCTAATTAAAATAAGGTAAATGCTGGGGATTAGACATTAGAATAAACCATCAATATTAAAATTATAAAATGACTAATATGAACTCTTCAAAAGTGGCATTTCAGAGGATTTATTTGCAAAACACAATTCAATAAAGCTAGAGAAGCTTTTGGTCAATAAAAACAAAACTATTGTATAATTACAAAATAGTTACAACGAGGCACATGTTTTCAGGATCTCCTGAGGGCTGTCAGGGCCAAATAAAAAAAAGTTACGATGGTAGCAAGTCACATGAAATCTAAGGTGTGGCCAGTACCAGAATCAGAGTCATAGTCACAATGAGTACATTTCATATTAAGCAAGAATGAATGGAAATAAATTAACTAAACATTTACCTCAACAAGTTACAAAAAAAATAACTAAGAGAAAGAAGATGAGGAAACAGGCAAAAAGTAATAAATTTGAAACTAGAAAATTTTAAGTAGAATTAATAAATAAACCCAAGTTCTGAACTTCTGGGAAATAACAGCAAAATATATAACCTTCAAAGTAATCCAATGAAATTAAAATGGAAACAGTTAAAATTTAGAATTAAGAAAAATATACAACCTCTCAAACAGATAAGATTTTTAAAAATTACTGCAATATGTATAATTCTCTGCTACACATGATAATCCCAAAGAAATGAATAATTTTTCTAGGAAAAAAAAACCATGAGACTCCCGAACTCTACTTAAAAAAACTAGAAAATCTGAATATACTAATAACCCTGTAAGGAACAGAAATACTCATAAAAGAGCTGTTCTCTGAAAAGACATGGCACTCAGATGGTTTTAGAAAAAATTCTGGCAAACTCTGAGAAAAAACTGATATTTTTGTGCTGTTTAAACTCTTACAAATCAAAGAAGAAATGGAAAGTGTCATAATTCATGTTATCAAATTATGTTGCCATTCTGTATATCCTCTCCCCTCATTCAGCCCCAAGCTGTTAGGATTTGTAATTCATTGCTGCAAATATTTTTGAACTGATTATCTGTCCTATTTTCTAAAAACTCCATTGAAGGAACTAAATTGTTTGTGCCATGGAGATCAACTTTCATTTAGATTTTAAAAGAAGAAATTCACCCAAACTAGCGAGAAAGGAGAGATTTATAATTCCCTAAAACATCAGGGATGTGCACTCTATGCTCTGGTACGATCTAAGGGCTGCAATCCTGTGAGGAAAATGGCAGCTTTGGGATCTAGGACTAAACCATAGATGGCTTCAGAGCAATTGAGGAGTGGAGAAGACTGATGACAAGGAGTTTCAGCCAGTGTCTTAATATTATGTAAGACCCTAGAAACGTTATCCTACCCTAGTAACAGGAAAGAGACTCCAGAACAACGCTTTACATTTCCTGCCAACCTGGATCACATGCTCTTGAAGCTAGAATTAAATTAATTTAAAGATAATAAAACTTTGATATTTATTTCACAATTGAGTTTATGCATCAAGATTCATGTTCATGACATACAGATTTTTTAAGTTAAATTCATTTCTGTAAATTAGTTCCAGGAGAAAAATTAAAAATAAAGCAGGGTTAATTACACAAATACAAAAATGATTAAAAATAGAATAATTATTTTTATAATTGATCATGTTAATGGTCAAGCTAAAAATTATTATGGTAAAAAGAAACTTGAAAATTTCAGCATTCTTGAATTTTTAAAAAATTTTTGATTTAAAAAATCCAGTGAAATTACAAATACAAGACATTTGCCCCTTTTGCACTCAGTACTTTCATATCCTATCTTGTTTTATTCTCATAACAGTCCTATTTGTATTTTATAAAGATGAAAACTTACCTTAGCATACTAAATTAACTGGCCAAGGTCATACACTTTTTAATTGATGAAGTTAAACTGTAGGCAGTCTATTTTCTCACAGACTTACTGCTCCATGAAATTACATGGTCAAAAAGATAATAAATGATACAGTGAAAAATAAATCAAACACATCTCTTACTCTGGGTTTAGTACTTCTATCAATTGAAGTTGGCAATTTCTTTCTCTCCTGGTAAATTATGCACCCTGAGACTACAACCTGGCCTTGCTACTCCTCTTAATTTTTCCTGATATCAGTGTTGTGTTTGCAACCTATGACAAACTCCATGGATATGTTTTTTTATGAATAAATGAGCATTTTGAGTAGAATCTGTGGGTAGTGCTGATATTGAAAATGTTTAACAACTTACATGGCAAAGGGACCAGCAGCTAATCAGAATAGGCACCAGTCAGAAACAACTATCAAAATCATATCAGTGTGTTCTGATAACTATCAGCACTAGCAAAGAGTGGCCAGCTTTTATCCACATGAAAATGTCATTGGAATCCCAAAAGTCATTTTGTGCAGCCTAGTCCTGCTGCATTTGACACCATTCTTTGGGCTAGTGGTGGGCACCAGATGTAGCCCAATCCTTCCTTAGAGCCTGCCTCCCTGAACACTGATATACTATCCAAATGAGTCCAACAGAGTCTGTTTCATAAAAATGTAGTTTGTCACCAGAGAAATACATCTACCAAGTAAAGGAATTCATGTATCTTCAGGTGGTTGAACATTTAAGTGACTCCAGAAATATCAGGTTCATATTTTCCAACATGTATTCTGGAAATGCATAAAAATACTGTCTAAAGCAAAAGAAAAGCTTGAAGCTAGCTTGAGACCAAGCAGAAATGAGGGACAGCTTGAATTCTAATGATCCTGATTCTTAGTGACTACTTCTGTTTTTTGCATGTAGCCATCACAGCTTAACCAGGGAAGCAGAACTAATATGATATGTAGATATATGTTAAGAGATGTATCATAGGGAATTTACTAACCAATTATAAGGGCTGGCTATGAAGTCTCCACATGACTGTTTCCACATCCAATGCTAGAACCCAGCACAGGCAGTCTGGAAGAAGAAATCACCAGTGGACTGGAACCCCATGAGTACAAGCTGGAACTCCACAAAATCAGACTACAGCTTATGCTCATTCTTATTCCTCCTAACCTGAGAAAGGAGATCTTTTTCTTTAAACATATATACATATATATTTATTATACTTTACGTTCTAGGGTACATGTGCACAACGTACAAGTTACATATGTATACATGTGCCATGGTGTGCTGCATCCATTTAACTCGTCATTTACATTAGATATATCTCCTAACGCTAATCCTCCCCACTCCTCCCACCCCAAGTCAGGACCTGGTGTGTGACGTTTCCCTTCCTGTGTCCAAGTGTTCTCATTGTTCAGTTCCTACCTATGAGTGAGAACATGCAGTGTTTGGTTTTCTGTCCTTGCGATAGTTTGCTGAGAATGATGGTTTCCAGCTTCATCCATGTCTACAAAGACATGAACTCATCCTTTTTTATGGCTACATAGTATTCCATGGTGTATATGTGCCACATTTTCTTAATCCAGTCTGTCATTGATGGACATTTGAGTTGGTTCCAAGTCTTTGCTATTGTGAATAGTGCCGCAATAAACATACGTGTGCATGTGTCTTTATAGCAGCATGATTTATAATCCTTTGGGTATATACCCAGTTATGCGATGGATTGGTCAAATGGTATTTCTAGTTCTAGATCCTTGAGGAATCGCCACACTGTCTTCTACAATGGTTGAATTAGTTTACAGTCCCACCAACAGTGTAAAAGTTTTCCTATTTCTCCACATCCTCTCCAGCACCTGTTGTTTCCTGACTTTTTAATGATTGCCATTCTAACTGGTGTGAGATGGTATCTCACTGTGGTTTTGATTTGCATTTCTCTGATGGCCAGTGATGATGAGCATTTTTTCATGTGTCTGTTGGCTGCATGAATGTCTTCTTTTGAGAAGTGTCTGTTCATATCCTTTGCCTATTTTTGATAGCATTGTTTGTTTTTTTATTGTAAATTTGATTGAGTTCTTTGCAACTTCTGGATATTAGCCCTTTGTCAGATGAGTAGATTGCAAAAATTTTCTCCCATTCTGTATGTTACCTGTTCACTCTGATGGTAGTTTCTTTTGCTGTGCAGAAGCTCTTTAGTTTAATTAGATCCTATTTGTCAATTTTGGCTTTTGTCGCCATTGCTTTTGGTGTTTTAGACATGAAGTCCTTGCTCGTGCCTATGTCCTGAATGGTATTGCCTAGGTTTTCTTCTAGGGTTTTTATGGTTTTAGGTCTACATTTAAGTCTTTAATCTATCTCGAATTAATTTTTGTATAAGGTGTAAGGAAGGGATCCAGTTTCAGCTTTCTACATATGGTTGACCAGTTTTCCCAGCACCATTTATTAAATAGGGAATCTTTCCCCATTTCTTGTTTTTGTCAGGTTTGTCAAAGTTCAGATGGTTTTAGATGTGTGATATTATTTCTGAGGGTTCTGTTCTGTTCCATTGGTCTATATCTCTGTTTTGGTACAAGTACCATGCTGTTTTGGTTACTGTAGCCTTGTAGTATAGTTTGAAGTCAGGTAGTGTGATGCCTCCAGCTTTGTTCTTTTGGCTTAGGATTGTCTTGGCAATGTGGGCTCTTTATTGGTTCCACATGAACTTTAAAGTAGTTTTTTCCAATTCTGTGAAGAAAGTCATTGGTAGCTTGATGGGGATGGCATTGAATCTATAAATTACCTTGGGCAGTATGGCCATTTTCACGATATTGATTCTTCCTATTCACGAACATGAAATGTTCTTCCATTTGTTTGTGTCCTCTTTTATTTAATTGAGCAGTGGTTTGTAGTTCTCCTTGAAGAGGTCCTTCACATCCCTTGTAAGTTGTATTCCTATTTATTTTGTTGTCTCTGAGGCAATTGTGAATGGGAATTAACTCATGATTTGGCTCTCTGTTTGTCTGTTATTGGTGTATAAGAATGCTTGTGATTTTTGCACATTGATTTTGTATCCTGAGACTTTTTGAAGTTGTTTATCAGCTTAAGGAGGTTTGTGGCTGAGATGATGGGGTTTTCTAAATATACAATCATGTCATCTGCAAACAAGGACAATCTGACTTCCTCTTTTCCTAATTGAATACCCTTTATTTCTCCCTTTATTTCTGAGAAAGGGTATCTTGTGGAAGCCAGGGCTCTTGCTCAAAATGATGAGCACACATGCACATCCAAACCTGAAATGATAGAAACTGAAGAAAGACCCAAGGGGAAGAGGAAGCAAATCCACGCCCAGCTGCTGCTTCACACCAAGGAAGTGAGTCAACAGATCAGCAACAATTTATGTATCCTACAAAATAGCACTGTCCTCCTGTGTCCGGAATTGGTGGGTTCTTGGTCTCACTGACTTCAAGAATGAAGCCGTGGATTCCCGCGGTGAGTGTTACAGTTCTTAAAGATGGTGTGTCCGGGGCCTGTTCCTTCAGATGTGTTCCGAGTTTCTTCCTTCTGGTGGGTTCATGGTCTCGCTGGCCTCAGGAGTGAAGCCGCAGACCTTCACAGTGAGTGTTACAGCTCATAAAAGTGACGTGGACCCAAAGAGTGAGCAGCAGCAAGATTTATTGCAAAGAGGGAAAGACCAAAGCTTCCACAGTCTGAAAAGGGACCTGAGCAGGTTGCTACTGGCTGGCTAGGGCAGCCTGCTTTTATTCCCTTATCTGGCCCCACCCACATGCTGCTGATTGGTCCATTTTACAGAGAGCTGATTGGTCCATTTTACAGAGAGGTGATTGGTCAGTTTTGACAGAGTGCTGATTGTTGCGTTTACAATCCCTGAGCTAGACAGAGGGGGCCAGACAGAAAAGTTCTCCAAGTCCCCACTAGGTTAGCTAGATACAGAATGCTGATTGGTGTATTTACAAACCTTGAGCTAGACACAGGGTGCTGATTGGTGTATTTACAATCCCAGAGCTAGACACAGAGTGCTGATTGGTGCATTTACAATCCTTTAGCTAGACACAGAGTGCTAGACAGATAAGTTCTCCAAGTCCCCACTAGGTTAGCTAGATAGATACAGAGTACTGATTGGTGTATTTACAAACCCTGAGCTAGACACAGAGTGCTCATTGGTGCCCTTAACATCCCTTAACTAGACATAAACTTTCTCCAAGTCCCTGCTATACTCAGGAGCCCAGCTGGCTTCACCTAGTGGATCCCGCACTGGGGCTGCAGGCTAAGCTTGGGCGGTTGATGGGACCCAGGGTGACGGAGCAGGGGACGGTGCCCCTGGGGAAGGCTCAGGCCACGCCTATGGAGTTGGGAGCTGGGATATGGCAGGCTGCAGGTCCTGAGCCCTGCCCAGCAGGGACACAGCTGAGGCCCGGCGAGAATTCAAGCGTGGTGCATGTGGACCGGCAGTGCTGGGGGACGCGGCAGCAACCTCAGCAGCTGCTGCCCTGGGTGCTAAGCCCCTCACTGCCCTGGGCCCATGGCAGTGGCAGGTCGCTCCAAGTGTGGGCCCGCTGAGCCTGCCCCCATGCCCATCAGAACTCACGCTGGTCTGTGAACGCAGCGCACAGCCCGGGTTCCTACCGGTGCTTCTCCCTCCACACCTCCCGACAAGCAGAGGGATCTGGCTCAGCCAGCCCAGAGAGGGGCTTCCACAGTGCAGTGGCAGGGTGAAGGGCTCCTCAAGTGCTGCCAGAGTGGATGCTGAGGTCGAGGAGATGCTGAGAGTGAGGGCTGCTAGCACATGGTTACCTCTCACTCCTTCTGTGCTCAAGCTGTGGAGAGAATCATCCTTGTAGCCCATGGTAATGAAACCTACCAAAAGAGATCATTCAGGGAGCAGTAACTCACCATAGCCATATGGACATGTTACAAAGTCGTCACACCACGGTACTAGCCCAGATGCATCTTTATTATTTGAACTCAAAAACACAACCACAACAAACTTCTACCTTATGCAGGATTGGAATTAGAACTGTTCAAAATAAAAGACAGAAGATGGATGGATACTCCCAAAATCAGATCACAGAGGATACCACGATAATAATAATAACACAATGGCTTATGTCTTTTCAATAGGACACATACCCATTTGCTGAAAGGTTGGAGGAGGATCCTTTAGCCTAAATAGAAGAGTAGCAGAAGATGACCTCTCAAGATTCCTTTCAACTTCATGATTGTATTATAAACCCCCAAATTCTTAAATCCTACTATTCCCCTGACTTCAATTAGCTTACTCACAATAAGAAACTTTTCAGTCTTTGAAACTATAGCCTCATCGTGTTGGCTGGAGCAAGTGTTTTCCATGAAATGCTACAGGAAAAGAAAATAACTTTGAAGAAGAATAATTGCTTCCAAAATTTGACTTGGAACAGATATGCAATACCGCTTCAGCTTATGAAAAGTATATATGATCTGACCCTAAAAATAGCTTCTTGATTTAGGTAAAATGGCTCAGGGTTAAATTTTAACAATGAATGGAAACTGATCCTGTCAAACTTCTCCCAGTTGACCTAGACAGCTCCTGTACTAGGCTAGATTTTGAACGCAGGGAAAATGTCTTTATTTGACACAGTATGCCTCAATTTCTTGAGATATCCTCATCCCACGTCCCAAGTCCCAATTCTCAGTCAACCACAGATTGTATTCAATGCTACTAATGATTTAAAAAAAAAAAAAATGGGGCAGGCGTGGTGGCTCACGCCTGTAATCCCAGCACTTTGGGAGGCCGAGCCAGGTAGATCACGAAGTCAGAAGATGGAGACCATGCTGGATAACACAGTGAAACCCCGTCTGTACTAAAAATACAAAAAAAAATAAAAATAAAAATGAGCCAGACATGGTGGCAGGCGCCTATATTCCCAGCTACTCAGGAGGCTGAGGCAGGAGAATGGCATGAACCGGGGAGACGGAGCTTGCAGTGAGCCGAGATGGCACCACTGCACTCCAGCCTGGGCGACAGAGCAAGACTCCATCTCAAAAAAAAAAAAAAAAAAAAAAAAAAAAAAAAAAAAAAAATGTTATATTGGCAAACATTCACAAAACCTTGCCCTGGCCTTAGTCTTCTCAGGAGAATGTGTATTTTTCAAAAGCAAGAAAGGGAACACAATATAATGAAACCAATTTTATTTGTGGTCTTATTGACATTATTTTAAATTATACATGCCCTTCAGAAAATACAAATATTTACACAAAGAAATAAAATAAAACTGAATAATTATGCCTCATTATCTTTCCATATATTTCATATAATATATATGTGTATTTGTGTGTGTGTGGTGTGTATGTGTGTGTGTGTTTACTATGTCACATCAGACAAGCCACTTTTTGGAGTATGCAGCATGCAAGAATTTTCAGTGTCTTTTTGGTTTTGGAAAAGGAAGACATTCCCTCTCCCTCTTCCCTACCCCTACACGTTGCTTTTTGTTTGAAAAATATTCAAAAAGTAGATTGGTAAAACTCTGAGATGCTTTATGGAGCCTAAGTTCCAGAGGCTCAGAAATTCACTGCTTTTGTTGTGAGGACCTGTAGAACTTCCTAGTTTCTCAGAGCTAGAGAACTAACGCCCGTCCCTGGCTCCCTCCTTTTCTATTCTGAGAAAGTTCTGCTTTCCAAATGTATTGCAAAGGAAGGCAAGCACATGGGCTGCACTTGTGACTGACCTGGAAAGGGCTGAGATTGGTAGCTTGGATCAACTTTGCCAGTGCATTGGCACACCCTTTGGTTGTATTTTTCTGAAAAATGTAGGACTTTCTCTGCAGTTGGTGGTAAAATCCAAAACTCAGGTATGTGTTTGTGGAGGTAGATGGTATTTGGCTTGCTTTGGTTGCAGGGGTTGCAGGCCGTTTTAGCCTAGTAATAGCAAGCATTCCCTAAGCTTTGACTCCTTGCAGGTAATTGTCTAGAGGGCTCACATGGATCACTGCCTTATTTATTATGTCAACTCCACAAATTTGTGTTATGAATTGAGCAACCCAATTTGATAATCCAAAATTCTGTGGTTCTTTCTGGTGGGCAATATACACAGTAAAAGTTTGGACGGGTTAGTTACCTTAAATGGAAGTCAATATCAGATCAAATTCTGCCATGTATTAAAGTCATTAACTAAAGAAACTTATTTTACCAGGCACATAACAGCCTATACAATCTGTTCTGTACATTTTAAGAAGCTCAGGTGTCTGTCCTTCTAGCTGCTCTTACCTCCAAATGAGAGAATAGGCTATCTAGCACAGATGATGACAGTATTCTAAAGGCAGATATCCACTAACATTAGAGTCAGCATCAATTTTAAAAATTCCCCAAACCGAGTAGAAACCATACAGACACTAACTTTAAGGATAAAGACACCTCACTAGATTCCTCTATCTTCTTCATGCAAAGACAGAGATCATTGGTGGAGATTTTCAAACATTTAAGTAAATCCAAATATTTTGAAAAACATTAAGTTTACTACTTAAAGCAAATTTCTAACACTTATCTCACTAACCATCAAGCCATAATTTCACAAATATTAACTCACTTCTGACATCCATCATGCTAATAAAGAAAGTATATTATTTTGGTAAAGCCATCAACAACAGAAACAATTCCAACAGCCACTTTCCAATATGGCATTATTTCTGAAGAGAGTATTAATTATACTGAAATACTTTCAGAGAAATTATAGACATCATAACAAATAGGAACTGTGATCATCCTTACTTTACAAGTAAAGGATCCAAGGACTCTCAGAAATTACATAACTCCCCTTAAAAGCACATAGTTAATCAAAGGTGGAGACAAAATTCAAACCTAACAAGTATGACCCAGAGCCCACGCAATGCAAAGCTGCCTCTTTAGACAAAGTGCATTATTCACAGGATTCAGCATAGGTCATAGAGTCTTACCTTGGATGTGAGCACTAAAATTTAGCACACAAATAGGTCATTTACTAGCTGTCGTTCTCCTACATGTTTTCTTTAGGGACCTCTTAAGGAGGAGTTACTAGTTTAAAAAAATCAATGAATTTTGGATACCAGGATAAAAGTCAGCACTCATAATATTTAGATAATTATCAGGACCATTTAGCTCATACCACATAAGATCAAATGTCGTCTTTGTTCAAATGGTTGAACAAATCATTTATAATTTCTGTTGCTTTCTCATAAAGGAAAAAATACAAATTTAAAAATATGTAATACAGTAACCTACTATGCCTTTTATTTATTTACATTTTGGTCATAATATACCTTAAAGAGCTAAATAGACATTTATGATGCTTATCAGTCTTTAAATTAGCAGCCTTGAAAATAATTTGAGGTTTTTGAGTTTCATTTGCATTGAGCCTGATAAAATGCTGCTAGACTCTGAATAAATAACCTTAAACATACTTGAAACAAGAAGCCTCTAAGACCCTTTAGACATCAAATGGTACTTATGAAACACTTGGATGGGTCGAATATAAAAGAATCAGAAACATAAGGAATAAATTTCCCTTGATGTCCATTTAAATTGTAAAATTTAAAAAAATAACAGTGATTGGCAAGACAGTTTTGGAAATTTTGTAACATTTGTAAAGGCATTCAAGATGTTTTTAAGAACTGAAAACAGGCTGGTTTTCTGCATTCACAATTTTTAAAACATAATAAATACACACAAATGTGGAGTGAAAATGTATATGTGTATGTGGGTATATACATATAGACACACATATATACATTTGTGTCTGTATATATATACACACACGTATATACATTTGTGTGTCTGTATATATATATTTGTGTGTGTGTGTATATATAGCATTTGTCTGTGTATATATATATATACAGATACACAGACAAATGCTGTCTCATGTATAGGTGATCTTTTAAAATTTTTAATCTTTATATATGTATATATAATCATTTGGTTTTTTAATTTTACAATTTCAGGTGGAAAACTTGCATCTTGATTTTTCCCCTCTGGTGAGAACTCAACATATGTTTCCTAATCCCATTACTTTAAACCATAGATCAATTAATCTTTTGGCAGAATTTTTTAAGTCTAGAAAATCTTGATCACTCACCCAACTACTGCTATATTATAGCATCTGGCAGCTTATGTGCAAGTGTTTGTTTTCTTAAGAAGTGAAGGCCTTGTGTCATACATATTCTCTATGTGGTGAAGCTCCTGCATATGTTCCATGGCCTATGGCATAGGTTGTGTATAAGGTTCTTCAAATTCCTCCTTTCATGGCATAACTCTAACCAATTCTTGATGCAGCTTCCCTACATCGGGCCCTAAGACATATTTTAAATACAGCTTGTGTAATTGTCTTTTCAACCTTACCAATGTTATTCACCATTTTTCAAGGGTTAAATTCTAAGAAATGAGTTCATTCCCATTTGCAATTGTTTCCTGAGGTGCGGAGGAGCTTCCATATATTAACTTCCCTAAACTGTATTATTTGTATCATATTTACACACTTCTCTCTCACCCTAGAATGTTAGTTTCTGAAAAGAAGGGTCTATGACTTTTACTCTTTTTCCTAGGCAAAACACACATAATAAAGTTGAGTAAAGGAATAAGCTTATATTCCACCCTTTTATAAAACAAAAAATAGTAAAACACACAACACACTAGTGATTTTCAAATTGAATGTGCAGCCATGTCTTTGTCCCAGAGGTTAGACTGTTTAATTGAATGTTAACTGAGCTAGCCCTTCTTGCCACCTTCAATTAAACATGTCCCAAAGTGAGCACATCATTTTTACCCTGTTACAGTGTTTGCAATCTGCTTCAGTCACTTCAGCCTTGTCAGTGTGATACATATGCGTGTGTTAGTTTTCATCCACACCCTAGAGGCAGTCAGTTGCCCTGATTTGGAAAAGACTCCAAGGATGAATTGCTGGCATTTAATTAAAAGGCCACATTCCAGAAGTGGTTGCTTCAAGTGTTCCAACTATGTATGTTTCTTTCCAAATAAGACTACAGGTTTCGTTAATTGGCACAATGGATGTTAGAAGGTAGAGTTTTTTGGTGAAGTTAGTGATATGCAAAATATGTAAATGGGCTAGAATAAATTCTAAAAAGCAAGAGATGCCAGTAGTATGTGCCTTTAGGAAGAGTGTTCTTGGCTTAAATCCAAAAGCTCATCAGAAGATTCTTGGACACATCCCTCCCACTAGATAGATGGTTAGCTAAATCATGCCATTAGAATATCAGTACCTCTGCCTCAAGTGAACCTGTTTTAAAAGTTACTATAGGAGTCCCTAAAAGAACAGAGATGTGGAACTGCTTGCACTTACGAAACAGGTTGTATGTATGATTTTTTGAGCCTGATTGTGAATGAGTACCTATGTGTATAACAGCATTTGTCTGAGAATGCTTTCTTAAAACCTAGGAGTAAGATTGAGTGAAGGACACCAATAGCCCTTGCCTACCTATATTTATTGGAGACTACGAATACTTACCAAAAAATCTGGTGTAATTGTGAACCATCCAACATTTTCCTGTTTTCATATTCATTAGTGTAGCAAGGAAGTCTCCACTCCGATGGTTGAAGCCTGAAATCTAAGTACTGCTGTGACAATTCTGCCTTCCTAGCCCCATACATAATTTAACATTAAGTGCTGTGATTCATCCCGAATGTATTTTTAATTTATATTGTTTTCCTAAATCTTTATGAAATCCCACAGTTTGGCTTCCGTTATTTCTTACCTGAATTAGGACAACTGTATCCTAACTGCTTTCTCTGATGACCATATTGCTTTCCAATCTACAAATCTCATAGATGAAAAGATAAGTCTGAAATTGCATTTCAATAGTGGTGCTTCACCTCTCAGTTTAACCTTCTCAGGATCTTCAGGATAGTGTCTAAGTTCCTGTGAAAATAACAAAGTTCTTAAGAGAGGCCCTGATCACTTTACTATTGTGTTGCCTTTAGTAAAATCACAGAGGCATGAAGTAGGGTCACATTTCTTCAGAATTTCAAACTCTTGTGTGGTGCTTGAGAGTGAAGTTAAGGTGGCAGAATGATGAGTTTAGAGAGCTTGCTGGCAACATCATTAAAATGCTTGTGTAGAACACCTGACAACTGAGCCGTATTTCATTTAGGTAATTTATGAAGACAATGTAAAATTAACTGAATATTTTGCCAAAGTAAGGTTGCAACAATTATTATAATTCTTGTTCTTATTTCAGTCATTGAATTC
Source organism: Macaca nemestrina (assembly GCF_043159975.1). Lineage (NCBI taxonomy): Eukaryota > Metazoa > Chordata > Mammalia > Primates > Cercopithecidae > Macaca > Macaca nemestrina. The sequence continues at coordinate 177,459,822 of NC_092127.1, read as the reverse complement.
CTTAATGAGAAGATACATTACAAATCATTATTTGGGTACCTATTAGTTCCCATTCAATAGTTTCCACCTTGTAAAATAATTTGCCTTTAACTAAAAATGCTTTTCATGCATTTGAAAGAGTAGTCTTAAAGAAAGATCTTAAATTTTTCTTATGTCTATAAATAGTAACTCATTGTTCTTTGTCATCTTCCTCTGCTGGCTATTAAAATATTAAACTTAGGTCTCAGAAATCCCCCTCCCACCAAAACTCTTTAATTTTTACCATGTGATATTTCATAACAAAGCAAAGTCTAACAGAAGCCAAATTTTGAGAAGTTTCCCAAGCTCATTTAAAAAGACAAAGAGGAAGATGTAAAAGAGGAGGAGAAAGACTACTAGGAAAGAAAAAAGGAGAAGGAGAAAATAGAGTCCATTTTTTATTTTATTATGGTTTTAGCTTAATTTGTAGTTTTTCCTTGAAATATTCATTTGTCAATTCCAAGTCCTACATGGCATCATAAATGCACTGGAAGAGAGTAATCCTATGGTGCTGTCAGTTTCAATCCCCTGTGGGTCATGATATCAAGAGTGCTGTAAACCATACATGCAAGTCAAAGTCTGTAGTTCGGATTATGTGGTAGCAGACAAACAATACATGACAAGGATGAACAACACAGAACCATATGGGTGGCTCCTTGCAAAACATATGTTACATGTCCATGAGCACTAAATTCCAAGCCATTGTAAACTTGATAGTAATTCCAAGCCATTGTAAACTTGATATTTTCGAAATGTACTAGAGCAAGTGCTTTTGGGTTTGAACAATTACTGATAACTTGTTGTATAAAAAGTGTTTGTTTAAAAATATATTAAAGAGCATATGGTGGCAATAAACATAGAGTAAGTAATGGTTTCACTTATATGAGTTTTTTTCATATAATCTTAGAGATTAGAAATTGACTACTTTCAGAATCAACAATAGCCAATTTGGTAAAAGAAAATAAGAGAAAATTAAAATACAGGTGAGAATTAGATTTTAGTAAGACAATTGAGTACACAGCTGATTTCTATAAATTATATAAGTAGAGAAATAAATCAGGTGAGGTCACAGAATGGTCCTTATGTTTGTATTTGAATGATAACTAGAAGTCTGCCCATCTTTGTGCTATGGGATTTTTCTTTCTGTATCTCCTAGATAAGCAAACCTAAATGTATTAATTTATTCTTTGACCATGCATTGTCCAAGCAGTAGCTGTGCTTGGTCCCTTCATAAATCTAAGTCTCTTTAGATCTTTGTCAATGAATCTTTCTTTTTTTTTTTTCACTTAATCATTCCACTTAATCATTTAATCCTGATGGCAACACCACTTCGTGGATGACTATTTTTCCCAAAGGCCACAGTTCTGCAAAGACTGAGCCAGGATGTGGAAATTGGGCTGATGACTTCAGCACTCTTTTCCCCGCTCTGCACTCTGACAAAATAAGCCACTTCACTAGGAGATTTGAGAGATAAAATTTTAAATAAGACTTCAATTCTACCCTCAACAAGTTTACAATCTAACACAGTAGATGATATTTACATATATAATCTTATTACCAGGTGAAGAGTAGTGGATGACATGATGCAGATAGGGATAAAATCTGTGAATGTTCCTAGATGGGCCAATCTGAAAAGGCGTTGTGGACGTGGTGACATTGCAATGACACCATTGCAGAATGACAGAACACACCTAGAGGCAATGTAGGAAACTGGGTCTATTTGTAATAAGTTAGAGAGTGTATTAATGAGTATGGGGATTTTAAAAGATGAATAAGCTATTGTCTAAAAAGATTTGTTTAATTAGAAGTGTAAGAACTTGACTCTTTGTGACAAAGATTTCAGTCATTTTGTAAAATCTGAAAGATATATGTATTGTTATACACACATGTAATACTTCCATTTCTTATAGTGAGCAAATTTAAATAGCATAGATACAAAATAAATAATTTTTGAAAAGCAAAATATATAATTACTCCCATATCTTTTTGATAACTAAAAAAGAAATAAATATAAGAATATATATGAACAGATAATAAACTCAAACTATATCCATACACCAGATATTTAAGATTAAAAAAAATCATATAAAAATTCTTTAAAATTTAGTTTTTATAGCTATCTTTCTATGTATATTTTATTGTAAGTTCTTATTAAGTATTAGTGTTGAATATTCTAATGCCCTTTTTAGGCCCTTTTTAGATGAAAATCTTCATCTGATTTTTATCTGTTCAGACAAAATGCTGAATTATTATTAATATTCCTGCCAGGATCGTCTAGTACCTATATGTTGGGCAAGTAAACAACCACAAATCCTATAACCTAGCAGAGTAAAATCTTTCCTTGCTCATGTGAAAGGCTTGGTTTGGGATGCCAAGGGGGTTCTGTTCAGGCAATCACTCAGGAACCCAGGCTGACAGCCACTTTGTCTTAACAGCTGCCACAGTCACCAGAGAAGCAGGAAGGGAAAATCAGACTGGTTTTAAACTTTCTGCCCCTAAGTAACACTTGTCATTTCCACTCACATTTCTTTGGGTCATTTGTCCATGCCTAGGTTTAAAAGGAACAGAGAAGGGCAATCCCCCATGTGTCAGAATGAAGGAAGCCAGACATAATCTAATGACAGTCCCAACATCTTTGCCTTGAGCTCCTGCAATTATAGAGGCTAAAAATTCCAGACCCTAGAGAGCCAGTGTTGCTAGTTCCAGTCCAAGCCTGAGTCCAAAAGCCAAAAAAACAAACAAACAAACAAAAAAAAAAACAGTGGTGTCTCATCTCAAAGATAGTAAGGCAGAGAGAGGGAATTCTTTCTTATTCGTCCTTTGGTTCTCTTCAGGCCATCAATGAATAGAACCACACTGGGAAGGTCAATCTATTTTATTCAGTCTATGGATTCATAAGTTAATCTCATCCAGAAACAAATTCATAGACACAGAAATAACAACTTCACAGACACAGATAACCACATATCTGGGCACCATGTAGCCCAGTCAAGCTGACACATAAAATTAATCATCACTTTTCATCAAAGTCTATTATTGTAGTAGTATAGTGGCTCCTCCTTATCCACTGGGGATACATTCCAAGACTCCAAATGGATGCCTAAAACCATAGATAGTACCAAACTCTACATACACTTCATACATACATATCCATGATAAAGCTGAATTTATAAATTAGGCACAGTAAGATACTAACAACTATTAATAAAATAGAGCAAGTATAACAATATACTATAGCAAATATTATGTGAATGAGGTCTCTTTCCTTCTGTCTCTGTCTCTTTGAAATATCTTATTGTACTGTACTCACCCTTCTTCTTGTGACAATGTGAGATGATAAAATGCTTACATGATGAGAAGATGTGAGGTTAATGACAAAGGCATTGTGATATTAAAAGAAAATTTCAGAAATAAACAATGCGTAAGTTTTAAATTGCAAACTGTTCTGAGTAGTATGGTAAAATCTTGTACCTTCCTACTTCATCCCAAGTGGATTGCCATTAGTCATGGTTGTCATCTTGGTTCTCAGACTGATTGTTATGGTCTTGTAGTGCTTGTGTTCAAGTAACCCCACGTACAGGAGTAGTGATGTCGTATTTACTGACCATGGCTGGCCACGTGTAACTGAAACCACAGAAAGTAAAACCACAGATAACGGAGGAGTACTGTATTAAATCATGTATTGTTTTGTCTAGGATTTTTGAATCTATATGTATAAGGCAGATGGTCAGAGGTTCCTTTCAACTTCTTAGTTAAATAATAGTTTTATTATTGTTCGGATTTTCTATAATGAATCAAAAAAATCCCCTTTTTGTTTTGTAACACCATTAAAAGTATAGCAAATATTCATTCTTCGAAATTTTGAAAAAATTCATCCATGAAATTATTGAGGACAGGTCTTCGTTAGTACATAGGCTTTTAGAAAACTTTTCTAATCTTTCCAATCTAATCTAATTTATTATAGATTTTTTAAAAGAGTCTTTTAGTGGATTGCAGATTTTTACAAATCAAATTGTCAAACTTTATTGCTATTTCTGCTGATTATTCTCATACATATTGTGTGCCCTCTAGATCTGTGGTTATATTCCACTTCTCATTGCACTTCTTATTTTTACTTTTAAATTTGTGTATTTTATTATTGTTCCCAAACATGAAGTGTTGTTATTGTTTTTCCATATTATCTCTTCTAACTTTATCAATCCCTTTATTTTATTGTTTTCTCTAGCTTATTAAGTTAAATACTTATGTATTTCTTTATTGTTTATTATAAAAAGCACTTAGAACCATTTACTTTTTTCCGAGTACAGCTTTGACCACATTTCTTAGGTTTAGATATGTAACATATCTATCATTTTGAAATAACTTAACCTTATATATGTGTGTGTTTGTGTGTGTGTGTGTGTGTGTGTGTGTGTGTGTGTTTAAAATTTGTAGTTGGGCGCAGTGGCTCATGCCTGTAATCCTAGCACTTTGGGAGGCCAAGGCGGGTGGATCACCTGAGGTCAGGAGTTCGAGGCCAGCCTGGCCAACTTGGTGAAACCCTGTCTCTACTAAAAAAATGCGAAAATTAGCTGGGCGTGGTGGTGGGCACCTGTAATCCCAGCTACCCAGGAGGCTAAGGCAGGAGAATCGCTTGAACCCAGGAGATGGAGGTTGCAGTGAGCCGAAATCACACCACTGTACTCTAGCCTGGGTGACACAGTGAGATTCCGTCTCAAAAAAAATTGTACATATATAATTTTTATATATATATATATGCTCTTTGATTAAAAAATTCTATTTAGGAATGCCTTACTTTGTTTTCATAAGGTTTGATTTGTAAGACTATTTGTCTATGCTTTTATACAAGCCTCCAATTTTGTTGCATTTTAGGACAAAAGAACTTCAGATATGCAATTTTTAATTTGGTGGATTTATTGTAAAGATATTCTGGACCTAAAATATAGTCTCTCTTTGCAAATGTTCAATATACTTTAAAATAGTTTGTAGGTTCTGTGATATCTGCAGTATATTAACTCAAGTGTATGAATTATGCAAAAGAAAAATGCTTTTCATTTATATTTTGTCTTTATCTGTCAAAGACCAAGAGACAAATTTTAAAGTTTTCTACTAAAGTTGAAGTTTGTCAAATGGATTTGTTAATTCTAATAACTTGATTTATAATTACACACTGGGTTATTTGTCACATAAACATTTATAGCCAGTACACAGTCATTGTAGACTTTACATTTATTTTATGAACTTATTCAATATATTCTTGCACACTCCTTTATTGAAATATTGCACTTTGTTAATTTAATACTTTTTTTATATATATAGCAAATTGTTTAATGCTGTTTTATTTTTACCCAATCCAGACTCTACATTTTATTAGGAAATATTCTAAACTCCATAGAGAGGATAGAAGAGTTGAAGTGTAAACCCCTCACAATGTGAAAAATTTATGAGTTGAAACTTCCTAAGTTGAGGACCATCTGGACAGCATTTTTCTCCACAGGAAGGTTTTCTTCTGTTATGTCTTTGATTATTGTTTTTCTTCCATTTACTCTGCTTTTACTCCCTAGAATTTCTACTACAAATATGCTGGCTTCTTTAGGACTTCATCCCCAGTAACTTATTTTTCTTCTCTCTGTTTAATTTACTTCCTGGAGAAACTATTTAGCTTGTTTCCTACATCACTAATTCACATTGACACTTGCAATAAATTTCCTCATTTATATGAGACTTCTTTTCCAAGATTTTGTAACGATGATTTTCCTCAGGAACAAAAGTTCTTAATCTCAGATTGTTCCATTTTGGTACACACAACGTTTTTCAAATTTTCTTGAGAATAAAAGATAGAAGGACATTTTGTTTTGCTTTTCAGTTTCAATAAGTAAGTCCATTTCACAGAAATTCATTTTACTAATTTTTCAACATATTTTCTTTTGAACTACTGAGTCTTGTTACATATGTGGTGATTTTCCTGTATCTTCCTATTCTTTCAAAGGGAGTTCTATGTTTGTGTGGTAATATGACTTGTAGTTTATTTTTTAGAGATTACGTTTAAGTTTTCATCCTCTGCCAAAAAAGAAAAAGTTTATAATTTCTGTGCTTTGAATGTGCTAGGCTGAGAATTCAGACGACCACAAGGCATAGAAAGAGACACTTTTCTTTCACTAACAGGTCCTTCCAGCCGTTAAAGTAGGTGGCTGATTTCTGACCCACCTTCACTTGTAAAGTGGCCAAGAATTAGTTTTAAGTTGCATTTTCAAACAGAAAGGTAAAAGTGACTATAAAGCTGAGCCTTTAGGAAAATCCCTTTTACTATTGAAAGTGGTTGTTTTTCATTCATGTTTGTTGAATACCAAGGGAGTTTGAGGAAATTTTCTGTGGTTAGTCACTTGAGTACCAAGAACTTTGACATACACTATTTAATTCCAGACTATCTAACTAGCTAACTATCACCTTGAATTCTTATGATTCCAAGCTTGAGTTTTCACTTTTCCAATCCTCTGGGGAGAAAAACTACCCACTTTCCAAATAGACCAATCTCTCCTTTGCCTTTGTCTGCTTGATATTTTCCAAGAATTTTCAAAGATTGTCAATAATTGTTGAAAATCTTGTGTTTCAGTGCCATGATGAATATATTCTCAATTTTAGCCTCCTTGGATAATTTCAATGATATTTGAGGAGTGAGAATAAGTAAATGCATGCACACAACCATTTTACAACTCAAAGAAGAAAATGTAGTTTTTGAGCCAAATCATTATGTAAAAGCCAACTTTTCAAATTACAAATATGGTTTAAAATGTTTCAATTGCCTACAGTATGTACTTATTTGTGGTAAGAAATAAACCTTTTTTAATGTTGATTAAAGCCTTACACATACATGAATATTATAAGACTGAAAATATGCTACTTTATCTAAAAACCAGGCTTAATACAATTTGGGGAAAGCTGAGGGTGGGAGCTAAATTGATAAACAATGCTTCAATGTTTCAGGCTTTGCCTAATAGAATTTTGTGGTTGACATTTTTCCCATAGTATATCTTAAATAAACTGTATGCTAAAAATGGTCAATGGTATTTCTGACCTTAAGGCCTATAGGACAAAGTTTTATTTTTAATTAGAGTTGGTAACATCTACATGAGCGATTAGAAGCTATTATTGTCTGGTTAATGTTGATTAACCATATCAAAGTATTTTTTCTTTTTTACTTTTCAAAAAAAATTTGTTAAGCCCATGCCTGGGTGGGGCAAGTGGGACGTAGAAATGGAGAGAAATTAAGTTTGAGCAACATCTTTTGCACCCTGAGCCAAGTTATTCTTGAAGCCTTTCCTACTTCATGACTACTCAGTACATGCTCTTCAATCGTCCCTTTGCTCACTCCTTTGCAGCTCCTGATTTGCTTTGAAAAGTCCAACTAATTCTCACTCAGGTCGCAGCATTTGCTACTGCCTCTGCCTGGAATGTCCCTTCCCCAGCTATCCACGTAACTCTCTCCTTCACTTTCTCCAGGTCTTTGCTCAAATATCAACTACTCAGAGAAGCCCTGCCTGACACTCTTCTAAAAAAGTGCTTCTGGTCATTCTCTACACCCTTAATTGTTGAAGTCCTCCCACTGAATTCAACAATATCTGCCATTAAATCATGTAGCTGGTTTTTATTTGTAACTTCTCTGCCTCTTTCACAAGGCTCTGAGCTTCTAGTGGGCATAAGATTCCTATGCTTTGTCATACTGCTCTGCAGCATCCAGAACCCTGCCTACCACATAGTAGGCACCCAAAAATTGTTTGCTGAGTGAAAGAATAAGTAAGTCAATAACTCCCTTTTCAGTGTTTCTTTTTCCTAATTCAGGAATAAATTTTCTGTCACAAACAGGAGTTTTAACTACAGGTTGAGTAACCCTAATCCAAAAATCTGTAATCCAAAAATCTGTAATCCAAAATACTCAGAAATCCAACACTTTTATCTATCTATCTATCTATCTATCTATCTATCTATCTATCTATCTATCTATCTATTTATTATTTCAGTAGATTTTGGGGAACAGGTGATGTTTGGTTACATGGATAAGTTCTTTGGTGGAGATTTCTGAGATTTTTGTGCACCCATCACCCGAGCAGTATACACTGTACCCAATGTGTAATTTTTTATTCCCCACCCTCCTCTCACCCTTCCCCACAAATCCCCAGAGTCCATTATAACATTCTTATGGCTTTGTGTTTTCATGGCTTAGCTCCCAATTTTAAGTGAGAACATATGGTGTTTGGTTTTCCATTTCTGAGTTACTGCACTTGGAATAATGGTCTCCAACTCCATCCAGGTTGCTGCCAATACTATAATTTCATTCCTTTCTATGGCTTAGTAGTATTCCATGGTATGTATGTATTTATGTACATAAAATATATATATATATATGCACATACGCACACACACACACACATACATGCATACTCTTATCTACTCGTTGGTTGATGGACACTTAGGCTGATTCTATATTTTTGCAATTTTGAATTGTTGCTGCTATAAACATGTGTGTGCAAGTGTCTTTTTCATATAATGACTCTTTTTCCTCTGGGTAGATACCCAGTACTAGTATTGCCAGATCAAATGCTAGTTCTACTTTTAGTTCTTTAAGGAATCTCCATACTGTTTTCCGTAGTGGCTGTGCAAGTTTACATTCCCAACAGCAGTGTAGAAGTGTTCCCTTTTCACCACATACATGACAATATCTATTTTTTTGTCTTTTATTTATAGCCATTATTGTATGAGTAAGGTGGTATGATCATCTCAATAGACAAAGAAAAAACATTTGACAAAATCCAGTATCCATTTATGATTAAAACCCTCAGCAAAATCGGCATAGAAGAGACAGAATTTAAGGTTAAAAAAAGCCATCTATGACAAACCCACAGCCATCTGAACAGGGAAAAGTTGAAAGCATTCCCTCTGAGAATTGGAATGAGACGAAGATGCCTACTTTTACCATGTCTATTCAACATAGTACTGAAAGTCATAGAGCAATCAGATAAGAGAAAGAAATAAAGGGCATCCAAATCTGTAAAGAGGAAGTCAAACTGTCACTGTTTGCCAATGATATGATTTTATACCTACAAAATCCTAAAGACTCACCCAACAAGATCTTAGATCTGATAAATGAATTCCGCACAGTTTCAGGATACAAAATCAAGGTACAAAAATTAGTAGTACTGCTACACATGAACAGTGACCAAGCTGAGAATCAAAATCAAGAACTCAACCACATTTATAACAGCTGCAAAAAATAAAATAAAATATTTAGGAATATACCTAACCAAGGAGGTGAAAAGTCTCTACAAAAAAACTACAAAAACTTGCTGAAAGACATCACAGATAATACAACCAAATGGAAATACAACCCATGATTGTGGGTGGGTAGAAACATTATTTTAAAAATGACCATACTGCCAAAAACAATCTGTAAATTCAATGCAGTTCCCATGAATATACCATCATAATTCTTCACAGAACTAGAAACAAACAATCCTAAAATTCATATAGATCCAAAAAAGAGCCCACATAGCCAAAGCAAGACAAAGCAAAAAGAACAAATAGGGAGACATCACACAACCTGACTTCAAACTATACTACAAGGCAATAGTTACCAAAACAACATGGTACTGCTATAAAAACGTAGACCAATGGAACAGAATAAAGAACCCAGAAATAAAGCCAAATACAGCCAACAGATCTTTAGCAAAGCAAAGCAAAAAAAAAAAAAAAAAAAAAAGTGGGGAAAGGACACTGAATTCAACAAAAGATGCTGGAATCATTGGCAAGCCACCTGTAGAAGAATGAAGCTGGATCCTCATCTCTCACCTTGTACAAAAATCAACTCAAGATGTAGTAAAGACTTACATTTAAGACCAGAAGCCATAAAAATTTTAAAAGATAACTTTGGAAAAACTCTTCTAAATACTGGCTTAGCCAAAGAGTTGATGACCAAGAACCCAAAAGCTAATGCAACATAAACAAGGATAAATAGATGGGACTTAATTAAACTAAGAAGCTATGCACAGTAAAATAAATAATTGGCAGAATAAACAAACTTTTGAAGCGCTGACACAATTCCACAATTGGGAAATTGCACACTTGACCTCATGTAATGGATCATAGTCAAAATGCAGACGCGCAACACAATTCATTTAGGCTCCACAAGGAAAAGCGTCCTTCCCACAGTCCTTCAGCTGTGATATATCTTTTCTACATAAGGCCAAGTTCCCCAAACCAAGCAGGCCAACAGAGGGTGATAAAATAAAAGCTTTGTTTTAGGCACAAAATTATTTAAAATGTCACATAAAATCACCTTCAGGCTATGTGTATAAGGTGTATGTGAAACAAATGCATTTTATGTTTAGACTTGGCCTCTATCGCTAAGATATTTCATTATATATATGCAAATATTCACAAATCCGAAAAAAATCCAAAATGCTTCTGGTTCCAAGCATTTCAGATAAGATATACGCAACCTGTATTAGAGTAGTATCTTGCAGTTTTCATGACACAGAATTTGGACATGGTTAAGCAAAGAGTAACTGTAGAAAGAGATTTAAAATTCAGGCTCTGCCTAAATCCAGAGTTCTTAAAAACTTGCCCCTAGTTCCAGAGTCTATCAAGGGAGGTTTAACAAAATGTTTCTCTTCTAATTATGTCCATATTTTTCTTTTCTTCCAATGAATAATAATTTTTTTTTTTTTTTTTTTTTTTTTTTTTTTTTTTTGAGATGGAGTCTCGCTCTGTTGCCCGGGCTGGAGTGCAATGGCAGGATCTCAGCTCACTGCAAGCTCCGCCTCCCGGGTTTACGCCATTCTCCTGCCTCAGCCTCCCGAGTAGCTGGGACTACAGGCACCCGCCACCTCGCCTGTCTAGTTTTTCGTATTTTTAGTAGAGACAGAGTTTCACTGTGTTAGCCAGGATGGTCTCGATCTCCTGACCTCGTGATCCACCCATCTCGGCCTCCCAAAGTGCTGAGATTACAGGCTTGAGCCACCGCGCCCGGCCAATAATAAATATTTTAATAGAAATCTTATTTTGTATTCAGTGATAAAAATAGATAATTGTGATGATTCATTATCTGTGTTAGTTTTACTGAGACAAGGAGGCTCAGATCATCATTTTTTAATGTGTCTGTGAGGGTGGTTGGTGGCGAGATTACCATTTGAGTCAGTGGACTCTATAGATTACCCTACTCAATGCAGGTGGCCATCATTTAATCCTGTGGGAGCCTGAATAAAACAAAAGGCAAGGAAAAAGAAATTCACTCCTTTTGTTTTCTGCCTGTCTACTTGAGCTGGACATAGGACTTTTCCTGCCCTTGGAATGGGATTGACACCATTGATTCTCCTGATTCACAGACTTTGGGACATGAATGGGAATTATCCCACCAGCTATGCCGGGATTGCAGTTGGAAGAGGGCAAATTGTGGGACTTCTCATCCTCCATAATTGAGAAAATTTCTCATAATAAATCTCTTCATATGTACCTGCTATTGGTTCCATTTCTCCAGAGAACCCCAACTGATACACTAATAAACTCTTGCCAAGTAAATATTCTGATAGAGGTATCCCTGGTAAGCGGAAAGATTTATTGGACTGCTGTAATTTTTAAGTTGCTAGCAAGCCATATGCAGTGACTGTATACTCAGTGTCAATATACATCCAGGTTTTCCTGGGACTGTCCTGATTTATTTCTGTTGTTGTCCTGGCATATCAATGAATAGCACCCCCTTTTACTTTCAAAATATGCTCATAAACATGTACATCCCTTCCTAGGGTTAGACGATGAGATGTTATGAGCGACCTGTTGGTATGGTTTTCTAAATGTCTTGAATTGTTATTCTGCCTCATTTATGTAACAGAATATATACTACTTTTCTGCAGCATGCTAGCAACTCCTACAGACAGAGCATTCATAGTTGAATGGACAAGTGTGTAAACAATAGCAAGACTGAAGGGAATAGAAAGCCAGATCTCAAACTTGATCACTTATTTCCACATCTATAGCTGGCATTACTGTCCAATCCACCTTCATCTTTCATGGGGACCATTGCATTAATTCCTAAGTAGGTACAAAGTACTCATCCTGGGTGTATCTGTGAGGGTGTTGTCAAAAGAAATTAACATTTGAGTCAGTGGGCTAGGAAAGGCAGGCCCACCCTTAATCTCGTTGGGCACTATCTAATCAGCTGCCGGTACAGCTAGAATATAAAGCAGGCAGAAAAACATGAAAAGGCTAGACTGACTTAGCCTCCCAGCTTGCATCTTTCTCTCGTGCTGGATGCTTCCTGCCCTCACACATCAGACTCCAAGATCTTCAGCTCTGGGATTCTGACTGGCTTCCTTGCTCCTCAGTTTGCAGATGGCCTATTGTGGGACTTTGTGATGGTGTGAGTTAATACTACTTAATAAACTCCCCTTTATATGCATCCCATTAGTTCTGTCCCTCTAGAGAACCCTGACTAATAGACTAGGTTCCCCACTTCTCCTGCTTTTAGCTGTTAGCATGCTGCAGCCAAGATGAGCATTTTAGAAACAAACTGGATCTTATCCTCTTGTTGTGAGATTAAATGAATGTATAAGCCCAGATGCTCTAGAAAACAGACTTTGACAAAAGCTTATGGGCTAAGACTGTATTGAAGAGTTAAATGCCAAGAAAGAAGAAATGATGGAAAAGGCAAGCAAAACAGGGAAGGAGGGAGAGGAAATGGGAGGAGATGTGCTCCTGCCAACTTGTCACTCCTAGGTATTATGGTGATTGATTGCTCAATTTTATGGAACAGATTCCCAAGGGGCCCTGTGTAGTATTATGTCTCAGGGCAATCTGTGGATAGTGGTGGGGGCAGTGGGGTTGAAAAGACTTTATCTTCTATCTTCTTCCGCTGAGGATCTTTGCTTCTCAGCATTATATCTCCCCCATATTTCCAGGTTAGGCAACTAGGGGAGCCTCATGGGTCCTGAGATGATTATATATGTCTTTTCAGCCACAGTAAGAAAATAAAACATGGTGCTGGAGGGGGAGAGATATAACACAAGGCAAGAGGCAAGGTACAATTGACTTGTACTCCAGCAAATTTGGTTTGGTGGGGATCAGAATTAAGGTGAAAGGTGTGGCCCGGAGCAGCCTCAGACACAGGGAGGCTGAGAGAATCTAAAGTAGTGTAAAATAATGCAAAATCTGAAATGGTGTAAAAAGGAGTTTTGACACAATAAGTTATAGAGTGCCTAGAAGCATGCCTGTCATATTGAAAGCACACAACAAATGTTACTGATCTATTATTTAGTGTTATTGGTGAAATATTTGAAATAGGAGAGTGATGGTTATAAATACATTATAAATACTGTTCAGTTGACATATGGTGGTTTCTTGTATTCATAAAGAGTGCTTACTAATTCATTGGTTCTGAACGAGCATCTCGTTTGTTATTGGGTCAATAAGGACAGTGATGAATAACCAAACATGACCCCTATCTCCATGATAAGACAGAGTTAAACATAAATCAAGTACATGATTATGAATTAAATCATGACTGAGTTAAAGAAATATAGTGTCCCTTTGGAACACATAGAAGGGGCATCTGACCTACTTTTGGGGAGAGATGATCAAGAAAGTGCCCTGAAATGACAATGTAGCCAAGAGACAAAGAAGAGAAAGGGCATCAAGGGTAGACGATTGCATGGACATGAGGGTTAATTTTGTGTTAACTTGGATAGGCTGTGGTATACAGATTTTGGTCAAACACCAGTCTGGATGTTGATGTTAGGTATTTTTAAAGAAATTAACATTTAAATTAGTAGACATTGATTAAAGCAGATTAATTTCTGTAGCATGGGTGGTCCTCATCTAATCAGTTGAAGGCCTTGAGAGAAAATACTAATGCCTCCCCACACCCCACCGACAAAAAAGAAGGAATTCCACCTGAAGATTGCCTTGAACATGAAAATGCAGCACCAGCTTTCCCCTGGGTCTTCAGCCTGTGGCCTACCCTGCAGATTTTGGACTTGCCAATCCTCATAACTAACTACATAAGCCAATTCTTCTCTGGTGAACTCCAAGTAATATAATTGGGGAAAGGCCCTGCCACCAGAAAGATCACACCTTGTTCAAGATTCTTAACAAAAGCCTCTGTGGTAAAGTGATGGGTAGGTAGTATCAGTTGCAGCCTAGAGAGTGAGGAAGAGCCAGATATCCAGGGCCTTAAGAGAGTGGCAGGGATTTTCATCTTTGAATGCAGTGGAAAAATCACTGAATTATTTTAAGTTGGATTGGAAACATTTTACCTTGAAACCTGGATACTTATGTAATATTATGCGTGAAAGCTCATGTAATCGTAAACTAGGCTAGGGCCAAAAAAGATAAAAGTCAGTGAATATTTCCTTAACTGTCCCTGTTGTATTATCCTGCAGGTACAGATTTCCTGGAATATTGTAAAATGTCTGCAACAGTTGCTAGTGAATTACTGAAATCTGGAGCAAAATGTCCACTCCCTTACCTGCATCTGTAGCCATGGAAATGCTTTTGTATATGATGCTAACTTATTACAAGCCAAAGAGGTTAAATTCATGATCCCAATGCTTAATGGGGTCTTCAAATCTGCTGTAAAACTTATTCTAGTCTTCTAAGACTCTCATTTTCTCCTAGAGCTCACAATATCTCATATATTCTTCTTCCTTTAAAATCTCCCAGCTTAGCTCCTCACAGAACCCTCTTCTCCCCTCCCGGTTCCCAGCAGAAAACCTCTTCTCACATTTTATGATGAAAAGAGAAGCCCTCAGAAAGGAAGTCCTTCCAACTATCATCTAAACCTTTCTCAGGTCCTCCACCACCAGCTCCCCTTCTCCCTCCTATTTCAATAAAGGAAATGCTCCTCCATCTTTCAAAGATCAATCCTTCGGTTGCTGAGGTTTCCATCAACTTTTCTGAGTTTGAGACTAGCCTGACCAACATGATGAAACCCCTTCTCTAGTAAAAATACAAAATTAGGTGGTGTGGTGGTTTTATCTCCTTGGTTATTGTATTAGTTTGTTCTTGCATTGCTGTAAAGAAATACCTGAGACTTGGTAATTTATGAAGAAAAGAGGTTTAATTGGCTCATGATTCCACAGGCTGTACAAGAGGGATGGTGCTGGTCTCTGCTCTGTTTCTGGGGAGGCCTCAACAAGCTTACAATTATAGTAGAAGGCAGAAGACAGAGGAGAAGGCAGTACATCTTACATGGCAGGAGTAGAAATAAGGGCATGAGGAGAAGGGGAGGTGTTTCACACAGTTTTTGTTTTTTTGTTTTTTTGGTTTTTTTTTGTTTTTTGAGATGGAATTTCGCTCTTGTTTCCCAGGCTGGAGTGCGGTGGTGCAATCTCGGCTCACTGCAAACTCTGCCTCCTGGATTCAAGCGACTCTCCTGCCTCAGTCTCCCAAGTAGCTGGGATTACAGGCATGCACCACCACACCAGCTAATTTTGTATTTTTACTAGAGACGGGGTTTCACCATGTTGGTAAGGCGGGTCTCAAACTCCTGACCTCAGGTGAACCACTTGCCTTGGCCTCCCAAAGTGCTGGGGTTACAGCTGTAAGAACTCACTCCCTATTATAAGAACAGTACCAAGAGGATAGCACTATACTATTTGTGAGAAACCACTCCCATGATCAAATCACCTCCCACCAGGTCCCAACCCCAACATTGGGGATTGCAATTCAACATGAAATTTTGGTGGGGCACAGATCCAAATAATATCAATTATCCCTCTAATTCTTGTATGTTTAACTTCTCCCTCTCTACTTGATTATCTATAAGTATGTTAAAAAAAAGAAAAAGAAAAAGAAAACACTTTAGTGTTTCCCATTAAGGATGGAAGAGGAAGAGGAGGGGTTATCTCTGTATGAATTATTTCTGTAGCCATCTGCTGTTCTTTCTTCTGTCTTCTCTCCTTCAAATAGTATACTCCTCATAACTGTGACATAGTCTCTCCATAGCTGGGATAATAACTAAGTTAATTCATCCTTGATCCAGTCACTAAACATTTACTTTTGTGAGACACTACGGAGTTTTCAGATACATGGTAATTAAGACAGCAAGTAATTAAGACAGCAAGTAATGAAGACAGCTTTACAGTCTTAAAATATAAAATGACATCTGCAGCAAGGTGTATGGTCTGTTCTCTTCTGGAATTCAGTATGAGGAAGTCCACTGGCCCACAAATACTGAACAGAGTCTCTAAAATCAGATTTTTCTGTAATAAATACTATAGGCTACAGCTGCCTGGCTCTTTTGTCCCATTTCTTGAAGGTAAGGAAGAGATGTGCTAACTTTGGTTCTTTCATAGAATCCCTAATGCCCAAAACCTACCCACAATTACTACATCTTATGAAAGGTTTTTTTAGCCATGGAATCCCCTACAAACAGAAAGAATTTTGTGTAATTTACTGGATTCTTAGAACCATGTCCCTGATCAAAAATATTACTCCAACTGACCCTGAAATAAACATAATAATTCTAATATGTTTGAGTTAACACTTCAATATGATTTCACTAAAATGTAAAATCATGTTGATGTGGTTTGGCTGTGTCCCCATGCAAATCTCACCTTAAATTACAATAATCCACGCATGTCAAGCGCAGGGCCAGGTGGAGATCATTGAGTTGTGGGAGCAGTTTCCCCCATACTTTTCTCATGGTAGTGAATAAGTCTCTTGAGATCTTACGGTTTTATAAATTGGAGTTCTCCTGCACAAGCTCTCTCTTGCCTGCTGCCATATAAGACATGCCTTTCCTCTTCCTCCACCTTCCACCATGATGGTGAGGCCTCCCTAGCCATGCTGAACTGTGAGTCCATTAAACATCTTCCTTTATAAAATACCTAGTCTTGGGCATGTCTTTATTAGCAGCCTGAGAACAGACTAATATAGTAAATTGGTACCAGAAGTGGGTCACTACTGTAAAGACACCTGAGAATGGGGAAGCAAATTTGGAACTGGGTAATAAGCAGAGGCTGGAACAGTTTGGAGGGCTCAGAAGAAGACAGGAAAATATGGGAAAGTTTACAACTCCCTGAAGACTTAGAGGGCTCAGAAGACAGGAAGACCTGGGAAAGTTTGGAACTTCCTAGAGACTTGTTGAATGGCTTTGACCAAAATGCTGATAGTGATATAGACAATGAAGTCCAGGCTATAGTGGTCTCAAATGGAGATGAGAAACTTCTTGGGCACTAGAGTAATGGTCACTCTTGCTATGCAAAGAGATTGGTGTCATTTTGCTCCTGCCCTAGAGTTCTGTGGAACTTTGAACTTGAGATAAATTATTTAGGGTATCTGGCAGAAAAAAATTTTTAAGCAGCAAATCATTCAAGAGGTGACAGAGCATAAAAATTTAGAAAATTTACAGCCTGATAATGAGAGAGAAAAGAACATCCCATTCTCTGAGTAGAAATTCAAGCATGCTGCAGAAATCTCCATAAGTAATCAGGAGTCAAATGTGAATTGCCAAGGCAATGGGGAAAATGTCTACAGGGCATGTCAGACACCCTCACAGCAGCCCTTGCCATCACAAGCCTGGAGGCCTAGGAGGAAAAAATGGTTTCATGTGCTGGGCCCAGGGATCCCCTGCTCTGTGCAGCCTATGGACTGGGTGCCTTGCATCCCAGCTAGTTGAGCCACAGCTAAAAGAGGCCAAGGTAATGTTTGGGCCATGGCTTCAGAGGGTGCAAGCCCCAAGCCTTGGCAGCTTACAGGTGGTGTTGGGCCTGTGGGTACACAGAAGTCAAGAATTGAGGTTCGAAAACCTAGATTTCAGAAGATGTATGGAAATGCCTGGATGTCCAGGCAGAAGTTTGCTGCAGGGGCAAGGCCCTCATGGAGAACCTCTGCTAGGGCACTGCAGAAGAGAAATGTGGGGTTTAGTTGGCATACAGAATCCCCACTGGTGCACTGTCTAGTGGAGCTGTGAAAAGAGACCCACCATCCTCCAAACCCTAGATTGGTAGATCCACTGACAGCTTGCACCATGTACCTGGAAAAGCTGAATACACTCAACACCAGCTAATGAAAGTAATGGGGCAAAGGGTTGTACCTTGCAAAGCCACAGAGGCAGAGCTGCCCAAGGCTATAGGAGCCCACCTCTTGCATCAGTGTGACCTGGATGTGAGACATAGAGTCAAAGGAGATCATTTTGGAGCTTTAAGATTTGACTGCCCTGCTGCATTTCAGAGTTGCAGAGGGCCTGAAGCCCCTTTGTTTTGGCCAATTTATCCAATTTGGAATGAGTATATTTACCCAATGCCTATACCCCCATTGTAGCTAGTAAGTAACTAACTTGCTTTTGATTTTTCAGGCTCATAGGCAGAAGGGAATTACCTTGTCTCAGATAAGACTTTGAACTGTGGACTTTTGAGTTAATGCTCAAATGAGTTAAAATTTTGGGGGACTGTTGGAAAGACATGATTGGTTTTGAAATGTGAGGACATGAGATTTTGGAGGGCGCAGGGGTGGAATGATATGGTTTGGCTGTGTTCCCACCCAAATATCACCTTGAATTATAATAATCCTCACATATCAAGGACAGGGCCAGGTGCAGATAATTAAATTATGTGGGCAGTTTCTCCCATACTGTTCTCATGGTAGTAAATATATCTCATTAGTACTGGTGGTTTTATAAATAGGAGTTTCCCTGCACAAGCTCTCTCTTGCCTGCTGCCATGTAAGACATGCCTTTGCTCTTCCTTCACCTTCTGCCATGATTGTGAGGACTCTCCAGTAATGCTGAAGTATGAGTTCATTAAACCTCTTTCCTTTATAAATTACCTAGTGTTGGGTGTGTATTTATTAGCAGTGTGAGAACAGACTAATACACATGCCAATGTTTTTAGCTATACATCTATTATTGTATTCATTTCCTTAGTTAACACATATTATTGGTTGTTTTAAGGATAGAGCTGGATGAGCTCCCTGCCTTTGAATTACAGTAGTGCCCCCTTATCCTTGGGGAATACATTTCAAGACCTTTAGTGGATACCTGAAACCACATATAGTACCAAACCCTGCATATCATATAATATTCCCAAACATACATACCAATGATAAAGTTTAATCTATAAATTTGCCACAGTAAAAGATTACCAACAATAACTAATAATAAAATAGAAAAATGATAGCAATATACTGTAATAATAGTTATGTAAATGTGGTCTCTCTCTTTCTCAAAATATCTTATTATACTGTATTACCCTGCTTTGTGTGATGATGTGAGATAGTAAAATGACCATGTGCTGAGATGAAGTGGGATGAATGACATGGGCATTGCGATGTAGCATTTAAAACTTATAAGTTGTTTATTTCTGGAAATTTTATTTAATATTTTCAGACCATAGTTGGCCATGGGTAACCAAAACCATGGAAAGTGAAGCCATGGATAAGGAGGGGTCACTGTACTATTTATGTGGGAGAAAGACAAGTATTTATTATCATTTAGTGAGAAACACACAGTATAAGGAATAGTTTATGAAAGGATAACCATATCAGGGCAGAAATGCTCTTAAATTTGGTTCATGGAGGCTCCTTAAGGGAGGTTATATGTGGGTTAAAAAAAACCAAAAAGGTTTTAAAGTGAAAATGCTAAAGAAAATATGAGATTAATATCCTAGATCCGATTATTTTATTAGGTTGAGGGACCCAGATAAAATAGTATCCAATATGGAGGCATTTTGGTGAGGAGGTAAGTAGCAAGGTCAAGAGAACAAAGACTGCTCAAATAATCCACCTAAGGAGACATGAGTCCTATAATGTGTACTGAGCTCACAACATGGACATCACATATCTTCTTTACTCCTCAACAGCCTTGTAATTTAGGTCCTCTTATTACCTGCATTTTTAACAGATGAGTAAATTAAGGTTCAATCTGATTGAATAACTCTCCCAAGTTTCCAACATCAGAAGGCAGTGGAGCCAGGTGGGATCGTTAATTTTACGTGTCAACTTGACTGGGCTACAGGATGTCCAGCAATCTGGTTAAACGTTATCTCTGGGTGTGTCCGTGAGAGTGTTTCCAGAAGAGTTTAGCCTTTGAATAGACGGGCCGAGTAAAGCAGATGGCCCTCCCCCAATGTAGTTGGGCATCTTGCAATTCATTGAGAGCCTGAAGAGAGCAAAAAGATGTAAGAAAGGTGGATTTGCTCTCTGCCTGACAGCTTGAACTGGGATGTCAATCATCTGTCCTGGGTGCTCCTGGTTCTCAGATCTACACCATTTGCTCTCCGGCTCTCAGACCTTAACACTATACCACCTGCTTTCTCTGGAGAACCCTAATACATCACAATTCAAACGAAGACAATCTAACTTCAACCCTGTTTTCCTGACAGTCACTCCACAGTATCTCAAGCAGCAGTCAGGGTGGAGTTTCCAAAGGGTGAAAAGGAGTTCATGCAATAATGCAGCAGGAAGATTCAGGGAAAGATGAAGAGAGGATGAGTAGAATTTGGCAGTCAAAGGCACTAGGCATTGTCTTCAGGGGCTGAGGCAACACTAGAAGGGCAATGATTTACCCTCCCAGAACATATCCGAAGTGATGTGGCTTAGGAGCAGCCTGGCAGCAGAGGATTCCTGATAACTATGGAATTAGGATACCTACCAACTTTCCATCAGCTTCCCTATCCAGACAAAAGTACAAAACTTCTTCACTGGATATTAGAGAAAAGTCTACAAGAAGAACTCTTAAAACCTCTTGGATTTCAACAGACTTCACCCAAGTGATAAGTTTCAGCTGTTTTTCCAAGTTAAAATCCAATTCTCACCCTTTAAATTTTTCCTTAAGGCTATAAAGTATATTCGGAAAACAACATTAATATGGAGGAAATTGCTACTTGTAGGGTTACAGAGCTCTTGTTTGGATCATTTTATTGCCTTGTCAATAAGACTTTAAAAACTCGGTGGTATATTTACTTTAAAATATTCTAGACTTTCCAACACTGATGATTCTGTAAACTGTGTACAGAATATCCTGATTTATAGATTGGTTCATTTGCCATTGAAAAACGTATTTTTGAAAGTGAACAACACCCCCTTGAATTTTTAAACTCTTATTTTAAGTGGTACAAGTATTTTTTGTTTTTTAATGGCAATTTAATGTTAGTTTTTCTGAACTTCTCAAATGCATTATGGAAATCCCCTTCATTGCAGCTATGACTAATTCATTTTTAATTGTATACTGATATTGCTTAACTTCCTCTAAATTTTGGCAGATTTCTACCATCCAATGCAGTAATCTTTTCTTGAGAAAAAATATTTACTCCAAAGTGAAAACAGGTTTCTCTGTGTGTGTTCTAATATATTTGTCACTTTCCAGTTCTAGAATATTTTGACATTGAAAGTCCATTTGACCTTTATAGAAGGTTTTGAAATAGCTATCATGTTTGAGTGTTATTCCCCCAAATCTGTGAGTTAGTCTTCGTTTAGAATTTTGCTTTCTGTAAATACTGCTATAAGGAAGAAAACAACATCAAGCTCAGTTGGAGAAGCATATTTGGATTGCGAATGTATTTATGGGGGTTACTAGCATATATACAGGAATACAAAGCTGGGAGCTGAACAAACAAATAAGACTGAATGAGTGTATAGATATTAATATGTTCACTTTAGAATGAAAAGATTAAGATTAAGAGAGGTTAAGAAGCATGCCCAAGATTACACAGGGACAAAACCTCCTTCTTTCAGGACCCACCACTCATGCTCATGCTCCTATTCCACATTGACTCCACACTTTGGCATTTCCGAATGAATTCCATTCATTGAAAAGGATATGAGGAGGAAAAAGTGGAATTAGGAGAGTGATGAAATATTTCTGTGGCTTTGAGACAATAAACAAATCATGCTTTAGTCAGCCATTTTCCTGCCTCCCACCCAGCTTGGAAAATTTGGTCAGACAATAAAGTATTTTTTATTCCAGTAATACTGCAAATTGTTTAAAGAACCAAAGAACAAATTAAAAATAAATATAAGACATGATCCCTGATCTGAGTGAATATGCAATATAGATAGAAGGAAAATATGCATGTAACCTAAGAAAATAATGATTTTATAAAGGCATATATTAGTAAGAGCAATTTAGCATGTAAATAAGCATGAAAATGCTGGACCAGGTCACAGGGATGGAAATGGGAATATACTTTTATTGTAATCAGATGTACTACTCATGAAAGATTACTTGAAAGAGGATAAATTTAACCAAATTTCAGAAAGAAAAGAAATAATTGGGGAAAAGATGATGGGACAAGCTGGAATTCAAGGAGTGATGAGCTTAGTTTGACTTAAGTAAAGGAAAATAGAACTGGGAAAAATTAGAGAGTGGAAAAGAGTAGAAACATTTGGAATTGGTAAAAGAAATCATTAAATTCTGGATTTAAAAGTTTAATTTGATCATGAAAGCTACAAAGATGGTCAATTAATGAAAAGACTTTTAAAGATTGTGTCCTTTAGAGTACCTCCAATGCAAAAAGTCTCAAATCAGGCACATGACCTTCCATTCTTCTGTCAGTTCTATCTTAGTTCCGCATGCCAGGAGACTGAGTCATCTATAACTGTTCCCTCTTGCTCACCCTCCCTCCCCCAATAAAATTTATACCAAGTTCTGGCAATTTTACTTTCTAGATATCTGTTAAGTCCATCAAGTCCTCTCCATTGCTATAACCAGATTTCAAATACAAGACTTGCAGATTGACTTTACCCATATGCCCTGAGTCAAAAAACTAAGATACCTTTTGGTCTGGGTAGATACATTCACTGGATGGGTAGAGGTCTTTCCAACAGGGTCTGAGAAGGCCACTGTGGTCATTTCTTCCCTTCTGTCAGACATAATTCCTCAGTTTGGCCTTCCCACCTCTATACAGTCCGATAACGAACCGGCCTTCATTAGTCAGGTCACTCAAGCAGTCTCCCAGGCCATCGGCAACCAATGGGACCTTCATGCCCCCTACCATCCTCAATCTTTGGGAAAGGTAGAAAGAACTAATGTATTTTAAAAACACACCTCACCAAGTTCAATCTCCAACTTAAAAAAGACTGGACAGTACTTTTACTGTTTTGCCTCCTTAGAATTAGAGCCTGTCCTCGAGATGCTACACGGTATGGTCCATTCGAACTTTTATATGGACAGACCTTCCTGTTGGGCCCCAACCTCATGCCACACACCAGTCCTCTAGGCGAATATCTTCCAGTCCTCCAGCAGGCTAGACACGAAATTCTCCAGGCTGCTAATCTTCTCTTGCCTACTCCAGATTCCCGGCCATTAGAAGACACCCTAGCTGGATGATCAGTTTTTCTTAAGAATCTGACCCCTCGAACTCTACAACCTTGATGGACTGGACCCTACTTACTCATCTATAGTACCCCAACTGCCATCCTCCTGCAGGACCGTCCCCATTGGGTTCACCATTCCAGAATAAAGCTGTGTCCATTGGACAGCCAGCCTGATCTCTCCTCTTCCTCCTGGAAGTCGCAAGTACCCTCCCTTACTTCCCTTAAACTCACTCGCATTTCTGAAGAACAGTAATAACCTTTATGAGCCTAAATACATCCCTTCATTCTATTAGGTCTATTCATCTTTACCCTACTTTTTGCAACAGGACTTTATGCAGTCACCCCCACTATTTGAACTCTGCCTCCAAAACTTGTCATCCCTACTATCTTCTGTCTAGTCATACTCCGATTCACTATTCTCAACTACTCATAAATGCCCTGCCCTTGTTTATACTGCCGGTTTACACTTTTTTCCTCCGAACCATCATAACTGATATCTCCTGGTTTTACCTCAAACCGCCACCCATAACTCTCTCTTGGAGTGGATAGAAGATCTTCAGTGGCAAGGTACACTCCAATTCTTCTATCGTGTTGAAGTCCTTTTTTGACTTTTCTACTCACTCTTATCCTTACCCCCATTCTCCAGTCACTCTCTACTTCTCCCTAGTTACCTCCAGCATACTATCAGTCTCACCCACTCTGTCCTCACTGCCTCCAATCCTTCTCTAGCAAAGAATTGTTGGCTATGCATTTCCCTTTCTTCCTGCTCTTACACAGCTGCCCCCGCTCTACAGGCTGACTGGGCTACCTCTCCTGTCTACCGGCACATCCAAACCTCCTTTAATAGCCCTCATCCTTACCTGCCTGAGGAACTTCTTTATCTTCTAGACTTTATCTTCTGATTTGGTGAGAACTCCCCAGACATTTCGCACCAGCAAGGTACCACACTTCTCTGCCTCTACTTACGGCACCTTTCTCCTTATATCAATTCCACCCCCACCCTCCTGCCGTATTTGAACCCCTAACCACACAAACAACTATCCCTGTTGCCACTCCTTTACACATCTCCTGACAACAACCTACTGGAATCCCTTTAGGTAACTGTCCACCACCCAAATATTCCTTTATTCTGTATCTCTAGAACCCAGCCACATACATTACCAAACAGATGGGAGCATTCCAACTTCATATTACTGATAAGCCCTCTATCATTATTGACAAACTAAAATACATTGACCGTCACTATTGTTTAGGAAGACATCTACCTTGCATCTCACTCCATCCTTGGCTTACCGCCCTCTCCCCCGTCCACCCGCCTGTCTGACTCTCCTCCTAGCCCCTCCTCTTGCTTGCTTTATACCCAGCCCCATGAATAGTGGTGAAAGGTTACTCATAGACACTATGTGCTTTCTCATATACCATGAGAACCAAACCCCTCCCTCTACGTATTTGCACCATCAATCCCCATTACAACCTCTAAGAGCTGCTGCCCTTGCTGGATCTCTAGGATTTTGGGTGCAGGACTCCTCTTTCAGTACACCTTTTCACCTTTTCACCTTTTCACTTTACATTTCCAGCTCTGCCTGACAAAAGGTCTCTTCTTTTTATGTGGCTCTTCCACCTACATGTGCTTACCTGCCAATTGGACGGGCACATGTACTCTAGTCTTCCTTACCCCCAAAATCCAGTTCACAGATGGGAATGAACAACTGCCTATCCCCTTCATGACACCAACATGACAAAAAAGAGTCATCCCACTAATCCCTTTACTTGTGGGTCTAAGACTTTCTGCCTCCACAAATGCACTTGGAACTGGAATAGCAGACATCTCAACCTGTGTCACAACATTCCACAGCCTCCCTAATGACTTCTCTGCTAACATTACAGATACATCGCAAACTTTATCTGTCCTCCAAGCCCAGGTTGACTCTTTAGCTGCAGTTGTCCTCCAGAACCGCTGAGGCCTCGATTAACTCACTGCTGAAAAAGGAGGACTCTGTATATTTCTTAATGAAGAGTGTTGTTTTTACTTAAATCAATCTGGCCTGGTATGTGATAACATCAAAAGACTCAAAGACAGAGCACAAAAACTTGTTAATCAAGCAACTAATTCTGCGGGACCCACCTAGCCACTCTCTGACTGGGTATTCTGGCTTCTTCCAATGGTTAGTCCTCTAATACCTATCTTCCTCCTTCTCTTATTTGGGCCTTGTGTCTTCCAATTAATCTCTCAATTCCTACGAGACCACATCCAGGCTATCACTAATCACCCTATATGACAAATGCTGCTTTTAACAACCCCACAACATCACCCCTTACCTCCAAATCTTACCTCAGTTTAATTTCTCCCACTTTAGGTTCCCATGCTGCTCCTAATCCCGCCCGAAGCAGCCCTGAGAAACATCTCCCATCACCCCTCCATACCGCCCCCAAAATTTTCACCCCAAGTTTTCACTACTCTTTCTCGTTTTATTTCTTCATGATTAACATAAAAAGACAGGAATGTAAGATCCTCTGAGCTGGCCGCACCATGGTCAAGCCATAGTGACATCCTCCCCATCCCCCCATCCCCCCACTCTCCCCACTCCCCCTACCCCAGATGTTGTGATAATGTACTTTGTGATATTCCCTGGTCCTTGGGAACGTACTTTATAACATTCCTCCTCGCCCTTGTGACAATACACCCTCCCCACCCTTGTGAATGTACTTTGTACAACACATCCTCCCTGCCCTTGTGAATGTGCTTTGTAACATCCTCCCCGCCCTTGAGAATGTACTTTGTAACATCCACCCCCTGCCCACAAAAATTGCTCCTAACTCCACCGCCTATCCCAAACCTACAAGAACTAATGATAATCCCACCACCCTTTGCTGACTCTTTGGTCAGACTCAGCCCATCTGCACCGGGGTGTAATAATACACAGCCACTGCTTCTCACACAAAGCCTGCTTGGTGGTCTCTTTACTTGGACACATGTAACAGCTCCCATTTTGTTTCTCCTGAATTAAGTTATTTAAATAGCCTAATGTGTCTGCTCTTAGCCAACCATGCCACTCTGTGATCCAACATCTCATTGTATTCAACATGATAATGTGGCCATGCTGCTAAAAACTTCCATACACTGTCCTGTAAAGCCCTTCATCAGCAGTTCCCATCTCTCTCTCCAGCCTTACCTTGTTCTCTTTGCACCAGACACACTGACATTCCATCTTCACTTGTGCTCATGCCAATTCTTCTCAACACATAGCCTCTACTTTTTAGTGCTCTTTCGTTTTTGATCCTGTTAATACAAACTAATTCTTAATAGGCATATCCCATCGCATCCTCCTCTGACTTACTTGCCTAGGTCAAATCTGTGTGCTAAGTTCTTGTAGTACCATTTACCTCTCTCAAAGCACTTAACACTACTGCTATTTTACATTTATTTCTGTGATTATTTGATCAAGGTCTATCACCATCACTAGGATGCAAATTCTATGAAGTCTGAGAATGCCTTCTTTTCCCTCACCATTATATTCCAAGTGCCAGTAACAGTGCTGATGCATATTAGGCACTCAATTATGATGTGAATAAGTGGATGATAACTAATACACCTTTTTAGTCTTCCTTTATGCCAAGTACTATTCTAAACCTTTTATTGTATTATCCCCTTTAACTTCTAAAACAACTCTATGAAGGTGGTCTAATTGTTTTTCCATTCTATAGAAGAATAAAGACGTGGAATAATTGTTCAAGCTCTTATGGCTAATAAGTGATAGAACCAGAATACAGAACCAGTCTGACTTCTGAGTGTGTGTTCTTGATGCTACAGCTGCCTCTGTGCATTTGTCAGATGGATGAGTGACAGACAGCAGAACAGTCAAATGAGCAAATGTCAGCAGCAGTTTTTTTCTGGAAATAGTTGTTATTTGGAAAGATGATGGAGGGAGAAAAGATATCTATGACTGCAGTAGCAATCAGGTGATTTGAAAGTGATTGAGATTGGTAATGGAAAAGATTGAAAAAGCATATCTTTTTTTTGTTTGTTTGTTTGTTTTTGAGCTGGAGTACAGTGGTGCAATCATGGCTCACTAATGCCTCCTGGACTCGAAGGATCCTCCCACCCCAGCCTCTGGAGCAGCTAGGATTACAAGTGGGTACCAAAAAGCTTGACTAATTGTTAAAATTTTGTGTAGAGAATGACGTCTCACTATATTGCCCACAGTGCTCTTGAACTCCTGGACTCAAGTGTTCCTCCTGTCTTGGCCTCTCAAAGTGCCGGGATAACAGGCTTGAACCACTACACCTGGCTGTAAAAGCACATCTTCAAGGCAGTGAAGAAACAAAACTCAGACCTGAAGTAGAAGTTGACAGCAATTCTAAGAGCATGACCAGTGAAACTTGGAAAAGTAGTGCTGAGAGCCTTTTATAAATGCTGTGGGGCCCTTCAATTTCAAAGGTTTGGTCCATTATATTCTCTAAATGAGTTTCATAGAACTTTCCCATATCTCCTTCCACAACTAGACACACCTACTGTAAGTTTTAAATCCCTCTGGAACATATCATTTTTATATCTTATTTTTGGGTTAGTACACAGTATAGTTGGCTCTCTTAGATAGAGTCCATTTGTGTTATTTTATGACAATTTAGCTATTATTTATCGATCACTGATATTTCAATAATTACATTTTATTTCTGATTTCTCCTCAAAACAAAAATCAAGACTACCACTTATGAGGGATATGGATTTAGAAGCCAATTGCTGTAAGGTTAGAGTCCCCCACTAAATTATTAACTGCTAAATTATTAACAATTTCACAATGTTTTTGGCATAGCTATATATTTTTTTCTCTGGAAATTTATTTAGTCAACACATTTGCAAAGCATTATTTGCCTTTTTAGAAACTTCACTAAGGCAAACAGCCAGTATGTTTAATTATAATAATAATACAAATTATATAGAATATGTAAAAATAGAGCCAGTCTCTAGAAACAGCCATGGCAAAGTGAAACTATTCAGAAGTACCACTTACAAGATTCTATAAAGCCTATTCTTAAAGTGTTATTTATAAATACACATTTGCTTTCTAAGAAACAAGGGCAACCCGACTACAAAAGCACATACATAGTGACATGCCCGAAATGCTTTAACATGAGCAGTGGGTGCAGTGTCGGAAAGCCATTCCCCTATGTCATACAGAATGAAGCAGAATGAGTTTGTTTCATTTTTTTCTTAACACAGATATGACAATGCAAACTTCTATTAATTGGATGCTTTTTCAAATGAACTTTGAAAGCATTATCACTGACTTGTCCCTATTCTATTTCACAGAAATTTTTGAGAGGAAAAAATTGGTCTTGAAAAATATCTACTTGTAACAGATGTGTTTGTTTTGTGTTGTTACATTTGTGCTTGCTAGGTAGTAACGGAAAGAAAGACTCTGCACTATTGCAGGTATAAATTAACAGTGAAGGGTGTAAACTCTACAGCCATATTTCCTTTTTAACGTACGTAACTTTGAAAAGTTACTTAACGGCCGGGCACGGTGGCTCAAGCCTGTAATCCCAGCACTTTGGGAGGCCGAGACGGGCAGATCACGAGGTCAGGAGATCGAGACTATCCTGGCTAATACGGTGAAACCCCGTCTCTACTAAAAAATACAAAAAAACTAGCCGGGCGAGGTGGCGGGCGCCTGTAGTCCCAGCTACTCGGGAGGCTGAGGCAGAAGAATGGCGTAAACCCAGGAGGCGGAGCTTGCAGTGAGCTGAGATCCGGCCACTGCACTCCAGCCTGGGCGACAGAGCAAGACTCCGTCTCAAAAAGAAAAAAAAAAAAAAAAAAAAGAAAAAGAAAAAAAAAAGAAAAGTTACTTGATCTTTGTGTCTCTTTTTCACTAGGTAGAATAGGGTAAGAGTAAAAACAACCACATGGAATCCTTGCACAGGTTTGATGCATTGTAAAGTTAGAAGAGTTCCTGACATGTAGCAAAAACATAATCAATGTTAGTTCTTGTAATTTCATCATTATCAGTCACTTGTTCAAAGCTTTACACAGCTTCCTGTAATCTTCAAATCAAACCAAACCTTCCTTTTTGTCTTTCAAAGAAATCCATAATCAGTAGTCATGCTTCCCATCTAATCCCTTACCATCTACAAATGTAAGCCACTGGCACTAATAAGGTTGTCTCCTTACTGATGTATGAATATATTCTACTACACTACACCTAGAAATATGCCACTTTCAGTGTACCTCTTTTTAAAAATTCTTTCATGTATTAATTAGTTAATATTCCCCTATTGATGTACACAAGGATTACACCTGTTTCTTTTTTACTATTTTAATACTGATACAGTATATTTACTGAATGATAGATTATGTTTAAATCCCAACTTGGTTATTTTATAATTTGCCAGAATGATTTTGAAGCTTATCTGGAAGTTTAAACTCTAGATAATTGTGGAGAATAATTTGATTGAAATAAGGGGAAATTTGGGAGGCCGAGGAAGGTGAATCACCTGAGGTCAGGAGTTCAAGACCAGCCTGGCCAACATGGCGAAACCCTGTCTCTACTAAAAATACAAAAGTTAGCTGGGCATGATGGCAGATGCCTGCAATCCCAGCTACTTGGGAGGCTGAGGCAGAACCGCTTGAATTCGGGAGGCAGAGGTTGCAGTGAGCCAATAATGTGCCATTGCATTCCATCCTGGATGACAACAGGAAAACAATGTCAAAAAAGAAAAAAAGAAAGAAAGAAAGAAAGAGAGAGAGAGAGACAGAAAGAACGAAAGAAAGAACGGAAGGAAGGAAGGAAGGAAGGAAGGAAGGAAGGAAGGAAGGAAAGGAAGGAAAGGAAGGAAAGGAAGGGAAGGAAGGGAAGGAAGGGAAGGAAGGGAAGGAAGGGAAGGAAGGGAAGGAAGGGAAGGAAGGGAAGGAAGGGAAGGAAGGGAAGGAAGGGAAGGAAGGGAAGGAAGGGAAGGAAGGGAAGGAAGGGAAGGAAGGAAGGAAGGAAGGAAGGAAGGGGAAGGGAAGGAAAGAAAGAAAGAGAAAATTATCTCCCAGATGTAAAATACCCTCTAAAGCTATAATAACCCAAAACATATCTTTCTTCATAAGAAGTAAAACTGGATCAAATAAAACAAAACAGAAATAGAGATTCTAATCAAAGTCCACACCAAGGCAAACTGCAAAGTGGGAAACACATTGAATACAAGAGTGACACAATAAAGGTAAGTGTTCTTAAAGTGATTCTAAAAGACCAGTAAGAAAAATCAAATAGCAAATGGAAATTTAATTATACAACAATTTAATAGATCAAATTGTCATTTTTTTCTAAGCAAA
This sequence comes from Macaca nemestrina, assembly GCF_043159975.1. Lineage (NCBI taxonomy): Eukaryota > Metazoa > Chordata > Mammalia > Primates > Cercopithecidae > Macaca > Macaca nemestrina. Next base: position 177,429,188 of record NC_092127.1, on the reverse strand, counting down.
GGCATTTTTGTTTATTGGTGGTAGAAATTAAATTGACAAAAGAAAAGCTTCTCTGAAAACAAATTTAGCATTATTTATCAAAAGTTTCAAAGGATTGATAATTTTTGACACAGTAATCCAATTTATAGGAACCTAACCTAAGTAAAATTTAAGGAGGTAGAAATTAAATACACCATATCATTATTAAATGGAAAAAAAAGAAGTAGGCACAACCCTGTGTCCATCAATAGGATGATATTAATTAATTGGAATACAAATTTTATGTTCAGAAAATAGCTAGTGACATGAGAAAATGCTCACAAAATAACATTACATACACAAAGCCACACTATTTTTTAAATAGGACACTTTAAATGCTAACTTCAAAACCTATGTTGTTCTCCCAAGAAACCAAGCAAAAAGACCGAAGGCAGAAAGGGTGCAGGACATTTTAATCATCAGTGAAATGAGAAAAATAGCATCAGATACAAATGTCAAGGAATTTTGACTAGTATATTCAGATAGGGACAGAATGAAAGACAGACTTACTCTACTCTGTCCAAGAAAATGATGCAGCACGGCAGGAAGTATTAACAAAAAAATTCTGGCATCACATCATAGCCACCCATATTTCAGAGAAGGAAGATTTACAATCAAGAGTTTTCTGCATGAGTAATGAGGCCCTTTACTTGGGGTCCTATTTTTTGGAGTGGATTAAACATAATCAGATGCAGCATCTGTGGCCTTCTGGCCTTCTTGAGAAATTTGAGGGAAGAATGCCTGAAGGCTGCACTTCTTGTCTCTTGACTCATCTCTAACAAAAGGCTAGACTGAATGTAGAATGTGACTATGGACAAGCTATTTATCCTCTGTCTCAATTTGTTCATCTGTAAAATGGGAATAATAATAGTGGTGATCTCAAGGAGTAGTGATGATGAAATAGAAAATGTTAAGCAAACTCAAACACATAGGAATAGCTCACTAGGTCTTGAAAATCACTATATTTGTAATTAAAAATCTGAATGAGAGTTTTCTGAAAGCGTAGTGCTCCATTAGAAGATGGTATCTTAGGTCTGCTACTACAGGAAGAAGATTCTGATATGGCAATTAGCCTGCACTAGGGAGTACCCTGTGGGGAAGTGAGGTCAATAGGATTGGACGGAAGGAGGAGTTGAAATTCAATGCAGCTGCAACAAAAATATTAACCTATGCCATGCGAAGTTTTAAAGTTTGAATGATCCTTCAGAAATCATGGACCAGTTTTGGGTAGGGGCTGTCCTTGGGAGGGGACTAACCTGGGGGACAGAGTACCCTTAAACTAGGGCAATTACACAGGCATGCCTCAATTGTGAGCTTGCACAACAATGAACTGCCAGCTGGAAATAAGTGCCTTGGTCCTAAGAGGAATCTGGACTTCAGCATCCACAGTGGATGGAATCACATGGAATCACTTCCACCACTGCAGACCAAGAGTCTAAGGGAGACACTCATGGTCATGTCAAAGGGATAGACAGGTAAGAGGGACTTTTTCCTAGCCTGAGGTTTCATGTCCAACACAAGATAGCCTTTTAATTAAATTGTAAACTCCCTCAAACAGTCTTACTCAAATCAAGAAGGCAAAAGTTACAGAAGGGAGTACAGGCCCAATTTCATGCTTACCTGTAATAGAGACATGTAAAACTGAAAATCTGATGCCTAAAATTAGGTCAGAGTGTCAAAATGTCAAAAACTTTATAGGAAGAAAACGCACACACGTTGGCAGGGTGCAGTGGCTCACACCTGTAATCCCAGCACTTGGGGAGGCCCAGGTGGGTGGATCACGAGGTCAGGAGATCAGACCATCCTGGCTAATATGGTGAAACCCTGTCTCTACTAAAAATACAAAACAAAATTAGCCAGGCGTGGTGGCGCGTGCCTGTAGTCCCAGCTACTCGGGAGGCTGAGGCAGGAGAATGGTGTGAACCTGGGAGGCGGAACTTGCAGTGAGCTGAGACTGCACCACTGCACTCCAGCCTGGGCGACAGAGCGAGACTCCATCTCAACAACGAAAAAAAACAAAGAAAACACACACACGTGCATGTTCACCCACATCCATGTCAACTTAAGAATGATGAAGTTCACAAATTTGGAAAGGAGGACTTTATTTCTCCTAAAGGCTTGCAGACTGCAGTGTGGTCATTCTGACAGCTGGGGTAGCATAGCCTTCTTTCAGAAGCCAGAAACAGACATTTCAAGGGAAGGGCAAAGGGAACGGGAATTTATTCTGAGCAGGGTGACCAAATATTCATATTTAATACGCTATAGGAGGAGCCATACATATTTACAAAAGCAGAAACGTGCATATGTTCAATTAAGCTTCATGCCCCATCCGAGTCACATGTACAAAGAATGGCAGCGTCGACATGATCCCAGGGTGAACTTTTTGGCCCTTTGATAGCAAAGGGTGAAGCAGAGGACATGAAAAACCTCATTATGCATCCTGTATAGACAGTTAAGAACCACTCCATGGTCTGTGGTCTCTTATCAGGAAGGATATTTGGTTGGTTGGTTTGTCAAATCTGCAAAAAAGAGGGACAGTGTTAGGCAACTGGTTGATATCTAGGGTGCAGCAAGTCTCTCCAAAGTGCTGGTTTCTGTAGAACCCTTAGGAAAGAAAGCCTAATGGTGGTTAGCAAGGGGGTATAAGCAGGCATGTCCCACCTCCCAACCCATCATGGCCAGGAATTCAGCTTCTAAGTCTTCTCTGAGGTTCCCTCAGCCATGAGGGGGTCTGCTGAGTCAGCTTCGACTTTGTTTTTTTTTTCCACATACATACAAACACACACAGAGGTAAATTTCCCCTCTGAAACTAAACCCCTGGCCTCCAGTTTCTGTTTTTAGAAGATCACTGTAACAATACCTGCATAAACAAAACAAAGGGATGTAACTATTAAAAAAGAGAAAAGAGGGCTTCTCCGATGTCTCTAGGACACCAGAACACCAGAAAAGACTCCTAGGTCAGTAAAATACTGAGATTTTGAAGACAGATTTATCTTGCCTTAAAATAGGAAAATTCCCATTGCCTGAGGTAGAGATACTATAAGGTACACAGGAGAAGTGAGATTACGGCCATTGGGGGATCATGGGCCAGGGGTCAGGAGGGGATGAGTCTCCCACCCCGCAGTCATAGAAGAAATTGATGGAGGGTTTCAAACTCAGAAGAAAGAAGACCTTTTCCTACTCCCTGGGAGCAGTGGCTCACACCTGTAATCTCAGCACTTTGGGGGGCCGAGGCGGGGCCTATACAGGGTCAGGATCACCAATATCACTGTCTTCCAGGCACACACATTAGCCTGGACCTACACAGGGTCGGGGTCACCAATATCACTGTCCTCCACGCACACACATTAGCCTGGGCCTACACAGGGTTGGGATCACCAATATCACTGTCTTCCATGCACACACATTAGCCTGGGCCTTCACAGGGTCAGGATCACTGGTATCACTGCCTTCCATCTCCACGTCCTGACCCACTGTAAGGTTTTCCAGGGCAGTAACACACATGGAGGGGCCATCTCCTATGATAACAATGCTTTTTTTCTGTAATACTTCTCAAAGGACCTGCTTAAGGCTGTCTTCCTGTTAGCTTTTCTTTTTATAAGTAGAGCGAGTACATTCTAAAATAGCAATAAAAAGTGTTTATAGTAAATACCTAAGCCAGTAACAGTTACTTATTACCATTATCAAGTATTCTGTACCATACATAATTGAACACCCTATAGTTGTATACAACTGGCAGCACAGTAGGTTAGTTTATACAAGCATAACTACAAACGTGAGTAAATGCTTTACGCTACAATATTACAATATCTACAATGTCACTAGGTGATAGGAATTTTTAGCTCCACTATAATCTTGCAGAATCACTGCTATAGATGCGGACTGACATTGACAGAAACATCATTATGTCGTAATGTCTATAATCTTATGTGTATACACACATATAGTGTTTGTTTCTCTGGAGAACCTTAACAGCTCTCATGGACCAACAGCCAAGTCACACTTCAATATAGGTCTTCATGGACAGGTAAGAGATGCTAAGAAGCCCTCCATTTCTTCCTCCACCAAAAGGTTGGGATGGGGCATGATTTTATCATGCAATGTATTTAAGATTCCCCACCCCCATCTCATCCTGAGTCTAGTGGCAACAGGGTAGAAAGAGGAGACAAACCCTCCATATTGAATAAAATTTATTTCCTACCAAGATGACAGAATTATACATTTAATTGACTTGCAGAAAAACAGAAAATTCAGTTTCTGTAATACTAGTATTTACTTAATACTTATGTATATTAAGCAAAATTATCAGAAATTTGAAGAGTAATTGGTAATAACAGTGCTAAGAGATTTAACTTGATAGGTAAGTGGTAAGAAGGGGATAAAAAGTATTTAAATAATATAATTAATAAGATTAATTCAAAACATAGAAATTGAAATAAACAGCCTTCAATAAAGAGAAGATTTTTTAAAGTATCTATAAGATAAAGCAAGCATATAAGCCACAAAAAAGTTACATCTATCCTTCAAATTAAGAATCAAATTATTTACACTATCTTACCTTGAGGCAATATAAGAATCACAAAATTGCGGAAAACACAACAATGTTGAAAACTGTAAAACAAAACATAATAAAAGAAGTAATCAAAATTACATTTACTAAAATCTTTAGAAAATAAAGTTAATGAGGGTACAAAATGGGAAAGAATGGACAGTGAACACAAACTCAGGAAAATACATTAACCTAAATTCTTACACTCTATACCTAAAAATTAAATTCAATTAACTAAGTATTCAACTGAAAATTGGAGGGAAAATGTGACTGGGAAAAGAAATAAAACAACATGAAAAAAGCAATAACATAAATAAATTCAAAATCTCCTTCATTGAAAATAAGAGTTCACAACCAGATAGAAGCATAAAAAGAAAAATAAGAGCACAAATATAAAAACTTGAGAATGAAAACACAAGGTTATCTACAGATTTTTAGTAAAATAAAAACATTTAAGGTAAATCTATATTTGAAATATTTTCATATATCTGAAATGTATGACGTCCTGGAAAATGTTACTCAAATTGATTCAAGAAAGGGTAGAAAACCTGCATAAATTAATTACTTATGATTAGAAATTATATTCAGTTGCATGTATCAGAAACCTGACTGCCATGACTTAACCTAATAGGGGTTTATGTTTATCACACTGTAAGGAGTCTTGAGATGGGCAATGAAACCCAGGTATATGTTTCTCTCCTCTTTAGGGAGATGGCTTTTATCCACATGCTCACAGCAGGGCTGCTGCAACCTGAGTACATTGCCTATATTCTAGGCAGAAAAGGCAGAGGCCCAGGACTACAAATAACTGCCAAATGAGTTTCGTTTTTTATTAAGGAAATAATAGTTTTCTACAAAGCTCCACCCATCCACCTCCATACCACCAATCAAAGCTATTTTACATGGGTGCCCTGGCTAAAAGGGAAGTGCAATTTGTTTTCTTAACTCTGAGGACATTGGCACCATAATCAACTCAGAATTCTCTACATAGTGAAGGGATGGCTATAAGGGAAGTAAAAGATACTGGTTGGCAGCCAAAAGATCTACTATACCATCAAGAAAACTAAGAAAGTTGTAAACAAATAAAACAAATATTTTAATTGTATATCCTGGGACAGTTAGTTTCTTCACAACTTAAAACTTCTATTTCTTTAATATGTAAACAGTTTCAGAACCTAAATAAGGAAAGGAAGTTTACCGATTCTTCTTACAAAGCTATTCAAGCAATGAAACCTAATCTGAAAAACTGTAGAACAAAAAAGAAAATAATCTTAAAAGTTTATTTGGTAAGATCGATGAAAAATCTCTAAACAAAAATCTAGCAAAGTGCTTATAAAATAATATATAAAAAGAATAATATGCCATGAATAACATGCTTTATGCCAGGATTACAATGATTATTAATATTAGGAAATGAATGGATAAATAAATAGATGCATAATAGATGATTAATTGATAGAGAGAGAGAGAGAGAGAGAGAGAGAGAGAGAGAGATCACCATACTAACAAGTCAAAGGAGAAAATATTTGGTCATTTTAATAGATGATAGTAATCAATATCATTTCTTCTATGGTCTGAATTTTGGTATCCCTTCCCTAAAATTCATTAGCTGGGACAGTATGAACAGATAGAGCTTTTTCAAAAATATTAAGCCATGAGAGCTCCACCTTCATGAATGAGATTAGGGCCCCTATAAAAGAGGTTGAAGGGTTCAATCTTTCCTTTTCACCATGGGAGCATGCAGCAAGAGACTCTGTCTATAAAGCAGAGATGGCCCACACTATGTACCTAATTTGTCTGCACATTTATCTTGGACTTCCCAATCTCCAGAATAGTGAGCAATAAATTTCCATTGTTTATAAACTCCCTAGTCTAAGGTATTTTGCTATAGCAGCCCAAACAAACTAATATGATTTCCTAGTAGGGAAAAATAATTCTTAAACATAATAGGCTAGCTTAAACCTAGAGGCAATAACACACTTGATGAAATATTTTAATTGTTACCATGAGTGGGCAGAAAAAATATCAGGATGTTTTTTCTCCCCAATGTAACATTTCTACCAAAGAAGTAACTGATTCAATCAGTGCTTTGTTAGCCATATTTTAAGTTAAGTATTAGAATAGATAGGACACAAGGACAATAATTAGCTGATGATATAATTATTAGAAAACCAACAGAAAATATATTAGAAATAGTAAGAATGTTCAAAGTGATGATAAATTGGGGGAACAAAAATAAGAAAAACAGATTTCTTAAAGACTAATATTAGAAAATACAATGAAAAAAATATCGATCTATAATAGCAGCCAAAATTTAAAAATATGTGTAGATAAATCTAATGAGAATATGTGATATTATTGGAAAAAGGTCTACAAATCTCACTGAAAACACATGAAAAACAGTTTAAATAAATAAAAAAGAATAGTGTATTATTTCCTAGTAAAGATCAATATAATAAAAATATCAATAACTCCCCTATTCAAATAGTCATATCAAATAAAACTTTCAAGAATATATCTTTAATTTGCAAAACCATTTCAAGAAGTCATTTGCAAAGATAAATATGAAAATAAGAAGAAAATTTTTGACAAAAAATGGATTATTTAAGGGATATTTTTCTTCCAGATATTTGAAACACCTTATATAGCTAAATATCAAAAATGTTTAGAACTGCTGTAAATAGTTTGGTACCAGTGAAAAAACATATATTAGAATGGAATGTACTGTTTTCCAGAAAAAAAGAAAGAGAATAGAATCTGTTTTACCCTTTATGCAAAATGCATTCTATAGAAAGCTTTGTTTGTTAAAAAAAAAAGAAAGAAAAAAGGAAACAAGAAAAGGGGAGAGGGAGACAGGCAGGCAGGGAGGGAGGGAGGGCAAAAACATAGGAAGAAAATATAGATCAATAGTAATAAAATCCTGGAGATTGAGAAACATCTAAACATAGTACCAATGACAAAAATCACTTTAAACGTTTAGATAAATGTTGTAATACAAAATATCAATGTATAAAATATTTAAAACCTCTATACAAAAAACATAAACAAAACAGAAATGATGAACAAATTGGGTAAGGACCACCTTCAATATATTATTTATATGAAAAAACTTTCAAATCGATAAAAAGTCAACCACCCCAATAGAATAAAAAATGACTACATATTTTACAATACATAATACATATGTCCTGAAGGGCAGATAGAGAATTTCCAGCTTTTCTCATATTACAAATGATGTGGTTGAAAACTTTCTTGTTGAAGTCTCCCAATGACACATGTAAGAAATTCTGAAGGATATATACCCAGGAATGCAACTGCAGATTTGAAAGGTTTGAATATCCTCAACCTCACTATGTCATGCTAATTGTTTTCTAAAGTGTTTATACTAATATGCACTCCCACCTGCTGGGGCTATGAACATGTTTACTTCCCTCTCAACTAAAGTCTGGCATTTTCAGACTTTTTAAAATAGGCCTATCTGTTAGAACTAAAAAGTATCATTGAGAACTTCATTTACATTTCATAAATCTAATGATGTCAAGAATCTTTCATATGTTTATTGATGATTCCTGCTTTCTGTAAAATGCCTATTTATACCTTTGTCTTAGAAGTGAGTTTTTTATTTCAAAATATACAGGCATTTGATGTTTGTGATTCCCAAATCAATTACCTTATGAACAGAGAATGTGGTCCAAATGATACCAGTCATCTGAAAATGTTTAAGACTTGCTCTATGGCCTACACTTTATGACATGGGTCAGATTTATAAATATTCATATGAGTTGGGAAAGAATAAGTGTGTTGAGTCAAAGTTATCCATTTTATCCTATGTATGTGCTTTAGATCAAGCCTATCTATCACTTGTTTTATCTACTTGATCTATCCCATGCTAAAAGCAGTGTGCTTAAATATCTAATTATGTCGATATATTATCTGTTTCTTCTTCTAGATGTAGAAATCTTGCTGAAATAAATTTTTAAGCTATGATACTCAATCTATGTATGTTTAGAATTATTGTATCTTTCTGGCCCTTCATCCTTTATCATTAGCTAAGGCACACCAGTTTTCTCTAATTTAACCTAAGTCTAATACACTATTTTGTATCATTTCTCTTATGGCTATTCTTACTCATTTGGTTAAAGATGTGTATGTGGTAAACAGCATATTGTATAAGATACATCAAATAAGATCAATAAAGCTAATCATTCTGTTGATAGTTTAATAAAATTACTCCATCTTGGGCAAGAGTAATCTTTCTTACTTTTTTTCTGATCACTAATATATATGAATGTGTTTTTACCATCTTATTTCCTGCTTTGTCCCGGGTTTGCTGTACTCCTTTTGCTCCTCTCTTGTCTTCTTTTACATTTATTGATTTTTCCTCTATTTCTTCTCCTTTTGTAGTTTGGAATTATATACTGCATTCTCTTAAGTGGTTACTCATTTTTTAATTGCATATTTTACTTAACAAGACTGAAGTAAATCAATGTATTTACCCACCTTCTAAATAGTTTGGGGAAATTAGAGGACATCTAAAGTCCAATCAATCTCTCTCTCTCTCTCTCTCTCACACACACACATACACACACGCGTGCAAATGTGCACATGCACAGTCGCAAATTTACCATCTTGTGTTGTCCTAACGCCTTCACCACAGACATCATCATAACATGTTTACCATTTCCTTTGCTTACCAACTTTTTAAAAACCATGCCTTCCTTTTGGAATCATTCTCCTTCTATCTAAAATGCATCCATTTCTTTTGAAATTCAGTTGTTTTCTGAAATCTCTGTTCTTCCACCATTTTTCTTTTTCTTTTTTTTTTTTGGCTATATAGTTCTTGGTAAATAGTTGCTTTTCCTCAACATTTTAACGAAATTAGTTCTTCCCACTCTTCTGTCAGAATTCTATATCTCTGTCTTTGGTGTTTAATAGTTTCACTGTGATAAATTGGATTATAGATTTCCTTTTGTTTATCCTTCTAAGAAAAATTGTGCTTTTCAAATCTGAAGATTCATGTATTCGATCAGGTTTTAGAGAATTCATAGTTTTTATCTGTTAATTTTGCTTATGGAAAGTACTGACTGTTATTTGTCAACTAAACATTTTAAAATTTAAAAATCAACTAAATATTTAAAAAAAAATTTAAGATAAAATAAATACATAAAAGAACAGATTTCACTGCTAGACTCCCTAGCTTTTAATCTTGATTCAGTAACTTACCAACTATAGGATCTGAGGAAAGTTATTTAGTCGATTTTTACTTCAGTTTCGCTATCTATCAAACGATACAATAATAATACTCACCTAATAGGTTTAAAACACTACCTGGGCCCCAATAAATGTACGTATAACATTTTATTTATGGTAAAATTAATAACTACTGTTTTCTTAGTATTCTGCTTATTTTCACCCCTGAAAATCTGGTAAGACTTCTTGTTTTGAAATCTCTTTATGCTGTTTTTCATGTAGTCCTTCTCTTTGCCTCCTTGTTCTTCTCTGATAATTTTTTTTTTGTGTTTGTCTTAACTTCTGTTCTATCAAAAGACTTTTACACAAATTAACTGGATTCTGTATGGCAAAAGACAAACTTAAGCCCAATTAAATTTAAAGGAGTTTAATTGAGCAATGAACTATTCGTGAAAGAGGCAACCCCCAGAATCACAGCACATTCAGAGAGACTCCAGTTCAGAACAAAGTTACAGACACCAAAAAAAGTAAAGTGACAATGGAAATCAGCAGTGAGGCACACAAACAGCTGGATTGGTTTCAGCTCAGCTGGGCATTTGTCTTACTTGGACACACTTTGAACATCAGCAGTGTATGAATGGTTGAAGTACTCGCTGAGATTGGCCAATACTCAGCGATTGTTACAGGTGTACACTCCTAAGTTAGGTTTTCGAACTTGTCTACCTATTAAGTTAGGTTGCAGTTCATCCACAAGGACTCAAATATAGAAGTATGGAGTCCTTCTCAGGCAATATTTAGTTTGCTTTCTCATGTATAAAATAATTCTCTCATCTTGGGTTCTCATGAATCCAATTGTGCGCTTTATCGTTTCTGCTGACCCTCATTCAGGGCGCCTTGTTTCCTCACGTGTTTTGTGTTGTATGCTGAAACTTTGTATGTCATAGTTCTTTGTGTACAAGATGGAAAGTGAATTATTTTATCAAGGAAACCAACAGCACTTTAAATTCAATAAATTTACCCCCCTAAGTTGTTGAGAGAGATGTCTTGTAGGAGAGTCTCAAAATAGACTCCTACCACCTCCTTATCCAAAGTCAAGTGAGACAAGTTTCTTCATCTTTGCAGAGTATGTCTGCCACCCACTCGCTAAATGTTGCCCCCAAATACCTCTGTTGCTGAGGTTTTAGAACTCTTGGACTCTTAGCTTTCTACTCTCCTCTAGGATTTGATTCCCTATCTTGTAAGGGTTCCAGGCTTTACGTCCCGTCTCTTCAATGGTCATTTTTATTAAAGCTCCAGGTTAGGGTGTGTGCCTGCAGATGACATTAATGTTTCAACATTCACCGCTCTGGATTAATGCACAAATTTTAGATTTGTTTTTGTTTCCTTGTTACTTCTTATCCTTCCCAAAAGTTTTTCTTACCTTCTGAGAGATCATCTATGCATCTTTAAATGCTTCCTTTTAAATTCCAGTACCGTTATGTATATTGTAATTGGAGGAGATTTTAGAATATTTCATCTACCATCTTGTCAGGATGAGAGTTTGACACTTAATCTCAAAAAGTAATTTAAATCCTAGGAGAATTAAATTCAATGAATATATCAGTATGTTATTAGATTTTCAACTAAACTATTAATCAATGAAACTATTTTAATGTAAAGATGGATGTCTATACATATTAAAAGTTTTTGTCTTTTCTGTTTTATGTTGTTGCTACACATACACAAACAAAAAGGCTAGATGTATTTTCTTTAGATTTTACTGATTACAAGTATTACCATATGAAAGGGAAAATAATGATTTCCAGGGAACCTGTAGAAAGTAACAAGAACCACCAATTAGAAAAGGCAATTAACAAATGGGCTACTTTTCCTGTTTGAATGGGCAATAGTAACAGTGATCTTTTTGTTTAATGATAGGTGGGATAGCTATTTGTTCAACATTTTTAAAATCAAGATAAACACTTCTCAACTGAAGAGTCAATCCTATTTCATAGATGTTATGTAAGCTTTTCCTAAACTAAAATTAAACATAATTTACCAAAGCCATTTTGGCTTAGTAAACACAACTTTAAGCAAGTATTATTTATATCTAACTTTATTTATCATGCTATTTTCCAAAAAGGATATTCATGTGAAGGAGAAAATTGTAGACTTTTCTAAGTTAGATTCTCAGAATACCTAACTTTAAATAGAGATGAGAACATATTTTGCAAAAGTAGATTTTCAGCAGGAAACAGTGAGAGAGGTTATACAATGCCTTCAATGGTTTTTTTTATTTTTTCAGGCTGCAAAAGAAGTCACTCTTCCTCTTAACACATAGGATTGGCTTAGTCCATGGATGGATAATGGACGCTAAAATTATCAGCGGTACCTGTCTGTACAGGGTCTGAAATTTGACCTTAACCAAAGGCACTGGAAATTTTATTATCTATAAAAGTATAACAAATTGTTAGCTCTCATATTTGCAGAAAGTGAGCCAACGTGTTTTGAGGGCCACCTGCATGCAAAGCACTGTGATAACCAGTTTTTAGGTGGCAAATCTACTTGTCGACCTTTTACACAGGCATTAGCATGATCAATATGCTACAAATTACCTGCATGTTAAGGAGCATGAGGCACTGCTCCTTCAGATAGACAAGTAATTCAGATATATAATAACAGGCAGCTGGGCTAGAAATGGGCAGGGAATGTTCTATGCCAGTTTCGTGTAAATTGATTACATATACAATAAAGCATGATTGATTTTGTACAAAATCTCTGTAAAGGTATAAGGTCCTGCCCTACTTGTGGCAGTGAGCTGCTGTTTACACACTCATTGATTCTATGGCTGCATCTGATGGAAGCAGAGTTCAGCCTTTATTAAATCAAAGCCCAGGAACACACCTCTGAAACCAGATAAAAGAATATAGTCACAATGATCCAAACATACACAAAGAAAAAGTTCAGTGTTTCAGACTATGCACCAAGAAGCTAAACAAATAGAAGGAAACATTTGATTCTAAACTACCTGAAGCTCTCTTGCTGACCAAATATTCAAGTGCCAATTTAGTTGACATGAAGAACAAAGTGAAAGTTAATAATGCAATTAGGTACTTTATCTGCAAAAGCTCTTACTTTGGAAGATCAGACAGTCTAATTTCCACATTCAGCATAAACTTTTGATGCCAGTCCTTTCTGGAATAGAAGAATATATACTCTATCTTCAGCACTCTGTTACTTTCTACAATATTTTGTATCATTGCTGATACTGAATATTATGGAGTAATATTCAGTAAACAATAATTGATAATGAAATTTCAGAAAAATATGGAGACATTTACTTATCAACATTGCTACCAGTTAATATTTCTGCTTTGATTCATCAACTACAAGATATTATTTTTACAATGATGAGAATTCCTAAAGTCATTGTGTAAGAACTTACACCTTCAGTATTGCAGACTCACTGTTGCTCCCTTAAAAGTAGTTGTACAAATCTTGCTGCCACTATTTCATGAGTATCTTCATTTTCTGTTAGTAGTAACTCAGGTAGATGTTGATATTCATTTCTTTCTATGCTGCTATATATCAGTCTTTCTTTTTGATGGGTAGTTCTTATAGTGTGAATTCTCTTTCTGTTTCTTCACTTGTTCTGTTATTTGTATCCACATCATGCTTAGTTTGTCCTCCAAGTCATCCTTTAAGCTTGTTGCAAAGAGCTTGAGTTATTTTGCTGAATTCTACTTCATGATTAATTTATTCAGGTGCTGGGATATAGAATGAACAGAATATACCAGAAATCCAGGTTTTTTTCTAATAGGAAGATATATACAATAAGCAAATAAGTTAAATATTTAGTATGTCAAGTAATAAATGCTATAGAGAAAAACAAAGCCAATGAGAAGAGTTTGCAAGGGAAGGAGAGATGAGTTATGCAATGTTAGATAAGGTGGTTAGAGAAAGCATAAGAAATAGGGTGATGTCTGAGCAAACAATGGAAAGAAGTGAAGGAACAGGGCATGCTGCTCTCTGTGGGAAAAAAGTTCTATACTCAGGGAGCAAGTGCAAAAACTCAGAGTATGCCTAATATGTTCAAGAAGCAGCAAAAAATATTTAGGATGAGTAACTCGAATGATGGATTTTCTACCTACCGAGAGAGAAGACTAAAGGAGAGTAGAAGTTAGAAAAGGTATGAACATCATAGTTTCAGGTTTATATGTATTCATTTTGAGATAGCTATTAGATATCCAAATTGAGATATAAAATGTAAAATTGCTTACATCCCTCTGTAGTTAAGGGAGCCCTCTGGGCTGAATATACATATTTGAGAGACCTTGGTGTTTCAGCATTGTGTGTATGTGTGTGTGTATTTTAAAGCCATGCCATGAGATCAGATAAGTGAATATAATAGGAAAGAGAAATGGTCCAACAGCGAAACTCCAGAAACTGTAATGTGTAAACTGGGGAATTCAAACTGAATTTTGTGTATCCTGGGAGTATAAATAAGACTTTCTAAAGAGTATGCAGGCCTGAATGGATTAGGGAAAATCAATTTCCATATTCTCAGCATTGATATAAGTAATAATGACTAAAATTGATCTGCCTGATACCTGAGACCCTTCAGCTGAGCATCTCATGCGTTCATATTTCCCATGTGTTTTTATTTTCAAAACACTCTACCTTTATGCAATTTACAGACAAATGATATACTTTCCACACATTATGAAGCTTTCTAGGCTGCACTGCCTCAGGTGTTATTGCCTTTGGATGCCAAACAATGGAAAATTTTAAAGTATTGGTATCTAATTGGACTCTAATGACTGAGAAAAAAAAATTCTGGCATATCAAGTGGTTTCCAATTCTTGAATTGTCACAAATTTGTGATGGGGAGCTCTAATATTGTTATTACCCTAATATTATTAAAAGTAATTTATGACGATGTATCATTTAACTTAGGGGCATAGAGTTCGAAAGGTGATCAGAAGACCAAGTAATAATTTTATCAGGAAACCTGTACTATTTCCACCTATGCAAATTAGGTTCCTCAGGAGCCCATATATAATAAAGAAAATGAAAATGTAAAATAAAGCATTCTTCCATATTAAAAACAAGAGTCACATATGCCTAGAGCTGGATGTTGGGGTGATGTGGTTCCAGGGTTGTGCTGCAGTTCTCACTGATTGTTTTTCTATTTCTCAATGTAATTGAAAAAAGCCATCCCAGGTGAGAGTGAGGAATGGGGAGAAACTTGGGGAGTGTGAACAGAGAAGAAGGTGTGAAATACTCATCAAAGCGAATAACAGACCTAGGATAAGAGTGTGTAGTAGGGTTACTCAAGGTTCGTGATCAGAAATTATTTAAAATGATGAACCAGTAAACATGCTTGTTTTTTGTCTCTGGCCATGGTCAGTCATGCACAGTATTTTTTCTCTTTTTTTTTTTTTTTTTTTTTTTTTTTTTGAGACAGAGTCTTGCTCTGTTCCCCAGGCTGGAGTGCAGTGGCACGATCTCGGCTCACTGCAAGCTCCGCCTCCTGGGTGCAGGCCATTCTCCCGCCTCAGCCTCCCGAGTAGCTGGGACTACAGGCGCCTGCCACCGCGCCCGGCTAATTTTTTGTATTTTTAGTAGAGACGGGGTTTCACCGTGGTCGCGATTTCCTGACCTTGTGATCCACCCGCCTCGGCCTCCCAAAGTGCTGGGATTACAGGCGTGAGCCACCGCGCCTGGCCTTTTTTCTCTAGTCATAAATACAGATGTGGAGTAGGCAAAAAAAAAAAAAAAAAAAAAAAAAAAAATTTGATTTCATCAAGGTTAGACTTTGCTGAGCAAGTAGAGTGCAATGAAAAAGTTCTACTTGCTGAGTGATTGCGTGGTTGATTGATTAAAATGGGTCAGTGATTAATAAAAAGATATTCCTGAACCCAATAGGATCAAACTATTGCTGACTCCCCCATATTTTTCTGACTCCCCTCATCTTTTCTTATTTTTAAAATTTTTACTATTTATAGCTACATAGTAGGTATTATATATACCTACTCAAGTACATGAGATATTTTGACACACGCATGCAATGTGTAACAATCATATCAGAGTAAATAGGGTATTCATTGCCTCAAGCATTTATCATTTCTTTGGGTGATTAACATTCCATTTAGATTATTTTAGTTATTTTGAAATGTACAATAAATTATTGTTTACCGTAGTCACCCTGCTGTACTATCAAATACTAGATCTTATTTACTCTAACTATATTTTTGTATGCATTAACCATCCCGACTTTCTCTCTCCACCACTACCCATTCCCAACCCTAGCAAACATCATTCTATTCTCTATTTTCATGAGTTCAATTGTTTTAATTTTTAGCTCCCAAAAGTGAGTGAGGACATGTGAAGTTTGTTTATCTGTGTCTGGCTTATTTCACTTACCATAATGCTCTCCAGTTCCATCCATATTGTTGCAAATTACAGGATTCTATTCTTTTTTAATGACTGAATAGTAGCCATTGTGTATATGTGCCACCTTTTCCTTATTCGTTCATATGTTAATGTATACTTAGGTTAATTCCAAATCTTGGCTTATCGTGAATAGTGCGGCAACAAACATGGGAGTGCAGATATCCCTTTGAAATACTGATTTCTTTTCATTTGGGTATATACCCAGCAGTGGGGTTGCTAGATCATATGGTAGTTATATTTTTACTTTTTTGAAGAACTTTCATACTGTTCTCCATAGTGGTTGCGCTAATTTACATTTCCACCAACAGTCTAAGAGGGTCTCCTTTTCTCCACATCCTCACCAGCATTTGTTATTGCCTGTCTCTTGGATAAAAGTCATTTTAACTGGGATAAGATGATATCTCATTATAGTCTTAATGTGCATTTCTCCGATGATCAGTCATGTTGAGCCCCTTTTCATAGGCCTGTTTGCCATTTGCATGTCTTCTTTTGAGAAATGTCTGTTCAGATCTTTTGCCCATTTTTTAATCGGATTATTAGAATGTTTCTTGTTGGGTTGTTTGAGCTTCTTATACTGTACTTATACTTCTTACACTTTTCTGAAGACTGTAATATGGTGTGATACTAAAAAATCTGGTTGCCAGGAAATTCTTAACAAAGTTATTGAGCATCTACAGCACTACACACAGGTAGAATATTTCTAAGAAATTCAGAAAAAGCACGTTGTTATCAGTGCATCATAATGTGACCTGATTTGTGATTTCCTTCTGCTGCCATTCCTGCAAAACATTTATTTTGGTTTGACTTTATCATTATCAGTTTTGTGGCAAATTGTTTAGCCT
This sequence comes from Macaca nemestrina, assembly GCF_043159975.1. Taxonomy (NCBI): domain Eukaryota; kingdom Metazoa; phylum Chordata; class Mammalia; order Primates; family Cercopithecidae; genus Macaca; species Macaca nemestrina. Next base: position 177,412,154 of record NC_092127.1, on the reverse strand, counting down.
ATTTTACAGCAATTAATACATATTTACATATTTTGGAATTATACTTTTCCAATAAGTAAGGCTTAAGAATTGCATGCATTGAAATTTATATATAAATCACTTATTTTTATCACTAAAGTAGATGTACACTTCACCTCCCAGAAATCCCCTGTAATTAACTTTTTCTTGGGGATATGCAAACTCTCAACGAAAACTACTCCAAAAAATTACAACTTATCATCAAAACAAGTTGTAAGTTAAAAACTGGTAATTTTGAAATTTGTAGGGTATTTTTAAAATACAGAAATTATGTACACAACTTGAAGTATTTTCTTAGCAAGTAAATAATAAGCTATGTATGTGTATTGCTAGCCACAAGTTTTCTGCAAAAATAATTCCTTTTCAGATCTTTATTTTGGTGAAAGTTGGAAAAGAGTGGAGATTTTTGGATCTCTGTGGTCTTGGTCCTTATAGGAGAAAGAATAGCCTCCCAATAATGTTTAAATCCAAATAGTTAAAATCTGTGAATGTGTTACCTGATGTGTTAAAATGGAAATGTGATTAGTTTTGCAAATGTGATTAGTTAAGAATCTTGATACAAGTATGTTATCCTGGACTACCATGTATGTTCAATGTAACCACAAAGACCTTTATAAGGGAAAGAAGGAGGGAGGAAGCAGGATAGTTACTGAGTCCAAGAAGAAGAAACGTCAGAGAAAGAGAGATTTGAAGATACTACCCTACTGGCTTTGAAGATGGAGGACAGAACCACAAGGCAATAAATGCAGATGACCTCTAGAAGATGGAAACGTCAAGGAAATGAATTCTCCTACAGACTCTGGAGAGAATGTGGTCCTATCAACCACTTGGTTTCAGGGCTTCTGACCTCCACAACTGAAGGATGATAAATTGTGTTGTTTTACATCACCAAGTTTGTGATAATACGTTACAGCAACACAGGAAATGAATAAAATTATATTTTAGAATACTAGAATCATTCTTAAAAATTGAAGCTACTGATTGAGAGAACAATCATGACAGCGTTATTTAAAAGTAGCAACTCTGCCACTGCACTCCAGCCTGGGCGACACAGCGAGACTCCGTCTCAAAAAAAAAAAAAAAAAGTAGCAACTCTTTGGATTCTACTATGGAAACAAAACCATTTGAAGATCATGACGAACCTGTCTCCAAGGCTAAACAATGATGTGCTTTGTCCGGGAACCTCTGGGAAAGAATATCAGATCTAATTTTATTCTTTTATACTTCAAATATAATAAACTCATAAGTAGAGAAATAAGCAATTGTGAGTTAATAAATTATTAACTCACATTGAATTATGCCTGGCTACTCATAACCACCTTCGTATGCCTACTGCTGCCCTTAATACACCTGAACTGAAAACAGCAGTACTAAGAGCTCATGTTCATATCTGTTCCTGCATATATTTTTCTGATTGCCTAAACTCTAAAGCCAAAGACAAATAATTATTAATTGAATTTCATTATCCATGCTTTTTGGTTCCTTCTAAACGAGGATAATACAAATTTATGACATTTCCTTTGTAGTTTGTAAACAGAAAATGCAAGTAGAATATTGTTAAGTAGGTTATTCTGGAAGAACGCGATAAAATGCTACTCTCTGCCAAAAGTGCTAAGGGGTGTTCCTACGATAAGAGGACATTTGTGGAGTAAACGTCATCAGATGTAGGTATGAATTATTTCTGGGACAGTCCTACCTACATTCTCTGGCAGTGTTTTAATCTATGTGAACTTGTAGATAGCTTTGATAAATCCTTAACTTTCATTCCTTAAGTAAGGGGCAGAATGTTTAATACTTTGGTTTGAATGTTTAATACTTTAGAGATTGAGAAAATTTTAAACATTGCAAATAGCTGAACTATCAGGCCACTCATCATGTAGTAATGGAAATAGCACTCGATTACCTGCTCCAAATGCTTCGACAACCATATTTTTAAAAATATTTTTAAAGTCTCTTCTAGCTGCTTTTCCTAAGCTGAATATTTTAAAGGCACATTAGAATAACATGTTTTACTTAAGAAGATGAATCTAAATGGACTTTTAGTGCAGAATGCTCTAAAAGTAGCATTACTCTTATTCCCAGATTACTTTTTCACAGCACAGTAACAAGACTTCTTGAGAAACGTGTTCTATGAAATTATTGCTCAAAAAAATAGTTCTAGATAACTGACTTACCAGACTTAGGCTGCTGTCTTGGTCACACAGCGAGTATGATTTGAACATAAGCCTGTCTCATAAACAAGAGCTGGAGCTGCATCTACCAGTCAGACTTTTAGCTTTAATCTTTCATTTATCCCACTGTAGTATTGTTTCTGCAAAAGAAATAAATGGCTATCCAAGTTATGTGCAAGTAACAAAAGCTATAACAGTCATATATTACCATAATAATAAACGTCATGAAATCATCCTGAAACTAGTGGCTTAAAACAGTAATCGTTGATCCTTGCTCATACATCTGCAAGTCAGCTGAGAACTGGCTGATCTATGCTGGGCTTGGCTTGGCTTGGCTCAAAGCTAAAAGTTAGGTCCATCTGCTTCATGTGTCTTTCAACCTCTGTAGACCAGAAGCATGGCCAAGATATATTATTTTCATGGAAATTGCAGAAGCACAGGAGGGCAAGCCCCGTCATACAGTACATTTTGAGTTTTTGCTTGTATTATATTTTATAACATTGCTGACATTCCATGGGTAAAGCAAGCCATACATCCAAACCCAAAATCAATGAAATATCAATGGAGTGACTGTGCCCACAGTGGGAAGAAAAGGTGGGTGGTACATATCAACTAAACAATAATTTAAACCATTACTGTAAAGACTCTAACAAAAGCTATATATATATATATATATAGCTCTCTCTCTCTCTGTCATATATATATATATATGCACACACATATATATATACAGCCATCCCACAGTATATCTGGGGATTGTTTACAGGACCCCTGCATCTACCAAAATCCACGTATGCTCAAGTTCCACAGTAGCCCCGCAGAACCTGAGTGTAAGAAAAGATGCCCTCTCTATATGAAGGTTTTGCAGCTTGAAAATACTGTATTTTCCCTCCATATTTGTTTTTTAAACATTGGCATATAAATGGACCTGTGCATCTCACACCCACCTGTGCTGGTCTCCGAAGATCTAAGGGAGAGCTAAAGAAACCGACTTGTAAAGGAAACAGAGTGGATCCAGGGGTCTATGAATCACAGGCCGACTCTGTAGGTACTGTCCCCTATTGAATGAGCACCAATTGTTTTTAGTCTTTGTATCACTCCAATCTAATTTGAAACTCCAAGAAGAGAAAATTTGTTTGCCATAGGTTGGGTCATGTGCCTACTCCTTGCATTGGCTAATCAGGGCTTCATAATAAAAATACCAGCTCATGTTCATTTTGTCTTTCCTATTTGTCATTCAAAATGAAGACTCAGCTTCATTTTAAGGAGGGTGCCCCTGAAGGTTATAGGACTGACTGCCAGCTTTGTTAGGAGTTACACATGTAAGTAGATCTCAGATGTTTATATCCAGTGGGAAAGAGAAAAACTGTCATACCATTATAGGCAGGAGTTTGAAATTAATTGAATCATTGTGAGGCCATGAAATTGGAAAGTAATTATTTATGTGGGGTAAAGACTGTTCCTAGAGTAAATGATGGTCATTTTTTCTAATCCTATACACTGCAGTGGGCAGGAAAATACCCAAATGGATATCTGAGTATTTTTAGGACGGAAGGGAGAATATATGCAAGTCAGCAATAAACTAATGTCAACTATATATAGAAAAATAGTACCATACTTTGGAATTTACTGCACTCTTCACTGTCATTCAAAGATCTTTGTAAATAATGTACTATAAAAATACTACAAAAATACATGCATATATAATTACAGATATTGGTAGAGGAACATAGATGATAGCACTTAGTAAGCTATGCTGAGATTCACGTGGCTGAGTTTCTCATAGCTGAGCAACACTTTCCAATATTTAAAAATTCATATTACTTAAAAATATGTAGCTATACAAATATACATACATAACATGTCAAGTATAATACTAATCCATTATCACTGAACAGAAGTATGATACTAATCCATTATCACTGAATGCTAAGTATGATACTAATCCATTATCACTGATGGGCACTGAATGCTAGAATTGCTTTTACTTTTGCTTTAAATGATATGGTTGGAAACTTTTGATTTTAAAATACATAATAAAATAAGTATATCAAAATATATCTTCCTGTGTGTTAAATAGATCATTTTGAATATTTTAGAAAACAATAACTTTTTGAAAACATGAAAATAATAACAATTTTCAATGTTTTACATTTTTTCTTTATGCTTTTGGATGGTAATTGAATATTTTATGCATTTTAAAGAATAAGTTATATTTTATTATTAATCCTTTAGCATGTAGGAGTTGAAATAGTGATAGAAACAAATGACACAAATGTGCAAATCAGAAAAGAACACAAAGGACACAGAAAATCTTCAAAGGAACAGCCTGATTAAAGTTTTATAGAAGTAGAAACAATGGAAGTGAGAAGACTCTCCTTGGACATGATCTTTGTAAAATGTGCAAACAACATAGTACGTATTCTTTACTTAATGGAAATGCACTATTTACTAATCAAAATAACACAAATAAAGTTTTTTTCCATCAAAGCAACTATTAAACATGTCAGATGAATCTCAGCAACTTCATGTACCTTACTACGTTTATTAAATTATGATCCCAGAAAATGGCTGTCACATCCTTCTGACAGTACGCCTGGCTAATTTTGTAGAGACGGGGTTTCTCCATGTTGGTCAGGCTGGTCTCGAACTCCCGACCTCAGGTGATACACCCGCCTCAGCATCCCAAAGTGCTGGGATTACAGGAGTGAGCCACAGCACCCGGCCAGAAGAGTACTTTTAGCAAAACACAATCTGGCTATGATTTTTCATTGAATATATATGGTAGAATATTTTGTATTTAATTTTAAATTAAAATTATTTAAATGGCGAAAAGTAGAAATTGTCATTTGGGTTTTAAGTGAACAGCAAAAAGTGTTATTACTACATTTACATGTTTCTCAACTAATCTTCAAGTTCAATCTTGGTTAATGAATGTATCCATGACTTGAAACACTTAAGTTTTTGGTTAAAGAAGCAAAACATATCCCTTTCCAATGAAAGTAAATATAATTCACAGATTATTTCCAATAAAATATAAAAATAATTTACAAATAATTGTTAATACTCAAAAAGATTGAATACATATCATTTAATGAATAACATTGGGCTGAGCATGGTGGCTTACGCCTGTAATCCCAGCACTTTTGGAGGCCAAGGCAGGCAGATCATGAGGTCACAAGATCGAGACCATCCTAACACAGCGAAACCGCGTCTCTACTAAAAATACAAAGAATTAGCCGGGCATAGTGGCACGTGCCTGTAATCCCAGCTACTCAGGCGGCTGAGGTAGGAGGATTGCTTGAACCTGAGAAGCGAAGGTTGCAGTGAGCCGAGATCGCACCACTGCACTCCAGCCTGGGTGACAGAGTGAGACTCCATCTCAAAAAATAAAATAAAATAAAAAATAAAAATAATGTTCAATTAAGGTAAATAAATGCCAATATATTAATGCCAATCTAGAAAATAATATTAAATGTTAACATTAACTGACCATAACAATGCTTTTTATAATACTGAGAAAATAGTATTTACAGAAAGGAATGAGATCATTTCAAAATTTGCTGCCAGAATAACTGACCATGTAAAATGGTTGAAAAAATAGCTATTTAAATTAGACTACTATCTGGCATGGACAAATAAAAAGATTACTAGTTTAAAGAGTAATATAGTTTTGTAATTATGCATAAATATAAAGTAAATACTTTTTATTTGTATTTGTTTGTACCAAGGACAAAAGCTATATTGAACAACTAATATATCTTACATTCATTATAAGTATTGTTCAACTCCCGGAAGAAAATAATAAAGTTTATTTTATTAGTTTTATACCTGTTGTGAAAAGTACGCATTCTGGCTTAAGAACTAAAAAACAATTTTCAATTTTCAGCATTGATTTCAGGTATTTTATGGCCATGGTAATAATATTGACATGTTTGATAATTAAAAATGTATATAAGTTAGGAACTGTGCCAAAAAGCTTGGTATACTGATAGCAAATAGAGTTTGTCACTAGAAGGCATGGAAAAGTTTACCATAAACAATGACATTCTTTAGAAAAAATTAGAGATTGCACACAATTTTGTGTGGGTTTTTTGTTTTTGTTTTGTTTTTCTGGGATCTGCCCAAAGATGGAACAAACAATTTCAAAAAGCAAATTGAAAATATTAAGTTTGTAGAAACTTACAGGTGAAACACATAGCGGAAACGGTATTGCAACAAAATATAGTGACATTGGAACAAGGAAACAAATATGTTTTTCAGAACAACAGAGGAGGAAAAAACTACAGATACCGATTTCTACACAGACTGTCTTCTGGCCATTTTTTCATAGTCTTATTGAGATAATTTCACATACCATAAAATTCATCCATTTAAAGTGATCAGTTTAATGGTTTTTAGTACATACACAGACTTGTGCAACATTGCATAATCTATTTTTCTCATAGTTTTTTTTGTTTGTTTGTTTGTTTTGAGATGGAGTTTCACTCTTGTTGCCCAGGCTGGAGTGCAACAGCACAATCTTGGCTTACCACAACCTCCGCCCGCTGGGTTCAAGACATTTTCCTGCCTCAGCCTCCCGAGTAGATGGGATTACAGGCATGCGCCACCACACCCGGCTAATTTTTTGTATTTTTAGTAGAGACGGGGTTTCTCCATATTGGTTAGGCTGATCTCGAACTCTCGACCTCAGGTGATCCACCTGACTCAGCCTCTCAAATTGCTGGGATTACAGGCGTGAGCCACTGCGCCTGGCCTCTCATACATTTTAATAACAAATCCATTGAGATATAATTCATATACCACAAAATTCATCTTTTAAAGTGTACAATTCAGTAATTTTTAGTATACTCAGAGTTGTGCAACCATGTCCACTACTTAATTCCAGAATAATTCTGCACTCCAAAAAAAAAAAAATGATTTGCCAATTAGCAGCCACCCCTCATTCCTCCCTTCTCCCCTGCCCATCAATCCCCCATCCTCAACTCAACTCCTAGAAAATCACTAATCTACATTCTGTCTCTGTGGATTTACCTATTCTGGACATTTAAATGGAAATACGGTGTTCTAGGTCTGCCTTCTTTCACTAAACATAATGTTTTCAAGTTACATCTATGTTTGGCGTGTATCAGAACTTCATTTCTTTAGGTGGCCTAGTAATATTTTAATGTATGGATATACTACATTTATTACCTGTTCAATAGTCGCTGGATATTTGGGTGTTTTCTGTTTCTGGCTATTATCAATAATGCTATTATTAACATATGTTTTCAGTACTCTTGCATATGTACCTGGGGTGGAATCGATAGGTCATATTCCACCTACTTTTAGTAGAGCTAAAAGTTACTCTACTTCTAGCATTTTGGGGAACTGCCAAATAATTTTCCAAAGCAATGGCATCATTTTACATTTTCAGAAGCAATGGATGAGGATTCCAATTTTTCTGTATCCTTCCTAACACTTGTTACTATCTGCCTTTTTGATTATAGTCATCTTACTGTGCATGAAGTGGCATGTTATTGTAGTTTTGATTTGCATTTTACTAATAACTAATGATGTTGAGCATCTTTTCCTGTACTTACTAGCCATGAGTATATCTTCTTTGGAAAAATGTCTATTCAAATCCTATCCTCCTCTTGAATGAGTTTTGGCGTTTTTTGCGGGGAACAGGGTCTCACTTTGTCACTCAGGCTGGAGTACAGTGGATTAGAGCTCAACATAACCTCAAACTCCTGGGCTCAAGTGAACTTCCCCACTCAGCCTCCTGTGTAGCTAGAACTACGGGTGCACTCCACCACCATGCCCAGCTCATTAATTTATATTTTTGTTTGTTTTGGTAAAGATGGGTCTCACTATATATTGTCCAGGCTCCTCTCCAACTCCTGGTCTCAAGCGATCCTCTTGCCTTGGCTTCTGAAAGTGCTGAGATTACAGGTATGAGGCCACCATACCTGGCCTGGCTTTTTATTGACTTGTATTTCTTGCCATTTTAAGATCAAAATATAATCTTGATGGAATCGAAATTTGATAAAATTGAACAAATACTGCTGTCTCTTTGCTTTTTTAAATATACAAGTTTTTTGAGTTTTTTTTTGTTTGTTTTTTTGAGACATAGTCTCGCTCTGTCGCCCAGGCTGGAGTGCAGTGGCGCGATCTCGGCTCACTGCGAGCTCCGCCTCCCGGTTTCACGCCATTGTCCTGCCTCAGCCTCCCGAGTAGCTGGGACTACAGGTGCCCACCACCACACCTGGCTAATTTTTTGTATTTTTTAGTACAGTCGGTGTTTCACCGTGTTAGCCAGGATGGTCTCAATCTCCTGACCTCGTGATCCGCCCGTCTCGGCCTCCCAAAGTGCTGGGATTACAGCCTTGAGCCACCGCGCCTGGCCTAAATATATAACTTTTTAAAATTTGAAAGAACAGCATAAGTAAGAGTTACATTTATATGTCACTTTTAAAAGACGGTAAAATTACAATAGAAATGACAGCAATTCATACATAAAATTAAAACATTTTGAATATTTTTTATGATCTTGTAATTTATCGGTGGGATGATTTGATCATATTTGAACACGATATGTAAAAATCCACAGCTCATTTTTGAACTTAAGCATTGAATTACAAAATTTGTTCACAATTCTGGTTACTACTGCCTCTGCAGAGCAGAATTTTTTCAAGTTAAAATGTACACAAAAACACCAGTCTGAACATTATAAGCTAACTGAATTTGGCATTACTCTCATTAGAACACAGACTGTGTGAAAAATCTTGACTGTAATATCAACATGAGTATTTAAGGTAAAATTTATTTTCTGGCTAAATACGAATTCTATATTTTTATAACTAATCTAAACACTTCTAGCCCATAAAAAAACACTCAGCTATAAGCCATAGTAACTACAGCAGTTATTTTTGATATTTTTCCAACTTTCAATCAAACGAAAACTGTCTTTTATACATATTTATCAATTTTGTTATATTAATGTCAAGGTCAAGGTATAAGAATATAGCATATTTATTTAATAGTTTGTTAACTTGATCATTTAATTTTTAATAGTTTACTTATTTATATACATTAATTTATTCAATAGCTTATTAACTGTAAAATTTAAAAATGTTTATACACACTTATTTGTTCTCTTGTGCTAGGCAGGCCCGGTCACGCCTATTGTTAAAAATTTGTGAATGCCTTATGATGGTGTATTATGTTATGATTACACAACACGAATTAGTGAAAGAATGATAAATATGAGTCTCTTCTAATCCTGGAAGGCCCCCAATAACCATAACTATGTTGAGAAGAAGAGAGAAGGATGTGAGGAAATAAAATTATATAGCTAATATAAAAGTATATCTACAAAAGAAGTGCGGGAAGCTATCACTATATGTTCCCCGCTGAATCAAATAGATTAAAAGCCCTAGAATACTATTTTACAGCTAGAGGAAGTATGAGCCTGAAATTTAAATGTCTGAGACTTTGAGAGACTTAAAATGGTCCTTGCTTCTCTTCTGTTTATAAGCATGGGGCACAAAAAGCTACACCGCCTATAACGAGGATGCACTTTTATTTAACGCCCACTGCAGATGTCACAAATAAGGGAGAGCCAAAGACCATGGGAAAAAAACAATGGATTTGAGGTGCCTCTGCTACAGAGCAAGATCAGGGTCTAATCAAAGAACATTCCTATCCCATTCTCATCTCCCAAGGTAGAGGGTCCTCACCACCTTTACCTGGCGAGATTTCAGAACTGTTGTGAATCACATTGGTATCTGCCATGTCTATTCTATGATTCTCTTCATATGGAAGTGTTTAATGAATACAGTCCTTCTGCTCCTGTTCTACTGCTGTATATTTGGGGAGCATGAAAAACTAATCTTTTAAGCTCATGCTTGACTAGAGCAAAACAAATCACAATCAGATTTTGTATGGAGTCTGCTCCATCATCACAGCTGGAGAGCCGGGGCTTTAAGCTTAATGCCATAGCAAAACAGAACTTTTGGACTGACTTCTTTGCGGAGAGGCTGAGTATATTTTGCCTATGGGAGATATGGTGAGTTGAATATTTGATGATCTGAAGGGTGGTAGAAAGGAAAGTGATAGTCCCGAATGCTGTCCACCAACTATTTCCAGCTTTCAGCCTCCTGGGCAAATGGTAGCACTTGTCCTCTTGTCCCACCTGAAGTGGAGTGGCCCATGTGATCAGATTTGGCCAGTGGGTTATGATGAAAGGAATGCCACTTCCAGGATGGAGCTCTTCATTGCCGTGTGAGACTCCATGATAACAAACAATGTTTGGGGTAGTGACTGCTTCATCAGCCTTAGGTCGAGAGAACCTTGAGTTAGAGCTTCAGCCAACCACCAACAGACAGATAGATGAGGCAAATAACTGTTGTTGCTATAAGCCATAAAGAGATGAAAGTTATTTATTACTACATTATAATGTAGACTTTTCTGATTGCTATAATGACACCAAACATCAATTTCATTAATAAAAATGAAATATTTCTCCAAATGAAATGAATATTAGAGACATTTGCTTAATTGTTAACCTGGCCAAGAAATATTTTGAATTGTGACTATTAGGTCAAATTATTTTTGAACTTAATTTGTTGGCCCTATGATGAGATTGAGATTCAGAACCACGTGATACCTTGCCCTGTGAAAAGCAGATGAACTCTTAAATTCGAGATATTTTACTCCATCTACAGTATTTACAGTTACTGCAGGTGGCATAATGATTTTGGAATAATGAAAGCTAATGTAGCTAATTTCTCCCCAGGATATTTGGCAGTTTCTCTCAATCTTTTGGTTGCTTTCTCAAAACAGCTGGAACTTAATTCTAACAATACTGAGAGACAACATTGTCCTACAGATTTTAATTGCCAATTATGCAGGTTTCAATTTATGAATCTATCTTTTATGAGATTATAATAGAGTTTAAAAAGAAGATTTTTAAACACTATCAGGATTACTTCTTCACATTCCTTACCTAAGTTGTGAAGGTTAATAGGTTTTAATCTGTAAATAAAAATAAAAATAAAAATATATAACCACTGAAGAAAGGTAAATATCTATACTGTCATATCTTTGCAAATCTAAATAATATTAGATTAAATTTATAAAACTATCATCTATAGATAATTCTATTAAGTTCATAGAATTAGAAAACAGATAATTACATGAAAAATACATCACTATAAATAAACATATTGACTAGGCAAAAAGCATAAATATCAAAATATCAACTATCATTCACATATCAGAAATATATATGACATATGTATAGATGTACATATATATGTGTGTATATATCCACACACATCAGATGTACTTATCAGATATAAGCATATATGTAAAATCCTCAAACTGACATTTTCTTAAATAAAAGCAATGGTATACATTCCTGAACACAAAATAATGTTTTAAGGGTTATTTTTAGAACAGACTCTTGACTTATATTTAGATTTGATTGCTGGTCTTAGTAAATCAAATTATTTTACAGTCTCTATTTTCCCATAAGAGGGAAAAGCAAGCAATATTTATTCACTTAACTGGTTCTGCAGTAAAGGGTTCGTATTTGGTTCCTGCTGTATTTCCACAGTTAAATAATGTATTATACTAAAAAAAAGCTTTTAACTAGTCCTGGGGTAAAAGGTTATTGTTTGGTTCCTGCTGTACTTCTAAAGTTAAATCATGTATTATATTAAAAGAAAATAAGTATTGAAGAGAGTTTTATTTAACTATTTTGTTATGAATGGTATATTGGTTCATTCATTTTCTCCCATGACTTATTTCTGTCTTGCTCCGTGGACTGCAAAAATAGAAGAGGAAATTCGATATTTGTCTCTATATATTATGAAAATTTACTATACCAATACCAAGGTGCTCAGGAATTTCAGGGCTGGGAAATACTCTGTTTACTTAAAGAACCTTACTTAAACCAACTGCAAAATCAGTGCCCTTAACTACCATATTGTAGCCCCTTCTAGACATTAATATTGTTTCTTTTTCTCTTTTTTATTTTGAAATCATTATTAATCCACATGAATTTTCAAAGGTAGTACAAAGGTATCCTGTGTGTGCTTCACCCAGTTTTCCCCAATGGTTACTTAGTGTCAATCCCCACAGTCCCTCAGTCTTCTAGAAGGAACACATTCTCTTGGATAGTGGTCCTCAAACTTGGCTTCACATCAGATTATATAGGGAGCTTTCAAAATTCTGATACCCTGAACATACCCTAGATCAATGCACCTTCTGTTTATGATGGTTAATTTCATGTGTCAACATGACTGGGCTATGAGGTGCCTAGATATTTGGTCAAACATTATTCTGTTTATGATGGTTGATTTAGTGTGTCAACTTGACTGGGCCATGAGGTTCCTAGATATTTGGCCAAACATTATTCTGTTTATGATGGTTAATTTCGTGTGTCAACTTGACTGGGCCATGAGGTGCCTAGATATTTGGTCAAACATTATTCTGGGTGTGTCTGTGATGGTGTTTTTAGATTAACTTAAAATTTGAGTTGACAGACTAAGTAAAATAGATTGTTATCCCTGAGGGGGCAGTCCTCATCCAATCAGCTGAAATTCTATTTTTGAATAGGGAAAAAAAAAAAAAAGGCAGACTTCCCTGAATAAGTGGAACTTCCTTCTGCCTGACTTTAGGCTGGGACATGTTTCCTCCTGCCTTCAGGCTCACACTGAAACATCGCCTCTTCCTGGATCTCTAGGCTGCTAGCTTTTGGACTGAAACTACACCCCATCAGTTCTCCAGAGTCTCCAGATTGCTGACTGCAGACCTTGGTACTTGTCAGCCCTCATAAAATCTTTCTCTGCACGTATATATAGTATACAGATACTATATATAGATAGTAAATATTAATTATAATTGTGTGGTATAAATATTAATTATATTTTATAATTGTATAATTGTGATACTATGATATAATATATATTATAATCTATACAATAATAATTTGATGATAATTATTGATGTAATAGTAATAAAATGTATTACATATGTTTTTTTCATTGGTTCTGTTGCTCTAGAGGACCCTGATACAGGATGGAATAGAGACATCACTATTTTTTGAACTTTCACACCATTTCAGTGTGCAACAAAGGTTGAAACTGCTATGCTAGTACATTTAAGGAAATTTACAATTGCTGCCCCAAATTGTATGTGTGTGTGAGATTTTTTTTGTGTGTGTGTGTGTGTTTTCTTCCCTGTTCCACCATAGGCAAACATTTATTTTTCTACTTATTTAATCCTGCAGTTAATGAGTTTCAGTTACCCATGAGTGAGTGTTGTTATCATTTCAAAGGCTTTGACAGGGATAGAGGTAAATATAGTTTTCATCTACTTTTATGGTCTGGTTCCTTACATTTCTCCATACTATCACTGCTCATAGCTACATAGACATTTTAGACTCTAACATAAATTTGGGGAAAACAAAAATCTTGATTTTGGTGACTAATTTTAAAATGCATGCTAAATAACTTTTTCTATAGTGCAAAGAGGGATTGTCCAACTAGTCAAACTGTCTACAGGATGCTTCCATTAGTTAGCATAAAAGGCTAAGTTTCCACAACAAAGACACATCAAAACACAGCAGCTTGAGTCTAACACATTATCTTCTTTCTCTCACATAAATGCCAAGGTGGCCATTCCAGGTCATGTGGATAGTTTTGCTGCACCCAGACCTTCTAGGATCCAGGGTTCTTCTCTTACATTATTTCATCATCTACTAGAGCATTTTCATCATCTGCCTGAACAAAGTTGCATGGGTTCCACCTGGCAGGAAGGGGAAAAGAGCGGGAAGCAGGCATGGACATCACCCTAAGGCATAGCCCGGAAATGGCATAGCCACTGGCAGGAACTGAGTCACGCAGCTGTACGTAACTGAGGGATTCTGCACTGTGTAATCTCTCTGTTCACCCAATAAGAGGCAGAAAAGAATTTTGGTGGGAAGTAACAGTACCTTGACACTACCATCTACTGAAAATTCCTGGTTTCTAAGTCACCTCCATTGTACCAGGAGGGAAGAGGGGTGTTTAACTTCTACTGAATTACTAGTTTTCTTCTTTTAAACTCTCTTAATTTTTTATTTTTGATTATTAAGATCCTGTCTTATTTCCACAAATAATTCAGAAATGTGTGTCAAAATTTATAAAGTGAAATCAGTTAGAAAAAGATGAGTTGAGAAATAGCCAACATTTATTAGGAAACTTTTTTAGGAAAATAAAGTTAAGACTGTTATATGGTTGGCATGTAGAAATGTGAATTTTTACACAATATCTAACAATAGGTCCGCAATTTAGCTTTTTGCTTCCTAGTACTAAAAGAAAATAGAGAAACAATAGCATTTATCAGATTCACCAGAGCCATAATATAAAATTTACCTATAGATAACATTTAGTGAGAGTTTTTTAGGTACTGGGTACTATTCTAAGCAACTTACTTATATTAATTCATTTAAGCATCACAACGATCCCATAAAGTAGGTACTGTTCTGGTCCCATTATTAGAGATAGGAAAATTGAGGCCGATTTAAGTCACTGCCATAAAACTATTATGTTTTATAACTTGGATTCAAACTTAGGCAAATCAACTGCAAAGTCAGTGCCCTTAACTACTATACTATAGCCTGTTCTAGACATTAATATTGTTTGGTTTTATCTTTTTTATTTTGAAATCATTATTGACCCACAGAAATGTTCAAAGGTAGTACAAAGATATACTGGGTGTGCTTCACTCAGTTTTCCCCAATGGTTACTTACATAATTATAATACAATATCAAAACCCATATGGTATAATATCAAAAGATACCAACACATTCAGTACAGTGTGCATCTATAGTTTTATGCCAAACAAGACACAGAAGTATTCCATTACCACAAAGCTCTGCCTTGTGCTCTCCCTACATGGTCTGATCTGCACCTTTCCCCCTACCCATCCCAACATTCAATAAGCATCAGTTTGTTCTCCACCTCTGTAGTTTTGTCATTTTGAGAAAGTTATTTAAATGGAACCATAGAATGTGTGGCTTTTTGAGACTAATTTTTTTTGCTTGACATAACGTGTTTTTAGATGCATCCATGTTGCTGTGTTTATCAATATGTTGTTCCTTTTTATTGCTGAGTAGTATGCCATAGCATAGATGTACCACAAATGGTTTAACTTTTCACCTATTGTAAGCCATTTTGTCTGCTTGCAGTTTGGGCTATTACAAATAAAGCTGCCACAAAAATGTATGTGCAGAATTTCGTGTGGACATAAATTCTCATTTTTCTGGGATGAATATACAAGAATGTGATTACTGGAATGTACAGTCTGTGTATATTTAGAGTTATTATTTTATGAACATGACAAATTATTTTGTCATCGTAGCTATACCACTTTAAATTTCCATGAGCGATGTATACATTCAGTTTTTGTATATCCTTGCCAAACACTTTATTGCCACTATTTTTCATTTTAGATGTTCTACTAGGTGTTTAGTAATATTTTGTAATGGACTAGCATTGCTTTTGTGTATTCCAGCCTGTTTGGAAATTGTTCAAACTATTACAGAAATTAGGAGAGTTGAACAGCCTTCTTGACGTTGCCTATAACTACTTCTGTTACTTTATGTAGGTCCTTAACTTGTATGAATCTCAGCTTTCTCTACTGAAATGTGGGAATAATAATTACTGCCTTACATCCTTATTCTGATGAAGATGAAATTATAAAATATATAGGAAAGTGTCATTAAACATTGCTCTTTTGCACCATGAAACTAATGCTTTTAATTCAGATACATTTTCTTTTTTCTTTTTCTTTTTCTTTCTTTTCTTTTTCTTTCTTTTTTTTTTTTTTTTTTTTTGAGACAGGGTTTTTCTCTGTGACCCAGTCTGGAGTACAGTGGTACAGTCAGTGCTCACTGTAGCCTTGACCTCCTGGGCTCAAGCAATCCTCCCACTTCAGCCTCCAGAGGAGCTGGAACTACAGGTATGCACCACCATGCCCAACTAATTTTTGTATTTTTTTCTTTTTTGGTAGAGATGGGATTTCACCATGTTGCCCAGGATTTCTTTTTAAAGAACTAGGAATTTAGGAATTTTCCCTTTTCTTTTTCTTTTTAGTAGTTCCCACTATCTTTCCTCAACTAAGCATTTGCATATGTTTTGCCTTGCCTGAAGTGAGAACTCCCAAACCATCAAAGACATTTTACTCTTTGTTGTCATCAACATTCAAATAAAGAAAGCATCTAAAATATTTTGCTTCTTTGTTCCATATAGTGGCAATAAAATAATAGACTGTCATACCTTGAACGACGTTAGCAATTATATAAGCATCCTCATTATTTATAGATCAAGAGCCAGACGTTCAGCTACTGTAAATGACCTGCCCAAGTCCCCCAGCTAATTGGGAATGTTCAAGGAATAACTTCTAGATGTGAGGAGTCCTAGCTAAAGATACATTCTCACAAAGCTGTTGGTCTATCTATAAAATTCCTCCTCCCCCACATGACTGAACCACAGCTTGCTTTCTTGTTTATTTCTTTGTGCATGTTTCCTTTAGGTCTCACAGCACGCTTCTGGTTCCCATACTCTCACTCATAATGGTCAACATCCTTTTTCCCTTCTGGAAATCCTTCCTATGCCCGTGAAGTTCTTCTCTTACATATACACACTCATACACTCCTCAAATTCTTACCCCCTTCCTCCAATTACTGCCACCTTCATATCGCAATCTTCCCACTTCTCTACAAATAGTTCCCCTCCCTGGATCTTCCTTACCCCTCCCTCACAGCTCATAACCCAAAGCCCGTACTTATGAATCCTTAAGGACTTTTCCTTCCCCATCCCTCAGTATCCGTGCAGCAATCTTTAGCCCTCCACAGGGTTTAGGAATAACACATTTTAGTTTGTCTTGTGATTTCAATTATGTTTTACCCCTAAAGTGTACAAATTTAGGTGCTTGGTCGTTTAACTTTTTAATTAAAAAAATTTTTTTTAATTCATAGGAAGTTGCAAAGAAATGTACAGGGAGGTCCCATGCACTCAACACTTAGCTTTCTCTGATGTTAACAAGCATACAATATCCAAACCAGAATATTGATACTGGTACAATCCACAGAGTTAATTCAGATTTTGCTAGTTGTACATGAATTCATTTGTGTGGTATGTTTGTGTGTGTGTGTGTGTGTATAGCTCTGTGCAATTTTATCACGTGTGTAGTTTCATGTAACCACTACCACAATCAAGATATTTATCTGTATCATCCCACAAGGCGCCCTCATGCTACCCACTTTCAGTCACACCTACTCTCCCCAATGCATGTCCCTAGCCTTTTTCAAACACTAATCTATTTCCACCTCTATAATAATGCATATGCATTTTAAAGTGTCAAGTTTTCTTCATGGATTGAACTTTTTTTATCATTATGTAATATTCCTTTCTGTAGCTACTTTCCTTGTTTTTTTCTTTTTTCTTTTTCTTTTCTTTCTTTCTTTCTTTCTTTTTTTTTTTTTTTTTTGAGACAGAATCTCACTCTGGCACCCAGGCTGGAGTGCAGTGGTGCGATCTCAGCTCACTGCAACCTCCACCTCCTGGGTTCAATCAATTCTCCTACCTCAACCACTCAAGTAGCTGGGACTACAGGCCTGTGCCACCACATCTGGCTAATTTTTGTGGTTTTTTAAATTTCAGTAGAGATGGGGTTTAACCGTGTTGACTAGGCTGGTCTCGAACTCCTGACCTCAAGTGATCCACCCACCTTGGCTTCCAACCTGCCTTCTTTTAATTAATGTTTGTATGGTTTATATTTTTCATCCTTTTACTTTCTACTTACCTATATTGTATTTTCGGTGAGTTTCTTATAGCCAATATAGAGTTTAGTCATGGCTTTTAATCTCTGCCAATCTATTTTTTTAATTGTTGCACTTAGATCACTTACGTTTAATGTAAAAATGTATATGTTAAGGCTTAAGTTTGCCATTTAATTATTTGTTTTCTACTTTTCTCTGTGGTTTTCATTCTCTGTTTAAATTTGTCTGGACTTGTGTGAGTTATTTGAACATCTTTTAGAATTCCATTTTGATTTATCTCAGGGTCTTTCAGTGTGTCTCTTTGTACAAGTTCTTTTAGTGGTTGTTCTAAGCATACATTGTATATATGTAACTTATCACAGTCTAATAATGTTGATATTCTGCCACACTGAGTGAAATGTGAACACTTGACCTCCCTTTCCACCCCTTAACTCTCATCTGTTTAAAATTGTCTTCAATATCTCTTCTACATAAATTAAGAACCACAAAGATGCTGTTATTATTTTGCTTCAACTATCAAACATAATTTAGAAAGTACAAGAGAAGGAAAATATATTGTATTTACTTATATATTTATGCAATCTATTATTTTCCCTCCTGTTGTTCCAAGATTCCTTATTTTATCATTTCCTTTTGTCTTAGAGAACTTCCTTTAGCCATTTTCTTAGGATAGTTCTTCTGGTAAGACAAATTATCTTATATATATATTTTTAATCAGACAATGACTTGATATCCTCTCACAACATCCAATTGGCATCAGTTGAACATCACCTGATTGTCTGTTCTCATTCAGGTTGTGAATTTTCTAGGTTCTTGGTACAACAAGTGATTTTTCTATTATATCTTGGACATTTTGGTTACTATGTTAGGAGACTTCTGCTCCTATTTAAACCTTCTATTTTTGATTGTACTCACCATTTTTAGGTTTAGCATGTAGGCTGTGGCCTACTTCTGTAGGCTTTAATTCCAATGACAGTTTAGTTTTGGAATTAAGTGACCAATGGCAGTCTAGTTTGGAATTGCTATCCTGGTTCTGCTGGAGCCCCTGCTCAATTCCTATTGGTGCTGCCTGCAGGGTCAGAAGAAATATCCTGAGTTATCTTCTTCCAGAGGTTAGGGGAGGGGCAGTGGAGAGCTATAAGAACTGGGCCTAGGTCTCTTTACGACACTGAATGGAAGGCAGGGAGACACTAGGCTGGGACTATGGGAACTTCGAAGCTATTTGAGATAGATGTTAAACAGCTGGTCTCTTACATATGGAGAAGGTGCTGGGCTCCTCACCAGGTCTCTCTTGGGCTTGCCCGCTCCTAGCACTATGGGACATAGAAAGAAAACTCAGGGAACTCACTTTATCCTCACAAGCTCCCTACTCAGTATTTCTTCTTCTCAGCTGTTTGAGTCCTATTATCATTATGTTCTGAATTATTTCCAGGGCATTCAGTCATAGATAGAAGGATGCAGCATGGAAACATGAGCTATGGCATCTTGTTCCAGAACTGAGGTTTCCAAGTGCATTTACTAATTTACTTATTTTAATCTTGGCAATTACTTTGAGGTAGATAATACACAATGTTTTATTTTCCATATATGACAGTTTAGGAAAGAAAAATTAAAATTAATAAGATCCTTGCAATGTCACCAAGGAAGGCAATATATGTAAGTGAATCACATATACAACTGTACAAATGTGTGCCCATGTATAGGCAAAAAAAAAAAAAAAAGATATGACTGTGATCCTGAATAGACTTACAGCTATATTATCTACTTTAATCACAAAGTAAAGCAATTTGGAATGAATGAAAAAGCTTCTAAAAGTTACTTTAATGTATACACTTTTTTCAAATGTCATTATAAATCACATTTCATTTTGCATAATTTCTCATGGCATTTCTGGGGAATCATACTTAGAAACATTTTTCAGTTGTGTTATTTTATAATTACAATAAAGAAAGCACAGCTTTATGAATTGATTCTTCTTGCAAAACAAGATATCCCTTGTTAACAAGACATAAAGTAATTGTATTTACTGAAAAGTTAAACTTCTCTGTGTATATTTGGAGATTCTTCTTCCTATAATGGTTTTTCTTAAATTCTCAGACATTTTAGAATTTCCATGTTTCAGTGGGAAAAATATTCCTTTGGTTTTATGCAACTAAGGAGAGCGTATATCAGATCTTGAAAGATAAATGAAATAATCCTATTAATATGGAAAGAAAGGGATAAGAAGAGTTGGCTGAAGTCAGATTATATTCAGTGCAGTGATTCTTGACTAAATGTATACAATTTTTGCATTCACTATCTTCAATTTAAAATAATAATCATAATGCAAACAGAAATGTTGATACTTTATTTTACAGTTTGTTTAATTCATTCACATACACCGTTTTCATTTTATTATCAAACATTTCCTTTGATTCATGAATTAGTGAGCGTTCCAGTGCTCTGGTCCATGGTTTCCTGGGTTTAGATTCTAGCTCTACCCTATCCTAGCTGGATGCCTTAACCAAGTTACTTAACTTCAGCCCTTCTGTCCCTCAACTTTCTCATCTCAAAGGTAATGCAGTTTTCAAGGAAGATTAAATGGGAAAATAAAGGAAAACACTCAGGATAATGCCTGCACACAATAAATACTTAATAAATGTTACTTATTGTTATCTCCATTTTATACATGAGGACCATCTGGTTCAACCGATAAGCATAGCTCACATGCAAGAAATGGATATGCAGCATATCTTGTAATAATTTATTTCGTATTAAAATGAAATGGATTTAAATTTTCGTTAAATGCTTTTGCAGAATTGCACTTCAGAGCTGCAGAAACAGGGAGAGCTGATAGATAATACTGAGACATTTACTGCTTGTCGCAGAGCAGCCACTTTGGAGATCAGAACTCTTATCTTTACAGCATCCCTTTGAATATTAACATAACCCCTTAGCAAACTATGACCTCGTACATTGATAATCACATCTTTGGACAAAGGCAGGGATCTACAAAATACAGGCAGCAGGCCAAATTGGACCCACTGCATGTTTTTGAATAGTTAGTAAGCTAAATATGGCTTATAAAATATGAAACTTTGCAATCCATTTGAAACACTTACTTTGAAACCTAATTAAATAATATGTTATCCTTCTCCAAATTCCATAATTCTCATTAGTAGACATGTCTGACCCCAAAATTATAATCAATTGTTATGTTTTTAATTACATCAGTAAGACATTTGTGGAAATGTGTTTTCCCTCTTTAATAGATTATGCATGTACATAATGGTCTTGATTTTTTGCCTATTGGCCCATGAAGCCTAAAGTGCTTACTTACTAGCTGGTTATTGACAGAAAAAGTTTTCCACCTCTTGTACTAAGATACTAATGAGACTCTTTGTATGAGAAAATGGCTTTTTGGCTATCAGGGAGGCATTTACTTTGAACTATATTTTTTCAATGGTGGTTATGAACTGCCTCTGTTAATCAGAGTTGATTTTTATCTACAATATATAAAATATTTAGCTTTGGGATTTGAAAATATTTATTTTGAGTTTCTATTAGACTAGAGAACATTTCTTTGTAATTTTAGCCTGATACTATGACCCTGTAGGAGGAAGGTCAACCTTTTTCAATCTAGCAGAAGAAGCCTGCAGGAGGTGTGAGAGCTTCCTTTCCTTTCCTTCCAAGTAACCTAGAAAGATTTTTCTTTTCTTCTGTGAAAATCCATGATGCACATTATTAGACTTAGTAGAGTCAAAAGATTAGGCCATTCAAAATCATTTACAACTGTATTTCCTTCTCCTCAATGGCTAAAGGAAATCAACAATTTAAAAATTTGTTTGAAACTCATAAAACTATTCAAATTTTTACTGTGTATTTTCCTTTGGGTGTTTTGATATTAATGTATTTTTAACCTGCATCGAGTATTAACTAACTTTTGCTTTACTTTTCCCACTATCATTTTTCTATTATCAGCAGATTCTCTTTTGTTCTTGCTCAAGTATCTTACACATTTAATATTCAAATGTCACTTTAAACCACTGCACTCGTTCCTCCCCCAATACATCTTTGTCTTCATTATATATAGAACAAGTCATTGCATGGTATACTCAAATCATAGAATTTGAAAGGTAGGGTATTACAATGTTTGTGAAACAGAGTTTGGGATTGAACTGGAATTCTAGTGCCTACTTTGCTACTTGCTAGCTGCATGAACATGGTCAACTGAATGAATTCCTGTAAACCTCAATTTTCTTCACTATAAATCAAGGATAAAAATAGTCTCCAAGTCAAAGGATTGCTGTGAAAATTAAAGAAGCTAAGATATATAAGGTGACCAGCCCAGTGTTTGGAACAGGCACACTGCTTAATAAATATAGTTATATTATTACTAATAACAGAAGGATGGATTCATGATTCAACTGGTCTAATCCCAACAGTGTATAAACGAGGAAACTAAGGCGAGATCTAAGTGGCATATCCAAAGCTACCCATGTAGTCCCACTTATCAGCTGATCAAGGTTTAGAACTTCTCCTTTTAATTTCACTGCATAATCAACAAGCAGTTATTATGGCAGCGGGAAACCAGCTTTACCTCTTCAAAGATTAGTTTATGTGATGCATATAGCACGAAACTAATTATATCTATCGCCACTCTTTTGTTCATGGAATACTGTAGGTCTGGGCAGGGCTTGATTATTGTAAGTTGACTTGTTCTCCTTGTAAAGTATCACCCTCCGCCCAGCCCTTCCCAGGACTCAATACAAGAAGCTATTGGATCATAGTAATAACTAAAGGAAATATGTTATCTATTCTCACAGTACAAATATAATATTTTAGAAATTTTCAGATATTAATAGTAATAATGAAATACCCTTTATTTAATAAGCACCTAACTCTATGCCAGGCCCTGTGCTGTTAGATGGAAAAAATACTGTCTTAATTTTCACAATAATCATGAGAAATGGGAATCAACGCATCCATACAAAAGTAGTATTAAACTGGAAAAAATCCATATAAATATAACAGATTGTTTAATGGGTTGAGACATATTCAGGCAGGTTGCTGATGTAATAACTAGGAAGCCCTTTCCACTTCTGAAGGCCATTTCGTTGGAAAATAAAGTCTTATTACCTCTGTGGAGCTGTACATCAAAATATTTTGGTGCCCCCTAGAGGTGATCAGTAATGTGCAATTGTCAACCCCCAGGAAAGAGGAGCTGAAGACAATTCAGCAGGTGTTATCTATTATTCTTTGCTGCTTCATTCTCCGTACTAACGTGTCTCAGATACAAACACAGAGCAGATCTTGAGTAATGGATCTCAAATTTTAGTGAACATCAAAATCTCTTGGAGGGCTTATTAGAACATAGCCTTCTGGCTTCTGTTTCCAGATTTTCTGATTTTGTGGGTTTGAGTTAGGGCCTGAGAAGCTGTATCTCCAACTACAGTCCTGGTGATTATCCAGGGACCATATGCTGAGAATCACTTACCTAGAGAATCATCTCAAAGTCAAAGCTATGTCCAGAAGCAGGTCAGGTTTCAGCATCCTTGGAGTGCTGGTGCTGAGGACCCTAGCTCTTTACTGCTCCCTGTAGATGCCCTTAAGCAATGTGTGCAGAGAGACATGACCTTCTCCTGTATGAGGGTGATCATTCCTGAGGATCTGTAGATTCCTTGATCCCCATGAGTTCCAGTGGATCCACAGATACAGCTGGGTGAAGAAGAATCAATTGAGAATTGAGATCAGAGAACTTAGGTTCTGGTTCCAGCTCTGCTATTTAATAAGCTGCGACTTGCATGAAGACCAATATCCTCTACTGTAAGGAGTGAAATGGCAACCATCACTGTGGATATAACTCTATCAAATAGCATGGAATTTAGTAGGCTTGAAACAAGTTTTGGTTAAATCTTAATTTCCATTATATTAGGGTTCCATGTCTACGTTTCCAATACAAAGATATGGTGAGAAATATCAGATAATTAAAATGAAAGAAATATCAAATAATTAAAATGAACACATATTGCAACAATGGAAAATAGTAACGTGAAGGCAGTTAAATTCAAGGAATTAAGCTGTAAGTTTCATGAATTTGATCAGTGCAATTACTGTTACCTAACTTTGTTTAAAAAGACAGAGAACCATAATTTTTACTCTTCTTTATCTCTTTTTCATAAATTCTCTTTTCTTCCTCTCTTTTCCCATGTAACCCAACTTCACAACCTTTTTATTTCAAAAAATGCAAAGTTTATTAGACATTTAATAACGTACACATTATTCCAATGCTTTTTATTTCTTTGCTGCATAGGCGATTGTCAACATTGTTTTCAAATTATTGTAGGAACTGGTTTTTTTTTTTTTTTTTTTTGCAAGATAATAGGAGACTCAGATATTGGCTATAGTGGATTCCACTTCTGCTTAATCCAGGTCAGGATTTATGGAGACCTCATGTGGTGACAAGAGGCACCACAGAAGGCTTTCTTCAGGCTGGGTTTAACAGTCAAAGAGAAACTCAGAAATTCATTTGGGAGCAAAATAATCCACAAAGAATTAAGACCTAGAAGTTAATGTTACTGAAGCCTGCAAGGCCCTCAACAAACATCCTGCAGTAATACTAATGGAATAATACAGTAATATTTTAAAGAACAGGAGACCTGGTTATTTATGTATAAAATTCCCCTTATCAACTAAAAAGTTAATGACAGAAAAAATAATAAGATATGCCTCTCAAGAATTACAGTCTTTCTTTTTTCTGAATGAAATCCACTGAATAGCTTCTTATTTAAATTGGCATCAAATTAAAAAAAAAAAGAAGTTTCTGTAGGCATGTTGCTATGTATGTTAGTTTCTCCCTGGTTTTACACAAAACAGAAAGTGATCAGAGATAGAATCAAACTTGAACTTATGTCTGTGAATTTCACTTATGCGACAATATCAATAATATTATATATAAATATTTGGAATGCAGGATATGTTCTTGCAATTAAAATATGGAACAACAATTCTATGTGGTGCACAAAGTGGAACACAAACACCTCTTGTTGCTGACAAGATATTAAAGTTGTGAAATTAAATAAATTAGTGTATCAGTAACCATATTTAACCACAAAATTTATTGGTACACACTAAGGAAAATTCACTGAGGGTTGGGGGAGCTCCTTCCTCAATGACAGGTACTTGCTCTTTATCTCATTTTCCTTACAAGAAAATGTGACAAGGGCTTCTTTTTTCTTCTCCTCAAGGAAGTTACATAACAGACCTTTCAGCTAAAATCTAGAAGGACAAATGAGTTAATAAATGTCAAATGTTTTTGAAGGTTTTAAAAGAATAGAGCAATATAAATCTGTGGCATTAAAATGAGTAATCCTAAGGGTTCCAATTCAGTTATCAGATGGTACCCTGCCTTTGGGCATGTCCTCGAAAAGGCTTAAGTTTTCCAAGGCAGGCAAAATGAGGTAAGTAGAGGTAGCCATTATGAAACGACATCTTAGAAAATGTTAACTAGGAAAAACGTTAATGAGGATATTGCAGAGATTTTAGGTTGAGCATATTCTTGAGTTAAATAAATCTGTTACTTATGAGGAAACCTACTATGTGACAGACATGGATGCTGGAAATACAAAGAGTCGGACAGGTCTTGCTTTCAAGGAAGCTTCTAATAATTATACAAATAGCTACTACAATCTGAGGCTGGTATTAGGCGGGGACTTGCACAGATTCCAGGGAAAGCTTCTTAAAGTAGAAATGGGAGGAAGAACAACAAGATGATGCGTATTAAATCCAAGAGAAGGAGTAGAGTCATTTAGACGTCATTTCAAACTTACAGTGACATTGGCTCTTGCTAGGGGGAAAGGGGGGCGAGAGAGGCAGCTGTTGCCAGACGTACATCACATTGAAGAGACAAGATGAAACAAGGAAATTCTCTTTCAAAACACAGTGGGGAAAAAAAAATCCAGAACTGCCCTGAAATAAAGAAAACCTTCTGGTATAATGTGCGTTGCTAGGGATTTATTTTTTCCCCTCCTTTCTCTCATAAGAGAGTAAAAATCACACAGATACAGTCAAGCCCTTAAGAGTTTTGTGAGCGTATTGCATATCCAAGACATCAACTGACCATGGTGTGGTTAAGTGTGTGTCTACAAAGGAAGGGTTAAACGGAAGGGGGTGGCTTGGAGATAGAAAGGCAAGCAAGAAGGTTTTAAAATGCTGTTTTCCAACTTGCAAAAACTGAACTTTTCAGCTCCCCAAAATACACGTGTGTGTCTGTAAGCGCAGGCAGATCTATTTCGGTAGGATTTTTCTTAAATTTAAATCATAATTTCTCTGTTTCTGTCTCTCTGTCTCTTGCTGTGCTGCAAACAGTGAGCAGCCCCCTTAAGGATCGCACGGCAAAAGCTGCAGGAGAGGCACTGGCAGGGCTGTTTATTTATGAGCCGCGTTCAAAGCCGCCCTCTCCCGATTCTGCCACTGCAAACGACTACCTCCGAGCCCGGGTCACCTCTGGGGCCAAGGAGTTGGGGACTGGGGCTCGGGTGGCTCCTTCTTCGGGCAAAGTTTGCCCGGACGTGGGAGTGAGGGGGCGAGCCAGGGCGCACGGGAACGCGCGCCGCCAGCCGCCGCCTCCGCCCAGCGTTAGCAGCCCTGGCCTCACCTCTCCCCTCTCCCCCGCGAGGTGCAGGCTCCCCGAGCGCAGCCAGGGGGCGGGGCCGGGCCTCGAGGGGCGGGGTCAGGGGGCGGGGGCTCGGGCGGCTATATAAGGCCAGCGCCGGCTCAACTTCGGACTTGGTGTTATTTATTTGGGAAGCACCCGGACGGCTGAGCTCGGCGGCGGCGGTGGTGGCTGCCGCAGACTGTGGTTAAAAAAAAGAAGGCGGCGGCGGCGGAGGAGGAGGAGGAGGCGGCGGCGAGGGATGGGAGCGCCGAGGCGCCCAGGCGCAGGCCGTAGCTGCCGCGCTTTCTGGGCACGGCGGGAGTGCTGAGCAGAAAGGGGAGCGCCGGGGCCCGCAGCCCGCTCCGGAGGCGCGGGCCGGGTTTTTGTTTGGCTGCGCTGAGCGCCAGTCAGCCCCAGCGAACAACTCCAGTTACAACAACAACCTACCTTCCTTCCAGACAAGCGAGACTTGGGCTGCTGCGTCCGTCCTATTGTTTAGACACTTGCCAGGGGCTCCGGAGTCGGCAGAGCCACCGAGTCCCCGCTCTGAGTCGTCGCCCTCCCTCTCCCCCACCTCGCTCCCTGGAGCGGGAGGCCAGGAAAGCAGCGGGAGAGGGGAAGGGGCTGGAAGGAGAAGGACTACCCGGGACTGCGGCCGCCGCGTCAGGTGCAGCTCCTGGAGCCGGGCGGCGTCGCGACGCCGGCGGGGGTACCGCCACTGTGGCCTTGGGGGACGGGATTCAAAGCCTGGGAAAAGTTGCTGCACTTTGAGAAGGAAGAACCACTAGTGGGAGACCGCCGTGGGCCGGCCGTGGCTCTGTGCCCTCCAGGACCCGGCTCTTATTTCTTCCACCTTTGCCATCAGGTGTCTGCCGCGGAGCTGCGGCGTATCCGGGAGACAAGCGGGGCTGACACGCGCGCACACACGACTGCCATTCAGCTGCCGCCTGGCTGTGCCTGGAGTAGCGGATCCCACCCGCCCACCTGCCACCGAGCCATTCTCCAGTACGCCCCAGCAGGACGCTGACACCTCCAACCTTGGCCTTTGCCTTTCCACTCCTTCCGGTCTGCCTGGCTTTAAGTCCGCCCCCAGTCAGTCCCCACTCAGTCTTCGCAGCAGCTCTCGTCCTCCACTTGGCCTCTTGGAGTTTCTCGTCGGGGTGCTGACTAGTGGATATTTCTGCCTGGCTGCGGCGGCCCGACTGCCCTTTTGTCTTTTCTGCGTGACCTCGGGGCAGGTCCTGGTGCAGAGCGTCGCCAAGGACGCCGAGCGGGAGGCGGGATTGCCCAGACATCTTTCAGCGAAGTGCATGTGTGTTTGTAAACCATCCTTGGCTATCGGGAGACCGCGAGGACCGGTCCAGGCTGCGGCGGAGCCGAGGGCGGGGGAGAGGCCGCGTGAGTGAGCAGAGTCCAGAGCCGTGCACCCCCAGAACTGCGCGTCTGCCCCGTGCGCCCCCGCGCGCCATGCCCAGTTGCCCCGCGCGTTCTGCTACGGGCCTGCTGGGCTCCCGCGACTTCTAGCTTCGGGAACCCACTTTGATCGGGGCCATAATACCTATTGAGCTCCCCTCTTCTGCCTCGTACCTTCGCCACTGGCATCGGATTTGCAGAAGCGTGCGTGGGATCAGAGGACGGCCCTCCCCCCCACAACCGGCTCCTGCATCTTCGAGGCCATTGAAGACCCAGCTCTTTTACCGCCAAGTTCATCCTTGGGAGACAGAAGACGCGTGATCTCCTCTCCGCTGCTCTTGGGGTCTCCTTGCAGCCCTGGCCAGGCTGATTTATCCTCAGGACCTAAAGTTGCCCAAGGAGCTCCTGCTCTGCCAGAGGAGGGTGGAGAGGGAGGTGGGAGGCGTGTGCCTGAGTGGGCTCTACTGTCTTGTTCCATATTATTTTGTGCACATATCCCCTGGCACTCTGGGTTGTTAGCCCCGCCGGACACTGGGCCTCAGACACTGCGCGGTTCCCTCGGAGCATAAAGCTAAAGAAAGCCCCCAGTGACGGCGAGGAAGGAGGTGGCGGGGAAAGATGCGCGGCGTTGGCTGGCAGATGCTGTCCCTGTCGCTGGGGTTAGTGCTGGCGATCCTGAACACAGTGGCACCGCAGGCGTGCCCGGCGCAGTGCTCCTGCTCGGGCAGCACAGTGGACTGTCACGGGCTGGCGCTGCGCAGCGTGCCCAGGAATATCCCCCGCAACACCGAGAGACTGTGAGTATGCGCTCTTAGTCTTTCCCTCTCCCCAACCGGGCCGTGCACCCCTGCCTCCCTTGGAGGAACCTGGCAGCTCAGGCTCCTGTGCCTGGGGCAGCCCTCACTAGCTCTCCCACATGCGCATCCTGGGGTTGAGCTCTCCGGGAGGGCACTGGTCAGGGAAGGGCCACTGTCCAAGGAGGGGCGGGTCCCCTGGCAGCTGCGCTAGTTCTCCCTCCCCTGCTCTCGTCCCGCCACTCGCAGCTCCTTGAAGGCTGGTTTTCTGGGTCTGGGGAGCGGGTAGGTAGGGAACAAGTTCTGGAGGATGCCCTGGGCGAGTGAGACGCCACTTTGTTCTCCAGACTCCATAAACGGAGTCACCTTGCGATTGCCAGCACTCCAGGTCGGTTTCAGAGCCCAGTCCCCGCTCTTGTCGCAGGCTGGCGCGGAGGGGATAGCAGGGAGACTCAAAAGAGAGAAACTTGCCCTCCCCGCTTTTGTGTCACCCTCCTGGGGGCGAAGGGTAGGAAGAAGGGGTCATGGAGTGCCTGGGAGTGCTTCTCACAGGTCGCGGGGAGAAGGGTGCCCCAGGACGGCGACAGCTCGCATAGTAGCCGCGCGCAGCCCCCCGCCCCCCACTTCTCCAGGGAGGGGAAGACGGCGTCAGGCCCCAAGGGACTTGTCTCAGCGGGCGACTGCCAGGGAGGACCGTGTCCCATCCGTTAAGCGAAGTTAGTGCTGGTTCTCCAGCGCCAACCAGCCCAACCGGGTCTTACCGCTGCGGCGACCCTGCGGCGCCCGGCTGCCTGCTCCGGCCCTTCCTGCTGAACCCCTGCGTCCCCATCCACCTTTCTGGCAGTTTCTGCGCCCCTTCACGTGGCAGCAGCTCCCCTGCCTTCCCCTCTTCGCGCTCTGTTGCCCGCAGACGTCCCCGCCTCCCTGTCTCTGCGAGTCTCTAATGAAGAAGTAAATGCAGACCCGGTGTTGACGGCCCACGCGCTCCTGGTGGGGCGCTTCCAGAGTTCAGCGAAGTGGAGCATGGAGGCCGTTCTCTTTGTGAACGCCGAGGCCGCCGCCCCGCGCCAGTCCGGCCGCCCTAGGCACGTTGCGCTCTCGCGGTTGCGTGTGTGCCAGGAGGAAGCGAAGGGCGCGGGGCTAGGCCGGCAGGGGCCAGCGCGTCTGGACTCCTCCCGCGACCTTTTTGCCCCCGGGGTGTAAGGGTTTCGGGCCGTGGAGAGGAGGCGCTCCGACCCGCACGTCTCCACCCTCGCAGCCCATTGCACTTCAACTCGCCCTTCTTATCCAACCCATTTCTCTCGCCCTCAGTTTTAAGGCCCAAGTTGAGCCCCCTTTTCCTTTGCAAACGGCTGTCTACCCCCAGCCTCACTAGGTTACCCCTACTCCTTCCTCACCTCTCCGAGCTGGCCAAATCGGGACTCTACTGGGGGTGCCTTGTCGGGATTCGATCCACATTTGTGTAGGGTTGGGGGTGGGGGTGGAGATTCATGTTATATCCAATAGCCCAACAATTTTAGAAACAACTGCATGGTACTCTGCTTAGCATGGAGAAGTGGGTTGGGTAGAAAGGAAGAGAAGCCACGCAGAATTCTGTTTTAGCATTTGTCATTTCATGCCATTCAGGACAGTTTAAAGTTTAAGCACGAACACGTATTACTCAACAAAAAGGGAATGCACTTGGGTGGGTGGGGGTGAAGGGGGAGCTTAGCAATTGAGTTTCAAGTCCTTGAAAAAATATACATCCTTATGAGAGATCAACAAAAAGTTTCCAGAAAATAGTTTACTGGGTGCTGACTTGTAAAAGTGCATCATGGAAACAGTTTGAATACAGATTTCAAAAGTGATGTTGTAGAGTCAAAGGTGATAGAGAGCTTGCTTCTATGAAGAGCATTCAAACCGCAGCAAAGCCTGGTTTTACTTGAAATGATTGGAACCAGGGCAAGTTTAGATCTTGACCTGAAATGCCAGAAAAGGAGATCGTGACTCCTGAAGGAAAAGTGCTGCAGAAATCTGAACAAAAATGTCAGGGCCTGAATACTATTTCCATTCTTGCCCCTGCTAGTAGTTTTCACTTTACAATCACAGCGGGGTTCCCTGAGCTGCAAATGAAGAGTTAAGTTTTTATACAAATAGACTTGTTGGAAGGTAAATGCCTAGAAATGCAAGTCTTTTAAGTGCAGTTATTTTGATGGCACTAATTGTTTTTTCTGTGCCTTGGGAAGTTTCGCCACCATGCTACCTAAGGATAGTGTTCTGAATTTTTATACAATTTCTTCCTGAATAGCATGAGAAAATTGAGTATTTAACCTCCCGAAGGGAACTTCTTCTTTTGGGGGGGGTGCCTAACAATTATAATAAAATAGTAGAATACCTGTGAAATTAATATACAATCCTTATAGAAACAAAAATGGAAAGCACTCTCCCATACACAAAACACAACAAACACACACAACAAACTTTTTTGTGATAATGTAACTACTTCATTTTCTTGTCATATGCCAGCAAGAATGAACTTTGCAAATGTGTTGAGTCATTTTAAAAATATCCTTTTAAAGGTTATCCTCTTCTCCCTCCTACATACTTTGTACACTACTTTAGTAATTGAATTAACTTTTAGTTCTGATTTACTCTAAACTTTACTTGAAGCAGGTTCACATAGAAATAAAATGGAACTTTCACTTTCTGGTTTTTCTCTTAGGGATTTAAATGGAAATAACATCACAAGAATTACGAAGACAGATTTTGCTGGTCTTAGACACCTAAGAGTTCTGTAAGTGCATCCTCTGTATTTTTTATTATTTTTTTTTAAGGTTGCATATTTTGAGTCATTGCTGGTCTCAGTTTTTATAACTATTCTGATGACAGTAACATAAAAAATTTAAAAGTTCATGGTTTCCTTTTTTGTGTGTTTATCATTGTACTACAACCTTTAATAAAAGTTGGGGCTTTTTTTTTTTAAGGTTGGAAGCATGCCACAGAACCAATAATCCAGAAATGACCTCAGATCTTTGTTATACCATACCCTAAGCGCTTTATGCATATAAAAATGTTGAATAATTGTTTTCACAAAATGAATAAGTAAAAAGAAACATTTGATACTTTTAGGATTTGAAATTAACTAAAATATTTAAGTGGATCTGTATTTTATTATTAATAACCAAAGGGTTCTCTTTTTTTTGCAAAAATCTAATTTCAAGCATTAAAATCAACCATTCAAACTTTTCAGCAGAGTGTATAATGATCCATTGGTCATATTTTGAGTTTTTTATATTTTGTGTTTCTGTAGCTTCTATAAAATTGTTGCAATATGATTACTTCTTTAATTAGTGGGTTAAATTAACTGTGAGTAAACCACCACTTGAGAGTCAATGTAATGTTAAATTGTTCTCACCCACAGGACTGTAAATATTGACATCCCAGTAGCCATACAGTTTTGACCATTGTGCATTCAGTGTTCTAAGTTTTAAGAGACACATTTTGGTCATTACAAATTATTCCAGTTGTTGATGTGTATCCATGTCAGAATTGAAGTATGTGTATGATGAATTACTGTATTTTGATTCTTTGGTTAAGTTGAAAAACAGTGTACCAAAAAAAGCTATCAAAGCTTCAGTGTGAAGGATTACTCTTCAGATACACTATTAGTTTAAGGGTCAGACTTTTGACCAGTAAATCTCATGAGAAACTGCATTCGTATTAAGTTTTGTGGTGCGGACCCTGCTATTTCCCTTCCATGAGTACACTCAGATATGTTATTATTAAATTTGATATTGGATCTCAACTCAGAGCAAAATTTAACTTTATAAAGGGAAAGAGTTTACAAATCTTCAGTTGCTGAATTGAAATTTATTCAGATGGTGAGTGGTAACATTAAGAAGCATGTTATATTTTGCATTTCAGTCAGCTTATGGAGAATAAGATTAGCACCATTGAAAGAGGAGCATTCCAGGATCTTAAAGAACTAGAGAGACTGTAAGTATTTTCAATTCCAAAGTTATGACAACATAACTGTGTTTTTAAAAAACACTTAAATTTCAAGCATCATGTCTTCAATTTCATGTCTTAGGTTTTGAAAATTTGCAGAAAAAGGAGGGTGAATCAGTGGTTTTCAGACTAACTTATGACAAATACAGTTCCTGAATAAATAATTCTAACTTGTAATTAAGCTCAAAAACACAGAGTTAGTTTTCTGAGACATGTATTTCCTTGATAATCATTGCTTTGGTACTTCAAGATGTACAAGCATTTCTTATTCTTCATTTGATTTGTTTTATTTGCTCATGTAGGAAGAAAGGTGGTACTTTTATTTGCATTACTGGTGCATTAGGGAAGAGAGAAGTTGTGCTAATCGTTATTTTCATTTTCATGGTGGTGCTTTGTGTGTCATCAGTGACGTTTGATGAAATATTTTATGTTTTACTGATAAAGATTTGCTTTTTGATATTTAGCATGGTGAATGTTGTTATTGTTAATACTTTCCACAGTTGTATTTTATTCTATACTAGCTTTAAAAATATTTATTCTGGAAAAATAATCTAAAGATTATGAAAGTAAGAACTGTGTTATCATATTGTGGTCATTCAAAGTTGGTTTCCTTCCCAAGAAAATTAAATGTAGACTTCAGATTTTAAGATACTTTTTTTACATATTACTTGAGGACTTTAAAAATGTTTGCAGTATATATCTGCAAAAGACAAAACCTCTGTCTGAAATAATTAAGATAAATTACAGACTTTTTAATTTGAAGTATGAATTGTATGTCTTACATGTCTTGATTATTCAGGTTTGATATGTTTGCATTTTGAAGGCAAAGAAAAGCTCTAATAAAAGCAGCAACAATTATTTTAATAAGTTTTCATGCCTGCCTTAATAATCACTTTAAGTAAAAATATTTTTTTCAAAAAATAATAAAAGCTAATGTTCATTTTAGGCTTAACACATATTCAGGTTCACTGGGCAAAAGGGCAGAAGTTAATTCCCTATAATTGTCCATAAGAAGAAAAATGGTTTGTCCCCTTCCAAGATATTTATAAATATTAAGACTATATTTTTATCACCTCAAGTAAAACACAGAAATGTCTACTTTATTTTACTATTAGCCTTTCTCTATGATAAATATTACAATACAAGGACTGTAATTGTGGAATTCAAAATAAATTTTAAATCACTACTTTCAACTAATTTTAGAGGGAAATAAAAATTGGTAAACATTTGGTTGCATTCATAACAAAGCTTATAAGTTCATAGCCTGTCTCTAAATATATAAAAAATACTCTGAAAGTATTTATTGTTTGATCTCCTTCATAGACTGTATGATTAGCTAATTCCTAGTAAGTAACTTGCAAAGATAGTTTAATCTTTAAGAAAGCATCAATATCATTCAAATGTTTGCTAAAATGAATAGATAATTTAAATTGTCATTTAAACTTTATGTTTTCAAGAATAACTTTTAGTCTTCACAGGAAAGTATCTTGAGTTTGGTTGCTAACTTCCAAACCATTGAAGGAATTTTGATCGCTTTTTTTGCGGTCTCTATTTTGGTTATGTTGTTGTTTTAAATATTTTCAGGAACACTAGAACTAAAGAAACTTTCTCATTCTTTTTCAAGTCACTTCGGAGTGTTGTCTGAACTTTCATCTTGATTAAATTAACTTTTCCTAAAACTTATTGACCAGATGCTATATGCTCTGAAATTTGATTAGAGTTGTAAGTAGGTACTATTTTTTGACTTTTACTTCCTCTGGGAATGTCACTTCATCTCAGAACAATTTTCTATTCTACTAAGTCAGATGTTTCAGAGTGGGAGGAGGATTTGTAATTTTGAATGAAAACTAATATATATGCAGGACTTCTTTAAATCACCCCAGCTGTTGGCCAAGAGCAAATATTTCATATTTGTGAGGAAAAGCTGAGAAAATTCCTTTTGTTTACAACTGCCAAGTCCATCTGATGGAAGCACATTGTTATCTGACAGCCAATTCATCTCCTTGGGACTCTGGAATTCAAAACCATTTCTTAGGAACATTGTGGATACACTTTTCAAATATTTATTTTTTTTAAATACATTAAATGGTAAGGCAGGTTTGCTAAGGAATGCATTCAATTTATTGTGAAACAAACTATTTTAAATTTTGTTCAGTGTATTGATTTAAAAAATTAAAAAAACAAAAAACAAAAAAACAAACTACCCAGAGAGTTCCATAATCAAACTGCTATGGCCTATGGTATATATCTTTATTTTAGTTAGTGTCATTAACACCAAAAAATTGCTTGCTTTTTCAAAAAGCTGCAAGAGACAATGTGAGAGACAAGAAGAAATCAATAAATTAACTTTTTACTATGTATTGTGTAAATTTATATGGTTTTTAACAATTTAGTTGTGAAATTTAAAATTGGAACTCCAAATTATGAAAAAGGTGTACAATTAGGTTTATGTTGTAAATCCCATTTATATACTGAATAGTGATTTAATTTTTATTCCTTGTATGAAGAACAAAATAAAATAAAAACATTAATTTTATTCGTGTGTAATTTATGGTTTTAAGTTGTTTTCATTTTAAAATGATAAAACAATTATAAATTACATTTTGTGAATATTTCATAGTTGTAAGTTTTTCTTTTTATTTTATTTTATGTTGATGGACTTTTAACTTGATCTATAGAAAAATCTGAAAACAGAAGATAAATATCTGTACCTTTTTTAAAAATTCAGCTTTTTAGTCTGCAAGAAACAGTCATGTTGTTGATTTGAATTTAATTGTAGCATGGAATGACAAAGTCATTATTTGCAAATCAAAGCATTATAGCTATAAAAGATAGTTTTCCCTTTCAAAGAGTGGATGAAATACAACATTTTCAGATAAACTGTCAAGAAGGAGTTAATAGTAACATACCTCCCTCCTTTCTTTTCTCCTCCTCTCCCTCCTTTCCTTCTTTTCTTCCCTTTTAGTTTCTTTCTTCCTTACCTCTCTAACTAGCTCCTTCCCTCCCCTGCCCTTCATTCTCTTGCAACATGAGATGACACATCATTGTCAGAATGTGGTTATGCATCACTGTAAAAGGAGGAAGTTGTAATCATGTCTGCATTCCATGAGCACACATTATTTTCTGTTTTGACAGTTTGTTTCTGCACTCTCAGACCTAACATGTGTAGAGTCATATTTCCTAGGATGCTCTGTATTGCCAGCGGTACCTGTTTATCTGGGATGAAAATGAAGCCTTCAGAATGTGCCTCATATAGATTGTATTAGCAGATCTCCTGTTGCTTAATCAAAAAATTTTTCAAATGAAATGTGCTATACCTAGATGGCCAGTTAATTCAGTGGAAATTCGGAAAAAAAAGGTCGCATATAACCTGCAGTAAGAATCAGGACACTTAGGAAGTATATTTCTTTTATATACCTCAAGGAAGATACCTGTGTATATCTGCAATAAATACTCCATGCAAAATTATTAATTTGAGATTTTTTTGAGGCTGCATAATGTCCTAGAGGGTTAAAAAAATAACACTGGGACCCAGCAACGCTGTGGGCTTGTGTAAAATTCTGTTGTTCACACACGGTTTATGGGGTTAGATACTACAGTCATTCAGTTCTATTTTATGGCCTTTTAGGGGGACCCAGACCATGTCGGGGTTCCACTAGTGAAAATAATCTTCTTTTGAAAGTTCCTTGATAATACAAATGGAAAAGTATGAGAAAGTTTTTGAAAATGTTTAGGGTTGTTATGGGACATTGTATTATTTACTCTAAGACTGAAAAGTGAAATGCATATATGCATAGGTTATGTTGGTAAGAATCAGTAGCATACTGTAAAAAGTCTTGGATATTAGGCTTTGTGTGAACACTGAAACCATCTTATACCCTTAAAATAAGGAAATTGTGGAAATAATAAAGGCAAGCATGTGGAGTGTTCATCTTTTCCCACCAATACTTGGTAAATGTGTGCTTTTAAGACCAATACGGCTTTAACTTCTCCTAGTGTTAGTATAATTGGGTTTGAAATGACATTTTTCTCAATAGCTTTGTCATTTGATTACTCATTTATACTTGAAAATGAGCTCGGAAAATATTATTATGAGAAAGCCATGTAAGGAATCTTGAGCAGTCAAGCTGTTAACTGAGACATTTAAATTTTCCACCAAGTTGATATAAAGAAAATATTCTTTTTAAGTTAGAAAAGTCTAAGCCCCTTTACAGTGGAGCCTACATTTGACTAAACACTACACTGTAATGAGATGGTATGTAAAAGACACATTTGTTTAAGGTGATGCTGAATTAGTTCTCCCTGCATACACATAGCACCCCTAAGCAGGGAGCAGACAGTGTGAGTGAGGCTGAGGAAGTATGATGTGGTAGGTTTTTGTTGTAGGTCTTTACACATGAGTTCAAGTAGAGAATATGTTGTGGAACAGGTCTGAAAGAAAGCATCATTTATCCTCTGTTCATCAAGGATCTGGACATATTCTCTGTTCATCAAGGATTAGTCTCTTCTGACTAATCCGACAAGTTTATAGGCAACACATAACACATACCTTTTCTTAACAGAACGACAGTCTAACGGTGCTAATCTCCTTGGAAAAGAATGCAAGCCCATCTCAAAAGAATTGTTTTCTGGTATCTTTCCACACAAGTTTAAAATCACGGCAGTCATTTTCTTGGAAAGTCTCTTTAAAGGACACGTCAAACTCTGTGACAGAGGCTGAGTATGCACATAGCATAAAATATAAATGTTCTAAAAGATAGAATAGCCATTATATGCCAGTGATGTTCACCTATTTATAAGCAACGTGGTCGATTTTAAATTAGGTTTACTGACGCTGGTCGTAGAAAGCTTTAATCCCTGTGCACTGTTACAAGTTTTGCAGAACATTGAATCCATCTGAGAGAGTTTCTCATGCAACATTTTTTATGGGCCTTGAGGTTGAATGGTGGTGAGAAGGCTCGTTTGCTCTTTGTGGACCATTTTATAAATTCTGAAGCAGCGAGGGTGTTTATTTTTCCCACATCTGTTTTGGGTCCTCTTTTGTGACAGTGTTTGCTGGATGCCGTGTCCTTTATACCTCCCCTGAAATGAGTAGTTTAGTTTGCACTGTTACAATGTATTTGTGGAAGTAGCCAATGTCAAATATTTTACGTTTAATTCCCTCTCTCCTTTCTTTTGGATACCTTTCTGCTTGAATTATGTCTTCTAGACTGAATTTCACAACTTCACATGGAAAGAGAGACATTTCTGCATGGACTTCATATATATTGCCGTTACCTTTTTTCAAACCAAGTGTTATCTGCTGGACTGGAAAGCATATTGATGAAAATGCTTTCAGAACGAAAACTTGATAATAGGGCTGTGATTTGATCTCATCAATATTGCTTTACTATAATATTTACAGAAAATTATTTGGATGTCCTCTCTACAGTGTCCATACACTCTGAATACAGATGGACAGTTTTGGAGCAGGGGCTCTGTGCTGCTGTTTGAGGTTCTAGAGTAAAAGCACAGAATGTGGATTATCTAGAAATCCCTGTTCTTCGACATCTTATTTTATCTGCTGATGCTTGGTGTCTCATGGAATACCAGGCAAATACACATTGGTTGTACTGTTGATTATGGTTTCTAACCAGATACAAGCTCCCCTTTCTCCTTTTGAAATCAGAAACGTTAGGGAAGAGTGATATCAGAAAACCCTTGGTTTCGATTCCACTGAGTGATCTTGATCACCTTGCTTCATCTTTCAAAATTTCAGTTTCCTCATCTTTAAAACAGGGATAATCATGATATCTCATAGTGGCAATAAGTAAGATAATGTACATAGCTTCACAAAATGCTGGGCACAGAGCACTTAAATAACTATTATTCTACATTTCAACATACCTCTCTTATTTCTCAATCGTTGAGATTAGGAATTATTTTATCTTAGCTGCTAAAGTGTATATATGATCCATTTGGCTTGTTACAGTCATATTTACATTTTTAAAAAATGTTCTTCCTAACATAGTATATGGTCAACAGGAGAGATGTGAAGAAAAGGTAAACAACCCTTCAATGGTTATTTCAGAGTATTTTTCATAGTCTCTCTGAATATGTAGAGAAATACCAGGAAATAAGGGGACAACAGAGGAAGCAATATTTTGCTAATAAGTGTTGACATCCCTAGCAAGGAATACAAGGGATTAAGTTATCATTGAAATCACTGCTGAAAATGTAAACTTTATTTACATAATGCAAAATAAATTTTAAGATCCATGCTTTGAAAATGTTAGAATAAAAACATTTTTATAAGAGAAGTCAAAATTTACCTGAGAAGGTGGCAAAAGAGGGGGCTAAATAGTTTTACGCTTGATCATTCATGTAGGAGAAATAGGAGGTTAGAAATGGTAGGCTTTAAGGCAGCATTTATCAAACATTTATTACAGACCTAGCACGCTGCTAAAAACACCTTATATTTGCACTGACAAGTAAGTAAGGAGCACAAAATTTTACTGGCTTTGGTAAAACTGTTCTCATATTACGTTTTGAATTAGATGGAAGGTTGTGAACATTAATTGAATTAAGGTGAAAGTTGCAAAAAGTAAGAGACTATAACCCCTGCTAAAGGACAAGAGTCACAGACGCAGCTGGCAGATAATAATTCAAAACAATGTTTGTCAATATGTTCAGGCTGCCCTTCAAATTGAGGTTGTTAAGAATCAGTATTTGAGAGGCCAGTGGTGTTTTGTGCGATGCAGAAAGATCATTCACTCCTCTGAAAGTCAGACTCAAAAATAGCTGGTAGCACAGAGCAGTTACTGGAATCCCTTCTTGTCTTTGCCCTGGGAGAAAGTATCTCAGAGACATACATTACACACCTTTCTGAAACTGTGAATTGCCATCTAGAGAATTATCAAGCGTTTCTGGAATCTTATGGGCAGATTCCATCGAGGGGTGAGGACACATGACTTAGATATCATTATATCTCTGTCTCTTCTTTGACACCATTGAGTGTCTGTGCTCTGAACAATGACAATTGACTCACCTGGTCTGTTTAACAAAGCTAATTTATGTTGGCTCCCATAAGTAATCCTCTGTGATATCTTTAATTCACTACATGCTGTTTCCTGTTCTGGAACCATCAGATTTAACTTCAACTCATTTATGTTAGAGATCTTATTCTGACACAATCATCCTCAAGCTGTTAAGCAAATTTCTGTCACATTAAAAGCTAGGCTACTTTTTCTCTAGCTCTGTTTAGTAATTTTTATATACCTTAATAGTCTTTAAAAGAAGTTTAAATTTTAAGTAAGTGTTCTTTAATTTAAGGGTTTAATTTCTGGTGATTGTACAAGCATCTATCCTTTAAAATTTTTATTTATTTAATATTTTGAAAGTTTTTTGCTTTTTATGTTAATGTTTGTATAACCATTTAGCCTTAGTATGGATGGAAGAGAGAATAGAAAAAGTGGAGGCAAAAGTGTCTTCATACTCCTTTAAATACAATAAAAAGGAAACGTATACTGTTTTGTTGTATCCATATTACCACATTCCTTACTGTTATCTGTCCTTTTTGTGTGATGCCACCTTGTCTTATCCTAAAAACAGAAATGTATCTGGTGGGTTTAGACATATAAAGATCACTCATAATAACTTTCCTGAAATAATTATAAACTACTTGAATTCAGAGGTGAGTGCTTCATATATATTTTCATTTTTTTTCTGAAATTTAAAATACCTAATTTTCAACAGGTGTTTCAAACCGTGAGCTGAACATAGAGCTAGCTTTTTTAAAAAATAAAACTTTGTTTTATTTACAATTGCTTCGTTCATAGATACTTAAGAAATGGATCAAATAAATCTATGTTTTGCCTCAGGGAATATAGGTGAAAAGGAAAGCTTCAGCATTTTATTATTCTGAATTATTGTTTAGGAATGTTTAGACTGTATTTTTTCCAGAAGAGTGATTCAGAGGGCCTGTTTTAGTGTCACGCCACCTTCATTCAGGCCCTAACTTTATGTCTTTGAACTCTGCTCTTCTCTCCAGAACAGCAGTGAGAATTGTACTTACTCATGGGGACGTGGTGAAGAGTGAATGAGATAACTTGTATAAACCTCTCAGAATAGTGACCATCACCTAGTAAGCTTATTACTTACACAGTGAATTAGAATATGTGTTAGCTATTACTTACACAGTGAATTAGGAACCACTAGGAATAAGAAAAGGATAATAATTAGGAAAAAAATAACACTTCTTGTATCCAACCTGAAAAATCTGCTTTCTCACAATATATGAAACTATACTGATGTAGACCCGTTAACAAGAAAGCTGGTAGCAGCTGTTGTTCACTTATATATCTGAATTTGTTTAAACACACTGAATTCTTTCCAGCTTCTAGGTGATGTTGAGAATCACATCACCAAGGATGTTGATGGAATGGAAAGGAGGAAACTACTGTCTGGGACATGTGAAAGCAGGTTTGACAGCCAGAGAGTGGCATCAAACCCAAGGCAGGTGCCTCAGGGAGAATGCCAGAGGAATGTTGGCTTAATACAAAATGTAAATGCTAGGGCCTTGCTGAAATATATCAAAATACTACACAACGCTGTTCTCATTCAGCATTTCCTAAGAACCTACTAAGGGCCAGAGATTAGGAAATGTTGACTGAGAGCAGGCTGCTCTCTTTGGCTTTTCATATGGTTCAAAACTTACTAAGTGCCAGGGCAGAAGGGAGGGAATACAAAGATTTAGTCTTTATGCTTGAAGAGCTCACAGTCTAGTGGGAAAGGGACCAGTACATGAATAAATATTACACAGTGTAAGGGACCCTTACTTATCAAATGCTGTGGGGACACAGCCAAGAGAAGCACTAACTTTTTGTGGGAGAATCAGGGGAAGGTTCACAGAGGATGTAAGAAAGCACCATTTGGAGAAAAGGAGAAGCACTTCATAAAGAGAACTGCCTCTGCAGGACCCAGGGGTTTGCCGAGAGTGCTTGCTCTGGCTAGAGAATAACAAATGAGGCTGGTAAATCTGGTGGTTTGGATCACATCATGAGAGCACATTTCTGCTATTTTAGAAATTGGAATTGGCTCTTTGGACAATGGAGGTCCTTCCAAGAGTGGTTGCATTCCTAAAAAAAAATCTCATTACCACTGTTGCAAATATTTGTAATCTGTTTTTAGAGGGAAATATAACAAAGTAACAATCTGCATTTCATTGAAATTGTATAATGCTAGACTTTGGAAGTACACTTTCTTCAAAATCATACCTAACAGAGAACAAATAAATAAAAGCTTTTGATTTGACTTTAAATTTTACCTTGTTATGTGCTTCATTCAAAAAAATAGTGTAAGTGGGAAGTAAATTCACTCTTTTACCACTAATTTTACTATTTGCCCCTACTTGTCTTGGCATACTTTTTATTAGTATGCATTTTGATAGGGCCTGAGAATGTTTCTGTAGATGACCAACTTCCTTCTGAGTTCACATAAAGTTATGGTGCCATCATTGCTTCATGGCATTTTTTAGAATGGAAAAAAGTTCTGAAGTTTACCTGGTCTAGCTTCTCAC
Organism: Macaca nemestrina; assembly: GCF_043159975.1. NCBI lineage: Eukaryota > Metazoa > Chordata > Mammalia > Primates > Cercopithecidae > Macaca > Macaca nemestrina. Next base: position 177,369,765 of record NC_092127.1, on the reverse strand, counting down.
TTACAAACAGAATTTTTAAAAATTATATCATTTTCCAAAAAAAAAAAAAAACTCATAGCCTCTGTTTGAATACATTTTGAGATAAGGAGTTGAGAGTTTCCATTTCTTAATAGCTAGTTCTTAGAAAGGTCTTCTGTATAATCGAATTTCTTAGGAATTACAATCTGGGGGTCCATTTCTGCCCTCTGGAGACTAAATAAGTATAATTCTGCATCTGCCCGATGACCCTTTCAATATGTCAAGATTGATATGCCCTCTTTTCCTGTCCCTTTTGATACTTATCTTTAAGACTTAAGAAATGCCTCTGCTTTCCTCAGTGTGGCATTACTTTCAGAACTATATCCAGAAGCTATACTATATAATATGCCTCTATCCCTCTCGAGCTAGGCAGCTTGTAAGTCATTTGAGTGCAAAATGTTACATCAGCTCTTTATCGTTTTATTTAGATTTGGGAAAAGCAGAGAAATAGACAGTTATTTTAAATTAAATGTTAAATTGTACACTTAAAACAGATGGGATTGGGATATGACTACATCAGAGATAGTATTTGCCCACTCTTTCTTTAACAGGTGTGCCTACCAAGCATCAGGGCTTAAATTGAGTTAGAGTTGGAATCACACTCTTCTTTAAAACATTTACAACATTCCAATTTACTTAGACATTTTAAAACATTACTTAAACAGATTTGACGCCACTATTAGTTATACTGCTGAGCCTTAAATTCAGTTAAGGATTGGAAGCTGTGGGTTTAGGTTTGAACTCTGGGTTGGTTATTCTCCTGATTTTGCCTATGGGACAAATCATGCCGACAATTTCTCACACCTTTTTTTTTTTTTCTCGCAACTAAATGAAAAGCTAACAAAATTAAAATTTCCATCTCCCCACAATTCCTTGGCTGAGATTTTAGGCCAATTGGGACTGTGTATGGATTATTTTAGACACCATTTATTGTGGTATTTCTGCTGGATATTGAAGTCACCTACCTTAGGGGCCTAAGACTGAGTCACAAAAATCCTTTATTGTTGTGTATATTCTGGTTGACTGATGTTGCACAGGATTTGAGTTTGGAGTTTAGACCCCAGTAATCATCATCATAGTAAGCACAATGGAAAACTGCTTTAAAGAGTCATGTAACAAAAGGTGTAACCAACTTTTGATTTGCAATGCTTGAATTCTCTTGAATGTCATTTCATTCTTTTCTGAAATACAGGATGAGGCATGACACTACCAAATCACAGTCTCATTGTTGGGTATTTTCTGTGTAACATAAGCTTTGTTTTTGTTTTCTCTAAAGGCGTTTAAACAGAAATCACCTTCAGCTGTTTCCTGAGTTGCTGTTTCTTGGGACTGCGAAGCTATACAGGCTGTAAGTAGACACAAATAGTTATTGTTGCTTTGGGTAGTACCTTGTATTTTATTAAATGTATTTTGGATCTGTTTCTGTGTGCTTTCCTGGAATCTATGCATCAATAGATTAATGGATTAAAAGTTTGTGTTTTTTTTCTTTAGGAAATTTATGATTTGTTTTCTAGTGGTTGTTTTATTTGGTTAGGATTTAGCGGTTGATGTATGTGATACGGTAATTGGATTATTATTGTTATTTTTGGTAATGTGATGATGGCAAGATTTACCTACTTTTTAATAGAAATGTTTGATTAAGTTCTGAAGGGAGAAAATTGCTACTGTGCTTCCTCTTAAGAGGAAGCTGGCAGTGTGTTCTTGTAAAGTTGAGATTTTTAATGTTAGCTTTTTTGGTATTGTTTCTGGGCTCAAGTAGTAGTGTTTATTAGTCCGAAAATATTATTATAAGGTATTTAAAGAGGGCTGTAAATTTCCTCTTAAATGTTTCCTTTAAAGCCAGAATTTCAGCCTCTGCAATATGAATGACTGTATGGCACGGTTTTCATATTAAATACGTCATAGACTATTAAAGGAAGTAATTTCTTAAAGGAGCATAATGTGAGTATTAGGGGGAATCACTTTTTCCTCCCTGGAATGCTTTTGCACTGACCTAATGTGTAATAGTGAAAACACATTTTTGAAAGCATTTAAAAATGAGATTTTCAGCCATATGAATGACTTTGTGCAGATGGGAGATAAGCTACAAAGTTTTGGAAAAATAAATAGCAATGATTATTGAGGTACATGCATGTTGTGAAAAAACTGCTGGGATGTATAGAGTAAATTGCTCCATTAGCCCCCACCTGGATGGTGGGAGTCCCATATGGTACTATTTGTAGAGAAAGTGAGCATATTTCCTTTTTCTGAATTTGTCTTTGTAGCCTACTAGTTCAATATAGTTATCAATTCCAGAAGTAGGAGGACTGTCCTCTCACACCCTTCACCCCCAAGAATAGCCAGGATCTTTGTTAATGTCCTCCTGAAACCTTAACAACCTTAACTTACTATAGGGAGGTATTCCCCAGCTGACAGACCAGATCTTCTTTCCAGAGTCTTTCCTGACTTTGTTCCTCTAAGGATAGTTAAAATCACCTGACATTTTTCTCTCCTTTTTTTGTGTTCCCTGCTGCTCAATTGGCCCAATTTAAGTAAATTTTAAAAATCAAATAAAGAAACTTTGGAACTGCATTTTTAACAAAAATTATCTAAGAACTATTTTTACTAAGGAAATAGGATGTAGGTTTGCCATAAAGATTATATGTATGCATATCAGTAGATAATTATATCTAAATGTTTGTGCTTAGTTTCTAAAAAGGGTCATAGAATTGGTTTTGATAGTATTTCACTTTCAGCTTTAGTTATTGTTGACTGAGGAGATTTTTTAAGGAATCGACTTGGATTAATTTCCCCAGTTTAAGGTGGTTTAATCCATTGCAGAATCCTTCATCAGCAAATTATATTCTGCTTGACATTTTGCCCTCTTTGACAATATTACATAGCAGACCAAGAGATTTTTTTTATCTTTTGTTATGATTTTATAACTTTATGCAGCAGCTATATGAAAAAAGACTTGAAATCTTTAAGTGAATTAAAGAAACAGAATCCATAAACCTATGACAGCATTTCCTAATTAATTAAATGCATGTTGGAAAATGGGGACACAGGCAGCTAGAAAATGTGTTCAGATTTTTTAATGTGTCTTTCTGGCTCAAAGGATTTGTCCTGGGGAGTAATAACAGCTAAAGCAATGTTTGTTAGGTGGAACTGGTTACAAGATGTGAATATTTTTATGTTTCAGAAGTTATATAACTTGATGGCCTAGCATTCAATATTGACGAAATGTATCTCTTTACATGAGATGTGACATCAGATTTAGGCACTGGGTGTACATAGAAAACTAGAGGTGGAATTTTTATTTGCATCCTCAAGTCAGGAATCTTAATTTGAGTTAAGGAACTGTTGCCTCATCTGAATTAGACTTAGGTGAATTGTTAAGAGTGCTTTTTCTCTCGAGAAGATAAGTTGTAAGCTGCACGTGACCAGTTGTTTATGATGGTGATTATTAATTAAATTAAACAACTGCCATTGGAAGTCTTTAATAAACAAAGGAACACACACTTGTGAAGCTGACTACTGGCTAGTGTAATTATGAAAAGCAAGGGTACAAGTTCACATTTTCTTCATATGATACAGATGCCTAGTAGCTCACCTGAAACAAATATTCCAGCAGATGGGAAAATGTGCACAAACCTATATGCACAACATCCTTTCTAATGCTCATTTAAAAACATAGTTTTTTCACAAGAAGGACAAGTAACAGAACAAAGGATATGGAATTTTTGACAAATAATGGGGAAAAATGATAGGACAAGGAAAGTATTTGATAGTTGATATATGTATGATTGTTTTATAAATATATATAAAAATATATAAGTATATATGATATAAATATGTTTATAGAATATATATTTTGACATTTGTATAATATATATAATTAAACATAATATATTATATATGTAATATAATATATAATTTATATATTATATATAATTTATATTTATATAATATACATTTATATAATTTATATATATAAAGCAAGCCATATTTTCCCCTACTGTCTAATGCAGTAGAGGCATACTATATGCAGAACTCATAAAAAAACAAATTTAGGATTTACTTCCTCTGTATAGGTTGTTCCGAGATACGAATTAATATTTCAATTTCTTTATTTTCTTAGTTATTGTATACTTTATTCCTACTTAACACTATGTTTTCCCAGGTTTATCACTAATTTAAAAGTCTACTGGTTTAATATATAGTTTATACACTGAAGTTTGGTTTTTCACATTGTTGGCTTAGATGAAAGCTTGTTGGATATACTGGACCTTGTGTTGCTTTTCTTTGAGCTTTGGAATAAATAATCACCATTTGACTAGTGGCTGAAAATAAGATACCAGGGGAAGAAGCACACATGCTTTTCACAGACTCTGAATGCAATATAAAAGAAAAGGAGGGTATACTGTATATGAATTATGATTCGACACGCTTGGTTGCTGCTAGCGGCCAAATATGCTTTTCCTTTGCTGTCTGCTCCAATTTCTCTTTGGACGGGTTGAGAGAGCACTACATGTTCAGGTCAAGATGTTTGCTCAGAAATAGTAGTAAAGTTGCAGCTGTGTTTGTTGGAGTAGGAGACTAGTTTAAATAGCATTACCATTTATCCAGTCCATTAACAGAACTCTGTAAAATAATACCAACTCTGCATAAACTACAGGACAGTGTAATAAAATTACAAGCACTTGTTGACAGATGGAAAGTGTAAGTAAAGGGAAACTAAAATAAGGGACGATAGGTTGGAGGTTAAAAAAAAAAAAAAAAAGCCTGCATGAAGTTTTCTTAACTTATAGACTCTATCTTCCCCTTTGCTCCTCCTCCAAAATCAAGGTTGCATTTTTATTATGAACCTAAGAGAAGAGGAAATTATTTGTAAAGAAATCCGGAGCTGGTTAACTGAAGAAGAGATTGCAGGGAATTTTGAAACAGTTGATTATGATTGATTGAAATTTATGAGTACTAATACAAATCTTCCTGAAAAGTGTAATCTTAAAAGAGGCTTAGGAGTAAGTGATTCACACTTTCTGTTGAGTTTGCGACTACTAATCTGGACTCATTAAAGAGGAATTTCATTGGTAGTACTGCGGTTAGACATTTGGTTATAAATATTTGTTTTGTGGTTTTCGGTTTATTTCTTTGAGTATATTATATTTACTGAGACTTCTAACATAAGCTTAAGTATCCAAAGCACTTTTTAGAAACTCATTTTTCACTTTTATCTGCCAAACCAAACCAAAGCTAAACAAACAAACAAAAAGAACTGCATCTGTCCCAAGGACTCATTTTCTCTACTTCTTTGAATAAAAACTTTTTACTTCTGGTTCCCAAGTGCCATTCATTATTCCCCAGTGAGTTTTGGAGTGACTAAATTATCTAACATTAGGAATGGTATTTTTAAGGCCGAGAACTCTCTTTATGGCCTAGTGAATACTTACCTGAGACAAATAGATTTTGACTGCTTGATTTCATTGGCCGGGTCATAATTCTTTATCTGTCATATAGGATCTCAGATTCTCAAAATTGCTTTTGATAACTATAATAATTGGGACTTTCTTTCTTAAGAGGAAAACTTAATTTTTTATTAAGGTAATAAATTAATTTGTTCAGGATAAAAATATATATAATTAAGCTGTCTTTATTTTCCTTTCCATCACTGCCATAGGAGGAGCCTTAGTTTTTGTTTCTTTAATAGTTATAAGAGCAACACAAGTTCATTGTTAAAAAGATTTAGGAAAATCAGAAAAAATAGAAAATAGGAAGTAAAAATTATCTATTATCTCACTACGCAGATATAGCCATTACTATACTTATCAATTATTATCTTAGAATTATTTTTATGATTATGCATATAAATGCTACTTAGATGCGTATTATGAAAACTTTTTTTTTTCTAAAACCCCAGGGTCTAGTATAAGGCTTGACATTTAGAAGCTCTCATTAAGTGTTTGATGTATTGAATTAAATCTCTGTTGGGTTCAGGATTTGTAACTTGAATGAGCAAATAGTAACTCTGGGACGGCATTATAAATAATGGAGAACCAAATTAAATTTAAAGGATAACTTGGTCAATTAAATGTTTGATCCCCCTAGGTTCCTCAAACATTGAAGTGTTTCAGTAGATACAACACAGTCAAAATGATCCATTTTTCACCTAAGCAAAATATACCTTAATTTAATAAAATGTCGTATAAAACTAACTCCCTAGCTCTTGGATGTTGGTTTAGTCTCATAGGTTTCTTGGAGTCAACCGTAAAAGCAGGATACAACAGAGGAGCCCGTGTACAAATTTCTCTTGAATTAATTTCTGCCAGCTCTGATTAAAGTGTGGACTACTAGAGGTGTCAGGTGCCATAGTTTCCTGCTTCATTTTACTCTTGGCCTGTTTGGCCCCTGCCACAATAAATCCGACAGTGGTTGTGCAGGAATTGCAGGTTGCAGTTGCTACGGTTACTGTTGTTCAGCCAGACCGACATCATTACTCATCTAGCGTGCTGCCATGATAGCTACCGCTGGTTTCTGTTGCTGAGACTGCCAGAGAGCTTCGTGTGCTAAGGGTGAAAGTTCTGTCGAAGGTGGCGTCTGTGTTCTAATTTGGTGTAAGGAAACACTATCTGAATTATATACTGATACTTTGCTAAGGGGAACAGATTGACTCGATATCGAGAGAGAGAAAACTTAGGAAACTTCACTGTCAGTGATTAAAACACCAAGTCCTTCATTACTTAGGTAACTTATTAATTACTTACTGGGCCCAAGGGACTCTGTTTTTGCCACTTAAAAAATAGAGACATACAAGGAGTATTGCATTTAAAAAGATTACCACTGTATAAACAAGACTTTATTTTCGAATAGGTAGACAACAGACTTGATATATGGATATCTGAACACAGCTCAAAATAGCCATTATCACTTGTCATGAAAGAAATAAAAGTGCAAAGCCCTGAGCAGGACCTACTGTTACTTTTTTTTTTTTTTAAATCAACGTGTAATCCTGTGATTTAAATGTTCTAAATCCAATGAAGATTAAGGTTATATTTGAGATTTTGCCAGATCTAGTGTTTATGGTTTTTACTTCAAAGGGATTACTGATAGACTTTTTGCTAAAGAAAGCCAACAATTGTCCAGTTTCTGCTGTTGCCAGCACACAGAGTGGGCCTTCTGAGTGTGAAATCCACAGCATAGCTCATAGCATAAGAAAATCAAACGCAAGAAGGTTTCCCCACCCCCCACTCAGCTGTACTTATTTAAACGGCTGCTTTCACAAATGCAAATGTTTCTAACCCCACCAACAAGTACTCATGGTCTGCCAACTTGAATTTGTAGAATACTGTGATCGATGCTCAGGAGGGAAACTAACAAAATATGTGGCTCCATAGAATATGTGGTATTTGTGGGCCTCAGCTGTTGCTAATATCTGACCTATACTATGTAAATTAATGCCTAGAGAGTTCATTAAGAGTGATCAAATACGTGAATTTAAGTATATCATGTTCATGTAAAAAATATATTGTATACACATCATCAGGAAATATTTTAAAGTTTATAAATAATGAAATTGCCACTACAATCTCAACGTTACAATTTTGGGGATTGAAATTTACATAAACATTATTTCTAGGAATAAGGGTTGATAGGGTTTTAGTTATATTTAGTTAATTTTAGTGTATTTACGTTATGTTTTAAGACTGAAATCAATTACTTTCTATCTTAAGGGAGGTTGTGTAAAATGATAGTGTTTAAATGCCTACTGAGATATTTGCGGTTCTGTTAACTTTGGAAGTCAGTGGACAACCGTATTGTCGAGTTTTTTTATCTTTAAAATGGGAAGGATCATACTATTTACCTTCTGGGGATAGCACAGTAAAATTTAAATTCCTATTCAAAAGAACATTGTAAATTTTCAAGATGATAGAAATTATATTTATATTATTGTCATCCTTTCATTGCAAGCAAGATGGAAATAATAGTCACTCAGATGTCCTTGCAACTTGCCCTCAGTCAGCAAAGTTCCTGATACTATTGCACAGCCCTCTTGCATTTATCCTTACTGTAGTAACACATAAATATGTGTAGTCACATTAATTTTCCTACTGCAGCAAATTGACATAAAATGTGCATTTGTACCGTGTTGTTTCTCTTTACTTGGCTGCAGAAGGTACATTAGGGCCAGGATATTCTTAATGAGATCTCTTCATGCTCTCCCAGTTGATGATTCATATAGTTTTAAAATTCATCTATAAAATAAATTACGGATAGAAACAAAAAGACAGTGACTCAGGAACTATTTATGTTAGCGCATATATTTAGATTGCTGTTTTAATGATGTGTTTTTCTGAATGACAAATGAAGGAAAAATACAAATGTTTGAAAATGCTGAGTAAACTCCTTCAACTATAGGTAAAGTATGCTGAAAGTTGTTCAGAAGATTTACGTATGTTGCTAAGGAACATTTTCACTACTAATAAAAGTTTTATTTTTAAAAAAATACAAGATTAATCTGTTAGCCTTGTAATATGTACATGTGATTTGGTCTATGGAACATTGTCATCTTTATATAAATTGCATAGGTGATTTTAAGTGCATTTTTAGACTACTAATCATGTCAAAATCCAGTAAAAATTGCAAATCTTTAGCACTTTAAATCTAAATAATGTTACATTATGAGACAAGTTTGAACCAGAAGTCATTTTGTTTTGTTTTGTTTTTTTCCACAATTCCAGTACTTCTCAAAGTAGCATAGATACATATGGTGTATATCCACTCATTACACGTTACCTATAACCAAGTTAATTATAATCACTGAATTTTTTATGGAGGGTTAACCTTAAAATATTTTATAAATTTTGATATAAGAAACCTTTGGATGGAAGTTTTAAAAGGAACTAAATCTTAGAGAATGAAGCAATGAAGAGTAAAAAGACTGGTCCTTGACAACACCCATGGCCTAGGGTACAGAATAGAGGTGTGAAATGTTACCAAGAGAACATCTGTGTCTCTTGAAACATCCCCCAAATGAAAGTTTACAGCAAAGTATGGCAACTTGATTTAAGTGTTTTTTAAAAAAAATAAAAGAGAGAGAAATAAGTAAGTCTGGAAACAGAATGGGAAAAAATAGCTTTGCCCCATCATGATAGGTTTCTTCTACTAGAGAAAGATTAAAGCTCGAAGTATGTGAATAGCTGAGAACAGCACAGAGAAAGGTTGATTGCTTCCCCTCCGACAGTTCCAATTGATTGAAAAAAGCCTAATTTAAAGTTCTGTTTGTTCTATGTCTTAAACCATCAGAATTCTCTTTTAGGACCCGAGGAATGCTCTGGAGGAAAAAGAATCCAAGGATAAAAAGTCATTGCAAGCCAACAATTGTTCCTAATCCTCACAAAATGCTGGAGAAATTAAATTTATTCTTTATTGCTCAAAGTGTTACCTAGGTCACTGGGCGATGGGAAAATTGGACTGGAAGTCGAGTAGGCGCAAGCTTTGTTTTGTGTCTAGATGCTTAACCTTAGACACGACAAGGCATCTTAGAGTGTTGTGGGAACTTGGTTCAGAGCATTAACACCAAGACTTTTATTACCCCGGATTTATAATAGGCTGTGCTGTCAGGAGATGAAAATGTTGTGTTTACATTTCAGTGTTAAATGATCATTTAATTAACACCTAAGGGGAAAAAAAACTTGTGAAATTCTTAGCAGCTTTTATTGTTGGTTTCCTGGGAGGTTTTAATATCCAAGTTTCATTGAGATTTTTTTTTTGTAAGTAAAGACACAAAAGACATTATAAACTTTTTAAGGAAGACAAACAGTTTAACCTTGACCCTTTAAAAAAATATTAATTTAATTTTAAATCTGGTGTTCTTATAAGTTTCTAGACTAATATATTAAAAATATGTTTTGATTGGACACTACTCTTGTGTAAAGAGTATATAAATATTATTGAATTTACATTACACATTTTTTTAGGGTAAAACATTTGAAATCACTAATTAGTTTATCTTAAGAAGTTTAAAATATTTAGAACACTGACTTAAACATTTTGCATCTGTTAAACTACCACTGTAGTTACAATGTTTAGAATTTGCCTCAATGTAGGTATTCACATGCAAGCATATTCTATTGGTAAAAGTTATGTCATTGTTCTATTATTTTTATCATTAATTTTGATGTAGCTACATCATGATGAAAGAGGTTTGTGCGCGTGCACACACACACACACACACACACATAATAGGGAAGAATAATGCCATTAATATGAAAACTCAAATTCACTTAATTGGAAATAACTAGAAAATTAGACATCATAAAATGTTTCCATTTACTCTTGCTCTTTTATGAGACGGTTAACCAAAAAGGAATGGTCTTGAGGCAGAGTGATAACATTTGGAAAATGTATTATGTACCGTCAAGAGTAACTGCATAGTTAGTAACGCTTCAAGGATACTTTTCTAAAACTATCTTTAAAGTTTGCATCTTTTTTATTCTCATTTTATCTGGATATGAAGCTTTATGTTCACATATATGAAACTTAAAAAAATACCAGTTTATTTACATGCCGTTAAAGTAAAATCTTTCTTAATTTTTCCAGAAATGAACATGTCATTATGATGTAGTTTTTTTTTATAAATACAGTGTTTATATTCATACTGAAACAGAAATGCTTATCTAGTCTTTTTGTTGTTGTTGTTTAAATTCAAATGCCTCAGGATAAAACCCACTCTCTGTCTTATTCATGATAAAGAAGTGCATGGAAAAATGGAATGTTGTTAAAATCTCTCAATGAAAAGCCCTGCTTTTAACTAAGGATTATACCCTTACTTACAAAACACTACTGAGCATTATGTAGGCACTTTATATGATGTTATATGCTCTACTTACTTCTATCAAGTTTCAACCTTTCTGCAAACTTTCCTCATTTTTTTTTAACGTGCATTGATCTTTTTCTTCCCGAAGCGACTTTTCTACCCAGCCTCTTGTCACAAAAACCCAGAAATAGGAATATTGCTTTACGTTTTATCTTCTTTACATAAGGACCAACCTTTTGGTTGAATTAGTTGCAAAACAAAACAAAAAAAACAAACAACAACAACTACAACAACAAAAACATTGTCCAGAAGTATGAAAGAGTGAAAGAGGAGAGAAAGAGAGGAGTAACAAAACCTGGTTATTTAATATAATGGATAGCCAGCGTATTCTAAATGGTATAGTTTATCATACCAACTGATATTCCAAGCCAATCAGGTGATGCCAGTGCGGGGGGTGGGGGTGTGCGGAGGGGGAAGCGAGAGGTGGGCATACTGAGTGCTCAAGAAACATACAGAGGAAGAATAAGTATTTAAGGAAATTATAGGAAATTCCATTTAACATAGATAAATGTGTTTCTTTTATACTAAGGAAGTCAATGCTGTGCATTTTACACAGAGAAAGTCAGTGTTAACATTTCATACATTCATTTTTTGAAATCTCTGCTCGGAAACTAAAAAGGAATATTTCAGTATTTATTTTAGATAAACTCTCCAGGCTTGCCTCTTAAAAAAAAAAATGGGAATAACTTCTAAATACAATCTGCGCTAACAAATATATTTGACAGTTTAAGTCATTTCATGTATTGAGGTTGGGATATAAGATATCTAGAAATACTTCTGTATTGTACTTGGCAGTGATTAGTTAAAATTAACCTCCCTTTTGTATCAATGTTTTTCACTTGGCTTTGATGACTCACCAAAATCTAGTTCTGCATTACCTCTTCAACATTGTCATGCTGTCCCAGTGGATCTGCGGCATCTCAAGCAAGCAGATTTTCCCATTGCTGCCTGGAAATTCCCAGCATTATTTCTGGACTTCTTTCTTTCCTCTTTCCTCCTCATATAGGCCTCAGCTCCTCTACTAAAGCTTTCTCAATGGTTTTAGTTACCTCCACATGATCATTCATTATGATATGGTATAGGCTATTGATTCTATGGTACACTATAATGTGGTACAGGTGGTTGATTCAGACCACCTGGGTTTGAGTCACTGACTGTGTCATCTTGGGAATATCACTCAATTACCTGCTAAGTGCCTCAGTTTTTCCTGGTGTAAAATGAGGAATCTAAGAGTATGTTTCTTATGGAAGTGTTGTGTGGAGTAAATGATTTCCTAAATGAACTGAGTTTACTATGGTACTTGGTGTATAATAAGTGGCATGTGCTTATTTTTTTGCTTCCTTTTATCATTAAAACTGTATCGCTGTTTCCTGGCTCATATAATGTGTTGTCACATACAATTCTTCAATCATAACCTGTGTATTAACTTTGCCGAGATTCCTGTCTTATATTTTTCTTTGTTTCACATGAAGCATCTAGCCTAGTACAGGTTGGCTAATAAATATCTTTTTGATGGAATAGCTGGAAATTAAGCCTGAGAAAGACACTACCAAGAGATTGAATTTGGGATGATATATGTTGAGGTGTGAAAAAAGCACTGGATCAGAAGTCAAAAGGCTTTTACTAGTTACATTCCTAGCTCTGCTAATCACTAGCTGCAGATGCTGAGCAAAGATACTGGCTTTCTTTTTGAGGATCAGTTTCTTTGTTTATATATAAGTATGTAGTAAGTCGGATAAGAGAGGGACCTTGCCCAGCGTGTTCACCATCATATTACCAGAATTTAGCAGAAGGCCTCCAAGCCTCTAGGGAATGTTTGAAGCTAATTGAGGGAAAGGGAGGATATCAAAATGTATCTAAGATGTGTTCTTCCTTTTTTTCAAAAATGTATAGGGAACTCTTCACAGGCCTTGGAATAATTACAATGGTGGTTATTCATGGTAATAAACCAGGCATTAGATAATTAAGTTGTGGATAAGTGATTTGAGATTATTCTCTCTACTATTATTAGCTTACATTTTGAATGGCTTTGCTATTACAGGTGAATTGTTTGAAGGCTTATGTTAAAAAAACAATTTTTTTTTTTTTTGAGACGGAGTTTCGCTCTTGTTGCCCAGGCTGGAGTGCAGTGGCGTGATCTTGGCTCACTGCAACCTCTGCCACCCTGGTTCAAGCAATTCTCCCACCTAAACCTCTTGACTAGCTGGGATTACAGGCATACGCCACCACGCCCAGCTAATTTTTGTGTTTTTGGTACAGATGGGGTTTCACCATATTGGTCAGGCTGGCCTCAAACTCCTGACCTCAGGTGATCCGCCTACCTTGGCCTCCCAAAGTGCTGGGATTACAGGCGTGAGCCACTGCGCCTGGTCGGTTAAAAAAAAAAATTAAAGGAGATTTGATATTTATGTCTTATTAAGTGGTGACCTTGATACTTGATAATCTCTCAATATGAGGTAAGTGGTGTACAATTGAGGTAGTTTTAATAATCACCTGTCTCTCAAACATTGCTAATGGTAGCATGAAGAAATAAGTTAAAAATTAAACAGGGCAATTCAAGAGAATATAATGGATTTGGTTAATAAAGGTTTATATGTTCATATTTGTGTTACAATCTTTTTTGTAATAGGTTTGAAGCAGGGACCATCATTTTCTGTAATTCTCCCTAGGAAATGCATTGTGCACCCCGGACAATTAATTTTCCTGGCCTTTTGAGGAAAACAAAATGTGTGGAACCTGAATACCCTGAAGGCAAAGGAATCTGGAGTCTGTTTCTAAGAGGAGAGTTTCTCTCTGAGTTGGTGTGAGTTTCCTTTCCCTCTCTTGAAGGGGAATGAATTCCACACCTAATGAATAGTTTCAAGGAAGGTTGTTAATCAGGTACTCCAAATGACCACCCTGGATTCTTCTTTTATTACACAGGAACGTGAGGGAATGAGAAAGCAACACGGTTACGTTTGATAAAAGGAAATACCCTTTCTCCTCTCCCCACTCACCACACCATCCCTTGGAATTTAGATGATGTGGGAAATTATTGCAGCAAATAATGTGTTTGAAAAAGCAAAGTTGTATGAACAAGAATAATGCTCGTAGCTACAATAATTATGTTAAAAAATCACAAGGTATATCCATCATCATATTTCAGAGCAAGAGTTTTCACCTAACGAGGTTGGAAAAGAATTTTTCCTTAGTTCTTGTCAATCTCCCTGGGAAGCATGACATGCAGGAATCACTGTTGTTACCAACATTATGTTTTGTTCTTTTCTGATTCATCAGATATCATTCTGTTGTCATAAAATGGGAAACTCCATCAAAATCAGATGAAGAACTTCAAGTAAATGTGGCAGAGGGGTAATAATGAACTATAAATATAATTGAATTTTATTCAGATGGACAAATGTTATTCTTTAATCCTTTCCCATTTAGAAGCCATACTCTAATTTAAAAAGAGAAAAGTGGTTTAAAACAACAACATTAGAGTTCAGATATTTCTCTGTTTTCTAAATTAAGCTACCTGGGTTGAAGAACTATATTCCAGTAACATGTTTTGATAAAAAGTTTTGTTGTTTCCAAAGAATTATACCCTCAATCATCAGTATGATATCTGTTACCACTCACTTTGGGTGTTCTTTTAAAATAATATGGTTCAGTTTTAGGTTTTTAAAAGTATAGTTGTTATCCCCAATTCTCAAGACTATGTAATATCTTTTATTTATTACTAGACTAATTTTATATTCTATTTCAAAGAGGTGATACTTACAGTGTGCTCTCCAGTGATTCAAGAGAAAAGTGTTCTGTGGTCAAATGTGTTGGGAAATAATGAAAGTCATATCACCTCTGGTCGCTACAGTGTACACTTGTGTGTTAATCTTAAAGGCATACTACAGTAAATAAATCTGTTTAACCTTTTAAAATTTGTTTTTCAAAGTTATTTAACTATACAGGCCCCTCTTCTTTCTTAACTATTCCTATTTATGCTTGTTAATCCAGAGAGCAAAACCAGTCTTTAGCTTTTCCAAAAAATAGTTACTTTTTATTGCTTCTGATTGAGATTTTATTAAAGACCATTGAGGACATATGGGGTTGACATATATTATTATTATTTTGTACCAACGTTGTCACATGTACGACTTGTAATAGTGCATTGGCTTATAAATCTGTTCTTTTCAATCCATCTTTGAAGGTGAACTTGGCATTCTGTTGTAGCCTTGAAAAATAGAAGAACTTAGAATATTTTATAACAATTTCTTTAACTTAGCACCACTATTGGCTTTCTGTATTGGTGTGTGTGTGTGTGTTGCCTGTGCACATGTGTGTGTGCGCGCATACACACACACACAAAACCATTCAACTACTATTTTAAGGACTTAAAATTTTATAGCTTAACTCTCTCTCTCTTCCCTGCCTCAGCCAATTCAAGCACCAGAAGTCCTTTGTGGAACACCTGCTGTGCACAGCATTCTTTAGCAACACAATGAGGTGTGCATCATCTAAGCTGGTGTGAACTTGCAGGAGTCTTTCTCACTCTATAGAGAGGGCGTTGGAGCCAAAAGCTTTTTATGTACAATTTGGAGATGATTGGTGAACTTTGAAGTCATTGCAAAGCTAATTTGTTCAGTATTTTTGCCAAGACCAATCTTCCCAGTATTAGAAGACAAAATAACGTAGATATGAGAGTTTAGACACAGAAATGAGAACAAATGGAAGAAATGATTATAAATCTCCAAAGGCAACTTTTAAAAATACACCTGATGGATGCCTGTCACCAGGACACTTAATATTAATCATTACTGAAAATTACCGTCCCATCTCTTAGTTCCCCCCAGTACGTTGCTTTGGGGCCACCAATTTTTATTTGTAGTTAATATTGAGAGAAAAGATACAAAAGAAAACGGAAACATAAAATTAGAGTATGACTCAATCAAAACTATTTCAAAGCTTGATACTAAATAAACAATATAAATAATTTACTTCAAATTATACCCAATATTTGCACACACATTTAATCTTCAGCTTTTACTGTGCCTAAAGATCTATTTTTAATTAGTTTAGGCTCCCTCTTCTTAAATAAGCCGAATACCCAAACCCTCCCGTTCCCCTTTGCCGATCTATTCTTCTCCTTTTGTTTCTATGCCGTGTCTGTATCACAGTATATATTTTACTTATGTTGTTGTCTGTCACTTCCAATTAATGTGGAAGCATTGTGAACGTAGACAGTAACAGTAGATGTACAAGAAATACAGGTTGAGTGAGTGAATGAGGGCTTTGCAACAACCTGCCAGAATTTGAATCCTAGCTCCAGTGTTTACTAGGTGGGCAACTTGCTGCTGTTCAGAGCGTGCCACCACCCTGCCTGGAGAGTCAGGCCCCTTTCCTTATGTTGCTGTGCGGTACCAAATGATGGATGCCTTCCCATATGCAGATGTTTTCACTTACTTTTTAACATAATGAATCCACAAACCTCTAGCCTAGGGACTTAAAACTGTGCTGCTTTGGTTAAGTCTAACATATTATAGAAACTGCTAGTCCTTATATTGTCATTATTAACTTACTAACCAAATCCCTTCCATAGGTTATACATTCTGTGAGGGTTTGGACATACACATGCAACTCCCTTCACCATGAGGCAGTATTCACATTCTCTCTGGGTGCTCAAATATTCATAGGTTGAAGGAAAAGGGTAGGGAGAACAAAGGAACCACGGCATCATCCTTCGTGGTAAATAAGCGAGAGACAGCATTTGAAGCATTATCTTTTTAATATCTTTGCATATGTTCTTTCTTGATAGTGTTTAAGTTTAAAAAGAATAGCCATCCGTAAACTTGTTCAGTCAATATATCTAAGCACGTATGCATAGGTGACTTTTTATACCAATTTCTTCACGGTGATATATCAATTCTGTTTATGAAATCCTGAAGAAAGGGCTGTCCTACAACACCTTTTATATTAGTTGTCAGTTCTTTCCCAATATTTTTACTCATGTATGTGTGCAAGAGATTTTGTTTTGCTTAATTTGCAAATAAAACAATATTACTACAAAATTACTACGAAGTTGAAATTGCTCATGTAGTAGGAAACAACTGAGGCAGATGGTTTAGTCTCATCAGTTTGTGTCTTTACATAGGTTGCTAAGGGACAGCTTACATCATTCAGTGTGCCTCCACAGTTCTTTGCCATTCTACGGCTTGTACTTCTGACATTTTTATTAGGCTTTTGTGTTTGGTCACTGTATTACATCCAGCAATTTATTCCTCTCCACTTAAATTGTCTTCCCTGTACAAGGGGTGGAGAAGAATTCACAGTGTCTGCACATAAAAGGCCATTATCTTATCTTAGCAACTCCAGCCATTCACTCCTCTGTGAATCATGACAGCTCAGCTGGGAAATACAGAACTGTATCGTAAGAGGGCAAGATCCTTGGAGTGAGACAGTGATGAGGCCTATGACATTGGAAGGTGGTGAGTTCATCATCTGCAACAAAGATTAACAATGCTTTGCTGAGCCTGACCTGATAGGCCATTTAGTGGAAAGACCAAAGCTTGCATCCAGGAAGTGTGCTCTGCCTATGATCTTGATTTACATGTAGCTTGTAAAGACTACTCAGTGATCTCATTGTTATTTTTCTTGCCCCAAATCAGAACACCTCCTTTATCAGAAAACTGAGATAAGCACACTGACACTGATACTTCGTATGTATTGCAGCAGGCAGGCTGTAGAGCAAATACATAGACACTTTTG